>NC_135373.1:61362712-62758212 GCF_049243985.1 Paroedura picta | reverse complement strand
CCCTATCATACTACCTCACCTCTGTCTTTCCTCTTATGTAAATTTTGTGCAAGTGTGCTATTTTTATTTTCAATTGGTATTTCAATAAACATCATTTTCATTTATTTACAATTGGTCTCTCTGTGAGGGAAGGACCCTGGCATAAACAGGTGGAGAATCCCCTTGTTAACCCCTTTTACAAACTCAATTCTTATTTCCCAAACTCAGTTTTAATTTGGGTAACAAACTGTCAACCCAATTTCAAGCAAAGGACTTTCACATCACCTAGCACTTGATCTTTTAAAATGGAGTTGTCAGGGATGGAGTCGGAGATCTGCAGCATGCAAAACAGAAACTCTATCACTGAGCCAAAGTCCCTCAAACTAGACAGACCAGTGATATGCTTCAATACATCTATTTTATATATTCAACATAGAATTGCCTCCCAAAGGGCTGATCTGGGTATTTCAGTGGAAGAAATTGATCCACATGTACTTTCCTTAAATGTGTATATATCCTCTGAAATGAATGGGGCCAGCCACTTTCACTGCTTGCACTTCTTAGCTTGCACATCACATCAATCATAGGGCAGTATTTTACATCTCTTTAGGAATTTATCAGAATATCCTATTGAGTCTTCTCCATTGGAATATGGAATCTCTGCCCCTCTAGCCCCTCCATCTGCATGACATGGTTCAACCACTAGCTCAGCAACATTTAGTCATTTAATCCATGCAGTAAGTTACATTAATAAGAAAAATATGGCTATTTTCACTTATAACCAACATATCTGTATAAGAGAAAATTTCGATGGACGTTGCACATATTTGGATTAGAAGGCTAAGTCATTTGAGTAACTTTGTTTCTATTGAAAAGGGTTAACTTCACTAATCTATTTTTATATATGCACATCATTTTTATCTCCTGCCCCCATCAGTTGATTGATTATTTTTCTGCCTTGTACAAAACCAGATTGTGTTCCGGGAGGATTTATATGGCTGCAACCAGAGATGATTATAGATGCCTAGATGTCTGGTTGTGTTTCCTCCTCCTCCTTTTTCATCTGCTGATTTGATTAGGCAGAGCACGGTTATAGAAAGCTACCTCTGAATATTTACAAAAGACAATGTCCACCGGAAGCAATCATACTGGACATTTCTCTGTTGGGTGTAGCAATGAATAGACCAGGCACAGCTCTTCCTCCTGCATTTGCGACAACATTCTTTAATCTGCAGTTCCAACATGTGCTTGGAAATGGGCCTTCCATATTAACCAGGGAAATGTCAATTCAAGGCTATAGGGGCTGGCACTAATAAGGTTAATGAATTGCTGGCCTCAAAAGCAACAGATGGGACTAGCGGAATGAGATCCTTAATGGCCTTTATGATGCCTAAGGTCAATGACAGTTTATCTTCATTTTTGCCCCATTTAAAATATTCCAAAGGAATAATAAAGTAAGTTGAAATTTTCCCTACAGGGAAATGAAATTTTATGCAGTGCTGTTTATTGAATGTCAATGTGCCGGGCTATAAACAAGGGACTGCTGCCTCATAATGCTGCGGCTATAGTCGTTGCCTAGCTGGGTTTGTTTGTGTGTGCTCAGGCACTTCTCTGTCAGACGATTATTATTTTAAAATAACTCATTCCATTTTAAGAATGGTTTCTGTGGTAGACTGGTTTATTTACCACAGTTTTGCTGCAAGGATGATCAAACCAAGGTCAAGTTTCTCACTAACACGCTTAAGTATAGCATTTTTTAGGGGGAGGGAATGGGAGAATATAATAAATTAGTTGCATATTAGGTGGCATTTTGCTGCCGAGCCTGAATTTTGGCTTTCATTTACATGTTCATGGAGCCACTAGGCTGCCACTGAAAATGGTCTATGCATCTTATGTTCTCTCCTAATCCCTTGATGAGAAAAAGCAGCATCTTGCCATGGAATGTCACGCATGGCATGTTCTCCAATTCCTGGTTCACCTTATTGGATCCTGCTGGCAGGAGTGTTATCGCATCACATAGTCAGGGCTACAAATTACAGAAGGCTGGGGGATAACTTCACACAACCATGTCATTTGGGGCATCATGACTCTGCTAGTTTATAGTTCCCCTTTTATGGCTACCTTTGTTCTACTTCACATAGTAGGAAGGAATTAACCATCATGTTGCTTGAAAGACAAATCTGGGTAACCTTACTAACAAGTCAAAGCTTAAGCTGCTGCTATTTGGTGCAGAGCAGGGGTAGTCAAACTGTGGCTCTCCAGATGTCCATGGACTACAATTGTAGTCCATGGACATCTGGAGGGCCGCAGTTTGACTACCCCTGGTGCAGAGCGTTAATTGTTCAAGAAACATTGTCAGCCTTTCAGCTGCAAAACCTGGGTTGTTTTTTTTAGAGGATGGAGTGGGGGAGGGGGGAGAATCACAGACACCGCGGTGTCATTCCTTGGTGATCACTTGAAGTTAAATCATCATCTTCATAGATACTCTAGGAATTCCCCAAGTCACCAAAAATTGAAGAAATTCCTGGAGCACCACGGAGGAGGCTGTGACATAATTGTCTCTCCATCCTTTCCCTCCTGCTGCTCACTTCACCAAGCACAGGTGAATGGGGCCAGGAGCTTGCCCACTGTGCACAGGCAATTTCATGTCTGTAAGATTATTATGGAAAGTATATGAAGAGGTGTGTTTTCTCTTGATGTGAACCTATTCAGCAGCTCAAGCTGTGGCAAAGTCTCTTTCTAGAAGGAGGAGAACTATTCATTTGACCATCTTTCATTTGATAGGCATTGAGTTAGGGGACATATGCTTAGCAAGCTGGTTATGGGTGCTGTTTGTCACTGACTTCTTGTTGTGGGTTGTTTCCCAATGTTCGAAGCTGCCTCGACTTGCTGTTCTATGTCAAGAAAGTAGGGATTCAAACATTATAATAAATATTATTATTATTTTTTTATTATTTATTTGATTTGTATGACCGCCGCTCTCGGAAACCGGCTCGCGGCGGTTCACAACATTTTAATACAAATACAATATATTAACCATTAAAATTCCCCATTAAAACCCCATTAAAACAATGACTAAGTCACAATGATGGCGATTAAAACTATTCCCGTACAGGCCCACTGGATGAGCAGAAGGGAACGGAGGATAATTGGGCATAGGATGGAACACTCTGGGGAACCAGGTCAGTTTAGTACTGGCCTCCCCCCTCCGGGGAGAGGGGTCCGATCTTAGCCCCGGGCCATCACCCGGCCTTAGACAAACGCCTGGCGGAAGAGCTCCGTTTTGCAGGCTCTGCGGAACTCAGAGAGCTCCGACAGGGCCCGCAGCTCTTCAGGGAGCTCATTCCACCAGGTAGGGGCCAGGACCGAAAAGGCCCTGGCCCTTGTCGAGGCCAGGCGTGCCTCCCGGGGTCCTGGGATCATCAGCAGATTCTTACCCGCAGAGCGAAGTGCCCTGCGGGGGGCATAAGGAGATAGGCGGTCCCTCAAGTATGCAGGACCCAAGCCGCGTATAGTCTTAAAGGTTAGTACCAAAACCTTGAACCTGATCCGGAAACAAACTGGCAACCAGTGCAGCTGCTTCAGCAGAGGCTGAACATGGGACCTCCAAGATGATTTAGTGAGGACCCGTGCAGCTGCATTCTGTACCAGCTGTAACTTCCGGGTTAGAGACAAGGGTAGGCCTGCGTAGAGCGAGTTACAGAAGTCTAATCTAGAAGTAACCGTTGCATGGATCACAGTGGCCAGGTGTTCCGGGGGCAGGTAGGGCGCTAGTAGCCGAGCTTGGCGTAGATGGAGAAACGCCGTCCGGGCTACCTTAGTGACCTGGGCCTCCATGGAAAGTGAGGCATCCAGAATCACTCCCAAATTCCTGGCTTGGGGCACAGATGACAATTGTACCCCGTCCAGGCAGGGAAGACGCGCTTCCTGTTCCTGCTCCCTTCGGCCTAGCCAAAGGACCTCCGTCTTAGAGGGGTTGAGTCTCAGGCGGCTCTTCCTGATCCATCCAGCCACTGCTTCCAAACAACTGGCGAATTTTTCTGGGGGGAGATCTGGCCGGCCATCCATCAAGAGATAGAGCTGGGTATCATCAGCGTACTGGTGACACCCAAGCCCATAACTCCGTACCAGCTGAGCCAGGGGACGCATATAGATGTTAAATAACGTGGGGGAGAGCACCGCTCCCTGTGGCACCCCACATGGGAGTGCAAAGGAGTCGGATAACTCCTCCCCCATAGCGACCCTCTGTGATCTGTTCTCTAGAAAGGAGGATAGCCATTTAAGAGCCACCCTTCCAATCCCAGTATCAGCGAGGCGGTGAACCAAGAGCTCGTGGTCAACCACATCAAATGCGGCTGACAGGTCTAATAGCACGAGAATGGCCGACCCGCCCCGGTCCAGCTGGCGCCGGAGATCATCTGTCAGGGCGACCAGCACAGTCTCCACCCCATGGCCAGGACGGAAGCCAGACTGGTATGGATCAAGGGCCGAAGTTTCCTCCAAAAATGCTAGGAGCTGGTCCGCGGCGGCCCTCTCAACCACCTTGCCCAGGAATGCAAGATGCGATACCGGGCGGTAGCTGGCGGGGTCCCGCGGATTCAGCGATGGTTTTTTCAGAAGAGGGCGAACCACTGCCTCCTTGAGCCGCTGAGGGAATTCTCCCGATGTAAGGGAGAGGTTTATAATCTCCCTCAGGGGAACACCTATCCGTGGGTCGCTGATCTTAAGCAACCACGACGGACAGGGATCAAGGGGGCAAGTGGTCGCCCTCACCGACCCTAGCAATTTGTCCACTTCGGATAAAGAGAGCCGCCTGAAGCCATCAAACCTGATCCCCCGTAACGGCCACGGAGCTTCTAGTTCACGAACTGTATCAACTGTGGCAGTAAGGTCACGACGGAGCGACAAGATCTTATCCGCAAAATAGCTCGCAAAAGCCTCGCAGCCTAGTTCCAATTGACTACTATTTTGATGCCCTCCTTCGAGGGCAGTAAGGGTCCGAACTATCCTAAATAATTGGGCTGGGCGAGAGCTAGCGGACGCGATTTCCGCAGCAAAGTAGTCACACTTTGCCGCTTTCACCGCCATCTCATACGCCCTCATAAGCGTGCGATGAGATGTTCTTGTAGCTTCGTCGCGGGTGTTCCGCCACACTCGCTCTAGCCGTCTCACCTCCCTCTTCCTCTCCCGAAGCTCCGCGGTAAACCACGGGGCCTGCTTGAGGCGAGGGCGGAGAGGGCGCTCAGGAGCTATCTCGTCAATGGCGGCCAACAGGCGGGACTGCCAGTCCTCCACCAAGGCCTCCAACGAGACACCGGAGGGCATCGGGTCCCGCAGAGCATTCAGGAATCCTTCGGATTCCATAAGTCTCCGTGGGCGGACTAAAATGCGTCCGTCACCCAAACAGGGGAGGGGTGGCATCCGTAGGCGAGCCTTCAGGGTATGGTGGTCAGACCACGGAACGATGTTGTTAGCCACCAGATCGATCTCAACACCAGCACCAAAGATCAGATCCAGGGTGTGGCCAGCCTGATGAGTGGGACCAGCAACAAATTGCGAGAACCCCAGTGTCGCCATGGCCGACACCAGGTCCAGGCCAAGTCCTGGAGCCGACGAATCCGCATGGACATTAAAGTCCCCCAAAATTAATAATTTGGGGAACTGCAATGTCCAGGCGGCCGCCGCCTCCAGCAGGCCCAGCAGGGCATCGGGCGGGGCAGTGGGTGAACGGTACACCGCCCAGATGGCCACGTTCTCGACCGATTCCCACGTCAGGCCGACACATTCAACTCCTGGGATCGATGGTGCTGGGAGAGCCCTGAAGGCATAGCTGTCCCGGACTAGGATCGCCACCCCACCCCCCCTACCATGGAGCCGGGGCTGATGGAGGACCGAGAAGCCGGGTGGCGCAAGATCTTTAAGGGCGACTGTTTCACCTTCGCGCACCCAGCTCTCGGTGATGCACGCCAGGTCTACCCCATGCCCTGCGAAATAGTCCCGCAGGGTTGAGGATTTGTTCTTGATCGACCTGGCGTTGCATAGCATCAGCACCGGCTCCGCCCTAGCCCTCTCTCCTACAGATTTGGGGATGGGACGGAGGTTTGAAGGACAGCGAGCACATCGACCAGGCCACCTACCGTGTTTCCACGGTCGGGGCCTTTCTGGACCTGCGTGTGCCGCTCTCCCCCTATTATTGAACCTCCTCCCACCGCCATACCTCCCTTGGCCCAGAAGTGCTGGAATAATTCTCCCAGGTTGGGTTATAACCCCCTCTCCCCTTCCATGCCCACTCTGTCGTTCCTGTCTGGCAGACCATGCCATGTCTAGCCACGTCCAGTAGTGCCCTGTATATTGGCCCCAATATTACAAATGGAGGGGCAAAGGCGACTTCCTAAGATTATTAATTTAAAACTAACAGGTCACAGGACCTAAGATTGCCAGTTCTGGCTTGGGGCATTCCTAGAGATTTTGGGATGGAGATTTGGGGTGATGGGGTTTGGGGAAGAAAGTGGGATATAATGCCATAGAGTCTACCCTCCAAAACAGCCCCCCCCCGGGGAATTGATTTCTGTAGTCTGGAGATCAGTTGTAATCCTGGAAGGTATTCAGGATTTGGCCTTCTAAGGAGCAGTCAGGGCTGATCTCCTCTAGGACTGACCGGTTTGTTTGCCTTGCAGTCCAAGGGACTCGCAAGAGTCTTCAGCAGCACCAGAGTTCAAAAGCCTCAATTCTTTGACGCTCGGCCTTCCCTCTGGTCCAACTTTCGCAGCCATACATTGCAACTAGGAAAATCATAACCTTGACTAGACACACTTTCGTTGGCAGGGTGATGTCTCTGCTTTTTAGGATGCTGTCTAGATTGGCCATAGCTTTGCTCCCCAGGAGCAAGTGTCTTACTTTTTTGCTGCAGTCCCCATCTGCAGTGATCTTGGAGCCCAGGAAAATAAAATCTGTCGCTACCTCCATTTCTTCCCCATCTGTTTGCCAGGAATTGAGAGGGGTGGATGCCATGATCTTCATTTTCTTGATGTTGAGTTTCAAGCCAACGTTTGCACTCTCCTCCTTCACCCGCATCAACAGGCTCTTTAGTTCCTCTTCACTTTCTGCCATTAGAGTGGTATCATCTGCATATCTGAGGTTGTTGATATTTCTCCCTGCAATCTTGATCCCAATTTGTGACTCCTCTAATCCCGCCTTTCTCATGATGTGCTCTGCATACAAGTTAAATAGGCAAGGTGACAGTATACACCCTTGCCGAACTCCTTTCTCAATTTTGAACCAATAAGTTATCAATACGTATGTAAGCATCACAGTTCTCTAAGCAGCACAAATAGCTTAAAAAATAATAAATTCTAGCTTACCAGTATAATACAATAGATATTGTATCAGGCAGCACAACCTAATTTCATACAAACACAGGCTTCATCTCAGCTGTGCTCAAGCAACTTTCTACATTGCTGTAGCAGTTTGTAGGTGTAGGGTTTCAGTCCTTAAAGAAATCCAAGCTAGCTTTTTGTCTCCACATTATTATTTTCAGCCTGCCTGAAACAGGTGATAATTGAGAACCAATCAGAACCCATCCCAGTTGGAATCCTCTAGAATAGTGGTCCCCAACCTTTTTATCACTGGGGACCTGTCAACGCTTGACAATTTTACTGAGGCCTGGGGGGGGGTAGTCTTTTGCTGAGGGACGTTGCTGCTGCCACCGGAGCCCCTGCTCTGCTTGCTGGCACCCTTGACTGCACAGTGCTATGCTGAAGGGGAGCCCCAGCCATGGCGGTCGCTGGAGAGCACCAAAGGTGAGCCAGTGGCAGAATGGCAGGGCAACCCCTGAGGCAGCAGCGGGGAGGAGGACGAGGAGGAGCTGCGGCCCGGTACCGACTGATCAACGGACCAATACCAGTCCCCGGACCGGGGGTTGGGGACCACTGCTCTAGAAAATTAGCTTGCTCTCAGGCAATTTCAGGCAAAAACAATTGTGCAGATGTTGTGTGGAACCTTTCTTGTTTCCCCTGCTTTTGGCAGTTTCTTGTTAGAGAACATATGGTCTAAGTTTCGTAGAGCTGTATTTAAAGTTCCTAATTGCGTCTCTCTGATTCACCTAGAAACTGGCATGCAAAAATGGATGCCAGAATTGGCTTTCTATCCATTTTGAAGATGATTTTGCTCAAGGTCCACTACTCTCCAAATAGCTTGCTATCTTTAATTATTAGAGATGACTTCAAATCTAGATGGCAGTGGCATACAGAAGGTAAAATCTTAAGTCTTGGGTTCTCCATTCAAGCTATATTGGAGTTGGGCAATGATCAAGCAAGGCAATCATTAAAGAAAGAATTTATGAAACAGAGCACCAACTAGACCTGTCTAGAATGCCCAAGTTCATCCCCCTCCCCAATATATACATATACAGAAACTGGAAGCTTATCTGTCCTTTCTGGAGATTAAGAACCACAGGAGGACATTTACTCTTGATGCTCTGCTTTACCATTGCTTGAAGGGGTGCTATAAAATAATCTAAAATTAGAGAATGTGCATATGCAGAGGTGGGGAATTGGATTCTGTTGGGCACATTCTTTTCAGGTGTTCACTTTATGTGGCAGTTTGCAATAAGATTCCCAGTGACTCTGAGGAAAGGAAAATTAAGAGTCTCTTTTCTGGAGGAAATATTGAGGTTTCCAGACAAGTAGCCAAATATTGTGCCATATGTTTTTACTTTAATTATGTTTTAAACCTTTGATTTAAAAGTATTTATTTGCTGTTAAGCAAATTGTAAAGTTGTGCAGGATTAATAGTTGGCTTGGAGCTGTATTGCAAATAAGTCCAAATCTACCTCACTGCTCTAATTCGCTCCCTCTCATCCTGCAGCTCACCAACTCTCACATAGAGCCAAGTAGCCCATTCCATATGTGTCATGAACTGTGGGCTGATCCGCTCGACCAGAAGAGACCCCCCTCATACAACGCTGCTCCAGACACATGTGGTACTTAGAAGTCAGGCTTTATTTGAAAGGTCCCATAAGGTTGAAACAGGACAAGCATGGCAAGTGCAGGATGCATTGACAGAGACAAGGATGGGTAGCCCCAGTAGTGATATTTGAAATTGTTGAAATTGATATATTGTTGAGATGTTCTTTGAAATTTGTCCAATGTTATAGATTGTTGTAAAGTTCTATGTAAATTTGTGCAAAGTTCCATGTAAACCGCCCAGAGCCGTATGGAAAGGTGGTATAAAAATCCAAACAAACAAATATATATAGGGGAGAAGTTTAGGCGGGAAGAGGGGTTCACAGAGGAAAAGATTATCAATCTAAGAAGGTGCAAATAGCTGGAGACATCTGGCTTGTCTTTCCTGTTGTTTCTGGCAGTAAATTTCCAGCATTTCACAGACAGACCAAGAATGCTGGTAGATAAGAGTGAGTTCTCTGAGACATAAAACCTGACCCAGGAGGCAGGAGAAGATTCAGAGAAATGTCAGGAATTCCATCAGGGGTGTGTGTGTGTGTGTGTGTGTGGTACTCAATAAACTTCTAGCTCAACTCTCCTATCCCCAAACAGGAGGGCAGATATGACAATTTGGGCTCTGAAGATGATGAGAGAACTGTGGGATGCATGGCCAAATTAATGTGCAAATGGGATCAGTTAGATGTCCTGTATATAGATTGAACAGATTGGGAGATGGAATGCATCCTTGTCTGATATCTTTGATGACTGGAAGCCAATATGTTTTACCATATTATGCCTTAACAGTAACCTCTTGCCCTATAGGGTGGAGAAAAGGCAAACACTGAAAGCTGTGAATGGATGGGAGCAGGAAGAATGCAGAGGAAAACTGAGAGAGTGAACCACTCACAGAAACTGTAAAATGAGTCCGGTCTGCTATAGATGGTAATATAACTTATTATAAAATGAATACAATATTCACACTGGGTCTTTTCAAACAAGCTTGCAAACATCCTTTGACTGAGAAAATCTATTCATATCACAGAATGAATCTGTCAATATCTGGTTCTTTTGTAATGTTCGAGGAACCCTGCCCGCTGCATTTAAAGTAGGAATTATTGTTTCATGCCAATGCTGTTTATTTTATACTTAAAAAAAATGAAACAGACACAGATTTGAACTACATTTTTAAAAAGTCTCAGGTTGGATCTAGATCAATCTTAATATCTTTCAACCAGATATGTACCAAGATAGCTTCACTTGGAAGCCTGTTTCCAGATGTACAAGGCCTGATTTGGATGGCACATAGGGAAAAGATGCATAATCTTCCTCCCTACTCAGTTTCCTGACCTGAAAAGCACAGGAAATTATTTGTCATTTTGGGGGTGCTGTATGTACTAATGAGGCATGTGTAGGTTTCTTTAAAGGGGGAAAGAGCCCGAAGGTAGAATTCCCTACCTGCATTGGCAAATACCAGGTGTCAGGTATTCCCCTCAATCCCTATGATAAAGACCAGAGAAATGGAAGAATTCCTAAAGAATCACCAATGTTTTCTCTTGCTGCCCAAATTATTGAGGGCTGAGGATTGAGGACAGAGGGTAGGTCATTGCATCCTGCAAGCAGACAAATGGGAAGCCTAGCTCTCAGTCTATTTCATGCTGGAAAAGTGGCTTTAGCTCGTTCTTTGAGCACTATGGTCCAGATCTGAATTCAACCCAGGCTCCTGAGTCTCCCCCTTGGGAAGTCACAATGAATTTCTGATGGAAAGAAGAAGAGTTGGTTCTTACCTTTCCTCTCCCCACAACAGACACCCTGTGAGGTAAATAAGGCAAAGAGAGCCCTGATATTACTGCTTGGTCAGAACAGCTTTATCAGTGCTGTGCTGAGTCCAGGGTCACCCAGCTGGCTGCATGTGGGAGAGCGCAGAATCAAACCAGGCTCACCAAATTAGAAGTCTGCACTCCTAACCACTACACCAAGGATGAGCCCCTATGACTTTATAGCATTTATTTAGGTGTTCTGTCTCCCCTTCTACCCTGATCGCCATTTTTCTTTCTTTCTAAAGTTCATTTACGTGTCATATTTGATCAAGAATCCATCTGCAGCTTTAAAAAACATTCAAAACAGCATTATTTGATTTGACAAACCTATCTCATTTTTAACATGATTTTAACATATCAGATTTGGATTAGTTGTGGTACTTTGTGGAGATATTGCCATATTACTTGTAGGTTTTTTTTTGCTATGTTTATATTGGTTTCCTTTTAAATTAAGGAATTAATTCAATGCCATTAGATGGAGAAAATTAATCACAGAGTTATGTGAACCAAATCAATAGTCAGCCAGTATTTCCTATGTATTGTATGTATTGATAAGCTCTTTCTTTTAGAAGTCTTGTTGGCTAATAGATTTCTAGCGATCATAGCATTTTCATGTACATTTCTTCCATTCTCAGAAAAGTCTTTTTTCAGTCAATCCATAATGTATTTCATGATTTCTATAAGATGGATGGCAATGTTGAATAATTAATTTAATGAATGCTATTATGGTTATCAAAACAAATTGTTTACTGTGTTTGGTTTATCCAGCTGTGACTGCTAAGTCTGAATCTCACTGAGAAATTCAGCTTTCCAGTTAGCCAGAGGAGATGCATACTTTTATGTTTTGAAGCTGTCAGTCAATGTACATGGCATTAGTTTACAGTTCACAGCAGAAATGTTGAGAAAAAAAGCCAATATATCTTGCTATTACAAGTACCCTTGTCAGTCATTGCAGTTTTGATGCTATTACCAGCTGTACCAGAAGAGTGTGCTATACACAGCCATCTTGATATGCAGACTAACATTTTGTGTGAATAAGACAGCATGTACATTTTCTGGTTTCAGTAAACGCAACCGTATCCTGTTGCATATACTAAAGTAGGAAGAAACACACTTTGACCAATTCACACAAAATGGAGATCACCTAGATGGAGATAGTTGTATGTAGCATACTATCTCAATATGCCACTGGAAAAGGCTTCGGTCTGGTACTTAACTTTGGTAAACATGATAGAATTACATTAGCACTTCACACATTGTCTTTTTGCATGATATAGTTGTTTGTGTGTCATATTGATCTAACAATCAGTTACTTTGGTGTGGAATTGGGTATTCCACTCAACTCTTTTTCTCTCTAGGATTGTTTCCACACTGGGAATTTTGCTGCCACGGCTCCCATAAAGGTAAAGGTATCCCCTGTGCAAGCACCAAGTCATGTCTGACCCTTGGGGTGACGCTCTCTAGCGTTTTCATGGCAGACTCAATACGGGGTGGTTTGCCAGTGCCTTCCCCAGTCATTACCGTTTACCCCTCAGCAAGCTGGGTACTCATTTCACTGACCTCGGAAGGATGGAAGGCTGGGTCAACCTTGAGCTGGCTGCTGGGATTGAACTCCCAGCCTCATGGGCAAAGCTTTCAGATGGCTGCCTTACCACTCTGTGCCACAAGAGGCACAAATCTGAGGTGGATGAGGTACATGAGCCAAATGCTTCCCCGTGTGAGAGCAGGAAGAGGTGGGTAACCTGCACCAGCTCAAACTGCAGCCTACAGCCCAGCAAAAGCCTCCAGTGCAGAAACAGTCTGTCAGTCATCTGTGTAATAGTGGAATAGCTTGAAGCAGTCCCTTAGTATTCTATCATGGAACATTTTTCCGCCATCATGGCACATGCTTCTCTTTGTTCAGTAGTTAGTGTTAAAGCTTAGTTCCCATTGTTGTGAGACATTTATGCCACATTTCCACAAATCTAATACATTCCAGGTGTTTAGAAAAGCAAATGCATATCTCTTTTATTACTATTGTATACAATTTTGGCCATGAAGCTATCTTTTGTGTGTGGAAGGGACCTTCATGGCCAAAACTGTATACAATAGTAATAAAAGAGATATGCATTAATACAATTGTTTATTTTCCTTGGTGCTCAGGCAAGCCCTGAATGTTAGATACTTTGGGTCTTCTCACATAGCTGACAGGAAAATCTGGCCAGCATTACTCTTCCTGGGTTGTCCTGACTGTTTTTTTCGTGTATCCTGAAATTTTTAGAAACTCTGGTCTACTCTGAGAAAAGAGCATAAAAATTATTGTGACAATAAACACAATTCCTCACTCCAGTGCAATTTGTATTAATTAATAAAATGTATACAGACAAAGCACAAAAGTAAAACAAAAAAAGGATTCTGCCCCATTCTACTGATTATTATTTATTTATTTTATTGAGCACATTTTAATGTCACCCATCCTCTAAGGAATTCAGGACAGTGTATTTCAACCTCATTTTAACCTCACAACCACCCTGTGAGGTAAGTTAGGCAGAAAGCTAGTATAATTGCAAGATTCATGTCAAAGGATGCATTTGAACCTAGATCTCTCAAATCCCACCTCTACATAATTAATGTGTAACAGTACCCAAAACTGTAATGCATGAAGGTGTAGATTTGCCATGAGTACTGCACATATCATCACAAAATGTATTGTAACTGGGTCAGAGCAAATATCTTTCATCAGTTGGGGGGGGGGAAGATATTAGAGAGGACATTGGTCCTCTTGATTTTACTTTCAAGACTTTTCAGTTGATGAGAGGGATGTGGTCTAGAAAAGAAGCTAGAGGTGAATGAGCTGGCTTTCCCTAGTCCAGATTTTGCCAAACCTGCCTACCGATATCACATCCCAGTATTGGGAAAATGGACACTTTGAGATCTCAGGGACAATGCAGCCTTCTTTTTCTGCTAGTTTGTTGAGCACAGCAGTGGATCCTATCAATCAGTCTGTCTTTATTTTTCTTTATTTGCATCTGGCAGGGTCTTTTTTCCTGACAGAAGACCTGAGAGTTTAAAAGCTACATGACAGAAATTCATTGAAGTGGTACAGCTTTTTCTAATATGGATAGGCATTGATAGGAATAAAGCGTACTTGCTCTTGAGGAACGGTTGAAGGCACTTGTCAAGGCAAAATCTGAGAAACATATTTCTACTCCAACAATTAAAAAAATATTTGTCCCTGCTTTGTGTTCCTGTTAGAAAGGACATAAATAAAGTAAGTGGATGTATCTTCCAAGAGTAAAAACTAGACACATCATAGTACAGTTTGCTATATTGAGACTATCAAATCAACACACCAATTGAATATTTATATGATTTTATTTCATTCATCAGTTTTATTTAAGAATGTCCATAATAAACTTGAGCTTAATCCAGAGAGAGTGAAGCAATCCTAGGTCAACATTCTACTGGAACCAATAGGATCCCAGTGTACTCTTTGGATTGATGTATTTGGTATGACCAGTTAATTGCAAAGGCCATTAGCCAAGAGAGGTCATAGATGTTGAAATAGCTCTCCTTGACAAAGATAAATTTAGCTAATCTTATTCATTTGGGCTTTTCAAGAAATTCTTCTTTCATAAGCCCCAAGGAAGTAACCACGATATGATCAATATTACAGAGAAAACAGAAATGGAATCTTGTAGTACCTTAAAAGCCTACAGATTTATTCTTAAAAAGGCTTTTATGGCTAAGACTTCCCTGTCTCTGGTGCATGAAGTTTACACATTTTAAGAGGGCTTTAATCCAAAAACCACAATATAGCTTTAAGACAACACAAAACTTACTGTCATTCTTCCACAGAATTCTTCTGTACAATAAAAAGAATCCATCTGTGATGTTTAGCACATCTGGCTTAACTGCTCTATTTATATGAATAAAAATTCTAGTCTTTTAAAAATAATTAAACACTATTTTGATGTTAACATAATAAAAAGAGTTGAGGCAGTTTACAAGAAGAAAAGCAATATCTTCCAAGCAGAAATGCCACCAAGAAACCTCATTTCTATTGTTACAACAGAATAACAAGATATAACAAAATGAACTGTTACAAATACATGACATAATTAGATTTAAGATTCTCTATGGCTTTTGAGTGAGATCTCCCATACCGTTTTGCTAAATGAGATCATGAAGGTATTTCAAGAAGTGTGAAACATACTTTGCCTTTGTATTTCCACAAAAACCTAAGCTTAACAAAGTCTGATAGATGGCACTGTTGGACTATTGATGAAACAGAATGAGAGAGGACTACATTATGTTTTGTTCAATGCCCATATCTTATCTTTACTGGGATTTTCAGTCTGTTCATTATCCATTGTTTTCTGAAGAAGTGTCGCAAAAGCTTTGTCAGGGATGAATTTAGCAAATTGCTAAAGGCATAAAAACAAAAAAACTCTCCTCAAGCATTTCCTTAAATACATTGCAAGCAGGAAACGAGCCAGGGAAACAGAAATACCTTTTTGCCTAAAGATGGGGAAACGTTGCTGAATCTGGACAGAGCAATGGCAGAGGAGCTAGAATAATTGTTCACTGTGGAAGATATTGGGGAGACACATGTGAATCAGTGGTTTAGGATGAATGAAATGGGTTCCACTTCTACTATTCCATGGATCAAATTCTGAAGCCTTTCACCAGCTTAAGGGGACTTCTCCCAAGAGTTACAAGTTGGCACAAAGAAGTGCCCTTGGAGGATGGTTGGACCCATGACATTATGTGAGGACCATATTTGTTGTTCTCTAGATGATTCCGGGTTTCCCGAACCCAACTACTTTCTCCAGCAGTCACATGTCAAATATAGGAGTGTTATTTTAAATATAAGTTAGAAAGTTTTTTGGCTTTAACTTCTGCTTGGAAGGGAGGTCCAGCCTTTCCCCCAGGCTATTTTCAGATGCTGGACTTACATAACTTTGGAGTACCACATGCCGTATATCAGTCATGTGCTGCATTGCGTAACTTAGGTGTAAGGCCAAGAGGTGCCCTCCATATTAGAGGTGCATTTTCCCCAAAGTTTCCAATCAGCATCTGTCTTGAAGCTGCTCTCTGCAACTGCATGGAAGCTAGAGAGGTACCCAGGAGGTCAGTGTTCACCCCAGAAAACTGGCCCAGGTATGGTTATGCACAGTCAAACCCCTCAATTGTACTTCTCATGGCCTGATGCTACACCTTCCAGGGAAAACCAAGAGACTGTAGCAAAGAGCAAATTGGGGCATATTGGAAAATATAACTCTGGGCTGATTATTCTCTTCCCCCCACCCCGCACCATGCAAGTTGCCAGAGAAATATTGTATTAACATCAATAGAAGTCAGAAACCTCCATAATCCTGTTGATGCAGGGGGTTGGACTAGGTGACCCAGGAGGTCCCTTACAACTCTATGATTCGATAATTCTATGATTCTATCACTGATCAGATTTATCTACAACCTATAGCCAACCACTGCAGCACACAGTACCTCCCTGCAGGCCAGCCAAATTTCAAACAGACAGACCACCCTGATACAAGACAGTCTTGTGTCTGCCCCCACCCCCACTCTTCAAGGATCCCAACTGCTGGACAGGTTTATGTCTATTTTACTTCCCCCATTAATCCCTCTATCTTAGATGCTAGAATTTTAATTTCTCTCTGAATGCTGGTGCATATGTATGTTATTTTCAAGAATTCCTAGGGTAAATTATTTAAGGTAAAGGTAAAGGTATCCCCTGTGCAAGCACCGAGTCATATCTGACCCTTGGGGTGACGCCCTCTAGCGTTTTCATGGCAGACTCAATACAGGGTGGTTTGCCAGTGCCTTCCCCAGTCATTACCGTTTACCTTCCAGCAAGCTGGGTACTCATTTTACCGACCTCGGAAGGATGGGAGGCTGAGTCAACCTTGAGCTGGCTGCTTGGATTGAACTCCCAGCCTCATAGGCTGAGCTTTCAAACTGCATATCTGCTGCTTTACCACTCTGCGTCACAAGAGGCTCTTTATTTATTTAGGACTTCTTTAAAATAAAAATCTATTTGTATTCAATATTAATCTGCCTTACCTGAGTACTGCAGTTGGACCCTGGTATACACAGGTGGTGGGATCTTGCTATTATCGGCCTCTTACTCCAGTCACTTTAAATATTAATTCCCCATCATAATTTGTGACAGGTGATTTCCAGCAACATGGGCTGTGTCTGATTTTTGTACATAGAAAGGTAGAATATCTTTCTACTCAGCATCAAATCATAGAATCATAGAATCATTGAATCATAGAGTTGGAGGGACCTCCTGGGTCATCTAGTCCAACCCCCTGCACTATGCAGGACACTCACATCCCAATCGCTCATCCACTGTAACCTGCCACCTCCTTAAGCCTTCACAGAATCAGCCTCTCCGTCAGATGGCTATCTAGCCTCTGTTTAAAAATTGCCAAAGATGGAGAACCCACCACCTCCTGAGGAAGCCGGTTCCACTGAGAAACTGCTCTAACTGTCAGGAACTTTTTCCTGATGTTTAGACGGAATTTCTTTTGAATTAATTTCATCCCATTCATTCTGGTCTGTCCCTCTGGGGCAAGGGAGAACAACTCTGCTCCATCCTCTACACGGCAGCCTTTTAAATACTTAAAGATGGTTATCAAATCCTCTCTCAGTTGTCTCCTCTCCAGGCTAAACAGACCAAGCTCCCCCAACCTTTCTTCATGTGTCTTGGTCTCCAAAGCTTGACTACCTCTCCTTTGAGCCATCTCTGGCCATCCAGTGGCTGTTGTACTCTCCCCCATTCCCATCTTCATTTGGTGGGTCCTCTGTTTGCTACCACTGGCCCATTGAGGCTCAGTGGTGAAGGAGAATCCCTGTCCCTGCATGTTAGGTCTCCCAACTCAGCATCTCCCACCAACCCCAGGAAGTGGCAGAGCCCTGCCTCCTGACTGGGGCAGGGGCACAGTCCCTCACTTCCTCCATTCCCGGACATGGAGTCAGGAAACCCAGATTCATCTACCATATTTGCCGGCGTATAAGACAACTGGGCGTACAAGACGACCCCCCAACATTTCCACTCAAAATATAGAGTTTGTTACATTACATTACAGTACTATGGACCACTATGGGCAGCTATGTCTATCCCAACTGAAGTGCACCTGGCTTATAGGACGACCCCCCCCCCCACTTGAAGGCATGTTTTTCAGGGGGGAAAAGTAGTCTTATATGCCAGCAAATACTGTCGTGAAAAAAATGGTGTGTATTTTGAAACTGAAAATGATATTTAAAATTGGCAAAATTTGCCAATTTTGAAGCTAACTAGCATATCAGAAACGGAGAGGCTAGCAATTCCAGATAGGGCTCCCTGTCACCAGGCTTTGCCTCCCCACTGCTAATCAGCTGGTCAGCAGTGGGACTTACCAGGAGAAAGAGGAAGGTATAGTCCACATTGCTGGCATCATGTGGGAAGTGATGTCATCATGAAAGTGATGCCCATGTGATGCTCTGGTATTTGGGCAAAGCTCTATAATAGAAGCAGTTTTCACCAAAGAATTTTTGCCCAAATACTAAAGTATCATGGTGTGATGATGTCTCTTCCCATGTGATGTCAGCAATGAGTCCCAGGAATTCTTCTGATCCCCAGATCAGATAGCATTCAATTAGCTATTGAAGAAGAGCTGAACAGATTAAAGCTTCCAGGATGTTCAGTTGTGGATTTGAATGGATGCAAAGTGAAAGCTTGAATCTGTTCACCACAGATAATTGGAACATGGAATACAAAAAGTAGGAATCATAGTTAGCTCCAAATCATAAAACAAAAAAAATTGGAATGTTTAAATAGTGCAATCCTGTGAATGAGTGAAGTAAAGTGGACTTGATTAGGATATCTTCAGCCTGAAAATTACACAATGTTTTACTTGGAGAATGACAAACACAGAAGAAATTGGGTTATAATGCAAATTTTGATAAAATAATGGATTCATGGAAAGCTTAGCAATATAATTATCATTTATGTTCATGTCCCAGATACAGATACTGAAGAGGGGAAAAAAATGAAAGCTTGTATGCAAGTGTCCAGGAATAACAAAATGTGCTCTTATTCATAGTTTCCTGGAATTAAAAAGTGGGAAACAAAATTGAATCTGCTATTGTCAGAAAATTTGGTCTAAAAGCATAGAACAAATCACGAGAGTGATTCATAGAATTCTGTGAGGACAATAATTTGTTCATTGCAAGCACAAGTTTCAGGCAACTGATGACTGTATACATGCATATCACCGGGTGGAAAATACTGATATCAAATAGATTGCATATTTGGAAACTTAAGGTGGAGAAATATTTTTTCTCTCTGGTAAACCAAGACCAGGAGATAATTATGGTACATACCAAGAGTCACTACCATTGAAAATTAGAATAAAGCTGGAAAAAAACACCAGAAATAGTTCAAAAAATAATATTCTGAGGAGCTTTAAAACCCTGTAAAGCACAGATTACTAAATTCAAATGAATTCAAGTGAATGTGAACTGGAAGAACTATGGGTTGAAATATTATCAAGGTAGAATGCACAAAGACTATTCCTATAGCTAAAAGAAATGAAAAACTTCTATAAATGACCAATGGATCTTAAAATGGCTAAAGATAGATGAGAATCAAAAAGATAAAGGTTATTTAAGGAGGAATTTAATTTCATAAAAAATTATGAAAGAACCTCATATAGACCCTTTATGCATGGTGGCAGCTGCTCCATGCTGCTGCCATGCCATTGCAGTGGGGCAGGATGCCCCGCTGTTCCCCGTGTATGCACGGGGCCAGGGCATGCAGGGCTTCCCCAGTGTAGCATGCCCAGGCACGTTCTGAGCTGGGGCCAGGAGGCCTGGGATGCTGCCGGCCAAGGTAAGCGGCAGTGTTGGGGGGAGGTGGGGAGGGGCTGGAGGGGAATGGGGGTCCAGACCCCCTCCACACACTCCTGCAAGCTCTGTGGCTCTGCGGAGCCTGCATGGGCATGTGGTGTTCCTACAGGGACACTGTAGGTTGGGGCAGGGTGGTCCAAAAGGCCCACCACTGTCAATTATGCATAGTGCCAGCCCACCCCAGCCCCTGCCACTGACCAGCGTAACCAGGAAGCTGAGGAAGTTCCCACATTTGCTTAACATGGGCCTTCCATTGCCCTGGGCTGGGACACGCCGCGCTGGTGGTGGTGGCAAGCATTATCGGGGATTTTCCCCGAAGCCCTGCTGCCGCCAGCGTGGGCTTTCTGGCCAAAGTAAAATATTTTATATAATTAAAAAAAATTCGGTAAAGTATATCCTGCTTTAGCCCTAAACAACCCCCCCCCCTGCATATTAGTCATTTGTCTAAGCAAGACACAACTACAAGTAATAGAAAGATTAAAAGAACCAGAGGGAAGATTTCTAATTTTAAAAATGAGATACCTGGAAGGCAAGTGGTACATACTAGCGATAATACAGGCACCAAATCATGCCTATAATGTTTGAATGAGATAATTTCCAGATGAAGATATAATGACTTTTGGAACTATTATTAGAGTTAAGAATAATCTGGAATAAATGGAGGAAGATGTTATATCCAGAAATGTCCTCACTTATCCTTTATCACCCAGAATTCCAATCTCTTAAATGCCAAGAAATTTAATGGACCTCGGGATAAACAACTATATTTTAAAAACTTCTGGAAATTATTAGAAGGGGATGGTAGTTTCATTGTAGATTTAGGCAGTAACTTTCCACATGGTTCTATATGGTTATTGAAGCATCAATTCTTTTCCTACTAAACAAACAAAAAAATCAGTCAGGAACAAATGAATAGACAATTAACAAATTTTTAATTAGTCATAGAAAAGATAGAAGTAAAACTAATATCAAAATTATACAAGATATTGTTAGACAAAGGATATTTGGTCTCTGTTTCAATTAAAATATATGGGATAAATAATTATGTATGAACATTGCAGATGAAGAATGGAATAAAATATTTAATCAAATACCATTTAATTCAATATCGAGGAGCATACAAGAACATGGCATTAACATTATACAGAAATGGTATTATACACCCATTAGGTTATCATATGTTGAGTGCTCCCAAGGTAAATATTGTTGAAGAGGTTGTGGGTAGTTAGGGACCTATCTCCAAATGTGGTGGGAATGCCGTATTATTAAAAGACTAGTAATCAAGCCCGCTGCCCTCGAAATGCAGCGGGCGCTAGCAGCCGGCAGAAGATTTCCGGGGCTGGTGGTAGGCTTAGGGAGTCCTCCCCCCCCCCCGGCAGCTGCCTCCGCGCGTGTCCGAGGCAGGTCGTGTTCGCCGCGAGGCCTACCTGTTATTGCGGTGAGGGAGATGTCCGCGGGTGGCTGGCGATGGGCGCGGAGTGCCGGTGTTGGTGTGGGCGAGTGGGCTGTGGGCTGGGAGAGAGGTTGGTGGGCGGCAGGCCGTAGCGGGCAGTGCGGCTGGTGGGCGTCCTTTGCGCGGGCTCTTCCCCGCGTTGGTTGTGGGCGGCAGTTGCCATGTCGACATTTCTATGCTCAGTGCTCCTGTTGGCTGGAAGGCAGAAGATGGCGGCAGGAGGCTGGCGGTGGGGCTGAAGCGCGGGTTGTCTTGAGGGCAAGTGGCGGCAGGCTTGCATCTTGGAAAGGCGCGGACGTTCGCGCAGCCTTCTTTCAGGGAGCCCCCAGCAGCCGCGCTCCGCGCGATTGCCAGGGGCTCCTTCGGGTGGCGGCCTGACGCAGCGAGAGGCGCTTTGCACCTCTCGCTGCGTCAGGCCGCCGGGCAGGGAGCGCGCGGCTGCCAGGGGCTCCCTTGTGGCCGGCCTGATGCGTCGGAGGCGCTTCGTGCCTCCAACGTGCCAGGCCAGCAGCAAAGGCAAAGGGAGCAAAGGCAAAGGGAGCAACTGCGAGCCGCGCTGTGCGCGGCTCGCAGTTGCTGGGGCTGGGAATCGGAGGGACTAATCGGCAGGCGCTGCGTGCCTGCCGATTGATCCCTCCAATTGTCTGTCCAGAGGAAGGGTCCAATTCGGACCCTTCCTCATCACGGACACATCCCGCCCTAGAACCCCTTAGCCTTTTATATAGTCTGTGGCGCCCATGGCGCCATGGGCGGTTTAAAGATTCTGGAATAATATATTGAATGAAATTCTAGATATAACATATGAAAATTAATTTCATTGGCTGCTTTTGCTGTTTTTAACTTGTATGAAAAACAGAATTATTTTTATTTCAAATGGTACATATATAATTCTTTTTGACAGATGGAAAAGACAGATAAACAAATGTATTTGAAATTGCAAGAAATCGAATAAGTTTTTAAATAATCCAAGCTAAGAAAAAGAGAAGGAGGTTAGCAGTTTCAAAAATAAAACTACATTATCAAATCAGCAAATAGTAAAATTTCCATGTTTTTTTTCCTCAATGGTGTAAACAACATACTGAGATGGGGGGTGGGGAGAGGAAATGATGCTGGACAGAAGTTAATTCCCCCACAAAAGCCTTAATACCCTTATGAACTTCCTTGTACCTAATATTTAGCAATTAAAACATAGTTAAATATCAGGTTTTTTTCATATTGTGGGAGGGGGGCAGTACACACCATGTACAGGATGATAAAAGCTTTTGGAGCAAGAGTCTACCATCCCTTCCACCTTGTTACTTCCATAAGGAATGGGGCAAAGTGGCCTCACGTGGCGGCAGCACATCCATCTCTATTGTCCCTGTTGCCTTCTCCTCCTCACCACTATCTAATTCCCCCTACTCCCAGAATAGCTAGTGTTCTGTTTTTCTTACCCCCCCAAAGGAATCCATAGTACCTCCCAACTCTCTGAAGTCTCTTGAGATGGAAGTCTTATGTCTGATGGGTATGAACCATACTTTCTTTTGTTCAGTTCATGGTTTGTGCTCAGCTATTTGGTTTAAATGACTTGGAGCTGAACTCAAGAAAATCCCTTAAACAGATGAGCCACACATCTCTGCATGGCTAAGCTTTTTAAAAGGGGGTTGCTTGATCAACAAGTAAGTGACAAGATGCACAAGAAAGCCCTTTT
Organism: Paroedura picta; assembly: GCF_049243985.1. Taxonomy (NCBI): domain Eukaryota; kingdom Metazoa; phylum Chordata; class Lepidosauria; order Squamata; family Gekkonidae; genus Paroedura; species Paroedura picta. Next base: position 62,735,436 of record NC_135373.1, on the reverse strand, counting down.
AAAAAGCTGAGCTAGGGTCTGAAACAGCTGAGCCACGAGAACAGATTGCTCCCACAGTCTACCTGTTTCTAATTTAAACAGCTGAGCAGCCACGAGCTCAGCTGTTTTGGTGGTTTTCATGGGGAGGAGAAAGCAGGGATTTAATCCCCTGCTTTTTGGTCCTCATAAGCCTCCCCAAACTGCCTTAAAAGTTCATGGAAGTTATATCTGGGCTGCAGTTCACAAACCATGAACTGGCCAAAACATTTGATAAACAAAGATTCATGAGCCAGTTTGTGGCCATCCCTGCTAGTGAGTTTTTGGGAAGCCCTTCCTAGACAGTACAAGACAGCATATATAGCAGGGAATGTGAGTGACAAAACATTTGCTAGCAGGCAGGGGAAAGGTATGTGTGTGTGCATCAGGAGGACAGGAACTCTGGGCCCACAGCTTTTCCATCTTTGGATTCACTGATGCCATCCCTATGCTTCTCTCTTGCCTTCACTCCTCTACACCTGAATTGTGCAACTAATTGGCAAACTTTGAAGGAGGTCCTTACCTCCAATCCAAGAATATTGATTGCAGAAATGTGACAATGAGAATCCGCCTTGTACAGTCTGTGACAACATGAGGGAATGTTCCCAAACAAATGAAGCTAAACAAAGAAATGATGCAGCAAGGAAATGAAGCATCTGTCCTCCAATATATAACGATGCTGTTGAGTAACATGTACAATTAAAGAGTTGTTTTTATGCACAACTGGGAATGTGTCATACATAAATCTGCATTCCGGTGGTGAATTCTTGATTGCTGCAACAAAACTGAAAGCTAGATGGAGACTTGTTGAACATCTGTTTTGCAGTATTAATTCTGTCTCTACTGTGTCATTTAATCCCTGTATCCTATGCCTCTCCAGCAAACTATATCCATAGCAAAAGCTTTCATAAAAGGAGGAGATGGAACCTGTCAGCTAGAATCCCCATAGGTTTATTTACCATTTTTCTCCCTATGTTGCAGAGAATGTTCATGATCCAGTCAAAATTAAGCACATTTATGTCTCATTAAATTCAAAGTGAAAGTTAAGCACGTATTTAATATTTTCGCTTTGATAAAGATTAGGAATCAGTAGGCTTACCTTTCATTAGGTGCCGTGTAGAGGAACTGTACCTAAACAAAAAGTTTTCCTTATTCAAATAGGGTTTCCTTAGTGATGGCTATGGAAATTCTGTCTCATAGAAGAATTCTATTGCCAGCTATCATCAGATATGTCATTGCATTTACTGAACTCTGGATCATTAGCACTGTTTCCGTATAACATGTTTATAAGAGAAATTGTGGGAGTAGAGCAGATACCTTGGTTTCTTTCATCCACTATCACTTTTTCAGGCAACATTGAGTTGTTCAGGAACCATCAGTTGGATTCTGTGGGAAATTTCCACTGACAGAAAGGGTTGATTAATTTTTGTTGATTCTGTTGATTTGTTGACAGGCATTCGTTATCCCTTCATGCTGTTCCTGGGGCATGACATCCCCTACCTCCCAAGGTCACAAAAAATATGGAATTCCCTCCCCAGAACAATCTGTATTTCCCTTCTACTACTGAAGATGTATCAGTTTTGTTGATCTCTAAAATGGTGTCATAGTCCATGAGTCAGACTTTGTAATGCCATATTATCTAGTCTGGCCCTTTGTTCCAAGAAGAGGCTTGAGCTTTGAACTCATACCTCATGGGCTGTTCTAAAACACCTTCTACTCTGGGCAGGTAAGGAGAAGCTATAAACTGGCTATTTGTTTTTGGCAAAGGAATGTTTTCAGTGGAGAGAAAACAGCACCAAAGAACCTATTGGCAGGTGCCAGGATGTTCCCAGATACCTTGTTGACGATCACTGTCCCTGAATATATTCATTGGAACTACACTCCATACTTATATGTGGATGTGGCCTTTTCATTCTCTACTGTGCCACACTTTCACCAGAATATATTCATTGGGACCACACTCCATAATTATATGTGGGTGTGGCCTTTTCATTCTCTACTGTGCCACACTTTCACCAGAATATATTCATTGGGACCACACTCCATAATTATATGTGGGTGTGGCCTTTTCATTCTCTACTGTGCCACACTTTCACCAGAATATATTCATTGGAACTACACTCCATAATTATATGTGGGTGTGGCCTTTTCATTCTCTACTGTGCCACACTTTCACCAGTTATTTTATAGGTAGCAATCTGAATAATTTGCAATTTCTGTGTCTGCATGAACAATGTGATGTGATTGTTTTGAGATGAACAATGTTTAGGAGAAAACAGATCAAGCAGGAAAAAATAAAGTCTGTTCACTAACACAAAACCAAATGAATCTTGGAAGTACTTGAGGACAACTCAAGAGAACCTCCAAGAATTCATCAAGACCAGTTTTCTGACTAATGAACTAGTTGCTTCATAAATTCTATAAACAATATCGTTCTAGCTAGTTTTTGTTTAAAGAATATTGTAAAATAGATGTTTCTTAATGTGATAAATAAATTTCAAATAGGCCTCGTTTTTTGGTCCTTTACAAATATACATTATGTCTAGTGCTTGAAAAAGAGGTTGGCATGGTGGCCAGGCATATCTTCTATCAGCTGCATATGATTTGCCAATAGTCTTTATTACCTAGATTCAGCCGATCTAGATACACTGTTCCATGCTTCTGTATCCTCGTGGTTGAATTACTGTGACATGCTCTATGTGGGGCTGGCTTTGAAGAAAACCCAGAAACAACTGGTCAAGAATGTGGCAGCCTGACTGTAGCTATCCTCTGGGAACACATTGCCCATTTTGAAACAGCTGCATTGGATGCCAGTCTGTTTCCATGTTCAATTCAAGTTGCTGGTTATGACCTTTAACGCCCTTAATGACTGGGACCCACATATATGAAGAACCATCTCCTTCCATACGTTCATGTGCACCAACTACAGTAATCAGGCAGCCATCTTAGGGAGGCCAGTCTGGCATCAAACAAAGCCTTCTTCTTCCCATTGGTCCATTATGAACAGAGGGGAAGGTCCACATTCGGGGTGGAATGGCATCGCCAAAAATCACCAATAATGTACGGCGCCGGCTGCAACCGGCTGCAGATTTGGTGCAGGCCGCCGAAAAAGCCGTGTTAGTGAAGCGGAGCTTCTGGATGACCAGGGCACAACCAGAAGCATCGCCGCAGTCGCCGCGTGTATAACCGATTACTCTGGATTTTGCCGTCGTTGTGTCCCATCCCGTGCACAAGCGATTTGCTTCGCTTCTTCCCCCTCTGCGTTTTCCATGTGACCCGAAATCGGCGGCTGTGCATAATAGGCCATCGTGACTCCATCTTTGTGGAATGTGCTCTGTGAAGAGATGAGGAGTGCCCCTTTCTAGGACATCTTCAGGAGGTTCTGTAAGACCTGCCTACTTGCCAAGGCTTTTGAGAAGTTCTGAATTGAAAGGCATCTTTTAAGATTGGGAATGGGAGAGATTCGGGGTTTGTTATTTTATTTTTTCTTTTAAACTTGAAATATTTAATACTATTGTAGGCCATCTTGAGCAATGAGGAAAGAGGGTATATAAATGTTTGAGTGTCATCTCTCAGATTTTTGGTAAAAGACAAGTGGCTGCCTTCTACTGAGTCAGGGTACTGGCCTACCTAGTTAAATCTGTCATACTTTATCCCGCTCTTTGTCTTAGGATACTGTGCTGCTTTTGTGCTGTAACAATCATTTGCAAATGGACTGTGAAATATCCAGTGATGTGTGGTTGCAGCCCTGTCCTTACCTCTCCATTTCACCTGCTCATCAACCATATGAGCCACTTTCAGTCAGCACAAAGGAAGTCAGCAGGGAATTCCCCTCTGGCTTAGATTCTATATCCAAGTGGGGATTGCAAGGTTCACCTTCATGCTGGATGAGCATTATGAGACATGAACTGTTATATTCTGGGCCCAGACACAAAGGTTTTGAGGGAGATAAGTTTTACTACCCCGCTTTCCCATTCCACAACACAAATAGGGACAGCACTGAGCCAGCCCAATGGTTACGGTGAACATCACTTTTGTTTTTTTCAGCTGAACAGAACCAGCACATTACTGGAAATTACAAATCTAGCCACATGGGTAGGCAGCAAACATCAAACACCACCATCTGATCAAGCTCAAAACTTCCTATTGAAGAACTCTCTATTTCTAGTTTTACTCCCTGATCTAAAAGGATTCGTGTGCGCGTGCAAGGGGACAGCATGCAGAGTAGGAGAAGGGAACTGTAAAACATATCAAATCTTACCCATCTATCCAAAAACCTAGAACTGATTCTCTCTCTCTCTCTCTCTCTCTCTCTCTCTCTCTCTCTCTCTCTCCTCCCCACCCCTCTCTCATACACATAAACACAGAAAACTGAACTTTGTTGTGAGTCTTGGCATTCTATGTTCAAGAGACCTTCTTATTAAGGTGACCAGAATTTAGGGACCGTAAGGCAGGATGCGGCAGTGGTGGAGGCCTCCCTCCCTCCGACTGGGCTCACCTCGCCTCCCACGTGCCTCTCCCGCAAGCCCGTCTTGTGCGCCTGCACAGCATTGGCGCAAGTCAGGTGGGGGCTGAGGGTGGGTCTCTGCCTGGTGCACCTGCACAGGCCAGCCACAGGGCCAGCCAGGGTATAGCACCGCTGCCGGCCATCCTGCTGGCCCGGGGGCAGGGAGGGAGGGAGGGAGGCAGGGAGGGAGGCAGGGAGGGAGGGAGGGAGGGGTGTAACTCCAGCAGGTGGAACTTTTAAGGATCCGGTTGGGACTTGGGACAAAGATCAGAAAAGCATTAGTGTCCCGTGGGAGTTGGGATGGATGGGAAGCTTACTTCTTATCCATCAACAAGTGTGAAATGTTTGCTAACTCTGAATGCCTTCACCCCCCCTCCTTGAAGAGCAGCGGGAAGGGGGATAATAGATTGCCCTGGCTGATCCATCCATCTTTCAAATTTCTACCATCCTCCAAAAAATAAGAACTCTGTGTGTGTGTGCACGAGATATATGTATATATATGAGATGCATGAGAAAATGACTTTGCCATGTTAATGAGAACAGAAGTCATCTTTAATTGCTTAGATGAAGGATCACAGAATATGCTCCCCTCACATTCAAAATCAGTAGGTACTACAAACATAAATCAAAATTCCAAAATGACCTTAAAGAACTGAAGCAGTAGGTTATAAAACAATGAAAAGAAAGTCAACAAAATTGGCTTCGATGTATTACAGCATGGGAAGAGGCAGGGGAGCCTGCAAAAACAATTACAGTGTACATTTCTGTCAAGTATGTGCTCATAGAGTAACTTTCTATAAGTGCTAAAGGCCATGATGGACTCAAACCACAATGTTCGTCTAAAGATTATATATATACTAGCCGTCAAGCCCGTTGCATCCAGGAATGCAATAGGTGCTAGCTGCATGCGCAATCAGAGGGAGCAATCAGTGGGTGACCTACCTGTGGCAGTGGTGGAGTGGGGTGTAGCACTGGTGGCAGTAGAACATCTGTGGAGGTGGCCATGCCAGTGTGCTCTGTCGGAGCCAGCAGGCCTGCTGGTGGGTTGGGCATTGGGATCACTGGCGTTTGGGGCGGGCTGGCTGCTGGTGGGCAGGTCGAGTGGCAGCATGCCATCGGAGGCAGCAGGCCCGCTGGTGGGTGGGGCAATGGGCTTGCTGGCCGGTGGGGCAGGCTGGCTGTTGGCAGGTGGGTCAAGTGGCGGCGAACGCACGGAGCCATGGGAATGCCCTACTTGCTGGCCAGGAAGTATCTGGCAGCGAGCTAGCACCTCACAGCTGGCTTCTGGAGGCAGGTGCTCTATGGGCCAGCCCAATCCGGGTGCACCTGGTTTTGCCAGGCACACCTGGTTTGGCCCACCCAGTGGTGTCCCGGACAGTGCTCCACCCAGGCTGGCTTCTCCCAAATATTAGAGCAAGCTTATGGTAAGGATATATAATTTTCCTTCTTCTGAAGGGCAAATCCATCATGATAGATCCATTCCTACAGCTAGATTCCCAATTCTATCCTTCTTACAAAAGGAGAATCTTCTAGAAAACCTTACAACTCATCCTAGAAAAGATTAGTGTATAGATATTCAATCATTTACATGTTTCAAAAGTTGTTTCTTCTTTCCTGAAGGAACCATCAGTGCTCCTATCACCAGTACTCTGGTTCCTTCTAGGCAAAACCATCTTACTCAGACCAGTACAGACAATATTACTATTAACAAAACAAAAGCAATTCTTACTCTTCATGCAACATCACTGATTGTTTTGGAGGAAAGACATTTTAATTGTATCAAACTGAAAATAATTGATTTTCATCAGTCTATCTAATAAAAGCTGGTGCAGACTGAATATGCAGTAACCTGTATATGTACTCTCATCCATAGGTGAGACCTAAAGACCAGGAAAAATTAAGTATAAGAGTACAATCAAGCCAAGGGCTGTGGACGCACCTTTGGTCCAGTATTTTGGCTTTAGAGAAGTAAACATACAGGGCAGCAGTAAGATAGAAAAGTACTTTCCAAATGTTGCAGACCTTAATTTATTAACAATAGCATAACAATAGAATGATTGCCTGAACAACATTTAATATATTAGATATAGGTTTAGAAAATAGTGATACAGGAAGAAAGGGTAGAAGACCAGAAGGGAAAAATAAACCGGGTTCCCACATGGATCTTCAGCCATGGGATTGTTGGCATGCTTTTCAAGAAATTGGAATGATGCTTTCAGTTTCAACATGGGAAAGTATCATTACAACAGACAAGGGAAAAGAAGACATTAACTGTGTAAATTGTCCGTTGCAAATCCTGTAACTGCTTTATTCACACTTTCTTCTAGCAGAGAAGATGGATGTTCCTTTTCATTTGTAAATTCAGCAAATTGGATAAGAACAGGAAGGGGGCCATGTCACCCCCCCCTTGTCCACAATCTGAAATTGAGGACTCCCTATTTTAGGTAGTTTTTATTCAAACCATTAAGTGTTGTGGGTTTCTGAATTCTGTTTCTGTAACCATTTGAGGAGGTTATTTCTTACCAGGGATTATAAACCTTGTTTTTAGATCTGGGTGAGTAACAAAAGCCAATGGATTAAAACACACAAATTCAAACATCACTCCCCCCCCCCCATTGTGCCTGGATCTTAATTAATTCAAACAGGAAGTCTTCAAATTTGACACTGTACAGGAAAGGGGGAAAGGGGAGTGAGTGCACAAGTTGAAAATAAACTATGCATGTTCTTGTAACTAACAACGTCTGATCTGTTGATGAGCAGGTGGGCACTATCAGCCAAGCAAGACATGACTATGGTGTTGGCGTTAACATGGCCACAGCTTTATTGGATACATTTCCTCCCTCGAGAGGGTTGGCCTGGCACAAGAAGAGCCAGCCCTGCAGCTGTCTGGCTGTCTGTATACACAAGAGTCCGGTGGCACCCTGGTCCTGCCTCTATCCCATCCAGGAGGGCAGGCCCCTGCCACTTGACCCCTAATTCTGCGAGACGCCTTTTGTGAAGGCAGAAGAGCACTCACCTCATTCTGCAACCCTCAGACGACTGGCTCCAAGCCCCTGGCTACTCAGCCGGTTAGCCAGTCCCACAGGGGGCCAGGGCTCCTTCTTGTGCCCCCTAAACTGAAGCTGTGACAAAACTGAAACTTTAAACTCACTCAATAAACATAACCACAGCACAACATTATAACAAGGAGGGAGGGAGGGAAGCTGTCCAGTCACGACTGAGGCAAAGAGCCTGGGGCCTGGCTGGGTGGTGCCTTAAATAGGAGCTCCCCATGACCCTGCCCCTTGCACCTCCTGTGCATCCTCCAACATACCACTGGTGGGCCACACTAGTGGCACGTCTTGCCACCCTGTCCACCTCAGTGTCAACAGGCAGCCCCGTTTAGTGTGGCTACCATATAGCAGAATCAATCTAAGGCAGCACCACCAACAGAGGGACTAGGGAAACATGATTCCTAGGGCTCTTGTCAGCAGGATGCAGGGAAGCCAGAATCATCCTGCACTGAACCTATTTATTTATTAAATTTGTAGCCTTCCTTCCTTCCTTCCTTCTTGGACTCAAGGCAAGTTATGTATAAAATCCTCATAAAATCCCCTCCTGAAAAACACCACACATCTAAAATATACTGAGATGACAAGATCCCTCCTACCTTCTGCAGTTAACTAACAAGGGTGTGCTAGATATTATAGCGGAACTTGAGGGCAGCCCATTGATCTTGCTAACCCAGCCTCAACCAAAGATCTAGCAGAAGAGCTACATTTTATAGGCCCTTGGAACTTTGTCATCTCCAGCAGAGCCCTCAGTTCTCCTGGGAGCTCATTCCATCAGGTTGGGGCCAGCCATATTTCCCTGGAGCAAGGGACTACCAACAGATTAGTACCCACAGAGCAAAGTGTCTGTGGGGGGTATAAGCAGACAAGCAGTCCCTCAGATAGGCTAGGCCCAGGCTGTGGATGGCCTTAAAGATCAAAACCAAATCTTGACCTTGATCTGGGCCAGGACTGGTAACCAGTGCAGCTGTTTCAATTCTGGCTGGAGATAGGTCCTCCAAGATGAACCAGTGAGGACTCTAGCAGTTGTGTTTTGCACCAGGGGAACTGATATCGATTATCCAGAAAACAGTAGAAATTTGATTTTTAATTAATTTGATTTTACAGATTATTTACATGCTTTTGCTTTGTAAAGTGCCTTGAGTATTATATGTGGAAAAGCAGGATAGAAATCCTCCAAATAAACACATAAAATACGAATACGATACATTTGTGTGTAATTTCACCAAGAGAAAAGGGCATATTATGAGCAAGAAGGACTATAACTAGAGACATGAGAGAGTTCAAATGTTATGGGATAAGCTGAGGCACAGAATGTGATTATCTTCAAAGAAGCAGACTTTTATATGCCTTAATGCAAATCTGACACCTTCTGAGTGTCTTTAGTGCACACAAGACAGGTCAGATGGACATTTTAGGTTCTCAAATTGACATTGACATGATAACCTCCTCAAAGAGTTGGGCCTTTTTGCCTTTAACTATGTAAATGCTTTCTTACTTGAAAAAAGGAGCTTGTAAGAAAAAATGAATTTGATGAAATAAGCAATTAAAGGACAAGGTGGGCAGACATGTATCCTGGACTCCTGAATCACCTTGAAATCTGCTCTGAGTGAATGCAAGAGAAAATACTTCTATGATATATTTAACTGGTTTCAACCCAGGCCCTTTCTTAATGGTAAAAGAAAGGAATCCAGCCTACTTACTATATCCCTACTACAATCAAACAACATAAAGCAGATGAAATGAGGCCTCCTTCCAATATAAGGGGACTCTCACAAATTTCCTTTATGCCCCCAGAGACCACCAGCTAATTCCATATTGTCGAGGTATGTAGGTGGGACAGCAACTATAACAAAAGGCTGCACACAGGAGTCAGAGCTCCTGTTTAATAGCTTCTCCTCATCCACTTTTAATTGGCCTGTTCAGTTTCACCTTCATGAAGATATATGCTCCATTCCCAAAGGGACTGGGCAAAAATGGCAGGTGAAATTCAAATTGAGGATGGATTGTCTATGCTGTTCTCTCCAAAGTTTTTACCTCAGGCCATTTCCAGAAAAACACAGGATGTAAATGAAACCAATTAAAACTCGAAATTGTTGGATGTGGTACATCTGTGTTGGTTCAGAGGAAGATATAAAAAATGAAAACATTTAACAGGATTATATTTTAGAATCAATCTAAATGTTACAAAATAGTCAACAAGCTTTGCAGGAGACTATTAAAATAGCCTAAGAAAGGCTGTGGTCTGGGTATGGTAGAAAGTTCTGGTTGGGAGCTGTAGTGTAATGACAGAAATGTCAAAAATGTAAACTTAGATTTAAAACAGAAATTATTTCTTCGTGACTAATGAGATTATCTGAATGTATAGATTCAGATTTTGGCATTTATGCTGTCTTCTGCACTTCCATCTCTTCCCTAAAGTGGGAGATGTGGTGCCACCACTTTTGGTCACCACATCTATGATATTCCAGAATCACTTTGGACTTTATTGTAGTTATTTATTTTTGTATTTATATACTGCCACATTCCATTTGGACTTCTGGTGGTTCACAGTAAAATGATAAAAACCAGTATGACCCAATTAAAACCCATTAAAATTAACATTAACATTAAGCATTAAAAGATGACCATACAGAGTTCTAACCCCTCACTCTCTCCCTCTGTCCAACTATAGAGCACTTCCTTGTTGGGAGCGAGGGTCCAGATGTACCAATGCAGAGATCTACTGATAGAAACTCTGGGACTCAGATCTTTTCTTCTCCATGGCCTCAACCATACGCCTGGTGGAAGAGCTCCATCTTACAGGCCCTGCAAAAAGTTGACAATTCCAATAAGGCTCGTAGCTCTTCAGGGAGCTTATTCCACCAAGTTGAGGCTAGTTGTTAGGAACTTTATCTCTATGGTCAATATCATAGAGATAAAGATCCTAAAGACTAGATCCTAAACACTAGAAAGATTAGGGAAATTTTTAGAGCAGTGAAAGGACATAAGATCCTGGAAGTGTTATCCCAGAAGTGATCTTGTCATATCAGCTGTGCTCTTTCTCCCCATGCTCTGCCACCCAAACCTCGCTAGAACTGGCAGCTAAAAGACTGTGTTGTCCTAAACAATGAAAGCTGAGCCCCATCAGGAAGTAAAGGTAGGTAGAGATGAAAAAAAAATCCTAATGATAACCCTTAGGATCTAATGGTTCAAGGCTGCAACATGCAATTCTTCAAAATGTTGGCCTGCTGTTGTAGGGATGCTAGTCTCCAGATGCAACCTGGGGATCTTATGATTTTACAAGTCATCTCCAGGCAACAGAGATCAGTTTCCCTGGAGAAAATGGCTGCTTTGGAGGGTCAACTCATAGCATTATTTTCCACTGAGGTCCCTCCCCACCCCAAATCCTGCCCACTCCCAGCTCCATCCCCAAAAACTCTAGTTACTTCCCAATGCAGAGCTGGTAACTACACGATGTTGCCTTATATATTCACATCATCTTGCATACCTATTTATAGAGACCCAACTTGCCAGTGCAACTAGAATGTGTTGTGCGTAGTTAGCAGACATCTTGGAATATTTTGTGTTAAATAATAACGATGGGGTAATCATTCTAAATAAATATTTATAATTGAAGTTCTTTTTCATTGTCAATGGTCCTTGAGGGTAAAGAGACTTTCTGATAACTCTTTCCCTTTACTTATTTTTGTATCATAAGCCAGAAGTAATATCTGATAACGTTTGTCATGTAATCTTCCTCTTATCAAGCTGTGGTTTTCTATAAGATTAAAAGAACACATATATCACTGCCGTCTTATCTCCTAAATTGGCAACCCTGGCTGAAGAACAAGCCCTATATTATCTTTCCCTATTGGTTTTACTTCTTGTTAAGCAATGGTTTAATATAAGGTGGTTGGTTGTACTTGAATCAAAGCACAAGGCACGTTTTAGAATTTCATGAGATAGTAGCCCAAGCCCTGGGCAATCTTTTTGCCTCATAAATGCTGGCTCATGAAACAAAATGCCTTCTAATAATTAAAAGATTCCTGCCAGTGATTTTGCTATGGGGGAAAATAATTGTTGCCTTTGCTTCAGGTTGGGCGATAGATGCCAAATGCTTTTTCTCTTATGAAGATGTTTAAACTTAATTGAGTAAAAAGAAATTAAACAACCCTACATAATTATAACATAAACATAAATGGGATTGGATCATTTGGGAAGATTGGATTTTCCCTATGCACAATATATTGTAGGGAGGATAAAGAGCTCATCCCATGAAGAACACATTATGACAAAACCCGTATGTTCAATGTAAATGCACTGATTTTAGAGACTTTTCAAGCTTGGGAAAAGTGAGGCTGCATATTTTACTCTTAAACAGGTTGTGCCAGTTTTTGTACAGTTTTTGTACTGGGCTATCCATAGGAGGAGCACAATATAACATGCTGAGGTTTTTGTACCCTGGTTTTTACTACCGGAATGATTCTCAAAACAGCTTACAATTGTCTTCTTTACACAACAGACACCCAGTGTGGGGCTGAGAGAGCTCAGCCAGAACTGCTCTGTAAGAATGGCTCTTAAAGAATGATGACTGGCTAGCTAACTGCAGGTGGAGGAGTGGGGAATCAAACCTGGTTCTCCAGATTGAAGGTTGTCATTCTTCATCACTACAAAACTGGCTCTCAATAGACTTCCATGTAAACATTCCCTCTGGGGTCTCCTTCATGTACCCCAAAGCCAACTCCAAAATTATATGAAAGCACTTCACATGGATTTCAGTATAAACAGGTTAATAATTATACATGATATAATTCCCCTCTCTTCATTCCATTTGCATTTATATACTACTATTAGTCTAAAATGTTCAGGACATGGAATCCTCCCATTTTATTATTGCAACAACTGTGCTACCCTGCCGGCCTGCACCTGCATGGCTGTGTGGTTGTGCCAGAGTAGAGAGCTTGCCTCAAAGTCTAGAGTCCAGTCCAGGAGGTTGGGAGCGAGGAGAGACAGACTTCAGAGGAATGCAGGGTGGGGAACAAAGTCAAGATGAGCCACGGTCAAAACCAGAGAGAGTGGGACAAAGGGAAATCACAAACTGGAATCAGGAACAGAGCTGAAGCCAAGGTCAAAGGTCAAAGAGCCAGAGCAGGAACATCAGACAAGCCAGAGGTTGAAGAACTGGGAGTTGCAGGAACAGAGATTCACTGTGATGAACCAACTAAGTAATGCACATGTTGACCCCCACAAAGAACCTTGGCACAAGGCTCTGCTGAAATATCCAGACCAGTGGAGCAGTCCTCAGCCAAAGGGTCTGTACCTGAAGCTAATCCTCATCAGAGGAAGAAGCTGCAGCTGGACCCCATCTACCTTGACAGCGAACTGCCATGCATGCTGATATTCTGACAGCTGTCAAGGTAGATTGCCATTGCTACCCCTCCGGCAAATGCCCAGGGCTTGTAGGGGTCTTGATCTATGGCCTTTGTCACTTCTCCTCAAGCAAATCTTCCAGGCTGGCTGCTGCCTTGTCCAGGGGCTTGGCATAGTAAGGCTGGGTTTCTGCCTGGCTGGTCCTAAGTTGTTCATCTCCTGGATGATCAAGCAGCTTCTGATCTGAGACAGCTGGGTCTCCTGCGGCCTTTTGGAGATCCTCTGCCTCTGGAATGACCCCTGGTGGCAGATCAGAGGGTGCAGGCATGATGACTCTGCATGGTAACGGTAGTGATATTATTTGGCTCATGATCACATTCTCCTTCCTCCATTTTCAATGAAAGAGGCCCATGAGTATGGCCCTTGGTATTTTATCTCCCCTTCCTTTTCTCCTCTTGTCAACCTTGTCAGTAGCCATGTTTCCTTCACAAGCATGGGTTATGAATGTGAGTCAGACTCCACAAGCACCCATTCTTGTAGTCCTGATAAATATAGTGACTCATCTTATGCAGACGCCATCCAACGTCCAAGCAGCAAACTGGTAGCTACATCCTCTATTTAATTTTAAAGTGCTAGCTGGGGAATCGCATAAAGTGGATTCCTGCAACTAAAAAGCACCAGGTAGAGGAGAGCAACCATCAAGCTACACGCTAAGGAAATGTGTGGAGCCAAAGAAACTATATCTCTGCCTCCAATTTCTGCCCTCATACCCGCCTCCCTCTCCCTTCTCCCAGGGATGTTTTTTTTTTAAGCAAACTGCCTGGAGTAATGAGTATGTGTTAAATTGTGCAGGCAAATAATAAAAATCCCCCCCCCCCCGTTAAAACACAAAGCATGCCTCTCTAACCCCCCCATTGGAAATGAGATTAATTTTTAAAAGATTCAAGGCTCGTGATTCCATAAGAGGTGGCATTATAAAAAGCACTATGCATCTATGATTAGATGCATAGGCATTTCAATGGAGAAGTTTTACTTTAAAAAATTAGCTGCCATTGCAAGCCTTTTAAATTGGAGAAAGGTGATTGGCTGCCTGGCTTGAATGGAAGGTGGAAGAGAGTTGTGTGTAAAGTGCATTGCTGTCTTCTGCCATTTCAAGCAGGCATGCAGAGTGCTAAGAAGTGTGAGAAGGCGGCAGACGAAGGCGAGAACCAGATGGTGAGGAATGGCAGGAGGTGTGTTATTTTTTAGTGTTATGCCATTTTGCTAGCATAACGCTATTTTTTTCAATGTGCAGAAGTTCCCTATGTATCTTGCATGTTCATTGCAGACTAGCAAAGGGGCCTTTTTGGCCTTGGCCCCAGTATGGTGGAATGCTCTCCCTATGGAGATCCGAATCCTGCAGGACCTTGATCAGTTGTAAAATGAAGCTGTTACACGAGGCCTATGTTCAAGGCCCAAAACATTGCTGAATTGAGCTGGCCTCCCTATCAAAGCTCAGATACTCCATCTTGGTTGGATAAAAAAAAATCAATAGGCAATGAAGGCAGAATTGTTTTAGCTGTTTAAGGTTTTACTTATTTACTTATTATAGATTATATTTTTAATTTTCTTATCTGTTATTTGATGTACCCCAGCCTGAGTCTGTGGAGAAAGGGAGGGTAATAAATATTAATAATAATAAGCCTTTTACAGCAACTCAGTCTGTACGGAGTGCAAACTCAGGAATTATCCTTTGGGGTTGCAAACATTGGCAATAATCCTGGGTGGAAGGCATGCCACTGTAATGAATACCGTAAGGGCAAAAATAGTTGGGGAATGATGTCATGCATAAACAGGTGACACTAGAAGAAGGAGGAGTTGGTTTTTATATCCAACTTTTCACTGCCTGAAGGAATCCCAAAGAGGTTTACAATCGCCTTCCCTCCCTCTCCCCACAACAGACATGCTGTGCAGTAGGTGGGGCTGGGAGAGCTCAGATACAACTGGGTTTGCAGACCTGAGGTCACCACTCTTAACCACTACACCAGGCTTAACAGTTAAGTACTCTTGAGGGAGCTTCAGAACAGCTAATGGAATGTGGGAATTTTGCTGTACATGGCTGCAGTCTAAAAAAACCAAGGTTGCTACATAGGTTACTCTTAATGGCTCAGGCCATTCAAATGCTGCAAGGGAACGCAAATTTGATATTCTGTAGCAAGAGTCCATGGCTGCCAAGTATTTTTTAGGAAGACGGCATGGCCAGGAAGAGCTTCTGCCCAGTAAGGCTCCTGATTGCCCACTGGAGATCTGTTTATCTGTACAGATTTTAAAATAATGTTGCCTTGGCAGCAGCTGCCATCACAGCACATCTGTGTGACTGAAGTTAAGCTGTGGCAATAGTTTTGTGGCTGGCTCTGCCTCCTGCAACAGCCATTTTGTCATGGCACACAGTGTCAGAATTCTAAAGGTGCCCACAGGCTCAAAAAGGTTGGGGACCACTGTTCAATGAAGTGATCATTTCACTTAACTGAGAGTTTTCCTCCTCCTTAAACCAAAGCTTGAAGTGTCTCCCCAGCCCGATCCACAATCCTGCCAAGCCAAAGCACTGGAACTCAGTTTGAACTGGGTTATGTTGATATATCTCACTTCCATCCAGGTCTGTAATCCATTTCCACTGACACCATATAACTTAAGTTTGTGTAATTGTCTTTAACCAGACTTCGGATCATTTCATTTTGTCATGATAGACTCTAGTTGAGCTCTGACTTTGTTCTGTAGGTTATTGAAAACAAGGCAATATATACACCGCAAGGCTATCATTAAACGAAACATGCTTTTTAACCACTCTAGAATGTCTCTGATGTTCCTCTGATACTTAAGCTAGATATTCCAATTTTCAGTTTCAGACAATGATTGCCTGTCAGACTGTGTTCTCCTGTACTCTTTCTCCCAAGAGGGAGATTCTCAAAAGGTAGAATTATTTTTTCTCTCCATCTTACACTGATTCAGAGTCTTTTTGGATACCCTATTCTTATTACAGCTGTAATGACATTATTCCCTGAGCACCATAATATAATAACCAATGTGAAGACAATTCCAAAGAGAATACCAAATGCAAGTGTGGATCATTGCTAATGCCATTAACAGGATGATTAAAATGACAAGAACATCTGTAAACAACTGTTGCCAATCACCTTGCTGAGCCAGAAAGCTTAGCTATTGTTAACATTTTGACAGTAAGGCTGTGATTGCATTTCATGTTTCTCTTCATTTGGATCAAGCAGGGCATGCACATTGCAAGCTCGGGGGACAAGTTTTTGGACTACACAGTAGGTAAGCTCTATTGTAGTTATAGAAAAAAACTTGGTTTGTTAATATAGTGGTTCTCAAACTTTTTTTTTAAATGAAGGCTGCTTCTAAACTATAGCTACCTTCGGGGATCCATAATGCTAGTGCAGGACAGCTGCTAGCACTATGGGTTTGAGAGGCAAAAGGGCTCTCAGGCCTGAGCCAACTCAGTCCCTTTCCTGATTACAGATTGGAGGAGTATGCAATACTGTCCCCCTACTCCAAACAGCAAGGAACACGTTTCAGAAACCTGTTGAGACCTGCTGCATCCACCCATCCTGAATGAGTGGCATGTTTCATGTACACAGGTCCTCCTATATGCATAACTATCCATACTTTGGATATGAAATTGAGTTCTGCTTCATGAAAGGGTTATTGATCCCATGGTTGTTTCCCAAGGGGTTGTTTTCTCATTCTGCTCATCCCCAATCCCTCGTGTCACCCTGTCTGATTCTCTACATTTTGACTTCTCTTGCCTTTGCCCATCTATGGCTGATCAAATATTCTGCCAACGTAAAGCAGACCGATGGTAAGACTGGACTGTATGATTTCTTCTGAAAAAAACGAGCCTCAGCTTTTTTTAGTATTTGGTGGAGAAAAATATATATGAAAAAGTGATGCTAGACATTTTTTCCAGGTGGGAAAGTAGTGAGTGAATATGCGCTGTATGTACGACTTCTCATTCCATATAATCATGCAAATCCATTCTAGCTCTACGAAGCTTCAGTTTTAAGGCTCAATATTTCAGATCTTTCACAAGCTTTGGAAGGCTGAAAAAATATATGTGTACTTTGATGAGCCGGGGATGTGTTTTTTCATCAACATGGTTTTATCTGCATCATAAATGTATATTGGCTTATTTCCACTTCCTATCTATGCAGTATTTGCCAGAGAACACTGAAAAAAACACTGTATTCAAGACTCCATTAAATACAGCTTTATTTTAAAGGCAGATCTCTGCATTTCATATATGTTTATGGTTTGTGCTCTCAAGCCACAAATTACAACTCAGGTCTAATCTCTTGTATAACCAACATAATTTTCAGACTAAATTTTGTTTTGGCTTAGAGGTCTGTAAACTAGAGCCTGATTCATCAGTTGCATGAAGTGCTATTGTCAGTTGGAACTTGTACACAGTGGGTGAAAAGGCCATGAAATGCAAGAGATATTAGTAGCAGTGGATTATTTCTATGCAAAACACAGTAAAAGTTTTGTTAGCTCACACTCATGGGGATTGGATAATTGCTGGTTAATTAAATGGACTGCATACTAAAGGTTATGAGCCTCTTGTGGCGCAGAGTGGTAAGGCAGCCGTCTGAAAGCTTTGCCCATGAGGCTGGGAGTTCAATCCCAGCAGCCGGCTCAAGGTTGACTCAGCCTTCCATCCTTCCGAGGTCGGTAAAATGAGTACCCAGCTTGCTGGGGGGTAAACGGTAATGACTGGGGAAGGCACTGGCAAACCACCCCGTATTGAGTCTGCCATGAAAACGCTAGAGGGCGTCACCCCAAGGGTCAGACATGACTCGGTGCTTGCACAGGGGATACCTTTACCTTTACCTTACTAAAGGTTATGGATTCACACTGACCCTAATCCACAGTGACCAAACCCCGTCCCATTGGAAACTTCATGGTGACAACCCTCACACCTCACTGGATCCTTCTCTTCCATCTAAGCAGTAGAGCCACACTCACAGCAAGCAGGCTGTTGGAATATGCAAGACCTGTAGTGTGCATGATTCCAAGGCATGTGAAGAATATCCTACTGGGGGCATCAAAGGAGATCTGTAATTAGCATAGTTAGAATAGGAACTTCCTGATGATTTTCAAATAAACTCCAGTGTTCTCATTGACTCAATAGAAGACTTCTTGCTCCTTAGAGCACACTTCCCTCCTACTTGCCTCCAGAGCCAACAGAATACATGCAGAACAACAATTAGACAGGGCTATCAATCTCCTCTCTTTCTATACAAAGCTGTTTTATCTTAATAAAACTACTAGGTGAGTGTCCATATAGCCCAAGATGTTCAGTCATATGGTTTGAGGGGGAGAAGGTTGCTCTCTGAGTGATGCCATTCAGCAACTGCTATAGATTAGAGAAGGAACAGATTAACATCATTCCCTCCTGAGAAAAGTGTCACTGTACAGTGGACTGTATTATTATTAATAATTATTATTATTTGAACTTATATGCCACCACTTTCCAAATACTCTTGGTGGCTTACAATAAGACCCCCTGCAAGCCACAAGATTGGTGGCCAAAATTCCCTAGTCCCCTGATCAGACCTCTCTAGAGGTGGGGGTATGGATGTAATACCAAACCAAACCTCAGGGAGGCATGTTGTTCTTAGCACTAGCCTCAACCAAAGAAGAGTAGCATGCCACTATCTCGCCATTGGGGAGGTGTACAAATGTCCCATTTGGCTCCACAGCACCATGAAGCCAAATGGGGCATTTCATGTCCCTGCAGGGACACCGTAGGTGGTGGGGAGGCCTTATATATGGCGTGCCCCAGCTGTGTCTCTGTTGGCCACCGTGGCAAGACAGGGAATGCAGAAGAATCCATGTCCCTTTGCCACGGGCCATCAGAGGCCCTAATGTGAGCCAGTACTGGGAGGAGGCCTGGATAGCACTGGCATCATGCATAAGTAGGAAACAGCCCTGCTGGCATGCAGGCACTGGCCCACCTTTCCGGGCCCCTGCCTAATCTGTCATAAGGAGACAAGTGGTTCCTCAGATAGGCAGGGCCCAAGCTGTGAATGGCCTTAGATAACCTGTAGATAATTCCTGATACATTGCAGGAATTTTAGCTAGTAGCTGAAATCTTAGTTCTGCTGCTTTGTTCATGAGTGTCTGTGGCCTATTCAAAATAGATCCTCTCAATAAGAAAATATAGCGGGATCATGGGAAACAATACTGAGCTACATAGATCAGGGATCTGAATCAGTATAAGGTTGCTACCTATATTCATATTTTTCTTAAAAACATGACATAGACTAGAGATTATACTGAACAGAATTCATTTTTCTAGTGAAGTCTCACTTTGGTTAATGAATGTTTGTTGGAGAGTTAGAATATGAAAGAGGACCATAAGTGGCTTAAAATTGTCTTGCATTTTACTTGAACATCTTTTGCATAAAGATAGTATTTGTTAATTCAATTGCTACTGTTTCTGCGCTAGAATATCAGCAGGAAGTCTCTAAATTGCTCATATAACAAATTACATCATTGTTGGACTCATTTCTTGTGCATGTGTATGAGCATATGTGTGAAATTCATAAAATGTCACAAGCACAAAATAAAAGGATAGTGATACAAAATGATGCTGGGGAGAATGAATGCAAATAAAACCAAAGGAAATATTATGCATGATACAAAAGCAAATCCTGAGAGAAAATCAGATATGAGAGAAATGTTTCTGTGCTATTTTTAGTTCTTGTGGCTGTAAAAATGTTGGGCCAGAGCTGGCTGAGCTGATATAATGACTTAGAATGTTCACTTGTTTAGCTAACTGAATAATTTGCATGCCAACTTCTGTGACAGGGTAGCTAAAGGAAGTGGTTGATATTCTAGTTCCTTCTGGTGAATTCTGCCAGTTGTGGCTTCAGTCATCAATCCTGGCAAATCTTAGGTACTAATGGAGATCAAAAAGCAGTGGGGACAGGATCTGGAGTTTCTGCCTGCCTGTTTGCCTAGCAATTTCTCCCCTCTTTTCACCAAACTTTTCTTCAAGCTAACAGAACTTTCTCCCCCTCTGGTTTGCCAATATAGGATTCCCTGTCACCAGAGGCATTTCTATACAAGAGCAAAACCCCACACTGGCTTTCTTAAGAAATCAAACAATGATCACCAGGAGGAGCAGGATACCTTTGAGATGATGGCAACCATGCTTGCCCCCATGATACATCCAGCTTTTGTTAACATCAATGCACATGCTCAAAAAAGAAAAAGGAGGTTCTGATGCTGATGAAGTCTATGATGACTATCCTGCACAACACCTTTCTAAAGGTAGTGCAGAACATGACAGATCTGAATTCAAGAAAAAAATTCCCTGAAATAAAGGACCTATTGCAGAAGGAGTGCTGACCTTTGAGAGTCAGTTGGGGATTCAGCTCACCAGGAAACAGCAGCAACAATTATATTTATTTATTTATTTATGAGATAATATGGACCATTTCTGCATGGAGGGCTAAAACACGAGTAGCCTCCTGCTTGCAAACGTGGGATGGTAAATCTTGCGTTTGCAGCCCTCCTCACGGGAGAACCGTCCTGCGTTTCCCTCTGCCCCATCACTCCTTTTTGCCTCCTCATGAGGCTGTAAAGGAACGCAAAACAAACTTCTCCCTCTGCTCCTCCGAGTGTCAATCACAGCAAGCTACCAATCACAACATAGCAATTCTCTTTGGACTGAAACTCCCCCCCCCCTCCCAAGCCCTGAAATTATTATTTTTTAAGGCACTTCTGTGTCGCTGTGCAGTAATGAGACAACACATATGTATTTTAAATAAAAACCAATACTTCCCTGTTGCTATGGAGAAACACCAGAACAATAGAGCACCCCCCCTTTTTGGGGGGGATTCTTGTTCTTTTGTACTATATTTCTGTTTGGGTGGATTTCTGAGATGCTGAACATGGATCCTGGAGCTCAAAATGTCATTTTGTGTAAATGGTTGACTTAAAAACATAGTGCTCAGATCCCTGTATGATCAGGAGGATACTTTATCACCCACCTCTCCCTCTTTTCCAGCTCATTCCCCACCTCCAGAAAGCAGAAATGGGGCTGTTTTTGCATGTCTGATCTCAAAAAGACCATGGGTACTTTAAATAAGATTTTATTTTACCTTTGACAATGTAGGTTTGTGGTCGCACTGCAACATGGACTGCACAATTTAAAAAAATGACTTGGAGCGGGAAATGGAGAGGGGAGGTTGGGTGCAAGGGTGGGACAATGCCTTTCCCCCTCCATACAGGCTTATCCCTGGTTGCTCATTGATGGTACGCATGATTTAGGGTGGTGTATTCAGTTTTGGCAATTCCCCTAATCGTGATTATAAAATGGCCAAAACTTGACCCAGCTACTGGACAGCCTTGGGATGCAGGTGGATTCATGTGGAGGGAGCTCTAAAAGCCACCAACATTTGAAGGCTGTACAGGAGCAGATTCCTCATGTGGAAATGGTTATATAATTTCAATAATGAGCAATGTCTAATTGTGCTTCATTCCAGCCTATGTTCTTTGACTCCCATAAACTTCCTCATCAACATGAGGGGGAGCAATATCCAAGGACTCTCCCTTTTGTTATAGCACAATTGTCTTTTCCATAGTCCACCTGGACTTCCAGCTGAGATACAGCTTTGTGTAGAAATTAGGAGAGCTGACTTCTAATCGGAGTAACTGGGTTTGATTCCCTGCTCTCCCACATTCAGCCAGCTGGGTGACCTTGGACTCATCGCAGCTCTTCTTCTGCTGCTTCTGCTGCTTCTGCTTCTGCTTCAGTCTGGACATCTCCTTCCTGCAAAACCTGGAGTGGGAAGCCATGATCACCCTTTTTGTCCAGCTCCTGGGACATTTTAAAGAATGTAAAGAATGTTATGCTTGCTTCCTTGAGCTTCTCCTGTAACAAGATGTTAAGTGTTATTCTGATCACAGTCATGGCCCTGCCTGCCCCTCTTGCTTTACTGAAAGAATGCAGGAACACCATCACTCAGCTTCTGGGTTAGCACCAATTTCAAGGCCACTCTAGCATATCCCTACCTCTGCCTGAACAGTCACCCATTTCTTCTGCTACTGCATTACTGCCTTGTTGCATTATTAACTGTTGTTGTAGTAGAACATACAAAATCAATGTATGTTGAACTTTACAGCAGTTCTTAAGCCACTCAGATAGGCCCATGACCCCCAAAATATTATGTTTTAATTTTTCACATCAGAGAAGACAACAAAAAAAGATCAGGATAGCAAGGGTTGAAAGTGAGTAAATGCAACTACAGGCACTTTGACTTTGTTCCAGCTGAGTCTCTATTTAATTTTTAAAGATGTTGGGTAAAACAAAAAGCAACTTGAAACTAGCAGTGTATACTAAGGAAAAACAAAATGGGTATCCTTGGAAGAAAGAAAACATCAAACATTACATTAAAGCAAGTTGTCAGTTTAGGTTTTAGCTATGAAAATATTTTCTTTGACACATGGCACAGATGATGACATGGAGTCAGACAGCAATAGTGGATAAACCAAAATGACCTCAAAGCTGATCATCATATTCAACTATATGTGTCAGCTTCCTTTGTTTTGAAATCAGTCATCCATTAATTCAATTAGCTCAGTATCCTGAAAATGCTGTTTCCTTTAATTGATTAACTCGATGTAATACATACAGATATCACTTTTCTCATTAAACTCAATTTTCTTAAAATAATAAAAGCACTTTAAATAGGAAAAAAACTGTTCTAATAGCTAGCAATTGGTTAGAGCCAACTAACTTTTCTACAGGTGAAAATGAAGTAGTTGTTGTCTTGTCCCACAAGAAAAGTCTATGCTGAAAATCATGGGACATGCATGTGCCAAAGCCAAGTGATATAAACAGTATAGAGAGGAACAGGATGAGCTTGAGTGGAAAAGCTGGCTAAATCCAACCCAACATAAACAAAAAAGAAGGCCTTATTCACTCAACCAGTAATTAAATTGTGGGATCCATTGCCAATGGATGTTGGGATGGCTACCAGCATTTAAAAGGGAATCAAGTAGATTCATGAAAGAGAGGCACATCAGTGGCTACTAGTCATGATGGCTAACATAAATCTTCATATCCAGAAGCAGTACTTGTTGGCATGTTTATTGTGAGCTACCTCAAGCCTCTATGAAAAGAGGGATTAAAAATCCTCAGGCAAATAAATACAGCACAAACAAGAAGACCTTAACATGGCATTGCTTCTGTGTTTGTGGGCTTCATTCTATGTATAATTCTGTTGACCTTGTTGATACCTTCTCCATGCATATACTGAATACATGAGTGGATGGAGAAGAAGGTCATGATAGCAAGCTTTGCCATTAACTTCTCTGCATTCAAGTGCATAGAGCCCTACAAACAGTACATTCATAAGTTCTATGTTAAATTACCTCCTGAATATGGTTGACCTACTGCACTCATCTTCAAAGCTAAGTTACTGTAATGTGCTCTGTATGGGACTGCTTTTGAAGACAATTTGGAAACTTCAGTTAGTACAGAATGCAGTCACCTGGTTGCTGATGGGAGTTAGTAATTTTAGTCACATGCCTGAGCTCTTGAAACATCTACAATGGTTTCCAGTCTGTCTCTGAGTCCAGTTAATATTTAAAGTGCTTTATGGCCTGACACCTACACATTTACTGTTCTTCTTTTCCTGGGTAAAATAAGTAAAAATAAATAAGTATGATTTTTTTTAAAAAATTGCTTTTGCATTGATTACTTAAATGTCTTGTTTTTAATGTTTATAGTTTTATTTGTATACTAGGGGCAAAGCCCATTGTATCCAAAAATGCGATGGGCACTAGAGCTTGGCAGTGGGAAGAGGAAGGGGAGGAGTTGTACAGTCTATAAGGGCATGGTGTTAAATTTGTGTGTTGTGTGGGAGGTTGTGGTGGCAAATGAGGGCATGGGTGTGGAGATATGGGTGTCAAGAAACAGTGGTTTGGAATGTTTGTTGAGTGTGGGAGAGGACTGACCTTTGGGAATTGTGGCATAGTGGTTACAGATGAGCTTTCACGAGCCATGTCTTCAGATATGTGAAGGGAAAATCAGACTGGAGACTCTTCTTAGGGGAAGATTACATGGCAACCAATTCCTCCCAGAAATGCTTCCTCTTTGCTCTCCTCACTGCCCACATCTGCTGTTTGCTGGAGATGTATGTTGGCAGATGGCTCACAGTCTGTATGTATGTGGGGAGGGGGTATCTACGAGGGCCTTTGCCTACAAAACCTTCTGGTGGGGTTACAGCTGCATTATTGCCTTGTTACTTGATCACTTTGACATCTCACCCTTCCTACAAGGAGTTCAGACTGATGTAAATGAGATTAGGCTGCATGGCAGCGATGGGCCAAAAGGTACCTAGTAAGTACTATGGGATTTGATCAATTCAGACATGTAGCCATGCACTTGCAAAGCTGTGAGGGCAAGATGTTTTTCCGTCTCTTGAAGATAATGGGTTGCATTTTGCAAATCGAGCAGCTTGGGCTCCCCATCAGTCAGCTGTTTGGGGCTTTCTGCTGCAGCCCCTACCACAGTTTAAACTGTTCTGTGCTGCTCAGCTGTTTTAGGGCATTTTCTTTGACAGCTAGGTCCCGGGACTTACTATACAAGAAATCCCATTTAAACAGGGGAGAGGCTGGGAGCAATCTGCTCTGTACAGAGAAATTTGCTCTGTCCCTCCCAGCTGTTTAAAGAGGTTTTAACTAGCAGGCAAGCAGTTGGGCTAAGGATGACGCATACATCTTTTCTGTATTGGCAAACAGACCACAGCTTTTATTAATTTTAACAATAACCCTTCCCATAGAATATCTTTGACCAGAGGTAGCTGGAATGTTTTGGGAGGCGTGGACCTCCCACAGTCCATTCCAGCCTACCTGACCTGGATGCTTTGGACCTACCCGTCTGGGTCAGCCACACTCAATGCTAATGCCTCTTCCTGGGGCACCTTAATTGAGGGAGTAGCATCACTCTCTCCCTGTTCCATTCCTGCCTGTTTAGGCTCCTTTCCCTTGACCCCCACCAGCTGTGAAAGTTAACAATTGTAAAAATCCCCATCAGAACGTAAATAATTCCCAAAATACCTTAAATCCTAAATACTCTGAAACGTAGGTGTGAGAGGGTGGGAAGCTGCTTGCTGGCTGGCCAGGAAGGAAAGGGGTTGCCTGTGAGTACATGGTGCCTTATAAGCACCACACACTTGCTCCTTTTCCCCTGGCCTGTGATGTGGCAGGTCTGTGCCGTGCATGCCCAACCCTGCCTGGGAGACTGCCCAGAAGCATGCTATCTCCTCCCTCTCCACCCTGCTGCTTCCGTTAATGGCAGCTGTGGTAAGTCATGACCACGCTTTCTTTGGCAGCTGCCTTAGGGCGCACTGCCCAATAAATCCCTTTTAAACAGCTGAGAGATGTGGAACAAGGTGCTCCATGCTACTTGGTTTCACCTCTGAGCCATTTAAGCAAAACAGCTGAGTGGCACTTCTCAGCTGTTGCGTTTAAATAGCTTGTGGCTATTTAACACCCTTCTTTTCTGCTCCCCATGGAAAGCAACCAGGAGCAGAAAGCAGAGGTCATGAACTCATACAGACTGAATTTGTTTGTGAATCAACTTTCTAGGTTCCTGATTCGGTTCACAACTGAACTGGAAACATGCAATCTGTGACCATCCCTAGTCTTTTTACTTTATAGAACATTACAGAGATAGCAATGAACTGGGACAGAGAATCCCCCAGAGACTGCCTAGCATGTCAAATAAAACACCTATTTATTTGCCAAGTGTCTAGAGGCAGAGATATATGAGATGCTATAAAGGCCTAATTACCAGTAGGTAGTCACTCTTATTAATGACTATACCTCAGGATGAAAAAGGAAAAAGAATCCAGTTTGAATCCATGGTAAAATGTAAAGGTGCTTATACTAGCTTTAAATTCATTTTGTAGGGCTGTTTTTGTTAAAGATGGTACATTTGAGTAAGAAAATATTTCTCAAACTATTTACCTTTGTATATTTTATTCCCTGTTAGTTATGTTGAAATTATGCACAGATAAATAAGTCTGGAACATGTGGAGAGACTATTAACATTTCAAAAGATTTTCCTCTCATCATTATGGCAGGCAGATACCTGCTTTTCAGAGTCCTTATGATTCAGACTCTGAAGCTCAGAATTCAATTGGAAGCATTTAACTTTCCTCACAAGCTATGTTTATGATATGCCACTGAAAAAGGTTAAATGCTTGTAATGGATTCTGCTAAGAACTACTATAATTGGCGTGGCACAGTCATTTTCTTACTCCATTTTCCATAGAGTAACTGTTGGATGTTTTGTTGACTTCAAGATTAAAGAACTTCCTTGACAGCTGCCCGTACACAACAGTTGCTATAACTGAAGCAGCTCTGGAAAGCAGAATTTTTCATTTCCAACAGTAGCTATGGCCTTTTATAGTGTAGGGGCACAGAGATCCTGATAAGCTGGGGAAGTGCTGCAGTTGCTTTCTTTACAGCTTACGAAGCGCAAACCTTTCATGCAGTGAGGGCAACCTTTCTTACAGTGGAGGACAGACATACCTTAGTTCTTCACCCACTTAGCATGCTGGACTTTCTACCAATGCAAGCTGTAGTCCAGGCTGTTTAAATAGCACCAAACCCATTGTAGATATGCATAATATATTTGATTGAAAACTTCCACTTAGTTTAAGATTCTAGCTCTGTGTGTTTGGCACAGTATACCAGACAATATTAGCACCATCAATAAAAGCTGTAGACATTCTTGCCCTTGGATGATATTTCAAGAACAATTTGAGATTCATCTGGAATGGACAACGCTTTGCTACGATCGCCAGCCATGTAACCGGTCAGCTAAGATTTGCGTTTAAGTTGTTTGAAGAAGCTAATCTTAAAATAAAGAATTAATATAACAATTGATTGTTAAAAAGTCTGAGAAGCCTGCGCCAAATCTAGTCACACCTTTAATTAACATATGTCGCCAAAGGGATTCACGGAGCTGCACAGTTACTATGGCTAACAGGCATGTTATTAAAAATAAACCAAAATATGTTGATTTAATGGTGAACCGTAGGCAAAATAATTAAGTAGAATTAAAATGTCATGTTCTGTCTCAAGATACCTCTCTTCAAATCTGAAATAAGTTTTCCTTTGACATGTTTAAAAATATGAATGGGCTATCATTGGCTACTATTAATCTTGAGGCTTTGTTTCAATAGAATGGTGTTTGCATCCCACATAGCTGTATTTCAAATATTCTTGGGAAGAAATTATCCTTATCCATGGATTCTCTATATATCTGTGAAACAGCCTGGGGGTGGGACATGTCCGGCTGTTGGAATAGCAACGCTGGCTGCACCCTGATTGGCCTGGCCCTAGAGCTCCCTCCCTCCCTGGACACTAGCCATGTTCTTCTCAGACACGCCAGAGACAAAGAGAGACACACAGAGCCCTGCCACACAGAACATGAGCCCTCATTCTCTCCTATCGCTCCTGCTACGAGGGAAGCAGAGAGAGACACCGAGAGAGCTGCCCCAAGTTGCTAACAGAGCCACAGAGAGAGCCACCCCTGCTGCGACGGAGGGAGAGAGAGACAGAGAGTCGCCCCAAACTGCACACCAGCCCTCCTTCTGTCCTACAAACCAGCCCTAATTACCTGCTATGCCTTCTGCTGCGAGGCACACTGAGAGAGACACAGTGAGAGGGAGAGAGAGACACACACAGCGAGAGATCTGCACCTCCTGGTGTCCCCTGGGTCCTAGCGCCCATTGCATTCCTGCTTGTAATGGGCTTTTTGGCTAGTTTTACATAAGTACTTAAAAAAAAAATTTGCAGTGCTGCTTTGCTCATATAAAGAAGACTTACAACTGCCATAGCTTCATAAGAAACATGCAAAGTTATATTCATTGGTGTGATGAAGAGCAGAAATATTTATTTATTAAAAGGAGGAAACGGGGAAGAACTTAAGTTTTGTCAGCAGAAAGTCCTGGGCACAAAGGATCTCAGCATTGAACTACCTGATTGGACCTTTAGATGTGTTTGGGGGCACTAAATGCAGCTGAGGCAGTGTGTGTGTGTCTGTGTGTGTGTGGGGGGGAGTACTGCATACACAAGACATATCCCTTTGTCAAAGGTACTTATAGGGGGAAGAGGCAGGAATAATATGGTGCTGCAAGCACCTTGGAAGGCCATATCCAACCAGAAAAGCAGTAGGATAGGAAATATAATCCCCTTTTCCTCAGGATTATGGTCTCAGTCCTTATTGCTTTCACTGTGGATACATTTTAGGGCAATCCTCCCCCTGCCGCCAGACACATATGAACCTTCAACATAGCTTGTAGTTTGAAGCAGGTTTAAGGTCCCTTTCCTTTTTAAAGTTGATTCTCAGACACTTTTTAAAAATCTCACTGCTGTTCTACATATTTTATTGAACAAGATAACTTATTTAGTAGTAAAACTCTGTATGGTTCCACAGAAGATAGCAGGATACATTTTTACATTCCCTCCACAAACACATTACTAAACACAGACGGAACTTTTATATTGGGGATAGAATTCACAACACTTCCTCAGTAAATACTGGGACAGATTTGTGAGATGATGCCTGGAGAGGGTGGAGTTTGGGGACGATTTAAAGTCATTTTGGGTGATTCTCCGGTTTGCCTCGTCTAGGCTTTGGGGTCTTTATCTCATAGACTACAGGAAATTCTTAGTGCTGCTACATGGAGACCATTTTTTCCTCTCAATCCTCAGTTTCTTGGGGATAGGGCTGTTAATTCTTGTGCCAGGCAGGTAAATGGGAAGCATTCTGAACAATGATGTCTCCACCCACAATCTGGTGTTTCTCGTAATGTTACCGTCTCAGTAGACCACATATCAGCATAAATTTAATGTTGCAGGAAATAGTTTCTGTGTATTCAACTATGGCTTCAAATATGTCCCTTTTCTTGGGCTGCATATCAGGAATAATTCATGCAAAAAAGATAATATGCAAAATTATAATATTTACTAAATGCCTCAGCTCTGTAAACTGTCTGCTTTTAGTTTCTTTGATGTAGTTTAAAGAAACAAGATGTATTGTCCTTGTGAGAAATATGCCACGTTTAGTAATCATTCTGCTATTATGTTATTGTAAATGTTAAGCTTGCTATAACTGTACTATTAACGTTCCATTCCAAGCAGCATCCCATGGGTATCTCTTGTCATTTTGACTAGTGTCTGTGCATAAATTTGTAGCTAAAGAGAAACAGCCGGAATAACAGTTGTCACCAAAAACAAGGTGAGGGGGAGAAAGAAATTACTGCTTGAACAACTCTTAGGAGGACTTTCCAAGGCTCCAGAAGGCAGCCTGAGACAGGCAAATTTCCTCCAAGATTGCTGTTGTTATTATTATTATTTTAAAAAACCTAAGCAACGGAAAACATTCCCAGTCATCAACCAACAAAATTAAGAACCCATAAACAGGTTCTTAGCTAGTTCACTAAAACCACCATTGACCAACGTGGTGTGGTAGAAAGAATGTGAGACGAGGATATAGTATACTCGAATATGAACCCCTGCTCTGACATGAAAGCTGGCTAGGGGACTGTGATGGATAGGCAAATGTCCTGTCCCTTTTTGTCAGTCACCAACCCCCTGTATGCTTATTTGATCTGTGTGTATGTGTGTGCAGAGCAGCCAACAACCAGTCAGGGCCCATGAAAAGCCAGATTGGGGGGGGGGGGGAGTGAGAGAGAAAAAGCAGTTATACTGTCAGCTCAGGGCAGACAGGGTATGAATTTTGAGAGAGAGATCCTGTCTCAAAGTTTGCCATATGTATAAGCAGGCAAAACTTGATAAATGCAGTTATTAATTCTGGACATCATTCCTGATGAGGATGTATTGAAAATGGCTATTTCCGGAAGCTGCTTTGACTATAACTGACTATGATTGATTGATTTTCTTGCATAATTCCCTCTTGAAAAAATTAAAAAGAAGTAGAAAGAGATGTTTACTATAGAATATTTATTTTGGCTCAAGTTTTTTTTCTCCCACTGCAAGTTTAAATTACCAGCTGTCATTTAAACCCACCCTTTCACTCCTGTCCTTCCAAAGGCAGGTAAATGAAAATCTTTTTCTCTTTCTTTCCTATGGAAAAGGAGGGAAATGAAAGGGAGAATTTAATGCCAGTCATTTAAATTTAATGGCTTGATGTGTTTGACCATCAGCTGTTAATTTTAAATGACTGGCAGCCATTTAAATCTTCCCTTTCACTTCCCCCCCTTTTCCAAAGGAAAGAAACAGAAAGAGATTGCTAAAATGGCCCCCTATCAGAACCCAAGCCCATCCCACAAAATGTTCTTTCCACAGGATCACCTGTTTGACAGACTATGAATGGGGGGAGGCATTTACATATATCTCAGACCATTCAAATGCGTTGAATGCAAACAAACAAACAAAAAACCCTTTCCTGAATATTTTCTGAATCCCAGTATTAATATGGAGATTTGGGAATATTGAGAAATACTTGTATTTTTCAGGTACGATATACCTGAACCCAAAAGAAATACTGTGAAATGGTTCTGCTGCTAACGTTTTCCTATCCAGAACAAATAAGTGTATGTCCATTTGCTTCCTTCTTTACATAAAAATAAAGAGGAGAGTGTTAAAGAGAAGGATAGGGAAATTATTGCAGGAGCCCTGGGGGAGGGGTGGAGAACAAGTTTTAATACGTTTAGGATAACTGGTCACTCTTGCAAGACTTTCTGCCCACCTATGAAATACCTGCCCATCAGAGGCAAAATGCTCCTGTATCAGACAACCTTAGTAATCCTTAGAGAAATACATCTGCTTCCCTTGAAGAGTGAAGACACTTTTCACTGTGAGTTTTCTCTTTCTACAACCCATTAATCAAGTCTTCAGGTCAGCATCAGTGTAATATACTTCTTACAGTTGCCATGGTATTGGGCCTTCTGTCATGGCTTAGGAGCAAGATTGTCATTGCTGAGGTGATGTTATGACTTATCAGAAGGGGAGTCGGGTGCCTCCTCATCTGCTGAAGTCGCTCAGGCAACCAAAAATGGTATCATGATATGATGGAATGTTGTGAGGACTTGGGGAATCCAAGTGGGCATGCATGGCTTGAGAAAAGGGTGGAGAACAAGGAGGTAATATTCCTTGAATATCTTACTTGAAAGTTGAGGGAAAGAGCTGTGTGGAGAGGAAGGAAAAGGTGTGAGGGACTTGAACTGTACTGATTAAACTGCACATTAATTTCCACAAATTCATAGTGTGCTTTACAGGAACTAAGGGATGTGGGGTGCATCACATGGGACAGCATGCTATCTTGAAATGGATTAGTCCTTGGCCCCTTTCTAAGGAGCTTCTTCTTTTATTTCCACTGTCTGTATTTCCCTGAATTGGGAGACAAGATAGAGATGACCTCTGTATCACAGATTTTTGGTCATACCAAATATGGGACAAGGAGAACCTCAGTAAAACCTCAAGTTTTATTTAATGTGAGGTGGAACCAATAATGTTTGTGAACATTTTTGTTATTGGGCCAGGAAAGACTCACAAACATTCTGATTCCACGTCTCATACTGTCCGTGTGGGAGCTTCACAGTGGATTCCTAAACAGAGTTATACTTTTCAATTTCCATTTTACTTTAATGAGATCAGAAGAGTGTAACTCTGTTTAGGACTATGTTATTAGTGTATGAAGTGTCCTTAAAGTCTAAATGTTAAAATACTGAAGAAACAATAGCCCTTTGGATAACAAGGAAATGCTTCCATTGCACAGTGAAAATCAGGAACTGGAAATATTTTGTGCTTTTCCTCAAGTACATTATTTCCATTCTTCCTGTTTTTGTTGAATACGTAATTATCATTATCAAGCAGGCAGAAGGAACTTCATGGCCAAATTGAGTAATAAAAACAACTGGTTGGAATTTATGAGGCTGATTACTTAACAAGTACAAATATTTTTAAATTCTTGTTTTACAATAAAACATGTGAATGTGTGAAGATACTCCTGTGTATGAATTATGATGTATTATTTTATACCTCATTGAACTAGCAGCATTCACCCTTAACAGCATGCCAGGCATGAAGCAATATAGTGTAATGCATGCTCTGTAGTATGTTATTGCTTCAGCCAATCTTTTAGGATGGTATATTTTCCTGCATTTGCAAAGCTTTACAGACCACTGTGAAACCACAAAATGATTCACTGTCCACAGTTGAAAACTTAGAAGATGAAGTATGAATCTTCAACATTTTAGAACATTTCTGGGCAAATGTATAATTTAAAATTCTATTAAAACGTGAAACCCCAAAATAGAGGTTTTATCAGGAAAATTTTTTTCACAGTCAGAGTAGTTCAGCAGTGGAATAGGCTGCCTAAGGAGGTGGTGAGCTCTCCCTCACTGGCAGTCTTCAAGCAAAGGTTGGATACACACTTTTCTTGGGTGCTTTAGGATACTTTGGGCTGATCCTACATTGAGCAGGGGGTTTGACTAGATGGCCTATATGGCCCCTTCCAACTCTATGATTCTATGATTCTAGGTTATCGTGGTTGAAATGAGGAAAAGTGACCACATTTTTGACTATACCCTTTTCATTGGTTCAGCACTGTCCTGTATGGGCGTGATGATACCCCACCACAGACCAGATCCCTCTGGCACTGAGCACCAGAAGTACAAGCTCACAACAGAGTCCTACTTCTTCAAAGGAAGATAGTATAGTGCTAATGCAAAGAAGATGTACAATCCAAGCCAGTTAATTTCATCACATAAATCATTTATGCCAGACTTATTTTGTGGCTTTCTTTATTGCAAGGGCTATACTTACTATTGAAACCTAAATTGTACCTGAGACTAAATGTACAGACTTCAAAAACAGCAATCAGATATTGCAAGATATGCTCCTATGACTAGGCATAATGTAGCCTCCCACCACTTTTCCTTGGTGTCCACCAAGTGTTGTTAGAAATTGGCCAGGGCATGGCGATTCTTCTGTCCATTAGATTTTTGGACTGGCGACTGGAGATCTGTGGCAGAGGAAAGTCAGCAGGTGAGGAATGGCTGGAGGACCTTATTTTTTTTTAGTGTTATGACATTTTGTTGGCATAACACTATTTTTTTCAATGTGCGGAAGTGCCCAGAGTTTTTTCTTCTTTTTGTTTGCATTGCCTACCTCCGTTACCTTTTTTTGCTTATTTGGGTAACTGAGCAGTACTTGTTATAGGGTTGTTAACCTCCAGATGAGACCTGGGTTGTCCCAGATTTATAATTTATCTCCAGATTACAGAGATTAGTTCCCCTTGAGAAAATGGCAGCTTCAGAGGATATTCTTTGTTAGATCACATATCTGCTGAACTCTCTCCCCTCCTCAAATCCCACCCTCCCCATGCACTACCCCAAATCTCCAGGAATGTCCCAACTCTGATTTGACCACCTTAACTGGTAATCTATTTGCTTCTGGGCCCAAGATGAAGCCTGTCATGGCCTCGGGTCCTCATTGCTGTCAAAGTGCACCTGCCAATTTACTCAAACATACTCTTCAGACAGCCTTCTCCTTGGGATGCCCCCTCAAGTTTCTCTGCACAGTAACAGCTAGAGTTTGGGATTTATGGGCAGTAGGTCTAGTTCTCAGGAATAACCTTCCAAATTGGATAAGGAAGGTATTTTCTCTGCCTACATTCAGGAAGTTTTATTTCAGAGGGCATTTCATGGAGAGTAAACTGATGAGGCAATATGTGCTGTTGTTTTAATCTGCATGTTTGTTTTCAGTCTCTCTGTGTTTAATCCTTGGTTTTAATTTGTACTGTTATCCACCTTGCACATTCACTTTTATCATGTTAATTAGGGCATACTTCTGTGCTCTTACAACTTGTTGCTACATAGTTACCCACCTTGAATCTAATGAGAGAAGATGGGAAAGAAATGTTTTAAGTAAATAAATAAATGCTTGGTTAGATGACTTTGTGGTCTACAGGCTGTGTAATCCTTCTGTAATAGCTAGTTTCTCTGATAAGCTGACAACTAACTCCATGAATGGTCGGACAAATTGTCAATGGAGCTTTGTCCAGCAGAACATATGATTCATCCATCTGCAGAAGCGAATTCTTGGCCGTCTGTGTATAATGAAGTTTTTTGTTTTTGTTTTTCTCTGTCGGCAATGCTGTTGAGATCTATATAAACATAGGGTCAGATGGAATGCTTTAATTAAAACAAAATTAAAATGAAATCATAAAATTATTGCAATGTATCTGTGCATCTGTACAGCAGCATGTGGTTCCGGCTCTTAAAAAGTGAGATAAATGTGTAGTTAATGTTTTGGAAGAATGGCAAACAAGCCCAAACATTCGTTGTGTTTTAATACAGCATTGTGGTTTGGCAGTGCAATAAAATTTAGGTTGCTACAGTTTGCTCTTAGAATAACTCCAGTTTCTCTTGGAAAGGTCTGACTTGTTGAGCAAATGACACTCCACATTATCATAGTACTAGGAAATGCAAGCATTGTGGCAAGTATTTTTTCAGCCTCAAAGGCTGCTATGATCTAAAAGATGCAAAGAGAAAATAAATCTAAAAGCATGGAGCTGAATTTCTGTTGCCTGGAAATACATTTTGTAATGCCTTCTTGAAATGATTTTGACTGCTTTTGAAATAAAATGAGAGTCAAATTATTTTAATTATGGCAAACATTGTGCCTCGGATATATGTATATATATATATTTAAGGGAGATAGTACCGGATATGGAAGAAATGTGCAATGTAGTAAGATTCCTTGAAACAAAATTACATGAGGTTTTAATGTTACTAGCATTTTTAGCATTGAGGAGTAGATACTGATTTTTTTCTAGGAAGTGAGCTATTGGGTAACCATCATCTAGAACCTGGTCACTTCCATTGGAAACAAATATGATTACAAGTTTGTCCCAATGGTTTCAACAAACTGTCTTTTGGAGTTAGCAAGCTTAGGACTGAAGCCAAATCTGTTTTGGGAGGGCATTCAAGATATTCTGCATTTCCCTATTTATGTCAGAGCACTTGCTTAGCTGAGAGTAACAGGAATAATCTGCTCCTTGCCATAGCAGTAGAACCTTGCATCATTCACCAAGTGCAATGAACAGACAAAGAGAGTGGAGAAATTCCACAGGGATGAACAGGGGAAGCCATTTTTCCAGGTGTTTTCATGTGAGATGAGAGATGTGACATAGAGAGAAAAGAATGGCACGGATGACTGGGTGGATTAAAGGAAACATAACAAGGAGTCCTCCCTTTTTATTATGACAATCTCTTCTTAGCACCTTATTTCCATCCTGGATAGCATTTTCTTACTGAGCAAAAAGATATATGGATAAAAACATAGATCTGAATGACTAAAGATTATGCATGTTATGCTTCTCTGATTTACACTAACAATTTAGCTCAGATAAGTTCCAAAAAGATGAATCTGCAGTGATTTCAGGCTTGCTTAGAGCTGAATTGCACATTCCTAGTCCTGATGAGACTTTCAACAGGGGCTCCCCAGAGTAACTCATAACAACTTGGTAGGTACCCCAGTCCCACCAAACAAGCAAGGGAACCACTCTCACAGCACTCATCATAACCATAAGAGTTCAGAGCATACCCATCAACCATGGTGAATTTTTCTACTGTGCTGAGGAATGGAAACACGTGTCGAGCTGACCAGGCCACCCCTGAGATTTCCAAAGGCAGGTTCAGAATAACAGACAGACATCCTCAGAGTTCCAACAGGGAATCCCAAAAGTGCTCCAAGTCAGCTTGCTAGGAACCCTTGCATGGTGTTGTACCTAGCCTATTGGGTGCCCAAGGTGGGTAGGTGGACACAGCTTGGTAACGCAGGGACCAGCATGCCCAGGTGGGCTGAGCAGTTAGCACTCTCCTGGCTGCTTTCTGGCAGCTGCAGCTCCAGCTGGTTGTTGGTGTAACCATCCTCCTCCTCACTGGCCCCTGGGCCGCCCCCACTGGGTTCATGCAGCTGCAGTAAGTTCCGCTCCAGCTAACCAGGGAGTGGGGCTCTGCTCTGGGGGCTGAGCACCAGCAGGGGTGCAGGAAAGAAGCACTGGAGTTCTTGAAATGTTAATACCAGGTGTCCATCCATGATTCATGAATCAGAACTTGGGCAAAATTTGTGATGGGATTTATTTCATGAACTTGGTTTGCGCCCATCTCTATGCAAAGCCCTTGAGTTTTCTTTTCTGTGAGACAGCCTTTGACAGCCTCACTCATCTGAGCAGTGCTTCTTGCAGGTGTCAACCTGCAAAGGGGCAAAATCAAGAATTGCCTGTACATTTGCCTTCTCTCTTGTGGCATGGCCTGCCTGAGGCCAGTCATGTATATGTGAGTGTGTGTCCAATGGGAAAAAACACAGAATCAACTAGATTTCAATCTGCCTTCCAAAGAAAGGCAAGGATCCTCATTCTCCATGCAAATAGAAATTATCTGCAATTTATTTGGAGCAAATTAGTCTACTGGTAGTACTCTGCAGGTCTACAACTAAGTAGATGTTTTTCATTATCTTACTATTAAAAGGAAAATCCTAATTCACTGAATTCATGAAACAAGTATGCTTCTTGGGGAAGATTCACCATGCAAAAAGTTCGTAGTATTGCAGAAATCAGTGTTCCCTCTGGTGCACTAGACTGTAACCTACAAAACTGTCAACTGGATTGCCATAGCTCTGGATTGTTAAACCAAAGGACTTCTTTCTCCTCGGGAAAGAAGTGGGAAGCCGCCAATTTTGCTGCAGTAATATTTCAGCGAGGACTAGTAGCTATCATTTAATGGGAGAGCACCATCTGTGTGTAGGCTAATTTATATTAGAAAGACTGCCACAAGTTTAACTATGGCAACGAGAAAAACAGCGTTGTAATGAAATATGGGGGAAACAGCTAGCATAGAAAAGCACTGAGATAGGAACATAATGACCTCATTTGTAAAAATTCTGTATGGGGGAAGGGTTGTTGTTTTCTTGTTGCAGAAATAGTAAATGAGAATTCTGGGGTTATTAGAACGTAACATTAAAACTGCATTACTTTATGGGGCTACTTTACATCATTTCATGGGCAGAATGTGACTTTTTGTTTATCTTGATGGGAAGCATGTAAAACAAAACCAGAGGAAAGGATCTGTCTGAGAACTCTTGTAGCCCTTGCTGTATATACCAAGATAATGTTCAAAGTTCCTCACATACATTGTCAGTCATTCTTGCAGCAATCCTGTATGGTAGGTTGTGAACTCCATATCACAGATTGCCTATACCTTCCTTCAAGGGTGTAGACAACTCCTCAACCAATTCTGCATGAGGAATTTGCCCCCTGGACAGCCTCTCATTGCTCACAGATTTTAATGCTGCTTCCACATGATCTCAGCAGCAACCTGGAGCTCTCCAGTGGGTGATGCGAGTTTTTGTCAGATTTGTTCCGCTATGAGGGAAATCACCAAAAAATGATTTCCCACTTTTTGTCATGCTGCAAATCAGGGCACAAACAGGAGCAAGCCTGTCTGGAGGGAGAAATGCCCAACAGCTTCAGTAGCACTTTGCCCACCCTGAGCACCCACCCTCCCCTCTCTGTTTCTGGATCGACATTAAAAAAAAATGGTGTGGTCTGCTTTGGTACAGGACCACAAAGCAACATGCCCTCACTTCAAATAAATTTATTTCTTCATTGTGCATGGTAATATTGGGATTAGGCAGCTAAAACACATTCATGTTTGTGTTTTCTGGTGGTGGGGTATGAATGATGTGATACAGCAGCCATCTCCCTATTAGCTTGATGTCTGTGCTCTTTCTTTTAAATATTTATCATGGACACACAATCATGGGGATCCAGTTACCATGTCCAGCATATCAGAAATCTACCCAAATTTAAAGAGAGACCATTATTACAATTAATCCCGAAAAGAGATTTTAGGAAATGTTTTATTGTTGTGATGTGATCCTGAAGCAAAGTGGAAGTTTTAAAAAATAAATGTTTTACTGTTGTGGCATGTCCCATGGCAATGCGGAAGTGTTTTTTTTTTTTAAATAATTTCAGGACCTGGGGGGGGGGAAGTTTGAGTCCCCAAAACAACTGCTGTGAAGGAATTGGTGGCTTATGTTGATTGCCAACTCAAGGAGAAGGGGTAGAAGTTCAGGTTGTCCATGTTTTCTGTTTCTCCACTTCCTCCTTGGGAAGCAAAAAACTGCGACAAGGCAGCGGGGTAATGCAGGAGGTGTCTCCCACCAAGAAGCATCCAAATACACAGTTTCCTTTCATGTGTTTATAAGCAGGAGGTGGTGTGTTTTATGCCTCCATATGGAATCAGTCCTCATCTGGCAAACAGTTTGTGTCTGTGACTCCTCCAGTGCTGTCTGGGTATATTCATATTAAGTGTACATGGAGAGGAATCTAAGGTTGTAGGATAGAACTGCTCCATCCCACCCACCTTTTTGGGACTGTGGACATCTTTGGAATTTCAACTGTGATGAATGCAGCCCAAAAAATGGTCACAGCAGGCAGCAAGACTGCAGAATTGTTGCTATAGCATATAGAGCCAACTTCAAATGCACACACAGAGGAAGACCAAGTGTAGAGGGAAAAAGAATATATATATTTTAAATATACCAGGAAAGAAGAGAGTATAAAACCAGTACTATGGTGGCTGCTGCTGCTACTGCTGAAACAATGTTATTTTAATCTGCACAGCAAATCAGATCTCCAGCGTCTGATCAGAAGCCCTACCAAGAAGAAACGCCACCTCCCGCCCCCCATTTTCCAACAATACTTTGATGGTGCCAGGAAAACTGTCAGTGGGTGCTGAGGGCAATCTCAAGGTGAGTTGAAGCATCCAAGTGGGATCATCTGAGAACATCAAGATGATTAACTTCTGCTGTACTGTGTCCAATATGAATAAATATAGGTAGTTTAAAATTGAATTTGGCATGCTGCCTTCTCTGCCAAATCAAGTTGTCTATATCTCCCTAGGGATAGCAGCACTACTGCACAGCTGTGTCCTCATACTACCAAGTTAATAATGTGTACCACCAATCACAGCTGGCTGTACCCACCATGATTTGTACATCAGACTAGAATATGAGAGACTATGTCATGGAAGTTTGCTGGTTGACCCTGGTCTAATTGTACACTGTCAGCCTAACCTGCCTCAAAGGGCTCTTGTGAGAATAAAATGGAGAACAGGAGAAAGAGGTAAGCCCCTCTGGGTTCTCATTGGGGAGAGAAGCAGAATAAAAATTGTGTCCAGGGATGGGCATGAACTGGTCATGACTCCAAACCTGTCACAAATATGACTGCTTCATGTCCCTTTAAACCAGGTTTGATGGCACCCTCCCCCCCCCAATTTCCTGGATTTTTTGTCCAGTTGGGTTTGGGGTTTGGGCCATTTAAACCTAGTAGCTGAGCAGAGCAGTCTGTCCTTCAGTTATTAATTTTAAACAATTCTGAGCCATGTAAACTGTCCATTTTGCCACCTCCTCTTTCCAAGGTTAGAAGTTAAATTGGTCACTAAAATGGCTGCCAACCATTTCAGGCAGACAGCCATGAATGCTCTGCTGTCAGGCTGAAATGGCTGCAAGCCAAAAGGAGCAAAGACCCTAATGTCAGGCCAAAAAGTCTGGAAGCAATTTCAGTGCACCAGATCACTTACCTCCCCTTCCAAAGGAAGGGAAGTGATCCAGCACACTGAATTGTTTGCTGACAGCTGAGAGGCAGGCATGCCCCCTTGTTAGCCTGCAAGTCATTTCAGCATGCCGGGTTGCTTCTCTCACCTTCCAAAAGGTGGGAAGTGATCTGGCACAATCTTGCAGCGCCTGACACCGAGAGGTACATTAGATTGCTTCCCCTTGCTTCTAAGCAGGGAGAAGTGAAACAGACTGGCCCAAGCCACACCAGTTCGTTTTGAGGGTTGGGTTGTGTGGGTTTGGGGGTTTAGTTTGGGAATGCCCCAAACTGAACCAGAATTTTCCAGTTTGTGCCCAACCCTAATTGTGCCATCTGTTTTTGCTGCTAGAGGCAAGGTTTGTTGGCAAAGCTTAAATATGCACAGGAGCAAAGTATTGCCTGCTCTTAGGATAAATATCTTTATTGAGAATTGGAAAAAAACAAGAATTTAACTGACTAGCTCTTCTTTTTCATTTGAAGACATACAGGGAGGAGGACGACTGAAGATGGCGCTATAAAAAAGCTGGACTTCTGTTCAGCTCTTAAGCCATGCCGAGGGTCAGGAGCTTCTGCACCTGGCTGACCTGAGCAGATACGCAAATCTGCTCACCGGTCGCCCCAGGAACCGGGAACGGCATCCTGAGGGTCCTACAGATCCGTGGGGAGGAAGGAGGACTGAACTCCCCAGATTAATAGCGGCGTGTGCTCAAGGTCACGATGGCGTCTTTGTCGCAAACAATTTTACAAGCTTGAAACGACCAGCTGACCTTACATTCTTCGCAGACCATCATTTACCAGATCGACAGGAGCAGAAGCTGACAGAAGCTGGAATCTGCAACAGTAAGAATTGAAAGCTTTCTGCCTTTTCTCTCTCTTCTCCCACAAGCTCTTCCCTCCCCCCCCCTCAACCAATTCACAAGCGAATTCCTTCTTTCGCCGAGTGAGAGACTCCCAGCTAATTATACCCATTAACCAAACAAAGAGAGTGCTTTGAAGATTTGTGGGTGAAAGTTCAGTGGGGGAATTTGACTTGATACGGAGATCGACAAACTGATAATTTGGGATCGCTCGTGCTCCCGCGAGACCTCACGAGACTTTCTGTTTATAGTTTGTGTCTGCCTAGAACTATGGAAGAATTAACTAAGGCACAGCTTTTCCATTTGTTATGCAAAGGAAACTCAAAGATACTGAAAGCAGTCAATAAGCTGGAAAAGGAAATTCGTGGGACTAAGGGGGGGCTTTTGGATGGAGCCCATGGTCCGGAGAGACCAGCTGATGACGTAGCTCAGCTAACAACAAATCAAGTGAAACTTCAATGTCTGGAAGTTAA
The DNA here is from genome assembly GCF_049243985.1 of Paroedura picta. Classification (NCBI taxonomy): domain Eukaryota; kingdom Metazoa; phylum Chordata; class Lepidosauria; order Squamata; family Gekkonidae; genus Paroedura; species Paroedura picta. The sequence goes on along the minus strand of NC_135373.1, from coordinate 62,694,469 downwards.
TCAACTGGAGGGAGAGAGTGCCAGAGATGTAAAAACCCAAAGTACCTTTGAAGAACCTGGGAAAACAGATTCAAGGAAGGAAAGTACTGAAAACCTGGAAGTCTATTCAGAGCAGGAAATGATTTGGATCAGCAAAATAAAAAGAGTCTATTCAAAAGCGACAGCAACTAGGAAGCTATCAGGAGATATTCCTGTGCGACCAGAGGAAGAGATCCAGATTGACAAAGGATTCAGAGCCTCCTCAAAGGCGACTACAAGCAAGAATCAAGTAAGAGATTTCTTTGGCCCTGACAGAAGGACAATCAGAAACACTCTACTATGGAAAAATACACAATTTCATTTTCTGCGACCACCTGAAAGACGAGTTGAACAATGGAGTATTCTCCTGGCTTCCTGTGGGAAAGACAACAGCAGTAACTTTTAGGACAGGTCCAATATATGAAGGGAACTGACTTTATATCATCTAAGACAATAATAGAATATATCCTTATAATAGATTATACCCTCCTATGTATCAACAACTACTTTGTTAAGAAAGATGGTAATAACTCCTAGATCAGGATTAATATGCGATGGGAATTGAATATGTATGTCAATATGTATGCTAAAAGAGGATGACAAACCATATTTTATAGGCATTAACAAGACGGCAGTAGTAATTCTTGGGTCAGGGCCAATTTATGAAGGAGACTGACCTAATATCATTTAAGATAATAACAGAATGTATTCTTATAACAGATCATATTCTCATATGTATTCACAATCACTTGGCTAAGAAAAAATGGTAAAAACTTCTAGATTAGGAATAATATGTGATGGGAACTGAATATCTAAGTTAAAAGAGATGGCAAACCATATCAGTTGGTCGCTTTTTCTTCACAATTTCTCTGTAAATGCTTTATATAATAATAAACAATAAAATTATTTTTTAAAAAAAGACATACAGGGAGGAGGTATACTCAAAGGAGCAGGAAGTCAATTGGAGCAAATCAGGACATAGGAGAAGATTATTTTTTTAAAAAATACTAGGAAGTTACTATCTAAATATGTTACACATCTCATCCTCTGATGCCCCCTGTAGGATATTTTTCATAAACTGTAGAATCATGCATATTACAGCAATCAGCAATCCCTAAATTACCCATATTTGAGCTGGAAAGTATCACCTATTACTGTAGCAGTTCTCTATGTTAATTTCCAAATGCTGCACCTAACCACACCACAGCCCTCCAAGCCATCCCTCATTGGAACTCACCCTAAGGGGAACTCACCCTAAGGAACGAAACACATCTTTTTGGGGGGCTTTGTAGCCATAATGAGCAGAAAGTTTCCTGGATTACCAACAATTTAATAAAACAGCTTGAACCTTTATATAGCTCTGCTTTCAAACTGGAATGATCAACAGAAGTTGGAGTCTACTTGATGTCAAACAGTTGTTTCAAACAGAGAATAGCAGAGTCCTGCAAAGAAACATTGTGGTCTGTTTTTGGAAATGACAGGGGAAGCTTGATCATGAATGAGTTGTCATACCAGTCTGACCAATTGCTTAGCAGTAATTTAAACAGATAGATTTTGCTCCTGGACAGCACCAACTGTATTAGGGACCAATCAAATGCAGGTCATTCTGTCCTGTCTGGTACACAGAGTACAGAAGAATGCAGAAGTAGGCTGCCCTGACTTACATAATAAAATGCTACATAGTTCCTGCACTGTCTTCAAGGCATCCAATTTCACCCATTGCAAAGATTAGATGACTTTATGTAAACCATTTTTGAAGTTTACAAATCACAGATAAAAGAGCATGAGCAATAATAAAAACTACACAGGGCCTCATCTATCAAAGACAACTATAAAAACAATGTTCTAGGGTCGTCACAATTATTAATTTGATTGTGGTCAAAGCATCATTCATAACTATAGATTTTCTTAGAGATAAAATAGAAAAATTATAAGTACCAGCATCGCCCCTTAAGAGCTTATAGATCAGCTCAGCAATCAACTCAAACTAATTATATTAGACATCATTGGGATGGTAGTAAGATGTATAAATTACATCTCTAAAGCAAAACAAATGGGGGTATGGAAATAAATGTTTGTAGTGCAGGAAATGAAGCGGGAAAGGAGCTCAGCTATTGATGTTTTATATTTAGCTTATTCTTTAAAAAAAGCAAAGGTTGAATATAGACGTTGAGTTAAAAATTACTATTTCAGCGAATTGGCATGTTCATCAAGGAAACCCCTAGCGATAGCTTGGTCTTGGACATATTTAAAAAATTCCTGTGCAGAATTGTGCTGAGAAATGCTGATGCCCCCCCCCCCATGCACACACATTCCCCCCATGCTGTACGCAGGAAGCATCCTGTGCCTAGGCCACCCCACTGGCCATATATTGCTTATATATGAATTCTCTTCATGCATAGATTCATCATGTTGTTTACCAATTCTGTCTGCCTCCTTTTAAAAAGTTCTATTGTAAAAAATTTTTTTTAAGTAATTGAAGTTTTTAATTGATTGACTGATTTTCAAATAAATGACCCTAACTCAGGTTCAAGTGAGAAGGGATTTGTGGTGCTAATACAGTTTGCAACCCTATATGGAAATAATTGGGATAATTATCTACCAATGTGTTCCTAGGCAGAGCTACACCCTGCTAAATCTAAGAAGAAGGCTTAGAAGGCTTAGAAGGGTGTAACTCTGCTAAGGCTGACATTGGCATTCGGTCCATCAATAAAATAACCAGCATTTGAGATGATAATCATGAACCATCTGTCTGTCAATTATAAATTGTGTGCTCTACTTTCCTGGATTGAAATTAAATGTCGCCACGTGATGATGAAGGGGACCACCTCCCATCTGAATTGTACGTCTGGTACACTGGAAGACTTGAACTGCTGGCTTCCATTTTGTGGAAGAGCCTGCTTGAAATCTACAGAGGAATGACCTTTGTTATGTATATTGGAATAAGCAATCTCTGTAGTGTGCATGACCAGTACTGGGACACGAAGGCCTTGGTACCGGGACATGAAGGTTTGGGTATCAGGCTGGCGGCGGCTGCACATGCCTCTCCCCGCCCGCTCGCGGCCCGGCTAGCTTATCGCTGCGGGGGGGGGGGAAGAGGCAGGCGCGGCCACTGGCATGCTAGTGGATGCAAACGCACTTGTGTGGAGCTGCCGTACATGCGTGTTTGCGCCCCCGGTGGATGCAAATGCACATGCGTGGCAGCTCTGCGCATGCATGTTTGTGTGGAGCTGCCATGCGTGAGTGTTTGCGCCCACCGACGGGGCACAAATGTGCATGTGCGGGAGTTCTGCACACGCACATTTGCGCGGCGCTGCTGGGTGTGCACGTTTGTACCCTGCCGGTGGGACGCAAACATGCATGTGCGATGCCCAGGCCGCTGGCTCTCCCCCACCCCTGGAAGCGGTCCTCAACAAGAAAAAGGTTGGTTACCGCTGTCAGAGGATACTTGTATTTAGTTTAGTTAGAATAAGAACTTCCTGATATTATTCAAATAGTGTCTTCTTATGTCCTCATTGGCTCTTTTGGAGCACACTCAGGAGTGGTTTAAGGATTTGTGGGGCCTGTAGCATCATAGCCAGTTTAAAGATTTACAGGGCCCTAGCAGAGTACAATTGCAGCAGGAAAAGCCAGACCCGGGGTGGAAGGGCCCCTGACAGTGGGAAGAAAGTCTGAGTGCCCTTAAAGAGGAAAAAAACAGGGAGGAGACAGACTACAGCCCTGATCCACGGGAGTGCAATGTGTGGGGCCCCTGGAAGCACAGGGCCCATAGCAGATGCTGCATGTGCTATATGGATAAACTGGCCCTGAGCACACTTTCTCCCTGTTTGCCTCCAGAACAGATAGAATGTATGAATAGAACAAACAATTAGACCATTTTGACTAGAGTTGTGCGCGGTGGTATCCAAATCGGCCATTCCACTCTGCGCCTGTTTATGTGTGCTGAGTTATGCACCAGTGCCCGTGCCACCCCCCCCCCCCGCAGCGTGGCGCTGGCTGCATCGGCCTGGAATGGCCGATTCGGATGCCGCCAGCCACAACCCTAATTCTGACTAGTTCTCTCTTCTCCCCTATTCACAAAGTTGTTTCTCTTCTAAATTAAAGTATTTTACTCTTTTAAGCAGCTTGGTCCTTTAGTTCTCTTTGCTTCCTTAAAATCTGCCATCAGCTCACACCATTCAGAAAGCCTTCTTATAGTTATTAAATCTGTGGTCTTCACCAGGGAAAGTACTTTGCATGCTATTTTCCTACTGGCAAAACCTTTTATCCAACAAGATCTGAATTATCAAATGTCTGTGAAATTACTTGCTTTTCCCTTATAGTTCCCCTAAAGAAAAAAAGGAGGAAGAAGAGGACGTTGTTAGTTATTCAGTTGTGTCTGACTCTTGGCGACCCTATGGCTCAACTGTCTCCATATCTTTTGATCTTGCACTGTTACTTTGAGTTGTGTAATGCTCTGGCTGGTGTCCATTTTGATTCCATCCAACCACCATGTTCTTTGTCTGCCTGGTTTCCTTTTACCACTGACCAGTCCTGGCATAATTGCTGTCTTCATTGAGTTCGATAGCATGGGATGGCCAAAGTTACTGAGATGGAGTTTTATCATTCTGCCTTGCAGTGATATATGCATTCTAGTATTTTTTTTTTTTTTGTGACTACCCATGGAATCTGCAGACGCCTTCTCCAGCACTGGAGTCCAAACTAAGCAACTCTCTTCCTGTCTGATTTCTTCATCGTTCAGCTTTCACAGCCATAAGTGGCTATTGGAAATATGATAGACTGCACTAATCTATGTTTGATAATCAGGCTTATGTCCTTGCTTCTCCCTCCTCAGTTCAAGCTTTCCATTGCTGAGTGACCTAGAACAATTCAATGTTTAATTTCCATACTGCAACAGCCACTCTGATCCAAGAAAAACAAAATCTTGAACATATTCAATCTCTTCACCATCAATTGCTATTGTGACATGTGTTTTTTACACTGGTCATTTTTTTTTGTCTTTTTAATGTTTAAGAAAAGGCCAAATGTCTTGCTTTTTTCAGTGTTTTTGGTAATCAGCTGTTCTAGTTTCTGATGGGAGGGCTGTGTCATCAGCATACAGAAGAATATATCCCTTCCTTCAATCTTAATACCAATGTTTGATTTTATTTATTTATTTAGATTTCTATACCACCCTTTCATACGGCTCTGGGTGGTTTGAGTTTAATCTCAAAGATGAAAAGGACCCTATGTTAATTAGCATCATTGGTGAATACTTTGGAAGCCATCAGTTATGAATTTACCCATTGTTGACAGCTTTATTAATCTCTGTAGCTGCTGTCACTTGATAAAGAACAACATATAATAAAACCCGTGCAAATGACTTCATTATACATTCTGCAAGGGTTGTTCTGCCATCTTAATAGCTGGTAATCAGGTAAAGGAAAAAACAAACAAACCCTTTTTGCACGTGGAAAAGGACTGTCTGAAAATCATTCTAACTGATCATTATCTATCCATGTCATAATAACAGAAAAGAAATATTTCTCATGGAGTTTCTAACCATATTTTCTACTGGAAAAGAAGTCACATTTGCCAAAAGGAATTGCAATTGTTTGTCATCTCCCCCCCTCCCCACCACCATAGCTCCCCATTTTTCTCCCTATGATTTCTTTCTCTGACTGCTGGAGTCATGATTTCAGAGGCAGAAGGGACTGCAGTAGGAGTGGGGCAGAAATGCAACTCCATTCATACTAGATAGGATCAGCCCCATTGTCCCATGTAATGTCTCATGTTTAGAATGGTTATTTATTTAGTCCATTTTAATCTTTGTCACCCTTCAGACTGATTCTACATGGTGGTGGCAGTGCTGGGCTGCCACAAGGAGTTTGCAATGGGACCATTAGCCCTGCCACTTCCCAGGTTCTCATGGAGGATGATTTTCGCCACTGGATCAGGTCCACCCCAGATTACTGCCTCTGTAGGGCCCATTATGCACGGCCGCCGAAACGGCGATTTCGGGTCACATGGAAAACGCGGAGGGGGAAGACGCGAAGTACACCGGTTATGCACGGGAGGGGGCGTGACGGCGGCAAAACCCAGAGTAACCGATTATGCACGCGGCGATCCCGGCGCCGCTTCTGGTTGTGCCCCGGTCACCCGGAAGCTGCGCTTTCTTCCGCGTTTCACTGACGCAGCTTTTTCAGTGGCATGCACCGAAGCTGCGGCCAGTTGCAGCCGGCTCCATGCGTTATCGGTGATTTTAGTCGCTGCCATTCCACCCCGAATGTGCGTTATTCCCCCCGTGCATAATGGGCCTATGAGGCAACTGGAGTTGATAGGTTCCACTGTGCTCCACAGTGGTGGCAGGAGACTGTTTTTATTTGCAGGAAGGACACCATAGAGATGCCTGGCTCTTCCCTGTCCACACATGCATGGATTGTGATAGGCCCCATTGGCACCTAGGGCAGAAAAGGGAATATGGAAATATTCTCAGTGTGATGGAGGCCAAGTGCACAAGGCTGACCAGCACCAATGTCATGTGGAAGCGGAGATTAGCACCGCTGATATTCAAGTGCCGCCCCAGCCTTTTCTCACCATGCAGAATGGGTCTCAGTGAGTCTAGTGTGGCACAGATTGTTTTGTGTTCATTTTCTCCCCCCTCCCTCCAACCCTGTGAAGTACTGAACCCATGTACTGAAAGAGCTATACTGGTTTTCCATCTGTTTCTGGGCATAATTCAAAGAACTAAGTTAAACCTTTACAGTCTTAAATTGCTTGGGGCCAGGGTACCTGAAGGACTGTCTTTTCCATCCTATCCAGCCAGCTAGTTAAGATCTACCTCTGAAGCCCTGAAGTTAAGATCTACCTCTGAAGTCCTGTCTTTAGTGATGAGACAGGCAGTGCCTAGAGTCCAGGCATTATCTGTGGTGGCTCCTTGCCTTTGGAATACCTTGCCTCTTGAGTCTTGCTTGAAGCCACTGTACATTATTTTAGGTGGCAGGCTAAAACACATGTTGGCAGGTGGCAGGCTTTTAAATATGAGTTTCATTTTATTAGCATTTAAATAGTCTGCTTATGTTTTATGGACAGTTATTATGTTGCTTATGTCCAATGACTTGTGTTTTACTATTATAATTTTCAATTGTAGGCCTCATGCAGAAGTTGTACACAAAGTATCCACATTGTGGTGCATGTAGGCACCCTGGCACCCACCAACACCTTAATAGATACCCACCAAGGAAGTGGGTGGTGTTTTGTATGGCATGACCCTGCCCTACAGGCTGGCGCACTGTTTTTCCACAGCCGGTAGAACCATTCATAGTCTAGGCTTGTGCCAAAGCCAGACACTGTTAAAAACCTGACAAGACAATGCTGGGACTGACTCCAGCTCAGAAACCCCCCTCTTCAGCTTGTCCTTCACTATAGGTTAGGAATGACAGTAACTGCCTAAAACATATATTGCTCTCCTCCTTCTCCCCCACTCCATTGTATTGCCGATTCAGTGGCCTGGCAGAAACCTGTTTGTCCAGGGGCTCCTGGACGAACTCCTATGTCTCACACCTATGACTCATGCTTTCCTCTCTGCCAGGGGGAAATTTCTTCCCCAACCTCAGCAGCTAGACCTATTGAGTCTTGATGGCTCCCTTTCTTATACCCATTAATTCCTTTGTCTAAGCCCATCAACACCCATTTCCAGACCTGACCAGGGCATTGCCCAACATTCTGCTCCATTGAAAATACCAGTGAAAAGAAACTATACCGTTGATCTCCGAATGTTACAGATAAGAGAAAAATGAATTCAGCAGGCCAAAATGATAAGTCTCACAGCCACTCTTGTTTGGTGTATAAATCATAAAATTTCTGGGCAATCAGAACGGGCTCCTAGGTATATTTTTCCCCATTTTCAAATACTTCTTCAATGATTGCCACTGCAGAGTCTGTAATCCATTTAACTGTAAATTAAATCTCTCGGATTTAAGCTCTCTATTTTGAGGCAATTTTACTCCTACCCTTTTTGTGGTTGGCTGTCTCTGCTGAGGCAGCCATTTTTTGTCCACACCCACCATCCTGTGACAGAATTCGAAAGGTGCTCACAGGCTAAAAACTGTTGGGAATCCCATTGTTCACTGACATTGAACTGTGCAGCCCCTGTCAAAGTTGCCTAGTAGCTACTTTAACACCTCATTATATAATGCTTAAGTGTGTGTAATTACGAATGATCAAGTTTAGTGTAACTTTTTACACCGGCTTTCTTCCCTGCTCTTGCACAAATGACAAAAATTAGGCTAAAATTAAGACAACTCTGATAACCACAGCGATTATCATTTGATTTGAAAACTATATTGTGAAATATGTGTGATTTGTCTGCTGGGCGGTGCTGGCCCTGGTTTGACAAGCAACAAATAAGTGGCACACTATAGCAAAGTATGTGAAATATGTGTGTGTCTGCAATGAGAAGGAGAATCTGCAAAAATTAACTTCCTCCTCCACCAACTAAAATGCTGGTTTGTTAGTATTAATCCATTACACTGCCAAAAAGAGACTTCTTTGGATCTAGCCCAATAAGCATAAACTTGGAAAACAGACGACTCCTTGTCAAAACAGAGCCAGTGTTTCCTAGCACGTTTAAGTAGTTTGGAATGCTAACCATTTTTGTCAATAACCAGCAAGCAAAAGAAGATTTGTTGTCATGTAGGCAGACCTTCCAAGTCCTTGGTTGGGGGCAAGGGATGCCTGTCCTGAGATCTTGTTGACTGCAAATACTTTAAACAACCCTTTCCTAGAGCTAACACTGTCACGTCTGACAGGTAGTACTAAACTCTGCTTTGCAAAAAAAGGTTATGGCAACACCTTGTCTGGCCTCAAGTTGGAATGGAACCACACATCAGTAAAGAAAGCCCAGTTGCTCATCTTTCCTCCTCCTGGAAAAACCTTTCATTTGAATAAGGCAGTCAAGAACAAGGCCAGATTTTTACAATGGCTCCACTAACTTTTTGAAAAGCTTGTTGAGTATGATAGGACAAAGCAGTGGGTATCATGGCACTCACGGACACCATGTTAAAAAGCCCAGATCTAGCAAGTAAATTCTGGAGGCTTAAAATTTCATGAGGCTCCACAATATTATGTTCACGTGCCATAAGTGTCCTTATTGTGAGAGGTGGGGTTTTTTGCAAGGCACATGTAAAGGACATAGATCAGGGGAAGAAATAGCATATGGACCTTCAAGATTCCCACAGAGTGTTATGTAACTGTGGTGTGGGTTAAGCCTTAGGTGTGAACTGAGTTGTTGTGAAAGGTTACAAGAGACAAAGAAACATTAAAGGAGCAGTTAGGTGGAGGCTGATGTGAAAATAAGCAGTCACTGCTCTCCAAAGCATAGTATTCAGAACTAGCCTCTTCAATTCTTTTGTCTGCAGCCTTCAGCCTTAATTTAAACAGCCTGTCTTTGTGTCTGCTGCTCAAGGAGTCATTAATGAAGATATTATCTCCTTGGATTAAGTGTTGCTACTCTTTCTAATCTTAAATCTCACTTGAGCCAACAATATTAGAGTAAATCAAATTGTCTTTTCCTAGGAGATTGTCTCGAGCGATTCCACACAACGTGCAGGACTTTATGTGGTACTATATATCACCGGCATTTGCAGTGCACAAGGGCATTTATGAAGGAACCGTTTAGATAATTTAGTGTAACTTTTCTTTTTGGGACTCCACATTGAAGAATGTGCCCCTATAAAAATAGGAATATAATATTGCCAAGCTAACATAATTTGAAGTGAATGCTGTCGTAGAATCACAAAGGGGAACAAAGCTTTCTTTTGTCAGGTTGATTTCTGACATTTCAAAGCTTATTTCCAATGGCCTAATACACATGGGTTTCCCCCCTCACTTTCACTGTGCATGCCTGTCAGGTTTTCTTTGTCATTCTGCATTGATTTCCCTCTCTTAGTACTCAGTTTGCTTTCTAGTCGCTGTTTCCCTGGGTTTTCTGCAAGTGTTTTTTTTTGCTGATTTTTCTTTTGTTCTGCTTCCAAACAAGTAAATCAAAAGTGCACAGCTACCCTTGGATTTCCCACCCATCTTTTGGCCACCCCTCAATGGTCACTTCCCCACTCACATCAAAATATTTCACCCACTCTGCACCTTCTGCCATTCTCCCCTTCTTTATCAGTGTACAACACCACCTTAACTTTTAAATTTAATTTTTTTTACACAAGTGGCATGAATCTAGTGCTATGAAATTACTAGGCTTTAATTGTTCAATAAAAAACACTAAAATGATTGAGGTAAAATTGAAAAGGATCTTTGTAAGGTTTACTTCCCTGCTGATATTGATGTGAAAAGGGGATCAGAGAGGAAGCAAATGATATTTTACCCAGTTCAAAACAAACAAACACAAACAAAAACCAGTTTCAGCTCTGCATGCAAACAAAATAGGGGGGGGGGATCATCATCATGGAATGATATTGACATGAGATGTAAAGAGAGAGAGAGAGAGAGAGAGAGAGAGAGAGAGACTGGGATGGGAAGCCTAAAGCTTTGGAACCATTTTCCCTTTTAATGCTTTCTTTTGTGAACACAGTTGGGGTGAAACCATTTTGGCAGTATCTGGAAGCCTAACATTAAAATGTCAGCTGAGACACATGGACCTTCTGCAAACTATCAAACTTAAGGATCACTTGGGATTGATCCATTTAGAGTAGCGATCCACAACCTGTGGGCCGCGGACCACATGTGGTCCTTCGACTAATTGGAGGTGGGCCCCGAAGGACGCCTTCTCCCCCCCGGCCCTTTACTTCATCCCCCCCGGCCTTTTACAACACACTTCGGGTGTCATTGTCTCCCATCACTCCCAGATGGGACTATCTCGTTGCAGAGAAACAAGCTCAGGGTTCCCATTGATTTGTCATTGTCATGAGTTAAAATTTCCATGAAAATAAAATGTTCCTTATGTTCATTGTTGTGGCATTTCTGTATCTTATTTTGAAGGGATGTTCAGAGAGCGTTAGGGCAGTGGTTGAGAATAGAGGAGTAAACTCCCCCCCCCCCACTGGGCCTCAGTAAAAGGCGTTGAGTGGTCCCCGGTGATAAATAGGTTGGGGACCACTGATTTAGAGGAAATAATGTAATCAGCACAGGAAAGGCTTTAAGAAGATCACAACCAGTGTGCAGAATCAAATGAGAGAAAGCAAAGTGATAACCATACACATCTGCAAGAAAGGACAGGAAATTAGCATTACTGAGAAGCTGTGCCAGGGCATTGGCAAAAATACCCCCTTCATTTTTTTTCCTATTTGGCGGCACAAGGCTACAAAGTCTGTCCACAGTTTCTTCTAGAGGACTCTCCCCCATACAAATTGCAGCCCTGTACAAAGCATGGTAGAGTTTCAGCCTACTTTGCACTGGTGCTCATGAGTGCACACACACACACACATTGTCAGTGATCAAAACTTGCAAAGCTAGTATCAGTGGATTCTGCCATACACTCTGCACACTCAATATGTTTCCCCATATTATGAGATCATGTGATTCTTCCCCATTTTTAACAGTGGTCGATAGCACAGCAAAGAATCCCCTTGTTCTTGGCTATGTGGGAAACAGGGCTTCATAACTGTTTGCTCGTTTCAAAAAAAGGCTTGTCATTTTAAACAACAAGGTCCCCCCCACACTTTGCCTATGTTCCAAAGTACTCAAAGAACTTTCCAGAGAACTTGCACAGCCCTTGTCCATCATCTTCAGAACCTCTTTAAGGACTGGAGATGTCCCGGAGGACTGGAAAAGAGCAAACGTTATTCCGATCTTCAAAAAAGGGAGGAAGGATGACCCAGGAAACTACAGACCAGTGAGTCTGACCTCTGTTGTGGGGAAGATAATGGAGCAGATATTAAAGGGAGCGATCTGCAAACATCTGGAGGACAATTTGGTGATCCAAGGAAGTCAGCATGGATTTGTCTCCAACAGGTCCTGCCAGACCAACCTAGTTTCCTTTTTTGACCAAGTAACAGGTTTGCTGGATCGGGGAAATTCGGTTGATGTCATTTACTTGGATTTTAGTAAAGCTTTTGACAAGGTTCCCCATGATGTTCTGATGGATAAGTTGAAGGACTGCAATCTGGATTTTCAGATAGTTAGGTGGATAGGGAATTGGTTAGAGAACCGCACTCAAAGAGTTGTTGTCAATGGTGTTTCATCAGACTGGAGAGAGGTGAGTAGCGGGGTACCTCAGGGCTCGGTGCTCGGCCCGGTACTTTTTAATATTTTTATTAATGATCTAGATGAGGGGGTGGAGGGACTACTCATCAAGTTTGCAGATGACACCAAATTGGGAGGACTGGCAAATACTCCGGAAGATAGAGACAGAGTTCAACGAGATCTGAACACAATGGAAAAATGGGCAAATGAGAACAAGATGCAATTTAATAAAGATAAGTGTAAAGTTCTGCATCTGGGTCAGAAAAATGAAAAGCATGCCTACTGGATAGGGGATACGCTTCTAGGTAGCACTGTTTGTGAACGAGACCTTGGGGTACTTGTGGATTGTAAACTAAACATGAGCAGGCAGTGTGATGCAGCGGTAAAAAAGGCAAATGCCATTTTGGGCTGTATCAACAGAGGCATCACATCAAAATCACAAGATGTCATAGTCCCATTGTATACGGCACTGGTCAGACCACACTTGGAGTACTGTGTGCAGTTCTGGAGGCCTCACTTCAAGAAGGACGTAGATAAAATTGAAAGGGTACAGAGGAGAGCGACGAAGATGATCTGGGGCCAAGGGACCAAGCCCTATGAAGATAGGTTGAGGGACTTGGGAATGTTCAGCCTGGAGAAAAGGAGGTTGAGAGGGGACATGATAGCCCTCTTTAAGTATTTGAAAGGTTGTCACTTGCAGGAGGGCAGGATGCTGTTTCTGCTGGCTGCAGAGGACACGCAGTAATGGGTTTAAACTTCAAGTACAACGATATAGGCTAGATATCAGGAAAAAGTTTTTCACAGTCAGAGTAGTTCAGCAGTGGAATAGGCTGCCTAAGGAGGTGGTGAGCTCCCCCTCACTGGAAGTCTTCAAGCAAAGGTTGGATACACACTTTTCTTGGATGCTTTAGGATGCTTAGGGCTAATCCTGCGTTGAGCAGGGGGTTGGACTAGATGGCCTGTATGGCCCCTTCCAACTCTATGATTCTATGATTCTATGATTCTATGATTCTATGATTCTATGATTCTATGATTCCTTTCTGTTTCCTTTCATTCAGTTAACTAACACTAAAATGCATGCTGAACCACAAGGATTCAAATGGAAATTGCTTACTATTCTGCAGCTGTGATAGGACAATTGTGTAATTTTTTTAAATCTCTTAGGATGCCACTCCCTACATGTTACAAGTGATATTACCACCATCATTTAGAAAAGTGTATTTTTTCATTGTAGCTGCAGAATAAATACACTGGAGGAAAAACAATAGTGTGTAAGGCAGGCACAGAAAAAATGAAAAAAAAGGTACTTATATAAAACTGAAGGATTTGAGCTCCAGCTATTTTGATCCTTAATTTGCATGCAAGATAGAGCTGGAATCTGATTTTTGTTGTTGTTTTCTTCTTTCGTTTGGCTGTCTGCACATATCTTGCTCTACTATGAAACAAAACATCTGATCTATCTCAGCGGGGTCTGTGGTGCTCATTTGAGAGCTGAGTCTGACAAAGAAGCAGGAAATTCGGAAGCATAAGAGTCACAATTGTTTTGAACAAATCAAGCACATAATTAATAGGTTTTAATTGCCACTGCAGTGGTGGTGAAGGTTGCCAACTAACAGGGGTACTTCACAACATTACTTGGTTTCATATGGACATTGCAGAAATGGCTGAGGTAAATATTTAATTGCTTTTTAGAAAAGTGTAACTGAGCCAAACTATACAAAGGCTTGGAGTATTTAAGACTTCTGGCTGAAAGGTGAAAAATATTCCAAAGTGCAAAACTGCAATGAGCCTTAGGCCAGATCACAGCCTTGGGCTGAGGTGAGGAAGGATGATGCCTTGCTGACATTTGGATGCTGGGTCTTCTCGAATGTTTTGAACAGCAGAGATGTCAATCCAAAGGTTGTGGTTAAATTTGTTGGAAACAAAATGTCATTTCTACAACTGTGCTATTTCTTGCTGCAAAATTGATGAGCATCAGGTCTTGGAATAATGCAATTCAGTTATTTAATGAAAACCTATTTCTCATTTTGGTATTGAGAATAATCATAATAAAATATGGAGAGAGAGACAGAGAGAGCGAGAGAGAGAGCGCTGCACTCAAGAACAACCAGAATCTCAGGCCTTATCTGGTCATACATGGTTAAGAGACTTTAAAGCATTATGCATGGCAGCAGCCACACCGGTCTGCCACTGTTCCACTGGGGCATGGTGGGATTCCCCACTGTTCCGTATGAATGCATGGGGGAGGAGCTTCCCTGGTGTATATGGTCCAACTGGCCACAACGGCCGTGTGCATGCAATGGGGGGGGGGCAGAAGAGCCAGGTGCACTCAACATCAGTGGAGTGTGTGGAGGAGCACAGCGCCCCCCACTGCTCACTGGCAAGGGAGCAGCATGCTGCCCTCTGACCATGGCGGGGTGGGGGAAAGCCCCATTCGGCTCCACAGAGCTGGCCGGGCCAAGAGGCGACTGTGCAGGGATGCCATAGATCTGATTATGCATGAGACTGGCCTGACCTAGCCCTTGTCAGCACTTGTGGCAGCTCCAGGAACATGGGAGAATCCGCTTTCCTTTATCACGGGCCTTTCAAGGACCTGGGTTGGGCCAGGGCTGGGTGGTGCCTGGGATTGAGGCAACATCAGGCATAATCGAGGATTTGCCCCAAAGCTCTGTCACCACCAGCTCGGGCAGTCCACCCTGTGCATAATCAGTCTATGTGGTTGCTTGCTAATTGCAGCTAGATTGATAAGAAAACAAAAGTCTAGAGTGCTGAGATTGCGAATATGGGGACTATGTTTTTCTCCTTAGAAACTTCTCCTAGGGAGGAATAGATTAGCAATGAGTGAATGGTCTTTTTCAGTTCTTTTAAAGTTTATGCTCCTTGATTCAGTTCTCTATTTTCATTTTTGGTTTTGTACATTCATTCATATTCATTCATATTGGTGAAGCAATGCAAAGCCAACTGGTACATTTCTTGCCCCCTCTGGGCCACCATAGGGCAGGGAGGAACCGGGCTTGGAAGATCTGGCTCTTCCCTGTCCTTATGGGTCCGCTGCTGGACAGGCCCTGTTGGCCCCTGCTGTGGGCTACGGGTTTGCAGATTCTCCCATATTCCCATTGCCCATAGCAACTGAGGGCCTGATTTGCAGAAGGCCTAGGAGGGGGGTCTGCCAAGTGGCTGCATCATGTGGAAGTGGGGGTTAGCCCCACTTCAATATGACCGCCCTCTTGGCCTTTTCTGCCCATGCAGAATTGCCCTTTGAGGTATTATTTCTCTATTTCTGTGGCTGTTTATTCCACTTTCTCAGTGTCTGACCTACGTAATTGTAACAGAGTGAGGAATAGCTGGGTTTTATGCAAAAGTTATATTAATATTTTATGAACTGGATTAATGTTGGGAGCCATTTTTAATATTTTCATTTTATGGGAATAGACGCTGAGAGGCTTGTTAACTGTAGAACAATTTGGAAGTTAATAAGGTAACAAAACACAATGCTGCTATTCATAGCTTTATTTTAATTGTATTTTATACATAAACCTGTCTAAAGATCTTAGTGCAGAAATGCATCATGTCAGAAAATGCGAATGGTTTTCACTAAATAGTCTCAATCATTATTTTTTTATAAATATTTGTCCTTATTTTCTGAATTTCCAAGCTTATTAAAACTGAATGAAATTCAAGTGAAAATAAAAAAGAAATTAAAGTTGCCAAATATTTACTAATACTACTTCACAGTTGGTATTACCCTGATAAACGATGTTCTAGGAATGCATGTTATGGAGGTAATGAATATCACCAAATAATCACAGTTGAATTTAATCTGGTGCTCTCTAGTACTCAACAACAGACATTGTTTTCAGTGTCAGCTTTAGAACATATGAAGCAAGAACAGAGAGCTCTGAGTCTATGCAAAGTATTTCCATTATCTTTTACAACATTTTGAAGGACTTTAAGTAAGCTAGCTTGTCCTTAGTCTATATTCCTAATATTCTCAGAAAAGCCTGTTGTACAAAAACTTCAAGGGTCCTAGCCTTACTCCCCAATCCTGGACAGGCTGGCCAAGGCCTGGCGAGGCTGAGGCGGGGCTGCTCAAGGCAGAGTAGAGCACTGGTGGGGACTCCCTGCCTCTCTCCCCCCAACCTGGGCAGCCCTGCTGATGCCCAGCGAGGCCACAGTGGGGCTGCTCAGTATGGGGGTGAGGGTGATAACTGGCAGGGGTCATGGCCTTCCCTGCCCCCATGCACTGGCGAGGCCATGGCTCATCCCCCCTCCCTCTCGCTGCCATAAGGGGAGATCTGCTTGAGTCAGAAGGGCCCCAATAGAGAGAGGATCTGCCTCCATGGGTCCCCACCAACGAGATGCTGACTGGGACCCAGAAAACCTGAGGGACTGCGGGGCTCCTGGCACTGCTACTGTAAGACCAAATGGCCTAATTAGGGTTCTTTTGCCTAGCCTTCAATTAATCACAGTGAGATAAAACCTTTTTTATATTTTTACTACAGAAGAAATGAACACAAATACACACATACACACACACACACACACTAAAAGCACAATCCAATAAAACCTAACTTAGTTAAATTATTCTACCCTATTTAATAATGTAAAAAGTAACCGGGGTGAGAGGAGTTAACATATGAGTCTGGCCAGTGAGTAGAATCCAGGAAAGGAAGAAAGGGGAAAATCAGTGGTGGAGGGTATGCTCTTCAGGGCACGTGCATTAGTCACATTAGTCAAGGCTGAACCAAATGTGTAGGAGGGGCTTGTTACTATCCTTACACCCAAAAGATGTTAAGATAGAGAGTACTAAGATGCTTCTCAAAAAGGATTGGTTTGGAGCTAAAAGCTTTAAACCTTAATAGCAGATCAGGTGGATAATGGTTAGGCACAACAATAATTTTCCCTCTTCACAAGGATTTTTTCTGCAGTTATGATTTGCTGGGTTGCTTTCACCACATCAGATTTAAATGTAGACTCTGAATTTGTATCTGGCAATCTGCATCTCTGGTTTTCTCCTGTCCCTGGTCAGGACTCCAATTGCAGCATGTGTTTTGCATTTTCATTGGGAGAGTTGCCAGTCCTACCTCTTATCATGCCTCTCCCTTTTTTGTGATTAGCACATGCGCAATAATGCTCTCACGCCATAACACAATTAAAAATGTCAGCCATAGCAATTTAACATTCAAATGCTTGTAGGTTGTGAGACCATGTTTGAGGCACAATTTTGAGCTTTGGTTGCTTTCTGTCCCCTTTCTCCATGTGGCAAGACTTGTTGATCCCTCCACCCCATCCTCAATTCCTGTGGCACTCAATCACCATGCTTGCATGAAGGCAAAGCATTTTGGCCAGCATTACACAAACATTTATCAGCACAAAAGCTAAGAAGTGCCCCATTGTGCCTTAAATCATGACAGTGCATTTAGATGCTGGAGGGGGAGGCAGGGGAAGGAATGTGGATTCCTGCTTCTTGACAGCCTTACAACTCCAAACAACTGCCAACATAGACTCTCCCTTGAAGGAATCTTCTCATATTAATAACAGTGAAAGATCAGGCAGAGAGCAATACTATATTGGTTAACTTTCTAGAGTGTACTCAGAAAGCAAGCACTATGGTTGTAGCCAAGTTACATTGTAACATGATCATGTTTAAAATTAAAAAAAAATATATGGAGAGGGGGCAAGTGGGGGGAAAGGCAGATAGTAGGCAGAGTTGATATATACCATACATACTCGAGCAGAAGCCGACCCTAATTTTAGCCGAGGCACCTAATTTTACCACAATATCAACAATAGCAGGTAAGTGGGACCCTCACTCAAGTATAAGCCTAGGAGAGTTTTTTCAGCATTTAAAAATATGCTGGAAAAGTTGGCTTATAATCGAGTATATACAGAATCTAAGATGACATCTTTGGAGGCAGGAATGAAGGAGGAAGTAGACTTGAATCCTATGCTTCTTTACTGGGTAACCACAAATTGCCTTCTAAGAGGAAGGAGAGAAATCACAGTTTCTGAAGATTCTCAAACTGGTGTGCAAACAGGGATTGCATAGCTCTGTTCTCAAGCGAATTGTCAGTGCCCAAGAATCCCCTTTTACCTTCCAGATAGGAGTGTTATTACCTTCCTAATGTTTCAAAGCACAGGGGAAATTGAACAGAAAAATAAACAAAAATAATGTATTGCACTTGGGGGGGGGGAATTATGGAGTGGTCCCAGATACAATCAGGGGTTCTGATTCAGGGCCTTACTAACTAGTTACAGATAGACCTTTGAAGTAGGATGCATGAATTAAAGAAACAAGACCAAGATCAAGTGACAATAAAGTAAAATTCAAATCTAAAACCAAAACAAATACAGAAGGAGAAGGAGAAGGAGAAGGAGTTGGTTTTTATATGCCGCTTTTTCTCTACCTGAAGGAGTCTCAAAGGGGCTTACAGTCACCTTTCCTTTCCTCTCCCCACAACAGACCCCCTGTGAGGTGGGTGAGGCTGAGAGAGCCCTGATATCACCCCTCGGTCAGAACAGCTTTATCAGTGCCATGGTGAGCCCAAGGTCACCCAGCTGGCTGAATGTGGCGGAGTGCAGAATCAAACCCAGCATGCCAGATTAGAAGTCTGCACTCCTAACCACTACACCATACTGGCACCAAACAGAGGCCATCCAAAGCATTGGTGTTCATTTAGAAGATATATATATTATTTCTCCAGAGACCCACCCATGGCAAGTCATCACTAAAACAATACAACAATACAACAAAACCAAGGCAGCCATTACAATGAGCCCAGGTATAAAAACAGCATAAAACAAATATTGGTTATAGGTATTTGTAAACCTTTCCTCAGGAAAGAGGCAAGCCATATTTTTTTTAATCCCTTGGTTAGATGACTGAGTAAAATGATTTTGCCTGATGCATAAAAGAAAGCAAAATACGTGATAGGCAATCTTCAATTTATCAGAGGCCACTACTTAAAAAGTCCTGTTTCTAGTTGCTACCTACCTCAGACTAGTTGTACAAAGTAGGAAGTCTCAGGTTCTGTTAACACCCATAGCATGTATTAAATCCCAAGTGTCATGGTTCTTCTGCATGTTTATCTGTAATCATATAGAAACCTGAAGATATGGGGCTATTTTCTCAAATCAAAATACTTGGATTATTTTCCTGCTTAAAAGTATGGAGGAGAAGGAAAACAGAGTTGATTGAAAAGTTCTCATGTTTTCTGTGCTACGGTAAGACAGAAACTGTGGTAGTGCCACAGCAAATACAAAGAAAAACTAAGGGAGAGAAAATTTCTTAAAGGTCTGGCATTAATGCCAATGCAATTCCTATATCTTCAGCAGTAGAATGCTTGGGCTCAACAATGACAACAGCTCTAACAATGACAGCTCTCCAGTATCACAATGCTTATATTCAACACTCATTCCACCATGATAAACCCATCAGAGCAAAGGCTTGGAGCTAAGGAGAAAAAACCAAATCTGCTTACTGAAAGACACCGCTTTTCATGTTAAGATTAGTATTATCTGTAAGAGGCAAGCAGTATTACAGTGGATTGGCGATTCATCATACATTCTAAGATGTCTTTCTTCGTCACTTAGGCCTTTTATTCTGCTGATGAGAGCTCTAATTATTCAAATATGGTGAATAATGAATAACAACTGTCTCCTGCTGTTATGTTCTGTGTAATGAGGAGGATGCACATGTGTGTTGTTTTTAAAAATGTGGTTTAAATGCTGAAATACTGTCAGCCTCTCTGAAAAACTAGCCATATGCAAAATTAGAAAAAGAAAATGAAGCAGCATTGCCAATTTTTAAAAAGCACTTGCTTTTTAAAAATCTAGAAGTTAAAAAAAAATATCCCAACTGGGGAAAACAAGCCAATAGAACTTGTCAAGTATATCCAATGGAAAAAAATTGTGGTAAAAGTTGGAAATATCTGGCCCCAGTTTCCAGTTTTCATCTCAGAAGTTCAGCTCAAGAGCATAGCATTGTGCTAAACAAGCATTTCTTAGGGTCACACAACACATTAGCTCTGCCACTGGGTCGCCTCAGGGAGTTGTAGCTATACACCAGCTGGAAGTTCCCCATGGGAACTCTATTTAGAAATGTTACTGGCACTGTGTTGCTGAGGAAGGAAGGGATTCTGCTTTTCAACTGTACCGTTTTCCAGACCTGAAATGGTGCAGGGGCATTTTCCGCCACTGGAGGCTGTATATTCACTGAATATTTGCACATGCACCACTAAGAGTGCAAATAACTCACCAGGGTAGCTTAGCCCTGAGACTGGGGTCTCCCAGACCCTCGTGGTCTCATCTGAATGAATGCCTGAGTCTTGTGAGGGAACAGAATCCACCACCAAACACTCTTTGAAAAGGGATAAAAAGTGGCTGAGGAGGAGGTGCTTTGCCTCTCTCCTAGAGATAAAAGCAGACAGCAAGATCAATAAATGGATGGCAACTAATTTCTTTCTGTCAAGCTCTAAGGCAAAGGGGCTGATTGGCATATAGCAGAATGTACGTCAGAAAGAGAAAATGGGAAACGCTTGCATGTCCATGTAAAAAATTAAATCAAAATATTGGGGGGGGGGGGAGTCCTTTCATAAATATGTGTTGTCCAGTCATAAATGACTAATGATAATTCCAACAAGGGGCTTTCAAAGCAACTGAGAAGCAGGAGTTCTTTACCACTGCTGTCCTCTGCAGAGTCTTCTTTGATTGTCTCTCATCCAAGTACCAGTTCATTTCTGGGATTTGACAAGTTCAGGCTATGCCATGTTTCCTTTCCTCAAGGGGGAGATTGCTGATACTGAAGGAGTGCTATTCTAAAGGGAATAGCGTGTGAGGCAAGGGATGGTCTGCAAGTCCCAAACAACATAGCTATCTGTGAGACTGCACTCTTCATGGATTTGAAAGCAATCTGGAAGCCAGAGGCGTGTTACTGAGAGTGATGCTTTGATTCCCCCAGTATCAATTTATAGCTTAGTACAGTTAGTGACTCAGCTTCCATTGACAGTAACAGGGAGGAGAATGGTGTGCTTCCCTCCCAGTCTCACACAACACAGAGAAAATACATCCCCAGGTGTTACTGACATAAAGATGAATGGCTGAGCAGACTGGTAACTAAGGCGCTGTTGCAAAGAGAAGAGTTGTTTTATATTTTACAGCCAGTATGAATCCTGCAACTGCTGAAGTCAGCACACCTAATCTAGCAATGCAGATAGTACACGGCTGTTTTAATGAATGATAATGAATGAATTTGGCACTGTCCTTGGAGAGATTAGATACGATTGTGTTATATGACTGGAGAATACTGACGACCATGCATGGCCAATAAATGAAACTTAGAAATAACTAACTAATTCTTTTTTTAAATCTCCTGGAAGCTTCTTGATGGACAATCTTTCCCTGTGGCACTTAATGTACTGCAGCTACTAGATATGGCTAAGTGCCCTCACTGGAACTTAATTTTCTGAACTGATGGTAAATGTGGCCATAGCTGACCAGTTTTATGAAATGTTTAGATCTTTGAGTTGTCAAAATCCAAATTTAATTTCCCAGAACCTTGGAGTGAAATTGTCATGATGTCCATAAAAGGAAATTGTTTTGCTCTTTGTGGAAAAGTAGACATTTCAGACTGAAACATTTGTCAACATTCACCTATTTTACCTATTTGGTCTGCTTGCACAATATTTTATGCAACTGTTATGAAGAGATCTGCATGATTCATCCACCCATCGATGGTCCTTCACATTTCCTAGGAGAGGGGCTGTGGTTCATTCGCCCCCTTTGATTTTTATACCCATACTGAGCTCTCTGGTTAGAGGCAGCCAGTTCCTTAGCTTACAGCTAAGTCCATTAAGGTAGGAGGGGAAAGGTCGTGGACCCCTCTGGAGCTCCCATGGATCCCCAGGGGTCCATGGACCCTGGCTGGGAATCCCTGTACTAGTGACTCTGATAACTGTCCTGCCAGAGGGAGTAACTGGTAATCTCCATTGTAGGAGCAGTTACAAATACCTGGAGAGGTGGACCTCCAGATATCAGGGTCCTAGGCCAGAGAGCTTTAAAGATAATAACTAGCACCTGGACTTGAATTCAGAAAGAAACCAGCAGAGACCTCAAAATGGGCTCAAGCTAGTAAATAGCTACTGCATTTTGAATCAGTTGCAATTTCCAAATGGTTTTCAAGGAAACCGCATGCAGAGTGCATAATAATAGTTCAGTTCAGTCTTGATGCTATGATTCACTAGATCCAAGTAGGGGCCTAGCTTTTGAATTCGAAGTAACTGATAGAAGACAGTTTTTACTCCCTCTTCAACCTGTTGCCTGGTAGAAGAGATGTGTTTAGAGTCACCCCAGACTCTCAAGTGAATCAGACTGGAACAAATTTATCCCATCAAACCTTTTTTGAATCCCTGTTGGAAATTTAGCACATCACTACGGCCAAAGTATTTGGAGCCATTCTAATAGAAAATAAAACGGAGAGCTGGGATAACTTCTTGACTTTGACCATGCTTAAACCAGAGATATAAAACGGTTGCAAAAGAGGGGAAAGAGTTACAGAGCAGTTATGTCTATCTAAGCCAAAGTGATAGTGATATTGTTACGGGATTTTATTGGGGTTTTAATGAATTGTAAACTGCCATGAGCCCTTGGGGAGTGGTGGGATATAAATCAAATAAATAAATAAATATCAAAATAGGACCTGTTTTGTCCCAGGTCCAAGGGCCCCAGCTCACCCATGGATCCCATTTGCAGTTCTGTGTGGGAGGGGAGAGTCATCAGAGGTGAAAGCAGCCATGACTGGCAAGGTAAGATGGATTACACAAGCATGTGGAAGCTGGTTTTCTGCAAAAGTATGAAAGTTGGGCCCACCCCCTGCCAGGGGCCAGGATGGGTCATAGGGAAGGGAAACAAGGAGGGCCCATTGGGAAGATAAACATGCCATAGTGCTTGGCCAGTTCACCTGGTAGCTTGGAATCACTTGGCTCCTTCTGCCCAAATTGGGGGCTGCCAGTGGGTTATCTTATGCACAAGCAGCAGTGAAGACTACTTTGGGCCAATTGTCTTTGTGGAATCTGCCATCCTGCCATCTTATGGTTTCTCCTACCCCAGCAGGTTGACTAGAAATGGAGCCAGGGTGCAGACTGGCATGCAGGTCAGTCAGTGCCGAGATCCAGTTGCCCCATGCTGAACAACTTTGTTCCCATGAAGTGATTCTAGTTTCTGTCTCTCTTGTTTTCTTTCTAGCTTGAAAGGCAGTTTTCCAAATTGCCTTTCTTTTGTGCATGAAATTCAACAGCACCTTGGACAGAGACTTCCAATGTTGCATAGATTTCTATGGTTTTGCAAGAGTGCATCTTCTCTCATTATTTGATAGATGCAGGGTTATTTCTGATACTTGGTCAGGTCAATGCAGACATGATATTACAACATAATGCATACTGAGGCTAAAATCTTATACACGATGCCTGGTAGTAAGAGCCATTGAGTTCAGTGAGATATGATTTCAAATTATTCATAGTTATCTAGTGGCACCTTAAAGACTAACAACATTTATTTCATTACTGGAGGCAAAGCCCATTTCACCTGGGAAACAATGGGCACTAGGATGCACACATGCACTGTGGCCGTCCTGGGGGCTCCTGTCCACTCCTGGACTCTTGAGGCCCCACCTCCAAACCTTAAGGAACATTTTTGTCCCAGGGGTCACCAACCTTTAGGTGCAGCCTGGAAATCTCCTGGAATTGGATGTCATATGCAGACTTAAGAGATCAGCTCTCCAGGGAAAAATAGCTATTTTGAAGGGGGGACTCTGCAATGACAAATCATTTCCACGCTCCTGGAGACGAAAGGGCTTGCTTGGGAGGGGGAACTCTTGTGGTAGAGAGGTTGCAGGGTAGGAGAGGTTGGGACCTGTGGATTTGCTGGAATTTCAGGTCATTTCCAGACAACAGAGATCAGTCCCCCTGTAGAAAAGCCCTGGCCTTGAATCCCATGGAGGTGCAGGGATGCCAGGATCCAGGGGGAAACAAACAGAAATGCTGGGTGGCAGTAATTGCTAATAACAATAAACAAATAAGTCACAAACTTGTCACATTTTCTTCCTTCAATGAAAATATTTGATAGCAGAATTTGATTAAAGAACTGCCAACCTTTCAGTCAGTATGTTCAGTTCAGTTTAATATCAGAGTAAATAAAAAACAGTTGTATGTTACAATCAAACATGAAATCATTGGTTGGCAAAGAACTCACAGAAGGTTTCTTAATTACTGTCTCTAAGTCAGCTTTCCTCAACTTTTTTTTTACCATTGAGAAACCCCTGAAATATTCATCAGGCTTTGAGAAACCCCAGAAGTGGGATCTCCAGGTCCCAGCTGGAGGATGGCAACCCTGTCACCATTCATGGACCTGGAGAATCCACAGAATGAAAACTCCTTTCCAGACTGCTGAGATTAGTTCCCTGGGAAGAAAGGGCTGCTTGGGTGGGGAGGTCTCTGTAGCACTGTGCCCCAAGGAGGATCAGGGATGCCAGCCTCCTAGTTGGATTTGAGGATCCCCTGGAAAGACAGCTTCTTTCAAGACTCCATAGATCACTTTCCTTGGAGGCAAGAGCTGCTTGGAAGAGTGACAGGGGACTGTCTCACACACACACACACACACACACAGAGAGAGAGAGAGAGAGAGAGAGAGAGAGAGAGAACACAGAAGACCTCTCCATAGGGGAAATACCTGAGCCTCCTTATATTGCTCTGAGAAGCCATTGGCCAGAAGGTCCAAGTTTAAAGCCACTGTCCTTTCAGCAGTGAAAAGCAGAGTCTAAAAGCCAACTCTTCTACTGAGAAGTTGGTACTGGAAAGGTGCTACTGGTAGGGAGTGAGTTGTCTTCTTGCAATTTGAGCTCACTGGCCCTCATTTGCAGAGTGCTCACTCTCTATTGGTGGCACACCCCCAGGAGGACCAGTCAGATAGGGAGTGTGTTGTCAACATCAGCTTTATTATATTTAGTGATAGTTTTGTCGGATCTGTCTTTGCTCAACTTTCTCCCCTTCTGCAAATGAAGCAGATTATTTTTTCATTTTTGTATTTGTCCAATTTTGTATTGGACTCACAAAATCTCTTATTGGAAGACACTTTAGGTACCAACACAATTCTCTTCTGTGTTTCTACATATGGATAATATGGATATCCCTCTGAAGTAATTCACTGGATATTCTACAACTTGATGTGATTTTCAAATTAATAGAAACATAAGAAATCTATATATGCATTTAATCTGACAAAGAAATCTCCATGAAAAGAAGTTCATATTAAAAGGAAAAAGCTTCTAAAGCAGAATTAATAAAAATCATACTGATATAAAATCATTTGTCCAGAAAAGTAAACAGCCCTGCCACGTCCCTTCGCTGACCTCAAAGCTCCCCCGGCCACCTCCAGGGTGACTCCGGGGCTTCAAGGCCGCATCCCTTTGCCAGCCCCAAAGCTCCCCCCCTTGCCTGCCTGCCCACCTCCCGGCCAAGGACTGCAGTGCAGGCTGGGCCAGCCAGCCGCCTACCTGCTGTGTTGGCAGCCAGGAGGTGGGCCCAGTCTAGGGCCAAGGGACCAGTCTGTGGTGAAGCTGTGCACAGCTGCTGATTGGCCCCATGGTGCCAGACTGACAAGCAGAGGGCCCAATCGGCAGGCGCTTTGCACCTGCCGATTGGGCCCTCCGCTTGTCAGTCCAGGGCAAGGGGCCAATGGGTGCCCTTGCCCATCCTGGACTGGGCCCACCCCAACTCCCCTTACTGCTTTATTTATACCACTCCTGTGGAGTGGTTAAAGATTGCTGATGTCATGTTCCATGGCCAGACCCCTCACACTAGACCAAGCAGGTATTTGTCTTCTTCTAGTAGTCATTCTCCTGCTGGTTGGTCCTTATAACCATGTTTCTTATTATGGTGTAATGGTTAGACTCTTGGACTAGGATCTGGGGGATGCATTTTTAGATTCCCTCTCTTCCATGGAAACTTTTGGAGTGACCTTTGGTCAGTCCTTCTCATTCTTTCAGAACAGTCTACTTCATGGGCATGATGTTGTGAGGATAAAATTGAGGAGAGCAGAACAATGTTTTCAGATGCTTTGAGTCCCTACTGGAGAGAAAAGTAGCTATTTAAAACCTCTTTGGCAGAAAATGCATTCCATTACTGTTCCTGTGTCCATGAAAGGCTGATAATGATCTAAAATGGGTCAGCAACATTTTATAATTAAAGTGCTAAAATGTCTAAATTCACAGGAAGAGATAATCAAAGAGCTGGTATAAGAAACCTATTTGCATAACAGAAAGTACACCATTTAACATCACTGATAATTGATAGGTTGATTAATAATCTATATAATGTCCACAGCCCAAACTCTATTTATCACTAGTCCCTTATTAAGGAGCACACATAAGGTCTTCCAATAAGTAATAAATATCCATCAGATCACCCCATATAATTGTTTTAGACCATGGGCATGTTTCACACTTGGATTACTGGCAATTGCCCCGTTCTTTCATTTCACTTTCTTTAAAGTATTTCTAAGAAGCCCTTTAGTTTTGTGAAATCTTTGCCTCTCATTCACTTCATGTGCTGATTATTGCAGCATCCCACCTACTGCTCTGCTTATATTTAAGATGTGGTTTTCTTTTTTAAAGTGCTGTGTGTGTGATTCTGAACTGAGCTGCACTCAACTCTAGAACTGCAGACTGCAGGCACATGATCTAAATAAAAGATATTTCAAATCCTGCTGTATGTATCATTTAGACACATGGTGTCTTAGGGCTTCATTATATCTGAAATCTCAACAACTCCCATAAACACAAATTCCTAATTTTCATCTATACACAAGGTACGTCATGAATTGCCAATGCAAGGCCATTGGTGGCAGGAAGATTTTTTTTGGGGGGGGGCATAGTAATGCAGTGTCACACTGGCTATATCAAAAGAGCCACACTGGGCACAATATGCGACATGAATAAGTCTTCCTGGCAGGATATAAACAAATTCAGAAACATCCAGTTATTCAACTTTCTTTGACATATTTTTTGCTGATGAATATCTTTTCATTTACATATTTCTTCTGTGCTCTTCTTCCAAGTTTCTGAGAATCTCTGGTGCTTAACGTCTGAAGTCAGGTGGTTCAAGGCACATAACCTGAGCTGAAAGCTTTTCCACATAAAACCCAGAAATTTTCAAAATGGTTATGGGATAATTTGAGAAGTTCCATTTCAGGTTTCAGTGAGAGGGAGACAAAGGGGTTTTGGTAAGAAAGATGCAATGCAAGTACCTTTTAAAAGATCTTTACTTGGCCATACAGAAGACTAAACTGCAAAAAAAAAAAAAAAAGGACATTATTTTAAGGGCCCTTTGTAGTGAGTTGCAAAAACTTGTGAGGGAGCAAAAATCCCATTTTCCGTGCTGATTTCAGCTCTCCGCTGTCTGTTTCCATTTCCTTCCTTACTATCCCCACTCCTGCTTCCCTTTGGCTCTATCTCTTCTCCTCCCTCATCTCTTTCTCTGGGGACCATTTGTGTTACCCACAAGACAGTTGCCATTTAAGTTGAAGGATTTAGCTAAAGCAGACAGAGTGAGAGGTGGGTAACTGGGATCTCCACCATTGTATACCAGAATTTTCCCCTTAAGAGAACTCTTGAAATAAACCAGACAGATGTTCAACTAGAAAAAAATTATTAAAAAGAAAATTAAAAAACACACAGAAAAACTAAGATAAACAGGTAGGAAGGGGAGAGATTTTAAGGAAAGGACAATAATTACCAATCTTTGAGAGGTCTGCAGAAACAAGCAGTCAAAGAACCAAATGGGCAGCATGTTTAGAAGTGAAAGAGTAAACCCACAGGCAAGGGACACTGCTGGGTACCAGCGTTCCATAATCATAGGGCTAAACATACCATTCAGTGAGGATGATATACTTGACAATGGTTTTACCAGAGGCAGGCAAAAGTTGTGAGAGGCTTGATGGCTCTACAAGCATTGGACTGGAAGAACAACTGGGAAGGTGAAAAGATTAAGGCATCAATTCATCTTTGCTTAATCAGGGGATAATGGGTGAAGGGAAGTGAGGCTGGAGTGTTGATAGTACACTGAGTGTATCAATAGATCTGGGGCAACCCACTGTTCGGAAGTCATTCATCTCTCCAGAACCAGGAGGAGGTAGTAGCTAGCCACCTGTGCCTTGAAAACTATTTCCCAAGTTAATGTCTGTCTAGTATCCTTTCTGGTCCATTTTGACCTAAATGGTGCCCTACACAAAGATATTGGAGAGATACATGGAGAGGTGTTTCTGCCTCTATAAGCCATAAACTGCCCTCCACAAGAGCTTGTGTACTTGGCTTGGCTGCTTATGAATTGGCCTGCTGTTTTAGTTTCACCTCTATTGCTTACCCAAATTTTCTGCAAACTGGAAACTGGGGATTCATCTTAAATTAGGCTGGACAGTTTGAAATGCAGTTTGAAATGATAAGTGCACTCCTGAGAAATAATCACACATGGTTGTAGCGTGTCTATGCCTTGACATGGCTAAATGGTCCTTAGGTAAACCATATTCTCTAAGCATTAGATCCCCATCTACAATATGCAAGACCTCCAGTATTTCTCAGGTTTGTGTATATCGAACCTGGAAAACTTTGATATTTCCGAATTCCAATACCAATATGGTACCTGGATTCAGAAAATATTGTGCTCCATGGGTGTGAATTTATTGGAAGTCCCCAGCCTCAGAGAAGTGTGCCTGGCCTCAGCTAGGGCTAGGGCTTTTTTTGGTGGAATGAGCTCCCAGGACAGCTGCAGGACATAACGGAGCTTTTGTAGTTCCATAGGGCTTGTAAAACAGAGCTCTTCTGCCAGGTCTTTGGTTGAGGCCAGGGCCAGGAAGATTTGGCCAGGAAGATACCTTTAACATCTGGTCCTTCCCCCTATGTCTCTGAGGCACCACCACCATGAGCTCAGAGAAACAGCTGGTGGCAATTTTTTTGATAGAACACCTTTGAATGTCTCTTGCCTGACAGCTATACAATCTTCAGATCTCCTGGCTACACACGCAAACATACATTTTGTCAGGTGTCTTTTAAATATATGTTTTTGAATCACTGAGATGCTCAGATGCCACAGTACTAAGTATCTATTTTGATAAGTAAACAGATGATTTCAAATGTCAGGCCAAGCCGAATGCCATTAATCATATTTGTACTTTACGACTCAACTCTCTAAAAGAAATTCATCATTTGCTTGCAGTGTGAGATATGTATTTGTACTTCCACTATTATTAATGAACACCAAGTATTTAAATGTTGGCATTTTGCTGATTAGAATTTGGCTGTAAAAGAACTCGGGCATACAAAATTCCAAGCTGTACAGGAGCCTCGTGACCTATAGAAACCACAGAAGTTATGCTGAATAGAAAGGGGAAGACTATTTCTCTGGAAGAAGTGAACAAATTATGTATGTAACACAGCTACTTTAGTAGAGGTGGCTTTAAGCAAAATAAAAGATATGAGCAAGGTACAATCACAGGAAATTACTATAATTATCCAGAAGAAAGAGGGCATCACACAAAAGAAATGGATGACAGAATGTCTCATTCCAAAGACTTTGATCCATTGGCATCTTTGCTTCACGGAATGATTCTAACATGGTGGTTTGCTGACTGACAGAACAATCCTAAGAGTTATGCCCTTCTAAGCAAATCTGTTCACCTGCAGAGCACAACTATTCTGCTTCCCCTGTCCTGCAACAACCTGACATATCCCTCAAACCTGTTCCTGAGGATCTCAGCTCTGCCAAGAATTTGGTGGTGGTGATGGTAGGAGGTCTCCCAGCATAGTTACCAGTGACTTCTGGATGACATTCTGGTATTTGGGCAAATCAATCTATGAAACAATCCATTTTTATCATATAGTTTTTGCCCAAATACCTGAGTGTCCCTTAGAAGCTACAGGTATGATATTATCACTTCCTGTGCCAACCATAGACCTAGGCCTTCTTCTTTCCACAAGTAAATCCCCCTGCCAGCCAACTGATTAAAAGCTGACCCGAAAGACCTGTCAATGGGGGGGCCTCTGCCTCCACTGAGGTGTCTGGCAGCCCTAATAGGCTGGCAGGAAAAAAAAATGGGGTGAGGGGCTCTTTAGCATCAATCCAGTGTGCTTTGTGGAAGAAAAACAATTATCAAGGCAATCAACTAGGAGTGCCATATTCCGTCTCCACCCCATGAATCCCTAGTCATTCCTCAAAACTACTTACTGGGTTTTGGTTTCAGTGGGAATGACAACTAGATAGTATGGTGGGCTTTCTTTATTTCTCTCCTTTACTTACCTTTCTCCTGACATTTCTCTGGGACATTTCTCTGGGAAATGTAGTCCCCCGAACACCTAATATTACAAGTCACTGAAAATCACATTTCAACTCTAGGAAGTATGGACTTTATTAGCTTCACTCATTAGCAGTGATTAGTTTACTTCACAATGAGAATGCTTGTTAGAACAATGTCCTCTGCTGGGTCAAGCCATAGCCCCACACCTCTCTTATTGTGACAAGACCAACTGGAAGAGCCTAAGTGGAGATGGGCCTCTGTGGAGAGCAGGGTTTAAATAACATTTAAATAGAGGAAGATGAATGTGAAGTTTGATCATTACATTCTCCACCTGACAAGTAGATTCTGAAAACAGTAATTCTCAAATCAGGCTTGAGGCAAACAGGGAAAAATCAGTGACTTTTATTAACTAGATAGAATAGAATAAGACTGCTCAGTAAATAGGCTTGAAACTATGTATAAATATAACTTAGTAGTTGCTGGGCCCATTCAGTTATAATATTTCAGTTGGAAGTCCTGGGTGAAGAGAACACTTATCAGTTAATGTTATTTCTGAGGTGACTTCAGTTCCCACATTACAAATGTGATCTGCTTCCAGGAATTCAAGTTCTGTAGCCAGCTTTACCTTCAAAATCAGCTCTAAGACAGGTACAGTGTTGTTTTCATCGACACTGTTCATCGAATTAGCCTGCTTTTCTTAAAATTAGGGCTCAAAATCTCCTGAGACAGGGTTACTTCAGTCACATCCGCATAAGATACAAACCCTATCTGATTCAAAACTGACAGTTTAATGGATTTTCAGTGTGGAAACACATTTACTGTTGCAATCCCTCCAACAGAAATGAATATGGACATGACATCTGTTTATTCCGCCCCTGCCCATGACTGACAAGCAGGGGAAAAAGGGAGTGTGCCAGTAGTTGTGACAAATGGGCGAGGCAGGTGGTGGCAGCTGAGGACAAAGCAGGATAGAAGACAGGCAGAAGAGGTTGGCCAGGTCATGCTTTTACCGCAGGGATTAGGCAGACGGTGCGGCCCAATGAGTCTGCTATTACACGCTCACTCACACAAAATGGCTGCTACAGCTCCCAAGAGCTGGGCTATGAACCTCCCACCACAATCCAATACAAACAAGGCCAGAGGGCTGGATAGTGCAGATCCCAGTCCACCAGCAACATGCATTCACGCTGCAGTGTGGGTGAGGCCTACACGAAGAAGCAGGCCAGGGGATGTGGCCAGGATCCAGGGAGGGGACAGATAAACCTTTGCTGTGGCTGAAAGGTCAGGGCAGCAGTGGTGGCAGTCAGAGCTGTGGCTTCTACCAAATGGGGTGCATTGTCCCTTATCCCTGGCAACCACATGAAAGATTCTCATGAGAGGCAGGGAACAAAAGCATCACCAGCTAAAGCTCCAGCAGCTCAAGAATGCCTCTCAAAAAGCCAGGCAAGGAGCCTTACTA
Source organism: Paroedura picta (assembly GCF_049243985.1). Classification (NCBI taxonomy): domain Eukaryota; kingdom Metazoa; phylum Chordata; class Lepidosauria; order Squamata; family Gekkonidae; genus Paroedura; species Paroedura picta. The sequence continues at coordinate 62,662,482 of NC_135373.1, read as the reverse complement.
GGCTGTGCAGAGTACTTATTGTTCCTTGCCTGGCTTTCTGTGAGGCGTTCCTGGGCTGCTTGGAGTTCTTCTTGATTACAGAAAGTCAGGCAAGGAGTGAGATGTACTCCAAGCAGCTCAGGAATGCTCCATGCCTGGCTTTCTGTGAGGCATTCCCAGGCTGCTGGAGCTTTGGCTGGTGGTGCTGTCATGCCCTACCTCTCATGAGCATCTTCTGTGTGGTTGCAGGGGATGAGGGGCAATGCTCCCCATGTGGTAGCAGCTGCAGCTCTGACCTCTACTGCCACCACCCTGATCTTTTAACCACAACAAAGGTTTGCTGGGCTTGACTCTGCCTAATTCTGAGTCTGGAATGGTTATCCTGGATTAGATGATACTCACTGTTTCTAAAAGGATTTCTGTCATTCTTTACAGCACTTATGTTACTGTGTTTTAAATATAAACTTCTGAGCTCCAGCAAATGTTAATTAGCTGTCCAGGATGCAGGGGCTAGGGCCAGGCATGGCAGATGGGTGGTGGGATTTCCACATAATGGGCACGAATCCACATGTCACTAGATTTTTCTTTTTTACAACTTTCTCCCATCCGGCTTCTCCAGCATTCCATGAAACCTGATTGGCTGTTAGCTGCTCAGTTTGTGCATGTGTACACAGATACTCACAAACAGGCATACAAGAAATTGGTAACTGAAGGAAAAGGAGTTTAACCACTTTTGTCCCTTTGTCACAGCTTTGTCCACAAATTACACTTTTGGGTGTATTAAAAATGAAATGTTAGATGTGAAGATGTGATTGGATACATATTAATAAAACAAGCAGTGTTGTCAGATAGGAAGGGTAAAATGGATATGGTAAGAAATGTATGAACTGTGTTGAAAAAGTGTCTCTAGTTGCTCTTGCAAGTCATCAGTAATGTTTGGTGAGACAAATTGTAATATCCCTTCCCTTCCCATTCCCCCTTTCTTCCTTTCTTCCTTTCTTCCTTTCTAGTACATATTTATCTCTTCCTTTGTCCCAAAATTCAGGGCAACACACTGCCCCCACCCCATTTTATTATCACACAGAAGCTTTTTAAAGCTAGATTTTGCTGAGAGACAGTGGGTGGCACAAGGTCACCTAGTGAGCTCAGATCTCCCAAATCTTAGTCCAGTGCACTAACCATTGCATCATACTTCCTGCTACCTTTCTACTTTAGGCTATAATTCCTAGTTTGATCTGGGGTTCAAGTGTAGCCTTGTTGGAAAACCTTTGTTGTTGTTGCTGCTATGTAATTAAAAAAAATCTGTAAGGCATGAGAGACAGGCTCTCTGTTCATTCTACATTTGACACTTGGTGTCCTACCCTACAATAAATACAATACACAGCACCTTTTAGACCTTGGACAAATGGTAGAGGCAAAGATGAGCATTGAGGAAACTGAAAGGATGAAGTCTATGCAGACTTGGAAATACGCTGTGTCATAATGTTTTCGCTTATCTTTCCCAAACTGATTCAGCCACTGCTGTTTAGGAGGTACCCTTATCAATAGTAGATTTTGCTATTCTTCGTGCTGGCTTATTACTTTCCCTGACAGTACAGTACATGCTATCAGAAAGAAGCAAGTTTACTAGAGGCCTGACTTGGAGATTAACTCTAATGTGCAGCTCATTGAGCACATTTAATCTTCTAAATTCCCTGGTATTGATTTGCAGAATGGGAGCTTATGTCTACGGATAGAAATGTATTGCTCTTGTTCAAATCGGTGATAACTCTCCCCCTTGCATATTGTAAATGAGAGTCCTTCCTTCTTGCTGATCCTGAAAGGTTATAGCAGCTTTAAAAATTTTTAAAGCAGTTGCTTCAGTGAGAATAAACAGCCCTTGACTGGGGACATGGGGAAATAGTTTTCCTTGGTAGTAAATGCTCTTTGTTGTAACATATGTTGTTTCAGACTGAAAAGCAATAATTTGCTTTCCCCCTGCAAGATGATTGTGGGTAGTTTGAGACAGATTTGCTTATTATGAGGCTGAGCTTCTCCAATTGACAATAACATTAAGGACATTTTCCTTCCATTACGACAACACAAGGGGGCACTTTAGGATAAGAAACCAGAATAGTTTTCACCTTTCTTGGAACCCATTCCAAGTCCAGGTATTTGCTGAAGAACCCCATTGAGTTTGCTGTGAACCCTCCATGCATCACAGAAGGTTCCAAAACATGTTCTAGATTGCAGTTTATGAGGAACTCAGGACTATTGGACCCCAGTTCTTGTACCCTGTGACTGAAAAGCACAAAAGAACATGACCACTTCATTTGTTCATTTATTTATTTAATTCATTGGAACATCACCTTCTTCCTCAGTGGTGACCCAGAGCAGCTTCAGTCATTCTCCTGACTGCTACTTTATTCTCACAATGACCCTGTGAAGTAGGTGAAGCTCAGAGAGTGTGACTGCCCCAAGGTCACCCAGCGAGCCTCTATGGCACAAGTGGGGAGTCTTAATTTTTAAGGAAGGAAGATATTATTATTATTATTATTATTATTATTATTATTATTATTATTATTATTATTATTATTATTATTATTATTATTACCACCTGCCATTCTTGGTGGGTTACAAGACAAAAAATAAAACAATCCCCTAAACCCCCCACTAAAATACATCAATTCATAGCAAAATCTACAAAAATATGGTGGCAAACCAACCCCCCTACCCCCGTTGGGAAACAAGGGGGACTGCTGGTCAGGTGTTAAATATGGAGGCAAACTTACTTCTTTACTCCTCCTTGTCCTCTTTCAGAGGGGGCCCACAGATCTTTTCTTCTCCCTGGCCTCAACTGTAAACCTGGTGGAAGAGTTCCATTTTACAGGCCCTGTGAAAAGCAGAAAGCTCCTGCGGATAGGAAATCTAAGGCTACTACTAAATATATCATCATTATTAATTAACTGGAGAGCCAGTTTGGTGTAGTGGTTAGGAGTGCGGACTTCTAATCTGGCATGCCAGGTTCGATTCTGCACTCCCCCACATGCAACCAGCTGGGTGACCTTGGGCTCGCCACGGCACTGATAAAACTGTTCTGACCGAGCAGTGATATCAGGGCTCTCTCAGCCTCACCCACCTCACAGGGTGTCTGTTGTGGGGAGAGGATGGGAAGGCGACTGTAAGCCGCTTTGAGCCTCCTTCGGGTAGGGAAAAGCGGCATATAAGAACCAACTCTTCTTCTTCTTCTTCTTCTAATAATATCATTACTATGAATATAATATGACTAATAACAACACAATGGAGCAGTTTATAGAACCTGCATCAGTGATCTTAACCACATTTATTTAGTCATTCAGTGAAAGCCAGTGGGGTTTAGTTTCAAGTCAATGAAGAAGAGCTGTTTTTTGTACCCTACTTTTTACTACCCGGACTCTCAAAGCAGCTTACAATCACTTCCCTGCCTATCCCCAGAACAGACACCCTGTGAGGTAAGTGTGGCTGAGAGAGCTCTGAGAGAATTATGACTGGCCCAAGGTCACCCAGTTGGCTTCATGTGGAGGAGTAGGGAATGATCCTTTCTCGTGTGCAAACAGTGGTCTCTGTGGAAGTGGATACAATTCAGATGCATTCCTCATATTCCATGAGACATTGGTGAATGTTGCAATGTATATCCACCAGATTGTAACTGGATCAGCTGCAGGTGTATTTCTTTTGCTAAGTAGACCCCCAATACAGTTGGAATCTGAATGTGATTTGTCCAATGTGGGCTCCAGTCATATTTGTTATAGATTTGTAATGATTTCTCTTTGAGTGTTTATTAGCGGTATTCAAGAATATATTTCTTGGAAGCTAAATGGGGATGTACTCATGGCAGATCCCCGTAAACTGCACTCAGATGAAATTACCTTTCAATGCTTGCAAGATCTTCATTGCCCAGGATTAATTTCCTTTGAATATCTGAGCCAAACTGAGTCTAAGCTGATTTTCTTCTGAGACGTGGAAACACTGAAGTGCGTCCCAGTAACTTGCAGCATAAGATAAATGCTTCTTTTAAAAATGACTCTGTGAAAAGAAAGGAAAATGATCAGAGCAGCCAAGCGCCGCTGGCAATTGTTGTCAATGGCAGGACATTCTCTGCGCACTTGGATTATTTCATTTTATCCCTTGGACGAGGAGGAATATTAAAGAGGTTCGATTTGGCAGTTTTCACACTTCTGCCAAAGCTTAATGTCCTTTTTAGATTTCCTGCCGCCTACTCCTGGTTTATTCTCCATCTGACACTTGAGTAATTGTTAGACACCATTTCCATCTGTGATTTACTTTGTATTTCCTCTTGCAGGTGACAGTTAATGCATCTTCTCTACTGCTGTGAAATAAACAACAGTCCAAAAACGTTAAGAACAAATGGTGGCAGCAATTAGGATGGAAGAAGCACTCTTACATTTTTAGGCACATTAATTTTTTTTAATGCTGTTTTCATTGGTAGATTTAAAAAATGATGCCTTATTTTTGTGATTAAGCTCAGGCAGGGTGGATTTACCCTTAAGCAAAGCCAAGAGGATTTTGCAGTGCAGGCAGTGCTGGGGGACAACTCAGCTCAGGCCACAGCAAACAGTTTCAGGAAGTTCAGATAAGTCGGGCTTGCTCCAGGGCTGTTTCACTATCCCAGTCTATTCTGGGTCTCATGAGGTATTATACCAGAAGGTGGTGCTTTCAAGGCAAGTATGAAGTAGAGGTGATCTGCCTTTGCCTTCCTCTGCAGAGCTTTCCATGTTGGCCCCTCGTACAAATACCAACATTGCTTAGCTCCCCAGGTCTGAGGAGATTGGGATATACCATGCCACATCCCGTTACATAATAGGCCATACTATATCAGTTTTGTCAGAAAAAAACCCTCTCTCCAGGCACAAATGGCTCTTTTCATCTCCATCATCAAACAGGTATCATCCACGGATGCTTAGTCAGCCTATGATGGGCTGTGAAATTCAGCCTCTCATTCATTGTCTGAACTTCTGCACTGATTGGCTAAAGGAGATTTGCTTTACCAGCCATGTTCGTCTGTTGCAGCAAAGATAAACAGGAGCTATATAGCACCTGAAAGACTAATAAGTTTTAGTTCCAGTATCCATTTTTGTTCAATACAAGCCACTAGAGATGCACGGGTGTTCCAGCTTTGTGTACATTTATATATGAGGATAGATTCAAGTGGGTAGCTGTGTTGGTCTGAAGTAGCACAATAAAATCAGAGTCCAGTAGTACCTTTAAGACCAACAAAGATTTATTCAAGGCTCTCGAGTGCAAGCACTCTAATTCATAGTCTGAGGAAGAGTGCCTACACTCGAAAGCTCATGACTTGGTCTTAAAGGTGCTACTGGACTCTGATTTATATATGATGTTATGAAGGAATAATAACAAGTTGAATTTTTTTTAATGCACACCAAAGTCTCCCTTTGAAGTTATTTGAGATTGCAAGAGAATGGTAACTTTCAATCTGTAGCCATGTGTCTGGGGAGGCTGAAATGTTCTGCCACTGAATATTATAGCTTTTGAATGTCAGGTTTTTGTTTTTTTAATTTTTTCTCCCTAGGAACTGACCAGTAAACTAAAAGGGGAATGAAGAAGAGTCAAGAGAAAGCTGATTGCTAGGAATGCTTGACAAATTAAGAAGGTCTCATTCAAATCTACAAACTCCTTAGGATGACCTTAGAGAGAAGAAGATATGGGTTTTATGTTGCTTTTCTCTACCCAACATACTTTCAAAGGAGCTTACAATCTCCTTCCCTTCCTCTATCCACAACAGGCACCCTATGAGGAGCTGAAAGAGTGGAGCTGAAAGAGTTCTGAGAGAAACGTGAGTGGCCCAAGGTTGGCCAGCAGGTGGAGAAGTGGGGAATCAAACTTGCTGCTCTTAAGCACTGCACTACTAAACTTTAGTTTTGCAACAGTTTTGCTCTACTTCTCAGGACTGTTGTTGCTTTAGTATATTAAAAAGTGCTGTTAGCCTTTGAAAATTAAAGTCCTATGCGTAATTGATGATACTACTGCACCGTTATTCATATTTTCATTTGTCTTGCCCATGTTTTAACGTATTGCTCTCTGTAATAAACTTTTGTTTGGGTTACATTTGCATGTTCATAACTAATTTTACTGGGCTATATGATTCTATGTCTATCAGCCTTTAATAGTAGTTTGAAATAACAATAAACAAAATAGTTCTCAAGCATATGGCAAAGACCGATTGCTCTTTAATGGCTTCTTGTTTTGCACTGCCCTCTTCTTGTAACTTCTTCCTACCCCTTTTCTCTTCCTTGAACCTTACATACAAGAATAACTACTTTTGGATGGACTCCCCATGTATCTGATGAAATGAGCAATGAATAAAATCTTATGCTGGAATAAATGTTCCTAGTCTTTAGGGGGACATTGGACTCCTATTTAATTTTATATTTAATGTACATTGGAGAGCAGAGTGTAGTATATTTGTGCCTTTTATTTTACTATGTTGTGAGAAGCCCTGAGAGTCTTTGGGCTGCATGGTAAGATAAAAAATACCTTTAAAAAGTAAAATACTTAGGGATGAACCACATTTCAGATTAAAAAGCAGCACACCTTTCTTCTTCTAGCACCATTTTAAGCAGCCAGGTAGCCTATTTCAATGCTTGTTTGAATACTTGCATTTTACTGATTCATAATGTAGAAATAGCAGTATTTGGTCCTTTTTAAAGCTCTCTGGGAAGAACAACTGGGCAGGTGATCTTCAGTAACTTCTCTCTTCTTTTTTTTTTTTCTGGGAGTGTGCTATGGCCTTTAGAGCCATTATTTAAAATGGAGAATGGATTATAATGTTCCTTGGAGAGATCCTCTGGAAGTAGCTGCTCCATCAACAGAATGTCAAAATGATGGTGCTCTGGTGGAGAGTCTCTCCAGCCTGCAGTAAAAGTGTCATAAAACACTATAAAAATATCTTCAAGCACTGCTTGCTGTATTCACTAGTGGCAAGATTAAAAAAAAACATTAAAATGTCTAACATACTCGGCAGAAACAAGAACAGAAACCCAGATGCCATTTCCTTCCATGCTGTTGAAATACTCTCGAAGAAAAAAGTCACTGCTGTTTCCTCTAGCTCAGTTATTCAGAAGGCATTTAAAATTCCTCATGTGGGGAGACTGAGAGTTTTCATTGGCCCTGCACAGTAAGCTTACCAATAGCTCAGCCTTAGAGGAGGTTTCTGGGTTGGATCTAGCCATTTTTTTTCATTTGAGATGGTTTGAAATGGGCAGCTTTATTTTTTAATCCATCTCATGACTTTTATTGGTGCAGTTCTAATGACTCCCACCACAGCCTTTTGGTGGGGCCATCTCTAATCTTCTTTACCAGGGGAAAACCTGGCTGGAAAAGTCTTTGTGTTGCCCTTTCATACTCCTTACCAGCCAGCCTGGGCAGAGACAATGTCACCCTTTCTCACAGGCTATTACTGTGTAATGCATCCATCCCACACCCCTGTTTTCTAATCACACTGAGATGGCTGTAGTAAAAGTCACAAACCTGTTATCGGCTTTCCTAGTTGCTCTCATTAGAAGTCCTTTTACAAATGACATTTTGCTTTTTTCAGGTCAGAGCTTATTTATGAGGACAATTGATTTAACAATACACGGCAATATCAAATTTTAAGTGGATTACAGCATCCATGCTTCATAAATTACATTGGTCACACCTTCTTAACTTTCCCTCCCAGAAAGCCCAACTGTTCTGATTTTCTTTATGCTAATAACAATTAATGTTCTATCAGGGTTTTTTTAAGTCCATGATTTGTGCACAGCAACTACTGAAGCAAAGTATACATAAATCCATGTTGAAAGTGTCTCTTTCAGAAGACACCATCTGTGGACAGGGTTGTCAACAGGCTTGGGGGAAAACATTCTGCCCCTTTAATAAAGGTTTAATGTGTGAAAACAGGCAGTGTGAAGGTAGCTAATATGACACAGAAGTAAATAACATCCTATTAAGGAACTATTGAAGAGGCAAAACATTTTTTCTTTAGGAAGTTGGCAGTCTTATCTATGGAGTGTGACAGCCTCATTCCCCAGTATAACTCAACTAGCAGAATGCTGGTTAATAGAAAGGGCAGGCCATCCTATTCCATGGACAGACGATAAAGACATTGCAGCCACCTACTCACCAGTTGCCATTTTGCCCACAGTAGTTTTAAAAGTCTTTGGTGGTTGGTCTGTTCTTCAGATGCTAGCTGCGAGTTAATCAGATCTTCCATTGGAAGGAGCCCTGAGCGTGTGGTTGCAGTCTTTGGAGTACTTGGATAGTTTAGAAGCATCACATATTTCCCAGGGCTTCCTTAGAAGGTAATGTTTGGTTTGGGAGATGGTTTGGGGGGTCTACTCCTTTTCCCTCCCTTTTTGGTGCTTTCTCAGGTGCCTGGATTATCATTTTCCCCACCCTATCACTTAGTTTCCCCCCTTGATTGCATCTGGATTCATTGCTTTCTTAGTTTAGTCTAGTGGAGTTGGTACCTTTGGCTATGGCTGCTTAACTGAATGAATAATGTCTAGATCTGCCTTCTTAAAGTCCAACATCACTGCAAAGGGGGGGAGGGGTAGGCAATAACTGCTAGCTTGTGAACAGCTTCTCAGTTTGTGCTCCAGTTTTTACTAAAGATATAAGAGTATGAAGAAATAAGTTAAAATTAGTTCTATTAAGGGCTGCATTGGAAGACATATACATACACACACTCAGTATCATTTGTGCTCTGAGTGTACATGTGGTGGGGCATTTGTGTTGCATGCAAGTTCCTACTCTTGTGTTTAATCTTGAAATGTAGTATTGTTGCATTTGGGGTGAATATACCACCCAAAGAACTACTATTACAGCATACTACTTAGTATACTGGGAGCCGTGACAGGGCCACCAAGCTTGCAGCTTCATCTTCAAGAAAGCTGCCCAGGGCTCACTACCACTCTTGCTCATAAGGGGCATTAGCTCCTAACTCAACTTGATGAGTCTGCAATTGTCCAGGAATTATCTGTTGCCTGCAGTGATCCATTCTATTTTCCAAGCACTTGTCCTCCTCAAGAAGCATTTCAGCCAGCTTGATTCTCAGTCTAAATCTCATCTGACACAACCTGCAGCTGAACCATTTAGGCCCTCTGGGTCACAGCATGCCATAGCAAAGATCCTACAGTCTCCTATGCAGAATAGGCATGCTTGTTTGTTGAGCGCATCATTGAGTCCAAGCTCATCTGAAGACGAAGCTTCAAAAGTTGTCAAATCATGCAAGAAGCAGCATCATGAGTGAGAGCTCCTGAGTCATACCAACAAGCAGACCTCTGGTGAGTCTTTCTCTGACAATGAGTCTTTGCATTCTTCCAGCAATAATTGGGTCATGGATTACCACAGTGGCCCAATAGAAGGGGGAAGGGAAGACAATGGTTTCAATTGTCTTGGACTTTTCCTGTGAGGTCCACCTTTAGTGATATGGAGGATGTACCTGGTATATGTACTTGTAGTTTAAACCCACTGGGTGTCTGTTATGGGGAGAGGAAAGGGAAGGTGACTGTTAGCCGCTTTAAGCCTCCTTTGGGTAGAGAAAAGTGGAATATAAGAACCAACTCTTCTTCTTTTAATGAATGCTGTAATCATAAGGCTGTGGCCTGTTCTGCTCCAGACCATTTGCTGTGTTCTCACTTCAAAACTCCTGTTTGCTTCTTTGCTCAGTGCTCCTCATTGTCCTTTGGAATGCAAAAAGAAAAATTCAATACAGTGCATCACTATACTCAAAACACATTGCACCTCCCAGTAGTGCTTTTCAGTGTCAAAATACAGGTTACATGACAGATTGATCAATATAACAAATTGTATGAAGAGAGGAACAGCTGGCAAATGTAGTTGCTTCACCTTAAAAGTTCTTAAAAGGTCTCTCCCATCTGCTCTTTCACTCTCATAGGCAAAGATAAAAGGACTCACAATGTGTTCCCTGTATGTGAATAAAGCAGTTGCAGGAGTTGTTTCTAAGAAGAAAATTGACCAGAGTGCCAAACAGATTCTTCCATAATAGTCTACCACTCACACTTACAGTCTATTGCAGTTGCTTGTCATTGCATAAAAGCCTTCAGGAGGCTTCTGCTGTAGCCTTCTACCCATGAACTCCCCACTGACTGCATGAAAAGGGAGAGTGGGCTTAACTGTGCTTGCCCCCAAATGGTCATTTCTGTACAATTGTCAGGTCATCTGCACAGTGAGGATGCATAGACAAATTTGTCCATACATATGGTCCCTCCTTGTGATTAGGGATGCTGCTTTCCAGACATGCTGATCATGGGGGACATACACATAAACTTCCTCCCTGCATAGTTTCTATGCTCAAGAGCCAGGGATCATGCAAAGGTGAGGGTGGAGACAGTGTGTTCATGCTTGTTCACCTAGTCTTTGTTTTCAGTAAATTTCCAGAGTTTAGTTAGATTATTGCCACCAAATGAAGTTTCTTGCCCTTTGCAACAAGGTACCCTCAATTGTTTCTATGTAGATAGTAATGTAGTGTGATAATTATATTAATTTATCAAGCACCAGGCTTAGGGATAGTTTCAGAAAGGTAGCTGTATTAGTCTGCTGTAGCACTGCTAGTTTCAAGCCCATTAACCCCTTAGAGACCCAACATTTTTGGGCTATAAGCTTTTGATTGCCAAAGCTCCCTTCATCAGATGGAGCTGATGGAGAGTCACCTTGGGCTCTCAAAAAGCTTGTGGATCTCTAAGGCACTACTGGACTCAAATTTAAGAAGAGTTGGTTCTTATATGCTGCTTTTCTCTACCCAAAGGAGTCTTAAAATGGCTTACATTCACTTTCCCTTTCCTTTCCTCACAACAGACACCCTGTGAGGTGGGTGAGGCTGAGAGAGTCCTGAGATTACTGCTAAATCAGAACAGCTTTATCAGTGCTGTGGCGAGCCCAAGGTCACCCAGCTGGCTGCATATGGAAAAGGTGTGCAGAATGAAACCCAGCTCACCAGATTAGAAGTCCGCACTCCTAATCACTATGCCAAACTGGCTGTCTTGGTTTAAGGATTGTCCAGAAATTATTTATTTAAATGTATTTCAACTATAAATAATAGAACAAAATTAAACCTAAAATATAGTAGAAGAAGTTAGAAAGTAAAGTAGACCAAAGTATAGTGAGTAAAGAAAAATATTTGAAAAAAAGCAACACTAATTCTAAACCTTTCCTGATAATATCCTGTTTGCATACAATAGACTTTCGATTCCCATGACACTTGTATCCATCGTATATTAGCATTGTTAAGAAGTGTCTTAATTCCACTTTATCCAGATTCTCCCTGAAATCCAATGAGCCATCCCCTCATCCTCGTTTTAGGAGGAAAGCAAGGAATAAATCAGAATCATTATATCTTTTTCTAAAGTGTGCCCCCCCATATGAGGATACGTAAATCCATGGACTGGGGCCACACTTACCCAAATCTAATATTCCTGCAAACTTTGGAGAGCTCCTAGGTTAGCAGAAAAATCTGAAAACTACAAACAACAACAACAACAATACAGGTGTGTGTGTGTTTAACCCCCCCCCCACCAAGTAACTAAATATTCCCTGATCACATGCAAAGAATACTGTTTACTACTTACCCTTTCCAAGGTTAAGCATCCCTGATGCCATGGGAGGCCCAGCAGAGGAAGCAGCCAAGCAGCCAGGAGCTGTGCTGGACCTGGAAGTAGCTGGAGGAGAGGCCAAGGACAATGCTGGGTCTACCATTAGTGAAGCAGCAGCATGGGGAATACATGAGTGGATACACAGCTCAGGACACCCACAGGGCCTGGCAGCAGCAGCCATGAAGCCAAAGACCCATGCTTGTTTTGGTGTTGGTGGCTGTGCAGCCGGGCAGACATGACAGGCCCCAGACTGGTAACTGTACAGCCCAGGAACCCTGCTGGTCCTGCTGGTGGCTGCCATGCAGCCCAAGAGCCATACTGAGCCTGACAGCTATGGCACAACCCAATGGTCATGCTGGGCCCAGCACGAAAGTGGGATTCCCTTCCACAAATATCGCAGACCCACGCTTTTTTCCTTGTAATGTCTGTCTGTGCTATTTAATTAAAGCCCTCATTTCTGACAAAATTACATCCTTCTGTCATCCCTCGGTGGAGGTCAATGTCAGCTTTGCTCCTGCTTACCCCAACAACTACTGCTTGCAACCTGTTTATTTAATTCCCCCAGAACTATAATTATTCTTGAACTCCATTTAATAATTCTTCAATATGAAGCTAGAATTTGAGAAAAGATCATAATGATAATTTAAGTGCCGCTTATGGTGCCTTTTTCTTCCCCCCAGCAACAGGAAAAAATAATACAAGCCATTTGATTTTTCAAGGGCTGACTATAATAGCAAAGAGCCAGCAGTTCCTGCTGAACAAAATGAATGGAAGGCCTTAAAGTTATGTAGATATTTATTCACACTTCATTTTTGGGTGCTGACAACTGCAGCATAAGCTTCTTCCCCTATAATTCGGCACCAATTACCTTAGCTCTGACCTGCATGAATCTTATTTCCTACAGTAATGAAAACTGACTCAGTCTCTGTGGGAAAAAAAACCTGAATTAAAACTAAAAATCCACTCAGCTGTGACAAATAATGGGAGATAAACAATTTGCCTCACTCGAGGAAGAGAGTCATGGGCAGTGGGAGATGGGCTGAAGTATAGAGATGGTGGCTATTTTGTGCCTGTATGGGCTTCTTCTGTGTACTGGGATAATCCAAAGATGATCTTCTGTGAGTGCCTTCACCATGTGAACTGCAGGGGTAACTGCAAAATCTAGAGGTTTCTCAGTTGCTGTCTCATAGTTATGTAGCTCTCTTCCTATGAAGGATCATTATTCTTTTTCTTGTGGTCTTCAGAAAACAGATAAAGACCATTTAATTTGATTTTTTTCTCTTTCTTCTTCTCTACATCCTCCTCCAGATCCTAGAAAGAGGCATTGCACACACACACACACACACACACACGGTGACAAAGTAAACAATAAATTATGGTGAACTACCCAGCCTTTGGATACTGCTGTGCTATCTTCAGAGGTCTGTTTTTGAGACTTGGACTCCATAGATTCCATTCTTTCAGCAGTTGAAGTAATTTTACCTTATAGATTTTCAGTCTTGTTTCAGTGGTATTTTGTTCTTCCCATGTGGAAAGAATATACTTTGCCCTTAAGTTCTTTCTCTGTGGGTCAAATAACCCGGGGTCTGAAGATGCTGTCTTCAAGATTCTGGGTCCTAAGTTGCTGTTCTTTGCCTTCCCTTCATCCAAATCCTTATGTGTCTAAGACCTGAGAGGTCCACATGTCTGTGAGCATCATCATAGAATCATAGAGTGGGAAGGGATATCTAGGGTCATCTAGTCCAACTCCCCCGCCAGCAGCATGGATGGACCTGGCAGTCCTATAGCTAATATGTATTTGGCTTGTTCTCATGTCTGCACCCATTCAAGGATTGCTGCCTTGTCATGGCGAAGGGGCTTGTGTAGGTCGGTAAAGCTATGAGCTATGCCATGCAGGGCCACCCAAGATGGACAGGTCATAGCAAAGAGCTCTGACAAAAGGTGATCCACTGGAGAAGGAAATGGCAAACCACTCCAGTATCTTTGCCATAAAAACTCTATGGACAGCTCAAAAAGATGGAGGATCATTGTCCATGGGGTTGCGATGTGTCAGACACGATTTCACACCTAACAACAACAACAACAACAACAACAACATGTTTGCAACCTTTTGTTTCAACTGTATTCAGAATGCTTAGTAGTCTATGGTTCGTCGCTCTACAACTTAGCTTGTTTCCTGCTAGGAACAGTTTTAGAACTGTATTGTGAACTTATGTTTTATTTGCTCATCCTTATGCACTGCCTGTTTATGTATCCCATATTATTTGCCAAGCTATATACATCTTTCTGATCCTTATGTATCCATGCATTTTCATCTATACTCATGTGCCATATATCTGATTCAGAATGCAGTTTAGAATTTGCTTTAGTAGTATATTATAGAATAGTGCCTTCCAATAAACCACTTAAATCTTATCAGTAACATATTAGAGTCCATGCCTTCTTACTGACAGTCACATACCCAATGGGGTGATAAGCACAAAAGGGAACAGAAGCTTCTTGGCTAAAAGGTAAAGGTATCCCCTGTGCAAGCACTGGGTCATGTCTGACCCTTGGGGTGACGCCCTCTAGCGTTTTCATGGCAGACTCAATACGGGGTGGTTTGCCAGCGCCTTCCCCGGTCATTACCGTTTACCCCCCCAGCAAGCTGGGTACTCATTTTACCGACCTCGGAAGGATGGAAAGCTGAGTCAACCTTGAGGCAGCTGCTGGGATTGAACTCCCAGCCTCATGGGCAGAGCTTTCAGACTGCATGTCTGCATGTCTGCTGCCTTACCACTCTGCGCCACAAGAGGCTCTGGCTAAAGGGACCAAATTAACTTTGATTAGAAAACAAACTGATAGTCAATACAGTTGTTTTAAAATGAGATAAATTTTCTGGTGCTGTTCTTTCTTCTTTCATTAACTGTTTCTGGTCTTTCTGATCAACTACTTAGCAAACTACTTAGCAAAAGCAGAATATTGGTGAGGGGAATCTTCCTATAATAGCAAGGACTTTACCTCAGCAAACTCCAAAGGGTTAGAGGTGTCAAATGTCTTCATTCACATGCATAGTCTTGGGGAGAAAATGCTTGCATCTCCATTTTGATTCTTGTGTTGCCTTATAGAGCACACTGATTGTATGGATAATGTAGAAGAGAATATTTTTATTGGCATAAAGTATGGATAATGTAGAGGAAATGAAAAGGAAGATGGAAGGTTAATGATGGAGCATAGAGTAGTAGCTCCTGACAAGCTGCTTTTTTGGTCTACTAACAATTCAACTTTCTAGCCTAGAGGAAGGAGATTAGTGCTGCAACCTCCAAAGAAATTAGTTTGAACCCCCCCCCACTGGAAAAGAGAAGATATATTTTCAATCTGTTTCTTTGTCATGGGTAATTGCAACTCTCAAATTATCTTTGCTGTGAAGTTCACAGCATCCCCAGTTTTGACCATTCCTAATAATTATTTGTTCCTTGTCTTCAAAGACTAACTGGCGAGCTTTAAAATAATTGAACTAAATGGCCTCTAAGCAACACTACCATAAAATAGTGAACTGCTATGAGCATCAGGGAAGACTCTGGCTATCTTGCTAGGTAGATGAGTGTTATTATCCTTGTATTATTTATCAAAATATGCAACAAAGAACAGCGTACGGAGCCCAAATCCTGGCTGTTCTTCTATGCTAAACTATGAGGGAGTTAATACAGATTAGACACATGGCTATTTTCTCTTTGCATGATAAATAAAGGAATTTCAGGAAGGATTTATTTCCTTTAACCTGTTTCACCTGTTTTCTAGCCCTCTGTGCATCTGCATAATATTGTGCATAATGAAAATGGTTGTCAGGGACAAATGCAATTGCTCCTGTAATTGATTTCACAAAGGCATGGTCACATTCACATTTACCATTCTATTAAATTCCTGCATATATTTTTTCTATTTTTTTATTTATTAAAAATGTAGCTCAGTGATGGAAACAAATGTAAACCTAGGTACCCAAAGAATTTCATGTTACAAATATTAATGTGTGAAGTCTGAATTTTCTCTATGGGAAACAAGATGATACTGCTTTATTTTGGGTTCACTGTAGGCCAATTCAGATATTGCCCGAAAGCATGTCCATATTCAGTGTATGTTAAACTCTCAAAGAGCCTTCATGAACTGAGCTCAGTATTGTCTACTTTGATGCACAAGGGCTTAAATCCAACCAGCTGGCAAAAAATTGAGAAAGGGGTTCTATTGGGCCATCCCAAGAAGACTACGTTGGGGTCATGAGACCTTCATGGACAGAAAGATTGCAATAAAGAGGGGGATTTGGAGGGAATGAGTGGGAAAGTTGTCTGGATGCACCCAAGATCTTCTGCCATGGATCCTTCATATGGAAGGCATATGTATTGAACCACTGACCCTCATATCAGAAACTTTGTTTATTTTATCTATTTAAAACAGTTTAACAAAACATATATAAACACACAAATAGGGAGATATTAAGAGTTAGTGAGGGAGCTGACAGACAACAATAACAGGGAAACAGACTAATATTTCTAGGGTTACCTAAAAATTAAAATTTAGTTAAAGAATTTAGCTTGCAAGAGACATAACCATGGGATTCTTTAGCTGTCCTCAGAGACACTCACAGAGAGACTAAATAAAACTAGCACACTTACACACCACTTAAACTAAGCATTCTCACGAGAGGAAAGGCAGAGGTGAGATGGTGTTATATGGGGAATATAAGGGGGGGGGAAGTATAGCTATCTTTGCAATGTGAAAAAGTCCACAGAGAAACAGCTGGCATTTCTGGAAGAGATGAAGAACCAACAAGCATGTGGGGATGTGAATATTGGTTCTGAGGACATACACAGAGAGCCTCTGGTGTGTGCTTTAAATAGCCAGATTTGTATCCTGGTACTAAGGTTGGTCACTGTGGCCCCTCAAACTATAAACTTGATGAGGTCATATGTATGGCCTTATCAAGTTTATATGTAATAAAGAAGTCTAGAGGGCTGGCAATATTCTTGTGTGGTGAAAACACTAAGTGAGTCAGCTGGTACACAGTAACTTGTTTCTGCTGCATTTTAAAGACTTTGATTTTTATCCCCAAGCCTAAAAAAGAAAGTGTGTGCCAGGAAACACATGGGCAGGTTTTTGAATTACAATATTCAATGTTGCTGGAGATGCTACTGCAAAACAAACAAACCAAACAAAAACAGCAGCAAAACCCATCATGTCCCTGAATAGTTGTGTTGTTCTAGTACTCCTTAAAATACTGGCTGATGTTATGTTTTCATTTTAGCACCGTTGGACTTCCTAAATGAGAGCTAGGATTTTATGAACACTCCCCAAATAAACACTCTTCACAACCAACTTCAATGTCTATTACTTAGAAAATCTGTAGATGGTTTTCAGATAACAGTCCATACCAGCATAAAGATAATGGAAAGTTGTGAGGTTATTTTCAAACCTTCACTCTTTTCTGTGGACCTGATATTTCAGACAATACTTTATTTCACATTGTGCCTTAACATGCAGCTTTTGTCAAACTCATGTAGAACAATTTTATTGCTGCGGTTGTTGTAATATTTGGGGGAGGGTTTTGTTTGGTCTCAGTGTCACCTTGATTTGGACACAGCTATTTAAGGAAGCTGAAGTAATAGGCAGATGGCTTTTCATCTTTTGTTTAAGCTGAAAGGGCTTACTTGCATTAATCATTATGAAATTGAATCCTGTGATTATTATGCATTATTTCAATGAATAATGTAGGACCATCAATTTCTTGGCAAGAAACTGCATAGGAGTACTGTAAATCTAGACATGATATAAATGCTCTTAAATTTTTCAAGAGTGTGGAGGGAGAAAATCTACATGCAAGTGTCCATTCTAGTATTTTCTTAGAAGTGAATCTATTTAAAAGAGGATCAAGTCGAGAAGTCTGTTTTAGAAGATAATTATATTTAACCCTCTTTCCAAACTAATAATTAACCTGTCAAAAAGGCAGCAACCATGTTTCATGTACTACTTTCAAGTGGCAACAACAGCAACAACAAACTACAGGGCTTGGAGAAACAGACCATATGGCATGAGTCTGCCTTCTAATTCAATGAACATAAATGTACACATTCTTTCAATACTTTTTGCACAGGAGTTCTGGCTTAAGTGCTCAGATATCAGTAGACTTTTTGGGGGGGGTCAATCAAAATTGCATTATTTTATTTTTGGTGCAGTGGTTAGGAGGGTGGACTTCTAATCTGGCGAGCTGGGTTGGATTCTGCACTCCTCCACTTGCAACCAGCTGGGTGACCTTGGGCTTGCCACAGCACTGATAAAGCTGTTCTGGTCGAGCAGTGATATCAGGGCTCTCTCAGCCTCACCCACCTCACAGGGTGTCTGTTGTAGGGAGAGGAAAGGGAAGGTGACTTTAAGCTGCTTTGAGACTCCTTTGGGTAGAGAAAAGCAGCATATAATGAGGTCTTCAAGCAGCATAACATGAGGTCACATTTGCTTACATGCATATATTCTAGGATTTTCCATTCCCACAATGTATTTGGAGCAGTGAAAAGAAGGTCCTTTTCTCATGTAACTCCTGAAAACACCATGTGTACTGATAATAAATAAGGATGACCATTCTATTCCTGTTCATGTTAGACTGAATACCAATACAGCCTGGATATGTATCCCAGTTTATAAGGAAGATCCAATGTGCAGTCAGCTTACAAATGAGACCTGGGACCAGTACTTAGATAAATCTGGGCTTATATCACATGTTCAGCTACACCTACCTTGAATGCTGGAATTACTTAATACATGTATAAAGAAATATTAAATGCACAGATGGCACATGTGTTCACTAGATTGTGAACAGTTCTGTTTTAGTTTAACTGTATGATCCTCATTGGTGGACAATATTAGTTGCTAAAATACTGAAAACCCTCTGCCCTATCATTTCAAATAATAGTATGGGCATATGGATGGGGGGGTGTCACATCAGTAATGATGACACAGTGAACCGGTCAATAAATGCCTGTCCGATTTTGACATTCCTTACAGCATAATTATTGCAAAATATGCTGTAATTCCATGTGTGTATGGGTAAGAGAAGAGAGAATCTCATGTTTCTAGTAATAAAAGACTCATTTTAGCATTAGGGACATGCAATGGCCACACAACACAAATGCCACCTCGAGGGAAGCTTCCCCAACAAATAACAATCGCTCATTCAGTTCTCATTTGCCACTATGTTACTAGCTACTGAATTCAGCAAAGCACTCTTAGTAACCCTGAACATTTGGATATACAATGCACATAGTGTTCTCCAAGAACTAATGTACTGTAGCAGCTCAATAAGCTTAACAACCCAAAGACTACCAAGTCTATATGTTTCACTTGATATAATGGACTAGAGCAGTTCTCTGAAGCTAGGCCACTTTGCCTAGTAAACAAGCATTAAAAAGAAGAAATTGCAGCTCGATATTGCTTTGTAGCCTTCAAGAGCATTTTCTGTTGCATGCCTGGCAACTATTGATGGTAGTGATGGGCACAAACCGGTGCACAAAGGAAAATCTGTGCTAAACTCTGGATGATTCAGTTTGGCAAGCAATATTAGTCAAAGCATGTGCTTCCCAAACATTCACTGAACTTTGGGGGCAGACCAGGGAATGGAAAAATTTCCAGAAAACCCAGTGTTGATGGAGCAAATCCCAGGCAACAGTGGAGGTGAAATCCTCTCCAGCCATGGAAGCACAAATAGGGATTCTCCAGGGCCATTCCGCACGAGTTAAAAGTAGCAGAAGGCTTACATATGGTAAACACTACTAATTTGACGTTCCGCATGACGTCGCACACAATCTGCAACACTCCTGCAACAGTTCTGCAAAAAACAATCCATTGTAGCGCTTCTAGGGAAATCGGGAAAAGTGGATTCACCCTGCAAAAAGGGCTACACTCTTGCGAACAATCTGCAACACTAGCAAAAAAGACACGTGCATTCTCATTGTAGCGGTTCCAACACAGTCCCTCCCCCTGGCTCTCTCCTCCGAACTTCCGGCGAAGTGATCGCCATTTTTTTTCCTCGAGCCCATGCGGGGGGGGGATTTTTTTTTCACTCGGGGGAGCGTGGTAACGATGACTCACCAGCTCACATGCCAGCTAGATGGGTCTCTACATTAGGAAGAATCAAGGCATATTCGTTGCAACGTGTGTGTGTGTGTTTAAAGGGAAAGGGGATTTTCGGGAGCATGATAACAACCACCCATTGGCTGTTCATTTGATTGATGGCCAGGGGTGGGAACAAGCACAGAAAAAATCGCTTCCTTTCTAGTGATTCCTGCGAGACGGTAAATCTGTGGGGAACGAATGAAACACTACTGGATTCCACTACAAATACAGGTTTGCGGAACGCCGAGATTCCACTATTTAAAATAGCATTTCCGCTTTGTGAAACCAATTGGCAACATTGGTCCTTGTGCGGAATGGGCCTTGACAGGCACTGCCAGATGCTAGTTACAGAACTCCGATTCATATCTATGCGATCTGAAAACTATATAAAGCTGAAACTGAAGTTCAGCCCTGAAGTCCAGTTTTGAATTATTTATTTATTGTTATTAGCAATTACTGCCACCTAGCATTTCACTTTGTTTCCCACCTGGAGCTTGGCATCTCTGGACCTCCACGGGATCCAAAGCCAGGGCTTTTCTCTAGCGGGACTGATCTCTGTTGCCTGGAAATGACCTACAATTCCAGCAAATTCCCAGGTCCAAACCTCTCACATTCTGCAACCTCTCTGCCACAGAGTTCCCTCCTCCCAAGAAGCCCTTTCACCAGGATCCTGGAGATGAGTTGTCATTGTAGAGTCCCCCCTCCAAAATAGCATTTTTTCCCTGGAGAGCTCATCTCTATAGTCCTCTTTCAGGAAATTTCCAGGCCATACCTGGAGGTTGGTGACCCCTGGGTCAGGAATATTTCTAGAAGTAGCCAGCCCCCAGAAAGGCCACAATGCAGGTTGGCATCCTAGCACCCGTTGTATTCCTGGGTACAATGGGCTTTGCCTCTAGTAATATAATAATATAATACATTATAAAATCATAGTTAAAGCCATCTAACTTTAAAACTTGCTCCACCTCAGCATTTTAATTGTATCAATTTAATTGAATGGGATTTGGGGCTGTATCAAATTGAGTATCGTGTCCAGATCATCTGCTCTGGTTTGGCCTCACTTGGAGTATTGTGTTTGGTTTTGCACACCATAGTTGAAGAGGGATGTTGACAAACTGCTATGCATCCAGAGGAGGGCAAAAAAGATGGTGAGGGGTTTGGAGACCAAGACATATGAGGAAAGGTTAGAATCATAGAATCATAGAGTTGGAAGGGGCCATACAGGCCATCTAGTCCAACCCCCTGTTCAGTGCAGGATCAGCCTTAAGCATCCTAAAGCATCCAAGAAAAGTGTGTATCCAACCTTTGCTTGAAGACTGCCAGTGAGGGGGAGCTCACCACCTCCTTAGGCAGCCTATTCCACTGCTCAACTACTCTGACTGTGAATTTTTCCCCCCTGATATCTAGCCTATATTGTTGTACTTGTAGTTTAAACCCATTACTGCGTGTCCTTTCCTCTGCAGCCAATGGGAACAGCATCCTGCCCTCCTCCAAATGACAACCTTTAAAATACTTAAAGAGGGCTATCATGTCCCCTCTCAACCTCCTTTTCTCCAGGCTGAACATTCCCAAGTCCCTCAACCTATCTTCATAGAGCTTGGTCCCTTGGCCCCAGATCATCCTTGTCGCTCTCCTCTGTACCCTTTCAATTTTATCTACATTCTTCTTGAAGTGAGGCCTCCAGAACTGCACACAGTACTCCAGGTGTGGTCTGACCAGTGCCGTATACAATGGGACTATGACATCTTGCGATTTTGATGTGATGCCCCTGTTGATACAGCCCAAAATGGCATTCACCTTTTTTACCGCTGCATCACACTGCCTGCTTATGTTTAGTTTACAATCCACAAGTACCCCAAGGTCTCGTTCACACACAGTGTTACCTAGAAGCATATCCCCCATCCAGTAGGCATGCTTTTCATTTTTCTGACCCAGATGCAGAACTTTACACTTATCTTTATTAAATTGCATCTTGTTCTCATTAGCCCATTTTTCCATTGTGTTCAGATCTTGTTGAACTCTGTCTCTATCTTCTGGAGTATTTGCCAGTCCTCCCGATTTGGTGTCATCTGCAAACTTGATGAGTAGTCCTTCCACCCCCTCATCTAGATCATTAATAAATATGTTAAAAAGTACCGGACAGAGCACCGAGCCCTGAAGTACCCCGCTACTCACCTCCCTCCAGTCTGATGAAACACCACTGACAACAACTCTTTGAGTGTGGTTCTCTAACCAATTTCCTATCCACCTAACTATCTGAAAATCCAGATTGCAGTCCTTCAATTTATCCATCAGAACATCATGGGGAACCTTATCAAAAGCTTTACTAAAATCCAAGTAAATGACATCAACCGAATTTCCACGATCCAGCAAATCTGTCACTTGGCATGGGGTTGGGGGAGCTTGGCCTGTTTAGCCTGGAGAGGAGACGACTCAGGTGGGATCTGATAGCCATCTTCAAGTATTTAAAAAGCTGTCATATGGATGGAGCACAGTTGTTCTCTCTTGCCTCAGAGGGACGGACCAGATCCAATGGGATGAAATGAATTCAAAAGAAATTCCGTCTAAACATCCAGATGAAGTTCCTGACAGAGCGGTTTCTCGGTGGAACAGGCGTCCTTGGGAGGTGGTGGGTTCTTCATCTTTGGAAATGTTTAAACAGAGGCTGGATAACCATCTGATGGAGAGGCTGATTCTGTGTAGATTCAAGGGAATGGCAGGTTACAGTGAATGAGCAACAGGTTTCTGAGTGTCCTGCATAGTGCAGGGGGTTGGACTAGATGACCCAGGTGGAACTACTTAGAACCAGAGCAGTCCTGCCCAAATGCCCAAACCTATTGGGTAGTTTCTTATGGGACATACTCTAATCTTAATAAATTAAAATTCAGCCTTGTTAAAATGAATTAAAATTGTTGATATTGTTTTCTGATATCTTCATTTATAATGTGTGTCAGCAAGAGTTCATTTAGACTTCTGACATTATCTATGTTGCAGACACTATCCTTAAAACCTA
Source organism: Paroedura picta (assembly GCF_049243985.1). Lineage (NCBI taxonomy): Eukaryota > Metazoa > Chordata > Lepidosauria > Squamata > Gekkonidae > Paroedura > Paroedura picta. The sequence goes on along the minus strand of NC_135373.1, from coordinate 62,639,706 downwards.
TGACCCAGTTCAGACTAATGCCTTGTTGTATGGCTTTATGGACATAGTGAGACCTCTTAGATCTAAGAAATTGAACAAAATGTACAGAATTCATTTCCCGTCATTGGCTAGTAGTTTTTGGGTTATAACTTTAGTCTACATCTGCCAATACTTATTCACTAGAGGTGTTCTTACAAATAGTTATAGGTTATAAATCTTAGGTTGTTATCTTTAGAAGAACAGATTGAATTTCAATTTCATCTAAAGAAGAGAGAGAATTTCAAGTAGTTTCCCTTAGGGCAATGTGTGCAGGTAAATCACATATTTTACTCAAGGCATCTTATATCTTCTGGTTTGGAAATGAAGGAACAAAACCAAGGAGCCTGATGCACTAATTTTAAAAAGACAAACACTCTAAAGAAAGATATTTCATATAATAAGCACTGCAAACTAAATCAAAAGATGCAAACTGGGGGGGGGGGTATTTTAAGATGGCACCCTATTGTAGCTAAAGGTCTAGCTAAAGTAGCTAGAACACAGGGCAATGAATTTCATTTTAGCCATAGCTACACAGAACATTTTAGACAAATTCCCAATGGACTGGCAGCCATACTGCAACTGTGAGTTATCAGTGGCAACTACCAGAAAAAATTACTTGGGTCCTAGTTCAGATTGGGACTGTAATGTGAAATAGGAGAGGCTGATTCCTCCCTCTATACCTTTTTCCAAAGTTTTTTTGGGGGACATCTGTCTCATGGGGGTGCAACTACATCAACTGCTTGGCTATGCAGCCCACATTTTCAGCTTCGAAAAATTGTGAAAGGTGGAAAGCAGGGGCCCCTCCCCCCCATTATGTAGTTCTAAAACCAATCGAACTACTGTGATGATTTCACATGGGGATTTGTCTAAAATGTACTGCATTGTGAATGAATGTAAAAACCTTATTTATAGTTTGACCATCATACAATGATATTAACCAAGCTACTTTCTCTAGTTTCAGGGAAAAAATCTAGGTGCAGCATTCATCGAGAAAAAATGAGTCAGGATGTGAGGGCTATAAACCCCTCAAGCTGGATGGGATTCACTTGTGGGTCAGTTGAGAGCCAGTAAGTTAATTTACTATTTTGATGCTTAGACTACCTTTTGAATGGGATGCGACAAATCAGGAGCATGCCATAGTATAACCAGACCGTGGAGACAAGAAGAGAACAGGTTCAATACGAAGGATGAATGAAAGTGAATATTTTGTCTTGGAATATCCAACAGAGGATCAAAGACCTGATATATAATTTCTGCCGATTAACATTTTAATATTGAGCTAACCTTGTTACTTAGATTATACATGATAGATGCTTTCCATTAATTCCAGTCTGTGATTGCAGTAAACAGATAAGATAAATGGGCAGAGGCCTTAATAAAACTGCAAGGCGTTTGATGCCGCCTTTCATTTTAATCTATACACAAATAGTGGGTGGGAGTGAGCCTTCCTGGAGAATGTGATATTTCTCATAAAAAGAATAGAGATGAATTACATTAACATTGAGCATTAATATTATGTTAATGTAAATTCAACCAGTCATCCTTCCTGGAGTGATTAAACGAAAGGCCCTAATTTTGTAAAACTTAATTGGTTTGCCAATTATCTGCCTCTAGACTTAAACCAATATAAATGCCCCCAAATCCTTACAAGATGATCTAAGCAAAAAAGAGATGTCAAATAAATTCCAAAAAGGTTGAAATAATTAATAGAAACAGTACTATGTTTCAGAAGTTTTCAACATGTTTATTATGAACTAAGGTGTTCATCCATAAAGCCACCCACAAATATGAGCCCAGGATAATTGAGTCAAGCATTGAAATGAAGGAGGGGGGGGGGAAGAGAACACCCTCTACATCCATCCATCTGCAATATGTTTTTAAACCAAATCCTGTACAAAGATGACTTTACAGCATACAAAACTGAAAAGCCTGTAGAAAACCTGTCTGGATAACTACTTGCCTTTTTTTTTTTTTTTTGATGTTCACTTTGTGATTAATGTGAACATCTTAATTATTAGACTTTAAAGAACGATCCTAAAGGAGTGTCTTCTTCCCTCTTTTAGAATGGGAAAAGTTTCATACACATTATTCATCCTGCTCAAGGTCAACAAAAATGAATGTCTTTCAGCAGAGAACATACATGGACACATGACGTTTCCTTCCCCTGATTCAGATAATTTTTATATCAAGGTAACTAGTGTCTATTATGACAGGCTATGACTTGCTGAGGTCTTAGGTGGATGTCTTGCTGATCACTTCCTGCCTGAATCTTTTAACTATAAACACCAGAATTGAACCTAGGAGTTTCTCCATTATCTACCACTGAACCATGACCCTACCCTTTAAGTCATGGTTGCACCCATTGATCTCTGTGTAAATCTTTTAAATTAAAACTTATTCATGGATTCAAAGACATGCTTATGTTTGGATTTTCAGTGTCTACTACGCAAGGGTTCAACATGGTGACTAATGCTATAGCAGAACCATCATGCGATTCCGATGCTCCCACTTACTTCTTCTAAACAGATGAAAATCCTTCAGGGCTCCAAAACACCCCTTGTTCTCATTCCACAACAAAATAAGTCAGGCCTCAGAAGGAGCAGTGGAGGACCTTTGATGAAGGCCCTGTTCCAAAGAGCATCCTTCAAAGAGATGAAAACCAGTTCTGATGTTCCAAAATACTATTCCAGGGGGGGGGGGGAAAGTCTTACAATGCTCCTGCCCTGTTTGTCTGCCAGAAAAAAAGTGCGTCTTTCTGACTGTTTGTACAGGCCTTCGGCAGCACAATGGAAAAAGGGAAATTAGATGTATCATCCTAGAGATGTTTAATCTCTAGTGAATTTAGTAATGTTTTCAATACTTTTGAGACATTCTATTTCTCTGTCATTTATACTCTTGGTTGTCAGTTCTGAGATATGGGGCATAAAAGTTTAAAATGAAGATAATTAGGAACAATCTGCCCCAGTAAAGATGAAGGTGGGAGGATACTGGATCAGAAACATTGATGCTCCCCCAAAATCTCTCTCTCTCTCTAGAGAGGAAGAACTTCCACTGTTTCTTTTATGAATCTGCAGAGGTACAACCAAGCCCAAAAACAACAATAAAAAAAAACCCTTTGATTTTCTCTTACCAAGCAGGGCTCACACATATGCTGATTCATTAAAGACTTTGGATGCGACCCAGTAAAGACTTACCCACTTAGAAATCCATATACTCCAAACTCTCGAAGAAATTCTGCCCACAAAAGTAGACATCTTCCCATACAGCTGCTTCAAATGCAGATTTCTCTTTGGCTACATCTCAGGCACTGTGATGCTGAATGCATTTTGTTCTGGGCACACTTTCTTCTGCCTGCTTTCATGGCCCCAGTGTTGACATCACACCAAATAAGTCACTCTCGGATGATAGTCTGTGGCTTGTGCCTGTGCTACCTCTTGAATATGGCTATGTCTGATTGCTTTGAAAGCATGACACATTTCCAGAAAATCCTTTTATGGCAGCTCAAAAACAACTCTTCCACTGAACTAAAGCTAAACATTTACACAAGTGCCAACAGATGGGCCATCTCCCACCAAAATGCAATTTAAATGCAAAGGGCGCTGAACTTTGGTAAGGTTTGTTATTGTGTAGGAAAGCCTTCTGCATACAGCCGGTGAAACTTGGCTGCTGTCTGGATCACGCATATGGCTCTCTATCTTTTTTTCTCCACAGTTTGAATACTTATTTTTAGAAAAATAGTTTTCTCTCTCTTAGCAGCCCCCTAGCTGTTAATATGTACTTTGACAATGCAATAGCACATTGTTAATCACAGAATCAGACATTACCAAAAGAAAGAAAGAAAGAAAGAAAGAAAGAAAGAAAGAAAGAAAGAAAGAAAGAAAGAAAGAAAGAAAGAAAGAAAGAAAGAAAGAAAGAAAGAAAAATGAGAAAAAGAAAGAGCTTAGAATCCAGCATAACTAGCATTAATTCTATTTCATTTGGAGAGGGGTCATGGCTTGGTGGCAGAGCTTGTGTTTTGCATACCAATTATAGCTTGAGCTTTGCATAGACCTGTACAGTTTTTTGATATTTAATGTTTCATTCCTCCCTAAATTGTTTTGATAAAAATCTGAATTAGAACTATCTTCATTTGCTGGTATGGTTTTTAGTTTATATGATTTAATGCACTTTTTTCCTTAGCGATTTGGTTTAAGATAGCTTTACCTTAGTCATTTCAAATGTATGAAGTACCAAGTGAAGATTTTTTTTAAAAGACAAAAACTCTTGTTTCTACTTTCTGAAGTAGAAGTGTTTTTTGCTTCCACCCCCAAGGCCAGCTACAATAAGAAATTTTAATGAAGGTTCATATGTCCTTCTCTTTTTTTTCTTGATATAGAAATAAACTCTTTTTTCCTTAGACAACAGTATTTAATCCATCACTGACAATTCTGTTTTTATTTATTCGGTTTTGCTCTTTCTGTTTTTTTAATGCTGGATTTTAATTAATAACTCATAATTTTTAATTATGAGCATATTCCCAGAGCATATTCCTGAAGAGGCATGAAATGTTCTAAATAAACAAATAAATATTTGTTCTAGCACCCCAAAATGAAAATAAGAGAGCATGGGGTCGACTAGCTTATTTATTCAGCTGTATTCAGGATATGTAAATGGCTGATCTAAATCACCACATTTCAATAAACTGATGATTTTGAGGGTGGGCTGAGCATTGGTAATTGCATGGATATCTATCTGGACAGATCTGTCTTGACTCCAAACTTGGCTGGTGTTCCTGCCAGCCTTGCTTATCACAACCCACATTTCTCTATATACGCAGAGATTCCCAGCATTATGCCTTTTCCCTGATATTCTGCAAGGCTGCTACCAGTTTCAAAAAATGCTGCACAGTTCCAAAGTCATTCCGTCCCACTGTACCCAGCCACATCATGCAAATGTCTTAGGTTCCTTGCCAGTTAACCTTACCTATGCAACGCATCCCACTTTATTCCTGCCACACAAGGGGGTTAGCCAACTTAACACCCCTTGCCCCACTATTATGTCATGCAGATATTGATGAAGATCAGCCAGGTAGATATCATACCCATATTCAGAAAGATGGATGTTGTTGTACCATGTGGCATATCATGATGGATAGAGGGCTGGCATATAACCCTGCCCCTCCCCCTCCCCAATACTGCCCTTCTAATGGCCATATTAACAGTCCATCCAGATTTCTCAATGGCCATAGGTTTAAAAATAGCCTTCCAGACCCATCTCTGGAGGAGATCCAACCAAACCAACTATACTTCCATGCCTGTGGCTCTGCTACTGCTCGCGCTAGCCTCTGTGCCTGCACTACCCACACCACCACTGCTGCTTCTGGAACATGTGGCTGAGGAATTGGGGCTAAGTAGCGAGAAATAAGGGTGCAATTGGCGCAATCTGAGCCCTGGGCAGGATGAGAAACTGGGTCCCACCCAGGCAGACATCCTGCTCTTTGCCTCACCAACAACCCCGTCAGCATTGGCATCTCAGTGCAGCCCAGACAGCTCACTGGAGCATAGGAGACAGAATTGGTGAGTGAATTGGGCAGTGCACTGGCAAAGCATCCGGCTGATGGCATATTGTCAAAGCAGATGGGCCCCAGGTACAGGCACTTCAGGAGATGACATCTTCGGCTACAGGTGCAGCCACTTAGCAGGCTGCACTTAAGTGGGGTGGCAACTACTCTTCCTCATTAGTTCAATCTGGTCATCACCTTGCTCTCAGTTTCCACCTCGACCACACTTTAAGGAAGCTCTGCCTGACTGTCTACTGGTTCCTAACTCCTTTCAGCTTCTGGATTTTGGCTCTTGGTACTCGGACTTCTGACTTGGCTCTTGAGCTGTTTCCCTGATTACTCTCTGGACTACTGACTTGGCTCCCAACCCTGGCTCACTGCACAACCATGTTCCCACCTCACCCCTGGCCTCAGACCTTCTTGGCTGCTAGCTAGAACTTGGACTGGATTGAAAAGGGCAGCACACTTCTGTAGCTTGTCTAGAAGGAGCCTGTAAGCCTCAGCCCTCATATCAGTTTCTACATCTAAAAGTGACAAACATCTAGGTGGACTCAGAGTTCCTGCGCTAACTCAGCAAAGCTTGCCATGAGCCATGCACATCCCCCAATTCTCTTTGGTCAGCAAACAGAAAATCATCGATATAGTATGTCATGTGTATCAAGTCTGTCTTTTCTCTAATCTCCCATTCTAACATGGTACTAAAGTGCTTAAAAACTGAGCATGAAATTGAACATCCCATGAGCAATGCCTTATCAAAATAAAATTGCCCCTCAAATTGAAATCCTAACATATCAAAGTCATTGGGGCGCACAGGGAGAAACTGAAATGCAGATTTAATGTCACACTTCCCCAGCCATGCTACCTTCCCACAGGACTGCACCATGGCAACTGATTCACCTCACAGAAACGATAAGTGATGGATTATTCTAAATTCCCCAGGGGCCTTTTTTTTTGTATGGCTTCTAAAGAATAATTTCTCAAATTATTTAAAACCAGGTTCTAGAAAATCCCCACTATCTTACCCCACTATCTTTCATTATCTAACTGTGCTCTAAACTCAAAAGCAACTTCAAACTGTGAGTACTATAGGCCTATTGACGGTCTTCATAAGTAAAACCATAAGTAAATTCTGCCACCAACAGCATTTAATGTGGTAATGCTCCAATCACAATTTAAGGAAAGCCCAGAATGAAGAAAGGAAGCAGCAAAAGAGGCAGTGGCCAGTCAGAGACTGGGGGAAGGCAGAATGCATGCCTGGTGCAAGGAGGCAGGCACCAACAAGGGCAGGAGGGCACATAGAAACACCCTTTGTGATTAATCCCCCCCCCACACACACACACAAAAAGAGACTGCACCAATGATAGGGTATCGGGGGGGGGGAATCAAGAAAATGAGATTGAGGGAGTAAGGAGAAGGGAAAGGGTAGAGTGTGGTGGGATGGCCAATTCTACTCTAGGAGGAGTTGGAGTGTGGTATTGTCAGAGGAGTGGGAATGGGCAGAACAGAGCAAAGAAAGAGTTATGTTTTCTATTCTTCTTTGCTGAAGAAATGGGGGAGGGGGGAGAAACACTCTAAACCCACTCTCAAATAAGGCACAAGAAAACTGAACTCTCAGTGAGCTGTGCTAAATGGCTGTGGGGGGGGAGCCCTAATTTTTTACAATATGGATACCGTGACTGAATAGCAGAATGACTAAAAATCATGAGGTGAACACCATGAGAAGGTGAAGAAAATTGCAAGTGCAAAAAGTTGTTTCTAATGCTTTAGATTTTTCAAAAGGCAAATGAATGGGTGTGTGTGTAGAAAATTATGGTCTACACTGAACTCCTATGAACTCTGAAAACCCTACTGCATTAAAAAAAAAAAAAAAACTAGCAGGAAAACATTCAGACCAAGAATAGAGGTGGGCATGAACCTGAAAAGTCAAGGTTTGTGGGGGTTTGCAGATTGGGGGAGGCATCACGAACCACAAACCCTGAACTTATATAAACCCTATTGTGTTTGCGAACAAGTTCAGTTAGTTAATTAGATGGTAGGCTATCTCCTGGTGTGCTAGAGACGCAAAATTCACAGTGGAACCCCCTGAGTACATCACCTCATCGTGGAAATGGTTTCTGGTTGTGGGTCACCTCTCTCCCCTTTCCCCTGGGAGGTGGTCTCTACCCAATTCCCCATGTCATGGTTCCAGGTATGAAAGGTATGGATTGATAATAACTCCCATGTGAGAGAATACTCATTTACTCTGCACACTGTTGGTGGGGCAGGACAGCAAATTCATGGCACAATGGCACAAGCCTTGAGCGCACAGTGCTCCAGGGAATGTGTGGTTGAGGGCTGAGGGGACTTGGCTAGGTATGCTGTCACCATGACTTTGGCTGAGATTTCCTGAGATTTCCTCAAGAACTGGCCTGGCCTGCCTGCTACCACACTCATCCTAGGTTATCACTCTGATACCACCTACCTCCAAAGTCCAATCATGGCCTTCCTCTAGGTTTGGGCTAATGTGTTCCCTGGAGGCAGACGTTCCTCCTCTACCACCCACAACACCACACTGTGGACTCCTGGCTTATTAGATGCCCCATCCTATTGATTGCATGACCTTACACTAGCCTTTCTCAATCTTTTTACTGTTGAGAAACCCCTAAAATATTCTTTAGGCTTCAAGAAACCCCAGAAGTGGTGCAATCAAGCAGAATATGGTTGGTAAGCAGTGCTGTGTAAATGCTCACCTAGGGCCCCTCGCCTTCCCATCCCCTCCAGGCCCATAATTAATCATGGGGGGGGGGAAGGTTTGACATGACCATATATGTTTAACTTGAGAAACTCTTCCAGGGCCATCAAGAAACCCTGGTTGAGAAAGCTTGGCTTACACTGTGTAATCTTTTATGAGTCAAATGGACTATAAATAATTATGTATAGATATTCTATATTTTTGGAGCCTTCAGTGCAAATTGTTGGCCGCTGTGTGAGAGAAGATACTGGAGTAGATGAACCAGTGGCTTTATCCATCAAAGCCAGCTTGGGGTAGTCGTTAGGAGCATGGACTTCCAACTAGGGTTGGGCACTTTGGCACCCGAAGTGGCCGTTCGCTCCTGATGAAACCAGCGCCATGCCGTGGGAGGGGGGGAGGGGAGGCATGGGTCGGAGCACCGGTGGGCACACACATGCGGGCATGGAGCTCTGCGCCTGCATATGTGCACCCACCGGCGCACTGATGCCTGCACCTTCCCTCCCCCCCTGTGGCACAGTGCTGGCTACGTCGGGAGTGAACGGCTGCTTCAGGCGCTGGAGCGCCCAACCCTACTTCTAACCTGGTGAGCAAGTTCTATTCTGCACTCCCCCACATGCAGCCAGCTGGGTGACCTTGGGCTTGCCATGGCACTGATATAACTGTTCTGACCGAGCAGTGATATCAGGGCTCCCTCAGCCTCACCCTCCTTACAGAGTGTCTGTTGTGGGGAGAAGAAAGGGAAGGCAACTGTAAGCCGCTTTGAGACTCCTTTGGGTAGAGAAAAGCGGCATATAAGAACCAACTTTTAAGAAGAAGAGCTGTTGTTTTATATCCCACCTTCTATTAAAAGTGGCCTATGATTGCCTTCCCTTCCTCTCCCCACAGCAGTCAACCTGCCAGGTAGGTGAGGCTGATAGAGCGCTGGGAGGACTGTTACTGGTCCAGGATCACCCAGCTGGCTGCATGTGCAGGAGAGGGGAATCAAACTTGGTTCTCCAGATTAGAGACCACCACTCTTAATTTCTACACCAAGCGGGCTTTCAAACTTTGGGCAATTTTATACATGCTAAATAATGCAGTTTCAATTCACCTCAGCAATGGTTTGTAAATAGATTTTGTCATTTCACACAGCAAAATCCAGTTGCAAAGTGGATTGAAAGTGCATTAGCAAGTGTTTGTGAAAGTGCCCAAAGACATGACCAGTCAATATTCACAGCAATTCAATGAACTACTAAGGGAACATACTTGGCATCTCAAGTCACAGAGGAAAGATCCAAATACATGAAGGCATATTCAAAACCGATGACAGAAAGGAGGAAAACTGATTATAAGAAAACCACAGAATAGAAGTATGCTAGACCTCCATTTCCATTTGAACTTCAGCTTCATGATAGACAGTATTCACTTCTTTCACTCCATAGCATAAAATAGCCCACCTGAAAAACTTTGATGCGAAGTACACCAACAAACAATGTAATTTCTTTAACATCCTTTGAGTCAAGGGTCCCAGTTTTAAGTCTTGGTATATTAAATTTGAAAATCTCCCTGAGACTTTGGGTAGCTGCTGATAGATGGTTTGACTCAGTATAAGAGAGACTCCTTTGTTCATTTTTGCATAAACGTTGTAGCATTACTGTTATAACAGATATAAAAGTTGAGACCTAAGAAAAGAGGGCCAGCCCAGAAGCTGCATCATATGGAAGCATGGGTAAGCCCCGCTTCCATATGAGCGCCCTCTTGACCTATTCTGCCCATGCTAGAATTGGCCTCGGCGCACTTTCATTTAACACCTGAATTTCCTCTTTTGGGTTCAAACCTTTCTTTAATCTGGATTTCAGAGAATGCCTCTTTATGTTGGCTTTCCCTGATGCATTCCACCTTTAATGAGACTGTAACTCTGTTGCCTTTTTTCATTTCATCACCGTAATAAACAACAGCAAGGTGATCTCAAAAGGTAGAAATTATTTTGGGTATATTTGTTACCTTGGGGTCAGGAGAAAGTAAATTAGAAACATTTTCCTTCCAAATCTTTATAGTTTGATTCATTTCCCTTAAAAAGGTAAAAGGTAAAGGTATCCCCTGTGCAAGCACCGAGTCATGTCTGACCCTTGGGGTGACGCCCTCCAGCGTTTTCATGGCAGACTCAATATGGGGTGGTTTGCCAGTGCCTTCCCCAGTCATTACCGTTTACCCCCCAGCAAGCTGGGTACTCATTTTACCGACCTCGGAAGGATGGAAGGCTGAGTCAACCTTGAGCCGGCTGCTGGGATTGAACTCCCAACCTCATGGGCAAAGCTTTCAGACGGCTGCCTTACCACTCTGCGCCACAAGAGGCTCGTTCATTTCCCTTATACCACAGTAAAGTTCCAAAACCTATAGACATTGCAGGCGTGAGTGTATAGGATGAATGAAAGAGAAGAAAGACTATATTTAATATCTCAGTTTTATATTACATGGGCCTATGTGCTCATCTGCCTGTCCCTGTATGTGCTCATCTGCCTGTATACATCTGTATTTAAGTCTGCAAAATTCTGAAAATAACATTGGTGAACATCTCAGCAAATTTTGCTTATAAAGATATGTAAATAGACATTCTGTTTGTGCAAACGGAGTCTTGTGAATGAGCTTGCTGAAAGCAAACAATTCCTCCAAGGTGAGGAACCTTATCATAATCCTTCTGTGCTTGAAAAAATAGCCTATTGCTATGTGGTTGTGATCAGGATCACATTATAAACCATTTGTACACCAATAATGTCATCATTTCAAAGCAGGAAAGTTATTTTCTTTCCCCCTGTTCTTTTGTTGCATGAGGCTGAAGGATAGATTTTAAAATATAAAACTTTCTTTTTATTTTGATACCCATGTAGATTGAAAGAGCTTTTGTTGAGATCACTGGGATTGTTTCCTGTGACTAGACTATTTTAGACATTACAGTGACGTCTTATTGAGAATGGAACAAAGCATTTCCTATGTGTGCGCAGAATTGGTAAACATGAACGTTGAGAAATCAGGGCTATCTAAAAACAGAGCAAACACCAGCAAAATTCTGTGACACTATAAAAAAATCGCACCCCCTGCCATTTCTCACCATCCTGCTCTCCTGCTTTTTTCTGCCACTTTTTGGTGCTTCCTGGCACTCTGCATGGCTGCCTGAAATGGCAGCGGAGGGGGACATGCTATACACACTCTCTCCACTTATCAATCATGCCAGGTAGTCAATCACCCTTTCCCCTGTTTTAAAAGCACAGAATTGGTACATATGAACCTTGAGAAATCAAAGCCATTTTGCACATCTAAAAAATCAATCATGCCAGGGAGCCAATCACCTTTTCCCCTGTTTTAAAGGGACCACAATGCATAGTGCTTAATGCCACCCACCCAGCCTTGAAACTTAAGAAAAGTAATTTTTTCATGATTTATTGGGGGGGGGGGTCTGGTAGGCATGCTTTTGTGGGGGAAATATTTCCTATTGCTCTGCCTGGATGAAGCAACACGTATTCATTGCTCCAGGCTGTTTGCTACAAAAGAAGCCCCATTCCCGGCAGAAGGAAGAGGGAGGCGGGTGCAAGGGCAGGTACTGGAGACAGAGATAGCCCTCATTTAACTTTGATATATGTGGTTGTAACCTCTGAAAAGATCATGTGGTTGTAACCTCTGAAAAGACCCAGAATATGCTGCATAAATTACTATATCCTGAAATCAGTATAAACATAGACAGAAAAACAGAAATTTTCCCACCCCTTGTTGAATATAATCATAAAGTATTGAGGACACAAATGTTCTTTCATTCATTCTGCAACAAGTTCTTATGATGTCTCTTATGGTACTTTTGAGAACTCTATTCTTGAGATTTTCTGGCATAGAAAGAGATAATCTAATGCCCCATAAAACATTAATAAGGCAAAGTGTTGACATAATAAATTGTAATTCTTTTAGATCCACAGCATGAGGACATCAGCAAGCAGATGTTCAGGATAATGCATCATGATTGCCCTGAAAGAGCTATTACTCCATATTGGGCAAATCCATAATAAGGAGTTATTTTAAAAGTTTGCCTGACTTCCATCTGTTAGCCAAGACCTGTGGTCTCAAAGTTGTAGAGGCAGAGCAGCAGATCTGTACAAGTGTGCATTGGTAACATGATATTAAAAGTATATGCTTTTGGAAAGCATAAGAACTTGAAATACAAATAGATACATTTAAAAGAATGAGATGAAAATGACATATATATTATTATTAAAAGAGAAACAGTGTGGTAAAGTGGTTGGTTTGTCATACTAGGTTTAGAGACACCTATATGCTAATCACCACCTTGCTGTGAAACTTACTGGTTGACCTTGCACCAGTGAAACCACAGAATTTGCAGAAAAAATGTTTATGGCATATGGCAACCCCAGATGACCTATAACCTTACCGATGTGGTGTCAGGAACCAGGCTGAGCTAAGCCTACAGAGTCTGTGATAAAGACACATCCGAGATCCAACAGGCAGTTGAAAATCCGAATAGAGCTTTATTAAACAGAGTCCACAGAATGCTAAAGCAAGCCAAGATCTTCCTAAGCAAAGATCTTGATAATAACAAAGAACAAAGGGTAACCCAGGGCGGATATAGAGCCCTGTTCATAAGGGAGGGGTACAAAGGCATTTTGGCGGGAGAGCGAAAGGGCACCAAAGGTGGTTAAGTTCACAGGACGCTAGATGGCTAGGAATCTAATCTAAATTGTTACCATATTGTTGAGACTGAGCTGTCTCCACACTTATAGTGAGACTGATACATCAGAAGTGGAAAACTCCTGCTGGGAAAAGAAGGGAGGCTTGGAGCCTGAAGACAGATTTACAGGTTTATGTCCTCAAATCTACCAGGCTGGTGAGAAACGAAACTTAGCTGGCATGAATCGGGGTTCATGACATGTGGCTCCTAGGTGGACAAGCAGTTTTCTTACTTTTTCTAGAAACTCATTCCATAGGTGGCCCTAGATATTACTCTGGCTGGACAACCTGGACAACCTAGATATTACTCTGGCTGAGGCAAACCTGGACAAAAGGAACAGGGTGTTGCCAATTACCCAGCAAGCCTTGCCATAGAGTGTGCGCTACAAAGCCCTGTTTAATTCCCACTTCCAGGAAATTCCTTCTGTAGGCCTTGGTTATATGCCATTCTGTGGACATTATCTAACACACCATTAACCTTTGAAATGTTGGAGGTTATTGATGGTATAACAACATTTATGGTCCCGTATGTTAAGAGCAAAGGGTTGGATATTATTGTTACACAGAGCCTTTGGAATATCCCATAAAGGGACACTTTTATAGCTGGCTCTAGGCACATTAGATACATACAGCAGAGTTTGCTTCCCTTGACAAAGGAATGTAATTAACTGGCTATATTCCAGATACAGCTGTAGGTCTTCTTCAAGCCCAATTATTTTTAAAGGGTGACCAATACCTTGGGAGGGGGGGAGTGAAAAAGTCAATTATAATTCTAACTGTTTTTTTTTTAATGCTTAACAGCTAAGTACAGTGCGCCTGAATCCTGGATTATTTATTCGCTTGCTTTTTAAAAGGGTTTATATCTCACCATCTTAGTTTTTATCCAGTAAAGCAGGGGTAGTCAACCTGTGGTCCTCCAGATGTCCATGGACTACAATTCCCATGAGCCCCTGCCAGTGTTTTCTGGCAGGGGCTCATGAGAATTGTAGTCCATGGACATCTGGAGGACCACAGGTTGACTACCCCTGCAGTAAAGCATAATAATCAGCATGAGTGGAATGCTGTATTATGCTACAAAATGCTGTTGTTGCCAGTCATTCAGCCATGCCTGGTTCTTGGTGATCCCATGGCACCACTGTCACCACAATCCCCACTCCTGCACTACCTCCTTCAGCTGTGCAAAGTTCTGGCCAGTGTCCATTCCAATCACATCCAACTGCCATGCCCTTTGTCGGCCTGGTTTCATTTTTCTACTGACCTAGAATAACTGCTTTCTCCTTTGAGTTGAATGGCATGAGAGGGCTATGGGACAGCTCTCAAGCTATGCTTAGTGTCAATGCCAGGAGAGCCCATGTGGTGTAGCCCTTAGAATGTCTGATAATGATCTGAGTGATCCAGTTTTGAAGCCCCACTCTGCCATGAAAGTTGGTTGGGTGGCCTCAGGCCTGTCCCACACCCTCACTTTAACCTCCATCACAGGGTTCTTGTGAGGAGATGTCAGGATTCTTGGTTGCCAAGAGTGCTGAATAAATCTTTGTGGGTCTTAAAGGTGCTACTGAACTCTGATTTTATTGTGCCAAGAAAACAGTCTTTGACTAGATGCAAAAAAGAGATTTTATTCTAGAGCAAGCAAATTAACTCAAAAAAACATTATCAGCACTCAAGTTTCAGTGGAGTTACACAGTATATTACCCTTTTGCCCAACCCCCCCCCCTTGTGGGATCCAATTAACGCAGGAAGCTTCAAAGGAAAAACAATCCAGGCGGCTGGTAACTCTCGTGAAACCTAAGGACAGAACCCAAATGGGGAGGTGAGAATGTAGAAGGCAGGGAAGGACAATAAATTATCTAGAGTCAGTTGACCCATCTAACCATAACAAACTCAATAACATAGGCATGCAGATGAAAAAAGAAACAACATTCCAATCAGCTATTAGACCTTGTCCGACCTAGGAATCTCCAGGAGAGGAGAGAACTGGAGATTCCACAGCTTTTACAGACTAATGCTTCCATGAATGCCAACATGATTTACAATACGAAAGCAGTTCCCCAGGGTGGGCAATTTACACATCAAAGCCCCATAGTGGTAATCATACACAGGATGAGGGAGGGAGATGATCGAAAAATACACATTAAGACCACAACCATTTGATAGAACCAACTTGGAGGAGAGGAAAATTATGCGAGCTTGGCTTCTGGTATTGTCTAACTCACCATTTATGATCTTCTTTGTGGGTCCAGTGAGCCTCTTGTGAGCCTCTTGTGGCGCAGAGTGGTAAGGCAGCCGCCTGAAAGCTTTGCCCATGAGGTTGGGAGTTCGATCCCAGCAGCCGGCTCAAGGTTGACTCAGCCTTCCATCCTTCCGAGGTCGGTAAAATGAGTACCCAGCTTGCTGCTGGGGGGTAAACGGTCATGACTGGGGAAGGCACTGGCAAACCACCCCGTATTGAGTCTGCCATGAAAACGCTAGAGGGCGTCACCCCAAGGGTCAGACATGACTCGGTGCTTACACAGGGGATACCTTTACCTTTGTGGGTCCAGTACTTTGGGCCCCTGTCTGTAGAGGAATGAGGTAAAAGGCAGTGCTTTTTCAGAAGTAGCACATCCTCTGTGGAATGTCCTTCCTACTCTTATTTAGGTACCATTCCAAAATAGTTCTATTTGTGCAGGCTTTTTATCACGTGTCATCTTTGATGCCTCATTTTTTGATCCACTGCTATCCTGTTTTATAAATATCCTTTTAGACTACCAAGTGTTTCTTTTATGCTGTTTTTTCTAGGGATGAGCACAGACCAGATCAAACTAAAGCTGGTTATGAATTTTGGCTGCTTCATGGTTCACAAACCAATGTTCACGACCTGAAGAGCAGCCACAGACTTCCACAAATTTCAATAGTTTGTGGTGGCTCATAGCTGTTCATGAAGAGCAAAAAGCAGTGGTTGGAATAGCTTTGAGCTATTTAAATCTCTGATTTCTGCTTTTCATGAAAAACAGCTGAGAGCCTTTTAAACTGCTTAGGACTGATGTGGGCTGGGATTGGGCTAGAATTTTTGGTTATATTGTTTTATTGTATGAATTTTTATTGTTGTGAGCTGCCATGAGCCAGCTGAGCTGGGAGTGGCAGCATACAAATATAATAAACAAAGAAACAAATCAATGTTCCCCATGAGGCATCTGAAGATGGAGTGATTATCTGAAGGTCCTACAACCTTTATACACACAATAAAATAAGCCATTGAATTTGTAGCATCTATCCTGACATTCGGGGCATTCAGGTTAAGCAAGCCCCCTGGGCTTTTGTTCAATGAAAGCTGTGCCCTTATCCATGCGGGTT
This sequence comes from Paroedura picta, assembly GCF_049243985.1. Taxonomy (NCBI): domain Eukaryota; kingdom Metazoa; phylum Chordata; class Lepidosauria; order Squamata; family Gekkonidae; genus Paroedura; species Paroedura picta. The sequence goes on along the minus strand of NC_135373.1, from coordinate 62,623,375 downwards.
TTCTGTTCCTAGTTATATGTTGCAGTTCTGAAATGTGATGCTGCAGTGTGGATGAATCCTTAGCATGTTCTTCTTCTTCTTCTTCTTTTTTAAAGATGAGAGCTGGGACTAAACATGGCATTTCAATCCAGGTACAATAAGTTGAATGGTAAACATTGTAATCATAAGTTGCAGTTTATTTGCTGAATGCGTCAAATTGTTCCACAATAACAGGAATTTATCCGTCCAGCAGGTTTCCTGTTGGTAGGATGCCTTCTTTAATTCAAACCATTACAACCTTTGTGACTCAAATGGCTGCATTGTATTACTGATTTACATGTAATTGGCAGATGCCAATAATTTGAGAGTCAATTTATCTCGCTGGAAAGAACTGGTTGAATCAGTCTCTGCTTGGAAGGTGGACAAATATTCCCTTTCTGTAACTATCTTATTTTGTATTTGCCACTTATTTCTCTAGGGGGAAAACCCCCATCAAATAAACAGTTTCCTCCTACCTTGAACTCTTAAAAACCATCCACCTCTTCCAAAGAACACTTTCCAAATGAAAATCTGTACAGCATCCCTACAATTTAAAGGAGAAGGGCATAATGCTTTGAAATGACCCTGCTGTGAAGTTTGTCTGTTGTCTGTGGCTTTAGGAAGATAGGTTCAACTGACACAATTGCACATGCTAACAGCCAAAAAATGAAGCTTTTAGGCCATTAAAACTAAATCAGGCACCTTAGAACTGGTTCTTCTATTACTGGAATTAGGAAGAGCAGCACTGTTTTCTTTGGCCATCTAAAATTGATTTGAAAATAGCAAGTAATTGCTCTCAAGTGACAAGATTGCACAGTTAAATTTGAAAGCATTTTATCTGAGCAGAGTTCCTCTTAGCAATAGTCACTCTGCTTGAAAGTGTCTAATGTATACATTCTGGACACACAAATCTGCTTTTTTCAGAAATGCAGGGATTGTAGTGAACAAAAATTCTGTTGAGTGACAGAAAAGGCCAGGTCTCCTCATCAACCAAGGGTGTGATCTAACTCCATCTTTGTGAACATCAAATGATACATGATGCTCATAGGCGTGTCATTTTTAAAGATTTCCCCCCTTGCAATCTTACTTGGAAAAACCTATGCCGGGGATATGCTTCTCATTAGGGATGAACAAACCTCTTATTTTGCTTATGATTTTATTCATTTATCTTTTTGTTAATCGCTTTGGTCTCCTGCTTTTCAACACTGGCTTTGTGTTGTACTTTTCTATTACTCATGTATGTGGTATATCTCTTATGCATAATTTCAACAGTACTTGTACATTGTTGATATACAATGGGATAGATCCAGCAAGCTTTTTGACACAACTGCATCTAATTCCATTTTTTACTGTAGGCTTTTATCTACCCAGCTCCTGTGATTCCTAGGATAGTCCTCATACTGAATCCAAGCAGCTTTTCCAGATAGCAGCAATGACCATGATGGATGCAGCTAAACTCCTCAGACAGGGCTGAGCTGAGCCAAGCCAAGCCAAGCAGCTCTTCTATTGCCTCCCTAGTACCAGTGGACCTCCAGAGCAGGGGTCTATCAGGTACTTTCCCATTAAATTAGCTGGCCACGCCTGCTTCTTCCCCTGTTTCCTGGGGATAGATGTTGAAAAGACAAGATGTGATCCTTAATACAACCCAAGTTTCACTGGCGGTAAAATGCTATAATGAACAACAACAAAATCTTTGTATTGGGCTTTGTACATAGTATTAACAATTATTCATTTCTGAGAACATGACTTTTGTAAGAAAACATTGAAACAGAACTATAAAAACCACGGTGATTAAGATATATATATTTCACAAAGCAAACTGCTAAAGTAAATAAAACTACTGCTTGGCAAATGAACATAGGTAAGCATGATGCATCGTTCTGCTACTGTGCATTTGTTCTGAGATTTTTCTATGTGGTAAATATGGTTAGACTAGTTTTTTTTTTGAAAACAAGAATCTAATGAATATAGAATAGGGTGCCTTATCAAAATTCAATAAATTATAGCACTCTGGAGCTTGTGTGCCTGTCCTGCAGAGGCCTCTGAAGGATGCAGGGACATTCATTATGTCCTATGGAACTGTCATGCTGTTATTATTTACTGGCTTCTAACCAAGTACAATATTTTTTGTCTTTAACGGGAGAGGGTTGAATCTTTTGATGTAAGAAAAATAGTAACTTCAGAATGCAACTCCCATTGAAAGACCAGTAGATGGAGGGGGAGATAGAGAGATCCCTAATAGAGATCTGAAATGTGAAGGGTGTTGGTATAGGTGCTAAGAAAGCCAAAATATTTCCCAAGAGTAGCTGAAAGATCAGCAGCTCAAGCTTATGCTAGAATGCATTTGTTAAAGTAGGTCTGGTCTACACATGTAGTGGAATGAGACATAGTGAGGTGGCAGAGGGTTGGTGTCACTGGACCGGGTCACCTCAGAGATCCTGGGAGAAATTACATTGCTCATCATTCTCCTCTTTCAATAATTCTCAGTAACTGGAAAATTAGTACTCAATGGGAAGAGCTAGATTAGTCTCTTTCTCCCTGATGTACTCCTGTTTAAGGTCAAGAAAGTGTGTATATGGAAAAACATTGCAAATACAGTGTTCCCAACCTACAGTCTGCAGTAGGGTTGCCAGGTCCCTCCTGGCCACTGGCGGGGGAGGAGAGGTAGGGTTGCCAGATCCAGGTTGCAAAACTGCTGGAGATTTGGAGATGAAGCTTGGGGGGCACAGGAACCTACTGGACTACAGCACCTGAGTGTACACTTTCCAAAGCATCTATTTTCTCCAGGGAAATTGATCTCTGTAATCTAGAGATGAATTGCAATTCTGGAAGATCCCCAGGTTCCATCTGGACACAGGCATCCCTAGTCCGCAGCTCATTCAGAATTCCTCCATATTATTCTACTGCATCCTCAGGGGATGTTCAGCCATCCACCAGTTCTGTTCATGTCCTTTTTTGCCTGCTGCCAAGGGAGACATGACTTATTTTTTACAATCCACTTTACGGTTGTTTGTGGCAGTAAATTTCCTTCAGGCAAGAGGCAGTCCAAGGATGCGGGCAGATAACAGTGAGTTCGCCCAGTGGGGGAGAGAGAACATCTCGGGACTATAAAGCATATCAGTGGAGATGAGGAAGAAGGAACGCCAGGAATCAAAGGGGGGGGGGGTTCAAAGATAAATCTCTGGGCCATTTCGCACGGCTTCAAAGTAGCAGAATGGTTGCTATTTGGAAACGCTACTAATTTGCCATAACCCACGATGTCGTAGACAATCTGCAACAATCCTGAAACCAATCAGCAAAAAGCGCTTCGTTGTGGCGCTTTCAGGGGAATCCAGAAAAGTGGATTCACCCTCCGGATAGCGATACACTCCTGCAACCAATCTGCAACAGTAGCGCTAAAGACCTGTGCGTTACCATTGTTGCTGGTTCTTCAAAGTCCCTCCCCCTGGCTCTCTCCTCCAAACTTCCGGCGAAGCGATCGCCATTTTTTTTTTCTCCGAGCGAGCGGGGATAAACGCTCCGGCGAGCCTCTTTCTGTTTAGAGGCTTCCCTGGCTTCAGTCCTTCACCTTTAGTCACTAAGCACAAACCACTGAAAAGCCCGTTTGCTGAAATAAAGTCCCTTTATTTTTTACAAATAAATTCAGCCGAAAATCGGGCCCGTGAGAGGGGGGGGGGATTTTTTTTTTATCACTCGAGGCAGCGTGCAAACGATCATACAATCAAACGAAAGCTCACATTAGGCAGCTGGATGGGTCTCTCCGTAGCAACGAATCTACCTAGATTCGTTGCTATGGGTCTGTTTTTTTTTTAAAAAACCTTTCTTAAAGGGAAAGGGGCTGTTTGGGAGCATGCTAACGGCTGCCCATTGGCTGCTTGACGGCCAGGGGCGGGACGAGCTTGGCAATAGCGCTTCCTTTCTAGCGATTTCTGCCGAGACCGGAAGCCTGTGGGAAACGCTAAAAAACGCAACTGATTCCACTACAAAGGCAGGTATGCATAACGACGAATTCCACTATTTTAAATGGCGATTTTTCATTCCGCAAACAATTTGCGACAAAGATCCCTGTGCGAAAAGGCCCTCTAAGCTAACTCTTCAGACAAGGACATGGGGATGGATATGACATCTGGTGTTTCCACCGGAGACCAAATGAGACACAGAAAATGGGGGTTCATGACAGAGGAACCATGCAAAGAATAGGAGGCTGGGAGAATCAGAGGCCCATTTTTGCCCATCCCTCATACCCTAATCTGAGAGTGTCTGCATTAGGCGTAGTGTCTAAAAAGGCTCCAAAGCAGTTCAAGTTGATTCACCACCTGTCAGGGTCTTTGGTGAATGATGGTACCCCACCAGAACTTAGGACAATTAATCAGCATTGTTCAACCATGCAGTAGGAATAGTGTGGGCCTGCTGTAAAGTGGCATTAATGGCGAAGTGTGATGTGCAGTTGGTTTTTTGCCTCTTGCTGGTTCATCCAGAAGACTCCTATGGTGGCCCCCCCAAAAGAGGAGTAAGGAGGGAAGGTATCCCACCTAGTCCCCAGCAGGCTAAGGGGGGGGGGTTGATCTGCTGTCATGTTCTTGCTGGGTTTGTATTTTATTAACTGTTCTACTTTAGAGGGGTTTAGGGGATTTGTATTTTACTTATTTTATCTTGTAATCTGCCATGAGCTGGCTTTGCTGAGAGTGGCAGGCAATAATAATAATAATAATAATAATAATAATAATAATAATAATAATAATAATAATAATAATAATAATAATAATAATAATAATAATAATAATAATAATATGAGGGAGCGGCAAAGAGCTACATAAGGCTCACCCGAAAAGCTGGCCAAGGCAATCCTTGGAGTAGTAATGAGAACATTGGTGCTGCAGTATCTTGCCCACCTGAGGTGCCGGGGCACTTCTCACAAGACTATGCAAGTCCATGTCATTCATTTGCCACTCTGCAGCAAGCTGCAGGGCAACTGGAACCTGGGCTCATCATTTTTAGCCAGGCATGTGATGGAAGGGTGGGTCAGGTCAGACACAGCCAACAAGGACCCCAGGCGGCCCATCACACACATGCTACTGGCATGGTGGCCTAAGCACAATGGTCTTGTTACCAGGCAATTATGATCAAAGCTGCATTTGTACTGGCACATACAGTGTTGTGCGCTCCTCACAGTGTCCCGATCTGCATTAGATGAAGGGGCTCTGCAGCAGGAAGACATCACAGTGCCAGAGTGTCTTTTGCAAATTTGACTAAGAAAATGAAAAACCAAAAGGGATAGGAGGTTATATATGTATTTATTTATTTATTTATGTTTCAATTTATATCCTGCCACTCCCAGTGAGCTGGCTCATGGCAGGTGACACTAAAAGCCCTATAAAATATACAATATGATCCCATTAAAATACCTTTAAAAACCCCTATGGTGGCAAAAATTCCAAATCCCATTGTGCTAGCTATCATTCGGTTTCAGGGGGACCACAGTGCCGACCCATTTCCCACAGTGATGGTCGCATGGTGGGGACTTCCAAATTCAAGTTCTTTCTTTTTTCTCTGCCGGGGGGGGGGGGAAATCAGATCTTCCTCGATTGGCCTCAACCATAGACCCAGCGGAAGAGCTCCATCATAAAGGCCCTGCAGAATGCCGAAAGCTCCCGCAGGGCCCTCAGCTCATCTAAGAGCACATTCTACCAGGTTGGGGCCAGGACTGAAAAAGCCCCGGCCCTGGCTGAGGCCAACCAAATTTCCCTGGTCAGTAGCTTTGCAACAGGAGATAGGGTGTTCCTTTGCCCGGTAGGGAGCATGCAGGCCTATTTGGCTATCAGGCTTGGTAGGAATGTTGTTCATCCATGAGGACAGAAAATGCTTATCCCGTTACGAGTTTCTGGCAATTATGAGGGGCTTTACGCACCGGGATCTTTGTAGCAAATTGGTCACTGAATGAAAAATCGCCATTTAAAATAGTGGAATTCGTCGTTATGCATACCTGCCTCTGTAGTGGAATCCAGTTGCGTTTTGTAGCGTTTCCCACAGGCTTCCGGTCTCGGCAGAAATCGCTAGAAAGGAAGCGCTATTGCCGAGCTCGTCCCGCCCCTGGCCGTCAAGCAGCCAATGGGCAGCCGTTAGCATGCTCCCAAACAGCCCCTTTCCCTTTAAGAAAGGTTTTTTTAAAAAAAAACAGACCCATTGCAACGAATCTGTGTTAATTCGTTGCAACGGAGAGACCCATCCAGCTGCCTGGTGTGTTTGAGCTGTCGTTTGATCGTTGCCACGCTCCCTCCAAGTGAAAAAAAAAATCCCCCCCCCTCTCACGGGCCCGATTTTCGGCTGAATGAATGTGTAAAAAATAAAGGGAAAATACATCAGCAAACGGGCTTCTCTGTTCTTTGTGCTTAGTGACTGAAGGGGAGGGACTGAAGCCGGGGAAGCCTCTAAACTGAAAGAGGCTCGCTGGTGCGTTTATCCCCGCTCGCTCGGAGAAAAAAAAATGGCGATCGCTTCGCCGGAAGATCAGAGAAGAGAGCCAGGGGGAGGGACTTTGTAGAAACCGCAACAATGTTAACGCACAGGTCTTTTTCGCTAGTGTTGCAGATTGGTTGCAGGAGTGTATCGCTTTCCGGAGGGTGAATCCACTTTTGGGGATTTCCCTGAAAGCGCTACAAGGAAGCGCTTTTTGCAGATTGGTTTCAGGTGTGTGGCAGATTGTCGACGACGTTGTGCATAACAGCAAATCAGTAGCGTTTTCAATTGGCAACCATTGTGCTATTTTGAAGGCGTGCAAAAAGCCCCTGAGAATTTGCCTTTGGCACATGGGAGGCAGTGTGGAATGGTATAGGTCACATTCCTTCTGGATGGGGCTCCCCCCCAACAAATTAAGAGTCTGAGGAGATGTTGGACTAAGGCATATAGAGTTTATGTCCATTTGCTGTGGGGCTCTAACCTTTAACCTTTTCCAGGACCATGTCTGACATTGCTACAGGTACTGGTGTGCAGGCAAAGCTATTTGCACTGGACCAGGAAGTATGCAACAGATGATGGATGGGGGCCCCATCTGGGCCTGGAGGATTGTGTCAGCATTGCATGGCATGGACAGCATGGCCTACACTGGCCTGAACTTCTGGGTGCAGTTGCCAGAGAAATGCAGTAGATCGGGAGGCCAGATGTCCTTATTGTGCATCTTGGGGGCAATGAACTTCTGGAGACTAAAGGAGTCCAGCTGATGAACATCATTTCAGAGGATTTGGCCTTCATCCCCCAGCAGTTTCCGAGAATGCAGATCATGTGGTCCTGTATGGTCGAGCATCAAGTGTGGTGCAGCACAGGGATAACTAAAAATGTTAACTTAATGTTACAAAATGTTAACAAAATGATAACAAAGTATATAGCAGAAGGGGGGGGTATAGCCATACTGCACCTTAACCTTAACCATGGAAACGGAGGCATTTTACCATGCAGATGGTGTATATTTGACACAACTGGGCCTGGATGTCTGGTTGCATGACATCAAGGTGGCTATAATCAGTGGATGGAAGGAAACGGGGTGTTGGCAGGAGCAGTGCTGGCTGTCCTCACTCTGGTGGTGGTAAGGCAGTGAAGGAGCCTGGATTTAAAAGGAGTTTGTCCTGCGTGGCCAACTCAGCAAAATAGGGGGCTTGGATAAGAAGCTATAGACCTGCGAGAAGTACTAACTTCATTGGGAAGGCAGAAGCTTGCAGGAACCGGTGACCTGGGATAGTTTTGCAGGAGGTTTGCATCCACTGAGTGGACACCCCCAGGCTAGGGACACCAGCAGCAACGAGTTCTGGGTTCCTGTTTGGAACTGGGGCAGGCTCTATTGCAATTGCTGGTTCAGTGGATTTTGTAGTCGGCTGACTACTGTTTGGCTCCTATCCCTCTGCCATGCCAAAAATCCTTGGCATTCATTGTTAATAAAACTGTGGCCTTTTGATTTTGCCAACTAAAAATTGTGTCCACATTCTTGTGTTAGCCAGCTGCCCTCCTGCAAATCAATTGGATTCTTGCACATGCACATTGTCACACAGTCCAATTGAATCATGTTATTCCCATCCTTGCTGCAGAATTGCTCTGTTCAGCAGGAAATCCGTAAAACACACAACTAGATCATTCACAAATCACTGAATTTAGTCAATAAACCTGTGCTTCAATAAAATCCTATCCTTTGGTGTTTGTCTGAGCGCTCTTTGATGATGCTAATGGACACCAAACAGTTTGAATCAGCATAGTTTTGGAGAAAACTGAATGCAAACTGGTTCAGCTGGCATTTGCAGCTGCACTGTATGCACCAAATAGACAATCATCAGAAAGGCCAAAGCTGAGAGTGAGCTAAGATTGGCCAGGGAAGCCCATTGTAACAAGAAAAGATTTTTCAGTTACGTGAGGAGCAAACGTAAAGTAAAGGAGGCAATAGGCCCGCTGTTGGGTGCGGATGGAGAAACTCTAACGGAAGATGCAGAGAAAGCAGAAAGGCTTAGTGCCTATTTTACATCTGTTTTTTCCCACAGGTCAAAGTGTTTAGGCACATCTAGAGATGGCTGTAGCCAAAGGATAGTGTCTGGGTGGCAGGTTAACATGGATAGAGAGGTGGTCGAGAGGCATTTAGCTGCACTGGATGAGTTCAAATCCCCTGGTCCAGATGAAATGTACCTGAGAGTACTCAAAGAACTTTCCAGAGAACTTGCACAGCCCTTGTCCATCATCTTCGGAACCTCTTTAAGGACTGGAGATGTCCCGGAGGACTGGAAAAGAGCAAACGTTATTCCGATCTTCAAAAAAGGGAGGAAGGATGACCCGGGAAACTACAGACCAGTGAGTCTGACCTCTGTTGTGGGGAAGATAATGGAGCAGATATTAAAGGGAGCGATCTGCAAACATCTGGAGGACAATTTGGTGATCCAAGGAAGTCAGCATGGATTTGTCTCCAACAGGTCCTGCCAGACCAACCTAGTTTCCTTTTTTGACCAAGTAACAGGTTTGCTGGATCGGGGAAATTTGGTTGATGTCATTTACTTGGATTTTAGTAAAGCTTTTGACAAGGTTCCCCATGATGTTCTGATGGATAAGTTGAAGGACTGCAATCTGGATTTTCAGATCGTTAGGTGGATAGGGAATTGGTTAGAGAACCGCACTCAAAGAGTTGTTGTCAATGGTGTTTCATCAGACTGGAGAGAGGTGAGTAGCGGGGTACCTCAGGGTTCGGTGCTCGGCCCGGTACTTTTTAACATATTTATTAATGATCTAGATGAGGGGGTGGAGGGACTACTCATCAAGTTTGCAGATGACACCAAATTGGGAGGACTGGCAAATACTCGGGAAGATAGAGACAGAGTTCAACGAGATCTGAACACAATGGAAAAATGGGCAAATGAGAACAAGATGCAATTTAATAAAGATAAGTGTAAAGTTCTGCATCTGGGTCAGAAAAATGAAAAGCATGCCTACTGGATGGGGGATACGCTTCTAGGTAGCACTGTGTGTGAACGAGACCTTGGGGTACTTGTGGATTGTAAACTAAACATGAGCAGGCAGTGTGATGCAGTGGTAAAAAAGGCAAATGCCATTTTGGGCTGTATCAACAGAGGCATCACATCAAAATCACAAGATGTCATAGTCCCATTGTATACGGCACTGGTCAGACCACACCTGGAGTACTGTGTGCAGTTCTGGAGGCCTCACTTCAAGAAGGACATCGATAAAATTGAAAGGGTACAGAGGAGAGCGACGAAGATGATCTGGGGCCAAGGGACCAAGCCCTATGAAGATAGGTTGAGGGACTTGGGAATGTTCAGCCTGGAGAAAAGGAGGTTGAGAGGGGACATGATAGCCCTCTTTAAGTATTTGAAAGGTTGTCACTTGGAGGAGGGCAGGATGCTGTTTCTGCTGGCTGCAGAGGAAAGGACACGCAGTAATGGGTTTAAACTTCAAGTACAACGATATAGGCTAGATATCAGGAAAAAGTTTTTCTCAGTCAGAGTCGTTCAGCAGTGGAATAGGCTGCCTAAGGAGGTGGTGAGCGCCCCCTCACTGGAAGTCTTCAAGCAAAGGTTGGATACACACTTTTCTTGGATGCTTTAGGATGCTTAGGGCTAATCCTGCGTTGAGCAGGGGGTTGGACTAGATGGCCTGTATGGCCCCTTCCAACTCTATGATTCTATGATTCTATGAATTTCTACTTTTGAAAAAGGCAAATTCAACTGCAGAACATGTTCACAGAGAAAATTGCAGCATTCTAAGTGAAGGCTCAGACTTAAATTAGTTAACAGACCAGCATAGATCATCTGCGGATCTGTACTGAATGAGTGCCAATGTGGTGTAGCAGCTAAAGGAATGGCCAAGGATCTGGGAGTCCCAGGGTCAAAACCCCACTTTGCGTGAAAGTCTGCCAGTTGACTTTGGGCCAATCACACATTCTCCTTGGAAATAGACCCCTGATTTCCCATTACAACTATGCAGGGTTCCATCTTCTCTTCCCTAGAAGGTTTCACCTCACACTTTGGCCTAATTTCTCTCTGCCAAATCACTACTTTAGTTGCCAGTTGCTGTGTGAATTAGCTCAAAAATCCAGTATTCTCACTAGAGTTTCTCCTCAGATTAGTGTTTTCAGTTAAGGTTTTGAACCAGACCCCTCTCTGACCAGTCTGACTGAACTGAACTTCTTTTTAGACCACTTCCTTCCAGAATAATTCCCATTCAGCTGTGTCTAGCCAATCACAGGGCTCAGAGTTTGTTGTCCTGACTCATAAATTCTAGAGAGTTTTTTTTAACTCCTCACTGTTGTTACAACTCCTAGCTGTTGTTACAGCACTCTGAACCTCATTTTCTAGGTGGTGTCTGGCACAGATGCTAATCCTACAACTGGTTTCTGCTGAATATTCTAGGGACTTTGATTAATCATACAGCATGAAATCAATCTACACAGGCAATCAAGTATTTGACCTTCCAACTCAATGAATCTCACTTTTGTGGAACTGGAATATGGATCCAAAATTTTCATAAATAAATGCCAGTTAGTGGTGTCCTTGGGTGCATGTACAGAAAGAGGTAAATGATCTTGATTTTCCAAATTGTCCTACTTCTCAAGATCCTTCTAGACAATATGCCTGGTAATTTTCTCTAAGTGTAATGCAACACATCCTCATCTTTCCTCGGATCAAATCTGGTAATTTTTACTGCAGCCAAGGGCCTAAGCAGGATTTTTACTTGCTTGAAGTTACTAACTCCTTCCTGAATAGGAATTTTCCTTGCTGGGTTTTAAGTGAATCTGAAATTTGAATATGGATAGTTCAACATTAAAATTTAGAGGTTCTATTAGGACTCCTTAACTTTTTCAGAGACTGCCCCCATTCATGTTATTTCAAAAAATATTGAACAAGATATAAAGTTTGCTCTGGGTACAGTAAAGGTTAGGAATTGATTCCATATTTTCACATCACAGCATTTTTCCAGCCATTGTAGTCAATATGCTTGTTCATTAAAAGTTGTACATAGCTGAACTAAACCACATTTTCAGTCAACTAATCCAAGCACCACAATCAACCCTTACCTCTTATGGTAAATCAATGCCTGTAAATAGTAAATAAAACCAAATCATCTTGTAAAAGAATGCTGGTTCATATAGCAAATTTATTTTATTGCCCTGCTATAAATCTTGAGAATTAAGCCTTTTTCTTTGTTCTTACATTCATAATCCATTTACTGTTGTAAGACATTCTTTTTAAATTGCTATAGTTTTAAATTGTTTAATTGTTTTATTTAAATATATATATATATAACATAATTTTAATGTTCTTAACAAGAAGAGAAATCTTTTGCTTCATCTTGAAGTGATCACTATCATCTATTGAAACAAAACAACCACTATAAATGTGTTTCTTGCAGCCAGGTATATTTATTAGATTGGTCTGCTCAGAGGAGCCTCTATTCTTCAGGCTGGGCAGTCATTTCCATTATAAAAGCATTGGTTTTTCAAGGGTTTACAGCGCAACTGTAAACTTTTGCTGAGGGCAAAATTTTAGTATACATTTTCAGCCTGGCTACAAAGTTTTGGGCTTTTTTGTTGTTGTTGTTGTTTTGTTTAAAAAAACATTGGAGTTGGAGTTGTTAAGTTAGAAAGTTTCAAAGGAAGTAGTTAGCAAATGGAATTCAAGTCTGTGCAATTTGAAATGACAGCCACAAACTCACAGAGGCCTGTGTGTAAATTTACCTTTACAGGTCAGATTATTGGCTTCAGTTGTGGTGTAAAACACCATCCTCCCTATGGGAACACTGCTAGTTTTTACCAACCTTCCTGAAAGATTTCATGATTGGAGAAAATTTAGATGTTGATATCAGAAAGGTGACCCTGCTGCAGCACAATTGTGACCAACAAAATGTGGAACAGATTGTGTTTAGTTCTGGCACACACACATACACACACACAAAGAGAAAACATTTTTAAATATATAACTGCAGGCTATCAGAAGTTAGCAGGCCCCCTGCATAAACAGGAAAAATAACCCTATGCTGACCAGGATGAAGCTAATGTCAAGAAACAATTAAATCAACACCACATTTAAAAAACAAGTACTTAATATAATGTTCTCATACCTCATGAACGGTAATCCTTCTGTGTGCTCAGGGTTCTTGTTTCAGATGGAAAAAATATCATAAGGTGGAAAAATAAAACCTTCAGGGCAATTGGAACATCTCTTCTACCTCAGATTTCACTCAGTAGGAGCAATTCCTTAAAGAATGACCTTAATCACATGACAGTGATGTACTGTATCATGTTCACTTGTTTACTTATCTGTTGGAAGAACTGATGGATCAGACAGATGAGCTTGTTATCATGTTCAGCTCCTTGTCTGGTTGAGTCAGGAAAAGTTTTATCAGATTTAACATGGGATGTGTTTATCAGGTGGCATGTGTATTTAATGCACTATGCAATAGATAACAGAGGGGGTACGGCTAGCATAAGGATCTGTCAGCATTTCTATTCCAAGAGTTTATCACTGAGATGCAGGTCCCTGGTTGTCAACTCTACCTGTATTTTCTTGAAAGCATGAAATGGCTTTTATGTATGTTTGGCTGCATGGGATGTGGAGAGATTTGGCCACCTCTTAGGGCTGCCATCTGAAAATCAAATGCAACTCTAATGGCTTGGTTCTGAACACCTAAACCCGAAGAAGAAGTCTGAATCTCAACAAATTGCTTTTGGCATTTTACAGATGAGTTGGCTTGATAACTTTTATAATCTCTCTTCCTCTGAAGGCAGAATTGCTTTAACTTGAAATATGGTGCGGATACCAGAAAATTCCCATGTTGTTTCCTTTCCCTCACCTACCCCTATGCTGGAATGTCATCACAACCTTTGCTCCTGCAACTTTCATACCTGAATGCTTGCTGCTTCAGATAGGATAGGAAAATAGACAAAATAAATGGGAAAGTGGATTCCATTTTTTCCTGCTTCCTATATATCCTGTTTACCACACAAGCATTGACTCAAGAATCCAGAGAACCAGATTGTGATTTGTGCAATTACAAGGCCTTAGATCCAGAATTTATTTATTTTATTATCACATTTTAAATCTACTGTATTGTTTGCCAACAGAACTAACTTGCCCCCTGCCAGTAAATCTTGTGGAGGGCATATGGAATGTGTCATTTTGTTGGCATGCCTAATTTGGTAGTTATTGAGGCTAGCCCAATTAGATGGTTCTATAGCTCAAATTGTCACATTTCTTCTGAGTATTTTCTGAATGTTAGTACCATCGCCAGTTTGGATTTCTTTAGCATTTAGTTAATTTCAACATAAGGATTAGAAACCATAATCAAAATTTTTGCACAATGTAAAATCAAAACAAATTTGTGGTGAAATGACTCTTTCTGGAACCTTTCTTTAAAACACTATCCCCAAAACAAGCTTTTGAAATTATGTGTGTTCCTGAAACATTTCCTCATGCTACATTTGGTGTCAATACTGGTGTCCAGGATTACTGGTTAGCTGCTGTGTGAAACGGTATCCTGAAAGCTTTACTTATTATTTATCTGTTCAATTTATATACCACCATCCCGGAAAGTTGGCTCAGGGCAGCATACAATGTTATATTCAGTAACAGGAATAAAGAATTAAACAGTTTAAACATTTTAAACCAATTTAAAAACAGCATTTGAATCCAGCAAAAATATCAGTGATATTATTTCTAACACACAATTACATACATATATGGTGAGTGCCAAATGCTCACAAGTATGTGTGTGTATATATATATATATATATATATATATATATATATATATATATATATATATATATATATATATATATATATATATATATATATATATATGTATATATATATATATATGTATATATATATGTATATGTATATATATATGTATATATATATATATATGTATATATATATATATATATATATATGTATATATATATATATATATGTATATATATATATATATATATATATATATATATATATATATATATATATATATATATATATATATATATATATATATATATATATATATATATATATATATATATATATATATATATATATATGATGGGTGAGTATTCAGTCCTGCACCCACATAGGTGAGCATTTGGCATGGAACACCTCATCTGCCCCCTGATTTGTGCTCCTGCATGGGAGCTGGGGCAATGAAGTTCCCAGTGTGTAAATGGTCATATAGTACAGCTCAGATGCAGATTTTCTGTCTGAGGTAGATCTTTAGACTTTTTCTTGTAGAAACTACACATTCTTTTGCTGAGCATTCCCTAGGCCTTGTTAAGTTTGAGAAAAAGTTCTTCTTTTCACAGTTAATTTCCATGTTATTTCATACAAAGTTATAAATATTTATGGTGTGAGAAACACATTATTCTTTTTCAAAGTATTCTCAGCAAGTATTCACAAATGGTATCCATATGGTATTTTCAATATTTTATGGTAATATTGGAGTTAGTGTGATAATATCGGCAGGAGCACTCAGGGTGGTAGGATGAAAATCAAAAATTGCTGTCAATATTCGGGCTGCATTCCTGCTGTCCATACACCCCCTTCCTCCTCAACAGCTCACACCAAATGTCAGTGCTGTTCTTACCCTGCTGAGGCGGAAAACACTCTCCTAAACAACCTGTAATATAGAAGTGGTCCAGCAGCAAAACAGAAAATGGCCACCATTGTAAGTTTTTAAATAGAAGAGGCAGGAGTTTGTGTTCATGAGTAATTGCTTTTAGTGGAAAGAGCGGTATCTTGTATTTGCATAGTCATGGAATGTCAGAGAAGGGGGAGAATAATAAGTCAGGAAACTTGTCTCTCTTGCAACATCAATCTGTTATTAATTTAGAATCTTATGGAAATAGTCTTTCTTACATCATGAATCCAATAGAAATGGAAATTGGCCTGCTTGCTTACGGGGGGAAAAACCCACCTTTCTTTTTGATAAATTAAACAGATGGTGAACCACTGTATTGCTGGTAACAGGAAATGTTTCTTGAGAAGGAAAGAACATGTAACAGTCAGGATTCTTGATTCCTTGATTCCTGTTCTTGAGACAAACATTCATGAAACAGCTGCCACATGAAGGTACTTGAAATTAGGTATGTTTTTTCCTCATTTCTGCCACTTTAACCTCCAAATCTTCATTTTGTTTTCTTTTTTTCTCTAGGTACGGAATCCAGCCTGGCTTCATGATTAGCACACTATAATAGGATCTGGGAGATTCAAATACTTCTCTGCCATGAGACTCACTGGATAGGATTCCTTCCAGGGTTGTTGCCAAACAAATATGGGAAGAAGAAAGCCATGTTTGTTTGTTTATGTTTCAAATGTCCCCTGTACAGGGGAAGTTCAGTATGGGAAGTCAGAATGCAAATGTAATATTGTAGTGTAGGGGTGGCCAAACTGTGTCCAGGGACTACAATTACCATGAATCCCTGCCAGCACCATGTTGGCAGGGACTTATGGTAATTGCGAAACATGAACATTTGGAGAGCCACATTTTGGCCATCCCTGGTGAAATTATTATTGATTCTCACCAGTTAATCAACAAACCACAGTTACTAATCTATTAATTAAGCTAAAATATTTAGTCATCATCATTTGGGGATCCCAGCAAAAAAAATAAGAAAAGCTATAGTATACAGCCTACTGGCTGTGACATTTTTTTTTCTTCCATAAAATGGTAGATTAATTTGTGAGTTACAGTTCAGGCTTTTTTGCAATAAAATCTCTTCACCCCATTTTTGTGTTTAGAATTTTAGTTTCTTCTTGTCAAGTCATGTCAGCAGCCAATCTGGACCTAGTGACACAACAATATATATTTCATTTAGCCTATTCAACATGGCTGAGCAGATTAAAATAAAGTTGAGCTTCATAAAAGAAAAGGGGCAAGTGCTGTTTGTGAAGATCACGATGCCAAAAGAATAATGAATTATTCCATCAGAATATCATTTGTTTGCAAGATACCCATTGAAAGTTCATATTTTTTTCCTGGAGGCTGAAAATGAAAAGTAATGCATTTCCTGACATTTTGCAGTAGAGAGTTGCAGACTGTTTTGCTCCAGCTAAATGGAAATATCATAGGAGACATGAATTCACACAGCACAGTGTATTTCATTTACACCAAACCCAAATATTTTTATTATGAGTAGTTGTTTATGCCAGAGAAGACACTTGCCCAAAGGTAACAGAGTGATACAGACAATGGCATTAATCACTAACTCTCATCTCAGACAACATAAATATAGCTCACATCTTTGCCAGAGGATTCATGAGACAACTTGAATGCCCAGATTTTCCCCCCAGCCCTATGGTATTTTGCAGTGGCAGCTGGTAAGGTTGGGCAAAAGGCCATGAATAGGGGAGAGACAACTCGGGGGGTGGGGAGCAGCTATTACCAAGAGACAGAGGGCATCTTATATGACATGGTGAAGGCTGGTTGCTGTTGTAGGACAATGATGTCTTCCATACCTGCACTATTACTCAGTGTAGGACAATGATGTCTTCCATACCTGCACAAAATAATGCTGACCACTAGCCAGCACTTCGGTATTGTTCTGTCTAGCCCTGTCTCTTCTACTATCACTTCTACTGTTTAGTTATTATTCCCAGTGATCCTCATCTCCTTCTTTTGTCCTCACCACACTAGCCGCTCTCTCTTGTATTGTGTAACAAACCATCTTCTTCTTGTGGGTTAACTTTGGTTCCCTACATTCCACTGTTTCACAAGTGTGTTTCTTGGACTGGAGTCTCTAAATTATCATCACTAATTTAGATGACTTCAAAAGGGAATTAAACAATTTCATGGTGGATTCGTACAAAGTTTACTGTTAAAAAGAAATGAACCTTCCATGTTCAAAGAGAATACTTCTGAATAATATTTGCAGCTCAGTAATGAAAGGAAAATGCCTTGGCTGAGATGCCATGCCTGAACATCTGACTGTTTCGTGTGTGAAATAAGATTCTGGACAACATGGACCATTGATCTTTTGTATCAGAGTTGTTCTATAAGCTTATGTTCTCTTACCTATTCCCTTGGGTGTATGTCATTTACAGCTCCTATAATATGGTTGGTTATATGATTTTTTCTGTATTGTTTTTACCTTGTGAGCAACCTTAAGCAGGTCTCTGGAGAGTAATTATATATATTTTCTAAGTAAACAAATGCACTATGGGATGTCTTATTGTGATATGGCATAGTATAGTGTGGCTGGCCACACAAGAAATATATAATAGGCAGAGATCTTTAACTGCAACTTATATGTCACTTGGGTGCTCTCACTGAGTTCTATGATAGGCCATCAGGGGTGGATGCACGTTACAGATAGGCTTTGTAACTGTGCAGCAAAAAAGGACTGGCACTCCAGACTATTGTTCATTTGAATGTGTCTTGTCCATTTCAGCTAGATGGCATATCTTTCCCCTTTCACTCATGATATGGCAATGTTACCTGCATCACAAAAGATTGCCAAATTATTGGACAGAGCAAAAGTTAAACATATCCTGGGAGTAGTAAATTTTTTGTAGATTGTTATTAAACAATCTACAAGTAGGTAGGTTGATATTTTGTTGATTTTAATTTATCTAGCCTATCTATTTGAGCTGCTCAGAATCACTGGGCTTTAAGAACAGATTTATTTAAGTAAGAAATAAATTTGGTACAATCTGAGTTTCTAGAGTGTTCTTTATTTAATTATTTCAGTCACAGGTATCTTATAGAGAAATAATCCTAATGCTAATAACAATACTCCCCTAGTATCAATATAGTGTGGGGATCAAAGCAGTACATTCCTATGACAATACAATCCTATGAAGAGTTCTCCGGTCTGAGATAACTGGGTTCAATGTTCTGAGAAGCATTGTTTTTTAATTCTCTACCAGTTATTCATAAATGAAAAGCCATAAATATTTCAGGGACTACTGAATATGATAAAGGTGATAGAGAAACTGTAGAGAACCAAAATGATTCATCTGGGCAACTTATTTGGTAAAAGGCAGAATCATAAGCATTTCTAAAGAAGATGACATTGTTTATATCAAAGGAAATGTACAACAAATAAATGACTGCTGCCTACCTTCACTGCACCTTCTTGAAGGAGGATGTTGTTTTATAAGTCAATAAGGAAGTACCATCTGCTCAGCTTGAACACCTGCAAGTCTTGCATTTCAGTCTACAGGTAGCTGAACTCCTGTCAAAATATTTTGTTCTGCTTTTTTGCGTTTTGCCTCATGCTTCTTTAAAGCAATAAAAGAGATCTGATGACATTCATCATTTAATTTCAGGATGCCCTCCCCCTCAAAATTATTCAGTAAGTTTTTTTCTCACAGTGCTTAATATAGTAGTTAACTCTTTACACAACTGATAGGAAGAGCCCTGTTGGATCAGATCAGTTATCCATCTAGTCGCACATCCTGCTTTACGGATTGGCCAAACAATAGCTCTGGAGGGTGAAACAATCAGGGAGCAGAGGCTAAGGCCTTCCCATGATGTTGCCTCATGACACCAGTACTCAGTTATTTGCTGCCTCTGTTCCCTTTAGTCACCATGACTAGTAGCCATTGATGAATGTATCCTCTGTGAATCTGAATAAACCCTTGCTACTGCTGTTAATCCTCAGTCCTAGTGATGGAATCCCACATTTCCCATTAGTAATAGGTGAATCAGAAAGCACCAGGAAAAAGTCTGTTTTCAGAAAAGCTTAGATGAGGTTAAATATTGTCTCCCCTACTTGTCACCCAGGATTCAAACCACAGACAAGGATCATAATATTATAACATTGGAAAAGGCCTTATATTCAGCTCAAATCATCCCCAATTAAAGTATCTCAGGTAGCAGGGTTGTAAAAGCCCTTTCTGAATCTATGACTTTGAAGTATCTGCTAGTCAAAGATGCGTTGAAAGAGGGTGTGGTGCATCCCTTACTTAAAAAAAAAAACATTGCTGGATCCCTGGGACCCAGTCAATTACTGCTCCATCTCACATCTTGCATTTCTAAATGTTTACATTTACATTTCTATGTAAATGTTCCAAAATGTTTTATGTAAACCGCCCAGAGCCGTAGGGAAGGGCAGTATAAAAATATAAATAAATAAATAAATAAATTTCTGGGGAAGGTGATTGAAAGGGCAGTCGTGGACCAGTTCTAGCATACTTGGATAAGGCTTTGGTTCTTGACCCTTTCCAGTCTGGCTTTCATCTTGACCATGGGTTGGAGACAGCACTGGTTGCCCTGATGAACAATCTCTAAGACCACTGGTGTTGCTTGATATGTCAGCAGCATTCAATCTGATAAATCATGAGCTTCTTGCTCACCAACTTGCCAGAGCTGGAATTTGAGGGACTGTCTTACAGTGTCTGGTCTCCTTTCTCTAAAACTGCAGTCAGAGGGTTGCAGTGAGGGAGACACAATTGTGATGCCACCAACTTCCTTGTGGAGTTCCACATGGCGTGATATTCCCCCCCCACACACACACACATTTTTCAGCATCCTTGTGCATCCTGTCACCCAACTGGTTCAGAACCATGGGATGAGTTTTGATCAGTATGTGGATGACATCCAACTATATCTCTGATGGATGGCCGACCTGACTCCCCCAGAGCAGTTCTGTCAGAGGTCTCTCAGCACCACCTTCCTCACAGAGTGTCTGTTGTGGTGAGAAGACAGGAGCCACTGGGTAAGCCACTATGAGGCTCCTCTCTTGCCCCAGAGGGACAGACCAGAACCAATGGGATAAAATTCATTCAAAATAAATTCCATCTAAACACCCAGAAGAAGTTCCTGACAGAGCGGTTTCTCAGTAGTGAGTTCTCCATCTTTGGAAATTGTTAAACAGAGACTGGATAGCCATCTGATGGAAAGGCTGATTCTGTGAAGGCTCAAGGGGATGGCAGGTTACAGTGGATGAGCGATAGTGCAGGGGGTTGGACTGGATGACCCAGGAGGTCCCTTCCAACTCTATTATTCTATTTTTGGATAGTGAAAAGCAGGGTATAAAAACTAACTATTCTTCTTTGTGAACAAAGGGATATTGAACCACAATGAACCACTGTATTCTGCAGTACTGTATACCAACCCCAAAGCTTAGTATCTAAATGGTATAGCAGACACCTCTAATTGTACCACATAATTCTGGAAAATATTGTTTCATGTGCATATTTTCACTGCTGCATTCGTAAGATAGTGTTTATAGTTCAAGGTCTTGTCCAAGGTAATGCCAAGGCACTTAGGTGTGTGGTCATGTGTAAGTCAGGTGCAATTAAGATAGACATTCAGCTCATGGTAGATTGTTACTGAGATGGAAACAGGAACATTCTAATTTTTTTCTGGACTTGTGGTAAGATATGGTTGTAATCAGCCAGAATCTCGAGCTAGTAGTTCCTCAGCTCTTGCAGTTCATTTGTACCTTACTCCAATCACTATGTCATCAGCATAAGCAAACTTACTAGATATTGTTTTAGGAGCTTTAGAGATTTATTGATTGAAAAGAACTAGAACAAGGACTGAGCTTTGTGGCAGACCATTTTTCAGATTCTTCTGCTTGCTAACTGACTTGGAATGTTCTTGGAAATTACTTGGAAAGTTCTAGCACTTACCATATTATTTAGGAGTTTAAAATAATGTTCTGCAGAGGAACACTTGTACAGCAGACCATTCTTCCAAACTGTGTGGCAATCAGATCAATAAAATCTGCTAATGTCTTAAGACATTTCTGATACCCTGCTTCAAGGAAAATGGTGGAGATGAGAGAACCTGGTCTTCACAAATATGACAGGGTCTAAATTCTACCTGGTCTACATAAAGATGTTTGTTGTTTCTGTCACTGATTCTGTTCTTGATTGAAGAGAGGGAGGTTAGTTGTTTCCTCAAGTGAAATAATCTCTGTAACAATTCTGGAAGAATACCAGTCCCTACCTAGAAGCCAATAACCAGGCACATGTGGCAGAACAGGATGGTAAAGAGAAGACAGAATCCCAAGGTGATATAGGAGACCGGACCATTTCTGGAACATTATATTAATAGTTCCTTATAAGGATAAAACTAACATGGCAGGTATGAGCAAGAACTCTCCCTCCTGATATTAACAGGAGGATTGTACATTATTAGCAATTAAAATATAATAATCCCACCTTTAGCTTAAAGTGATTAAGAAGGAACATTCTTTTTCCAACTACATACACCACTGAGACTTTCAAATTCAACTGGATGTGACCTTGATGTACCTTTCCATTCCTCATCTATCTCTTGCATCTTTTCCATCCAAAACTTTTAGAGCTTTAATCAGCATGAAATAGAAAAGTGCTATTTCTTAATGTAATAGTTGTGGCATCCCTGTACATTGGCAAAAAATTGTATTTTTTGTTGCTATGAGTTGTACTAATACCCACATAATGTACTTCCTTAAAATGCCTTGCATAATCTTCTTAACCATCCCAACTGAAGCTCATCTCAGCTGGTTCTAAAAGATTAAATAGTAATTGAATAAGGTTACATACATCATTTGTTTAATTTGCTTGTCAAGATCAAAGAGAATATGTTGATAACAGCATAACGTTAGATTTATTGAATGGCAAGATGATGCTCCAAAGCTTACCAAAGGACTGCTGTAAACAGTTCAGTGAGGGGAAGAAAGCACAAATGGCTGCTCACTTTCTTTTCCCTTCTTGTTTGAATGGATAAAACAGGGTGGAAAATAGAGACTGCATGAAGGTCAATAAGAAGGCAGTGCTGGTTCTAAGTCTGAGTCTGAATCAAAAACCCATGTGTGTGTCTAGGGGCAGACCAATGTTCAGGGATAACTGAACGTCTGGAAGGGAAGTAGGTAAGCAGGAAAACAAAATACTCAGATCAAAGCTAAGGAAGAACACATTAGCTATTGCCAGAATAAATATCCAAGCTTGACAGAACATTTATAAGAGTGGAACCCATAAAGACTCACAGGGAAGAGAAATGTCCTTTTAGTACTCTCTCCTTTCTCTCTTCTAGGTCTATCAACTGCTTCTCCCCATGTTAGAGCTATTTCTCCTCCACCAGTGTTATCTGCTTTCCATTGGCTACTTTCCCCTTCTTCCAGCTCTTGCTGACTTCATTGTCCTGCTGCTGCTTTTCCTTTGACTGGAAACTGGACCAATTCTGAGACATGGTGCCCCAGCCCATGCCCTGCTGCCCCAGCCCCAGCCGTCACTGCTGGAGTAATCTGTGCTCGATCTGCTGTCGCTAATGGAAGAATCTGTATCCGCATCATCAACACCTGTGCAGCCAGTTCCGCTGCCAGAGGACTCAGCACCTGTACCATCAGCCCCACCACTGCTGTTACTATCATAGCATGTGGTAGAGGAGGAGGGGCTGGGTGGTGAGGAACCAAGCACGATCTGTGAAATCTGGGCCCCGATTGGGCAGCACAGCTGGGGACCAGTCAAGTGGACATCCTACCCTTCTTACCAGCTAGATCCTCAACATCATATGCCCCTCCTTTCAGCCTGGAGAATTCATCAGAGAACAGAAGGCAGCAGCAGGTGAACTTCTCTGAATGCTGCTGGAGTGCCTGGCTTTTAGCCCACTGTCAAAGCACATGGAGGCCAGGTGAGGGCAATTTAGTGGTTGATGCCTCAGCTGCAGCCATTCAGCTGGTTTGGGGAAGTTGCACTTAAGCAAGGCAGGGATGGTGCTTGCTTGTGAGTGCAACCAGAGCATTAAACCTATCTTTCACCCTAAACTCTGATTCCTGTCTTACCCTCGCTTCAGCAAAGCTCTGCCCATTTGTTCATTGGTTACCTGACTCTGGCTTGTGCTATGACTATATCCTCCTGGCTCACCCTTCAGATTCTGACTTGCTTGGTTTGTACTTAGATGCAGATTAGGTTAGGATTTGGCATTTGGAATGCGATTTGGTCTTGGCTTCCTGGCTAAGGATGTCAAAACTTGAACTCTCCCCTGGGTGTGCCTGGGCGACACTCACAGGTTCCTGCACAGACATGTTCTTTTAAATTTGGTGAAATACCTGAACAGATATCATTTATCTATTCCAAACTTTTCTATGTATTCAGATCATTAATGACACAATTAAATTAGCTGCTTATATGGTTAAACTAAAATATCAATAAGAACTAGAAACAAAACAAAACAATCCCCCAACAACCTAAAAGACTAAAAGAGCAGTGCTGTTATCAAAAACTTGCACAAACTTGTTTGAAAATGATTACATAAATGTTCCAAGTTCCATTGTTCAATAATTTGTTTTCCAACTCATTAAACTGCTCATTTTTACTCCTTCTCTTTGTGTGCCTGTCTGTCTTCCTGGTAGATCCTACAAAAGTCTTCATTTAGGAGACAATTAGCAAGAGAAGAAAAAAGTGCAACAAAACGCATAAGATTATTCATTGCTCTAAAAATTTAAATTTGAGACAAAATACAATACAGTCATATTTGTCAGCAGAAAAAAATTACAAAGGAGAGGAGGCATACATTAAAGTTATATGCCATTCAGCTGACATACCATTTTAATTTTCTGAATCATGTGCACTTGAAAGCAGATATTAACTATGCCCTAAATCCTAAAATGAAGACACAGGACACCATTTAAGGTTGCCAGTCTGAAGTTATGGACTGGAGTTCTCATGAAATTACAACTGATCTCCAGATTTAGGGTTGCCAGCTCTGGGTTGGGAAATACCTGGAGACTTTGTGGGTGGAGCTGGGAGTGAGTGGTATTTGGGAGCAGAGAGGCACCTTGGTGGAGTATAATGCTATGGAATCCACCCTCCAAAGCAGCCATTTTCTCCAGTGGAACTGATCTTTTTGGTCTAATCCCAGGTGGTCCGCAGATCCAGTCAGGTGACTGGCATTCTTATCCAGACTACAGAGCTCACTTCCCTTGGAGGAAATGGCAGCTTTGTTGTATAATGTTGTATCCCTGCTGAACTTTCTCTCCTCCCCAAATGCAGCCCCTCCCAGGTACTACCCTTGAGTTTCCAGATATTTCCTGTACTGATGATGGCAACCCTAGCGCTATAATATGGATCAAAATAGGCTTTGTTAACAATATTTGCATACTTATTTAATACTTCCTTCCCTTTTAGTGCAACCTCTGCTGTCTGTCAGCCTTGAGACAACCCTAATACGGATACAGTATAGTCATTCCTCTTTCACTCTCACCCCTCTTTTTGGATACAGATATAAATACAATATGGATACAAATGTAACTGGCTTTGTTTACTGTAGATATCACTGAAAACTGTGCCAAATGGTACAAAGCCTTGTGCCATACAACTAAATGTTGAGCTCATAATGTCATAATGCCCAGTACCCAGGATACTCCCATACTCCCAATTCCACTCCACTCCAGCCCCACAATCAACAAGCTTGGGGCAAACATACTTTATACCATACTTCAGGTTGCTTGACAATTATTGTGACCTATGCACTAGAAATATACTGTGTTCCTGCAATTTCTTGTTAGGATCAAATTAATCCTTATAAACAAACCCACATCATCACAACATCCAGCCCTACAAAAAAAATGCTGATCAGGGGGGAGAGGCCATGACTCAGAGGAAGGGCATTTGGTTTGCATGCAGAAGGATCTAGGTTTAATCTCCAGTTAAAAAGACACTTAGCATGTCCATAATTTAGCACTATTTTCATGATAAATTCTTGATGTGCTGCTGTTTCACAATGGTTCTTTACATTTGACTAAGTATTGTTATTATTAATGGTGGGGTGAGGATGTGGCTTGCTGGTAAACAATCTGATTTGCATACAGAGGGGTCTAGTTTGCATCTCAGGCATCTCCACTTTCATGTACTCTCATACCCACTGGACCTTCAAATGTAAACTATGAAGGAAAAAGAGGTGTAACACTGGAATGGCTGTATCATTTTCCAGGTATGGTGAGAAGAGGGAAGGGGTATGTGTGTCAGCCTGTGTGTGTGAGAGAGAGACAGCACAGAAGAAGAATTTGTGTGTTTAACACTGCAGTTCTAAACAGAGTTACCCCCCTTCTAAATCTACTGTAGTGAATGTGTCTGGTTAGGATTGCTTTATAAATTTCTGATCTTTCATTGTGGCTAGGAGGAGGGAATTGATAGTAAAACAGTTTTTGTTGCCAGTGACACAGAGGGTAGTGTATTGACAAGTATATGGAGTAAAACAATGGGTACCTATAAACTTGCAAGTCTAAGGTGTTCTCTAAATTGCTGGCCTACAACTCTGCTCTTCACACTATATGTAATGGATGACAGCTGAGATCATCTAACCAATCACAAACTTGCCAATTTGCTTTCAGGAAAAGGGCTTTGGAATTTCCCAGTGTGAAGCTTTGGCTACTCATCCTTGAAATTACTACTGGTCCCATATTTTAAGATTATTATGCTGGGATAATATACTCTGGTAAGACATGCAGGAGGATTAGTATATTTGGATGTTTCAGTAGCCTTGTTCTGATATGAAATCCTATCAGTCTGCCAGAATCAGACTTAGATATGAACAATATTCTACGTATTAAAAGAACTGTAATAAGTATTTATAGCAGGAAAGTCTCAGAGATGACTGAATCCAAAGCTGTAATTCTTATATGAACTTGTTATTTTAAAAATTTTATGAGCCATTGGTTTCCCTTCAAGAGTTGCCAAAGATCAATAGGTTTCTAGTAGAGCATTTATTTTATTACTCTTAATGACATTTTCTCCTTGTTCTGTGTAGCTTTGTTTCCAGGCCTTGCGTATGTGAAGTATATAAAAATTTAAAGTAGCACTCTGTCATCTGGTGCTTTCCACCCTTATTTAAAAATGGGACATAAGCTGAAATGAAATCAAATGTATCATTAAACAGTAACATTAAAATGTCATCTACTGTTTGGAGCAGACGGGTCATAACTTATTTCATTATAACTTTCTTCAAGAAAACTTTTTGTCTGTTCAATAATGGTGATAGACTTCTCTGGACTTCATTACTGTATTCTATTATGCTAAAGAATCACATATATATATATGGCTTTCATGTCTCTACATTCAGTTTCCTGATATGTTGGGGAATGGATACCTCTGAAATTTCTTTATCAATGTCAGAAGAAATAACGTTCTGAGAAACACATCTTCTGGGCTCACAGTAGGCTCTACAGATAACTTATGCAGCAATTGAATGCTCTGAGGGATGGGAAGAGGACTTGGCCAGCTGTGTTCCTGGAGGTCCTTCAGGGAGGCTGCAAAGAGCATCTTGGGCTCATGTAAGGTAATTTTCGTATTAAAATACTTTAATAGCATTTCAGACTGACTTTGATGACAACATTGGCAGAACGGTGAGAAATAAACACTTTGCTAAAAAAACCCTAATTGATAAGAAATGGAATGTGTGGACATTCTAGTCCATAAATAAATATCCCATGTTTTGATTGTATATAAATTACTCTTTGGAACCCTGCATATAAATCAATGGAATATTCATAGATCTGATGAGTGGGTCTATATACTTCTTCATATATATCTATAGCTCCAATTAGCTGCTTGGCAGATCATCATTTTGCTAGTGTGCAAAGAAAATTAAAAGGTATTTGATTTAGTTATTTTTGTCATTTTGAACACTTGCATCTACTTTTCAAGGCCGCATGTGGTCAGGGCCCAGTGTACCTGAAGAACTGCCATTCTGCCTATGCCCTCCAAAGAGGTTTGTGCTCGGCTACCTCCAACTGGCTAGTGATCCTTGGCTCAAAAGAAGCCCACTTGACCTCACCCTCTTCTCTGTTATGGCCCCCACCTGGTGGAATTAGCTCCTAGGGAAGATCAAGGCCCTAATGGAACTAAAACAGTTCCACAGGGCCTGCAAAAGAGCAATGCCTTCTGCCAGGCATTGGTTGAGGTCAACTGGAACCAGCAACACCCACTGGGCCTCTGAACCTCCCTCCTAGGTATCCATGTCCCTGAAACCATTGACCTGTTGGATTGTTATTCTCTGTTGTTATTATTATTGCCACTATTGTATTTCTATTTGACACAAAACCTGAGTTCGATATATTGTTCTTTTATGTTTTATGTGAGCTGCCCCGAGCCTAAGGGAAGGGTGCTATACAAATGTAACAAATAAATAAATAATACTAGAATTAAAGATAGTTATATTGCAACATACATTTGACAGTTGGAGCTAGATATAGCTGTTTTTCCCCCTTGCACAGTCAAATGATTCCTTTTACATAAAGAATTCTCCTACCCAAAGTTTAAGTTAAATTTGTACAAGTGCTAACATGTATTGCAGACAGGCTGCTCAAAGGAATTTGTTTGGTTAGCATCCATTGAGCAGAAAAACTTGGTAACTGACTGCTGAACAGAACTCAGTTTGAGTTTAGCCCTGACTGTGGAAAGTTTAACTCTGAGGAGAGTTTAACGCTAACTGAAAACAATTTCATATTGACTGAGGACTAGGAAGGTTAGCAAGGAGAAGTGGGTGAATCAGTGAAGGAAATAGGTAGGTCCCCTAGTTAGAAAAGAGATTCCCTGTTGAAAGGGAGATAGCTCTAAAGAGTGGTGTGATCCCTGCTGTGCTTAGAGAAAGAATTTGGGTACTTGATAGTGTATCCCCACCTTCTGAAACTTGAAGAGTCAGTTAAACTCATGAAGGTTGACTGGGGTTTTGAGCAGACACTGAAACCAAAGCCTCTCCTCTCTAAGATTCTAAGACTTTGTCAAAGCTTTCAACTCACACTTTCTAGAAACATGAATGTGAAATTGCTAAGTTACCTCAGAGTTCATTATTGATTTACCTCAAACGTATTACCCCTGGTTTTATCTGACCTTTCCCCCTCTATGTTGAATAAAATATTTTATTTTTTAACTTTAAAAAGCCTCTTGTGTGGCATTTTAGAAGTTCAAGTTGAGAGGGTGATCTTGCCTCTTCCCTCAAGTTTCTGGTCTGAGCCAGCATCATCAAAATACAATAAAGTGACAGGGTAGGAAAGCCATAAGCATTCAGACAAGAAGCAAATAGATAAAGGGGCTGCTCAAACAGAAAGGAAGGGAAAAAACAGTGGAAATTCTGTGTCTGAGTGAGGAAATGGGGTTAGATCATCATACAAGCCTTCAGCATCACTGATTATCTATCATGCTTCTAGTAAAAATGTTTGCACCATTCTATAGCCTAAGCAGGAGGGAAGAAAAGGCCTTTGTCTCCGGGCGTGAAGGAGGAGCCTTTACCTTAGAGCTTGCAGTGACTAAGGTGGAAAAGGAAATAGAAAAGCCTGTGTTTTTCATGAGAAAAGTAATATCAAAAGGTAAGTCAATAGCATGCACACCAGGAAGCCAACTTAATTGTCAATTTTTCTCCCCCCATGAATTTTTCATTGCAAAATTACATATGTAATCATATATTTATCCCTTTATTTATCATGTAATTACAAAAAAAATCCAATTAAAATGCAAAACTATTGCAAGGTTTGGGCAGATTTCTTATTTTTAAAAAATATTACAAGGGGTAACCAACCTGTGCCCTTTCTCATTGGCTTCTAGTTCAAACTTGGATAATGATTTTCTTCCAAACTAGTCATGGAAATAGAAGGAACAGGTACATTTGGATGGAATGCAGAGAAGTATGGTTCAGAGTAATCCCAGCTGCTTCAAAAACATGACATGAAAGTGGAATATTCCAGATCTTTAATTCTACAAATCCCATAATTATTTTGTCTCTGCCCATGTGTGAGCCAAAGTGATTTATTTCTGTTCATTTGTTTCAGAGCAAACTTTTGATTGAACTTGAAAAGACCGAAGAACCAAGTAATCAATAAAAGTCTGATTAGTAGGACTGACAAAAATGGGGGCAGTGATAATCCTCTGAAATCCATTTAGTCTTTTAAAATGTATGCAAACACCTTGGCAAGCAAAAAATCTTAATCTTAACCTTTAAAAAAATAAATATCTCCTCCCTTTGTAGTATATTTCTTCCTTTTTTCTGTTATCTTTAGAACTCCCTAGTGAGTAAAAACTCCAAGTATTTTTCCTATTTCAGAGAATGTATTTTGATGTCAAATACAAAACATTGAAAGGCTGTTTTGAAGCATTGACTTTTTTGCTTGCATGCATTAATTGAAAAGTAGCACGTTTAAGTGTATAGATTAAAGGTATTTACTAAATAATTATTGTTCTGATTTCACATTGTAATTTTTAAAAGGGAGGCTTTAAGAATTCTTGGAAATGGTTTTGTATCATGAAGACTATTTGGGTTGCATTTCTGTTTTTATTAAAATAGGATTGAATGTCTGCACTTTTTTTTTCCATGAAAAGAAAAGGGCAGATTTTCCTGAGTGGACATTTTTCATTAAATAAAATACCTTAGTCCATCCATCCTCTAAAGACCTCCATACTTCAAGTGAATTAGACAAAGGGGTCTAATTTTGTAGCATCTTTTTTTTTTATAGTTTTATTATTTATCTTAACACCGCCCGTGGCGCCACGGGCGCCACAGACTAAATAAAACTGTAAGGCGTTCTGAGGCGGGTTGTGTCCGGGATGAGGAAGGGTCCGGATTGGACCCTTCCTCCGAACAGACAATCGGAGGGACCAATCGGCAGGCGCGAAGCGCCTGTCGATTGGTCCCTCCGATTCCCAGCCCCGAGCAACTGCGAGCCGCGCACAGCGCGGCTCGCAGTTGCTCCTTTGCGCCGCTGCTGAGGCCTACCTGCTGCCGCCGCCGTCGAAGAAGAACAGAGCCGACGCCCCACAGAGCCCCTGGCTGTCCAGCGACGCGCCGCTACCGGGGCCTACCTGCCACCGCCGCCGCCTCCTCAGAAGATGAGAGCCGACGCTAGACGGAGCCGCCGCCCCACTGAGCCCCCAGAGCTGCGGCTCGCCTTCCCCAGGGCCTGGGGAGCTTTTTTCCGGATCGGGTAGGAAGAAAAAAAGCTCCCCAGGCCCCAGGGAAGGTGATCCGCGGCTCACAGAGCCGTGGCTCGCCTTCCCCGGAGCCTGGGGAGCTTTTTTCCAGATCGGAGGGGAAGGAAAAAAGCTCCCCAGGCCCCAGGGAAGGCGAGCCGCGGCTCACAGAGCCACGGATCGCCTTCCCCAGAGCCTGGGGAGCTTTTTTCCGGATCGGGTGGGAAGGAAAAAAGCTCCCCAGGCCCCAGGGAAGGCGATCCGCGGCTCACAGAGCCGCGGATCGCCTTCCCCGGGGCCCGGGGAGCTTTTTTCTGGATCGGGGGGGGAAGCTCCCCAGCCCCCTAGCGCCCGCTGAATTTTAGTTTCAGCGGGCTCTACTACTAGTTATTATATAAAGCATTTACAGAAAAATTAAGAAAAAAGCGACCAGCTTATATGGTTTGCCATCTCTTTTAACATACATATTCAGTTCCCATCATATATTATTCTTAATCTAGAAGTTTTTACCATTTTTCTTAACAAAGTGATTGTTAATACATATGAGAATATGATCTGTTATAAGAATATATTCTGTTATTATCTTAAATGATATAAGGCCAGTCCCCTTCATAAATTGGCCCTGACCTAGGAGTTACTACTGCCGTCTTGTTAATACCTTTGAAGTATAGTTTGTCATCCTCTTTTAGCATACATATTAACATACATATTCAATTCCCATCACATATTGATCCTGATCTTGGAGTTATTACCATCTTTCTTAGCAGAGTAGTTGTTAATACATATGAGAGTATAATCTATTAAAAGGATATATTCTATTATTGTCTTAGCTGATATAAAGTCAGTTCCCTTCATATATTGGTCCTGTCCTAAAAGTTACTGCTGCTGTCTTTCCCACAGGAGACCAGGAGAATACTCCATTGTTCAACTCATCCTTCAGGTGGTCGCAGAAAATGAAATTGTGTTTTTTTCCATAGTAGAGTGTTTCTGATTGTCCTTCTGTCAGTGCCAAAGAAGTCTCTTACTTGATTCTTGCTTGCAGTCAACTTTGAGTAGGCTCTGTATACTTTATCAATCTGGATCTCTTCCTCTGGTCGCACAGGAATATCTCCTGATAGCTTCCTGGGTGCTGTCGCTTTTGAATAGACTCTTTTTATTTTGCTGATCCAAATCACTTCCTGCTCTGAATAGATTTCCAGGTTTTCAGTGCTTTCCTTCCTTGAATCTGTTTTCCCAGGTTCTTCAAAGGTACTTTGGGTTTTTACATCCCTAGCTCTCTCCCCCTCCTGTTGATTAACTTCCAAACATTGAATTTTCGTTTGATTTATTATTGGCTGAGCTATGTCAGCTGCTCTCTCCAGACCGTCGGCTCCGTCCAAAAGCTCCCCCTTAGTCCCACGGATTTCCTTTTCCAGCTTATTGACTGCTTTCAGTATCTTTGAGTTCCCTTCGCATAACAAATGGAAAAGCTGTGCCTTAGTTAATTCTTCCATAGTTCTAGGCAGTCACAAATTATAAACAGAAAGTCTCGTGAGGTCTCGCGGGAGCACGAGCGATCCCAAATTATCAGTTTGTCGATCTCTGTAACAAGTCAGCTACCCCCACTGAACTTTCACCGACAACACTTCAAAGCTCTCTCTTTGTTTGGTTAGTGGGTATAATTAGCTGGGAGTCTCTCACTCGATGAAAGAGGGAATTCACTTGTAAATTGGTTGAGGAGGGGGGGGAGAGCTTGTGGGAAAAGAAAGGGAAAAGCCAGAAAGCTTTCAATCCTTACTGTTGTAAACTTCAGCTTCTGTCAGCGCTCCTGTCAATCTGGTAAAAGATGGTCTGGGAAGAATGTAGGGTCAGCTGATAGTTTCAAGCTTAGAAAGTTGTTTGCGACAAGGGCGCCATCGTGACCTTGAGCACACGCCGCTGTTGATCCGGGGAGCTCGGTATCCCTACCTCCCCACGGATCTGTAGGACCCTCAGGATGCCGTTCCCGGTTCCTGGGGCGACCGGTGAGCAGATTTGCGTATCTGCTCAGGTCAGCCAGGTGCAGATGCTCCTGACCCTCGGCATGGCTTAAGAGCTGAACAGAAGTCCAGCTTTTACGGCGCCATCTTCAGTCGACTCCTAATTTTGTAGCATCTTGAATAAGGTCCCCCTCACAGCTACCCTTTCCCCATAGTGGAAAAAAATAATGGAAAAACCTTCCTTTCTTTAACCAAAAGGAGTTTGTTAACTAAATATAGTAACAGTAAGCACAAGCAGTCCACCTAGATTGTCTAAGCACCCACCTGCCCCACCAGTCTTATTGCAGAGGAAAGGGAGCCTAACTAATCAAAGCTCAACCCAAACAATGAAAAATGTGATATTACCCCAATTCAGTAATTAATCTGCAAATGGGAGGAAAATAGGTAATGAAATAACTGAAGGTTGCCAGAAAAGCCAGCAAACTAAGAAAAAAACACAATGGAAAGTAAGAAACAAACTTCTCAGTAGCTGAAAAAGGCAAAGCAGATCAAACAAAATGTTTACCTGCAGAGAAATACTTCTTTACTTAAACGCTTGACACCACACCAAAATGAGTTTTAAAGGTTTTACTCTTTCCTTATAAAAGTCAAGCAGGCAGGAAAGAAGAAATAAATAGCTTTTAAACAAGTGCCAAACATCAAAGCTTTGGAAATTTTAATGGCCATTCTGGCCAGGGACAATTAAATAACAAGTTCACAATACAAGCATGTGACATCTAGGAAGGACACATGGACTTGAGCATGCAAGGGACAAGAATGATACTTGCTAGAGATTTCATGAACAAATTATTTGACTCGCAAAGAGGCTGGGAAACAGAGGAGATAAAATCTCTTAGCATGGAGGGAGAGGGAGAAAATTTTGGAAGGTCAGTTCTAGTTGAACACATCTGAAGGAAGGATGTATACATGCTATCTTGAAGGCTGCCATTGACACATGGAGCAAACAAAAGTCTGGCTTCCTTAACAAAGGCTCCAATGTAAGAGGAAAATTTAAAAATTCTGTAACTTTTAAAGTGATGATCCAGAAATAGAATAAGAGAAGCTAGGGCAGGTATAGAGTAAGGGACAGCAAAGATGTGTGTGGCCAATTCCGCACAGGCACAAAAGGCTGAGAAGTCAGTCATATGGAAGCTGAGCAAATCCCTGCTTCTATAAGACATTGACGCCAGGCTGCCGCCCTCCCGGTTCTAGTGCAGATAGGTCCCAGAAGCCCCGGCATAAGAGAATATGGATTTTTCTCGGTTCCCTTAGCTCACTATCTTCTGGCAGGCCCATGTGGACAGAGAAGAAGGCCCAGCTCCTTCCTGTCCTACAGTGCCTAGAAGGAGCAAAAAAATGCCTTGGTGAGCTTTGTGGCATTTTGCCACACTGCAGGGTGGACTGGGGCATTTATTTGTATTTTCCATGCAATCCCACCATCCTGCAAAATAGCCCCCCCCCGCCTCCACCTGCACAGTGGAACTAATCAGCTGCTGTTGTGTTTTCTGGGGGGGGGGCACATTTTAGTGGGATACCAATAGATACAGACTGCTGCGAACATGCAGCTCCACAACAATGTACCAGCAGTGGTCCAGCATAGACACCGGTATCCAAATTAGCCTGTTTGTACCTTTCTTTAGTTTTTCTTGTTCAGTCTTTTGCTCTGCAGAATTTGACATGCAGGAGGGCATTATGTGCTGGAATAAGATGCAACACCAATGTTGGGATAAATAAGGGCACAGTTTTATTACCTCCCCATGGGAGGGTTGGCACAGCATGGGAAAGGGAGTCTGACCTAGCAGTCAGCAGACTGCATCAACAACCCACGGAGTCCAGAGGCACCCTGGGGATCCGCACCATTCCCAGCCGGGAGAGCAGATCCCCTTGCCTACTGAAATACACTACTACAGGAAGTGATGCGGGGGAGCCACCAGGCACCAACCTGATTTGACTGCCCCCAGGCCACCTGGCCCCTGGCCTCCCAGCTGGGTAAGCCACACTCGTATACAAACCACCTCATAGGGAGGCCCCGAACCCCAGGGAGTCCAATCGTACACCGGACTCCCTGCCAATAGGCTCCATCCCATGCAAACCCACAGCTGTGACATTTATTGAACAAAACATCCACCTCAAAACCCTGAACAATGCTGAATACAACTACATAGGCATCCCTGGCATAGAGGGCGAGACCCGTGCACGTGGCAACTTAAAGCGCTGCCACAGGTCCCGTCCTGCCCTTGATGCTGTGTGCACTGTGTTCCATCAGCGCACACATTAGAGGGCCTCTGGGTGGTCACATCTTCCTCCCAGCAAGCCCTCCGCTGCATCAATGTTTGGCCGAGGTAAGTCTCGGCTGGGTTTTTGTTTGTATGTAGTATTTCAAATGTTAATTTTAATAAATTTGTTTACTAATTTAAGTACTGGTAGTTATCTTCCATACCACATGACCTCTACCATTTGAACATAGGAAAACAGAGATTGCCAGTTGTCTGATTACCTTTGTGGAAAGTAAAAGAAGTCTCCTCTGGCTTTGCAGTGCCACATAGCTGAACGGGGCAGAGACACCGTAAGCAGTGAAGAAGTTGGGCCTGGAAAGCCTCGCTCTTCCCTGTGTGCACGGGCCCAGCCCGGCATGGATACTGATGGTGGCCGTGACCAAAAAGGGAATGCAAAAAGATCAGTGTTCCCTTGCCACAGGGCATTGAAGGCTTTAAAGCATGCCAGGGCAGGGAGGGGGCCAGGCCAGCACTGACATCATGTACAAGCAGGAATTTGTCCTGCTGCCACGTGAGCACCAGCCTTGTCTGTCCACCCTGTGCATAATCAGCCTCAGACAACTTTTAGAGTTGACAATATCTAATTGTACAGCCCTCAAAATGAGAAAGGGAGAGGACTGGTCTAGGGTCTACTGGTTTCAAAATAGGTCTTTAACTTTGTATTGAGACATCTTTTTCCTGGTCAGATAAGTCAAGGCCAAGAAAAAAAAAAATAGGGCTTCCCCTTTTTTTCCTGAGGGCCTTCAACCCAATTTTCCCCATGAAATAATGGAGAATTTGGGGGAACACTGAAAAAGGACCCAGTGGGGAAAAATGGGATATTTGAGGAAATATCCAACAGGCAAATAGAAACCCTTTTCAAAATGTTTTCTCTTTTTTATGGAGAACAACTTTGTATTGCAAAACATTCAATTGATTCCAAGTCTACAGCCTGAATAGGTGCAATCGCTGACTTGAAATCTTTTTGCAGTCACCAGACATTTGAAGTAAAATATATTTTATAACAACTTTCACATGCTGAAAGCATTTTAAATGCTAAAACTTAGTTTGAATGAAATATAATGGAAAAGGATACTAGAGAGATTTCCCCTCTCTTCTCCCCCAACAAAGCCAAACGACTTGAACTGTAAAGAACATTTTGATGACAGTTTGTGTAGCAGAGAAATAAAAATGTACATCTCATGTTTGACCTTAATATAACAGAACACCTATGGAAACAGCTCCCTCTATTTCTGAAAGTTATAGGTTTTGTTCTTTGTGATATTTGCATAGATTCACTGGAATTTTTAATTGAAATGTGACTTTTCCCTAACTTATAAAAGTCCCTTTTTTCTTTTTGCACCTTGTGCAGCAGGTTGTGTAGCAGGTTGTGTCTTAATTATCCAGCTATGGAGTTTTTTGTCCAAAGAGTGATTTTAAGGAAAGGGCATTTTTATTCTTTGAATTTGAGCATGAAAAAGGACCTTGTTAAAAGGGCACATTATTTATTGGAGCTGCCAGGCACCATCAGTAACATGCATCAGCAAATTATTCAAGTTTTGATCGTATGTTTCCTTTAATCTGGCAAAACTTTTTTCATCTGTCTCATACTTTAGAATTTAAAGAACGGGTCTCTTGATGTCAATAGACCTTGCCTGTTTTCCTGCTACCTGGGCTGCTGACTGTACACTTTTTATAAATAGTACAGCAGAACCCCTGAGGATGTTTCTCTCTGCAAATGCTTATGTGCTATGCCAATGGTATGGCTCCTGCTTCTTGTTAAATGGTGATTAGGACAAGGAACAGGGTGCAATGAGAAGGAGCAAAAGAGATCACCTGACCCTTGACCCCATAGGGCTAAGGACCTGCAACATATTGCCTAAGACAATCATGCTAGGAAAAGATGAAGGCTGCAGGAAAAGAAGAGGACCCAGCTTGAGAGATTGACTCAATAAAGTGAAGGCTCTCAGCCTGCAAGACTGGTAACGATAGGACATTTTAGAGGTCTTTTTGTTTTCTGCACACAAATGCTCCTCTAACATCTGATCCCATTCCCTGGGAGAGCTACCTCCCTCTCCCTTCCCTTGCATTGCTTAGAAAACATAAAATAGGGAAAAACCCTGTCCTTAAAATGCAACCACTGAATATTCTGAATTTTGGGGGAAATTGATATTTGATGTCCTCGACAGTCCCAGGAATTACCTGGATACTCAGATAAACCCCAGACTTACTGAAAATAGATTTTCTGGATATATATTTGAACTAAAAATATCCAAATGTACATCACTACTCACCAGTACATGGGAAAGGATTGGAGCCTTAAGCAATTTTTGGCTCTGATGTTGTCTGTGTTTATAGTTCTCCTGCATGTAATCAGGGTTAGGCTAGAAAATTATATACTTTCAGTGAAGGAAGTTATTTACCTAGCTTTATACCAGTTTACAATGTGCTCAGAGTTCACAATTATCTTATGAATGTTTTCTTGATAAAAATATTTTTTAGTAAGTGGGAACTTGCAAGGACTCACAGCGGGCACTTTCCTCTTTCCCTTTCCTGAAAGGCCCCCTTTGCTGCTTCCTTCTTTCCTTCCCATCTAACAGCCAACCTACTTTTAGCTCCCTCCCAGTCTTCAGCTCCCTCACCCTCACAACCTCTACATAGGAAAACTGTGTCCCAGGCATGTGGTACTGACTGTAGAGCCAGGCCCACTTGCTTGGCAGGGAAACTTCAAGGACTTGTGGTGTGGCACTTCACTTTCCCCTACACACTCCTCCCAACACAATTTCATCTTTCCCTCCTCCAGGCAATCCACATCGTCTCTCCCTTTTGCTGACTCATTCTTTCCTTTTCAGCCATCCATTACCCTACCTTTTATCTGCCTCACATCTTCAGCTGTATTTATTTGCTTCATTTATACTCTTTCTCCACAGAGGATACCAAAGTAGCTTACATAATTTTTCTCCCCTACTTTTTATCCTCATAATAGCCTTGCGAAGTAAGTTAGGCTGAAAGTATGTGACCAGCATAACATTGCCTATCTGAAGAAGTGAGTGTGACTCAAAAAAGCTCTTCCACAAATCCTGTCAGTCTTTAAGATTTGTGATACAGTGCAGCTGAGACTTAACTTGGCTGCTTGTTCATGCCCGCGGAGGGCTAGCTGAAGACAGCCACGACCAACCCAGTGTCCTGCCATAGTGTGTGCTGCATTCATGCAGCACACATGGTGTCGGGGTGAGGTAGGACTTATGGCACCCATGTGTGCGGGTCCCAGACCTCTTTGCCCAGGATGCCATGGAATGCAGTTTCCCTCCCACCCACCCTGTGTTACTGTGAAAACGACCTTGTTCAGTGTATGAGGTACATGTTTCATGGTTAATAATTTGTCACAGCTGCGGGATTGCATAGGATGGAGCCTGTTGGCAGGGAGTCCAGTGGGTGAATGGACTCCCTGGGGTTTGGGGCATCCCTAAGAGGTGGCACATATACAAACGTGGCTGACCCTGCTGGGTGTCCAGGGGCTCATTTGTCAGGCGGCCTGAGGGCAGCCAATGAGGTGGACACCTATTGGCTCCCCCACATAGGTTGCTTCCCATTGGTTGGACTTCAGTAGGCAAGGGGATCTGCTCTCCCAGCTGGGAATGGTGCAGATCCCCAGGGCGCCTCTGGAGTCTGCAGGTTTCAGTGCAGTCCATTGACTGCTAGGTCAGGCTCCCTCTTGATGCTGTACCAACCCTCCCGTGGAGAGGTAATAAAGCTGTGGCCTGTTTATATCCAACATTGGTGTGTTGCATCTTATTACAGCCAAAAATGCCCTCCTGCAAGTCAACACTTTTAAGTCTAAGAGCCATTCCGCGCAACGGGCAATGTTGCTAAATCTGAGTGTTATTGAAAAGCGCTGCAATCAATAGCAGCAGGTTTCGGTAATGCACACAGCCGTTTCTATAGAAAAAAAGGCTCTCCCACTAGCACTGTTCTTGTAACGCACATGTTTCCGGTCAGAGTGCTGTCTCTGTTGGCGGCACATCCTCACGGAAGTCCAATCAGCTATGGAGTGAGTTGTCTGAACACAATTTCAAATTTATAATTTTTGGTGATAGTGATGATAGTGATATTGATTTCAGAATTTCAAAATACCTCAAATTCTATTTAAGTTGTTTAAGTTAAAGATTTCTCCCATTCCTTTCCTCAGCCAAAATATCACACTTTGACAGGGTGGTACAGCGAAACAGATTATTAGGGAAGCTCAATCAGTAAAGGGAAATAGAGATAAGGAAAATCTGATGGAGGAAAGTGGATCATTTCCCCTCTGTTTCTATTCCTCTTTATTGATTGTGCCACCCTAGTAATGTATTTTCTTCTTTGGTAGTGTTTTTCTTTTCTAGTAATGTGTTTTCTTCTTTGCTGTCACCCTTTTTAGATTAGGTGGGGAAATTTCTTTACTCTCTCTAGAAGATCTAGCCCCCTTGCTTGGTCCAGATGGAAATCTCGAACTAACTACTCACTCATTCTTGTCAACTTTCATTTCCCTTGTCTGTGTTAAACTACTCACAGTCAGGGCTGAATTTTCTATGAATTCTCCTCAACAGTCATCTCTAAATTATCTCTATTCCACTGATGCTAATCAATCAGATCTTCTGGAGCAGCCCATCACTCAAGGCTCTTTGACTCTATAAAGAATTAATCCTTCATAGTCTTTTACCTGTTTGTACAGCATTTCCTAGATTTTAAAAGTGCTGTCTGTCACAAGTTGCTACTTGAATCTTGCTTTTTTCTACCATATGAGCTAGTGAGCTTCAATGGTAGACTGGTCATTTGAACTTAGATCTCTCAGACACTACTCTAACCATTACACTGTAATAGCTTATGTTTGGTGGCTACTGCTGAACAACAGCAAACAGCCTCCAATCACTGGATTTAAGTATTCTCAGATTTGACTGACTGTCACACCCCCGCTGCTGCCTCCCGACTCCCCGGGGTTGCCGGAGCAACCAGGGTCAACAGCCCAGCCAGATCTAGGGAATGAGCTGGACCCGGGGGAGGGATGTTCCTGGCAGCTGACAGAGAACAGACCTCCGCAGGAGGAGGGAGCAGACACAGAGGACATGGCTGTACGTTTAAGGCAGAGCCACAGGGTGGGGCTGACAGAACGAAGAAGGAGTCGGAGACTTCAGGCGAACTGTCAGAGGCGATGGGGTTCAGCTGGACTCACACCGGGAGAGGAGGGGTGAGTCATCATGCAGCTGCAGCTGATTAGATGGACTGGATTTAGGGAGACAGAAGCATCTAGCTTGCGTGGAAGCAATTTATGCGACTACCCTCCGGACCTGCTCTGCTATCGTGCCTTGCTGTGGAAACCTTGACCCTCTGGCTTTGGACCTGACGACGGATTTCGGTAAAGTGATTTGGCTTGGTGAACTCTTGGACTTTCTGGACTTTGACCTTCGGACTGTTTGACTCCTCTCTGCCTGGCTCTACGTTTTGCTTATCAGCTCCCGGTGACTTGGACTGTACCTAATCTCTGTCTGGGCTGGCCGCCCAGGCCTCACCGAGGCAGCTGCTACCGGGTGTGGCCAGCTAGGGCAGCATACTGACTTTGCATACATTATGTATGATTTGATTCC
Organism: Paroedura picta; assembly: GCF_049243985.1. Classification (NCBI taxonomy): domain Eukaryota; kingdom Metazoa; phylum Chordata; class Lepidosauria; order Squamata; family Gekkonidae; genus Paroedura; species Paroedura picta. The sequence goes on along the minus strand of NC_135373.1, from coordinate 62,583,119 downwards.
AAAAACATGCAAATAACATCTTGTTACAAATAAGTTTAGGGCAAATGATTCATTTGAAATGCTTTACTAAAACCTTCCAAGCTGCAAAACTTATTGACTCACATGTAAGCCGAGGGTGGTGTTTGGATAGTGGTTTTCTCTCCTTTCTCCCCTCCCCCCTCACATTTTGGCAGGATCATTTTTTCCCCTTTTCTTCCCACCCTCCTCTTGCCATTTTATATTCAATCATGGTCTCCTTCCCTTCTTCTTAGCTTGGTGTTCTGTTACCTCCACTTTCCATTCCTTCCTCTAGGGGTGTTTCCTCCTTCTGCTCTCTGTTCTCCCTCTGAGACAGAGGCTTCAGAGCTTCCTTCAGCAGCAGCAACACTTGCTGGCCTCGTTAAGGCAGTGGAGGGGGAGGCAGAGACTGTTCTTTCCCTCCCCTTCCACTGTCTCTCCCAGGCTTGCTGCATCTCTACTTCTTCCTGACTCTGCTTCTTTAGTTAAGTATACTTGTCTCCCACCCCCATCCTCCTGTCTTGTCTGGCAGTTGTTTTTTTAATAACTGCATATAAGCCGAGGGGGACTTTTTCAGCTTCAAAAAAGGGCTGATAACTCGGCTTATATGCAAGTATATACGGTACTTATGCACTTTGGTGTGCAAACCTAAATTTGTTTACTCAGAACCAAGTCTCATTTTTTCAATGGGGGTTATTATTATTATTATTAATATTATTATTATTATTAATATCCCGTCTCCCCCCGAAGGCTCAAGGCGGCTCACATAAAATCCCATCCCCCTAAAATCCATAACAATGACAATAAAATTACCATAATTAACAACTAATTGATCGACAATAAAACAACAAGTGATGGCATTTACTTCTAGGAAAGGAGTTTTAGGATTGTAAAACTTATCAATTCCAGAAAGAGAGGCTCAAGCACATATTTAGTTAATCTCAATGAAAAAACTGTATGACAACGGGATTCTCAACCATTATGTCTTCCAAGATCATCCCAGTCTCCCGAGAATGGGAGCAGCTGTGAAAGATGGGCAGTGGTGGGGGCGCAGTAAGCCAGGTTCAATACCAGGCTTCGCCACTTGCTGCCACTTGTCTTCCGAATCCAAACCTTCTCTCCTGAGGGTGGGAGCAGTTGTGGGAGATGGGCAGCAATACAGTGATCCAGGTTCAGTGCCAGCCAGCCATCACTGCTGCCTGTCTTCTGTAGCCATGGAAGATGGGAGGTAGTGGCTGGCAAAGCTTACTGCACCCCCACTACTGCTGCCCATCTTCCACAGCTACTCCCACCCTCAGGAGAACAAGGACAGCCTCAGAAGACAGGTGGTGGTGGCAGTTGGTAATGCCCAGCACTGAATCTGGTTCATTGCACCACTACCCGTATTCCACGACTGCTCCCACCCTCAGGAGGCTGGGAATGGCCTCGGAAATTGGCCAGCGGTAGCGCAGTGAACAGGGCTCAGCCCTGAGCCTCACCAGCCACCACTGCCTCTGCAACCTATATTCCAAGGCCATCCCTGCACTCCTGACAGCTGAGATGTGTGGTGGCACAGCAAGTAGGGCTCAACGTCAGGCATACTCCTTGGGGTGGGACAATGGATGTCATGTCCATTATTATTTGCATTACAGTGCACGAGTAGATGTGTTCTACATCAAAAAGAAAATGGGACTTCAGTATTCTAAATCCCACATAGGTTTAATTGGTGGTAACTTCCATTGATTTCTATAGGAAATTCTTTCAAGAAATTATTTTATTTGTCCATATGAGAAAAGTTCTCAGGTGATAGATTGCTTAGAATGACCAAATTATTTCATCACATCTGCTGTCTAGATGTCATGGGGAGTCCTGGATTAGGTTACCTTTTCCAATTTCCCTTGAGTTCAGCATTCTAATGAAAAACTCGGCATGGACAAATTTCAAAGAACCAAGCCTGATTGGACAGAGCTTAAATATATTTAAGGAAAGAAATTATTTAACTGAAAGGAAGCCTGTAGGATCAGTTCTTTTCTATGCAGAGACATATTGCCTCATCCCTCACAAAAAGTGGTAACCCATCCCTGTAAAGTCAGTTCTGGATTTTTTTAATGCACTCTTTTTAGCTTTTAACATTCATTGACAATTTTAATGCATTCAATGTATTTATTAATGTGTCCCAAACTTTAGTGTTTTAGCATATCATTGATATTGTGTTAATTTATGTGACTTGGATCCTTATCTGCTATCTATAATAAATGCTCTTTTTTCAGTAGTGTGTATTTTTTTTCTGAATCCCCTTCCTATTCCCTCAACATAATCCCAAATGCACTTCAAGGGAGTGCTCCCTTGACACCCAGGGCAGCATTTCAGGGGCCACAGTAGCATGCACAGTTGGAATAAAAACTCAGCATGCTTGTATGGGTCTAAAGTAGCATGAGCCCAGCCAGAAGCAGGGAACTTCCTCTTTATTTTTTTATTTATTTTTGGATTTGTATATCACCATTCGCAAGGAGACTTGTGGCGGTTCACAATAAAACAATAAAAACAGTACAGCCCTAAAAATCCCCATATCACATTAAAAGATGGCAAAACCATAGAGTTCTAACTCCCCCCTCCCCCATCCAGCTGTGGTCAAGGAGCTCCTTCATTAGGAGCAAGAGTCCTGATCTCACAACACTAGAGATCCCCTGATAATAACTCCAGGACCCCAACCTGGCCTCAACCATACGCCTGGTGGAAGAGCTCCGTCTTGTAGGCCTCCTTCAGCAGAAAAAATAAAAACAAAACAAGAATAAGGGGATGACTGTGTTCTCAGAATTCACTGTTGTTTAAGAGCAGTGGCCTGGACAGAACTTCTGAATTTCAAAATGCATGCATATCTGGGATAAAAACAGATACTATTCTTACTGTCTGTGGTTCAATAGAGAAGCATTCTGTACAATCAGGCCTTGTAGTTAACCCTGAATTTATTTTCCATCATGTCTCACTTTTTTCCTTAGCTGAGCACTGTCTTTCTTGTTCAACGGCCCAATAAAGCTGTATCCTTGTGAATAATCCCCAACTGTATCTACCAGCTGTTTTTCCTGAGCCAAATTCCTCTGCTTAATGTTTTGTATAGAGACTTGTCTGTTTTATACATACACACACACACTCAATTACACTAATTTAATGACACCAGACTTTTTCATTGTCCTCATGTTGTAGGACACACATTGATTTGCCATCTGAGATTTGTATATTGTCTGTTCCTGGGGGTTTTCAGTTTATTAATCTTCATTTTTTATGATACAAGTAGATTGTCTGTAGGGTTGTGATTAAACTTTGCTATTTTACTTATTTCATGACTCCCATGACTCATTATCAATATGACCTTGGACTTGTCAGAAGTATGTACTCCCCCCCCCCTTCAACTTGCACTTTGGTTCTGAACAATTTCTTAATTTAGTCAGTACAGTCACACTCTGCTTCTTCAAAGCCCATTTGAATGATAGGCCCACTTAAGATATGTATTTGTTCTTGACAGTTCTGGCAATATATCCTTTGGGGAAATAGTTGAACTTTCAAAATAGTACACATTTAGACTTGGTTGCCTCTAAACTGTAGGATTTTCCTCTCCCACCCCCAATTTTGCTGCATCAAATAGATCTACCCAATTGATTATTATCCTATTGTTTCTGGTATAATCACTCACATTTCCTCTGTCTTGTTCACACAGGAAATTATAAGAGGTTAATAGTTATGAAAGCACAATTTGGTGTCCTGTCCAAGATTCATTCCTCACAAATCTGGATCCATAAACTGGTAAAACCATATATGGTGGAGCTATTATAATTTATGTAGGATTTTGTCTATGTGTCTGAAGAATAGAATCCAGGGCTGATTCTGCACTTTGTTTTTTTCCGTTGTGGATCCTACTGAATTCAGATCAATTTGAACTTGAGTCTTCCTCTATCCCCCCCCCCCAATTGAAACAAAGTATTCTGCACTGGATTGGGAAAGCCCAGAGCAGGTAAAGGGAGCCAAGCACAGCAGGAGTCTCTTTCTTTATTTGCTTGATAATGGGGGAGATTGGAGACAGCAGAGGAGGGGGAATAAATCCAAGAGGAAAATCTCTTCTGAGAGAAGTTAGGACTTCTGGAGTGCAGTCACTTTAAGACAAGCCTTGCCACCAGGAACCAAGATTTTAAACTTAGGTGCCAATCAGGGAAGACTGCTTTGGTATAGCATTGGATGCACGAGGCAGAAAGTTAATTCTCAAAAAGCAGATATATGCATATTTACTGATGCCAATTTTTGAAATATCGAGGGTTATATCCACTTCTGGATATTGCGGGGGAAAGGTAGGGTCACTCTGAATCAATCATGCATGTTGCAGAGAGAAAATTTAAAGCTCTCCAAATCAAAGGTGGAAATGGAATTCAGTATAGATGGCAGGGATTTATTCGAGCTGGCAGTGGGTAAAAAGCCCTGTGCAGATTATACATAGGACACTTATACACAGTCCAATAGCACAATACGTGGCAATGGTTAATTTTACCTGAGGATGCTTTCTTTAGACTTATGAGCTTGCTTGGTGAAGATCAGCAGCTTCTAATCTGGAAAACCAGGTTTGATTCCTCACTCCTCCATATGCACCTAGCTCACAGCTCTCTTAGAGTTTTCTCAGCCTCACCTACCTTACAGGGTGTCTGTTGTCAGGAGGGGAAGGTGCTTTGAAACTCCTTTGGGTAGTCAGAAGCAGGGTACAAAAAAACATTTTTTCTTCTTCCCCCCTCCTGGACCTGTGGATCTTCTGTTGAAGGAAGAGCCACTTATATTGGAAGAAGTTTCCTTAGGCTGGAGGAAAGCCTCAGACTTTGCTTAGTTCAGTGGTAGGGTATGTGTCAATACTTGGAGCTGATTCAAACTTAAGTATGCATAACTGAACTGAGTCCACATGCTCTTCCTATTGAGCATGCCTCCAGTATGTTTGTTTGTTTGTTTATTTATTTATATACCACCCTCCCCAAGGCTCAGGGCGGTTCACATAAAACAGAACAATACAGATAACTTAGATTAACAATAACAAATGAAGTGAAACAACAAGCAACATGGAACAGTAGAAAAATGTGGGAAACATTAAATTAAGTCATACTGATAGCCCTGTGGGTTGAGCGGAATTATGGTGGGTGCCATAGGAGGGAGGCTCAGAAGGAGGGCCCTTGGGAAGTGATGGTTCAGGTTGACATCAACCAAATGCTTGGTGGAAGAGCTCCCTTTTGCAGGCCCTGTAGAATTGGTCAAGTTCCATCAGGGCCCTAACCTCCTCTGTTGCTTTTTCAATATCAGATTTTAGAGCAAAATATTGTGGATCTGTCTTCCTGCTGTGACTCTGTAAAACCCCATACACATTGATAAAGCAAGATTAAAAAAAAAGATTCCATGCCTAAACTTCTTGCTTCAGAAGCATGACATAACTGGCTTAAATATAGACAACAATCCCGACCAGTTTTCACTCTCAGCTCTGAAGATCTCTTGTATTATGACTGTCATGAGCCTCCAGTCACTACTACTGAAGCAAGCTCTGATGCTTGGGCTCCACTTAAATGAAAATAAGTTGTTCTGGAGCAGTGCTGGGTAGCATTGCATTTTAATCCTGGAATTATATTCTCCATTTTAAACAATAGGGAGAAATTTAGCTTTTGCAAACCTTACAAAAACAACCAATCTCTCAACTATTTTATGGATGTAGAATTTCCAGCCCAAAATTGGATATCCAAACTTTGTTAGGAGTCTAGAGTTTAATTGTGTTCCTGTTTGCATTCTTCTATAACAGCTTTGAGACTCGCTGTTCTTGCAAAAACCTATGTAGATCTGACAAGTTTTTCAATCTACTCACAATATATTGCAAAGAAAGATTGCTTCCCCTTCCAAAAATGCACCTCTCTGTAACACAGACATACCCTTTCTGTGCTAAATATTATCAAATAAAAATGCTTTGCATTAATTCCATCATCCTTCTACCTGCTAATTTGCTGTGTTTCATTACCACCTTCGTTCTTCCTCATTACTTTCACAACATGGTTCCTACTACTGCAGCTAGAATAATCAAGGTGTTGCCATACTAATTCAGTGCATGATTTTTTCTTTGTCACAGATGGATTCATAGCTCTAATAAATGTCAGATATTTGGCCATCCTGTGTGTCTAATCTCATTCCTGAATATTTTTAAGCACCCATCATTAAAGAATGAGGATATATATTACTATTATCATGTTCATTAATAATAATAGCAAAAATAACAGCCGCATTTTAATATTTAGAACTGCTGTTGGTTGTCACTCACTGTGAGGAATTTTCAAGGGCTAGGAAGCTATGAGTGGCTGTGCTGGGTGTTTGTGTGTTCACAGTAGTAGTGTGTTGGGTGTGAGTTTTTTTGTAGTTTGTTTAGTTTTGGTGTGTAGTCCCCTAACTTACCTCAGTCCACTCCCCCCCCACCTCATCCCCTTCCCCATCCTCAGCAAGGACATATATATAAAGAGGGAGGAAGTTAAGAGAAAGAGAATGCAGTCTAATGGTGGAATTAAAGTTACTTGCTCAGCATCTCTGAGGAAGTAGTAACCATGGAAATAGCTGGGATCCTGTTCTTGGAGCTGGGAGTTTCCTTGAACAGGGCTTTGAGAGGCCGGTAGACTTACCCCCAACTGAGCATCTCCCCACATCAGTTTGTTGTTTCTGTTGATGCTTTGAGTAGCAGTAGTAGCTTGGCCTTCAGAAATAGCTTGAGAAAAGGGTGCTTAGCCATATTCTGGACAAGAGAAATTCATGCCTTTTATTGTGAAGTATCCACTTTTTCTTTCTGTCATGGGTTAGGGGATTAGTAGTGCTGTTTCTTCCTTGGCCTGTCATTTCCCTGCCAGGTCTAGGAGTACTTTTGTCATAGACTTCAGCCACTGGGAGATATTTAATGCTCTTTTTCTCTTAAGTACCGAGGTGGCTGCCATTTTGTTGAGCTATTACAGTCACTCAGTTCCAGCAGACAGCCATTTGGGTTTAAATACCTCCAGTCTCTATGGTATTTTGGCTTGACTTAGGTCAGCATATGGGAGGGATGTGAATAATTCAGCAAGCAGCAACATTGGGCAAAGCTCAGGCAACTTTTAGTCTCTAATTGTTGCATGGGGATAATTGGGAAACAGGAAAGGAGGTAGTAGTCATCAGTATAAGTTAGTTGTAATAGTGAGTGATATTTCAGGGGGATACATTAGCAGAAAGTAAATAAAGAAAAATAAATAATAATAATAAGGCCATTTAGCATTACCAAGGAAGAACTGACCATGTTGGTGGTAGCAGCATATGAAGGATGTGATGTGTATGTGGGGGGGGGAGGGAGGAATGGACATGTCCACAACCTGACTTTTCTAGAGCTCTTGCCAATAGTGGTGGCCATGCACTTCTGGAGAAGGGTTTTGATTAACCCTGTGGTACTTTTTCTATGTGACAGTTCTAGATGTTAGTGGGCAATCATTAGACAATCCCAGGGTGATGCACTTCATTAAAGAATTAGTTCTGGAGTGCCTGCAGTTTAATGTTCTCCTTAAGGCACAGCATGCAATAGGTCTGGATAATGGCACAGCAGATGCATTGCCTCATTTCAGGACCACTGCTTTCAGGAGCGGGAAACACGGGCTGGCTACAGCCTGATCACAATTCCAGAGAGTGTGTGGCATCTTGGGAGGTATAGGCCCTGCCACCAAATACAAGGGCAGCTTATGGCAGGTAGATGTGGCACAGCTGTGGCCACTGCCAGTGAAGTGTATTCAGCAGTTCATGGCTTCCTTGAGGGAAAGAAAGTTAGCAGTCACAATAATGAAATCTTATTTGGTGGCCTTGGCATTTGAGGCAAAGGCAGGAGGCATGGTGGACTACATAGGGGATTTCAGGTTGTGTTGGATACTGGAGGGCTGGAATCCCTGAAGATTCTAGGCATACATTTCCTTCTGGGGTTGATGAGGCTGCTATTTTTTTGGGGGGGAGTGGTCCTGGGATGCTTCCCAAAAGGCCTTGCAGATGTCTGACCCGAGTCTGGGGTCCCAAAAGGTAAGGCTGGTAATTCAGTGGCCCAAGATGACCCAGAAGGGCAGTAGACATCACAGGGCTGAGGAGACTGAAGGAGTTCCCTGGCTAGGGTGGATAAGGAGGAAACTTACCAAGAGGAAGGAGATAGTTCATGCAGCTACAGCAATGTGTCAATGTCACTGCCCACATAACCAGTAATTATACTACCACTTTCAGATTGCTGGGGCAATGCTCTGGCATTTGAGCAGAAATTCTATGGTAAATTTGACTTCTTGCCCAAATATCAGATCATCACCCTTGATGTCCAGGAAATGATAGTGTCAATTCTGGGTCATGTGGACAGTTATATAGACATGGGGGATTCCCCCCTTCAATTGGCTGAGGTTTTAGTTTTGTATTTAAGAAGAATGACTGGTGCAGACCAAAGGTGTCCACTTGTAGTATGAGCCCTTAGGGATTTAAAGGAAAATTTATGGGAAGTGCTGATGGACTGGAGATTATACCTCCAGGGGCACCTCTGGAGAGAAGCCTTCAAACCCACAGCTGTTGAAATTCAGGGCATAATGCCAGCATGGCCATTGGAAAGGAGATTTTGGAGATATAGGAGCTAGCATCTCCCATAGGCCACAATAGGCCACTGCTTTATAGAAATGACTAGGGGCCAAGCCTGTTGCATTCAGGAATACAACGGGAGCTTGATTAGGGGGTGGGGGTGGAGTGGAAGAACTCTGTGGATGGCCTCTCCCTCCCACTGGGACCTGTAAAAGCTGCAGGCAGCTGTAAGGAAATTCACTGGCAGGGACAAGTCTCACGTGACAGGGATCTGCAGCCTACAAGCGTCAGAGGGAAGTGGAAGGAGGAGGGGGTGGTCAGGGGTGGAGGACAGAAGGTGATTGGCTGGCCACTGGATAGACAGACAAGCCAGTTGGAGGAAGAGGCACTCAGGGGTGGGACAGCCCCCCTGAGTGGGTGTTAGGTACTGATTGGCACTTAAGTCATGAGATATAGTGTAACAGATAGGGTCCCCCTTTCCAAGGTCAGGTGTGACAATTATCTGGCAGATCTTTGTCAAAGCTTATCAAACATCATAGTCAGCAGGTGGGGCAAGGGGGTTTAAACTAGGCTGAACGGCATTTTTGTGCTGTGGCATCTTTTGAACCTGGTAGGCACCGCACAGCACATTGGGAGAGAGGGATGAAGCTTGGCACCTCTCAGTGCACATGGTTGTGCAGGTGGGGATAAGCACATCTGGCAGGAGTGCTAGCTGAGATCGGAGCTGGGATAGGCCAACCCCAGAAGCAGAGAGGATGGAAGCTTAGTGCAGCCTGCCCTCAAAATCATCCATTTAATTGAATAGATAGTGGTATAGATCAGCCTTTTAATTAATTTAAATAATATTTAAATAAAATAGACAAACCAATTTGGATTGTCTTAAGTCATCGGGGCGGGGGGGGGCTGGTGGAAATTTGCTGAGGGAAAGCTGGCTCACACTGTTTTTTTAAAAATATATATATATATTCTTCACATTTGTTCAATTGATAGTATACTGTAAATAAAAGAGAAGCCTAAATCTGTTTATGAAACAAATGTGTTTGCATACTATACACATAGGAATGTTCAAAGTCCTGCCAGGACATTCTGCTTGCAAACAGGAAACGAGGTTCTTTTTGTTCATCATTTTGCTGTTTTCATGCTGCTGAGTTTCTCTTAGCATATTCAAAGTACAGTACAATGCACCTGGCAGTCTTTTGTGCTTGCCTGATCTCACACCAACTGATGCACATTCTACTGTCTTCTCTACATTGTAGACCTGTTCACTGTACACCACTCAGCAGCCAGTTATTAAATGGTGATCAAATCAGTTAAGCAGCCAGTAATTATAAAGGAATACTTTGATTTTTTAAAAAATAAATCTCTCCCCATTGTGGTTTCCAGATTCTATTTAGTCAGTTATTTCGCATATGCATTTTTTGCATAGCCATAAGAAAAGCATTGTTTCCCTCCAATAATATTTAACTGCCTGACAGGACCTGGGAAAGAATTGATTTCAGTTGCTTTGCAGTTGCTAAAGTTGCTGCAAATCAAAGAAACAAAACACCACCTCTACAGCCACTGTGTGGCCACAAATCTGTTGAATGGAAGTTTGACTTGGAAAGTAGCAACTGAACACGTCTATGAAATGGCTTGCAAGTGATCATAGCCATGTTCACCTCCCAAATCTGTTTGTGGTGAAGTTTATGATGCCCCCACCCTCATATACATGTTGGCAGAGTTTAAACAGAAGGCCAGATCCTGAAGATGAAACTCAAATACTTTGGCCACCTCATGAGAAGGAAGGACTCCCTGGAGAAGCCTAATGCTGGGAGCCATCGAGGGCAAAAGAAGAAGGGGACGACAGAGAATGCGGTGGCTGGATGGAGTCACTGAAGCAGTCGGTGCAAATTTAAATGGACTCCGGGGAATGGTAGAGGACAGGAAGGCCTGGAGGATCATTGTCCATGGGGTCGTGATGGGTCAGACACAACGTTGCACCTAACAACAACAACAAAAGGTGTTCAGCAGGAAGATGCTTAAAAATAGTATTATTTAGAAGAGAAACAATTTTGTATAGAGAGGAGAGAGAGTAATACATATTTTGATGTCTTCATTCAATCTGTTCTGTTGGAAAGCACTGTGGGATGAAGAGTTGAAGAAGAAGAAGAGTTGGTTCTTATATGCCGCTTTCCCCTACCCGAAGGAGGCTCAAAACGGCTTACAGTCGCCTTCCCATTCCTCTCCCCACAACAGACACCCTGTGGGGTGGGTGATTCTGAGAGAGCCCTGATATCACTGCTCGGTCAGAACAGTTTTATCAGTGCCGTGGCGAGCCCATGGTCACCCAGCTGGTTGCATGTGGGGGAGTGTAGAATCGAACCCGGCATGCCAGATTAGAAGTCCGCACTCCTAACCACTACACCAGACTGGCTCTCGGAAAATGATGTTTCCCTGGCTGGAAATTTCCTCCAGGCCAGGCTTGATTCTGGAGATTTTGGGTGGGGTGGGGGAATCACTTGGGCATGGAATTGGGGACACTGTAGGTGGGCAAATAGTTGTGAGTTCCTGTATTGTGCAGGTGGTTGGACTAGATAACCCTGGAGGTCCCTTGTGTGGCCGAATGGTGGGCCCTTGTGGTGGCGTAGCGGTGTTCCCTGGGTGAGCCCCAGACGAAGGTGGGGTCCTCGTGGTGGCCGGGGATGCGGCTCTAGGGACCGGGGCCATGGGGGGGGCTGAGGTGGGCATGGGGGCGGTGGCCCATTAGGGCCAATGGGTGGGCAAATCTGTGGTGCGTGGCACCAGTGGGTGCAAGGGCAGGATAGGCCTGTTAGGGGTGGTCTGACATACGGAGAGGCCAATTGGGAGGCACTTCACGCCTCCCAATTGGCCTCTCCACGTGTCAGTCCAGGGGCAGGGACCGAATCCATGAGTTTTGATCACGGACTCGGCCCACTCCAGCCCCCCTTACTGTTTTATTTATACCGCTCCTGTGGAGCGGTTACAGATTATAATCTTATTTCTAGGCTGCCTCTCTATAACAGCAGTCTCAGAGTGGATGATCAGTTAAAATTCATACAAAAGATAAAACCATATACATTTACATCAAGTAGATAAGCAAGAAAAGGAAAACATTCTCTTCATTGATTGCATCATAAACAGAGAAATCAATGATTATCAGGATCACTGTTGGATTTCTAGCATTGTTTGTTCATTTTCATCTGTAAGACCGTTTATGCACTGGAAACTTCACTGCCCCAGCTCTCATGCAGGAGCACAAATAGGGGGCAGATGAGGTGCACCAGGCCAAATGCTCCCCCATGTGGTTGCAGGAAGAGTTGGGGCAACCTGCCACAACTAAAACTCCAACCTGCAGCCCAGCCTGAAACCTCCAGTGCATAAACGGTCTAAGTGATACAGAAGTTGCATGTAACAATGTACATTTTATACAAATGTCTTTGCTATTGAGCTTTATTGTAAACATCTGTATTTGAGTAGGGAAGCAGTGTACAGTGACAATCTAATAATAGATCATGAAGCAGTCCAACTGAACATCAATGCTTTGCTTTTAACTTGCTTTGTTCAGTATTATTGAGGGATCGTTACTTTTTCTACCAGCTCAATTAATCTGCAGGGTGCTTTACTACTACTACCAAGATTTGTCCTTATAGCAACTTCAGGAGGAAAGACAGTATATTTACAAAAGTGTCATGCCTACTTGACAGATCCTGGGGAACGGGGGTTAAATGACCACTACTTGCCCAAGGACTAGGATTGGCAATGTGTGTACTCTGTGTGTGTACTCTGCTGGTATCACATTCCTGTTAAGATCTTTCATCTTTCATCCAGCTATTCCCCCAGTCACTAGGAATTTCCCAAGATGGAGCTGGCAGCCATACAAAGTACATCTATCTATGGTTAATAAGGGCAAGTTGAATCTCAACCAAGGCTTGTCAATGTCTTGTGGAATCTCTGCGGTAAAGACCTTCTAGAATCACATTTTATTTTCAGTTAATAATGTACATAGGAAGCTACATTATACAAATTCAAATGTGTCAAGGTGATTATTGTGTGCTGGCAATGGCTCTCCACAGACTTTCTAGATAAAATTCCTCCCTCAGTGTAATTTGCCATACTGCCACCCGAGGAATGCCTTCACCTGTGAATGTGGTGGAGTCACTGTAGTGATTAAGAGTGGCAGCTTCTAACCTAGAGAACCAGGTTTGATTCACCATTCCTCCACATGCAGCCAGCTGGTTGAACTTGGAACAGTCACAGTTCTCTTGTTCCCACAGAGCAGTTCTATTAGAGCTCTTGAATCCCCACAATACCTCACAGTGCGTCTGTTGTGAGGAGAGGAAGGCTAGGTGATTGTAAGCTGCTTTGACACTCCTTTGGGTAGTGAAAAGCAGGGTATAAAAACCAACTCTTCTTCTTCTTCCTCCCTTTTAGGTGCCAGTCAGAAACATTGGCTTTTACCCAGGCTTTTAATTTAGGGAATAGCTCTTGTAAAATGTATTGTACCGATGGCATCTAGCTTGCAAACGTTTATGAAGATCAATTACAGGTCAATTACAATCCGAAACACAGTTGCAACTATTCTTAGGATTGCATGGTTGAGTTGCTCACTGTTTTGTTATGTTTTATGATCTACTTTTTTATATTGTTCCATGCTCTGAGATTTTAACACCAGTTTATGCTTCTGGGTTTTAATTATTGATTGAGTGGGCTTTTGACAGTAACTATAGGGAGATTATTTTGAAATGACTTTGTCTTGTCAATGTTTGTGAGCTGCCTTAAGCAGATCTCCAAAGAAGTAATATATAAATGTTTTCAATAAATAAATGACAATGAGAGGCCTGGGAGAATATTACTGTCCCATCTGTTAAAGGCTTTACCACAAAGGGAATGAATGCAGAGAGCAAGATGAGCTTTTTGGAAAGGCAGTATAAAAATGTAACAATAAATAAATAATAAATGTTCAGGGCATACATTTTGGTTACTTCTGGCAGACTTTGGAGGGAAGATTGATTTTCAAATGTTTTCTCATGTAAACAAACTTCTTGCACCTAGAAAACAAGCACACTACAGAAAGAAGTAGGTCACAACATTTCTCCCTTATGTATTAGCTTTCCGCATGCTGGAAACACACACGGACATCTTAAGAACTTAATGTGTGGTGGAAGCCACCAGGATATATGCAGGTCCCCAATGAGCCAGTGGGTGACAGACTATGGTTCACCCCTCCCCCCATTCCTAATGTTGGGTAGCAATCTGTCTTTTTGCAGCCCCTGTGGAGCAAATTGCAGTTCAGAGTTGATACCAGCAGTGAACCAACTGCTCCTTCCAAAAGAGAATGGAATGAGGTGCAGCCATGAGGGACAAGGCTAATTTAAGAAGTGTGACAAATGCAGACAGGTTCTAATTTAAAGAAAGATGGCATTGCAGATGGTGTACAGTTTAGACTCCTGGTTTTTGAAATGCTGTGAGCAAAGATGACAGCTGAATGGGGGGATGACAAGGAAGAATGGCATCAGTGATATCTCTACTTAACAATGATTGTATAAAGAAGTGTTGTATCTTTTTCTCGCTTTTGGAGTGAATCCCTATTTTGAAAGTTTGGAATTTCAAAAGCTTAATTCTCTGCTCTGATGAACACAGCATAGCAAAACATAGATTTTAGCACAGCACCCTAAATGAACACCTTGCATTTGCCTGGATTAATTTATAACATGTTTATCATCATCTCATCTATTATTGCCTCCTTACATCTCTTTAGAAGACTCTGTGGAAAAGTAGGGAAACTCTTAAACATCAGTTTGATTGTAAACTGCAAAGCACCCCTGAACACTTGATAGAAGCCTGCTTTTTATAAAGCACTCAATTTTTTTGTGTTATGCGTGTTCTTGCATTGCTTTCCTGTAGCTTGCCCCCTCCACAGAAATAAAATATTAACTTATGGAAGACATGCTTCCTTTAGTTATCTGAATCCTGTTTGGGGAGAAGAACTGTGTGGCTTGTCTTTTCAGTGTTCCAACCAAGTCTATTTTGCTTGCTCACCTTCAAAAATTGAACATTTTTATGGAGAGTTCTAAACTGAATCACCTTGAGTGTTCTTGCTGCCTGAGAACTGGAGTTTGGTTCAATGACTTCCAAGCATTCAGTGACATAATGAAACAATGGAGGCAGAGGTGCATAAGCTTGTATCTAGAACACACATAATTCCAGCAGTTCAGTAAATGGTGAGAATGCATAAACAGTGGCTATGATGATGAACACCACCAATCACACATGGCAAAGGTGTAGATCTCATTTGTTACAAGGGCCATTTCTCATATAAATGTGACTTTGCCAGGTCAAGCTGGGCCATATGTGCCATGAAATGTAATGCTAGGTACTAGAGATATAAATGTCATAAAGGACAGCAGTTTCATGTTGGTATATCTTCACTGCAAGACCTCATGAGTGCTATCTTTGGGGGGAGGAACCCCTTCCTTGGTCCACTGCCAAAGCTATAAGTCTGGGCCCCAAGGTAAAAATGTGAAACAGCTGGCTGTTGCAAGCTCCCCCGACCCTGATCATGGAAGCCACTATGGAAGGGAACTGGAAAGACACGTTGAACTAAATAGTTGGCAACCCTAGAACTATGCTTAGGAAAGAAGGCTCCACCCAAATGGACAAGATGACAGGCTAGGGTTGCTAGCTCTGGGTTGTGGAAAAATCTGGAGACTTTGGGAGTAGAGCCAGGAGTAGGTGAGTTTGGAACAAGGAGGAGCCTGAGTGTAGTATAATGCTATTGACTCCAACCTCCAGAGCAGCCATTTTCTAGGGGAACTGATTTTTGTCACCTAGATATGAACTGCAAACTGGGGGATTCCTAGGACATGACCAGGAAGACATGGGGTTGGATTGGAAGAAGCCAGCCAGCCTAGTAAGGGAGGCCTCTGAGGCTCAGGTGATGTGCATTTAGCAGTGGGCAGCCTGGAAAGAAGCCATTTCCTGCCCCTAGGGCCCAGCCCTCACTATAACAGCAAAGGAACCACACTGTGTGAAAATAAGCCCAACCATACACCCTTGGCTTCACCAGGATGGATGACAGGTCTATGCTAGACTGGGGCCAGAGAGAAATCGGGTGGGGTTGGGGGAAGCTTGCGAGCCTAATGACAATGGCTCAGAGGCAAGTGGTTTGGGTGATGGGCATTTGATAATGGCCAGCTTGGAAAGAGGCAATTTCCTGCCTTTAACAAATTAGGACCAAAAGTGGGAAGTGGAATAGGGGCAAATGCCCCATATCAGACCAACTGTATGGAACTCTGACAAGATGTCTAGTAATAGCAGCAGTGGTGACCCACCTCGGTCCAACTGGTGATGGAAGTCATCCGTCAGGGCAACCAGTGCTGTCTCTACCCCATGGCAAGGCCGGAAACCTGAGAATGGTCTAGGACTGAAAGCTTCTTCCAGGAATGCTGTTAATTGATATGTGACAGCCCTTTCTTCCATCTTCCCCAGAAATGCTAGGTGTAAGATGGGCCGGTAGTTGTCAGGCTCTCGCAGATCTAAAGATTTTTTTCAGTAGCCGATGTACTACTGCCTCTTTCAGTCCCTCCGGGAATTCTCCCATTGTGAGAGATAGGTTGATTATCTCTGGAGGGGGGCCCTTATTCTTATATCAGATGTCTTTAGGAGCCATGATGGGCTGGGGTCTCGTGGGCATGTGATTGGTCTTGCTGCTGCTAGCATCCTGTCCACTTCTGTCAGGGTGAGTAATTTGAAGTCAGTGTACAAAAAAGTGAATCCCTCTTAGTACAAAAAGCAATGCTGACTGGATCATCTTAGTTTTGTCTAAATATATAAAACTATTTATACTCAGTTCATCTAGCTACTGTATTTCATCTGGAAGATAGTATTGGTATAGTATTTAGGAGTTCAGATTTGTAATCTGGCTTGATTAGATTATTTGGGTTTGATAACCTGTTCCCACACATGCAGCCAGTTGGGTGCTCACCACAGCACTGATAAAGCTGTTCTGACCAAGCAGTAATATCAGGGCTCTCTCAGCCTGAGTTACCTCAAAGGGTGTCTATTGTGAGGAGAAGAAAGGGAAGGTGATTGTAAACCACTTGGAGACTCCTTCTGGTAGAGAAAATGGCATATATGAACCAAATCTTCTTCTTCTTGATTGGGGTAGAGTGGATAAGAGTAAAGTGTCAATATATGAGAGCCATTGCAGAACATCTGTCGAGACATCACTGTACTTTGGATGTCCTAACTTCAAATCCCCACACTGCAATGATGCTTATTGGACCGTCACAGTCTCTCAGCCTAATCTACCTTACAGAGTTGTTGTGATGATAAAAAACAGGGAAGAGAAACAATGAAGAAAACTGGAATAAAAATGTTACAGATATTGATTTAGATATGTATTTATTTGGAACCACAGGAACTCAACACAGTTTACAAGACTCTTCTTCATTTTATCTTCACATTTTGAACACTGTGAGGTAGGTAGGCTGAGAAAAAGTGGCTGGCCCAGAGTCACTCGGTAAGCGTCCGTGGTAGACCTGAGTCTCCCTGGATCCTACCTAGTCTAGCACTGTGACCTACCTAGTCTAGCACCATGAAACTTTTCAGTTTTGTCTTAGTTGTAAAATGTAGATGACATAATGATATTCAGTCTCAGTGTACCCATAGAATCATAGAGTTGGAAGGGGTCATCTAGCCCAACCCCCTGCACTATGCAGGACACAAC
The DNA here is from genome assembly GCF_049243985.1 of Paroedura picta. Lineage (NCBI taxonomy): Eukaryota > Metazoa > Chordata > Lepidosauria > Squamata > Gekkonidae > Paroedura > Paroedura picta. Next base: position 62,565,805 of record NC_135373.1, on the reverse strand, counting down.
CCTATCGCTCATCCGCCCCCTTGAGCTTTCACAGAATCAGCCTCTCTGTCAGATGGCTATCCAGCCTCTGTTTAAAAATTTCCAAATATGGAGAACCCATCACCTCCCAAGGAATCCTGTTCTACAGAGAAACCGCTCTAACGGTCAGGAACTTCTTCCTGATGTTTAGATGGAATTTCTTTTGAATTAATTTCATCCCATTGGTTCTGGTTCGTCCCTCTGGGTAAGAGAGAACAACTCTGCTCCATCTTCTATATGGCACCCTTTTAAATACTTGAAGATGGTTATCAGATCTCCCCTTAGTCATCTCCTCTCCAGGCTGAACAGACCAAGCTCCCCCAAAGTTTCTTCATACGTCTTGGTCTCCAAACCTCTCACCATCTTTGTTGCCCTCCTCTGGACATGCTCCAGTTTGTCTACATCACTCTTCAACTGGGGTGCCCAAAACTGAACACTGTACTCAAAGTGAGGCCGAACCAGAGCAGAGTATAGCGGTACCATCACCTGGCATGATCTGGACACAATGCTCCATTTGATATAGCCCCAAATCTCATTTGCCTTTTTAGCCACTGAGTCACACTGCTGACTCATGTTCAATGTGTGGTCTACTAAGACTCCTAGATCCCTTTCACACATGTTACTGCACATGCTGGTGCCAAGACAAGTCTTCCCCATCCTATATTGGCGTATTTGGTTTTTCCTGCCTAAATGCAGAACTTTACATTTGTCCCTATTGAACTTCACTTTATTCAGTTTAGCCCACTTCTCGAGCCTATCAAGATCATCCATATGAAAATAATACCTGCTTCTTTCCCTCTCTAAGTCAGCTGATTACACTTACACAAATGGTAACCTTCTGGAATCCAAAGCAAAAATTTACTTTTAGCCTTGCAGGTTCTCACCCTAAATATACTAAGGCTCCATTTGTTGTTTTTAAAAAAATCTTGAAGACTACCTAAAGTCCAAGGATTCTGCTCAATTGCAATTTGTCTTAATGACAGCAGCCTTTATCAAAAGTTATTAATGAACCTCCTTGAACCTTACAATAGTTCATCCCCACCCCTTCTTTGCCCTAAATGTTTTTTATTCCACATGGTACTGTAATGAAATTGTCAAGATAATGAACACCATAATCATTTCAACCAAATGGCTAACTTTAATTAGGAACTGCACTGTTGTGACTGCTGACTGCTGAGATCCAGGAGTAACAGCCCATTGATTTGATAGCTGATCACTGGTAATTGAGCTATGGCTGGTGACTTAGAGGTCTGTGAACTATATACTCCAATGTGAGACCACATTAACTCGAGGAGATAATCTTCAGAGGCAGTATCCACTGGCCACTTCATTAGTCCATACAAATGTTACCCCCGAGCAGATTTTTGAAACAGGTTTGAGAATGACAGCTATTACCAATGGTTTTTAGCTTTGATGGTAAGAGTTGAAATTCACTGAGCAATTCCCAAGGTGACTTAAGTCAAAATTTATCTAAAAATTTAATTTTCAAAAATGGCACACATTTCTAGTTGATCTAGACTGAAGAACAGGAAACCCTGACCTGCAGAGATTTTATTGTCTTGTGCTGCCCTATCAGCAGGCTTACTGCTGAGTTTTAAAGATCCCTCAGATCCATCCAAAAAGAGCAATCTAAGTTTTTCTTCATGGTGGGACAACTCTTTCTACGTGTTTCAATTAATTACTAGAGGGGCTATCTGGAATACTTACTGGTTAATTCTTTTCCTTAGTAAACCTGTTAAAAAGCTCAAAGCTGATCATCCATTTCTTCAAAATATTACATATTAACAGCTGTTGCTGGAATAGATAAAAGCATTCAGGGGGTTAGAGAAGATTCTTATCCCTGGTATATAGTGTTAGGCATGTTGTACTGTCTGTTCATATTTTTTAAAAGTTTTCAAAAGTACCATTGGCATCACAGATACTTTGAGATTTCTCCCTGTCTGGTGGCCCCTAGAGGGACTTTCAGAAGTTCTTCATCTCCATTAACTTGAATATTCATAAAATACGTTGATCAAATAAATTCCATCAGTCTAGCAGTATATAATCTTTCTTTTCTGATTAACTATCGCCCTTCTTCTTCTCACTTTGTTTCTTCTGACTGCTTTTAAAGATGAACCACTGGAAACTAGCAGAAATGACCTAAGGTTCAGTACTGACACTCCAATGCAAATAATACTTCCCAAGGAAGGAGTTCTACTTAGCAATCCTGAGTTGGATTTTGAGTAGACTTACTAAAGGGCTGTACTTTAAGCAGTGAAGCATAAGTAGCAGGAAACTTTTGTTCCCCACTCCAAATATTACAGAAGTTATCTCTTACAGTGTTTGTTCAATGTCCTTCATTTCCGTTATCTCTGTGACAATGACAACCATTCTGGTCAAAAGCAACAGCAAATAGCGGCCGCGACTGAGCGTGGCCGCCGTTGACGCGGCGGTGGCGCCCGGAAGCGGCGTGGACCCTGGCCGCATCGGCGGGCTGCGCCGCGGCGCGCCGGGGAGAGGGGCGGGGCCACTGGCCTTAAAAGGCCGCGAGCACGTGGCCCGCCCTCTTTCTTCCCCGACCTCGGCCCGAACAGCTACCCACCCAGCCCTCCCAGTTTGTTCGTTACCGTTTTCGTCGCAGTCGTCGGGTCATGCAGGTAAGGAGCCCGTTGGCAGGGAGCCCGTCTGCGTACGGGACTCCCTGGAGTAGGGGGTCTCGTTAAGGAGACTGGCCGTAACTAGGCGCGGCCTATCCGGCTGGGAGGCCAGGGGCCCGGGGCCAAGCGAAGGGACAGGGCCCCATGGAGGCGGACGCCTGTGGGGTCCTCGAGGGTCACTTCCCAGGGTGCCCGTGGAGGAAGGCATCCCATCCTCCCGGCTGGGAGTGAGGCGAGGAGCTGGAACGCCGTGGTTATGGGTGGTCAGCCGGCCGGCTGACAAGGCAGGGGCTCCTTTCACCTAGCATGCGGGCCAACCCTCCGGTGGGAGGGGTTTTGGGTAATAAACGGCTGCGGCCAATTTGTTGCCAAATCTGAGTCCGCGTCGTTACTGGGATAGTCGCCACCTGCTAGTCAAAAGCCAAATTTATGTTTCTCATGTACATTTAGCTGTATGAATTTCTGGATATCAATCTCTGGGTTAGATCTTAATGCTCCTCTCCAATAATAGAGGAGCACAAGGACTCTTTTGTTTGTGGAAATGCTTCTTCCACTGAAACAACGCTCTCTGCGCTGGGAGAAGCTTCCATCATTGGTGGAGTAGATCTCAAGATCCAAGGCATTGCATTTCTGTACTTTGTTCCTCTGTAACCTTGAGCACATTCAGTCATGCACATAACAGCAGAAGAAAATATTTTACATATCTAGGGCCACCTCACCCTTAGGTCTCATTGCCTGTTGACACGATCAAACAGTTAAAACATAATAAAACATAGCCTTGTGTTCTTACTTGAAGTTCTCACTTTCACACATGCTAAATAATGCCATTTCAATCCACTTCAGCAGTCATTTGCAAGTGGATTTCACCATTTCACACTGTAAAATCCAGTTGTAAAATGAACTGAAAGTGGATTGATAGTGTATTAGAAGTGACAAAGGGTAGCTCTAGGAATCTCCCAAAACTGTATGGTTTACATGGCCCACAAGCTTCCGATTATTTGTTGAACAACCTTATACATATTTGACACAGCTGGCACTATGCCTTGAAATGGCATACCAATTGTAAAATTGTTAGTCTTCAAAGTACAATAAAACCGTTGACTGTTTATCTCTCTGGAATTCAAATATCAGTGGTATTTCGACATGGGCGGTTTTGGTCTATCAAGGCTGCTATTGTCTACTTGAACTGACAGCAATGCTCCAGTGTCTCAGAATAATATATTCCACATCATCTACTACCTAAGCATTTCAGCTGGAGATGCTGCAGGATTGAACCCTGGATGTTTTGGATGCCAGCTAGATGCTCTACTATTGAGCCATGCCCCAACTCCTAAATTAATCAGATTGACATCTGATCTACACCTGACTAACATAGCTGGGAACAGATGAATTGAAGAATTTGGGCCTAAGGAGGGATTGTGTGATCACCATTTTTGCTGTTTTTGCTGTTCTTATCTGTTTAAGATTGTATTTTATGGGGTTTTAATGCTTTTACGATCCTGTTAGTCATCACAAGCCAGCTTGTCTGGGAGTGGTGGCGTAAAAATCTAACAACAAATAAATAATAAATAAATACTATTTTTGGAAATAATTTTGCAGGCCCTAGCATTGTTGGTTCAGATGGCTCTTGTTAACTGAACTGGACAAATTGCTGGGTTCAGTGAGGGTGACCACTTGTCCCTTAGATCCCTGTCCATCTGGGCTGCTTACATCGGGTGACCAGCGTTTAGGAGGCCCCTTTAGAGACATTATTAATCACTCCTGACATCAGGTGAGTTCCCTGAGGGGCTTAAGGAGGCAGTGGTATGCCTTCTTCTGAAGAAACCATTGCTGGACCCATGGGACCCTGCCAACTACCACCTGGTTCCTGGGAAAGGTGGGTGAGCGGGCCACAGTGGATCAGCTCCTAGCATTTTTGGAGGAAACTTTGGACCTAGATACATACCACTCTGGCTTCCATCCTGGCCATAGGGTGGAGACTGTGGTGGTCACTCTGATGGATGATATCTGGTACCAGCTTGATCAGGGCAGTTCAGTCATCTTAGTTCTTAGATCTGTTGGCTGCTTTCTATAAGGTTGTCCTCAAGTCCAAAGTTTTGGTCTGGGTTGTCACCAATAGGCGGATGACACCCAGCTCTATCTCCTGATGGACGGCCAGCCAGAATCCCCCCTGGATACATTTGCCAGTTGTTTGGAAGCAGTGGCTGGATGGCTCAGGCAGAGTTGTCTGAAATTCAACCTCTCCTGTGGCTGGGTAGAAGGAGGCAGGATCAGGAAGCACCTCTCCCATGCCTGCATGGAGAGCAATTGCCAGGAATTTGGGAGTGATCTTTGATGCCTCCCTTTCAATGGAGGCTCAGATCACAAAAGTAGCCCAAAAGGCATTTTCCCATCTACACCAAGCATGGCTACTAGCACCCTACCTGCCTCCAGAATACTTGGCTGCTGTGATCCATGCAACGGTCACTTCCAGATTAGACTTCTGTAACTCGCTCTACGTGAGCCTACCCTTGTCTCTGATCTGGAAATTGTAGCCGGTGCAAAATGCAGCTGAGTGGGGCCTCACCAAGACACATTGGAAGCCCCATATGAGGCCAGTGCTGCGGCAGCTGCATTGGTTGCCAGTCTGCTTTCTGATCAAGTTCAAGGTCTTGGTTTTGACCTTTAAGTCTACACGCAGCCTGGGTCCCATTTATCTGAGGAACCACTTATTTGCTTATGACCCCCACAGAGCCCTAAGCTCTGCAGCCATGAACTTGCTGGTAGTCCTGGACCCCTGGGACATTTGCCTGGCCTCGACCAGGACCAGGGCCTACTTGACCTTGGCCCCATCCTGATGGAATGAGCTCCCAGAAGAGCCAAGGGCTCTGACAGAACTCACTGGGCTCTGCAGGGCCTGTAAGATGGAGCTCTTCCACCAGTCACTTGGTTGAGTTCTGGGTGGTGTCCGGTAATGACATCAGTGGATCCCTCCCCATATGTGCGACTTGCCCCGGATGGACAGAATTAGGGAACATCTACTGATCTGGCTGTAACAGTCTTTGGGGTGATGACTACCATCATCTTTTTCTTGGGATTATTTCTAGTTCATATAATTGGGGCTTTATGGAGTTTTAATGTAATTAATGGGTTTTATGCGTAAACCACCCTGAGACGACTCCTTGTGACCAGTGGTACAGAAGTTCAATAATAAATAAAATATCCAAGCACAACCAAGTCACATAATTCTGCCAGAGGCCTGCCCAGCACTTTTGCAATAATCAAACATGAGCCTGTGTTTCAGTAGCAGCATAGCCCTTTTGCATGTGGAACTTCCAGGGCCCAGCCCTTAGTTAAAAGGATCTGGTAATAGGTGAGGGGAAAGAACTCCACCTGAGACCCTGGAGAGCCATTCACCAGTCAAAGTAGTTGTTGCTGACCTTGATAGACCCAAGGTCTGACTTAGTAGAAGGCAGCTTGATATGTACATATGTGAATCATATCAGAAATAGAATGATTAACAAATCAAAACGAAAGGGATATAAGAAGAAAGATTCTATTAGACAAACTGCCATCTTTAGAGATCACAAGCAATTACTCCAAGACTCATTGCTATATTATAGAAATATTAAATGGGATAAATGAGTGCACAACAGTACAAGTCTAAATGAGAGCATGTATGAAATTAGCCACAGCCAACCATCCAATTATCAGTGCACAGGTTCTCCCCCAGTTCAAATGCACTTCTGAATAAAGAATAGCTCATCTATTCAATGCAATTACAGTAATGAATTTGCAAAGCCTTTTTCTTTTTCTTTTTTTTGGTAGCTAAACCAATTGGGATTGGGGCAAATAAACATTTATTAAAAGTTAATGATAACACTATGTCATCTTAACATTGTTTGCTAATGCTGAAACACAGTTGGAAGTAATGGACTTCTGGGAATATACAGCTACGCATTCTGGAAGGGGGAAATATCTGTGGATTAGAATCAAAACCAATTCATAAATATTTTCCTCTCTTAGCTTTTTGCAGTTTTCTCCCAGTATCTCATAAGTATATGCCCATATACATTTTATACAATTTGACTAATTATTGTTACAAGACATTGGCCCATTCCACACCAGGATCAATGTAGCAAATTGGTTTCGGAAAGAAAAAACGCCATTTTAAATAGTGGAATTCGTCGTTATGCATACCTGCCTTTGCAGTGGAATCCAGTTGCATTTCAATCATTTCCCACAGGTTTCCGGTCTCGGCAAAAATCGCTAGGAAGGAAATGATATTTGCTGAGCTTTGTCCCGCCCCTGGCCATCAATCAAACGAGCAGCCAATGGGCGGCCGTTATCATGCTCCCGAAAAGACCCTTTCCCTTTAAGGCAGGTTTTAAAACACACACACACACACACATGTTGCAACGAACCTGCATTGATTCGTTGCAACGGAGAGACCCATCTAGCTGGCAGGTGGCATGTGAGCTGCCGTTTCATTGTTGCCACGCTCCCCCGAGTGAAAAAAAAAATCCCCCCCCCACATGCATGGGTGCAATTTTCGGCTGAAAATAAAGGGAACCAGCAAATGGGGCTGTGTGGTGCTTGGTGACTGTGGAGGGACTGCAGCCAGGGAAGCTTCGCTGAGTGAATGAAGGCTCACCTGTTTGTTGTTCTCCGCTCACTCAGAGAAAAAAAATGGCGATCGCTTCGCCGGAAGATCAGAGGAGAGAGCCAGGGGGAGGGACTTTGCTGAAACTGCAACAATGTTAATGCACAGGTCTTTTTCGCTACTGTTGCAGATTGGTTGCAAGAGTGTAGCGCTTTCCAGAGGGTGAATCCACTTTTGGGGATTTCCCTGGAAGCACTACAACGAAGCGCTTTTTGCGGATCGGTTTCAGGAGTGTGGCAGATTGTGTACGACTTTGTGCATAACTGCATTTTAGTAGCGATTACAATTTGCCACACTCCTGCTACAATGAATCTGTGCGGAATGGGCCATAGAAATGTGTGTATTATTTTTTAAAGATTTGGAAGTAGCACAATTCAGAACTAGAGCATCTGTCTTGCATCCAGAAGGTCCCAGGTTGAATTACCAGCATCTCCAACTAAAAGGATCAGGAAACATCTGAGACCCTTGGAAAACTGCCGTAACTCAAAGTAGACAGCGTTGATCAGAGGTTTGACACAGTATGAGAGAACTTAATAGAACCAGGTTCTTTTAAGCACTTGATTCAGAATGAGGTTGTGCCTCCTTCTTATTTAGATGAATTTCAAGGGCAAAGCATCATGACTGTCTTTCTAATTTAAATAATGGATTTAAAACTAATTAAACAAAAACTCAAATGAGCAGTTAGCACATGGTACACATTACCCTTTCAAGTGAAAGATCATCTGAATTTGAAAATTTTATGTTAAAAACTGATGAAAACCTGGAAAATTAGATTGTTTGAAAGCAATGCATAACCCTGCATAACCCTGTCTTATCCTAGTCTTAGATGTATATACTCCTGAAAAAGTAATAATGTCACACACACATTTCTCATAAGTCTTATTCAATGGCAGTATCATCTTATACATGTAGGGTTGACAGTCCTCCGGTCGGGGCAGAAACCCCTCACCAAGTGGTTTTCTGCTATCACTTAGAGGAGAATATTTTTAATGGTCAGAAAAACCAGGGACTCTTGAGTCTTTGCTATGAATCTAATATCTTGTACATAGGGTTGCCATGCATTGTCCAGCCAACACTGGCAAACAGCAGGAGACTAGAAGGATATAAGGGGACAGCCCTCAGTGATGCTGTGATGTCACTTCTAAGAAAAACCTAGAAGTAACATTACACTTCCCTAGGAATAGCTACAAACACTACCACAGAGTCTCAGACATTTCCTTGAGAGGTGTGACAACAGTTCTGTATGTTATTTGTTTTGCTGGTAGTAGCATCATTCTGTCACCAATGGCTGCCTTCCTTGGCCCCTTCCACAGTCTTCCAGAAAGTACAAGATAGTGGGTTGGATTTGAAGAAAGGATCAGCTTTGCTCATGCACAAGGCAGAGGAGAGAAATTTCCCCCCTTCCTACTATGACCTTCTATCCAACAGATACCCCACATGGATCCTGAAACCATAAAAATAATATTTTTCAATATCTGAAATGACTGGTGGGGGGTGGGAGCTGGGATGGTCAGTGACAGGCAACGACCTTTGTGGATGGATTGTCAACTGAGAACAACTGCTGGGAAGTTTGTCTGCACTTAATGTGCCTTGAGCCTTCTTGAAAAAATGCCTTTGTCACCACAAAACAATGTTCAAGATGAGTAACTGGGTTAGTCTGTCAGAAGCGATAGAAAAGGACAAGAATCAAGTGACACCTTAAAAACTTACAAAATTTGTGGAAGGGCATGAGCTTGAATAATCCTTACTTCTTCAGAACTGAAGAACATATCTGATGAAACGAGCAGTGGCTCTCAAATCTTTGTACCATGCCATGTTTTTCCCCCAGTCTTTAAGGTGCTACTGGAGTCTTGGGCCTTTAGGAAGCTTGTGGGCCATGTACTTTGGGTATTATCACATGAAGCCTGATGTATGGCAAAGTCTAAGAAATAATGGTGACTCACCAGCACTCCACACCTCTCGAGCTGTCTCAAATGTTTCTGGGCACTTTTTGTGCGTCTTGCACTCCTCACTCACTGCCGGAAATGCGAGAAGAGAGAGCAAGGCGCTTTAGTCTTGTTTCGCTTTGGCCTGCCTACCACTGTCACCAACCAATCCCTTCCCAACATGGCTGACTGACACATGAACTTCTGACAACCACCAATTTTTTTTAAAGACTTATTCAATTTAAATACCTATCTGAATCTTCATAGGGGCACAATCACAGCCGAGGCGCTTGTCTGCATATTTGGTGGTAGAGCGTAAGGCTCTTTGAGGGGTGTAAGCAGAGAAGCAATCATTCAGATACACTGGGCCCACACAGCATGTGGCCTTAAAGCTAATAACCAAAACCTTAAGCCTGATCCATAATTTGACCAGAAGCCAGCACAGCTGCTAGAGGATGGGCTGAATGTGGGACTTCCAAGGTGTTGCTGCATGGACCCTGGCAGCTGAGTTCTGGACCAATTGTAGTTTCCAGATCAAGGATAAGGGCAGGCCAGCATAGAACAAGTTGCAGAAGTCCAGTCTAGAGGTGACCATCACATGGATCCTGGGCCAAGTAGGGCGCTAGTAGCTTGGCTTGGTGAATGTGGTAGAATGCCAGCTGCACTACCGTCATAATCTGATCCTGCATAGAGAGGGAGTCATCAAGAATCAACCCTTCCTGCCCAGCTCCAGGACTTCCATCTTTGAAGGGTTGAGCTTCAGATGACTCTGCTTGAGCTACCTTGTCACTGCTTCCAGGCAGCTGGCTATTGTTTCTGGGAGAGAGTCAGGGTGGCCATTCATCAGGAGGAAGAGCTGTGTATCATCAACGTATTAATGGCAACCCAGTGTTTTACAGTATTGCATTAGACTGTTCTGTGCCTTTCTTACATGCACAGATATTTCATGCTGAGCCGGGTTCTTTTAAGGACTTGCAGGGGGCATCTTATTCTGGTCCTCCTCCACTTTCCTTGCAGGTCCCATAGCTTCTCTTCATTCCCTGCACTAAACCCTATCACCATTTTCCATTCCTCCCTACCTTCACTCTGCCTTTGCTTTATTATTATTATTTAGATCTATTGGCTGCCCCTCCCTAAGACAGGCTTTGGGCAGCTAACATTGGGGTGGCCCCATACTTCTTACCTGTCCACTCCTTCTTTATCCCTTAACTTAGCGATCCCCAACCTGTGGGCTGCGGACCACATGTGGTCCTTCAACTAATTGGAGGTGGGCCCCGAAGGACACCTTCTCCCCCCCCCCCCCCCCGGCCCTTTACAACACACTTCATTGTTGTGGCGTGTCTGTATCTTATTTTGAAGGGATGTTTAAACATTACCATAGTGATCAGAGAGCATTAGGGCAGTGGTTGAGAGTAGAGGAGTAAACTACCCCCCCCCACGGGCCTCAGTAAAAGGCATTGAGTCGTCCCCGGTGAGTGGTCCCCAGCGTTGAGTGGTCCCAAGTGATAAAAAGGTTGGGGACCACTGCCTTAACTTACATCAGGGTTCAAACTGAAATGACAACAACCATTTGGGGATTACATAAGCATCTTCAAATGATACTGGCAATAAGGTCTGTAGTTTCTTAGGCAATCTAAAATGGCTACTGAAATCTTGTGAGGTATTTGTACAAAATCTTTTCATTTTAAAGCTTCTTAATTTTCTTTTAAATTTATGTTGTTGTTGTTGTTTTCAAATTAGGTTTCCCCTACAATTCATAGGAAATTCTCTGTACTTGGCCCTATTGTGTGGCACTCTGAAACCAGGTTCAGTACAATATATATGCATGGTGTTAAAAATACACTCATTTTAATGGGGAAAATATTTACATAATGAGAAGAACAGTGGTGCAAACTCACCAATTTGTTTCTCATAAGGAACAAACCAAATCCGAATGTTTAAATCAAACCATATGGCTCTAAATTCAGTCTCATCTGTACATCCAGATTCTCTGTTGCTTTGCCTAAAGTCATTAAACTTCTCTGCTGGTGCTTTTTTAACCTGACAGGAACATCACAGTTGGCCTTAACTGATGTCCTCTTTCTTCCCATCAGAAATCCACAGTGCCCACGGGATGATTTTTGACTGTGACTGGAGTGCTATGACAGCTTGTTCTCTGGCAAATATAATAATTTGCATCACAGATCCACCCAGTATAATCCATCAGGATGGCACTACATACATTCCTAAATGAGGCAGAGGACAGAATAAGCATTGGGTCTGCATAACACTTGCTGACCTTCATTTTTATCCCCCTTCCAACATCCTGACGAGATTTGTGATTCTGATGATTTATGTTCTAGCTCTGCAAGCATATATAGCTTGCAAGGTAAAACACACAATTAATATCCTTCTTTGATATCTTAGTGTGATTCTGTGAGATGCGGACAATTATGGAGCATCATAAACTATCTTGTCACATTAATCAGTCAGGCAAGGTTGTGTGTCGTTGATGAGACACCTCCAGATGAAAAGTGTTTTCTTATTGGATATGCTGACACTTTGAAACATCATGAATTGATTTGGTATTTGGACTGGAATACACATTCACTGAACAAATTAGTAAAGCTCAAGAAACAGGACATTCCCTCAAATCATTTGCCGTTTGACATAACTTTTAATTAAAATGCAAGAGGACAATTTAAAATTACTATGCAGAAGTCTAAATGTAGATGGCACATTAAATCTGTGGTTGCCATCAGAAACAGAAACCACCTGCCAAGCTCTCCCTGACCTTACATTGTACAGCATTACATTCTTTAGCTCTGCACTCCAGTTGCCAATGCTGGGAGGGAATGAAAGTACTCTGTGATGTTAGTATGTCAGAAGAGTTGAGCTAGATGTTACAGTGGGGGTGAAGGCAACAGAGTAGTCATAGTTTGAGGCATTTTGAGTCTTTTACATCTTCTCTAGTTGGGTTGTAATTCTCTTCAGTGAATTTGGGTCTTATAATGCTTTGATACATTCAGTAGCACTATAGTTAGCTAACATAGGAAACTTTTGAGGACTTTTATAGTGTCACTGGAATAATTTTCATTGATGTATACAGTGGAATCAAGGACAGAAGTATGAGTCATGAAACCCCAAAATTCTATAATCTCAGAAAAATAGACTGTGGTGGACTACACTGTTAATAGGTAAAGGACTGTGTGTGACAGGCTACTCCAAGATATCTGATTGGTTAGCATCAGTTGAGCAGAGAAAAACTTCTAAACTGCATGCTGAGGAGTATTCAGTCTGATTTCATCTGAAAAGAGTCACATACTGTCAGTTTTGGATTTTATTCCTGACCATGATCTATCCCTCATTTCACCTGACTTTATTTTCTATGTTGAGTAAAATATTTTGTCAATTTGGAATTTTAAAACATCATGAGTGCCATTTAAGTTTCAGGTTTCTTGGCTGAATCAACAGCCAAAATATCATACTATGATGGGGTGGGACAGCCAGAGTGCTACAGAAAAGGAGAAAACCAATAACTAGAGCAGTTCAGACAGACAGGGAAAGAAAACTGGGGGCAGGGGCATAATCTAATATCACATTAAAAAGATGATCATCTTTCTGATGATGTGCCTTCACTGGAGGATATCCCCCAATAGGGTGACAGCAGTTCCCCATTGTGGGCCAATCAGAGGCTCTCCTGCTTACTTGGCATGAGAACAGCCATCTGGCCAAGCTGTGCCATAACCACACTACATTCACCAGCTTCCTGGCCATGATATGATGGGGAGGCCTATTCAGCCATACTCTACCACAGCCATGACATGCTCCCGAGAGCCAGTTTGGTGTAGTGGTTAGGAGTGCGGACTTCTAATCTGGCATGCTGGGTTCGATTCTGCACTCCTCCACGTGCAGCCAGCTGGGTGACCTTGGGCTCACCACAGCACTGATAAAACTGTTCTGACCGGGCAGTGATATCAGCGCTCTCTCAGCCTCATCCACCCCACAGGGTGTCTGTTGTGGGGAGAGGAATGGGAAGGCGACTGTAAGCCGCTTTGAGCCTCCTTCGGGTAGAGAAAAACGGCATATAAGAACTAACTCTTCTTCTTCTTCTTCTTCCCAGGTCTTCTGGCTGTCAGGAGAGCTCAGGGGGGCTGTCCAGCCCAACTTGCCACCTGGCCCTCACTGCTCTACAGGATCAAAGGCATAAGGGCAAATGGCAGGATGCTCCTGCAGGACATGGTTGCCATGTTGGCAAACAGCCTCCCTGCTCTGCAGGATTCCTCCCACCTTTTCAAAATGGGCTTTGCTACTAGGAAACATAAATTGAAGCCTGAATAAAAGAGATTATTTTATAAATGATATATGATGATAGTAATTAATTATTGGAAGTAGACATGTCCAATATGTAATTTTTGTATTACTTTAAATAAACTTTATACTGTAATACAGTAAAATGTTTTTAAAAGTTTGTAATTAATAAAATTAATAATATTTTTATTTGCTAGGACTTTGGAAACACAGACAACAGACTTCTTTTAGGAGGAGAGCAATTTAGTTAGGGGCTTTTTGGAATAAATTGCAGTGTTTTAAATGTGTAATGTTTTTGAACTATGAAGAAAGCAGAATATAAATATAGGACTAAATACATTTTAAATTAAATTATTTATTTATTATTGAAATTATATAATATTAAAAGTTTAAATAATATTTAAAGTTCCATATACCAGATGTTAGTTTGATCCCATTTCTATTCTATCAGTCATTTTCACAATACTGCTATGATATAGGTAAGGTTTACATCAAGGTTTCATTTCCTAGTGAAAATAGGAGCTGAAAAGACAAATGTAAATCTCAGTTTATGCAGTATTTTGGATATGTGCATTAGCATTAGCATTAGCATTAGCATTTCATTCATTCATTCATTCATTCATTCATTCATTCATTCATTCATTCATTCATTCATTTGCTGCCCTCCCTTGCAGCTTCAAACAGTTTATATAGAACATAGGGATAAGTACAGCTCAACAACTTCAATCAACACAATAATTTAAGCAACCAATAACAACAATTCCATACAAAAATTCCAACACCAATGGGGACAACATTGTCAACTATGGTCCCATAGGTACAATATGGGACTTTCTGGGATGTGTATCCTATCAGTATCCAGGCTGATTGTGATATTTATCCTAACCTATATGTACAATGTAGTATATCATTGTGATCTGAAATACCATGGAAGAAGAAGGAGAGAACTTTAAGGTTAAGCATTTTAAGAGCATAATGAAAAGTAGATGGTTGTTCATTCCAAGTTCGAAGGCAATTTGCAGAACCTCACATTTGGTCTTTGTTGAACTGGTAGGCTTTTATGTGATTTCTTCCTTCTCCAGAGCATTGATGTTAGGTTGTACTGAAGGTAAATTAAATGGGCACTCAAAGTGCTAAAAATCTTCAAAGGCAAAAGCTATTGTGCTGTTTCACAGCTAGCAGAAATGCAGACATTCTTGAAAAATTTAATTGAAAGATTCAACAAATACAGCCTCCGATCTAGGTCAGGGGAATTCTTTCTTGTCATCCATCACTTAAGAGTATCTTATTTCTTTCTGTAGTGAGTGATGAAACTGCTAACGGGACTGTTGATATGTGCATTGGTTAACCAGTGACCTTTCCCAAGTAGTTTTTAAAATAAAAAATGAATGTGAAAAATAGGTAACCTTTATCTTTTGATAAATTTGTGAGACAGTGGAACACTGAACCAAAACCAATCAGTTTCTCCTTAGAACAAGCAACTAAAAACCAAACACTTTCATACTTGTATGATGATTTTTTTTCATTCTTAGTAGTAGGACCTAATAAGCAAATTTGAAATTAAGAGTTTTTGTCATCCTTCCTTCCTTAAAGCTTTATCTGTGGAGTTCTGCAGAAAGTCTTATTTTTTACTGCCACATGAGGCCATTTAACACAGCCAATTAGCCAGTGAGAATTTCTGCATGATGCGACCCACAAATTGTTTCCTGGATGATTTACAATTTCTTATCCCTTTGGTTTGGGTCCCTTGATCCTCTGTTTTGGCTCTGTTTCTTCCTCAGATAAACCAAACAAATTTTTGTTTAAGTGCAAATTTCTTTTTCCTTACATCATTTTTTTCACATAAATTGTATGCAAATATAACAGCATTATACTATTTTTTTCCTATAATTAGAAATGTCATGTTCATAGAACATAAAGAATATGAAGTAACTAAACCAACAGCCATAACCAGAGATCTACAACCAGTGAAAAATTAGAAGCAAATAAATAAAAATAGGCCCATTATGCACAGTGGCAGCTACTCCGCGCTGCCGCCATGCTATGGCGGCAGGATGCCCCGCCATTCCCTTTGTATGCATGGGGGTGGGGCATGCAGGGCTGCCCCCACATAGCATTGCACCGGAGCCAGGAGGCCCGGGACACTGCCGGCAACAGGAAGTGGCAGCGACCAGGGGGGGGGAGGTGGGGAGGGGCCAGGGGGAGTGGGGGGGCTGAGACCCCTCCTTACACTATGGAGGGGTCAGGGGCATGTGGTGTCCCTGTAGGAACACTGTAGTTCAGGGCCAGGCGGGCCAAAAGGCCCGGTGCTATCCATTATGCACAGTGCCGGCCCGCCACAGCCCCTGCCGCCACCCGGTGTATCCAGGAAGCTGTGGAAGTTCCCGCGTTTGCATAACACAGGACTTCCATGGCCCTGGGCCAGGACACACCCACGCTGGTGGCAGCAAGCATTATTGGGGATTTTCCCTGAAGCGCTGCCACCGCCAGCGCGGGTATTCTGCCCCGTGCATAATGGGTCATAGAGAGTATTATTTTGTCTCTGTCTTGTATACAGTGTTAAGATTGACACATTCCACAGATTCCAAATTATATAGTCACCCAATCCAAGTATCTATATCTATAGAAATTTAGGTTTGGTTCTTTATTGCTTTTTAAAGCTCCCAGTCTAAGTTTGAACAAAATGTTTCAAATTCTTTTGGCTAAGTCAAGTGTTTCTCAGAAATATGTTTATAAGTAGGTGACTCTGGAAATATGGATGTTAATCTGGAATAAACTTCCTTTCTTGAAGACAACTTCCCAGTACAAATACCAATAGCCTGCCCATCATAAAGACACAGTCATTGTGGGAACTAAATCATCAGTTTGATACTTAAAATTCAAAAGCCATCTTCTTGTATATCAGGTGGTTACCCCTTATTTGTTTACTCCATATCTCACTGATTATTTTGATACTTTCCTTATTGGGTAAATGAGTAAATGGAGGTAACCGTGTTTTTGACAAGAAACTTTCTCATTAGCTGTAAAGTTATTGTTAATTGCTGATGAAAGCAAAAGTTCTTGGAGTTCTCTGAACATTTTAGGAACATTTAGGAAGCTTTTTTGTTCCATATATATAAATAGAGAAAGGGAGAGAGAGAGAGAGCAAGAGATCTTTGTAAACATTTTTTAAATGTTCAGAGAACTTCAAGAACTTTTGCTTTCATCAGCAATATATAAAACAACTTTATTTTTAGTACTTAAGGTAAATATGTATATGTATGTGTATATGCATATGTATATATATACACACATACGTATATACATAAATAAAACTTGGTCAACTTAAGTACTAAAAATATAGTTATTATGAAACAGTATAGGGTTATAAACTTAAAATATATAAAATATATAATACTACTACTAAAGAATAAAAATAAAATAAAAAGAATTTAGTATGGCCTAACTTGAGACTTCAGATCAAATGAATCAACCTTAAAGGAAAGAAAATACAGTTTCTCTAACCATAAATACAGTTTTTCTAACCATAAATGGTGGCAGTTGTGATTTTAAAAAGGGACCTTTGCTACTTTAAAGAGAGACAATCTGGCAAGATATGTAAGTGCTGTCAAGTTGCAACTGATTGATGGCAACCTCAGGAAGGGACCTACAAGACAAGTGAGAAGCAGAGGTGGTTTGCTACTGCCTTCCTGTACAGCATCTTCCTTGGTGGTCTCTCATCCAAGGCCTGACCCTGTTGAGCTTCTGAGATCTGATGAGATCAGGCTATACCATATCACCTTCCCTCCCTCAATTTGGATGGGAGACAAGATGTGTGTTTGGTCATTCAGCATGAAACATCTGAGTAAGTGTAGGATTTTGGTAAATAAGACATGTTGTTCAGCAATATTACAAAAGTTACTATAGCTCCCAATTCTCCCTTTATGTCTGTTTTACCCCACCCCACCATTCTTGGGATCCTGGCTTGCAGAATTAGAACTGAAAGGGGGCAGAACTGGATGGTATGAACAAACAGAAGCTGAATCCAAACAGACTACCACAGTCACCATGTCATCTTACTGTAGAGAAACGATTTTACTTACCCACAGATTCTAAATCCAAATCATTTTTTTAAAAAGATGCCAGATCTATAGAAACAAGTACAAGCCCATAATTTTTGTTTTATATTGGTTTTACTTGGTCTGTGAAATTGTTTCTCTCTCTCTGCTTGTAGGGCTCTATTTCATTTGACAGTGACATAGATGAATAGCTCCATTTCTCTTAAGGACAGTGAAGGATCATGGTGCATTGTGGAAACCATCAGACAATCCAAGATCTCTTGGGGCAAATTCAAACCTGATTGTGCTAGGAAAGGTGCAATTCAGTAGAAGTCAAAGATGAATATGATTATGTGAGGTGAAAGAATAATTCTTCAATGTTATATTTTTGTTGAATTTTAAAACATGCCATGAGGGGAAGATAGTGAAAATAATGTATGTGGGAAATAGTGAAATAAGCATCATGTATGCATTCTTATCTTAGCCAAAGAGACATCTGCCAAGTTGTTTAATAAATGTTCTCTTTTTAGAGGACATATGCTATGTTCATATGGGTTGTAGTAAACTGCAAGATCCCATTAAGGAATGCATTTTCCTAACATTTTCCGGATGTGAGATATGTACAGAATTTTTTTTAATACCAGAAACTTTAACCTCCAAGTCACAGAGAAGGTTGCTATTAACTAGGAAGTTCAGTTTGTAAAAAAGTAATATGTGAGGTGCTTCAACTAAGTCCTATTTCAACACTTGATCATCACCATTTCCAAATCTTTACCTAATTTGCTTGTCTTAATTGCACATGACATTATAAAATTGAACTTCCCCCTTCCTGTTTATGCCTGCCATCCCTAATGCATTACCATGTGTGAGATTTATGAGTGTAGCACATGAGACCTGTCACAGTTAATCTCATTTGTAACCTTTCAGGTGTGTGACAGCACAGGGCTTACCAAGAAGCAGGCGATGCCTTTTTTGATCTCAGAGTTTATTTCTAAAATAATACTTTAATTCATGGGCAAATTCATGGGAGCAGGTAGCAAAATGCAATGGTACTTAGATTTTTTTGTTTTGTTTTATAACAAAGAGCTATTTGTATTTTCAAGATACTATCCCAGTAGTTAGATAAGCACACACTAGTTACCTTTCCAGACTGAAAAAGAAAGTGTGTAAAATGCTGCATTTAGATGAGCTATTTATTCCCATTTTTTAACTTCTACGGAAGATGTAATGAGCCATGCTTTTGTTCAGCACAGAACCCTTTCAGAAGTGTATAGTCAAGTGTTAAATGTTTGAGGGGCAAGATCAAAAACAGCAAGAAAAAATGAAATGCAAGAATTATCAAATGGATTATCAGAAATTAATGAAAAATTACAAGAATAAGCACAAGAAATTGTAAAAATTAAAGAGAAGCAAAAAGATTATAAAATACATCTAGAAATGCAAAATATCACACTGGCCTTTTTTGTACCAGGAATTTGGCCTGGCACAGTGCTTGTGTGGTCATGGGATGAATTTCCATTTCCAGACAATGCCAGTACCAGTCCAGGGTGATCCCAAGCCTGGTGCGATGGAGGCCCTCATTTGCCCCATGGCAAGGGAATGTTTATTCCTGAACTGATTCTGCACCCACATGTTTTTTTTGGGCTCGGTCTTGATGATTTCAGTTCGAATCAGGCTCAGATCTTGCCAGAGATCTACAAAAATCATTCCCTCCTGATTGGAAAGAGCATTAACCCACCTGCTGTAATCTGTACCCAAATAGACACTTCTCCCTGGAAACTGGGAAAACCTGATCGCCAAGACTTTTTCTCCCCTCTCCTTCTTTTGGTCTCTACTGATTGGCAGATTTTCAGCAGGAGCAGCCCCTTTAACTTCTGGTGGTTTCATTGCACTGCTTCCCCCTTAAGTGAACTGATAAGCATTAATATCAGAAGTAAAGATGAACTCTATATTCCTTCACCTGGGGGGGGGGGGGAGAGAAACACTCTCTGCTGTTTTTCTGTTATTTAAAATATTCACTGAGTTTTGGCACGTATTTCCTCCCCTTCCCTCCTTCCTTCCCACAAACACAACCACAGGTTTGTCTTTAACACCTTCTGATAGGAGTGATTAATGCAGTACTTGAGGGATCAGGAAAAGCAGAAAAACACTTCCACCAAATAGAAGTTTAGACACAATCCAACCAAAGCTGAAATGGAGGAACAGAATAAAGGGGCTGCTCCTGCTGCATACCAACCAATCAGGAGAAACCCCAGACAATGTCATTGCTGGAGGCGTGGGTGGGGATGGGAAAAGCCAAATGAAGCATCCCATCTGCACCCAGAATAGAGTACAATGGGCTCACATTTCTCTTATCAAGTGGGGAAAATCAACTCTTGGATAAGCTGGGGAATAAGTAGTTTGTCTCCAGGGTCAATGCTCACCTGTGCAAATGATGACTGGGAAAATCCCAACTGGAAATCAGTATCAAGTGTAGAAAGCTTTTGTTTATCTGAACCCAACCAGCTTTAAAAGCCCGGTGCAGAGAAGCTCCTGGTGCACAAAAGGTCACTGAGAAAGCAGATCGAAGAGTTGGCATCCTGGAAACTCAATGCAGATCTAATTATTTGCCTTTCTGATTTAGCTCTTCTGGTTCAAATGTGCCAGAAGACATATAACCAATAGGAAGTTTTGGAGGAGAATCAGTTTCAGCCTGTTTGTAGAATTTAAACATGCAAAGGAGTTAAGTACCAGCTGTTTAAAGAATAAATAGCATTACTGAGAATAGAGGAATAACTTTGTAAAGAGAGAAGAGAGAGTCCTAGCAGTCTAACTGACTAACTGTTCTTCAACTGTATGCAAACAGGAAGGAAGTGTGCTCAAAAGAGTGGGGAAGTCTTTGAAAAATATGAGGAAGTTCCTGATCTAAATATGCTAACTACGTAGCTCCTCCAATACCCCTATAAGGAATTCTTCATTTTTGCAGCTGAATCATACATGCTACAGATCTTGCATACTCTAACACAGCCTTCCTCACACAGGTGTTTACTGTGTACTGCTGACATGTGTAGTTACTCTTTTTCAATGGTTAACGTGAGATTAGCTAGTCACCTTTGAGCCTAGACAGAATATTTTTTATGTCCTCAAATTGGTTCATGGTGAATTGGTGCATTTTTCTCCTGTTTCCTGTAGCTTATAAGGTGTGCTGTGACTCAGAAAGAATGATGCAGAATGTTAACAAAAAGGGCAAGCTATCTAAGGAAGAACAGCTGGAGTAGTGGGGTAGGTGATGGAGGTGCACTGAGTAGCATCAACCAAGGATGCTGGACTAGATGGACTGCTGGTTTGATCTAGCAGGTCTCTTTTCTTAACTCTTAGTTTCTGGAGAAATGTGTAGTGGGACTGAGATTTGGCACCTCTCAGTGGAAATTGTGTGCAGGTTAGGAGACACAAAGCTGGCAGTAATGCTGGCCAAGTTTGGAAACAGGGTAGAGTTGCCATAAATGTTGCTGCTTATTAGCTGCAATCTGCACTTCTAACCTATTTGGTTCCATGATATTGTGGGGGCAAGTGCAATGGTGCACTTCTATTACAAAAGTAAAATGAAAATCTTCCTTCCAGGTTAGTCACACATACCACTGTAAAAGACATTTTCCAAACCCATTTTTTAATTTAAATTATTTATTTACAATCATAGAATTGTGTGACAGTTTATTTACTTATTTCTAGTGATTTATCTCTTAATTTTTGGTTCTTTAATTATATGATCAAAATAAATTGGGCAATGTGTTACCTGAAATGGAACAATGTCCTTGTTGAACATCTGGGTTACTGCTGCCCCCCCCCCTGGAAAGGTGCCACAAATCATTCATGTTTCAGGTTTGACCTGACTAGAACCTTGCTGACTTCCCTCAGCAGTCCTTTGTGATTCCAGGAAAGGTGATTCTCAGTGCCATGAAATATACCAGGACTACTAACCATGAGGGCAAGGAGGAGGAAAGGGGCAAAATGACAGTCTCCTTCCTCTTCTGCCAATACAGCTATGCTGATGGGGAAAAAATGAGAAGGGTAATTTTGGCCTTTTCTTCATCATCAGTGCAGGGTAAAATACAAGTATTTGTTGGTGGTAGGACGTACTGTCAAGTCATAGCTGACTAATTGTGATCCCTTACAGTTTTCAAGGCCAGCAATGAAGAGAAGTGGTTTGCCATTGTCTGCCTCTGCACTGTAGTGAGCCTGGACTTCCTTGGCAATCTCCCATTCAAGTACTAACCAGGGTGATCAGTCTGGCCATTTGAACCAAAAGAATCCCTCCTGAGAAATTCGTTGATCATTCTTTTCTACTATTCTCTGCCATGTCTCCTTAACAGGTGGAACCAAGGAGCTGAACGTCTTCTGATAGAATAGAGTAGTATGCCAGGTTCTTTATTATTCCATTTAAAACTAGTAATATGCTCTTGGCTTCATCCTGTTCAGCCTGCACTCTGTGGATAAGTACTATCCATCTCCTTTCTTTGCTGATTCCATTGTATAGGGAGAACTAAAGGTTGCAGAGGAAAATCAGGGTGAAAAAAGATTCAGAAAATGCTGGGGGGGGGATCTACCTTCAGAAAGATATGGCCTCATCTCTTTCCTTTCAAGTTTTATTGTTAAGACTTGGTCAAAAGTCCTATGATACTGACTTTAATTGTACTCTCTAAAATATCACTTAACCCCCTAAAAACTAAGTTACTTCTCCTGCTTTCTATTGATGTCGGGGAAAGCTTATATTGTCCATTATGAGTAAGATTTGATCTTCTTCAAAACTTTGGCGTATGATCGAACTTGTAGTCCTTGTGCCATTTAGACCATACACCTTTCCTTTGATAAATGGAAGTTTTGCCTGAAATTACACTACAAAGTCAATACTGTTTCCTTTGAAGAAAAGTTTGCAGGAAGAGCTGGAGAAGATCACATCTTCTAGCAGAGAGTTTTGAAATGGCAAAGTCTAGCATTCAAGATAGACAATGGCTTTAGCCAAACTTGATGCATTCTTCCTTTTCTTAGTGTAATAAATAGAACACAATTGTATTTTGGGGAAAGGAAATGAAGTTGCTGAGTTTTGTCTCTTGAGTCACAAAATAGCTTGCAAAAATGATTATTGCTTTAATGTATTTGTACTTTTTCTTCCCCAAAGGGGACCCAAAGGGTTTACAATATTCTCCCCTCTTTTATCCTCTTAACAACCACTTGGTGAGCTAGGTTGGCTGAGGGAGCAAGAAAATGACTGGTCTAATATCATCCAGCCGACTTCCAAGGGATGGTCAGGTTTCCAAACTAGATCTCCAAGATCCTGGTACCTATAGCACATGGGAATCACTTTCCTGTTAGGGTTGCCTGTTGGGGGTGGGAAGAAATTGATGGGCAAAATATCAAGTGTGATTGTTGTCTCTGGCATGATGATGTTGCTTTTGGCATGACCCAAAAGTGACATCTTCATATTGGGAGATGCTCTAGCATTTGCCCTAAACTGTGTGATTAAGCTGTAATTTAAGCAATTAAGGTTTAAGGAATTGCTAGAGCATCACCCAAAGTACAATGACATCACTTCTTGGTCATACTGGAAGTGATGTCATCACATTCTGGAGGCTGTTTTTGCCCCCACACACACACACACAAACATAAATCCCAACCTTCTCCATTTTCTGCTGGTTGCCAGGCATTTACAGTATATGTACTATACATAGGGATGGGCATGAACCAGCTGATGAACCTATTCTTGTAATGAGTTATGGCCAGTTTGTGGTTTTTGAACTGAAGTTAATTAATTAATTAGGCAACTTCTATACTATACTGCTTCCTTGCTATTGGATGCCTCAGGGCAGTCAACAGCATAGGCATTAATAGAACAATCAGTGTAAAAGCCAAGAAAATACAGCATGTGTTGATTTGATCTTTGTAGGAACATCCATTCGGGGCATATATGTTTTCTCTATAATAAAAGCTTTCCAAAGAACATTCAGTTCTATCAGATCCAAACTATTTTGTTATGGAAAGACTCTGCCTTTTGAAATATTGCTTTCAGCTTTCAGATACGGAAGTCAAGGAAACACTTAAAATCCAAGGGCAAATGATAAAATCAGCATACATTGAAGGAAGAGGTAAGCTATAAAGAGAACGACAGCTGTTAAGCAAGTTGCATCACTGGTAGAATTTATAAACAAAGAGTCGGATCCTGGCAGCTTTCACTTGTCCCAATCCCACTTTTCCTCCTGAGGCAAAGGTGAAGTAGGAGAGCATCTACCCGGAAGAAGGAGGCCGAATGCAATGCTTAACTCTTTCCTTGCTCACTGATTCTTCTCTGTTAGTGCTTTGCTGCAGCCTGAAAACAGAAGCATGCCCAGACAAGGAGCAAACCTTTTTACAAGGGTGTATTGGTAGGTGCAGGAAAGGTCAATCCTCCCTCACATGCCATCCATTCTCTACCTTCCTGTCACCTCAGCCAGCACACTTTCAGAAACACACCCCTTTATGTGATCACTCGCTATTCTGCCCCACAGAAGCTTGTGTAGAGTAGGAGCAAAAACCAGCATACTGGAAAAAAAAAACAATTGTTTCACCACCACAACCAGCCTCAATTGAATTAATCTCCCCTGTCTTCTCACATGATGATTTGCTTACCTTTGGGAAATGAGCAATATTTCAAGCAAAGGGTTGTCAACTGGCCCAGAGAAAAACACCCTGTCCCTTTCATAGATGCTTCAGGTGTGGAAATGGCTAGCTAAAGTTTTTCATAGGATGAAGTTAAATAACATCACCTGCTGATTGCTTGCAAATTAAATTGATGTTAAGGAGGTCACTAGAATGACCTATTCAAAACCTGTCAAGCCTAATTAATTTTGCAACTATAATGTAGAAGTTGTGGGCAGTTTCCTCATGTCCCCTTTGTCCACATTTCTGTGATTCAAGGATTATTAGTAAAACACATCCAGATCTTCACTAACAATTTCCAATATGGATTGGGTGATTCTCATTGTGATATAGGTTCTGAACATTTGGAGCTCTCTAATGTGCACATAGGTTTTCAGTAAAAACAGACAATACAAATTAGGCAATTTTTCTGATATGATTTACTTATAAAATAATGTTTGAGAGTCTTAAAGTTGACACTCTCTGTTGTGATATTAGGCATAAAGGTAAAGGTATCCCCTGTGCAAGCACCGAGTCATGTCTGACCCTTGGGGTGACGCCCTCCAGCGTTTTCATGGCAGACTCAATACAGGGTGATTTGCCAGTGCCTTCCCCAGTTTACCCCCCAGAAAGCTGGGTACTCATTTTACCAGCCTCGGAAGGATGGAAGGCTGAGGCAACCTTGAGCTGGCTGCTGGGATCGAACTCCCAGCCTCATGGTCAGAGCTTCAGACAGCATGTCACTGCCTTACCATTCTGCACCACAAGAGGCTCTGATATTAGGCATATATCATCATATTAAATAATTGCCTAATTTGCATTAGCTATTTTTACTAAAACCCTGGATGTATATTTCCAATGATTTCTTAATCCCAGAAATATACATCTCAGGTACCTGAAAAACAATTTTCATCTTGTGTCTACAGCTGTTAGACATGGGGGGAGAAGGGACACTTCTGAAAGCCCTGGTGATATAATTTCTTAAAATCTGTAGGACTCCGTGCAGCAATCCTGGACTTCCAGGGTGTTCTCCTACCCAAGTACTAACCAAGACCAACCCTGCTTAGTCGCTGGCAAGATCAGGCCACCCAGGTAATCAGTAAAACACATTCAAATATTGACTAGCAATTTCTAATTAAGTGATTAGGCAACATGAGGACAATCCTACAGTTCTGATGTACCTGTAAATCAGTGTGTCATATATACTAACTCTGTGCCCTGTGATTCAAGTCATTCAGAACTAGCTTGATATGTACTTGTTTTTTCCCCCTTCCTGCTCCATGTGCTATGTATAATTTTTTTACTATATTTTTTCTTGTAAACCCCTTTGATTACTTTTTTTGGAAGGAACAGAATATAAATAAATTGAACAGATATAAGCTGAAACCAGGTGTTAGATTCTTTTTACAAGTTTAAATGGCGGAACAGAGAGGAAAGGACAACCACTTACCTTTCTGGTTGTTTTCCATTTTAAAATCCCTTTAAACAGCCCTCCCTCCAAAAAAATCACTTTAAACAGCCCCCCACCTGGTTTGAACTTCATATGAGCAGGTCCATTTTTCATGCTGAAGTTGTAAACTGCCTAGATCATTCTACTGCAGGGTGCCTACGGTAGCTCCAATAGAAATATGTTTTCAAAATAACAACAACATATAGGTTAGGGAGACAAGAAGAAGAGTTAGTTTTTATAACCCATTTTTCACTACCTGAAGGAGTCTTAAAGTGGTTTACAATCATCTTCCATGGGGGACCATTTCTGGCAGCACACACTGTCCATTCTGTATTTCTGCCTCCACGTTGTTTACAATCATCTTCTTTTCCTCTCCCCACAACATGCACTCTGTGGGGCTGAGAGTGCCCTGATATGACTGCTTTGTGGAAACAGCACTATCAGGGCTGGGATGAGCTCAAGGTCATCCTGCATGTAGAGGACTGTGGAATCAAACCCAGTTCACCAGATTAGAAGCCTCTCCTCTTAACCACTGCACCAAGCTCGCCAAAGAAGGAGGAAGGTTTTGGCATTTATACACCACTTTTCACTACTCAAAGGAATCTCAAAGTGGCTTATAAATTGTGCTCTTTTCCTCTCCCCTCAACAAACACCCTGTGAGGTAGGTGGGGCTGAGAGAGCTCTGAGAATGGTAAGTAGTCCAAGGTCACCCACCTGGAGTTTACTGTGAGTTGACTAGAAAACATGGAAGACTGCAGAATGTCTGGAGATCTGTTATGGGCTGATATATTTCCTAGAGCCAATTACATTCTTCAGGCAACTTCCTGTACAACTGCAGTCAGTTTAGAGGCCTTTTCTGTGGTGGCTCCAGTCCTTTACTCCATTTAAGAAGGCAAGTGAGGCAGTGAGGCAGTTCTGTTCTGGAGAGCATTTGGTGGAGTGTGAATTTTCTCTGCAGATTTAATCCTGTGTGTTCTTTTCTTGTGTGTCTGAATGTTTTTCAGTTGGTAAAATGTACATTTTAATCAGTCTTAATTTTGTTAATTGCACTATGCCCTATGACCTTGCAACTTGTTTATGATGTTATTCACCATTTTGAACCAAGGAGATTTTTTAAATGTCATGTTATTTATTTTCATTTGTACTCTGCCTCTCTCACTGGGACTCATGGCAGATTAGAAGAAGAGCTGTTTGTTTGTAACCCTCATTTTACTACCCAAAGGAGTCCCAAATCAGCTTACAATCACCTACCCTTCTTCTCTCCACAACAGACACCGTGGGAGAATGTTTACTGGACCAAGGTCACCCAGCTGGATGCATGTGGATGAGGAGTGGGGGAATCAAACTCAGTTCTCCACTACACCAAGCTGGCGCTACAAGTACAACTCAGATAAGTGAAGTTAGACATTCTTTAAATATATAGTAGATCTGTTGCCTTATAGGAATGTCTCTGCCTCCATATATGTAAATAAAATAAATATTACAAAAATGCCCTGTCTCCAGTATTCTTTCCTCCAAAAGTAATTAACCCAGGTAAACTCTGGCCCACAAACTTCTTGCCTTTCCAAGATAGATGCTGGAACACTGTCATTCCATCACCATGTTAGCCCAAGCCCTTTCACAGCTTCCTTGAACTGTGATCTATAAGCACCAGTTGAATACATCTGTCAAGTTGCATTAGAGAAATTGAATTTGACTTGGCATGATTCGCAATCCCAAGGAAATGTCAAGCTGATGTTTGAGTACCTAACTAGCTAGAGTTAAAGCTTCAGATGATTTTTTTAGCACCTTTAATATCCTCAAAATATCAGGGGCCATATTGAAATGACTTGAAGACATTCTTGTTTAACATTTAGCTCTGGAATTTCTCAGATCATGAAAGAATCCCCCCTCCCCCGGAATGTTGAAGTAAAGTCTGTGGCTCTTTGGGGCATGTGACATCCTTTGGATGAAGGGATGTGACAGGGTTGTTGGCTGGATTCAACTCCTGGAGCTTAAAAGTATGCTTAGTCAACAAGAGAAAAAGCAGGAATAGTTTAAAAACATTAGGTCTACCAATGGGATCCTAAATAGTGTCATAGCCTGTTAGTGTTAAAGCCTATCAGCTTTAGTGAGCATAGAAGGGTGTAAGCTTGGTTTGAGTGTCACTGTACAGTAGAGCCTCCACATTTCTTGCAAAATAGTGATGGGATTATTATGATGATGTCACAGTAGGAGAATAAACAGGCCGAAGATCACATCATGTGACTGGACTGTTGACTGCTAGTAAGTGAAATCATGAGTCATGGATCCATGGGTATTTCCTTGGGCAGCCAAGCCTTGTAAGAATCCAGGAGCCTCCCCACTATTTTCTGGTTGTTGAGTTGTGCTCTACTGCCTCGGATGCTGGTGTTGAGACAGTAACTTGGAGGAATACCTTCAATGTGGCCCTTGAACCTCCAGTGGGGTTAAGGACCTCCAAGGTAATTCTGGATATTTGCTCCTTCCCTTTCTTTTAAACTTTGGAGGATAGACCTACTGCTACATTGAAAATAATCTCAGGTAAACCTGTTCTCCAGAAGCAAGGCCTACTGGTCAGCTGTCAAGTTGGCTTGGTTGTTTAGCCTGGCCTTTTTTAAATGATAAAAGACTATTATTTTCTATGAGAGTAGACCTGGCCTCCCATAATTTTCCATAGGTAATAAATGCCCTTTAGAATTTACGGGCACCACTTGTTTGTCAGGGTCAACTTCCTCTCCTTGTCTGACTCCCTCCCTCTCCACTCCTGGAGCCTGGGGATGGGGTAGAATATACCCCCAAATTGGTATAATTTTAGTATTTTTAAAAGGGCATGACTTGGGGAAACTGACATCATTGAAGTTTAAGGCTATGTCTGAAAATAATAATGAAAATGAAAGCACTCTCCAGAATTTTTGCTTAACAAAACTCATGCCTTTAAAACAAAAGTAAACCAAAATTAGAACTTTTTTTCCTTGACGTGCACTCTCGCAATACCATTTGTAGGGCAGCATGTTGATATTCTAATTGTGGATGAAATTGATTTTGGGTGAAGATATTTCAGCTGAAACAAAATAGCTCCTTCAATAGTAGTCTTTCTTTTTGTTTTTCTTGCTTTTATGATATAAAGATAGGCCCCAGTTCTATAAGATGCCATTTCCCCTATATGTTTATGCCCTAGACTATGAATGCTTGACTCTGAAATCCTAATTCAGAGTATGGGCTCATGAAGAAATCTTTGTCTATGATTGGCAGCAGCACACCATGATCTCTGGCAGGGGAAGATCTTTCCCAATACCTGTCACTTGAGATTCTTTATGCCTAAAACAGCATCATGGGTGGGACTATGAATTAATTTTGGGGCATCTGCTTCTGGTTCTGGTTCCTGGAATCTCCAGTTATATTTATCAGCTAGCAGGTGATGTGCTTACTCTCATCCTGATACCCTGGAGAGCCACAGTCAGAGAGTAGACAACACAGACTTTTGTAGATCAACATTCTCCTTTAATATAAGGCATCTTCATTAGTTTATGTGGGTTTATATATGGAAGCTCCTGCAGGCAAAACATATGTTCTCTGGCTGAGAATCAGGACCTCAAAGACAGGCAGCATTATCCTCTTTTGGTTTCAGCTTCTGATGTACTCATAATCAAATCTCAATATGGCCATAATTTATGATCATGAAGCAAGTGAAGAATACTTCCTGCCCTCACTCCGACATCTTATGCATAAAAATGGAAGGGGGAATAAAACCTTAGAGAACCAGCAAGTATGACAACTGCTGGTGCCACCCTCCCCACCCAATGGTAAGCTAAAAGTGGTTTAAAAGATATGCCAGATTCTGCTCCACCAAAGCTCCCACTTGAGATATTTGCCTGAGAGACCTTTCAGCTCAGTCCTATCTCAAATTCCCATATTTTGAATTTGCAAGAGAGAGGAGATATGGTAAAATTCACATGAGAACCTGTATTTTGAAATGTGAACATCCCCTCTGGATGTTGGACATATGCAAAAGTTAGTTGCAGAGAGAGAGACTGAAGAGGAAAGTACTTCTTTTCAGGCGAAGGATGACAAAATAGCAGGATGAAAATCTATGCCTGCAGCAGACTCCATGCTCTCCATTGCAAGTATTCTAGCCGACTGGAACTCAAAGGCTAAAGAATTTCTTGAAGAAAGCAAAGGCTGTGCTATGAGAAGGAGGAGGAAATGGGCTCAGCATGCTTCACATTGCTTACCCTGAGCTTTTCCTTCTACATAGCTGCTGTTCAAGTGCAGTGGACCTCAGGCAAGAACAGAAAAGAACAATGTTAATGTAACGTAAAAAGTGAGATTCAAGTTGGTCCAAGATAAAAGCATAGTCTGATTTTTCTTATGCTGAGAATATTGATATAAATATTGCTGGCCAAACTGATTAACATATTTATTTATACTTTTTTTTCTCCAGTGGGGACCCAAAGCAGTTTGCAGTATTATTCTCCTCTTCTTTGTGTTATCTTCACAACAACAACCTTTTGATTTAAGTCAGGCCTGGAGAGTTAAAGATAGAAAGACTATCTAAAATTACCCAGTGACCTTCTAAGGTAGAATGGAGAATCAAACCTGGTTCTCCCAGATACTAGACCAGCTTTGACCATCCTGAATCTCCCTGAATGTATTTTGACCAAACTTCATTATGACAATGATGGTTTATTGTATTTATTACCTGCCCTTTCTCTTTGGACTCAGGACAGGGTACATCACAGCAAAACATACAAAATAAGAATAAATTCTACATAAATGCAATATACAATAAATAACTAAAAATCTAAAACATTTAAAAACAGTTCAATCCTTAATTGTCTATTCTAAATTTCAGTGGCAAGGAAGGACACAGGGGGCACAGGAGTCTTACTGGCTCCAAAGGACCATAGGTGTGGTGGAACAGCTCTGTTCAATATCCCGCAGGGCTCTGATCTCCTTTGGAAGAGTGTTCCGGATTGCAAGCCCTGACTTCTTCGGAATAGTGTTCCACCAGGCCAGAACCTGGAGTTGCATTTAACGTGATGCAGCTAAACGTTCATGAATCAGACTTGCACTTGCACATGCCTTAGTAAGTACACTAGATGCTGCACTTGTGGCTATTTTTGCACCTGTACAACTGACAAGCTAAATCTTCATAATTATTGGAGAAGAAGGTATATATACCCCAGGACAGATCATTAATACGACCTATCTGGTGAGCCTAGAATCACTTGCAGTTCCTCCCTTTTTGCACCCGCACAGTTGGATACATTCTTTAAATGATTAGTCCTTGATGTGTTGTCGTTAATTTACTCTAACCAGGACAGTTCGCCTGCCCTTTCTTGTCCTGGACAGCACAAGAAAACCAGGACAGGAATATAGATTTGCAAGAGCTATGAGCTGTGAGACACATCTCTTTTACTTGTATAAAAGTTTTATAAACAAATTCATTACAGATTCTAAAGGAATCATGAAGACTTGCAAAAATGTTCATGCAGAAATAGATCTGGATCTGGTCATTGGGTAATATTGTTAAAAGGGATGTTGAGTCACCTGAGTAACAAGTCTCAGCTCAAAAATCTCAATATTTTTTTCTTTTAAAAATTGGAAGCAGCAGACAGAGGGGTAGAGGTGCTGTGCTGAGAAAGCAGACTAATTGTGTGAGAAAACAGTATAATTCTGCAAACTGGATGCGTCCAAATTCTGTCAAAGGCATCTGAACAGCTTGCCCAACAATTGGCTCCCTGCTTGCAGCAAATGAGTAGGATGTGAGCTGAAGCAGCAGGTGTCTGGGCATAACTACAGGGGACCAGGAATTGTTAGAGACAATTAAGTTAAAGATGAGCTTCCTGATCATGGACAGTTTTCATTATTGCAAGTTTTCTCAAACTGTACAGACAGTAGAAAGATGTATGGAAATACTGATGGATTACTAGAATAAAGATACTACAAACATCAAAATATCTTTTTTTTTTCTTGAAGAAATCTGAATTCTGCCAGCTTTCCTTCTCAAGTATCTTAGAGCAATATAAATCATTAGTTTGGAAATGGTGATAAGCTGGCATTAATACTCTTCTATAACAAGATGAATCTTTTATAACTCAGAACTTATCCACATGATGTTGCACATGACAGTGACTCATTTACAGGGTTGGCTATACCTCTATGTCACTTTCAAGTTTCCCCTGAAAGCAATGTAGTGATATAGCCAATATAACCATTAAAAAAAAATCCTTCCATCACTGCTCAGAGCTATGGAGGGCAATCTGGTCTGCCAGCAGGAGGTCTCCCACAACAGTAGGAGGCCAGGCATCCCTACTCATTTAAACTAAGCCCTAAGCTCTACTTGTGCCAGGGATCCATAGCCTATGCTGGAATTATATTTGCATTGCCAACATCTCATGCATAATGGATGGCAGCCCGCTTTAAATTGGATGCTGGATGAGTGAATGTCACATGGGCCCAAAGATCCAGTATCACACTGAAACTAGGCCTAAAGGCTGACTCATGCAAACAGAAGAATGAGGTGATGAAATGGCCCATGCCATTTTAGAAGGAGGTGGAAGATCAGTGAGGATCACATTCTGGAATAGTCCCCTGTATTAAAAATCCTGTCTGCAAAGAAAGGAAACAGAGTAAACTATTCTTTCTCCTTTGCTTTTTATCTGCATGCAGCGTTTTCAGTGTGAAGAATGCTTAAAGTTAGAATACACCCCTTGCAGTCTGAGGTAAGTTTGTCAAGTCTACTGCACTCACATTCTGCCTCCTCATTCCCATGGGTAAGCCATGCTTCAGTTGTTTATTTATTTACAACATTTCTATTCAGACTTTCTATCTAAATGGACTTTCAATGTGACATTTCAAAGTAAGTATATATATTTAACAGTTAAATAGAAATATATAAACAGGCTTGACACCAAAACCAGGGACAAATAACTGCCAACAGCAGTTATTTGGAAGTATGCCAAATAGAACAAAACAGTCTTCACTCACTGAAGAAAGGTAAATCACCCCGGGGAAGGAATTCCAAAGTTTTGGTGTCATGATTGAGAAGGCCCTTTCTTATGTTGCCAGACCTCTAGCCTAAGATGGCTACATGTTACCACTGAAATGCAGTTCTCTATAACATCCTGTCAAGGCGTCCCAGACTGGACCTAACGAGTTCCAAGGAGAAGGAGAAGGAGAAGGAGAAGGAGAAGGAGAAGGAGAAGGAGAAGGAGAAGGAGAAGAAAGGTTGGTTCTTATATGCCGCTTTTCTCTACCTGAAGGAGTCTCAAAGCGGCTTACAGTCGCCTTCCCTTTCCTCTCCTCACAACAGACACCCTGTGAGGTAGGTGAGGCTGAGAGAGCCCTGATATTCCTGCTCAGTCAGAACAGCTTTATCAGTGCTGTGGTGAGCCCAAGGTCACCCAGCTGGTTGCATGTGGGGTAGCGCGGTATCAAACCCGGCTCACTTTAGGATGCTTTAGGATGCTTTAGGATGCTTAGGGCTAATCCTGCGTTGAGCAGGGGTTGGACTAGATGGCCTGTATGGCCCCTTCCGACTCTATGATTCTATGATTCTATGATTCACCATATTAGAAGTCTGCACTCCTAACCATTACACCAAGCTGTGCACAAGAAACAAACGTTTGTAAAACTATATGTAAAGTTTATTATAAAATGTTAAACTAGCACTTTGGTTTTAGGCAAAACAAGTCTCTAAAATAAAACAGGTTCAGAAAATAAGAAATTCTAGCCTAACTATCATTACGAAAAGTTGCATTAGATGTCACATTCTTACATTCAAGCAGTCTCAGATCTTAGTGTTATGTTTGTGGGGATTTGGCCACTGATGCAAATGAGGGCTTCTGCCAGCCAAGGAACTAACCAATCAAAGGAACCTGTTAAGGTCCAACTAGATTGCTCTGCTTAGAGCCAATTGGATTGCTCTAATTAGGGCCAATCAGAGGCAGCATTGGGCTGCCTGCATGAGTTTGCCTATTTTTCTCTGACTCTTTGAGAGCGGCGGTATACAAGTTTATAAACAAACAAACAAACAAGATGTGCTGAAAGACTTGGCATCGGAAATGGTTTTTGAGGCTTTTGGATAATCTTGTATAAGTTTCTGACAAGTTTCACTGGTGCTGAAATAATTCTGGCAACTCATGTTAATATTGGGCCAGCAGAACAAGTTAGAAATATGGGTCAGAGTTTTCCTTATGCCTAAATATCCCACCCCCCAAAAAAGAAAAGGAGTGTCATGGGCAATTGCAATGAACCAATCAGAATACATTCTGGCTAGACTCCTCTAGAAGATTACCTCACCACTCCTGGCTCTCCCGCTGTCCCCAATTATGGCTCACAAGTTCTCACAAAGATCCAATTAGTGCATTCCATATTCTGGCCTTGAAGATGATACAGGGTCTGTAGGCTGCAGAGCCCAATTGGTAACACCTGCAAGGTGGAATTTTTTAGTGTCTACATCCATTAACCTTTGAGGAGAAGAATATTTCTTTGGTAAAACATTTCCCCCTCTACTTTCACAAAGAACCAGTTAGTACATGAATCAGAGTCATCATGTAGTGGCTTCTCTTGTCATGTCCTTCTAAGGCCAAGAGGACATCTCCATATTAGGGGTGCCCTTCTTCCCAGAGTTCCCAACCAGCACATATGCCATGCAGCTCCCTTAGCATCAAGGCTAGGGAGTGTTGGATATATTTTATGTAAAAGTAGCAGAGCTATAAATGATGAGACCAGACAAGGCAGTATTTAAAAAGTATTAATTTACTAGGCTAACAGGGTAGGGGATACTGGAAGGTAAAACAACACAAATACATCAATCAGGAGCTCTGTTCCAAAGCTGTTACATGGTGAAGAATTCAAAAATGGATCTCCCTCTGCCTAAAGCAGATCTCTTCTCAAACAAAGAGAGGAAGGAGAATCCTTCTTTTCCTGTTACTATTGCAGACATGTTAAACAAGCACACAGGCAATGGCCCCTAAACAATTTTGCATATCAATAGACAGACCACATGACCCACTTTGCATGTTCCCATTAGCAACTAGTGTAAACATATAGTCAACCCTTTTACTGATAGTCGGTGACTGACTCTTGCTAAAAGACCAAGTATGACTGGGAGGGACAGAGCATGTCAGTGCTCATCCCAAGAAACTGGTCCAGGCATGGCTACACACAGCCAAGTCCTGCAATTATACTTCTCATGGCCTGATGCCACCCCTTCCAGGGGAAACCAGGGCAGATTGGGAAATATTGCAAATAAGGATTGATCATTCTCCCCCCATCCCAGTTCCTAGAGAGAGATTGTATTAGCAAGTCAATTGAACACGGACATTCCCTTAATCCCCTCAGGGATCCTTCAGTTTCAGGTCTCTACCTGGGGCAGGAAGTAATCTTCCTCTTTTCAGGAATATGTTTTACCTCCATGTCCCATCCTGATCTCATCTATTCAGAGTCCAACTGATCTCCCTGATCTGCATGCCATGACTCATGGTCACCTGGGCAGGAATCTCAGGATTTCACCACTTATCTCACACCCATGGCCTTGGTCTCATGCCAGTCCAGGAAATTACTCATGTTGCAACTTTTTCATTTCTCACACTAATCCCTTCACCACATTGTTTCAGCCATGCCACACCAG
Organism: Paroedura picta; assembly: GCF_049243985.1. Lineage (NCBI taxonomy): Eukaryota > Metazoa > Chordata > Lepidosauria > Squamata > Gekkonidae > Paroedura > Paroedura picta. Next base: position 62,530,522 of record NC_135373.1, on the reverse strand, counting down.
CTAGGCTGCAAGCTATGTTTTTGGGAACCTAAGCAAGTTGCAAACTCGCCTTAGTGTTTATTCATCTGGTCTTGTGTCTTTCCCTCTCTCTGTTCTTCAAAGGGCCTGCTTTCCTTCATGTCTATTTCCCCCAAATTAATTCTTCTATCTCACCTGAATTAATCCCTCTATCTTGGATGTTATAATCCCCCCTCCCCAAATGTGAGTGTGTGAATGCTATTAGTTAAATTGCTAATTTAAATTGTCTAGGATTTCTTCTAAATAAAAAAAAATATTTATTCACTATTAATCTGCCTTGCCTAAGTTCCTGTGATTGGTATACAGAGGTGTTCCATTGTAACTGGCATCTCTTTCCTGTCACTTTAACCATTTAATTCCCCATCATAATTCATGACAGGCCATTTCTGGTAACATCCTGATTCAATGATGCTTTGCTATAGTGCAAAGATGAAAAGCATATCAAAGGGTTATCATTTTTTGACATTAGTATCAATCCACTGGTTAACATGGATTCCCTAATCTTCTTGGTTTGCCATATTGCATAGCATAGCCTAGAATAATACCTTTCTTTTGTTTCATGTATAGTAATTTTTGTAATAATTTTCTGGAGAGACTCTTTGGTAGTGATCTCAGATTATGCCAAGGAAACTAATATCAGTCTTCCTTACGAAATGCAGTTTGTGTATGTTTATTGCAGCCAACTTCAAGTGTTTCAGTATTGATTATTTAAATATTGGCTGCTGTTCTTTTCTCAGTATTCTCCTGCTGACTGACAGATCCCATTACTTTATCTGCAGAGGAATTCAGATTTGTGAAAGTTACGAGAAACAAGCGCTGCTACGTGAATCATCAATCTTGCTCCGTTGTTAATGTGGAGATGTAATGGAGACAGCTGGCATTTCCTTGACATGTTGTACGATGTCCCCCAAATCTCTCATCTTCCCAGCCTTGACAGAAAGAAAATTAATCGCACAGACAGCGATTTGTCATTTTGAGGATTAGCCAGACAATCCAGGATCACCAAAAGCACCAAATGTGTTCCTCGATGTAGCAATTTTGTGCACAGATTCCACAGTGACATGAGGACTAAAGTGGCATTTGGTGGGTTACCCAGGGAGGCAAATTGGTCCATTTCAGTCATAGGTTGTTTTGAAAGGTGCTGCTGAAACAAAAAAAAAAAAATCAGTGCTGCTTTCCCCCCTTAAGATGGCAGTAGCGATCTTTGTCTACAAGATCAGGAATTGGGGGAAGGGGGATAGTCAATGCTTTTATGAGTTAAACAGAGACTTATGTGTATATATAGCTATGAAAAGTTGTCCTGAGTAGGATAAAAATTAAAGGAAAACCACTGGAATTAGAATTCTGCAGTCTTAGATTTGTAGAGTTTTAAAAGATTATTGTAAAGGATAGCATAACTTGTTGAACATTTGACCAGACAGGATGTGATTGCAGCAACAGAGACTATAGAAAAAGGTTATAAATCACAGCTGCCCTGTGTTTCCTTGTCTCAAAAACAGACTGTCTTTTTTACTGTTTCCTTTAATTTATCGGTGCTCAAGGCTTTGCAGAACTTTAAATGTACTGGGCATCTAATTTTAAATTAATATTTCCAAATTTAGGACTAATCAGCCCAGGAAGCTTAAAAAGACATCCATAAAAGCCGAACAGATAATGTGGTTTTAAACTATCAAAGATTTTTTTTAAAAATCAGTGAAATAGAGTTTTCAAAGTATTACTTTGCACCAGTTGAACTTTATTGAGAATAGATGTATGGCAACTCACTGCAAATTTTGGTGTGCAAAAAGTTCTGGGGACATAACCAGGTTGTACTCATGGATCTAGTAACATGCAAGCAAAAACACAAATAGTCTTAATGCAGTTCTTGTGCAACACCAAGAACTGCAGTAAGCTACTTTCCTCCTTATCTTTCCATATATACTTAAGCATGTACTGTAGGAGGAAACTGGTTCAGAGTCCTGGATGGGAGGTGGGAATTTGAGGGATAATTGTCACAAGACTTCTAACAACTGTATCTTTTGGCAGTCACTGGGCAGATTCTTGGCCTCTGCATCTTCTTCTTGAGCACCTAGTGTGTAGGTAAGATACTACCTGCTATATTAACTGGAGGACTGGATAGTGCGGCAGTAAGGGAAGGGCTGGCCTCATGAGAGATGGTGCTGAAGGGTTGATGGGATTAGAATAGAGTTACCAGGTCCTGCCTGGCCACCTGCAGGAGGTCAACGGTTAGGGTTGCCAGATTGAGGCCAGGAAACTCCTGGAAATTTGGGGATAGAGGACAGGGACCTCAGTGGGGCGCAATGCTATAGAGTTCACCCTCCAAAGCACCCATTTTCTCCAGGGGGATGTGATCTCTGATGCCTGGAGATCAGCTGTAATACCAAGGGATCCTGAGGTCCCACCTGGAGGTTGGCATCCCCAAGTTAAAACAAAGCAGAAAAGTCTTTAGGGAAATTAAAAGAAAGCCAATTGAAACATATGCCCATTTAGATACAGCTTTGAATAGGTGGGTTGAGTGGCATAAAAACTTTTGAAGAACTGAATAAACAGCCTTAGAACAGCTCTAAGAGCAATTTAGATGGTTCCTGAGAGATAAAAATCTAAAAACAGTGGCTGTTTATTAGATGAGATTGAGGGGAACTTTGGGGGAGGATCTTTTCCCCTCCCATCATGAAAAATAAAGTTTGGGGTACCTCAGGAAAAAATCGAGTCATCTAACACCAACCCTGTGAAGAGAGACACTCCCCCACAAAATAGAGAGGTGTGTGTAAAAACAAAGTCCTAAAGAAGTTTCCCTGCATCATGGATTTATTTTTCCAAAACTGTTACATCTCTAATCTCAGCTTGAAACTTACGTTCCCTCCCTTACTGATCTTTCAATGTTGTGTTAAGACCACTAGTGTGGTCTCAGTACTTCAAGAGAGTGGGAAACTGTACCTGAGAAGGAATCTATTGCTGTGATAGATCTCATGAGCAATCAGTGGACCTGATGACATTAAAGGTAAAGGTATCCCCTGTGCAAGCACCGAGTCATGTCTGACCCTTGGGGTGACGCCCTCTAGCGTTTTCATGGCAGACTCAATACGAGGTGGTTTGCCAGTGCCTTCCCCAGTCATTACCATTTACCCCCCAGCAAGCTGGGTACTCATTTTACCAACCTCGGAAGGATGGAAGGCTGAGTCAACCTTGAGCCGGCTGCTGGGATTGAACTCCCAACCTCATGGGCAAAGCTTTCAGACAGCTGCCTTACCACTCTGCGCCACAAGAGGCTCCCCTGATGACATTACAGTCCTATATAATCAATTAGATCATGCTACCTGACAATGCTAGAAAGCCAATGTGGAGTATGGAAAGGAAGTGTTACTCTTATCTCTACAAAAAGGTTAGGAGATGCTCATATACAAAATAGAAACAAATAAAATAGCCCACAGTACAATTTTAAACTAGGCCAAACTGGATAGTGGCAAGAGGACCAATAAACCACTATGCATTGCAAATACCCTTGAATTGTCAGGGGATGCTGCTTTAGTCCTCTTACATTGAGGGGTTTTGCCGTTTGAAATTTAGAGTACTCTGAATTTGGCCTGACATACTGAATAAGACATAATTCATTGGATCATTGGATAAACAATGTCCATGGTAGCACAGTCAGCACCAGGCCTGCCAGCTGGATCTTTATTTGTCTGGATCAGACCTTGCCACATTAATCCATGCAACAGTCAAATCCAGATTGGTCTACTGCAATTTGCTCTACATAGACCCATTATGCACGGGGGTTTTAGCGCACATTCGGGGTGGAATGGCGGCGACTAAAATCACGGATAACGCACGGAGCCGGCTGCAACCGGCTGCAGCTTCGGTGTATGCCGCCGAAAAAGCCGCGTCAGTGAAACGCGGAAGAAAGCGCAGCTTCCGGGTGAGCGGGGCGCAACCAGAAGCGGCGCCCGGATCGGCGCGTGCATAATCGGTTACTCTGGGTTTTACCGCCGTCGCGCCCCGCCCCGTGTATAACCGGTATGCGTCGCGTCTTCCCCCTCCGCGTTTTCCATGTGACCCGAAATCGCCGTTTCGGCGGCCGTGCATAATGGGCCATAGGGTTGCCCTTGAAAATGCTTTGAAAACTACAAGTGGTCTGGAATGCATTTGCCATGTTACTGAGGGGAACATCGTAGTTAGTTCATATTACTCCAATTCTGCAGCAGCTACACTGTCTACCAATAAGTCTCTGGATCCAAATCAAGGTGTCAGTGTAAACTTTCAGTGATCTGGATCCCTTATACCTACAGGACCACGTCTCCTTTGGCAAGTCCTCCATGCTTCCTTCAGTCATTGCCTTGGAATCGCTTGAAGGTGCCTGGCCTCAGGATGCACCCATTAGCTGTCTCCAGGGAAATGACATTCAGTTGTGAGCCATATCCTGTAGAATGCACTCTCAGGTGTCACCTGGGCCCTGCTGAACTTGTTTAGTTTCTTCAGGACATGAAATGCTGAATTGTTTAGGCTGGCCTCTGGACAGTAGCCATGTGTTTGGGCTGTTCTAATAGTGATAGCCATGCATTTTTGTATTTTAATGTTAATATGTTATATATTATTTATTTTTATGTTGTTTTTACATTGTTGGTTTTAATGTTGTAAGTCATCACAAGAACTTTTGGGTGAGTGGCAACTTTTAAAAAATCTAATTTAATATGTAAATGAATTTTTAAAATCATATCATGACTCTGTGTAGTTCTCCATCAGAAATGATGACTTTTGCTGAAACTGCAACTGTCCAGACAGCACTGAGCCACTGTTTTGCATTCCATAATTAAAATCTCTCCTGTTAAAAAAGGATAAAAATATTGCACTGCATCCACCCAATGATTCCCCTTAGGAATGTCTGACTCTGAAGCCCTGCCACTTCAGTTCACTTCACTGGTAGTGATAAGGGACCCAGTTGATCTATGGGTTAGAATCATAGAATAATAGAGTTGGAAGGGCCTACTGGGTCATCTAGTCCAACCCCCTGTACTATGCAGGACACTCACAACCCTATCGCTCATCCACTGTAACCTGCCACCCCCTTGAACCTTCTCAGAATCAGCCTTTCCATCAGATGGCCTCTGTTTATAAATTTCCAAAGATGAAGAACCCATCACCTTTTGAGGAAGCCTGTTCCACTGAGAAACCACTGTCAGGAACTTCTTCTGGATGTTTAGACAGAATTTCTTTTGCATTAATTTCATCCCATTGGTTCTGGTCCAACCCTCCAGGTTGTTTGGCTGTTCACAGACTATGCATATTTACAGGAACAATTTCCTGAAGCTATCAAAGACCAACTTCCCATCCCATGAAGGGTATGTTGGGAGTCAGCTTCTGATCACTTGCTGAAGTATTTTGGCTCTGTACCCAGCATTTTTTTTGGGGGGGGGGATCTGGAACTGACTTCCAGCTGATTAGATAGAAGTTGGGTTCTTCTGAACTTCCATCTGGGAAAAATTATGGTCTCCTTTTCTTGCTGAGATGGAGCAAATTTTGTTGGGAGAGGGGGAGTGGTCAGAACCAGCAATTTTCCCTTTTCTTCTTCCCACTCCCAAGTTGTTATCTTAGGCTTCAAAGAAAAGGACTGTCAGAAACCCCCATGTATTTCTGCCATGATTTAGTAGGCTGTAGTCTTGTTCTGGCCATGCTTGAGTGTAGCTGACACCCAAAGATGAAATCCCTTAGAAGTCTACAGATGCCCTAATATTCCTCACATTCCACAACCATTTGGTATTCTGCCATTCTCAGAGGTGTGAAACCCATAGTTGTTATCAAGATGTTGCAACTTCCTTGAAGTGGCATCTGCTTTGTTTTCCTAGGAACCTCACAGCAACAATAATAAGTCTTTTATTCTGCTCGTTGCAGAAGCATTTTGTCGGTCAGAAGCATATGTCTGTCCCCACCCATCTAGGGGATTGGGGAAATAAGCTCTTGCAAAGTGGGAGGGTGGATCAGAACCCAACCCCCATTGGATCCTGCTATCAATCGTAAATTGGGATTGGATCAACAGGCAGGTTCCACTTTGCTGTGCAGGTGTTCATGTTTTTTGATAAAATCTGAACATATTGCTGATCAGTGGACAGTCAAATTGTAAGGGCTGAATAAGGTAACTTCCATTGCCAAACAGGGTAACAGAAAATTTTGAGGATATGGGGGGGGGTGATTGTATTTTATGATGTTTTATGGTTGCATTAAGAGCATCTTGTGGCGCAGAGTGGTAAGGCAGCGACATGCTGTCTGAATCTGTCTGCCCATGAGGTTGGGAGTTCGATCCCAGCAGCCGGCTCAAGGTTGACTCAGCCTTCCATCCTTCCAAGGTAGGTAAAATGAGTACCCAGCTTGCTGGGGGATAAACGGAAATGACTGGGGAAGGCACTGGCAAACCACCCCGTATTGAGTCTGCCATGAAAACGCTAGAGGGCGTCACCCCAAGGGTCAGACATGACTCGGTGCTTGCACAGGGGATACCCTTACCTTTACCTTTATGGTTGCATTTTTATGGAATATTTTATTGTGAACCGCTGTGACCCAGCTTGCTAGGAGTGGCAGTATATAAATTTACTTATAAAATAAAATAAATAAATAAATTTAAATCATTCTAAAAGTAAAATTTTTTTTCCATTTCTACTGATAACTACCTTTCTAGGTGCCCTTTCCACCTCAAAATTCTTATTATGGCTGAAGATAACAGGATGAAATCCATAACTAATGTACTTTGAATCCAGACTGTATGTGATTTGGAATCATACCTACTACTGCTGCCAAGATAAAAATGACAACTGTTATTTGCCAGAACCTCTTGAATACAAACAAAGCTTGTTGGCTTTAGCGGAGCAAAACGAGTTTTATGCCATCCAAGAGGTTGGTCCTAATTTTCACTGCTCTTCAGCAGTTTGAAGAAATCAATACCAATTCATTTCCAGGCATTATGTCTAGCGATGGGTGTGCATCAAGGGTCAGTGGCAGACACAAGCAACGAGTATGAAAGTTTGCACTCTTCTTGGTGCTAAAGTCAACAGTGTGGCAGAAGAAGGAATCTTTCACAATATGAATGAGAATGGCTCACAGTGAAAACCAGAGCAGTATTTCAAATGGAAAACTAGGATGGCTTCTGTTTTAAGGCATCTCAATGCACGTTTTAATCATAATACTACATACTTTTGTCCAAGGAATTTAAGAAGCATAAATGGTTTCCCCCTCAGCCATTTTTTCATCTCAATCAATATGATAGGCCCAAGTTTGCCCAGCAAGCTTTCTTGCGAAGCAAGGAGTTGAATATTGGCCTCCCCCTGTCCTAGCTGGTGATCAAAAGACACCCAGTGGAGTGTCTCCCCCCCAAGTAAAATTATATGTATAAACCTTTCCAGGTAACTGACTGATTCCCTAAACAGAGTGTGATCTGATTCAGCAGACTTATTTTGACTCAGTTTTCAAAAACATACCTCATATTAACTTAGCGGCAAATAGCTACAAATAACTGAACTGAAACAATTTAATTCAAACATTGATGTGGAAATTGTTTTTTATGTAATAATACTTGCAATGATTTAAATAATATGCAGCAGGCCGTTCAATGGTTTAAAGTTAAGAAAGTAAATGGATGTCAAAACTGAGAAAAGACTAATTTTAGCATACCCAGACCATGGCCTTTTTCAACATAAATAATGTGAAGAAAAGGTTAAATGTGATCCCAAGCTAATGATGATTGGGTAGGCTGGACTAACCCTTTAAAATAATCAAGTAGTCTGTGTGGGTCTCCCTTGTCCTGGATCATGAAAGGATACCTGAAGTAAACAACTGTGCATGAGCATATGTGACACTTTATTCTTTGAAAGATACAGAAATGGACCAAGCCCCTGAAAGGGCATTTGACAAAGAGTGTCTGGGATAGCTCACTTTAGAAATGTGTTCAAACTGTGAATGCAGCAAAGCACTAATTAAGTGTGCTTATCCACTCAGTTTTTCATTGATTGCGGTTTTTCAATTACACTCTAAAATTAAGGTGCATCCTATAAAGCAAATGCTTTATTTGTATTGATGAAATGATTACCACCTCCCACTAAACTCCCCAGTAACTCAGTATGAAGGGTGGTAAAGATTTCTTGAGCATCAGAGATGCACAGGCAACTTCCAAAACTGCTCTTTAGAGAACACTCTGGGTTATTTCACGCAAACCTTTGTCTGAAAAACAGATTAATTGCCTTTTGCATCTACCTACAAAAGACACTAGCCTTATCTACATACAGCAGAATGTAAGACCCTGGGCTGATAGGTAGGTTTACTAAAGCTCCGAGAAAAATGGAGCCTTAATGTATGGAATTGGGCAGTGAAAACAATTCATAGAATGGAGGCATACAATACCACCTGTATGGATGTATAGAAAGGGAGATTGCAGAAATGCAAGTTATTACAACACTCAATACTTTGACATACCCTGGACTCAACAAAGACAAAGGCTTTTTTTTATTTCACTATGCATGCTAACCTTATGTAACTTGTGTATCCACATTCCTCACAATTTATTTTAATTGGGATTATGTGACTGTTATTATAAAACTCAATACTATGACATACCCAGGACTCAATAGGGACAAAGGCTTTTTATCTCACTATTCATGCTAACCTTGTTCAACTTGTGTATCCATATTCCTCACTGTATTTTATTTGTAATAATATGACTGTAAGATATGGAATTTTGAGTTTGACTCCCTGGCCTTGGGATAGTTAGCAGCAATTCCCTGGCAGGAATATCTCACAGTTGTACAGAGCAAGCAACATATGGAGAGGACTTTGATCTCTGATAACAGCATTTGGGTTTCTCTTTGTAAAGTACACTGAATTCTAGGGGATGGATTGGCTGTTTTGACAAAGGATTATCATTGGCTGTATTTGGTTGTGACACAGTCTACTGATGTAACAGAATAGATTTTTGCTATAAATTCCCTGTCATGCAAGAAGATCATAGTCTGAGGAAGAGTGCTTGCACTCGAAAGCTCACTCCTTGAATAAATCTTTGTTGGCCTTAAAGGTGCTACTGGACTCTGATTTTATTGTAATACCACCTGTAAACAGCATTCCATTTAGACATCGGTCTACATAAAACTAGGAATATTAATATAGCACTCTTGTTATGGCTTAAATGTAAATCCAAGGAAACAAAGGAACTAGTTATTCCTCTCACCTATGATGAATGTCCTGCAAGGTGAGGAAGCAAACAAAGTTTTAGTCCTTTAAGCTCCTTTAAGGCCAACTACATTTTATTTAAGGTGCTGTATAAGCTTTTGTGTATATTCACACCTGAGCCTCAGCTGGATGAGATCTTAGTTCAGCCAGATGTTCAACAGGCAGAGAGCTCTTGATCAGGAAGTGGGAATGGAACTGCAGACAAACCAGGGCTTAGATTTCAAAGTTGTTGCAGATGCTCCTCATTCCTCTGTTCAGTCTCCAGTTGCAGCCCCTTGTCTTGTCAGCCCACCTGAGCTCAAAGAGAGCTCATGTCTAAAAGGTACTATGCCAGCAAGACAGTTCCTGACTGCAGAAACCTGTGAGTCATCATAGACTGAGGATGGAGAGGCTGCTGACAACCTATATCAATTTGGGGCTAGGAGACCTGGGTTGCAGATGCAACTTTGTATCTACCTGTGACCTGTTTGGTCTGCCAATACCCTTGAATTGCCTGAATGAACCCTAGCCTTCCTGTCAGCTCATCTGTGCTTCCTTCTAGCAGAGAGCTGCAACCTGAAACTAGCACACATAGATTTGTCTCTAACAGGTTTTGCCAGACCAATTGTTTTCTTCTTTGACTGATAGGCTTACTAGATTGTGGAAACTCATTTGATGTTGTGTACCTAGATTTCAGTAAGGCTTTTGACAAGGTTCCCTGTGATGTTTTGATTGGTAAACAGGAGAACTGCAGACTGACTTTTCAGATGGTTAGGTGGATAGGGAACTGGCTATAAAACCACACCCACAGAGTATTTGTCAATGATGTTTCAGAGGAGAGTGGCAAGGATGATCTGAGACTGGGAGACCAAGCCTCACGAGGAAAGGTTGAGGAACCTCGAAATGTTCAATCTCGAGAAGAAGAGGTTGAGAGGGGACATGATTGCTCTCATTAAGCTTGGTGTTGTGGTTAGGTGTGTGGATTTCTAATCTGGCGAACTGGGTTTGTTTCTGTACTCCCCCACATGGAACCAGCTGGGAGACCTTGGGCTCGTCACAGCAGTGATAAAGCTGTTCTGACTGAGCAGTAATCTCAGGGCTCTCTCAGCCTTACCTACCTCACAGGGTGTCTTGTGGGGAGAGGAAAGGGAAGGCAAATGCAAGCCACTTTGAGACTCCTTCTGTTAGAGATAAGCAGCATATAAGAAGCAACTCTTCTTCTATTTGAAAGGTTGTCAATTAGAGGACCAGTTCCTAGTGGCAGCAGAGGATAGGAAAAGCAGTAACAAGTTTAAACTATGTGTAGAACGGTACTGGCTAGATATCAAGATTTTTTTCCCCATATTCAGCAGTGGAATTAGCTGCCTAAGGAGGCAGGTATAGGAAATGTCTTTCACAAAATGTGGAGAAATTTGAGCCAGTCTAGAATTTATTTACACTTAGGATTTTTTTTGGGGGGTGAGGGTGGGGTAGGGGCATGTAGTATTCAAGTTTGTTATAAACTTTTTACAATGGTAAAAAGACTAATAGAATGCTGTCCAAAAGAATTCATTAGAGAACTGTAGAACACAAACTAGTTTTCCATGAATGTTGAATTCTATGACACGGTGAAGACTAGCCTTCTGGTAATAGGAATACATAAGGTTCATTGTTTAATCTAGAGTTTTTTAAAGATAAAGAGAGGGGCCTTAGCTTAGTTAAAGCAGATATCCTCTATGTTGTTGTTATGTGCGAAGTCGTGTCCGACCCATCGCGACCCCATGGACAATGATCCTCCATGCCTTCCTGTCCTCTACCATTCCCCGGAGTCCATTTAAATTTGCACCTACTGCTTCAGTGATTCCATCCAGCCACCTCATTCTCTGTCGTCCCCTTCTTCTTTTGCCCTTGATCGCTCCCAGCATTAGGCTCTTCTCCAGGGAGTCCTTCCTTCTCATGAGGTGGCCAAAGTATTTGAGTTTCATCTTCAGGATCTGGCCTTCTAAAGAGCAGTCAGGGTTGATCTCCTCTAGGACTGACCGGTTTGTTCGCCTTGCAGTCCAAGGGACTCGCAAGAGTCTTGTCCAGCACCAGAGTTCAAAAGCCTCATATCCTCTATGCAGATCCTCAAATTTAGATGCTGGCCTATCAGGTAATCTGAATGATCTGTTGCTGAGACCTAGAAATCCAGTGCCAGGTTAAGCAGAGAATGCTGGGCCGTATCGACTAATGGTGTAGAAGGAATATTAGTATGTTTAAGGCTGCAATCCTAGGCACACTTTTTTGGGGCAAAAGCACATTAATTTCTTATACTTTTAATAGAGGCTTAATGGGATGTTATTTATTTCCATATTTCTGCTTCACATTTTTACATTTTGCTCCAAGCCTGCCTAGTGTTACCTGCTTCATAAGCAAAAGCAGTGGTAAACTGTTTCTTTTTGTGGTTGCCCAGTGCCTTCCCCTCCCACCAACAGCAAAGAAATACAAGCAGATGGCCAAGACATAGGAAAACCTTGACTGAAAATGAAAGTACAAGTCAGCTACAAGTCTGAAGCTTTGATACTCTTAAAACAATAGTACAGGAAGCTCCTTTGCTGTAAAAGGCTCTCACCAGAATGCAAAATTTCCTTGCCCTATATGAACTAGAAAGTGCTTTTGTTGATATTACACTGTGAGTAATAATAATTGAGAAAATTCGAAAACAATAGTTTCCAATGCGTATGAGTATATGATTCTTTTTATCACCTGACATTTTAATGCTTAAGAGAAAAATTGATTGTAAACACTGCAGCCAGCTCTAGCATTTTCAGAGAATGGATTCTGGAATAATTATTGATTACATTTGTGATGATGACAGAAGAATTGCATCAGTTCACTGATCTAAAAGATATGGGTCGCATCTAAAACAGTGTGCTTAGGCCAATTGAAACTAGAATCTCATTTAGATCAATATACTCATTAATTTAAAGCAACCGAATTGTACGCCAATTTATTTAGGTATTTATATCCTGTTTTTTCGCCTCCCCATTGGAGAGTCAAAGCAGCTTAGAAAACTAACCTCTGTTTTGTCTTTATAGGTTAATCTGAGAGTGAGGGACTGGTTCAAAGTCACCGAGTGAGCATCCATTGGGTTGAATCCCACTGTCTCAGAAGAGAGGAAAGATGACTCCACGGCCTGGCTCCTGACAATAGCACAGAACCTTGGCATAACCCAGTACATTGTAAAAGATTGTAAAATATTCTGACAGTGATTCAGGGTCCTTATCACAAGTTGTCCACATATTGTACTATGCACCAGAGATGTGCATTGTGATATTCTTGAGTCAAAATGACTGCTCAAATGTGCTGTTTGGGGCCAGCTCAAGAATATCTGAAACAACCCAAAACACTTCCCAAATTGCCAAGGGGAGGATAATTTTCTGTTGGAGGAGTGTTTCAAGTTTGTGAGTGGCCGTATGATATGTTGGAGGAGAGAGAGACAGATCAAGCAGGCCCCAGGAGGCATGCTCATACCCTATCTTCTACATTACTTCTGTTGTCCAGGGGTGGTAGTGGTGAAGACAGGTAAAAATTACATTTTACATTCTTTTTTATTTTTAATACATGATTTCCAAGCACAAATATTCCCAAACTCCAAACATGTCTAGACTGTGAAATCAGTTTCTGGAAACATATCAACACTCCCCAAGCTCTTTGATGATGAAAATCACACCTTTCTTGAAATAAATAGAAAATGAAAATTTTTGAAATGCACTCCCCTAATGTGCACTCCCCCAGAAGAGTCACTAATTATTCTGGCCAGCTTCACTCAGTTTAATGAGGGCAAGCTCCTGACAATAGCACATAACCTTGTTATCCTAGCCCACAACATCCTAGCCCTTGGTATCCTAGCCCAGAACAAACTCCAAGTGTAAAAGTCCTGAATTTTCAAATGGCATGATCATTCTGTGCCTTCATAATATCTAGGATGATCAACCTTCTTTAGAAGACCCCTGCTACAGATGGATTTATAGTATTTTAATCTACTGGTATTTGTAAATTTTTCTGATCTGGAAGCCCAAACTATCTTGCAGTTGTAAGATCTCAGCAGTGAAACAGGATCAGCCCTGGCTAGTACTTGTATGGAAAACCACCAAGGAAGTCTAGTATTTATGGAAATCAAAAGTCAAATATAATAAAATAGCATTAGAACTTTGAGCTAGCATTTCGAAATTTTGCCTAGAGCTACTTTTTGCTGCTGATTTATGACTCCTGAACAAAGAAGTTTATAGAGAAAACTTTGACAGACCTTTCACTCCAGTCTTTGCTAATAGACTCTGATATATTACAATTAATAATGCATACAGCGCTTTACAGTGTTGTCATTTTTCCTTCCCCGTTAAGATTCTGCTTTCAACTTTGCCTTCAATTACTCTAATTAATTAAGCTTTCTTGTCCCCATATATCTATTACCCAATTCATTGTAACAGATGTTTCACTTTTGGGGTAATTAAACATAATTCTAACAAGGAAAACGATGAATTCCATTAGTCACATTCATATATTACTATCATTGTGTTAAATATTTTTATAATCTAAAATTTCCTACATTTCTAAACTAGAACGTTTGACAAATTTATTGTCTTGTGGAATTTTCAGGCCAACCTTATTATTAGGGTAGGGTGAGAGAGTTTGATTGGCCCAAGGTCATTCAGTAGGCTTCCATGGCAGAGTTGAGATTTGAACCTGCATTCCCCCAGATCCTAGTCTAACATTCCAACTGGTTAGTATATTAACTATATCTGAAACTTTAATTTCCCGACCGATATTTCTAGAACATTCAGAGTTCAGAAAAGACATCCTAGTGGCTTAGCTTTTTTCCTAAATACTGATATATATACATCTCAAATATGTGCAGGGTTATGTAGAAATTGATAGGCAATACAAAGTCTAGAGATGAGCCTTGTCTGGTCAACAGCAAAACGTCTATTGGTATCTCTTCTTGCTTTAACCCTATATCTTGGAAACTAGAGAGCACACATGTAGGGAAACAAGTGATAGCCATGTCTACATGAACATGATGGTAAAACTGTGTAACATTCTTCTACAATTCCTTCTTCTTACATCACCCCAAACTCTCACTCCTTTACTCACATTCTTTACTCTCTCTCACTAAGATTTCCCACTGGTGATTTGGGCCTGTCCTATATGAAAGTGGAAAGTGCCACCTAGCTGTAGTGACCCTGTAGGATTTTCAAAGCAAGAGATATTCAGTGGTATGCCTACCTCTGTGTATTGAGGCTGGACTTCCTTGGTGGTCTCCTATCAATGACTGAACCAGAGTTAGATTCAAATGAGTAGCCGTGTTGGTCTGAAGTAGCACAATAAAATCAGAGTCCAGTTGCACCTTTAAGACCAACAAAGATTTATTTAAGGCGTGAGCTTTCGAGTGCAAGCAGTCAGACGAAGGGTGTTTGCACTCTAAAGCTCACACCTTGAATAAATATTTGTTGGTCTTAAAGGTGCTACTGGACTCTGATTTTATTGAACCGGAGTTGACACTGCAAAGCTTCTGTAATCTGATGAGATCAGGCTAGTCTGGGCTATCCAGAACAGGGTTTGTTCCACAGAGGGATTGACCAAGTGGAGAGCAATGTCCCTCCCTTCCAAAAATGAGGGCAACACTCTCTGGCAAATGTGTCCTAGATTTCTTGGAAGTTGCAAGAGAAAAGCAGATGACATGTCTGGATTTAGAAGACCAATTATTTGGTGGCAAAAACAACAATAATCACCATTTGAATGAGACCAGAGGGAGATAATAGAAGGAGCCTACAGTAGTATGAGGAGGTGTAGTCACTGCCATAATTTAATATCAGTTTTGGCATTCAGCTCAGTTGCAAGTCTTCTGGTAATACATAGGTCATGGTAGTAGCCAGTAGCTATGAGCACAGCCTGTATCACCTTATTTATTTGTGTATTCATTTACAGTAATTTATTTATTTATAATTAGATTTATAGATTGCCACTCTCGGAACAGCCAGCTCCTGGTGGTTTATATCAAAAATCTGAAATGGTAAAATACAATCTCTTGTGGGCGTGCCTCTCTCTCTGTCACCTGTCCTCCAAGCATGTAAAACATGAACACTGCAAAATCTGTCCCCTTTCCTTTTATTTCTTTCTTATTTTTTCATTTGAAAATGCACGATGCTTTTAACAATTGGTTTGTTACCCTGTTTTTCCTAGTTCATGATTTCTCTCTCTCTCTCTCTCTCTCTGTCTCACGCACGCACCCACCCACCCATATAGCACTTTGATACTTCAATTGCTGAAGCTACCTTGAGGATTTTTAAAATGGAAAGGTGTCAAATATATAAATTACAAATGCTTCACCAATAAAAATCATGCACCTGATTGCATGTTTTTGTGTGTGTCCATAGAACATCACAGAATAGGATTGTAGTCCATTAGCAAAGAGCAAACTAGGTGTTTTTTTATCACCCTCCAATATTTTAATACTGTTATATTATGTAAATCACACAAATATTGCATCAAAGGAATATGGTTGGATTGGGAGAGATGTAGTTGAGCCTATCATTTAACCTCTTAGATGAATAAAACATAAAAAAGAAAACCCTCCCATCATTTCAAATCAAATCCCATGTTTGTATTGAATGACTAGAAGGCTATTCTTAAATTCGCAAAAATGAACTTACTTCAGCACCACATCAAAGAGTTTGGGTACTGCATGAATCATTGATTCCCTTAGAGCATACTAGCAAATACAATTAAAAATGTATAAAGTAACTTTACTATATATCAAGTCTAATTAAAACTATTCCCAGAATGCCTCTAATCACCTTTGCAATGTTGATATTCATTGCCAACATGGAGCTTTTCTCCCACAACATTCCTAAACAAATAATGTAAGCATTTGTGTCTTGTAAAAATCATGTAATATACTTAAGTTCTTGGGACACTTGGCAATGGACAATGATCAGAAGGTTCTGGCAAGAATCACTGGATTTACAAAGAAATCCTATACAAAGTTACACCATTCAAAATCCACAGCACTCAGTGGGCTAAAAAGGCATAACACTGTTTAGGATTGTATTGTTTATAAAGGATATGATGGTGTGCAAGTGACTTATGGATACATATATAAGAAATACAAATAAGAAATACAAATTTAATCTCAGTTGCCCATATGTGTATCTCTTCTTAGTGGAAGGGACTTATCTCCTATATTTTAGTGGATTAAAATAACACAGAACATCTCACTATTTTCAAATTTTACAGAAGGATGGACATATGTCTTGAGTTTACTTTTTGTTATGTACTTAATACATTCCAATAGATTGTACAACTTAATTATTCTTTATAATGCTGCCAATAAATAGGGTAATGTAAATATGCTGGGTTGAATTTGCCCATTTCTTTGCTCAATCGTGCTCAATTGTCTTCCTACTATAGCCCCTAAGCTGCATGGTTTTTGTCCATGCTGGCCCCATGATCACTTTGCATGCGCTAAAGAGGACCCTGTGCTCTCTATTTCATCATCTAGAAACTTGGCCGTATCCAAAATACTATTTTCTTAGTTTTAATAAAAATAAAATGACAATCTTGAAGGAATCTCCTAGGAAAGGAGATGAGTTAGTAAATGTACTGAAGCTGCATATGTTCACTGAAATCCTGTTTGAATTTGAGTCCCCCCTTTTTAGGTGACAACATTGCTGTTGAAAATCAAATGAGAAATCCCAGTGAGGATAATTAAGTCCCAAACATCTTGGCTCCAGATTCAATTGGAAGCCTAGCACATTTGGATCTCAGTTTTCAGTGCTTTGCAGAAGAATGTTCATATCAAATTGAAACATTGAGGGCCAAGACTGAACTGAAAGGAATATTGTTGCAGCAGGATTTTGTTCTACATTGTATTTCTTTTCTTTGTACTCCACAACTGTGGTTTGAATTAAGGATGGAGTTTTTTTTTTAATATTCGGTAAATTTTAAAAAATATTCAGCATTCAAATAGCAGGAAACAGTCATTTCACACTAAAAAAAACTATGAAAGATTTCTATCCATTCCCTTACCTTTGCCCAATGCCAAAGAACTACAAAATGTGACAAATGTAGTTGGGAGGGGACTTGTGGAATGCTCTTGCTGGTGGACTGATGCCACTAATAGGAAAAATACAAAAGGGATGTCATTCTTCTGTAGGAATCACTAGAAACTCTATTGTAAAACCATAGAATTTCTGGTGATTCCTAGAAAGAATTGACATCACTTCTGAATTTTCCCTGAAAACAACACCATAATTCTCTAGAAATCACTGCAAATTTTATGGCATTACCATATAGTTGTAGTGAATGCTAGAAGTTTACTGGAAGTGTATCTTTTTTCTCTCCCACTGCTTCCTACAGAGCCAGCAGATATATGGCAGCCCTAGATCAGCACACAGTAATAGACATCATTATCAGACATTTTGCCGGGTAACAGTGAGAAGAGTTGAGAGAAGGGTCAAAGAGAAGGTTCGGCAGCGAGGCGAAGGGAGCGCATGTTGGGCTGATAGGGGGGTCCACCCGTGGGTGGCAGGTGAAGAGTTTTGGGTGACATGGCTGGGGGGCAGCGGTGGTGCAGCTTGGGCTGGTTGCGGAGAATGAGCATGGTCTGTGGGGAGGGTGAGACAGGGTGGGAGTAGGGAGGTGGAGGAGGGGCAGCTTGCGGTTTGCGAGTAAGCAGGCCAGCATGGTGGACAGGTCAGTGGGGCAGTCAGGTGGCTTGCGGGCTGGGCAGAAGCAGGGGCCGAGGAAGAAGAGTAGGAGAAGGTGGCGGCGAAGATGGGCCGGGCGTAGTCGCCACCGGCTGCGGAGGTTAGTGGGCTCTACCTGTCGAGAGTGGGCCACAGTGGGCGGCAGCAAGGGCACCAGTGGCACATCCTCCCTGGGCCAGGCCTCCAGGCAGAGGTGGCATCAGCTGAGGCGGCCCCCAGCAGCTGTGTCAGCGAACGGCTGGGGCATAGAGGGCAGGGAAGGGGAGGGGGAAGCGAGTGCCACGAGCCAGCTCTGGAAGTGATGGGAAAATAACAACAACAACAACAACAATAATAATAAATTAATTCTGTTATTGGGACATCTATCAAACTTCTTGGTTACCCAGTATGCCAAATGAAACAGAAAAGTCTTCGCCCACTGGTGGAAGATGACAACAAATGGAAGGATATTTATCTCCTTAGAGAGAGAGATCCAGAGCTTTGGAACCATGGCCAAGAAGGACTAGGTTGCCATGCTCCTAACATCAGAAAGTGGAGGCTTTTGAAGATAACCATAAACACTGGGCAGTTTCATTAGGGATTGTGTGGTCCTTCAGGTACATTTGTCTCAGACTATATAGAACTTGATAGCTATGTATAGTGACATAAAGTTCACCTTCCAAAGCAACCATTTTCTCCAGGGAAACTTATCTATGTCATTTATTTGATTTTTATACAGCCTTCCCAGCAAACCTGTCAGAGTGGTATACAAAAATAATAAACATATAATTTATTAAAACAATAGTTAAGAATTACATTTTTAAAATTCAGTTTTTAATTCAATTTAAATGACAACCTAGATTAAAGATCAGCATCAACGGCCCCTGGGGGCAGCTTACAATAGAGGAGGGCCAATAGATGTTAGTCATGTCATTGGCCCTAAATAAAAGCCTGGCAGAAGAGCTCCATCTTTCAGGCCCTGCAAAATTGTGCCAGCACCAGAAGGTCCCAGATCTGTTCCAGGAGCATATTCTACCAGGTATGGATCAGGATGGAAAATATCCTGGCACCGGTTGAGGCCAGATATACCTCCTTGGAACAATGGACAACCAGCTGATTTGTGTTTGCAGAGTGAAGTGCTCTTCAGGAGGGTATTGATAGAATGGTGGTCTCGCAGGTATTCAGGGCCCAGACTGTCAATGGCCTTGTGAGTCAGAACCAATAACTTCAAGTCCAATCTAGAGGTGACTGTTGCATGGATAACTATGGCTAGTTGTTTAAGGTCCAAGTAGGTCACAAGTAGTTTGGCTTGGTGAAGGTGGAAAAACACTAGCTGTGCTACTCTTGAGACCTGCACCTCCATGGATAAGGAGGTGTCAAAGGTCACACCCAAATTTCTGGCTGAGGATGCAATCAGCAGTTGGGCCCTGTCCAGAGATGGAAAACTGGCTTCCTTGCTTGATCCTTTCCTGCCCAGCAACAGTACCTCTGACTTTGAGGGGCTGAGTTTCAGGTCACTCTGCTTGAGTTTCAGGTCACTCTCATTGTTTCCAAGCATCTGGTAAAGTTGTCTGGAGGGGAATCCAGACAGCCATCCATCAAGAGGTAGAGCTGGGTGCCATTGGCATAATGACCCAAGCCCAAACCCCTGGACCAGCTGGGCAAGAGGGCACATGATTAAGGTGACCAGATTTTAACATTGGAGCAACAAAATTTTTCATAGAATGCTTAGAATGCAAAAATAGTATTGTAATATATATTTTTAAATTTCAACATAAGTACAATTTGCCAAGTGCCCCCAGATGTCCCTCCAAAAGTGGGACAATCTGGACCGCTTACACATGATGTTAAACAAGGTTGGGGAGAGAATTGTATCTTGTGACACCCCACAGTGGAGGTGTTATTGGCACAATAGTGTCTCCCTTCCTGAAGAAAAGAGATCAGCTATTTATGGTCTGTCAACCATATTACGGCGTTGATGAGGCAGTGAGAGAAAAGCTCATGGTTGACTATGTCAAAAGCTGCCGTGATATCCAGTAGCACAAGCAGTGCTGACCCACTCTGATCCAGCTGTTTCCAGAGGTCATCCATCAGAGCGACCAGCACCATGTCTATCCCATGGCCAGGACAGAAGGGAGACTGGAATGGATCCAGGACAGAAGCTTCATCTCATTATCAAAAACAGTTGTATTTCCAGGAGCTCTTCAGGTCCCACCTAGTGGCTAGCATCTTTCTCATTGTGTAGTAGGCAAGGCACAGGATGCCTGCCAGGAAAAAAAAAAGATCAGGCAACCTTTGGTCCAGTCTTCATATCTTAGAAAGCTTCCTTGCTGCAAAGGAACGATCACCTTAAAAACTTCAGCATATCCTTGCTACAAAGGAAAGATCCTACTGGAGACTCAGAAGTATGTTTACAACAGCCATTGTCCATGGCTTTCCTCCTTTGTGTAGTAACCAGAGGTAAGGTGAAAAGCTTCTAAAGATGGAGAAGCAAACACTTTATCTAAACTTGTCCAGGTATTTTAAATTACATCATACAGACAAAATAGTGTGGATCCATCTGTAGCCTTTTGTCAGTTGGGTAAAAATATTCCATTTAGTATAATCTGTCTGTCATTAGTAATTTTCTTTGTCCCTTCACATTTCTACAAGTATTGTGCTTTCAAATCATTATGGAAAGAGACTTGTTAAATGTAGCAGCGATGACTGATATTCAATCTTTACGCTTTTACATGGGAATTGTATAATTCCTTCGCTTTCTACAATGTGAGCCAGTAATGGGAGAAGATGCAAGTCTTGGAATTTCTGCTTGGTTTTCTGCTAAATTAATAAAGAAATCAAAATGTATAAATTAAGGGAAAAATCAGGCACCCTTTGCAGTGCTGTAAACAGACTGTGACCTAAAACATTTGTTCAGCATTCTCTTCTGTTAACAACATCAGATTCAGATCATTGGCTCATATTACCTGGAGACAGAAAGAAAATTGGTTGAACTAATTAGGAAATTTGCAATACAGGTAATGCATGTTTAAGGCTGCAGGATCACATAATAGAAACTGACCTGCATAACTGATACACAGTGTGCTTGTAGCCTCCTTGCAATAAAATGGGAACTGGAAAATATATCTTCAACCACCAGTCAGATATTTAAGTTAAGGCTTTTCTTGGGATAAATTCAGTTTATCACGCAGGAATCTGAGCACATTCTCAGTCAATCCCCGCATCATTCTGTAGAATGTGATTACATGGAATACGGGGGAAGTTGTATGTATAGCTTTGAAATGTACAACTAATAAAATATTGACAATGTTGTCTTAGATGGAGTTATACCCTTTCAAGTCCACTGCTGTCAATGGGGTCAGGCTGAAGCTCAGTAAAGGATACTCTGCTTTGCACACAAGAGGTCAATCCCCATCATCTCAGAGATATCAGAGATATCCTTTGTGTAAAGTTTCAGAGGCCTGGGCTATACACACAAATGAATTAACAGGTAGAATGTTGAAGCAGCAAAAAGAACTACACCATTTAATACAAGAGATGATCGGTTCAAGTTTTTGAGTATTTGCCTAAGACCACCTCCAACCTTTATCTGGGTCTTGGATATATCATGTGGTGTCTACTTGGGAAAGGGACAAGTCATGCCAGGAGCCCTAGCCATTGGGTGCCTTTTCCATTCCTGCCTACAAGGGGCAGACTGTGGGCACTTATTAAAATGTGTTCCACCCCTTTGGCCAGGGTTTCCCTTAGTGTTTACTATTTAATTGTGCTGCACGTAAAGACCAAGATTCACACAATATCCACAGTTAGCCATGCAAGGGAGTGAAGATCTTACTGGCAAGGAGCCAGTAGTGACTGCATTCCATCTGGGCTATTTTTCTTCTTTCCCCAATGAGTACTGTGAAACTTAGGCTTAGCTCATATCATACAAGATGAGTTGGCTAACAAATTTCAACCAGCCTGAGATACATATTTACTGATTTGTTTGGTCACTTTGTATTATTAGTATCAATATAATCCTTTTAAAATCCAAACTGACTGCTCACCAACTACCTGATTGGCCCTCATACAGGAATGGCCTGCCCAGGTAGTTAAGACCCAATCAGGAGGCAGACCTCAACTAAGAAGTGCTTGATAAGAGATAAACTCTCCATCTGCCAGATTCAGAAATTTGCTGGGTGAAAGAGGAGCCAGTCTCAAAGCATACTCTGCTGCTAGTAAATTGCCCTGGCCTCTTTCAACTCAGACGATATGGGGGGAGGAGCTGGGCAACTTCTGCATGCCTTCTGGAGATGGGGGGCTGCAGAAGGTGCAGAAATGGTTTCCTGCTGGCCCTCTGGGATCCAGGATGCCAAGGAAATGCCTCTGCCCTGGGAATATCTACTCATGAGTACATGATGGCCCTCATCGAGGAATGGCGTGCCCTGGTAGCTTAGCCCCAATAAGGAGGCAGCCCTCAGCCAGGAAAGGCTTAACAAGGAATAAGTTCTCTACTTCCAACATCCAGTTTCAAATGTTTGCTGGGTGGAAGAGGAGCCAACCCTGCTGCCAGTAAGTTGCTCTGGCCTCCTGGACTCAGAGGACATGGGGGAGAGCTGGGGTAGCCTTTGCATGCCTTCTGGAGGTCAGGGGCTGTAGAAGGCCCAGAAACAGCCCCTCTGCTTGCTCTCTGGGATGCAGGGTGCCTAGAAAAAGCTTCTGTCATGGGAATGTTTACTCATGAGTAAGACATGAGGTTTGCAATTTGCAATCCGAGAAGGAAGGAATGCTTTGGTGATAACCCCCACAGGCAATTGCAGCAGGGAAAATAATGCTGATGTGGGTGGGACTGGAAAGATGTAGACTTTCCTTTTCCATAAGGATACCACCTTGGTCTTGCTTCAGTCTTTCCAAGACCATTACAACAAAGCAAATTTGAGACCCATGGCACGGAAGATGAGAAAAGTATAGACAGGGCACAGGAGCACCATGAGGCCTTGGGGACATGTAGAGGGAGGGGAACTGTTTCCCAGTAGCAACTTTCCAGTAGCACCCGTTGTATCCCTGGGTGCAAAGGGCTTTGCCTCTAGTATTGTATGTTTCCTGTTGTGGTGAGTGACTTTGGGTCCTGTCAGAAATAAGTGGGATATAAATACTAATAAAATTAGTAAAATAGAATTAAGAGGGCATTTTTATGAAAAAAATAATAGTTGTAGTTTTAAGTGTACATGGAAAATCTACAGACATCCCACTATGCTTTGTTTTATTATACTGTCCTTATTAAATTGTTTCTGAATCTTTGTAATCTATTTCTACTGCCTTCCTATGTGCCTTCTATTACTTCATTGCACTGCTTTTAAAGTTCTGTCATACAACTTCAGTCTAAATGAGAAAATTGGACTAGAACCAAAGTATGCAAAAAAATAAACAAACAAATATTTTGTACATATGATTCATCTGGATAGAACCCCAACCTATGACTTTGGTTACACAACAGTGAGGAGAAAGAAGGTACAGTCTCTTTTCCCTCCAGTTTCTACCTTCTCTCATTCCTCTCTTGCTCTTTCACCATCAACTATAGCCCTACCAATTATACAATTCACACCTTTGTGTGAGCTGAATAGCCCACCCTAGTCTGACTTCATTGCATCTTGGAACCTAAGCAGGGTCGACCTGGTTCATACTTAGATGGGAAACCACTAAGGAAGGCCTGATTGCCAAACAGAGGTAAGTAATGGCAAACTATTTCTAAATGTCTCTTGCCTTGAAAATATTATGGGGTTGCAATAAGTTGGTTGTGATTTGATGGCCCTTTTCAAATCCACTGTTCTAATTCTCCTTATAAAAAACTGTCATGCTGTAGGAATGTATCTGGTAGAATGCTACCTTCCAGCTTTTCATGTCTCTCACTGGGACACTCCTTCAGGCCTCAGAATGGCAACATGACTCTTCTAGAAGCCATGGAATCCATTCTTTCCACTCATGTTGAGCAGTAGGGTTTTGCGACTGGGTTCATAAGAAGAAACCCTACATTTCTACACCCCCACTTTTTGTCAGTCAACCTTCTGGGTCATGGCTGTGTGTGCCTGTGCCACCCAGCCTAAGGCTTTGCTTAGCTACAGGTGTAGGTTTATACCCTTTACCCCCAGCCCTCCTTTTTAATTTTATTTTTTGGTTGACTGTTTGAATTGGGGAGTGTTTCCTGGGCTATTGCTCCATGTGCCACCCATCATGGGGTTTTACTTTCCTTCTGATCTGGGTTCCAAAGGGTTGATTTTATACAGTCCCCTCCTGCCCAAAAAAGTACTTTGGGGGGAAAGCATAACTTGGACACCCCATCCAATCCTCATCAATCTTGGGAAGCTAATAGATGAGAGTCATGTGGAGGGTGAGCCTTTTGCTACATCATAAAGTTCACAAATTGGTTTGGTTCTTATGAGGCTGTTTTGGTTTGGTTTGGCTTGTTGGTCCATGTTTTATCAGTTGATGCCTTTCTCTTCCCCTGAGGCTCTAGGGTATGCATGCATATCTTGCAGCTAGGAAGGGTTAAACTCTTGGGACGGACTGAGGATGTCAGGCAGGGACCTGTGGCAATCTCTGCCTTTCACTCTTCTTAGTTCATACAGTTGCTGTTGTGCCCAGTGTATCACCAGATGCCACAGCATGTGGCTGTTTCCTTTTGATTTGTCTAATTGTCCCATTTTGTGGCCTATTTTCCCTTCAGGTGATTTCTTTCTGTCCTCCTGCCTTCCCCCATCCCTGCTCCTTGTGTGGGCCACAGTGATTTCTTTCTGTTGAAACGAGCTATTGACCTTGTGTGCAAAGTACAATGGGATGCATAAAATGAAAAATTGCTGCCCAGTGTAGTGAATAAGGAGGTTATTAATTTCTCTTAATATATGCAGTTCCCATTACCCTAAATAAAAATGCCATGCATGCATCAAAGGGAAAATAGACTCTGCAGATGCTGCAACAAAAACTTTGTGCTTTGAGCCTTCTGATACAGAATCATACAATTAGACAGGGCCAGTTCTCCTTCATATGGTAGTACCATAATGCACCAGCCAAGCAAAAAGTTAATTTACAAAATTCAGAGTACAGATCATGGCTTTACCCCAGAACGGCACTATGCAGATGGTTTCAGATGATTATGACAAGGGATCCATGACCTATATACTATTTGGGGAAGGCAGGTTGCAAGGTCAAAGGTGGGTCACAGTGAATTGTGTGGCAGTCTGACTCACCAGATTGCTGAGCAAAGTGATACCATTCAGTTTCATGAGCACATTAAGTTGTTGGCTTCAATGAGATATGGCCAGAATGAGAAAAGGAAGAAGGCAGGAAATTGCCGGCTCCCATAACCATTAAATGCCTGTCAACAGATGCCTAGTGCTACCATCTTGTCTCTCATGGCACAGGGGCTTGCCAATTTGGAAGCCATGTACACATCTGTCTAACACTGTCTGTCTTGCTTGTGACTGCTCCAGTCCCTGCACCAACAGAGACTGAGGCTGTGCTGAGAATTGTGTGTGATGTTACAAGCATTTCTGGAACTCTTCATATGTCCTACATTCTCCCCATCCCTTTGCTAACTTAGATACTAACTCTTATAAATAGTTTCTATTTTTCTATATTTGGTTTTATCCCTAACCTTTGTGGTCTCAAAGATACTCGCAGGACTGGTATAGGAGATAAAAAGGATGTACCTATTCTGCAATGGGAAGAGAGTCAAGATACAAAAATGTCTGATTTCTTTAAATTTCTTTTAATTTTCATAAAGGTTTTTTTCCCAGCTCACATGTTCTCTTTAATTTTCTGTTACTGTCTCTTTCTTTGACACTTATATGTTTGTTTTCTTGGTTAAGTGCTTTTTGCACCGTTATACATAACTGATGAAAAAAAAAAACCATTGCTTTTAATGGCAATGGAATAGTATATTCTTCTGTTCCATAGCCAGATTGGCATATTCAAGATAAATGCTCAAACAATATCCAGGTTAACTTTTAACTGGTTTGCTATCAAAGTTCTCAACAATAGCAATTTAACCCCAAATTGGAAGTTTTATTCTACAGTAGCTAAACATGACGAGGGATGAATTAGTTTTTTTTTTTGTGGTTCCCAACCTAAAATACATATTGTAATTTGTATTCTGGATATGTGTGATCCATAAAATTATGATCTATGTTGTTATTTTTGTGTGTTTTTCATAGTATGCCTTTATTATTTCTTGACCTATAGCTTTGAAGCTCATGGTATAGATGCATGGCCTTGATTTAATCACCCCTTTACAGCAGTGTCTGTATAATTTGCTACAGATGCATGTGTCAGATCCCGTACTGTATTTTCTCATGGTTGCAAAGGAATAGCAGAAGAGTAATATAACCAGTGGGTCTCTTCATGATTGATGTACCAGATAACACCATCCAATTAGTATTGGGAACCATCCATTGCATACAGGTTCAGAGATGCACATCCAGGGCAGGATTATTCCGTTTCTTTATTTTTTTTTCTTGGGCAACACAAACATACATTCAGCCAGAGGTAAATATTACAATATTCGCCAAAACAATAATCATCATTACCAAGCAGTAGCAGCAGACAACATTTGGTGATAAATGCACCTTATAAAATATGCAAATCAAATTAGGTCAGACCCTAAATATTACCTATGTGCATGAAAATGTCATCAGCAAACAGCTGTACTGGTGAAATTCATATAATTATGATGGCAAATGCATTTTGCCTTTTAAGGGGGTATTTTGCCTTGCCCAACAGAGGTCTCGGGCTGCAAACTTATTTTGGCATAACTTGGCCACAACTTTATTAACCTAACTGAGCATTGTGCAGCAAGGATGGATCCAACCTTGGCAATCATCTGAATGCCAGGCAGCCAGCTCTCAGCAGGCTGCCTCAATTTTGGGAGGTGACATGCAGTAGGAACCCATTGGGCATTAGCCTCTTCAGGTTTCCCCTGTAACCCGGAAATGCAAGGTGGCCACACAGAGGCCCCTTCCATGAGTAGGTTCCGGCAGCTCTGCATCCACTCAGTCCCATAGGGGGACCCCCACCACCTGGGGAGTCCAGCTTGCAGGTGCAGTCTCCCTACAACAGATCCACACTATGTCCTATACCCATAAGCTGTCATGAAATAATTAACAATACATTCCAAACTCCAAACAAACAGGGTGGAAAGAGTGGGTGAAGGGGAGAAAGAGGCTAGGAGCTGTGTGCCTTCCCCTTTTAAAGGTACTGCCCCATCTCCACCTCTGCCCCTGCCTCTTTGTGCCCTCCCCACAGGCTTCCTTCACTCTGTGCACGTCACCTGTTGGGGATGTGGAAATGTGCTTCCCACTTCCCGCCAGGCTTTTGATGAATGCAGATCCCTCCACCATGGCAACCAGTGACTGTCAGTGAATCTTGGTCACCAATCTCAAACTTTGGTCAGTTTTGTGAATCTAATGTGAATACTGAGTAGTTTGAACCACCAGTTACCAAAAATATACAGAGGAGAAAGAAGTGGCACAAATCACTTCCCTTTCTATCAGCACAATTCTACTGCAAGAAGAAGGAAGAGGGGCATTTTTGACCTCCCCCTCTTCATTGCAGTACACCAAATTGCGTGGGGTTATTACATCAGTCATGTCTCACAGCCCTTGGCATTACCTTTCCCAGGTTCAGAAGGGGCTGTTGCTTAAGAAAATGAGCAGCATCCATGCCCATTCATACATTCCACCAATGAGTATCTGGATTCAATGCTAAATTAGAGCTGAATTAAATCACTGGTTGAGATTCAAAAAGCAAACTTTGAAATGTTAGATTCCAGGTGGATTTTTAAAAATTTGGCTCTTAAACTCATTTTCTAAAAAATTATGGTTATGGGATGAGTGCAAAAATAGTAAACTGCCATATGTTTACAGGGGAACAGTTGTTCCCATTTACACTGGGCTTGCATCAGAACTCCAAATCAGTTCTTGAAGTCAGGGAGGCAGAAAGGAAGTGGATCTATGACTCATGAGGACAGGTTTGGAACCAGAAACTTTGCAAAAGGTTCTGGAGAGCCGCATGCAATATGTCCATTTGGACTGTCAGTACAGTGTTTTTTACCAAACATACCATATGCATTTTCAGAAACTAAGCGGATTATTGCCATTTAACTTTCAATTTGCTTGCTATGGGGAAATGACAGAATCTGGCTAATGCTGCTTTAATGCACAATTCATTGTTTCATTTATTGTAATCTCCAAGCAATGTGGCTATTCCCCCTCCTTCTCACATTTTTAAAGTCATAACAATGAACATTATTTATTCCTAAATGTGTGTTAATGATTTTTACAAGCATGTTGGATATAGCGACTGTCAGTGAGCCAGAATGCTTGATGCCAGAGTCAATCCTGCATCATGCCAAAGCATTACCCAATCCATTGGAAATGATTATCTGCATACAAATGGGAAAATACATAAAATGATAAATAAGGTCACAGTGACAGACAAGAAGCAATGCCAGAATGTTCTTGCTGGCAAAGAGCCTTCTTGGCTTGTTTGCTTATATAGGCACCAAGCTGGGGAAGAGCCAAAGCCTTTGCTTGAGCCAGGCATATAACTTCCTTGGCTTGCCTGCCTTGGTAGCACAGCTGTCATGGCAAAAAAAAAAAAAAAAAAAAGTGCAAGCATTTTTGGCAAGCTTTTATTTTCTATGACTTTGCAAGATGTGGCCACCAAGGACAGTTATTGAGGCATCTGACATTCCCACTCTCCAGCTGCAGCAAATATTTTAAGTGAATTGGAAGAATGGGTACTTTCCTAAAACTGTGAAACATCTCCCCTCCCTGCTAACTCTTACTGACACATTTCTCAAAGATGCTTTTTAAACATATGCATGTTATGGAATTAGGGGAATCCATAGACTTAGCAGGATGATGCAGCTGTGTAAAAAAGAGTCACTGCTGATGGATGATTTCCTCTTAGAGATGCCATCCTCTTATTACTCTCACAGCTGATCTGTAGCAACCTAGAACAAAGCATGGAGTTGAGTGGGGTTATGACAACAGCTGGGGGGCGCTCTTGACATCCTAGGGGAAGCTTTCTTCAGAAGTGACCTGGGGGTTTATGAGGTTTTCCATGATACCTTTTTAAAAGACCAAGATGAAGATGTATGAGGAGTTCCAAACCAGCCTCTTCATATTGCATTTCAGATGGCTAACAATGGAAGGGGGTGGAAACAGGGAATAGCAAACTCCACCCACTCATTCTGAAACCATTGTTGAGCACATCATATGAGATGACAGGAGGGCCAGCCAAAGGAGGGATAAGCCATGTCAGTTCCCTTTCTCTCACAATGTACCTTGTGTTGACATGGTTTCTGCTGATCTGTGGCTGCCATATGCACTGGCATTTGTATAAGTATAAAACATTTCACCTATGGGAAGGTCACTGTGATTGTGGTTAGTTGGTGAGATACTTACCACTTGCATAGTTTCAACAGGAATACCCCACAGAAGGGTGGAAGAGGTGATACATACATAGTTCTGCATGGATTCAAATAAGTAGCTGTGTTGGTCTGAAGTAGCACAATAAAATCAGAGTCCAGTAGCACCTTTAAGACCAACAAAGATTTATTCAAGGCATGAGCTTTCAAGTGTAAGCTCTCTTCGTCAGACTAACAAAGAGTGCTTGCACTCAAAAGCTCACACGTTGAATAAATCTTTGTTGGTCTTAAAGATGCTACTGGACTCTGATTTTATTATAGTTCTGCATGGTGATACATACATAGTCAGCTATGCTGCAAGTTCCGTGTGTCTACCTCAAATCCACATCCCCCCAGAACCTGGGGGGAAAAAGGGGGGGTAACCTTGAAAGTTTAAACAACCTCTTGCTCGAATCATTAAATTGCACCAAATCGTGATTCAGCAGTTCAAGCAAGGCTGATTTGGGTACTGTTTGGCCAGATTGAATTGTACGTGCCTACTATCTATCCCAGGGATTTCCAACCAGGATTTTAGGGAACACTGAGGTTAAGTGAGGGCTCCCCAGGGGTGATGTGGCCTTTCCCAGAAGGTTGGAGGCTGCTGACATCACTAGATATCACTGGAGCCCACTTTCCCCGTTGCTCTACAGGCTTAGTCTCTTTCTCTACAATGGAAATAATAAATGATCAATTGATTGATTGGTTGGCTCCTGCATCTTACCTCTAAGGTGACTTCTCTAAATGAGCATGTCACCATTCCCAGGGTTTTTTGAAGCCTGAAAAATATTTCAGGGGGTTCTCCATGGTCAAAAAGTTTTAAAAGGTCTACCTACCTACCTACCTACCTACCTACCTAGTGGTGATAAGACAAAGATTGCAAATAAATGTTTTTATCAGAAATAAAAGACTCCCTTCTAATCATTTGAAGTCCCATTTTGTAGTGGTAATATTGAAGCATTCCAAATCACCTATACCAGCTGTATTCATGTCCCTTCACATGAAACTCTCACACATCAAATGAAGACAGAAATTCTAGGAAGTTCTCCATCACTTTTTTCTTCACTTCAAAAAGTACTAAAACACTGAAAACTTGCAAGGTCAACCTTGTTACTGAAGATAGAGGGAGCATCATGACACAAATAACCTTCCTTATTGCACTCCTTGCTTGCTTTTAGTTTGTTCCTGCTGGCTTTAGTGGCATTTGGATCTCAAAAGTATAGGAGCAATCGAAAGACATGTAACTGGCAGAAATCCCATGGTAAAGAAAAACAGCAATTCAGTTGCAATGTTAAATCTAACATTGATAAAAGCTGCCCATCTTTCCTAGTCCCCAGGGATCATGATCTATTACACTAACTACATTGTGCAGTCTCCAGCTGCCTTTGCTGTATGAGAAAAAAAAATTCTGAATCAATACTCAGTGGCAACAGCCGCTCCAGCGATACCATGTCCATGAAAATTCAAGTTTTCTGAATGCAGCTTTAACCCGTCACATAAAATCTGTTTAAGTAACTATCAGAACAAGGTGGCACCTGTAATGAATTATTATTTACGTGCACAAACAGATGATAAGGTCACAGCTGTCCATTCCCAGTGAGGAGAAAATGATGATTTACTTTTACAGCCAGGGATCTTCTCTTCTAGTATTACTATAAAATATTGAAATAATCAGGCAACTCACTGTTGCTCTTCACCAACACCATAAATGTACATCAGTTTGCTGGAAGAGGTAAAACTAGGATATTGTTGAATTTACAGGACTATAACTATTTCAGAATCAAATACAAAATAATGCTACCCAAAGTTAAATCATGGCACAGCACATGATGTATCTGTTCACTGCAGAGTCTCCTAGATTTACTGGAGCATAAAAGAGACCCTATGCTGAACTGCATTCTGGGCTTCACATGTAATGATAAAGGTTTGCTACGTAAAAAAAATGGATTTTTCAAGATCAAATCAAAATCAAATACCTTTATTGGCATAATAGCAAAACATGTATATAAAAGACAAAGCAATTCAAATCCCAGATCACTTGCAGAAAATCCCATGGAGGAATTTTGCAATGCCTTCGGTTACTTGAGGATTGTGATCCAGTAAAAGAGAGTGCACTACTGTTGAGGGACCGTGGATCTTGCTTTCCCACATGACAGGATAAATGTAGCATTCTCTAAGATGGTTGTGTTACTCACAAAGGAGGAAAACATGCTCCACTGACTCAGGTTTCTTTGCAGGACATGAGCAGAGCCTGTTGGCATATCAGATTTTAGCATATCGACCTCTACTCACTGCCATTGGTAGAAGGTTTAGCCTTGCTAGCATAAAAAATTGCTTCAGGGAAGATGATTTTAAAGATGTAAAGTACTCCGGGGTCCTTCTTGCTGGGGGATAGATATCAAAAAAGCTGGGAGAGCATGTTCTGAGTGCTCCGGCAATAGTGTATTGATAGTCAACATCCAAGATTCATTGCCTGATGGTGTTGAAGGTTGGCTCTCTTCAAGGTTTTCCAAAAGTTCAATAGATAGGCCTAAAGACTGTAGTTTGATGTTAATCTTCACAAACCAGGTTGATATAAACTTTTCAAACAACATAAGATAGACTAGGCTCCCAGCTTGGGTTCTAAAGTTCAGACGGAGCCAGTATTTAAAGATACAGAGCCAGGCTAGAGAGGCCAATTGGGTGATGCCAGTCTCTAAGTATAATGTGGTCTAAAGATAATAATCCTTCTAGCAGACAAGGGATTGGCATTAGAAAAATTGTAGGAATGGTTCAATCCCGTGAGTGCAGAATTGCTCTTAAATTTACAAAAAAGAAAACAAAACATTACTTAACTAGGCCTTCCAACAACAAAGATGTTTTTGGGATATATGAACTTACTTAAAAGAAAAAAGCAGCATAAAGCTAGGCAAGGAAATTAACTTAACAAACTTAAAGTTATGTTGGATAGAATATAGTTTTCAGAAAAATTTAAGGAAATGAGAGTTCTAGAGGGATAGGAATTTTAAGAAACTCTCATCCTTCTTGAACTCCCATCTCCTTAAATCCTGAAAGCACAATCACAGACAATTCCCCTGAGAAGGAAAAATGGGAGGAGCCTAAAGAAGCCAAGGTGGTTCCATAAACAGCTTTCAAAATAAGGACATGGTAAGACCACTGCAGGGCAAGAAAGTGAAATTGTAACAGGTGATGGAGAGAGGGCTGAACTGCTCAATTCCTACTTTTCCTCAGTCTTCTCTTGTGAGGGAAATTGTGCTCAACTTGGCAAAATCATATGCCAGTAAAGGTATTATGTGTGATATCACATGATGAGGGGCAGGAGTTGCAGCCTAGGATCATTGTAGGGCTAGTTCTTAACTACCTAGTTTCCTAAACTGAAACGAAGTCTTCTGGGCCAGATGGATTGCACCCAAGGATACTAAAAGAACTTGTGGATGCAATTTCTGAGCCTCTGGCCATTATTTTTGACAATTCTTGGAGAACAGGTAAAGTGCCAGAAGATTGGAGGTGGGCAGATGTTGTCCCCATATTCAAGAAGGGGAAAAATGGGGATCCAGGTAACTACCAACACATCAGCTTGATATCTGGCAAAATTTTAGAACAAATAATCAAACAATCAGTTCTTTAGCAGCTAGAGCAGATGGCTGCGATTACTAAGAGTCATCACGGCTTTCTCAAGAACAAGTCATATCAGACTAACCTTAACTCTTTTTTTGAGAAAGTTACTACCTTGCTAGATCAGGAGAATGCTGTGGCTATAGTTTATCTTGATTTCAGTAAGGCTTTTGATAAGATTCCATATGATATTCCTGTTGATAAGTTGGTAAAATGCAGTATGGATCCAGGTGAACAGATTGCACAAGGGTACATACAATTTGTACAGTGGACAGATTGTACCCAAAGGATACTTGTTAATGGTTCATCATCCTCTTGGAGAGGAATGCCCAATGGAGTGCCTCAGGGCCCTGTGTTGTTCAACATATTTATAAATTATTGGGATGAAGGTATAGAGGATGAGACTAAACTGAGAGGAGTAACAAACAAGCAGAAGACAGAATCAAGATACAGGATGATCTTGATAGGCTGGAAAACTGGGCTAAAATGAATAAAATGAATTTCAATCATGATAAATGCAAAGTTCTTCAGTTAAGTAGGAAAAATCAAATATATGTGCATAGAATGGGGGAGACCTGTCTTGGAAGTAGTACGTGCAAAAAGGATCTAGGTGTCTTAGTAGACTGTACACTGAAAATGAGTCAACAGTATGACTCGGTGGCTAAAAAGGCAAATGGGATTTTTGACTATATCAAAAGGAGTATAGTGTCCAGATCATGTGAGCTTTACCCTGCTCTGGTTAGACTTCACTTAGAGTTACTTGTTCAGTTTTGAGCTCCACATATGAAGGATGTAGATGAAGGCCAGAGGCCAGAGGAAGGAAACGAAAATGGTGAGAAGTTTGTAGACCAAGTATGAGGAAAGGTTAAGGAAGCTTTGTCTGTTTAGCCTATGTGTAGTCTGCACAGAGCTTTTATTCCAATCCCAGGTTGATTCAGTCCCTGCCATCTCCACTGAATGTGATTTCCATTTTGATTTTGTCCGATTTAAATTTTCCCTCTGCAACAAGCATAATTGATCTGGAGTGACCCTACCTTTATCCTGCAATATCCTAGAGTGGATGTAACCCTCAATATTTGAAGGATTGGACTGAGAAAGCATGAGGAGTTCTGCCTGCTTTGAATTTGTTCCTGAACTCCGTGGTAGAGACCCCTGATTGGCCAGGGCATTAATTCCTAGTTTCCTTAAAAGGGAAGCCCTAATTTGCCTTAAAGGGGAAGCCCTAACTTTTCTCAGCGGCCTAAACTTCTCTCAGTAAAGATTTGCCTCTTGTTTTTTTCTCCCTCCTCTGCTGTCTCCAATCCCCCCCCCATTCAAGAAAAGAAAGAGGTTCCTGCTGCACTTGGCTCCCCCCTCCCTCCTCCCCTTCTGATCTTCCCTAACCATGTGCAGAAATACAGGGTATTTAAGGACATGTGCTAAGACAGTCTTTTAAAAAAGTAACCTCTATTGATATTCTATTGACACCCTTCAGACATTCCTTCTCTCATGACTTTGGCATACACAACAAATCTAGAATTGTAATTCATCAGTTGATATAAAATTCTCTGGGTTTGCTAACTTCAAGTTGAAAATTCCTGGACATTTTGAGGGTGGTGTCTGTAGAACGAATGGTTTCAAGAGGGGAGACACCTCAGCCATGTAAAACATCACAGATTCTACCCTCTAAGTTATCCATTTTCTCCAGGGGAACTGATCTCTGTAATTCTTGTAGATCTCCAGTTCCTATATGTGGGGATTATGGCCCAATTGGAACACGGTTTTTCCTACATGGAGGCTGGCAACCCTAGCAGACTGTCGGCCTGCAGAATGAGTAACTTAACCTGAAATATTGGCTGGGGACACAAGCACACATACATTTTTCATAAATTATTCATTTGAAACATTTATATTTCACCTCTGCTATCACTCAAAAATGTTCCTGCAAAATTCACAAAAATACCATCTTGAAAAATATAACAAAAACCAATATATGGCAATGGCAATAGCAATCCCCCTCTCTCAGTCAAATTACTAGTTTTAGGAGGAATAGATCCAAAACTTCCTCCCACTCCAGGCAGTTGGCTACTGGGGGGCTCATTCCTCTCAATATATCTTACATGGGTTTTGGAGGTATGTAGCAGTGCATATTGGATTACGGATTATAAAGAGTTCTTATAATATAAGCCTGGTCTTATTTTAATCAGGTTAAATATTAAAAGAAGGAGATTTTTACTGACATTTTGAGATTCAAGGGTTTTTTTTTTTTGTTAAAAAAATGAAATCAAGGAGCAGCAAGCAAAAGACCTGAAGAAAACAGGATCATTGCTATAAAAATCTTTTATAGCTACATCACTTTCCTCTCACTGGGTGTTTGACTGCCCTTGCTGTGACTTCCATTAACAGAACTTAGAAGATCAGCATGGCATGAATCCCATGAATGCATGAGAATGTATTACCATTTCATAGGGCTCTGTGGATTTTATCCCTATTAGTCAATCTGATTCTTTGATTTCTTGTGGGCATGGCATTTTCCAGTTCCCAGTCAAGGGCTTCTACCTTCATCTCAGCAATGGGGACAGTGCTGCAATGAAAGATGGATACATAGTCCCTTCGTTCATTAGTTCTGTGTATGCATCAAATATGTACAAATATTCTGTTTCTATCTGGGATTAGATTTCCAATAGGATTTTTTAAAAAGCACTTTGGATATCTCCTTCTGCTTGGATTTTCTTGGTGTGGCTTTTAGATTATTAAATCATCTATCAGAAATGCAAACATTTAACTCAGGGCAAGCCCATTACAGGGATACTGCAAACTTTGTGGCAAACAGCTGTAATCATTCAAGGCATAGATCTTATCTTGCCATGAAATAACATGAGAAGATATCAAAAACAGCCTTGTAGTTGTACAGGATCTGCCATTTTGGAAGAGAAAGAGCTGAAATAAGATTTCCAAGATATTAACTTTTGAGAGTCAAAGCTCCTTGAAGGTACTTTTACATTTGCACACTAGGGGAAATAAATGCTCCCCTAGTATCATGTTTGGAGACAATTAAATGACAGGTGGGATACTATGACTCCCATGGGGCAGTATAAAACACAAAGGAACAGAATAACCTTGATGACAATCTGAATGTGAAATAAACCAAGTGGTAAGACTTTAAAAAAGACTTTATACCAGTTTGCTTTGCATATTTAAATGTTTTATGTATATCAGCAGCATCCTGCTTCTACAGTAGAATGTGCCTTGTTCATGGCAGCCACACACTTTTTTGAGACAGCCTAGGGGTCTCCACTGTATTTAAGCGTGTCCTTCAAAACAGCTAGGAGGTGATTGGGGATCAAATCCAGGGGCTCTCACAACTATTCATATGTACAGGAGAGCCTTTTCCTAAAAAGACTTTCCCACCTACCTTCTTTTCCATCCATCCATCCATCCATCCATCCATCCATCCATCCATCCATCAGAAGAAGAGCTGGTTATTTTAAACCATGCTTTTCACTTCCTGAAGGAATCCCAAAGTAGCTTACAAACAGCTTTCCCTTCCTTTCCCCACAATAGACACCCTTTGAGAGAGGTGGGGCTCAGAGTGCTCTTGCATGACTGCTCTGTGAGAACTGTGACTAGTCCAAAGTCATCCAGCTGGCTGCATGTGGGGGAGTGAGGAATGAAACCCAGTTCTCCACACTGGAATCAGCTGCTCTTAACTGCTACATCACACTGGCTTTTGGTCCAGTGTTTTCCCAAAACACTTTCTTTGAGTATTCTCTCTTTTCGTTTCCAGAAGGCTGGGACACTCTACCCAGTACCCAAGCCCCTTCTCTTGAAACACCAGTACACATCTTAAGTTTTTAACGGACTATTAAGACCTTTAAAGGCAGTTTCTAACTGTATCAGAATAGGGATCTCTACACTTTCTAGAGCTAACTCCCTGTTTGACTGGGTAGAGGACATTTCCTTTCAGTCAGTGCTGAATTCTGAAACTGCCATAACTTGATACTTGTCAGGTGGGGCTGAAATCAGCCTGAATTGTCCTCAGCATCCATTTCTCAAGTCTTTGTCTGCTCAACTGATACTAACCAATCAGATCTCTTGAAACAGCCTATCACTCAAGGATCTCTGATTCTGATGCTTTCCACACATGTAAAAAATGGGCATCATGGCCATCTTAATGCTCTGTGGAATTAAAAGCATTCCACGCAAAAATCTTGCAAGTCAGGCACAGTGCCAAACATACTCCCTTTTTGCTGCATGGCTTGGGAATGCAGCTAAAACTGGTTTCCCACAATCCTTCACATGGGAGGGAATTTGTGGTAGCCTAAAATGGAAGCTTAAAAGAGCCACATTGGCTTCATCTACTGTTTCCTGCCTCAAATGATGACTTTTCAGATCTGACTAATGCTCTTGTCTTTGCCCACCCACCCTCCTCCCCTCCACACTGTAATTTTGTACTTTGATCGTGATTGTATTATAATACAATTCTGCAGTTGCACAAGCACCGCACATATACCCTACCTCCTCCCTATCCACCTCCACCATGATTGAACATTCAGTGGGCACTTTGGAGGAAGGGCGCTGAGCATCCCCATGCCTCTGCACTATGGACTGCTGCCAACAGCAGCTTCCCACCCCTCTTTGCAAAAAAAAAATGTCTTGTATGTTAAAATGTGGGAGCATTGTAATGTGATAACTGGTGCTTTAAAAACAGCATTCAGTATAATGGGGGAAGGGAGGAGACAATTGAAAGCACAGAATGTTTGAATGAAATGGTGCACTTGAAAGAAAGGCACAAGCTGGTACCATTTTTTAAGCCACCAATTAATTGGCATTGCTCCCGAGAAAGCTTTTTTTTTGGGGGGGGGGGGGCTAAGATGCACCACAGATTAGCATACTTGGGCACCTTTCCCACAGGAGGCAGAGGATGGGAGGGGAATGAGAAAAAATGCAGGGGTGAAAAAGGGCATTGTTTGGATGCGGTTGTATTACTGCATATGCTCAGAATTCTTTTTTAAAGGGGGAAGGGAGGCAACCATGACTTGGGACTACCTGCTCTCCTGACAGAAGTGCAAAATGCAAGCCATGAATGGATTCCTGGACAGTGCCTGACAAAACCACAAATGTAGAATGCCATTATCCAGACTTCAATGTGGTGAGAACGCACCAAAAAATAACTGCGGAATATGGTCCCTGTGAAGAATTAACCCTTTACTTTTTTACCTGTTCGTACAGCACTTCTAAGCTTTTTAAAAGTGCAGTCCATCACAGTATCCCTTTCAGATCTTTAGTACTTTCTGCCAAGATTGCAGTGTCATCTGCACATCTCAAAGTGTTAATGTTCCTTCACCATTTTTACTCCACCACCTTCTAAATTTAATCCAGTTTTCCTTCTGATATGTTCTGCATATAGATTGAACAAATAGAAGATAAAATACACCTAGTCTGACACCTTTGTCATGTACCCAGTCACAAAACACTTTGGTTCCTATAGTCATTACCCCTTTCTGTCCCTTGGCAAGCTTCTCTTTATACTTTCTGGATTGCATCTGGTCACCAGTAATCACATACCTATGTCAGTGTAAAGAACTGTATCACCTCTCTAATGCAAAAGTAAAACAATATCTCAAAGACAATCTTTCAAAGCCAATGTTATGTGGAATATTTATACCATACTGTTTCATTTTCAATTAGTACTTGACTTTATAAAATGTTCTCCCACTGACTCTCTAGAAACTCAGAGAACAATGTTATTACTGTTAAATAACTAGACAGTATTTGGAAATGAGAAAGTGATTATATTCTAATACATTAAATATAGCTGGAAGTCAACTCGTGACATTTCACCTCTCTATGTAAAGAGAATGTAATTGCCTCATACACGGATAAAAATCCCCAACCCTTTCTGCTGT
Source organism: Paroedura picta (assembly GCF_049243985.1). Taxonomy (NCBI): domain Eukaryota; kingdom Metazoa; phylum Chordata; class Lepidosauria; order Squamata; family Gekkonidae; genus Paroedura; species Paroedura picta. Next base: position 62,491,676 of record NC_135373.1, on the reverse strand, counting down.
CAGTACTTCTACCCATCAAGATACAAAATTATGGCATTTGAATTTGCTTTACAGCCACTTGCTCTTTTTTTTTAAAAAAAAGGTAGCTATAATTTTTGGACTTTATGGTGGCACCTTGCTGATTGCTGCTGAGTTGACTCCATTTACCCCCTGGGAACAACATTCAGTCCCAAGGTTTTGTGAAAACCATCCTTATGTTTGGCAAAATTAGGACAAGGAAATGGGCCTGGTAATTTAGATCACCCATTAAGGCCAGTGCTTGAGTATGGAACTAAAATCCTCTAATGCTGGAGGTAAATAGTGAAGTGTCACAACATCTACTGCAAAACCCTATTACATTATCAAAATAGCCTTAGAATCCATACAAAATGTCTCATAGAAATCTGCTGTTGCTCCATTTGTCATCAACAGCAATCTTCTCTCTCTGTGCCTGAAATCATTCTACTAAATAAGTTTAAGAAATATAAAAAGGCACAACTTTGGCAAGGCAGTCTTAAGGAGAGTTACATCCCACTAAGTCCACTGAGTTTAGGAAGGTGTAAATCTTCTTAAGGTGGCACTATGATTGTTCCAGTAACTACCTTTCTAAACAGTTCAGAATACATACTACTGTGAAGTAACCTACAGTTATGAAGGTTTTCAGGGTCAAAGCATCATTTTACTTACTGCATTACACATTTGTAATAGGCCCCATTTCCCCTCAGTCCCATCCCATCCCAGCCATGCAATTCCATGGATCAACTCTCTCTCTCTCTAATCAGAGCCCCCTGGAATTAAAGTCAACTTATTTCTTCCACCCATAACTGTGTCCTAAAGCTGCTTTATACATTTTCAACTATATGTCATGGCAGTGTGATGGACAGGCTAGATTCAACCTCTCCCTAAGAGCAGCCAAAAAGAACTAATGAAATGTTGAGAGCAGAAAACTTGAAAAACAGGACAGAATCAACAGAGAATAGTAGTGGAAGAGGTCAGTTTAGGGGTGGCCAAACTGTTTTCCAGATGTGCAGGTGCTCTGAGTGGACAAGGTGCATCACATGCAGCATAACCTGTTTTCCTGCATGTAGTATTGCTAGGCTAACATAAGCTTGTTGTCTGACAGCATGAACAAGTCAAACCATCTCCATCTGAGTATGTTCAGCATGTAATAAGGAACATAATCCGCTCAGTTGATCTGCTGATTAACCAAAAGTGGGCTTTTGGTTCCTCCACAGGATATATGACTGTAGCCCAGTGATATTTCCTGGGGCAAATGAACCTGATTTGCCCTAAAACAACGTTGCTGGGACACATTCCTCTAGAATGAGGAATCAGGTGAATCAGGAATCAGTAATCACCATTAACTGGTAGTTACCTTCTGATACCCCAGCTGAAATTTTGTAATTAGTCATGTCAAATAAGTATGAATAAATCAAAAACTAGGGATGGGCATGAGCCAGACAAACATGGTTTATTTTAGTTTGTAATTCATATCATGTCAAGTTTGTGAGCCACAAATTGCCTCAACCTTTTAGGCACTAAACAAACCAGTTCTGTTTGTGAAATTCATGAAGCAGTAGAATGCCCCTTTCCAGCATGCTAGAAACACTCACTTGGGATCTCCTGCTGGCTGTCCTCTACTTGCCCCCCCTCAAAGAAGATACTCCGGATACTCCAAGGCAAGTGGTTTCTGGGAAGTAGACAGATGCAGGCACAGGAGTGTATAGAATAGACCTGTGTAAGCTAGGGAAATCAAACTTTCAAGAGACCTTCCATTGATGCTCTTCTACATGTCCTTCAAGGTATGTCCAGATTGGTTTTTGGGGATCTGAGTTATGGTTCCCAAAGAAGATGCCTCCAAGAAAGCACTTTTTTGGGGAAATGTCAGATTCAAAAGTGTATAGAATAGATCCACTGCAGGCTACACATGCCAAACACACAAGGAACCTCAACTGGCTACCCACTCCTCTACGATCTTTCCAATTTTGCGGCTGACATTTCTGGGGTCCCAGTTATTGACACCCCCCCCAGAAAAGGTATCCCCCATGGTCATTCTGGAAATGAGAGCTGCAATTACAGCAGTACATGGAACAGCTTGGCCACAGGCCAGTGACACTAAACACAGCAAAATTCTACCTCCCTTGGCATTTCCAAGGCTTGAGAATTTCAGCCCCCATGTTGCTGAGAAGATTAGTAAACATTTTGATTGAGCACAGACAGTGCTCAATCAAAACCACCATGAACAGCTTGAAAGTTCATAGAAAACTTATGCCAGATGACCTGCCACAAAATTCAGTTTGCAAACCAATCAAAATGTGTCATCAACTTTAGTTCATGAGCTGGTTCATGCCTATTCTTATAAAGAACGGTTTAATCATCTGTAAACCACTCCATGGGAGTGGTAGGAATACAAGGCTAAGGGCAATGTGGGAGGAGAAAGGGGCAGGGTGAGTCCGGGATAAAAACTCGCAGGGGCCAATCAGGAGCCACAAAGCAACTCCTGATTGGCCCCTCTGAGTGTCAGTCTGGGAGGTGAGGGGGCCGGGGGAAGAGCCTTGACTGCTGGGAAAGGAGCAGGGCAGCCGCGTCCTTGATGCAGTGGCCCTGCTCCAGTCAGTCTGAGAGGTGAGGGGGCTGGGGGAAGAGCCTTCACCACCAGCGGTGAAGCTGGGATATCAGGGGGGAGGGTGGGCGAAAGGCTTCCGCATGGCGAAAGGAGCAGGCCCGCCAAGCATCCTAATTGGTTATTCATAAAATGGTGCATAAAGGCAAATCAGAGGACAGCCAAATTCATGCCCGTTTTGGGGAAGAGATACAATATGCAAATATTCTGGGTAGTGGAAAGTTCCAGTGCTGTTCCTTTATGTTCAGTTTTTTTGTCTGGCTTACTCTGCAGGGTTTTGCCCACCACTCAAGAGCTGTCTGGGTCTGATGTTAATTGGCACAAGTTGTCATCTCAGAGCTGTCCAAGGTCCTGCAGGTTACTACAGCTAAACTAGTCCCTGTCTCCATTTCCCCAATGACCTTTTAATGCAGGGGTAGTCAAACTGCGGCCCTCCAGATGTCCATGGACTACAATTCCCAGGAGCCCCCTGCCAGCAAATGCTGGCAGGCGGCTCCTGGGAATTGTAGTCCATGGACATCTGGAGGGCCGCAGTTTGACTACCCCTGTTTTAATGTCTAACTGCTACCTTTCCTATTCAGGACTTTTGCCCATCTGATATTTACCCCTTGCTACCTAAAGTCCAACATGCTATTCAACAACTTCGGTCCTTAGTGGTACATTTTGGAAGGCTAGAACAAGACATTGTGCCACATCTACTGATTTTGCTAGTCTATTCTAGATGGAAATTCAGATTAGCAGAAATCAACATGGGTACTGGCAGTTTTGCATGATGCCAAAAACATTCTTGATCTCAGAGTGCCTCAAATCATTTAATTTGTTTATAATTATGCTTATCATCAACAATCATGTTGTGTGTTTGAGAATTTTCAACAAATGCTAAGATTTGAGAGGAAAAATGGTTACAAAAAGTGCTGTCAAGTATTATAATCTAATTTATTGCTGGAATTATTAGCACTTAGTTACCAAACATCCACCCTTGTTCTTGTTTTCATGTGTATTTGTCATCTCTTTGTAAGCATTTCACATTGCATTTTAAATCAACCTGTTATAGCCACCATCCATTTTGATGTCACACCAAATTGGCTTAGTCAGGATATGATCAATTAAAGATGAGCTGGAATGGAATCCTTTGAGCAGGGTCAAGCTAAGAGACAAGGGAATCCCTACAGCCACAGAGTACAAAGCAGAAGAAGTCTGAAGCCTCATCCTTTTTTCCCTTTCAACATTTATCCCCCTTCCCTTTCACCCAAATCAATTTCCCATGTCTGATTCCTTCCCCCAGGAAAGAACAATAAATTATTTACTATGCATGAAAATGAGGTGAACTAAACCAGTTTTCTCTTGTCTTCAGTATCCCATGCAATACTGTAGCCAGAGTAGGACCAATGGGAATACAACCCTATATGAAGGACAAATTCACCCTCCTAATCAAGTCGAATCCTTTTATAACTCAGATGCATAGAACCAGGGGGGGGGGGGAAATCAGCATTCCCAATTATTTACCAAGTCTAAATACCATACTGGGGATAGGATTTGGGCATATCGAGAAATGCTGATATTATGGAGGGTTCATTATACCCAAACCTGAAAAATACTGTGGAAGGGGGTTACACCCCTAATAAATATACCTGAGATGGTGTACAATAAATTTTAGAATGGAAAGGAACACCATAAAGACAGTAAAACATATCCTACAATAATACAGAAATACAATAGCAGCTGCCATAATCCTTAAAAACCAACTAGTATCACTATCTCTGTAAGGGTTTTTGAATCACATTTGGGGTATTTCCCAGATAGAAATGCTGTTACATTAAGAAATCTCCTGCTACAATAAACATACAAAGTAAAGCAAGCCAGTAGAGAGATAGTAATACTTCTGGAAGCTGTAGTGGAATCAGATGCCCCTGCAATTTATTTATGAGGAACTGTAGTTCCCTTTATAAAATAATAAATGGGAAGCCAGGAAAGTTAATTTACTTCCATTGAATTTGATTCAATAATAATAGTAGAGGAAAAAAAGAATGTGCAAGAGGCCCCACCGGTTGCTGTCACATCTAATTTAAAGGAGCAGTGCATCAGGCAACATGGGATTTTGTGATCCAGCATGGTATAAATTTCCAATATATGGTAGAATCTACAACTCTGTCATGACATGGACAAATTGCTTATTGTGTTGCCTTGTCCCATAATTTTGTTAGCTCAGTGAAAAACTCATGTAAGCAGAAATATCATATATTAAAGCTGCTAGATGGCTCACCTGTTTCAGAGGAATTTTTCTTCATGTTTTATTTATTACTCAGTGTCATTTGCTTCCTCCAAGTGGGAACACCTGTTTATCAGCTGACTTTGCCATCTCTTTGGCAACACATTTCCAGGGAAAATGTTAACACTGAGATGCTTTTTGCTCACAGGTGTTCATCTCAGAACATTTCAGACTTTATTTACAACAGTATTATCTAAAAGCAATCTGGGTGCATAATATTCATATGTTCTGCATAAAAATCTGGTTCATTGTTTTCTCTGCTATGAAACCCTGTTTTCAGTAATGTCCAATAAGTCTTTTTGCTTATTTTTTGAATAGTTGGAGACATCTGGGTGTAAAATGCACAGAGTTTTTATTCCAACCCCAGATCGATTCAGTCCCTACCCTCTACACAGAATGCGATTTCTGTTTGGATTTGGGGCGATTTAAATTTTCCTTCTGTAGCAAGAAGCATTGATCTGGAGTGACCCTACCTTTTTTGTGCGATATCTCAGACTGCTGTTAATCCTGAATAAAGAAAGCTCTGTGGTAGAGAACCTCTGATAGGCTACACCTGGTCATGTGACACACTAGCCTTAAAGGAGAAGCCCCTAACTTCTCTCAACTTCTGTTGGTCCTGGATTTTTCCTCCCTCCTCTGCCTTTTTCGATCCTCTCCCCCTCCCCTTCAAGAAAAGAAAGAGGCTCCCTGCTTCGCTTCTCCCCCCTTCAAGAAAAGAAAGAAAGAGGCTTCAAGAAAAGAAAGAAAGACCCCCCCCCCCAACTTCTGAGCCTCCCTAACCACGTGCAGAAGACTTTCCTGTTTCAATGGGGAGGAGAGGGGAGAGGAAGACCCGAGTTCAAAGCGATCTGAATTCAACAGGATTGACAATGGAATAAAGAAAGTAAGTGCAGACTCTGCCCTGGTCTGCCCTTACTGTTGTTCTTGCACAGATGACCTGTCAGCCGAAGATGAGTAGACAAGAAAGACATTTTCAAGCTGGCGATGGCAAAAACGTTATTCAAACAATAGAATTAGTTCTTAGGTATAAAACCTCATTTTCGTATTTTACTTCATCAGTGAACTTATTTCTTAATTGTTTTTTTCAAGGATACTAACAAAGTCTTCCACACACTACCACATTATAAGATAGTTACCTTCATGGACCTTTGATATTAATAGGCCCAAGTTATATGGCTTCAAATTTAAAATATAATGTAGTTTTATACGTAGGAACTCATTCTATTATTTGAATAAAGTTTTGCCATAGCCAGCTTGATAATTTCTTTCTTGTCTTCTTACTGTTGTTCTCAGCAGTAAATTTTCAGCATCCCCCAAACATACCAAGGATGCGGGGTGATAAGAGAGAGTTCTCAGAGTTTTCACAGCAGGGGAGGGAAAACCTCCCAGGGCAATAAAACTTGGCCAAAGAGGCAAGAGAAAGTTTAAAGAAATGGCTGGAATCTCACCAGGGGAGGGGGTGGGTGGAGCTCAATAAACTTCTAACAACTCTCCTGGCTCCGGCAGGAGAGAGGATATGATATTATGCTCCACATGGCCAAATTTGTGGATATTTGAGTCAGGTTTTTATAAACCCAGGGTTGCAGAAAAATATGAAATCTTTAAAAATTGGAGGTTAATTCTTCCAAAATAAGAGAAGCAGCATTTTTGGCTTAAGCCCTAAGCCCTAAGTGGCAATCGTGGATGTTGCTAGGTAACCACAATAGTACTGCCAGCCTTCAAGCCTTATTTTCTGTTAGTAAAAGATAAGAGCTCTTTACAGGGCTATTTTGACCTCTGTGTAAGAATTCATTGGTGCAAGGCCTGGCAGCAAATGCTTCTACCGTTCAAGTTGATTAATTCACTCAGGCCTGCCTGTCTGTGACCTTTTCCAGAGAGGTCACCCCACGAATGCCAGTGTACTGTAGTGTTTAGAGTTTCAGAATAGGATCCTGTAGACCTAGGTTTGAATGACCATTTCTAATTCCATATATTATAGCAAAGATACATCATAGTTATTAATATGCAGCTAATAATATAATTTAAAAGTATATTGCCTGGTAAACAATAGAGGGATTAATCCAAAGCTATTATTTTGGTCAATTTCACCCAATTCTTTTCCTTTACAACAGTCTCCATCCCATGTGGATGGAGTCCATAGGCTTTCTAACTGATGGCCTTTCTTAGCAGCAGAAAATCTGATGGGATTCTACCCTTTAAAAAACAGAGATCTTGAATGAGCTATTATATCCATGTATATTACAAAATTAGATATGTGTAGTAAATGATTTTTTAAAAGCCATGAGAACCAGTGATTACACTTCAAAACAAGAGCCTGCCCCTCCTCTCCCCAAAACAGACACCCGTGAAGTAGGTGGGGCTGAAAGAGTTCTAAGAGAACTGTGATGTGAGAACAGCTCTAACAGAGCTGTGACGAGCCTAAAGTTGCCTAGCTGGCTGCATGCAGAGAAGTGGTGAACCAAACCATTGGCACTTAAGAATCTACCCAACAGGTTTGCCAGTATATGGGCCCTCCCAAAGTTACAGAATGGTTCTGCAGAACTGAACAATAATTCCCAAAACTTATACCCTGGCACAATTTTTTTTAGTTTTCAAAATGATACTGGGCACTTTTCTACTGGTTCAAAGCAAAGAACAACATCCCAGCAGCTATTTATGTCTGTATGCCAAAATTGGACTGAGAGATGTTGCCCATCGAGATCATTCCTCTGCTCAGGTTAGCATGAAATTTCATGCATTGATAACTAGGACTGAAATAATTCCTTTTCTAGGAACTTGGATCAGACAGTTCAAAGTGCTTCTCTAGTTACCACTCCCTGTCTCAAGATTCTTCAGGAGGCTTGCCAGTTACACTAACTTAACCACCATCCTATGTGACTATACAACATCTCTTTGAACCAGGCGCACCTGTACTCCAGAGAGATGGATCACTTTCCTCTGTATCTTTCCTTTTTTATATTCTGCTAATCTCTGTTTGCCCAGAAACTTCCTTCGATCAAACTCCTCTTCTTGCTTCTTTGCCATGATGGCAAGCTGTGCTGTCATCATCACTCTTCCATTCTAGCTCCGCTAGACCTCTAGAAAGTTTATTCTTCCTTTCTTTTCATAGTATGGAGCTCCATAACAATAAAGAAAATCCATTCCTTTTCTAAAGCAACAAGTCATTCCTGAAAGCAACATCTCCCTTTCTCTAAGCAAACTAGCTCTACAGCTAATACATTTCACTTGACACCTTAGGTAGGGCCTTACTTTAACCAGTCCTACTTAAATAAGTCTCCATTCCCTAATACCATATTAAAAATACTATCTTAAAGCCAGTTAGAGATAGTCTTTCCACACACACACACACCCAGTCTCCCAAATTCCTGCTTGGCCTCAAAGTGGCCAGCTAATCCCATAATGTGAATTGCTGACTATTTTGCTACACTGGTGGTTCTAGAACCTGTGTATCAACATGTTTAGATGTTAGTAAAGTAAGAGAATATGTTTTACGGTCTGTTACATTTTAGTAAGCATATTCCGTGAACTTTAGCATTTGCATTACAAAGCAAATAAACAGCCTCTCTAATCAGCTCAGCTTGGCTCTTTGCTCTGAATTCTTCCATTTACCACTGCTTTTCCTTCCTTTGCACATAGCATAAATATGCTGCTTGCCATATATTTCTCCTAGGCACCAAACTCCTTCTGCATGGATGTGATGGATCTCTTTTATAAAGGGTGTCCATTAAATTGCAAACTTGGATCACAGCACTGAGCTTAGTAAGAGTAAAAAGTAAATCCAAACTTCCATTAAGTGTTTTTTTATTTTGTAGTTTATGAAGTTGATTTTTAGACCAATAGTGTTGCTTTAAAAAAATTAAATAGGGCAAGTTGTGAATTGGTATCCTGTAACCACTTCTTCTGGTGGATAGTAGCTAGGGGTGCCAACCTCCAAATGGGGCCTGAAAAACTCCTGAAAAGCTCAATCCTTCAAATATGGAGGTCCTGTGGCTGGGTAAGAAGGGCCATGTGAGGAAGTGCGTCTGCCTTCCCTGGATGGTGTGCAGCTCTCTACGGCTAACTCTGCCAGGAATTTAGGCATGATTCTGGATGCTTCCCTCACAATGGAAGCCCAGATCACAAAGGTAGCGCGGCTAGCATTTTACCATCTTCACCAAGCCAAGCTACTGGCGCCCTACCTGGCCCCAGAACACCTAGCTACAGAGATCCATGATATGGTCACCTCTAGACTGGATTTCTGTAACTCGCTCTATGCAGGCCTGCCCTTAGCCTTGACCTGGAAACTACAGCTGGTCCAAAATGCAGCAGCCAGGAGGTTCCACATCTGGCCCATTCTCCACCAACTGCAGTGGTTGCTAGTTGAATTCCAGATCAGACTAAAGGTTCTGGTAATTACTTTCAAGGCCATATGTGATCAGGGCCCAGTGTATCTGATGGACCGCCTCCCTGCCTATGCCCCCAAAGAGCTCTGCGCTCCACTGCTCCCAACCGGCTAATGGTCCCTGGCCCTAAAGAAGTCTGCCTGGTCTCGACCAGGGACAGAGCATTATCTGTTCTGGTCCCCACCTGGTGGAATGAGCTCCCGGAGGAGATCAGGGCCCTGACGGAGCTCTTCGGCCAGGCATTTGGTTGAGACCAGACATAACCAACAGCGACTAAAGAGCCCCTGATCCCCCCCTCCCTCTCAGAACTCCACCAGAGTGCTCTGGACCTGTTTTGCACTGTTGCAATGCACTGTTGCATTGTTTATACTGTTATAGTATTATATTGTTATAACTATTAGTTATTAATATTATTGTATGGTTATTCATATGTTATAAACTATTTCATGTATTGTTCTTATGATCCATGTAAACCATCCTGAGCCTCCGGGGAGGGCGGTAAATAAACAAACAAATAAGAAATCAGTTCCTCTGGAGAAAATGGCTACCTTGGAAGGTGGACTTTATGATATTTTACACTGCTGGGATTCCACCTTCCCCAGACTTCAGGCCCAGATATTTAGGAATTAAACCAAACTAGAGTCAGTAAACATAATGCTTGGAATTGTGGATTTTATATTTTGCATGTCAATGAAAAAATGTTGACATTGTGTCTTGACAACAAAATTTCCATTTTTGTTTGCTGTGTATCAAGTTCAGTGCTGATCTCCTTATTGGTCAATTTCATGCTGAGTGTTCTTTACAGATTCTTCAAGCTGTATTTAGCCATCTTAGCAAAACATTTGTGATTAATGCTTGGCTGCAATGGTTCTGATTTTCCACTGTTGTGTACATTTTCCATCATTTAAATTTTGTTTTTGTTTTTTAAGCAGTACAAGTCTAACAAAATAAGATTTTCAATAGTCTTGGATTGGTGGGAGAAAGAAATTGACAGCAAAAGCTTTAAAAGTTCTGAAAAATACATTTAATGAAATCAGTTTCTCCTTTTTGCATGTGGAAGTAGTTCTCAATAAAAAAACAATGACAATCTCCCCCAAACCTACTTCTCCCAGGTTAGAATGCAAGGTGAGCAAAGATGATTTTGGTGACAGTGCATTCTAGTTTCTGTTTCACAATGGAACGTTGCTGGGTTCTCACAGAAAGGCAACACTTATAAGTTAACTCAAAAAAAATATCAAAGGACTTTTTAATTTACTTTTATAAAATTGATTTGTGTGTGCATAGAAAATGTATATGTCTTGCTTTTCCTGGGCACCAAACAACATACAGAGAATAAAATATTAAATAATAAAATATTCAAGATACAATAAAATATCTTTATGCCCCCATTCCCCAAAAGCCAGTATTGGAACATATATAAATTCTCCCCTAAATTATTTGGTCATACTTATAATCCTAGCAAAGAACTTTCACAATCACGTATCCTGGCTATAATAAAAATCTGTCAGGTAGAGGGTTAGTTGCTAAAGGCACATCAGAACAGGGCAGCCTTACACAGTTTCCTAAACCTAGCCCAGAAAAGGTGACCTGCACATATTTTGAAGTACAAGATTGTACAAGGAGAAAACCCTTGATTGTATGGAGGTCACTTGCTGAGAGGAAAGAATCTTTAATTTTGCTTTTTGTCCTGCAGCTTAACCTTCTTCCTGACATCAGATCTATGTGAGAGGAAATATGGCTGGACCAATCTTCAGCTCTGCTATGTTGTAGAGTGGAGAATAGTTCAAGAACAAGCTTGCCATTGAATGAAAGCTAGATTTTGGTCATTATGAGAAAGTCCAGGTCTTTGTTGTTAGGCTCAACTTTCTTTTGCCCCAGTGAAGATTATCGATTGCCCTCTGGCTAACTTGTATCCTTGGATAGTCTATAAAACTGACTGGCTAGAGAATAAACTGATAGATGTGCAGATGTATGAAGCTGGGTTTTAAAAACAAACAAACAAACAAACAAACAAAAGAGCTGCGAACTTCTCCATCAAGAATTATTCTGATGACATACATCTGGGGAACTGAATTGTGAAGAAGCTGTTTGTTTCTATCCATATGTTGATATTCCTAATCTATTTGCACACCTGCTTCTTTCTTTCCTGTTTTCTGAATAATACAAAGCATGTGTGTGTTTTGCACATGCACACGCTCATGCACACATGTGCACACATCCCACCTACATGTATAAGTGATAAATTCTCTACAGATCATTAAGGACTTCATGACACAGAAAAACATATTACTTTCCACAAAGGACCATAAGTTTTCATAATAAAAGGATTCTTTGAGGATAAAGTGTCAAGTGTTTCCCTCCTCCCATTATGGTTTCATTCCCTCTCCCTGAATTAGTATTCTGTTTCGAATGAACAAGACCCTAATTCATCACAGATATTATTTTCATCTTTTTTTTACAAACATATTTTACTTGGGTCCTAATTACCCTTTTTACTCATGTAAATTACATTTTTTAGTATGAGGAATGTTTCAGAACACTGTAGGGATTTACCCACTCTGGAACAATTGTTCCCATTGGGATTTACACCACTTAAGGAAAACCTGTTTCTAATCTAACAATTCATTCACACACTGCAGGATGCCAAAGTTACTCTGCATATTCCTCTGGCCCAGAAGGAAAAGTATTCATCAAAATAAGTTTTCCCCTCCTTTTAAAATCAATTTCATTTAATGCTTTAAAACAAGGAAGAATCTTCTGTTTCTGCATATTAACCACCTCTCCATTCTTCTTGTCCTTAGGGTCTTACCCTTTAAGATACTTTTTGGTTCAACTCATGTAACTTCAAAAAAGAAATTATTTCCACAATGATTATTTAATAAACAATTTCAACAGAAAATCAATACGGTGTGGTTGTCACTCCATTGCATGTACACATTGCTTTGTCAAGTTTTATAAGACTTGATTTGTGTCCTCCACTTAAAACACAAATGTCATGCCATCCATCCACGTATAGCTTGATAAAGTATTAGTGAGCATCCCCAGAGGGATGCTGTGAATTTCACAGGAAACATGTCCCACAGTCAACCATATTACTTTTAGCTGTGGCAGTCAGACAAGGGCTGATCAGATTGATTTAGCATTGAACAACAAATCCACTATGGTCAGCTCATGTATATAGGACTTGCAAGCCTAGACTGAAATGATCCTAGTGCTGTATGCATATAAGGAAGAACTACTGAGAAGCTCTTAGGTAAGACTGATCCAAACTGAATTTCCTGCTAAAATCCAGCTCATGGAGGTAACCAGACTGCCTCCACACTGTGGAACCAAAAGTGTGGTATAACTGATCAGCTTCGGAGGTGTCTTTTATTAGGGATAGTTTTCCTGCACTAATTGTCGTGTTGCCTTAAATATCTTCATGAGCTGTTCTTGATGCCCCCCTCCCATTTTACCATCCCAACCCAGCTGTATTATGTTGTCTTACTAGGAATCTTTGCTGTTAGATTCAAATGTTATCCTGAACACTGTTGACTGATTTACTGAAAAGTTTTTTTTAAATCACAGTTTACCCATCCTTGATTGCTAATCATATTAATGAAAACCATCCCATTCTGCTCTTACTAGAAGCCTCCTTTTTTGCTAGATATTTATGACAACATACTATCCAATAAAGTATGGATTTTGCCATGAATGTGATTAGAGCATCAAACATACTCCTTACACATGAGAAAGTAGGACTAGCCATGCTGAATCAAATAAAAGATTCATTTAGACCGGGGGTCGTAAACCCCAGGTCCGCAGCCCGGTTCCAGGCCGCAAAGGCCTCAGTAACGGGCCGCTGGCGGCCATGCCTGCCTCTCCCCCCCTGCAGTGAGAAGCTCACCAGGCCGCGAGAGAAGCGGCTGCCAAAGTGGCCACTTTGCTTGCAGCCCAGCTAGCTTCTTGCTGCGAGGGGGGGGGGAAGAGGCAGGTGCGGCCACCGGCACACTGGCGGACACAAACACACATGTGCAGAGCTGCCGTGCATGCACATTTTCACCACCAGGGGCGCTAACACACATGCATGGCGCCCCGGGCCGCTGGCTCTTCCCCACCCCCGGAGGTGGTCCTCAACCTTAAAAAGGTTGGGAACCACTAATCTAGACCATTTTCAAACTGGTAACTTCACTGCCCTGGCTCCTGTGTGGGAGCACAAATATGGGGCAGACAAGGTGTACTGGGCCAAATGTTCCCCTGTGCAGGAGCAGGAGGAGGCAGGGCAACCTGCCCTGACTCAAACTCTAGCCTGCAGCCCAGCATGAAGCCTCTGGTGTGGAAATGGTCATCCATCACAGTTTTTTTTTTAACACAGTGACCACAAAAACCACTGGATGGGCCTATAAACAGGGTATAGATGTCAAGGCCCTCCCCTGTTTGCCTTCTCCAGTGCTATTGTTTAGAACAGCCTTTCTCATATGTTTACCATTGAGAAACCCCTGAAACATTCTTCAGTTTTGAGAAACCCCAGAAGTGGCACAAACCTTGTTGAGAAGAAGAGTTGATTCTTTTATGCTTGATTTAGAAAACTTTGCAGCGTCTGATCATGGAGTGTTCATTTATCCAGCATGTTCTCCATTTGCATTCTTGGTTTAAATTATGTGATTCCTTCCTCAGTATTCTTTTGAAGAACACATTTTCCTTCCTAAAACAAAAAGAGTCAAATCAAATCCCAATTTTAGTTCAGGTCCATTTGCAAAATTACATCAGAAGAGCAAGGAACTAAGGTTATTTTTGGTTATTTAAGGTTATTTTTGGTCTACCCAGACTTGGGTGATGAGGGCAAATAGTGACAGGTAAAAAGCAAGCTGGGAAAAGAATGGCCACTGTTCCTATAAAATAAGTAGGCAACTCACAGTCCAGGTTGTCATGAGCTGAAGGAAAGAGACTCTGAAGCTGATGATGGAATACTGTGGATGAAGCTGCTGAATAGCTCAGTTGTTTCAGCCAAGTACACTTTCACACTCATCATTACTCATTTACCTCTCTCACACGTTACATTTTTCATTCTTTAACCATTCTCCCTGAACGATGCTAAAGTGCACCTGCAAGAATCATGCGGAATACTGTAGTGGCTGGTCCATTAGCTTGCTTGGCTGGTATTACCAGTGACAGACAGATAGATTTGGTTCCAATATACTGGCAATAAAGTATGTTTAAAAAAAGAAAAGAAAAGAAAAAAATGATCTAAATAATTCTCTGCCCTGGCAATGCATCCTTGTAAAACACAGTAAAAATCTGAATACATTTCTGCAATTTCTGTAATTTCATTCTGCTTAGCCTGGCAGCGGCTCCCCAAGATCTCAAGAAGAGGTCTTCTACATTACTTGACCCTCTGAACTGGAGATGGCAGGGATTGAACCTCAGACCTTCTGTTTGTCAAGAGGATGGTCTGCAATTTAGCTGCTGCCCCTCACCAGTTGCCCTTGTAGGGCTAGTCCCTACAGACTTGATGTGCTTGTCACAGCTCAGGAAAAAAAAAAGGAATCACAAGGCAAAATAATGTAGTAATTAGCGGGCGGTGGGTGGGTGCTGGAGTGTGTGGTTGGGGGGGTGCCTGTGTTGCGGGAAGCGGCGGCGGGTCAGGAAGAAGAAGAAGAAGAAGAAGAAGAAGGAGAGTTGGTTCTTATATGCCGCTTTTCCCTACCCAAAGGAGGCTCAAAGCGACTTACAGTCGCCTTCCCATTCCTCTCCCCACAACAGACACCCTGTGGGGTGGGTGAGGCTGAGAGAGCCCTGATATCACTGCTCGGTCAGAACAGTTTTATCAGTGCCGTGGCGAGCCCAAGGTCACCCAGCTGGCTGCATGTGGGGGAGTGCAGAATCGAACCCGGCATGCCATATTAGAAGTCCGCACTCCTAACCACTACACCAAACTGGCTCGCCAGTGTCTGTGTGTGGGGGTGTTTGTGTTGCGGGAAGCGGCGTCAGCCTGGGAAGGGGTCTGGGGAGGGTGGGGGGGTTAGCGGGCGGCAGCTGGGTGCTGCAGTGTGTGTGTGGGGGTGTTTTTGTCATGGGCAGGTGCGGCGGGGCGCGAAGGGGCCTGGGGATGGGGTAGTAGGACTTCGCTGGTCGCATGGTGTTTGGGGGGGGGGCACTAAAGGAGCAGGAACGCCGCTTCTTCCACGCAGCGTCCTTGCTTCTTTCCCTAGGGTGATGGTAAGGGCCCTGGTGGGCGAGGCCAGGCCAAGCGGCCAATGGGGAGGCATGCTTTGCCCTAGCGTGGAACTCATAGGGGTGAATCAGGAGCTGCTTTGGGAGCCCATCCTCCCCAATAGCCCCTAGGGCTTTACTTTATCCGTTCCGCAGGAATGGTTAAAGATAGTAGTAATATGTATCACATTGGGGTCTCAGTGTTAATATTGATTACAATTGTTTTCTGTAAAATTTAGTTTTGGTTATTTGTTATTGGTTATTGACCACACCTGTAACTGCCAGCTTCTCTTTAAATGGTAATTGCTGGTAGCCCTCATGGGCACTTTATGAAATCCTCATCCTGTGATGAGCATTTGCCAATGTGTTACATATTGTGATTCCTTTTTTTCCTGAGCTCTCATTGAGGAATCCACGGTTCTATATTTGATTGGTGCTTATAACAGCATCATGAATAATTTTCCTTGCAGTTCCAATTAACTTTGTTAACAATATTAGATAAGCTATTTCTCTATAAGAAAGATCAGTAGTTTAATGTTTTTTAGATCAGTACAATTATTTCTAGATCATACTGATTATCTTTCAATAAAAATATGATTATGAAAGGTAGTTGTGTACCAGGTTAAAGATGTTCTGGATCACAAATAACTCAGATCATAAGGAAAGCCCTGCTGAATCAGCGGTCCATCTAGTCCAACATCCTTTATATTGCAGTAACCAACCAACTGAACTGTTCTTGATTGCAAGTCTTATGAGACTTAAGTGATCTGAGCCAAGACACACAGGTAAACTGAAGCTGCTTATAACTAGTTCTGTACTAGAGTGTATGATAGCACCCGATTCAGATGTGTGCTGAGCCTTCCACGGGCAGAAGGAGCCTTGAAAGGAAGAGTCTTTTCAGCTACAAAAAAAGAGTCTCTTGCCCTGCAGAAATGCTCCTTCTGCCAGAGACAGGGCCAAACTATTGTTTACATTTACATTTGGCACATCGGGCCAAACAAATGTTTATATTTTAAAATAATAAAGAGCTGACTGTGAGTTCCATGATCTGACTTTGTCTTCCTGCCTTTACTACCAGCCAGCTGGACCAAACTCTCTTTTTTTAAAGTGTTGTTTGGGACTTAACTGAATTTAGAGGTATAGATCAAGCAACAGTTCCCACGTTCCTTCCTCCTTTCTGTTTGACTGAGGCTTCTAAGGCTTACATCTTGAATTTGTTTTAAATCCTGTATATCTGTGTGTGGGGGGAAGGATAACTTTAACAGATATTGCACTGCCCAAGAACCTGTATCCATCAAATGATAATCCAAGTACAGGAATTACTATACCCTCAATTTAGCAGCAGCTGCTCTGTTCATTCCACTATTGTCTTAAACTTTGAAAGTTTCTAGTGATAAGGCAATTGCATATAACACCTAAGTATCCCTTCTCTCTCAGCATAAGAAATATTCATTTAATTTTAATGAGGAGCAGATTCTGCACTGGAATTTTCTCAGTGAGTGACAATTTGAATAGAGGTCTTGTTAATGAGTCTACACATCCCTCCTGTAACTGCACTTCCTCCTCTCACAAGACTAGTCTGCACTTTATGGCTACCTCAGTATGGAAATTTTTATTTCTTGACCCAGTGGATTTTATTCTGTAGCACACTGTTCATGAGGTGATTTTCTCAAAGGCTCTGATGATCTTTTCTTCTGAGATTTATGCAATTGAGGAGAAAATTGTTTCTTCCATGTAGTGAGCAAATTTGGGTGGAAGGAAGGGTGTAATTCTGTGGCAAAGTGTTAGGCCTTTTGGATTTGGCTCGATCCTGAGTTCCTCCAGAGAAAGAGAGCTGCAGAGCAACAGAGCATTTTTGAAAGTATGCAGTTATTAGTTGCCTTTGTGGATGAGACACAAATCCAGACTCACAGTGCTTTGAGATTTAAAAGAAAGCAATCTTTACTGGGAAAGATTCATCTGCTTTAGTCTCCTTACTGAAGCTGAGTAAAAAAAACCTAAAGAGTAGTTACAAAAGCAGCATGTTTCAAGCCTCTGTGGCTAGGCTACAAGGTGACTATATCTCACATATCAGAGGATGGAGAGAGATGAGAACCTAATGGAGACTGCTCCTTGATTCAGAGCACACACTTTTAGCTTCTTCCCAAAGAAGCAGGAAGTGGGCAGGAGCCCACCTTAAACAAAGAAACCCCCATGGCACATACTGGGATATTTCCACTGCTCATGGGTACAATTTTCAGCATTGGCCACCTGGCACCACCAGTGAGCATACAAGTGCAGCTTAGTTGCTTAAACAACAACAGCTCTTCAAGGCTGACTTCACCAAATTACTTGCTGATTGCAATCCCAAAATAAATCCTATGTTTTGCACTCAGAAGACCCCCAGCACTTCCTGGTATCACCTGTTAAAACACATCAGAAAAACTTAATTTTGCTGGAGGTTTTCAGAAGCTACTGCCAGTCAGAGTAGACAATTACTGAACTTCATGGATCATTGATCTGATTGTGTATAACACATGTTCATGTGTACATATAAGATCTAATATATTCCTTCCAAAGGATAGAAGTTAGGCAAGAAAACCAAACTATGTGGCACAGAAGAAGGTATGGCAGCTTCATATATTCATGGGCCCCATTTCAAGGTTCAATGTACTATTTCAAGGATTATGTTATGCCCGTCAGAATCCCCAGATTGCTGCCATGATTTATTCTGTTTTAGCCTCAGAGTAGCCATGTTGTCTGTTCTCTAACCCTGAACTGTCTGCTAACTATCCAGCAAAGTAACAAGTGCTGTTATCCCTGCAAATAGTAACTCTGGGCTCTCCAAAGCCAATGCTAGGCATGTTATCATTATTGGACGCATTTCCAGATGGCACCTGGACATGAAGAGCTTATTGTGTCTGTGTGCATGTGTGAACATCTTTGGGCGGGAAAGTTTGTGGGATAAGAACTGCGTTTTGAATTGACAAGTCAGTTTCAGCTTTGAACGTCCTGGATAGATCTGCTTTGAAATAAACGCTTGCTTTCTAAATAAATTGTTGTTTTCACGTCTGTCATCCTGACAGCCCCTTCGAAGTCCAAAGTTCTATTCTTGGATATATGTAAGATGAAATTATTTTAAAAACAAGCAAACATTATACTGTAAGATGAATGGGTCCTTGAGGAATAACGAGACATGAACTGAAATTCTGAGAATTGTACCTGTCACAAGTCCCTGATCAGGAGACTATGAAGAATTCAGACATGTAGCTTTGTTCAGCCTTTATTTTTCTTTTTTCTTGGGATTGAGCTGTTTATACAACATGTTAATGATACCATCCCCAGAAATAAAGCAGCATTTCAGTATGCAACATTCTTCAGTCTGCAAAGTATATAAAGTATTACTCCTGCATGCAGCCATTTCAGTACTTGAATTTAAATTGGTTAATTACACCTTCATATTGTATGTCTAATTGTAGATCTTTACTGAAGTTGAATGCATTTTTACTTGGGCTTGTAAATACAATAAGCAATGCCAGATTTGTGTCCAAAGTTTTAATTACATAGTTTCTGTTTAATTAAAAAGGATCTTGGGAAAATAGGATAGTCATTTCTGCTAACTTACCTTTAAAATCCTCTACGCAGCTTTGCAATTTTGTTGAATATATCATTGTTTCCCAATAAAATAACATAGTCATTCATTTCCATGGTAGTACACTGGCAATGGAAATAGCTTGAAATATAGCTTTTCAATAACTTGAAAAAATAGCTTGAAAGCACTGAAGAATGGAAATGAAATGTGAGGTCCCTTCTTTGTGTTTAAGCAATGCCTCCAGCATACAGCCACTCAAGAGAAGAACATGAAGAACAAGAAATAAATGAAACCAACCAAAAGAAAGGCCCTATAAATGAATTTGCTCTTGAAAGTCCACTAATTAAGAGCAAGACACTAACAATACATCATCATCTCACCTCTGTACAGGAAGAGCTGAAGGCAAAAATCCTACGACACATTAACAGCAAAGAAGGCAGTCAAAGATCACCTGTACTCAGAACAAAATCAAACGAAGAGT
This sequence comes from Paroedura picta, assembly GCF_049243985.1. Lineage (NCBI taxonomy): Eukaryota > Metazoa > Chordata > Lepidosauria > Squamata > Gekkonidae > Paroedura > Paroedura picta. Next base: position 62,472,179 of record NC_135373.1, on the reverse strand, counting down.
CATTGAAAATATCAATGCAACAATTGAAACAATTCCTATGGAAAACAAAACTGAAATCAATCAGTTGATGTTTAGTATGGAAGTTGTAGTAAAAAGAGAACGGGAACAAACATTAAGAAAAAACACTTAATGATTTTAAGGCAAAGCCAAACTGGCAAATTAGATTGGAGAAAAACAACCACAACCTATACCGTTCAGATGTAAGTGCCTTAAGGAAAAATGAAAGAAGAAAAGCAAACCACAAAAAAAACATCAGTTAGATATATAAAAAAACAATAGCCCAAGCTATAGAAGAAATCAAAGGTTTTCTCAATAACCAAGAAGGTCAAGAGTTATAACAGTAGAACCTAACAATAGAGACAAAACCTCCAATTCCAGACTAACCCCAGTTACTTCTACAGCCTGTAGTTACTAGAGGGAAGACAAAGAAAAGACAACAACCTTCTGGTGAAGACTCAAAAGAATACAATAGTTACCTGGATCACATATGTGAAAAACAAATGGAAAGGAAAGGAACTGAAAGATCTTATAATAACCCTAGAAAGCCTGAAAAAACAAAGAAAGTGAAGAATGGGACAGTTCCTGGAAGAGGCTATTGGCATAAAAAGTTGAAAAGGCTTCGTCCACAACTGGTGCAACAGTTTAATGATGTGCTCCATTCCAAAGCAATAGAAGATTGGATAATAACTGACAGGATAGTTTGCATTCTGAGGAACAATGAGAAAGGAATAAAGCCAAGGGACTTCCATTCCATTACCTCAGGATGGGAAATTCATTTCAAATAAGCCGTAAAGTACTCAAATCAATGCTAATTTGGGTACTTTTTGACTTTTCAAAGACAAATTTCCCCTCGTACTTTAAACCAGCTGAATCAGCAGTATCTAAATGGTGATTTGGTGATTTGACCATGATTCAACGAGATTAAAGGAAGGGTCTGAGGGGAAGAGAGTACACCAAGCAGCCAATCTCTCCACATCTTCTTCTCTTATTTAATGAGATTATGGAGAATTCTCCTTTGCCTCCATTTTGGCTGAAAGCTCAATTAGTATTAGTTCCAAAATCAAATAAAGATCCAACATCAAGGAAATCTTATCACCTAGTTTCATTGATAAATGTATATTGTAAAATTATCACTAAATTGTCCCTAAAATTTTAGTTTCTAGATTGAGAGTCTGTATTTGGATGTTAGCAAATCCAGATCAGTATGGTTTTATCCCAACACATTACATTGTGAATGTGATTACAAAGGTTTCATGCTAAAAAAAACCCCAGAAGAATGAATTAGCATTAATAGTTCTTGATATCTATAAAACCTAAGAATGGGCCTTGAAAGGGCCCCCATCCCCTGGCCCCTGGCCAGGCAGCTTAAAGTGGCTTTGGGCCGCAGCTCACAGATGGATCAAGTGGGGCAGGCAGGGGCTGGCCAGCTCATTAGCAGGCCCAGGATACAGCTCCTTAGCAGACAGGCAGTAGGCCGGGAGGCCCTCATTAGCAGGCCCAGCCTAGCAGGTCCAGAGGCTCTTGTTAGCAAGCCCTCCAGTACAAAGCTTTGCCGAGGACACTTTCCCCCTCCCTGATGCTGGCTCCAGGCACTGAGGCGCATATGAGAGCAAAAAGGCTAGAGTCCAAGGATGGAGGGTGGAAGCAGGGGCAGGGCCCATTCCAACTTGGACAGCTGGACACATCCCACCCCGCAAGCTATTTCACAAATATATAGAGGAACCATGGATAAGGATAATAACAATCCTTATTGGAAGGAAGATAATAAAAGAGATAGACAAACATATATCTAGCACACTAGCAATCTAACGGATAGGAAAATAAATTTGGGAAAAGGGTTGTAAATATATTTACCGGTCTTGAAGAGTAGTGAGGCAGAGATATGACATAACCAGCCAGCAGTATGAAGGTGTTCTGAATTGATCGTCATTATGGAAAAGGAGAGTATAGTGGCTATGAGAGCTTGTTTCAGCTGGAAGTTCTTCATCCTTAAGAACTGCACATTTACCAAGAGTGTGTGTTGATGCCAGGTTCCTATGCTAATTATTTTTTTTGTACAATAAGCACAGTACAATCACTATTCATAAGTTTGTAGCATTCACTGGGTTGATGTAAACTGGATCAAACTACAGTTCCTGGAGGTATAATGCACTGGGGAAAACCTTGTAAATACTCTGCAAAAAACCACATTGTTTTTCCGGGTTCTGCATATGGCACTGTCTTAACCACCCAAGCCCCACTGTCATATTTTCGATTCTGCATGTTACTCATTCCTCATAGCTGTAAACATGCCTTTTCCTGACAGTATTGTAAACTTGCTTTTCATTTAAGATAGTTCCAAGGATGCCTTTTTTACCATGCATAAACATACTGTGTTTTTTCTCTTCTCTCCTGTGCTATCGTGTAATAATGGCTGAACTACAATTCCCAAGAGGCTTTGCCACAGCATTTGGCAAAGTGGCCACTGAGCTTCTCCTCCCCCAACAGATAACACCAAAAGGATTACAACAATTGAGGAAAGGAACTCATTTGAACAATATCTGTTATAATACAAATGTATAAAATGGTTCAGAATAAGTTTAAGTGTTGAATAAAGCAAACATCTTTTGAGTGGCCAAGGTCACTGCTCACAATCTGTAATCAAACAAATACATGTTCAACATCAGAGGAACATAGCTCTTTCTTTTTGTCAGGCTGTTCCATAGGACTGAGTTGGGTTTATGGAAATTCAACAAAAACATAGGAAAATCTGAAAAAAGTAGTGCTACAAAAGATGTATTAGCAAAATGACAAAGGGTGCAGAATATGTATGTGCATAAATCAGCTCTTGCTGCCCCCTTCATTGGCAATCCACTCATTCCATGTATGATTAATCAAAATGGACTTGGCCCATTTGCATGATCAGAAATGGTGGTGGGATTTCTGTCATCCATGAAGATTTCATGAGATCCAAAGAGAAACCAGGGTATACCATGAATAGAATACATGCATATGGTGGCACACATAGAGAAGGGATTTGATTGTGAATTATTATATTTTTTTCAAGAACTATTTATCAATTTTCAAACACTGATTGTGAACCAATTTTCAATACAATAATAAAATGCTAACCGTGCAATTCTATGAAGAATTGTTCTGTTTGATCTATAAATTAATAGCTGGCATAAAGCAAATGCATTTCTGATTTTTCTGACATGTAGAAAGACCAGTGAGTCAAAGATGCTGGAAAGTTAATTGACAATCTAAGAAAAACCCTGACAAAATCCAAATATCATTTTACCATTGAAACCACAAGGACTTTATCATGACCCTGTAAAGCAGAACATATTGATTTTCAACTTCTGTTATTATTAAGCTTTACCTATCTATGACTTCAAGGTCAGCTCAATTTTCAGACAGATCTGTGGTGAACTCAAGATCTACACTCATCACAGAAGAGAAAAGGAGACTTAAATTAGTACACACAAAGATAAAATGCATAAAAGACAGAATGCTACTGTTAAGGGCTTGTACCACCAATTTCCTGCAAAAATGGGGAATACAATTTACCATTTGACATTTATTTATACTCAGGATCTAGAACACTAATTTGAAGTTGATAATAGCTCACTGGATGAGTTGGGAACTAGGGTGAGATTGCTCAAATGCTGGTATGAAAAGCGACATATATTCAGCACCTGCAGTCTTCTCCCCAATTTTCTTTATTGTTGATACACTGTACCTTCATGCAGGATCTAAGTCAGAAATTGGTTTCATCTACTTTATTCTGTCAAGGCATCTCTATAATGGGGAATAAATATGGTGCTAGGGAGTAAGCCAGGATTCTCTATTTGTACATCACTCAATATCATAATTCAGTCTACCTGTGTTTAATAAGCCAGATTCAAACCAGGGGTTTAGATCTTGGCATTACAAATCCTAAATAACCATACTTCGCTAAGTTGTCATGTTTAAACAAGCATACTAATTACAGTTAGTTTAATATTCCACACTGTGTGTTAAGTCTGATCTGAGCCACAATGTCAACACAACCTTTCTACCATGTAATACATAAGGCAGTAACCTTTGGTTTCTGAACTGAAAAGAAAAACTGCAGACATATCATCAAATGAATGTTATTATCTCTCTCTCTCTCCTTTTAAAAAAAGCACCTGGATATTGAATTCAAATATTTGTGGAATAAAACATTTACTATTCAATAAATTGCAGCATATATCAAAAGAGAAGACGCAATGCAAATTTTCACTAAATATATTAAGAGTTTCTCCTCTGACTTCTTTGTCAAATAATCATGCTTGCTTTGTATAGCTGTCTTTTTAGTCATCAATATTATTTGGGTAACCTGTTTACACAGTGACAGTCTGTCACAGAAATGACTGTCACCATCTATCTGCTGAGTAGACATTTTCATTATTTCTTTTCAAATGACAATAAAACAGCCTATTGCCAGTTCTTTCTTTATACTTGATGGGTAGGAATGTTGAAGACTGATGCTGTGCTGTCAGAAAGCTAAGGAAGGTGAGTGAATTTTCTTATCAAGAAATATAATTATAATTGGATTATAATTGGATTATGATTACTATTACCCATAGATTTAAATGAAAATACGTATTTCTCTGGCAAGAATCTCATTTTAAACTCCCTCCTCCATGTCATTCTAGTGACTTTTAATGAATTGTCTTCTGAAAGAGAAATCAGATCAGATCTACTGTAGTGACTATAGATAGTGCTAATATTCAACTGTTTAACTTTTTCCCCATTCAAAGATCTGGGATAGTTAGTCATACTTACTTTTCAGTTCTCCATATTAGCTTTTATATAGTATGTGGGGTTCTGCAATACTTGGTGTGGGGGGTCTCCCCTTCCCACTTTCGCACTGGGACTGGTGCAACTTACAGGCTCTTCTGCAGCCACTGGACCCACTACCTTCTTCAGCTCTTGGCAGCTCATCCTGAGCTGCTCTGGGTGGGCTCATCCAGATTTCCTTCCCTCCATTCTCTTGGCTGCTTGTCCAGAGGTGCTTTGGGTGGGGTTGCTGAGGCTTCCTTCCCCCTCTTCACTCTGTTGTTTGGATCTGCTCCTTGCCTGGGAAGTACAGTTTTGCTACTGCTTTCTCCACCAAAATAAAGTAAGTGCTTTTTAAAATAAACTTTACTTAGGGTAAAATATAAACATTTCAGGTTTTTTAGACACCTGATGAGTCCCCCAAGTGTGCACAAAACCTATGTGTAGCCCTGATCCATGGATTTAACAAGCTTGGTATAGCAACCCTGGTCTTCCTTGGTGATCACTCATCCAAGTTCCAACTCTACTTAGCTTCCAAACTGTGACAAGATTGAGCTAGTCTAATCTACTAGAGCTCCTATTTATTTATTTTTATTTATTTATTATATTTATATACCGCCCTCCCCGGGGGCTCAGGGCGGTTTACATAAGAACAACAACAGTACATAAAACAATCTATAAACATGTGAATAACTTTACAATAATAACCGTATAACAATGTAACAATATAAATAATATAGGCAGTACAACAATGCAACAATACAAACAGGTCCAGAGCATGTTGGTGGACTTCTGAGGGGGGGGGCAGGGGGGAGCAGGGGCCTTTCAGTCGCTGTTGAGTCATATATTATAAAGACTGATCAACATATCCACACTTTCAATGTTTAGTACACCTTTCCATATCCATCGTTGTTTTTTTAATACGTTTCTAAATAACAAATAATGGAGTGAGGGGGGATAAGATGAGGTAACCAACCTGGACTCATAAGTGCTCGGCACCCGGGCCGTCAGCTCTCCCCTCACCCCTGGAGGTGGTCCCTGACCTCAGAAAGGTTGGGGACTGCTGTCCTAGAAGGCAGTACTTACAACTCTGTTTTTTACATGTTGATAAAGACTGATGCAAAATCTTCCCATGTGCTGACTGTTGAGTAAAGCACAGGATGATTCTGTTCTGATCTGATATACTAAGCATTACACTACATGTGGCTGTTGAAAACTCCCACCTACAGCAGGCCTTACAACTGCTCATCTGGAAGGGAACAGAACATGGGGAAATTAGGGGATGACAGCAGCATCCTTATACAATGACATCATTTTTGGTGCAACCACTTGTTATGGTGTGGCAGGGCCCCCTGCCTCACTGACAGGCACACTGTCTTCTACAACCAATGGCACTCCATAATAGTCTAGGCTTAAGCCAAAGCCATGACACAGCTAGGGTCAGCAGAGCCAGGCCAGACTCCATCTTAGAAATCTTGCTCTCTGCCTTAGGTTTGGAATGACAGCCTCTGCCTGACCCAGGTGCCTCCGGACTCAAGCTTGCATCAGCTCACATCGTAAACCCCATCAACCCCATTGTATTTCTAAGTGAGTGGACTGGCTTCCTCCTGTTTGCCTAAGGGCTCCTAGGAAAATCCTTTGTCTTGCAACATTTTTCACACTTGGCCCCTCTGCCAGGGGATATTTCCTCCCCACATCCTGCCAGCTAGACCTGATGGCTCTCTTCCTCAGAGCCATTAATACCTTTATCCAAATCCATTTACGGCCATCACCCCCCACTTGGCCAGGTATTGTCCTAATCTCTGGGGACCCTGGAAACTTCCAGCACATGCTTACCTGAGCCTTGTCACATAGCCCCCTTCCCAAAATCCTATAAAAACTGTGGCTTCACACAGCCACTCTGAGTGTCTTCCAACCCAGGACCTTTGGAGACCTCTCATGCTGGTTCGTGCTTCTTCCTCTGATCCACCACTCCTTGGACAGATAATTATCAAGCCTTCCACTCTTCCTCTCCCTTCTCTATATGACTGCTTGTAGGTGCGTTAGCTATTTGTGTGTCTTTTTGTTATTTTCCTTTCAATAAAGCTTACCATTTACATCTGTGTTTGCCTTGAGTTCCTGCATGTTCAATAACCCTGGTATACATAGGCATTTCAATCCATAAACGCTAAGTTACCCCCCTCTCGCTGCATTTGGGCTAATATTCCCCACAAGCTCAAAGATACGTGTTTTAGGACACATGTTCATGCAATTTGGGTAACACACTGGAGGATTTGTACTGGGCTGCAGGCTGGAGTTTGAGTCCAGGCAGGTTTCCACGCCTCGTCTTGCTCCCGTCTAGGGGAGCATTTGGCCCGATGCACCTCATCTGCCCCAGATTTGCACTCCCACATGGGAGCCAGGGCAGCAAAGCTCCCAGTTTGGGAATGGTCCAAAAGTGAAGTCAATGCATTGCCAGCAATGCTATGGAAAGGAGTCAAAACCCTATGTTTAAACCATAGAGTTAGAGTTTCAAGGTCCCATTAGACCATTGGCACAGGATGAGGAGGTTGTATTGCCAGTTCCAAGTTGGGAAACTCCGGGAGATTTGGAGGTCAAGATGGGGAGAAACCTCCGTGGGGTAAAATGCCATAGAGTCTACCCCTCAAGAAGCCATTTACTCCAGTGGAAATGATTTCTGTAGTCTGGAGATGAGCTGTAATCTCAGAGTTCCTCAGGCCCCACCTGGAGGCTGGCATCCCTACATCAGGTTTTGGTTAATGCCCAGGCATCACCAGCAATGTGCTGATATGTCTGCTGGCTATGACCATAAGTAACATTGGTGAGTCACTGGCACCATCATTGCCACAAGGTCCTGCTCTGCAAGATGAGTTTGTTGCCAAGTGCCAGCCTCATGTTTGCAATCTTAACACTGTATTTATCTATGACTGTTTTTAATCCACCCTGAAAAACCTTGGAGCATTATATAATTAAAAGTTATCTTCTGAATAATATATTATCCTCACAAGGAAGTAGTTAGGGCTAGTAATTAGCTAAGGCTATTTTCATGGTTGGAATGCGATTTTGGGAATTATACTAAAACTTTTGTGCTTCATTGACCCATTATGCACGGGGGTTTTAGCGCACATTCGGGGTGGAATGGCGGCGACTAAAATCACGGATAACGCACGGAGCCGGCTGCAACCGGCTGCAGCTTCGGTGCATGCCGCCGAAAAAGCCGCGTCAGTGAAACGCGGAAGAAAGCGCAGCTTCCGGGTAACCGGGGCGCAACCAGAAGCGGCGCCCGGATCGCCGCGTGCATAATCGGTTACTCTGGGTTTTGCCGCCGTCGCGCCCCGCCCCGTGCATAACCGGTGTGCGTCGCGTCTTCCCCCTCCGCGTTTTCCATGTGACCTGAAATCGCCGTTTCGGCGGCCGTGCATAATGGGCCATTCAGAAGTCCACAGATACTTCACTTGGGGTTGGTTGTCTTTAGGACATTTTATTTAGAGGAAATTTAGTGGCAACTCTGTGTTTCATTTCTGTTAGCTATTATTGTAGCTTTCTCTTGGCCTTGATCTGGAAACTACAGCTGACCCAAAACGCAGTGGCCAGGGTCCTCACAGCAACACCATGAAGGACCAACATTTGGCCCATTCTCCACCAACTACAGTGGTTGCCAGTTGAACTCCGGATCAGGCTAAAGGTTCTAGTAATTACCTTTAAGGCCATATGCAGTCAGGGCCCAGTCTACCTGAGGGACTGCCTCCCTGCCTATGCCCCTCAAAGAACTTTACGCTTTGCCATCACCAACCGGCTAATGATCCCTGGCCCTAAAGAAGCCTGCCTAGCTTCAACCAGGGCAGAGCCTTCTCTGTCCTGGCCCCCACCTGGTGGAATAAGCTCCCAGAGTAGATCAGGGCCCTGTCGGAGCTAAAACAATTCAGCAGGGCCTGCAAAAGGGAGCTCTTCCACCAGGCATTTGGTTACTACTCAAAGAAGTCATGGCTTACATTTGGTTGAGACCAGGTGACCAGGTGAGACCAGGGCCCCTGCTCCTCCCAGAAATGCACCCATGCGTTCTGCTCTGGACCTGTTTGCATCGTTATACTCTGTTACCTCTGTTATAATTTGTTGTTGTTGTTGTTGTTATCATTATTAATATTAATATTATTATTATGAAAAACTAAGTTCCATGTATTGTTTTCCTGCGTTTTATGTAAACCACCCTGAGTCTCAGGTGTGGGTGGTATATAAACAAACAAACAAACAAACAATGATGGATATAAAAGTAGAAACAAACATTACAGCATTATATCAACCCTTTAAAACATGCTATACTAAAAGTAAAAGTGGAATAATTCAATCTGCACTTAATTGATTATACATCAGCCTTTAGTAATGACTTGTGAATATTAAATTTATGTGAAATTTCATGCTTCTGAATCTCATTAAAGAGGAAAAAAAATCCTACATCAGGAGATTATATATATAGAATGTAATCTTTAATAATATTTTTTAAGATTTGTTTTGGGGAAAGAGAAAGAAAGCAATCCTTTTAATGTTGAAATCATAGAAAACAAGTGATGTAGATAATATATATACCTCATTTGAACCAGAAGGTAGACTTTTACAAAAACATTAGTCACTGATGTAATAACATTCTTCATCATTAATAAATCATGGAAGCAGAACTGTGGGTTAGTATTTTTCCAACTGCTTTTTTCTACCCTTTCTTCCTGAAATTGTTCCAACAGCTTTCTATAGTGGTGGAACTGGTGCCATATTCAAAATGTATTTGGGTCTATAGAAATGAAGCTATCAGTTCATGTGATGGACGTTTTTAAGGACAAGACTCCCCTAATGCTCGTTAAGCCCTCTAACAATATTCAAAGAACATCAAATATAAGGAAAGCTTTAATTAAACTGAGAAGTGTACAAATGCAGGTTGCAAGTGGGTTATTGAAATTAGTTTTCTTTTAGTGTTTGAATTGGAAGTTCACCCCGTATGGTGTTGAATCATTATCTGCTATTCAAGATTAACTTTATTTATTGTTTCAACAGTTACACATATTTGTATGCACTGCAGCTTTCCCTTTAACCCAACAGGTGGTTTAAGGAAAAGGTTACAGATAGGGATGAGCTAGAACTTTGACAAGGATATATGTACCATTATCCTCACTTTGATGCAACTAGTATCAAGCTTGATTTTATTTTTACTTCTACTTTGAGCAGACCTTTAAAAAAATCTGGAAAAGCAGGATAAATGCCACATGTGAGGCACCTTTATAGGCATCATGGGTCCCGCCTGCCTCTTTATGCTATGCACACTGCGCAGCGCACATGCTGCACAGACCAAATGGCATTTGCGCCTTCCTTCAGCCTGCCCTCCACTGCATCAACCAGCGGCACAGGTGATCCCTTGTTGTGCGTTAACAGAACATTGTTTTTGTAATTCATCTTGAGCAGCACTTGCACAGTAACCACTTATTATGCTGTCCAAGCCACTGCAACTTGTAACTGCTTTTGCTGAGAACAAAATTTTTTCAATTGACAATATGTCATGGGTGGATCATTACAATGACATATTTTCTCTGTACTGTATTATAAAGCAGGGAGCTGGTTGCAGCATATCCCCTCTTTCCACCTGCACATCCCTTAAATGACCAATATCAGCAAGATTGTATTGCCTGCTTTTTTGTGCTTGTACAGTCTCAGGCACCTGTTTAAAGTTAAATAACTGCAGAATTAGCTTAATTCATGAGTAGACATTAAAAGCACATAAAAACATGAGTAGTACACCTCATTCAAGCAGATAAAATTGTTCTTTTCCCTTTTAGAACGTACTCTTTAAAATAGGAGGTAGTAGAAAATAAGTAACTAATCAGTAAGGCTGATGTGAGTACTGTAATTGTTTGAGGTAGCAGTGTGGCCATGCAAATGGGCTCACCCATATTCAGTTTGGACACATCTGAATGCTTGCCAAACTATCAGCACTCTGCTCACCAGAGGTGAGTCATGAGATTAATAGGCAGTTCGAGCAGTGATATCAGTGCTCTCTCAGCCTCACCCACCCCACAGGGTGTCTGTTGTGGGGAGAGGAATGGGAAGGCAACTGTAAGCTGCTTTGAGCCTCCTTTGGGTAGGGAAAAGTGGCATATAAGAACCAACTCTTCTTCTTCTTCTTATGTTTAACTGTGTGGTACACATGGGACAAACAAGAAAATACAGAAATTGTAACAGCAGCATATGCACTGACTCAGGCTCTATTCAAAATGCAGTGGTCACCAAGCAAATCCAAGTTTGTGGCAGCAGACGTGAGAACCTTATAATCACCAAAGTTGGAGCTCAAAATGTCAGAAAACAAAGCTGCTTTGAGCCTCCTTCGGGTAGGGAAAAACGGCATATAAGAACCAACTCTTCTTCTTCTTCTTCTTCTTCTTCTTCTTCTTCTTCTTCTTCTTCTTCTTCTTCTTCTTCTTCTTCTTCTTCTTCTTCTTCTTCTTCTTCTTCTTCTTCTTCTTCTTCTTCTTCTAATTATGATCCTGAACGCTCTTGGACTTGGGTATTCCAGCCAGCAGGCTGGATAGGCCAGGCTCCGTTTCATGTCATGCCAACCCACGTTTTTGGGGGGGTCAAATAAAGCTGTGGCCATATTTAATGCCATACCAGGTGTCGTGTCTTCACTGCCAGTACTGGCCTCCTACCTGCCAATAACATTTCTCTGAGATTTCATGTCTCTTCCAAACCATCTGTAGCATTGGGACTAATTCTTATTACAAAAGAATTGCATAAGCCTATTGAGGGAGCATGAATATACATGCTACAATGTCTTGCACTTTGCTTTGCTGGTCCTTGCAACCAGCAATGCTGAACATGATCCAACTATGTAGAACAAGCCTGTTCTTTTCAGGATGCTAATCAGTTAAGTGGATTTAACCCAAGGGAAGATATAGGGAAATCAAATCTAAATTAAATATGATCCACTCAACTGTAAAATAATCATCTGAAAAATGAATTAGGAAGCTGAGAGCATATAGTGTTCACTTTAAGAACAACTCTCACATTAAGACTTAAGATGGAGGAGAAGAGAGTGATCTCCAGAGAAATTGTGCTAATTTCTCAGATTTCTTTTTACACCTCCCTCATTTTTTCCAAATCTTTTTTGAGAAAAATTTACTGCTATGTTCTATGACAAACTGGTTAAAATAAAATAAGATAAAGGTAAAGGTATCCCCTGTACAAGCACTGGGTCATGTCTGACCCTTGGGGTGAAACCCTCTAGCGTTTTCATGGCAGACTCAATACGGGGTGGTTTGCCAGTGCCTTCCCCAGTCATTACCATTTACCCCCAGCAAGCTGGGTACTCATTTTACCGACCTTGGAAGGATGGAAGGCTGAGTCAACCTTGATCCAGCTGCTGGGATCAAACTCCCAACCTCATGGACAGACAGCTTCAGACAGCATTTCTGCTGCTTACCACTCTGCGCCACAAGAGGCTTCCCCTAACTATTTTTTCCAGTACATAGTTGCAGCAAAAAAGGTCTTATTTTGTCAATTGTGGCCCAGGAATAGAATTGCCAATTCGAAGTTGGCGAAAACTTTGAGATTTTAGAGGATGAAGGTTAGGGAGTGTGAGGTTTGTATAGGTAAGAGAGCTCAGCAGGGCATAATGCCATATAGTCTACCCTTCAAAGCAGATATTTAATTCAGAGGATCAGATCTTGGGATCAGTTGTACTTCCAGGGGATCTTCAGACACCTCTGGTAGGTTGACTGGTCTCCCAAGAATGATACTGGTATGATCAGACCTCCAAGATTTGGACCTGAATGTCACTGTAGGGTTTCTGTTTGATGATCATGAGGAATTGACTGCTTCTATATTTTGACAAGGCATAACCTTGGATATTTCTCACTGGGCAGAGAAGATCAAAACATCGGCAAACATTATAGTAAAGAGCAAGAACCCATAAATGTCATCACAACTCACAGGAAATGACAAGATGGTCACTAATACTGGATTCTCCTAAATACTAGGTTGTGTGAGAGAAACAAACTATGATTTCAAAGCTATTTGCTATCATCTACTTCTAATTAAATGGTCTACCCCATTATTTCCTTGCAGTGGTGGTATGTAATTTGAAACAATGACCTTCATAAAAGCTACTATCTCTTCTAGCCATTTATGTGGCCCAGCCAATGAAGAGGGAGGCTGTGCTTCCCTGCCAGGCCGCACATCAATTACCAGCTAATTACACCCTCGATCAGGAGACTGAGACCAAATTGGAAGGCAAATTCACAGTCAAAGTCCAGTCCAGAGAGTCTAGCTGAGGGAGTCAGTTCATCAAGGAGGGCAGGACAGGGAATTGGAGTCATAGCTGGGCTAGGGTTTGCTGGAAGGAATGCCAAAGCTGTACTGTGGTGGAGTAGCTGGGAGCAGGGTCAAAAGCCAAGCCGGAGTCAAAAGCCAGGAAAGGAGTTGAAGAACTAGCTGATTTAGAAGCTTCATATATTCATCACATTGTTAATGTCATATGAATACATCCATTATACTTGCAATTATATGGCTCTGAAGGGTGATAGTCCAGTTTTCATTCCTCCCATTATTTTTCAACATCTTGCATATAAGAATAAAAAGGAGTTACAATAAAGGTAAAGGTATCCCCTGTGCAAGCACCGGGTCATGTCTGACCCTTGGGGTGATGGCCTCTAGCGTTTTCATGACAGACTCAATACAGTGTGGTTTGCCAGTGCCTTCCCCAGTCATTACTGTTTACCCCCAACAAGCTGGGTACTCATTTTATGGACCTTGGAAGGATGGAAGGCTGAGTCAACCTTGAGCCAGCTGCTGGGATCGAACTCCCAACGTCATGAACAGACAGCTTCAGACAGCATTTCTGCTGCTTACCACTCTGCGTTACAAGAGGCTTCCCTTAACTATTTTTTCCAGTACATAATTGCAGCAGAAAAGGTCTTATTTTGTCAACTGTGGCCTCATTTTACCGACCCCTGAAGGATGGAAGGCTGAGTCAACCTTGAACCGGCTGCTGGGATCAAACTCCCAACCTCATGGACAGACAGCTTCAGACAGCATGTCTGCTGCCTTACCACTCTGCACCACAAGAGGCTCTTATTACAATATGTCACAATCTAGTACAATCTATTATGAGATAGATTTCTTTTCCCAAACCCCATTTCTTTACATAAGCCATAGAGTCCCCTTATTCACTTTTATTTCTCTACAAGAGGAATGTCTTTGTCGTTGCTTTTTAAAGAGAAATCAATGTACAAATAATACATTGTAACTTCATTTATGAAGAGCCTCTTGTGGCGCAGAGTGGTAAGGCAGCTGTCTGAAAGCTTTGCCCATAAGGCTGGGAGTTCAATCCCAGCAGCCGGCTCAAGGTTGACTCAGCCTTCCATCCTTCCGAGGTCGGTAAAATGAGTACCCAGCTTGCTGGGGGGTAAACGGTCATGACTGGGGAAGGCACTGGCAAACCACCCCGTATTGAGTCTGCCAAGAAAACGCTAGAGGGCGTCACCCCAAGGGTCAGACATGACTCGGTGCTTGCACAGGGGATACCTTTACCTTTACCTAACTTCATTTATGTTTCTCTGAGCATCTACAGAGTAAAATTGTGAAGTTTTGCAAAAAAAAAAAAACTTCCTTTCTGCTTTTCCCTTCTTTGAATTATTAGAATGGAATTGATTAGAAACTGACTCCAAATTCCTCAAAAGAAGACAAGAAAGGTTTGTTGGGTTTATGTGAGAGTTGGGGTAAATAAAAGTTAGGAGAGTGTCTCTCAATAACCTTATTGAGAACTATAGACTCAGTAACATGCTAAGCCAGCCTACTTCTAACCAAGTTTATTCAGTGGGCCTTTCTCCACGGGAAATGTCTATTTATTTGTTTGTTTATTTGGATTTTATGCCGCCTTTCCCTACAGCTCTGGGCAGTTTGCATTAAATATTTTGGAACATTTACATAGAACAGTATCAATATCAATATAACACTATAACAATAACAATAACATATCAACTAGAACAACTGGAAAGGTATTTTAACAACAATAACTTTGACACTCCCTTGGTAGGTTCAGCCTCTCAGTCTGGGAGGAGAATTGTAGATGTTATGGGTCAGTCAGCCTCAAGCAAATGCCTGGTGAAAGAGCTCCCTTTTGCAGGCCCTGTGGAATTGTGGAAGTTCTGGCAGGGCGCTGATCTCTTCGGGAAGCTCATTCCACCAGATGGAGGCCAGGACTGAAAAGGTCCTGGCCTTTGTTCAGGTCCAATGTGCCTCTTTAGGACCAGGGATCCACAGCCTGTTAGAAGTGGTGGAGCGTAGAGTTGTTCTGGGGATATAGGCAGGGAAGCGGTCTCTCAGATACACTGGGCCCAGACCGTGTATGGCCTTAAAACTGATTACCAAAACCTTAAACTTAATCTGGAATTCAACTGGGAGCCAGCTGAGTTCTTGGAGTACTGGCCGGATGTGATATCTCCATGATGTCTTAGTGAGAATCCTGGCCACGGCGTTCTGCACCAGTTGTAGTTTCTTAGGATTCCAGTGACTGTCTCTTTTAGGACCAAATGTCTTGTTAAATTTGGTAAAGTCACTTGGCATAAAATTTAGTCTCTAATGGCAGACTTGATAGAAGCCCGGTAGAAACTGGGGCTGTAGCACTAGGAAAGGGCTTCCCCATCCCCTGCTGATTCTCTCATTTAAATGACATCCATCCTCCCATCTGTTTTTAGATTTTGGGGTGGGGGGAGAGGTGTCTTACAGCAAACACAAAAAGAAATAACGTATTCGTTAATATTTTAAATACTAGATTTGTATTTTATTATTGAGCTAATGAAAATGCAACCATGAGTCTTCAGATAGAGGCGTAGGATCTTTCTGCCAGTTCATCTCTAGCAGTGGTCACCTCTGATGATTTTGTATGCAGGTAACTTACACAGAAAATTGCCTTTCAGACCCCTTGTTTTTAATGCTTTCTCTGCCACCTGTGCTCATGCCCTTTCTCAGTCTTCAGGTAAAAAAAAGACTTTAAAGCAGTAATAAATTCACAGTTCAGTTTGGGGGAAAAACCACCACTTTCAGAAGGTTAATGTGTATAGACACCAGTGAAAATTATTGTCTTGTTTCAGCCCCTCTCCCCATACCAGGCTTCTGAAAACAATCCTCACCGTATAACTCCCTGAAGATGTTCTGAACACCAAAAAAAGGGAGAGAAAGAAAAGACGAAGACAAAGAATCCATTATACCCTCAGGTGCTTTTTTAAAGCTAGGAATATATTTGGAGCAGGTAATTCATCCCGAAAGGGGGGAAAAGATTTAATAATGGAAACACAGTTGAAACTTAGGTTGGTAATATAAACACTGCCATATGTTACATATTTCAATTTTATTCAATTAATTCCATTTTTAATTAGTATGATTATGGCGTCTGGCAGAAAGCTGAAGTCACTGCTTGGATTTTGAAATGCCACTCTATGGCAATGCAATTAAAATGAGTAAGACTTTGTTCATGTGAATGAATGGCTGAAGAATGATCTGTGGCATATTTTTCCAAGTAAACATAGAACTTGACTCTACAACATCCTTTTCAGATCATAAGAGCAGGTCTCAGTTTATCTAGTACCAACAGTAATAGTTACCTTTTACTACCCTGTTGAGGCTACTGTATCCAGTGGCCATTAACCTACTTTAGGCAGGTATACGTTTCTCCACTCTACGAAGCCTCATGTTGGAGAAAGGTTTCAACCTTGTTACTACAGTCCTGATCCATGGAAAAACATCCCACCATGGTTTTATAATGGCATATAATAGGTTGGAGTGATGGACTGTGAGGGAGTTGTGATGGGTCATCCTAAGTACAGGCCAGAGATGACAAAAAGGTAGAGATCCAAGATGCAGCTGAGAAAATTGTATGGCCCCACTGTAGTCATATCAATACCAGCATGTGGTTATTCAACAATAAGGTATTAGCAACATCAGATAAGAAGGATGTTAAAGGAGAGTCAGTGGAGAGCTCCAAAGTTGATGAAGTCTTGATAATGCAAAGCCTTTGTCCGGCTGAAGAAACTGAGTCAAATGACACTACAACAGCAGTTGTCAGCTTCTTCATCCCATAGTCGAGAACCTCCCTGACAAAATTGTTCAGGCTTCAGAGATTGTCAAGAAAAGAAACCTCATAGTCATTCATGCATACTGTGAAAACTGAAGATGCTTCAGAAGATTCTCACAAAGGCTTACGGAACATCATTTCTTTTTCAGGTGGGAGGGGTTACCTATAGTGAATTATCTAATAAACTGGGGGGGGGGAGTGGGGGGAGTGTCGGCATGGTGCTTTAAACATAACTTTATATAAAGCATTGCCTAGCCAAAAGCAGTGTGGCAGGAGTTTCACTGCTTTCTAGCTGACAATTGAATCTCCCCATGACCGTTTATGCACTGGAGGTTTCATGCCGGGCTGCAGGCTGGAGATTTAGTCGTGGAAGGTTGACCCACCTCTTCCTGCACCCACATGGGGGAGCATTTGGCCTGGTGCACCTCATCCACCTCCGATCTGTGCTCCTGACAGTGGGATGGGGCAGTGAAGTTCCCAGTGCATAAACGGTCCATGTGAGATATCTTTTAAATATCCTTCTCTTATCTAATAGCATTGTGTGGCCCCCTCATTTGTGGCTACCTAAATCCAATGAAGATATCTAGGCAAAGAGAGAGAAGCCTGTGAAATATGCCACCTCTATGACTGCACAAAAATATCTTCTTAATGCTTTCAGATGACTCTCAGTTGAACGCTCCCTCTCAGACTGGTTGGCTTCAGATCATTTCAGTTTTCTAGGTTGTCTTGATTATCTATGGATGGCTTGACAGTGAATAAATTATTCCCATATGAGGTTGATTGTACTCAGTACCAAAATTGCATATGAAGCCCTGAGTTCCAGGAGTACAGCTAACAATTTGGAGGCAGCAGAATCACTGAGAGGATAGAGTGGAATATAATTGCTGCTCTGTACAGGAATTGAGAACAAAAGCACCCAGGAAAGGCAAATTGTTAGCTCCTGTTCTTTTTCTTTCATTCTCCTCTTCTCCCCCCCTCCCCCCACCATGTTAGATGCACTGCCTGAACTAAATTTTTAATGGCACAGTACATTTCTATAGTGATCATTTCTTAAAGGTTAATAAGAAGCAGCAGTTCAGCAACACTAATCTGATGAGATGTTTTAACTTTTTAATATTTGCTCCCTTTATTATTTTTTTGCTACAGTTTGTAGATCTGAAGTATGAGTGAAACCTGAGCATAGGTTTCCTTTTTTCCTTTCTTTTACTAGCGTTGGCCAGTTTTATAGAGGCTAGACAGTACGTCTTTCTCCTTAGCTGGTGTCTTTAAGGGGTTCATTTGTAGTTCTGTTCACATTCAGACTAATGGCTGTGAGATTCTAATGTTCTAAAGCTAGATTTACAAGCTGCACTCACATTGAATGGCTGTCTCATTAGGAAGCCAGAAACAAAACCTTTAGAGAAGAAAGGAGAAGATTAGAAAAGTTGGCTGCACTAAATAAGGATATTTATAAGACATCTGCAATTTGCCCATTTTCATCTAAATGTTTGTGTACATGTGCACATGGTTGCCAAATAAAATACATTTTGTATATTGATAGTCCACATACTAAGGCAGCACGATCCCCAAAGATTTCTTTCATAATTTATTGAGCTATCTAATCTATTTGTATGCCACTTGTACAAGTGAGAGGTTTCTAAGCAAAATCATGTTTACAGGAAAAACTAACAATTAAACAAAAAACTGTAAAAGAAAAGAGCACAGCAAAATTTTAGTCAACCTAACAATAAAGCAAGCACAGATGATTTCAATTAAATGTTTCATTCATTAATTCATTCAAGAAGAAGAAGAAAGAAGAAAGAAGAAGAGTTGGTTTTTATATGCCACTTTTCTTTACCCGAAGGAGGCTCAACGTTTCTTACAGTTGCCTTCCCTTTCCTCTCCCCACAACAGACACCCTGTGAGGTGGATGAGGCTGAGAGAGCCCTGATATCACTCCTCAGGCAGAACAGTTTTATCAGTGCCGTAGTTAGCCCAGGGTCACCCAGCTGGATGCATGTGGAAGAGTGCAGAATTGAACCAAGCATGCCAGATTAGAAGTCCACACTCCTAACCACTACATCAAACTGGCTCTCAACTTCTATCCTACCACTCCCAGACAAGCTGGCTCATGGTGGCTCACAAACATAATAAAATATAAAATCCCATAAAATAGAATATATGAAACACAGCATACCACATAAACCAGATAAAACAAGATAGATGGTGGTCACAATAACCCACAATAGGCCCATTTACTTCCATTCCTCTATTCCTCTATCCACAGCTCTTCCCACAAATATAAATCTGGGGTGATGGTAGGTATAAAAAGCAGGACCTGCTACAGGAAATAATCTGTCCTTGCTGTGGGTATCCACATATCCTATGGTATGCTCTTGTGTCTTCCTGAAAAGATGTGCCTCAAACTACGGGAGCCTACCACACAGCCTTCAATATAACATCTACAGCTGCTGTTGAAAGGGAGCATTCAGACAACCCCCCAGCATACATCTTGAATGCATATGTGGGTCTCTTGGATTCCTGACTGCTAAGTATAGAATTTCTTTCAAAAGATATCATCTTGCTTCCCCCCTCCTCCCCCCAAAAACACACACACATAGATAAAGTTTTCAATCTCTTGTGCAACCCTCCTGAATTCAATTCGAACCACAATTGTGAGAAGAGAAAATAGGAAACTCACAGTGCAGTCCTTGAGTATTCAGAAGTGGAAGAATGTTTCAGTCCCTCAGATAGTCTATTCCTATTCTAAAAATCACATTTCTCTGAAAAAGCAGAATTCCCAGCAGTAATGCATTAGCACAATGAGTTTAATGGAAAGTGAAACTTATTGGGCAAGTTGCAATGGGTCCAGTCAATGGGGAGGCATAGTTTATAAGCATATATTCTGGCTGTGCCTCCCCCAGCTAGGCTTCCGCTACTGCCTGCTCACCTACCCACCCTCCTTTTAGACATCATGGGATTACCTAGGTGCCCATTGGAGCTGAGCAGGAATTTGGGAGGCTTCTCTGACTTGGCTATGAAGGAAGTAATTTAACCTGTTTCTTAATGCCATAGTAGAGGTGGGATTAAATAGGTCTAGGCATTGACTGTTTAGGCCATAACTAATTTAATGGGAGTATTTGGAACAGCTCATCACTGGCCATGCAGCAGGGTGTGGTTGGGAAGGAGTGCTCTTGGTGCTGAGCTACATCTTTCAAAAAACTGGTAATGCTCATGTAGTAATCAAGGGAAGAGGCTACACCATGTATTGTGCACAGGTGGTGATAAATGAGGCCACTGGGAAATGATGGCTTAGTTTGGTGTCAGGTGGATCTACCCCATGAGGGCAACTACAGCCTGCCCACTTAACGATGTTGGCACATATTTAACAGTATGATATAGATCAGATTAATTATTTCAGTAAACTAGTTGAACTCAAGCAGTTGTCTCATGTCTATATTTAGAGAGGGGTGGAGTCAAAGGGGGCAGCACATTGAGAATGCTGAATAAGAATTCACCAAGATTTCTGATAGTATGTCCAAATGCTTGAACAAAGATCTGGGTTTTCACAACCATTAAAGGTTTTGATCAGCTTAGCAAAAACTGTGAGACTATGTTACCTTAAGTTACTGCTAAGAAAGTACGGAACACTGCTGCAGTGAATGGTCACTGCAGAAAGAGAGAAAGGAGGGGAGGGGAGGGAGGGGGACATTAGTTCTCCTGGAGAAAATAGCTGCTTTGGAAGGGCACTGGCCCTCCTCCTACCACCCTATACAGCAGTGTCTACACAGGTCACCACTGTCCCCATCTTCCCATCCAACCCCACTTCTTCCAAAGGCCAGGCAGGCTGTAGAGTGGTGGGCTGCCACATTCTCATCAGCCACATCTTCCAAACGCCTGGCAGGGAAGGCCACATGGGGAGGTAGGCTGCCACCTTCCTGTCCCCCCCCCCCATTTTCCAAAGGCTGGGCCAGGCATGGAAGGTGTAAGGGGGGACTGCCTCCTTCCTTCCCCCTCCCCCCACATCACCCAAAGGTCAAGTATGTTGGGGAAGGGGGTTAACTCCTGATTGTTCTTAGCTATGATTTGGGTGTTCCAGTGCAGTTAGAGGCATGTGTCATTGCAATATTTGAAGGAACATCTTTTTTGCAAGTTCAGTGGACTAATCACATCCCTGCTGGGTTCCGATGCCTGCTTCTCTCCCCAGTTTCCTTATGACACTTACAGTTGCAACATTGTGTTGAGTTCAGGTATTCAAAATACTTATTATTATCTGTTTTTCTTTAGAGATCTCCTATGTGGTGCTCCTAATTATCTCTCACATAGCCACTTTACTTCAACAATGCTCCATTTGCTTGCCCAACAGCCCACTGTTGCAATAGCCCTTCAGGTGCAGTCCAAAGCATTGCCAGGTACAATCCCCCATTCAAAGCATCTTTTATAATATAACATCCAGTTAACATTGTGTTGGATGCAAGATAATGGATCTGATGGGGCTTTTCCTCCGCAATTATGTAGATACCTAAAAACAGATTTTAAAATAGCTAATGCATACCTGCCATATATATATCCACAGGGGTTGGCATGTTGCCTAGACAAACAACTGATGGGAGTCACCATGACTTTTCCTTGGAGATAGACAAAATAGCATATTGTCTTCCTTCTTAGCAACTATGAGACCTTTGAGGTATTTATTCACCAGAGTTTAGCCATGGGCAGAAATAGTTCATTACAAAATAGGAAATGCATTTTTAATTAGTTTTTATGGCTATGTGAGGTGTTCCCCCCCAGCAGTTATCATAATTACTAACAGCAAAATTCACAGAGTAATGACCATATGTGTATTTTTCTGTAATCGCCATTATTATTTAAATAGCTTCTAAAAATAGCATTCTGGCTGTTCACATCCCTTGTTCATTAAGCAGGTTTTATTCCCAGCTTTAGAAAATACATTTGTTATATTCAATTGAATTTTCTTTTGAAAGGATGTCTGTAGTGAAAAATGAATTTTTGGCTGTTTTGAGGTACTTCAGTATTTTTGGAGCTCTGCTATCTCCCTCCCTGAGTTGTTTCCCAAAATCTAGATGATTCTTTTAATCTAGCATGATATTGAGTTTATACTTTTTACACAGGGTGTAGCTCTGCATAGAATGGCACTGTTAATAATCCAGACAGTGACTATTGTTATTGCCAACATATATAATTGCTCTTACATTTTGGTATTGGGTATACCAATTGTGAGTGCACAATGGCCACTGTGTGGGGGTCTTTTGAGTCTTTAGTTGTGTATATGGGGACAAAGGCCACATTCTCTGTCTTTTCCTTCAACTTTCCCATCTGCCTGGTGTTGCATTTTGCATTTTTAAATATGAGTGGTTTTGTAGCTTGGCACATGCCTGGGAAATCAAGTGGAAATGCACATCTGGGGCTTTTCTGGATAGGTGTATGCTTCATAAACCAAGTGGAAAATATACATTTGGGATTCTGCAACGGGTCTCAAAATACGTGCAAACATTTTTGCAAAAGTACATCTAGCAGATCAATTTAAAGGACATTCAGGTTAAAGATGATACCTTTGAGTGTTGCCCTCAATATTTAGCTTTCCAGATGTCACAAGCAAATTTTATTTACATTGTTATTATGTGCATATATTATTTGATTCTACTAATTTTTGAATGCCTCTAATAAAGAGAATTATAAGCTTAGAAAAAATAAAGTTTAACATACAAAAGTCCAAAATCAGTGTGTGGTTAACAAGTAGAATCAAGGATTCTTCCTTGACACAAATTAGAATGGTAATAAGCACACAAACTCAGACAAAATGGCAAGGTTTGTTTCTCATTTTGCAGAGATCAACAACTGAGTTTAACATGAGATGAAGTTCTCAGGCTACCTATCAAATTAAAGATAAATGTTGTTGGTGACAGACTGCCAATTTTTTATGCAACTGAGATGTGAAATTGTTGATCTTTTGACAAAATTATGAATTTTGTCAACAAATGTATCTTCCTTACTAGCAAACTGAAAAGCAGCCAATATGGAAGGAGGGAGATCTGGCGGGAGGGAAAGAATCCATGAACTTACTGGCTAATTAATGGATTGTCTCTTCCAAAAATCATTATTAATTAAATATAGCATGATTTTTGAAATACAGATAAGTAAGCCTTGCTGCAGAAGAACAGTCATGACTTCTACAAACAGAAGCCATACCTCACCAACCTTTCTGAATTATATGGCAGTTTCAACAAGAACATTAATACAGTGATGCAACAAATATTTCATACTCCCCCAAAGCATTTAAACAGGATTAGTCACCAGAATTTTCCTAGCAACATTAGTTTACATTCAGAAAATCATTAGGGAGAAGATAGAATCTCCCAAGGTAAAGATTCTATTAGCACTTCAATACCTGTGGGCTCCCTTTCATTATTTTTACTTGATACAGCATTTATTGCCTTATAGGAAACCTTATTTAATTTTATGAAACACAAACAATAGAAACATTGGGTACTATGTATTATGCTGTTATATTTATGACATTCAAAGGATGAAGATTATGGAGAATCTGTTGATGCAGTTGTAAAATACTACTTGAGTCTCTGGCACAGAAACTCTTCTCCATACTTAGTGAGATAACTGAAAATGACAGGAATTCAGCCTCATGTCACATGTAACCTTTCTGAGAGCCACCAACAGCCAGAAGTGAGAACACAGTACAGAAGAGCCCAGTTTCTGAGTTGTATTTATCTCCAACAAATGCTTGCTTTGATATGAATAAAAAGGAGATTAACAACAAGTGATATTGTAATATAGACTACAAAGCAATGCCAAAAGGGATTACTGGGTCAGTTGTGAGATAGGCCTAAGACCACTTATATGAAAATGCCTTTGATTCTTACAATTATTTCAAACCCACTGACTTCAATTGACCTAGTATGATGTGACTCTGTTTAGGATTGTGGTTATCCTTCATGAATATTTCCAGTATGCTTACTTTTTATATCAATATAGTTACAGTTTCTCATATTAAAATATTAACAGCATTAAGGAAGGAATTCAGCAAGATAGAAAGGAATTCATGAATCAATGAAATAATTCACCATTTCAATCAAACAACTGGAATAAGGCTGATAAACTTCTGATTTGGACTACCAAGAGACCAATCTCTCTTATTTTTGCTATTGTAGAGCAAAATTGAACGGGTTTACGAGTTTTTGATAGGCTGTCATAAAATCATAGTGTTGGAAGGGGCCATACAGGCCATCTTGTCCAACTTCCTGTTCAATGCAGGATCAGCCTAAAGCATCCTTGATAAGTATTTGTCCTGCTGCTGCTTGAAGACTGCCAGTGAGGGGGAGGTCATGACCTCCCTAGGCACCTAATTCCACTGCTGAACTACTCTGTGAACCCCCCCCCCCAATATCTAGTCAGTACGGTTTTACACGTTAAACACGGTGTAAAGTCATTACTGTGGGTCTATCATCTGCTGTCAACAGGAACCACCTCCTCTAAGTGACAACCTGTCAAATACTTAAAGGGAACAATCATGTCTCCACTCAATCTCCTCTTCCCCAGGCTGAACATTCCCTGGTCCCTCAGCCTTTCTTCATAGGCCCCCTATCATCCTTGTTGATCTACTCTAAACCCTCTCAATGAGAGCCAGTTGGTGTAGTGGTTAGGAGTGCGGACTTCTAATCTGGCATGCCGGGTTTGATTCTGCACTCCCCCATATGCAACCAGCTGGGTGACCTTGGGCTCGCCACTGTTCTGACCGAGCAGTGATATCAGCGCTCTCTCAGCCTCACCCACCCCACAGGGTGTCTGTTGTGGGGAGAGGAATGGGAAGGCGACTGTAAGCCGCTTTGAGCCTCATTTGGGTAGGGAAAAGCGGCATATAAGAACCAACTCTTCTTCTTCTTCTTCTTCTTCTTCTTCAATTTTGACCATGCCCTTTTTGAAGTGAGGCCTCTAGAACTGTGGTCTGACCAAAGCAGCATACAGCAGGACTATGACATCTTATGATTTTGATATGATGCCTCTGTTGATACAGCCCAAGACTGCATTTGCTTTCTTTACCACCACAGCACAGCCTGCTCATATTTAGTTTATAGTCCACAGGAACCCTCAAGATACAGAAGTGTATCTCCCATCCAGTATGCATTCCTATCATTTTTGTGACCCTCATGAAGAACTCTGCACTTATCCTTATTGAATTGCAATTTGTTCTCATTTGCTCATTTTTTTCAGAATGTTCAAATCTCATTAAACTCTATCTTCTGGGGTGTTTACTACTACTAATTTGGTGCCATCTGCAAATTTAATGAGAAGTCCCTCCACCCTCTCATCCAGATCATTGATAAAAATGTTGAAAAGTACCAGACCCAATACCAAACTCTGTAGCACTCTACTGCTCACCTCCCTCCAATCCAATGAAATACCATTGACAACTGCTCTTTGGGTGTGGTTTTCTAGCCAGTTCCTTAACCATTACTTCAGTTTACCCATCAGAACATCAAGGGGAGCCATCACTTAGTGACAGAAGGAAACCAGGGTCTAGTCTGCATGCAATAGATAATGCACTTTCAATGCACTTTCGTAGTAGATTTTCCTGTTCCGCACAGGAAAATCCAGCTGCCAAAGCACATTGAAAGTGCGTTATCCTATGTGTGCAGACTAGGCCCAGGTTTGTTTGACAGGACCTGTTGACGACAAATCCGTGCTGACTTCCCCGGATCAACAAATTGTCTTTCAGATGTTTGCTGGTCACCCCCTTTATCTCCCCTGCAATTATCTCCATTATCTCCCCTGCAATTAAAGTCAGACTCACTGGCCTACAGTTTCCCAGGCCATCATCAGAGCTTATGCAACGTGTTCACATTGGTGGTACTTGAGTTGTCCAAGTTTCTGTTAAGTTTGCGATCAACCTGTAGCAATTTGGTAAGTGTGCAATCATTCCATCTGATAACAGTTGCCTTTTCATTCAAGTCTTGCTTGCTTTATTTATAGAGTTGCATTTTTATTTATGTCTCTATCTCAGTTTTCTTTTGTTAAAGGTCAAGACTACTGCATGCAATGATATTTGCATGGCTCTCCTAATATCATTTACTACTCTCTCCAGAGGAGAGTAATTCTTAATGATATCAATTTGTATTCCAATACTTATTCCAATATCAGTTATTAGATTATATATAACAGTAAGCTTACTCAGCCTGGAATAAAGTCAAAGCATCATGGTATGTAATTTGTTTCAATGGAAAATAATCTGGAAGTGCTGTGTACACAAGCCACTGCTGTGCCTGCTGGAAAGACATTTGATATAGACAGGGATTCCAAAGCTTAAGACTTCTGGAATTGAAAAAGTGTTGTTGTTTTTTTTATTACCACTAATACCAGCAATTTTTCTTTCCTCCAGAAAACAGTTTAAGGAAGCACATTAGTTTCATATTAGCAGCAACAGGGCAGCTACAGCCAGTTTAGTGTAGTGGTTAGGAGTGCGGACTTCTAATCTGGCATGCCAGGTTCGATTCTGCACTCTCCCACATGCAGCCAGCTGGGTGACCTTGGGCTTGCCACGGCACTGGTAAAACTGTTCTGACTGAGCAGTAATATCAGGGGTCTCTCAGCCTCACCTACCTCACAGGGTGTCTGTTGTGGGGAGAGGAATGGGAAGGCGACTTAAGCCGCTTTGAGCCTCCTTTGGGTAGGGAAAAGCGGCATATAAGAACCAACTCTTCTTCTTCTTATGTTTAACTGTGTGGTACACATGGGACAAACAAGAAAATACAGAAATTGTAACAGCAGCATATGCACTGACTCAGACTCTATTCAAAATGCATTGGTCACCAAGCAAATCCAAGTTTGTGGCAGCAGACGTGAGAACCTTATAATCACCAAAGTTGGAGCTCAAAATGTCAGAAAACAAACACAAATGAAAGGAAACATATTATCAGTAACTGGACATCACTGGGGTTATGAGGTTTTTGTTCTACCACACAGTCTATGTTTTACTAGTTTATTCAAATGGTCTGTCATCAATTATTAAATATGCTACTATTTTATGGGATGGGCTGTGCTAGGCAACATAGCCAGGGCTTCCTGTATTCTGGCAAAAGCACACTGGCTCTAAACTTGGTCAGCAACTTCTGTTGTCCAAGTTTATTCTCACCTGCACTTATTATGTTGAGAGATACCAAGCCCCATCATCCACCATGACCGATGAGCCATAAAACCACCACCAGATTTAGATAGACAGATGTTTCTCAGGACCAAAGGTGTACCTTCCCAGTCCCCATCCTGCATCAAGCTAATGATAGTCTGTTCTAGACACTCTTCATCATACCTAATGGCTTAGGGTGCTCGCCGCTCATCCTAACGTATCCTTGCCAAATTATTTATGGCCAAACAGGCCTAATTAATTAAATGTTATTAATATCCCTTCTCACCCCAAATATGATGAAGCAGAAAAAAAACCCTTCACTACCATTTAGGGAAAATCCCCCCCCCCATCCCTGCTTGGCCCCAATTATCAACCACCGACTCCTGCAAGGTCATGTCTATTTATTCTGTTTTTCTTCCACTCTTACCCAAAGGCTTACAAGTTTAAACAGCATAAAATAAAACTTCATTAATAAATTGTTAAAAGCATCAAAATAATTAAAATACATTTAACTACATAAAACCTATACTGATCTGCCTATTTCATCTCTGTTTCATGGATAAAGGATGAGACAGATATCTGTTCCACAGTGTGCTAACTGGATGAGTTCTTAATTAGGGAGGCCAATTCTTATGGTAGACCCTTACCACCTCAATCATAGGCCTGGGGGAATAGCTCTGCCTTGCATGTCCTGCAGAACAACTTAAGATCCTGGAGGGCCCTGATGTCAGTTGGCAAAGCATTCCACCTGGCAGTGGGAGAGCTTGCAGGTCTCTTGTTTATCTTTTAGGATACTCACATTGGCAACATTATAGAGAGGGAGGACAGGTTGGCAGCCAGGGTTAAAAGCCTGTAATGAAGGGACGAGGCTTGCATCCATAGCACCTTCTCTGTGCTTCCTCCATTGAACAGCTGCTATTCAGCCTGCCAATCATTGCTTTGTGCCTTATTTGAAGAGGGGGTGGAGCAAATCACTTCTGAGCTTTCCTGACAATAATGCTTCCTTTTGGTAAAAACTATATTAAACTCTGGTAAAATACGCATAACTGCAGTGAGTGCATTTTTCTTTCCACTCATGGGTTACTGGATACACCTCAGTAGCAGAAATGCCATGTCAAGAATCCCTAAATCCTAGGTCAAATGTCCCAGTAGCAACCAAACACAGTTGTGCACATTTTGTGATGATATTGCTTAGAATTTCCACTCCTTCTACACTATACTAAAAGCCCAAAGCTAGCCAAACTCTAAACTGCTGAGTGTTAATTCATTTAACAATAACTTTGTAACACAAGTTGGTTTAAATTAAATTAAACAGCAGGCAGTGGTAATAGACCACCTATTTTCATCAGTCTTTTTTAAGAGCCCAAAACGGCAGACACCAAAAATGGTAGGGCATGTTCTATAATGCACATATATCTTGTAACCCTAACATAATGTACTTCAGCATCTCTAAAACTGGGGTTTGAATGGTAAAATTCCTGTGACTTAAATGAAAATGGTCCCCATATCATTTTCTGTTTGCAGTCCTTCTTAAAACTTTGCATATAGGCTGTAACCTCCATTCATCATTGCTCCCATGCCAGTATAGCTACTTGGCAGGGCCAACCCTTGCGGACTCACTTAAGACCCTAGGGGCCATATTGGATCCAACAGTACTTCCAGAGAGGAAAACTAATGCAATTGCAATACTTTTTTCCCAACTTAGTCTAGCTCAGAAGATAGCCCCTACCTTTGCTTGTCCAGTCTGGCCACTAGGTCCCATATCATGGTAACAGCAAGACTAGCCTTATAAGACTAATAATGTAATACTCTACATAGAGCTCCCCTCAAAATCAGTTTGGAGACTCCAAATGGTGCAGGATGATGCTGTTATCAAGAGCCAGGTGGAAGATGAATATCACTCCCATTCTGCAATCACTCCATTAGTTGCCCATCAAATGTCAATCTCATTTCAAGGTATTAGCTATCACATACCAAATCCTTCATGGCCTTGGACCCTCATATTGGCTATATTGTTTCTTCATCAACATCTTAACATGACAAATGTTCATCTAAGTGGGGACTTCTGTAGGTGCCATCCTGAAGTTGAGGATGATTAACCAGCCCCTGTATGCATGACTTGTCTGTCATGGTCCCCATTCTGTGGCATCGTCTACCCATGAAGGCCAGGAAGGCTCTGTCAGGGCATTTTTATAAAAGAAATTATTTATTATAAGTAATAGATTGGCCCAGGAAAATGCACTGTTCCTATTGATGCAATATCATGTTCTGCATTGTTTAGCATGCTTAGGAAACAACTCTGTTTCAAATTTCTGTTGAGCTACATCAAAAAAGACCTTGAGCAGCACCTCTTTCCTCGGGTTTAGGGTCGGGTTTAGAGCCGTGATGGTTTTGCCCCAGAAGCCTGATAGCTATGATTAAACATCAGCCTACACTCTAAACCACTGCAAAGATTTTCTTGATGCAAATCACCCATTATTAATGCAAATAAAACTTGGTTTAACCCAGAGATGCTTCTGTCCCATATATTCATTATAGGCACTGCTACAGTATGTATCCATGACTGACTTTATTACATATCCTTTCTGTCTGAGTTCAGTTTCTCGTTTGATATTAGTTTTCCCTCTAGCTTCATCCAAATATTATAAACCTATCAATTTCTTATCAATTCAGAATGACTTCTGTAAGCCTCTCAGTGAACATTTTCTGACAACTTCTTTTCACACAGCAAGTTGCTTGTAGAAGCTAGATTAAACCACCAGCCATCAGTTGCGTGGTCCATGACTACAAGTCAAAAGGAAATGAATTCCCTGCCACTTTATAGATAAAGCTGTTAATTTTGAGCATTTTTTTCCTGTATAAAGGGTTGCATATCACAAATCCCTGCTATCCTCACTTTTTTTCTGTGGCTGCTGTCAACGTGATGCCATGAATTGCAGAACAAAAAGAAGTTAATAACTTAGGAATTGCATAAATTTCAGAACTACCCAACTTCACTTCTTGTCTAAGAACTTCAAATTGAGGAAATGAGAATATTGGAAAAGCTTATTTTTTAAAATGAGTTTTTTCCTGCAAACTGTGGTCTTCAACATTAAGGGAGTACAGTAGTAACGGGTTAGCCTTCCACCAAAAGAATAAGATAGGTTCTAGGTTGCACAATCTTTGAAGCACTTTGACTTGTATGCAAGTGTATCACACAGTCAAGTGAACTACAAGTAACCTTCCTTAGACCCCAAAGATCAGGACAAGCCATGTGGTCCTGCAATTCTTGCAAATAACATTTGAAAATGGAATTCACTTTGCTGGTATCACCTATTTCATTTTGGGTTGACTCTCCACTTTTGTATCAGTTTCCAGTGTAAAATGAGCAGAATTTCAAGTGCCCTACAAAGCCGGTGCCATTTATGAACATGGGGGCAGCTGAAGAGTAGTCATTGTTGATACATCCTCAAAACTCACTAGATTGTTGTGGTTAATGGGAATTGTGCCTCGTTGAGGAGCAAAGTGTCAGGGAAAAGGATAGAACTTCATTGTATGTGCACATTATCTCACTTTATGAGCATGAAAATCACAAATCCGTTTTTGACTTTGTAGCAAGGATGTTTGCAAAAAATATGAATAGTTTTGAATGGAGCACAGGGATGTTATATGTAATATCAAAAAGCACCAATATTTTAAAAGCTAAAATAGATATCCAGTTCAATCCAGTGC
Source organism: Paroedura picta (assembly GCF_049243985.1). NCBI lineage: Eukaryota > Metazoa > Chordata > Lepidosauria > Squamata > Gekkonidae > Paroedura > Paroedura picta. The sequence goes on along the minus strand of NC_135373.1, from coordinate 62,441,439 downwards.
ACTTACTGTACATATTATAAGCCATCCTTTTGTATTAAGTCTAACACTCCTAATCTCCCTGAAAACCTCCTGAAAAACACCTTTGTTTCCCACATGAACCAATACCCCTTTCCCAAACATTATTTTTCTTAACTCCATTATATGTAAACAAAATGGAGTGGGCTGGACCACTCAACCTCACCAAATTCTCCTCCTTAATACAGTCCTCCATCCCATACAAGCTTTTTCCATGTAGGCCCTGTGATTGTCAGTGTAATCTCTTTGGTGGTCAGCACAGAGCTACTCTTCCCTTTCTCACCAGCTGGAAAAACTAGTTGGATTAAATCCAATGTGCGATACCAGAGGAGATCCACAAATTAATAAACATCATTTAAATCTATGATTAAATTATCTGATATATTATATGTCCTATATAACTCTACGTATGCAACATCAATCTATAACTAGAATTTCTGTGTGGCATACCTCATGCCCCAATCTCTGAGAAATCTATAGTAATTCCAACAAATATATCATAAACTACTGGAGGGCAAAAACTCAGTTCAGTTGTGGTAAAATGGGATTGTTAGAACATCCGTAACTATGTGAGGACTGATAAGTGGGATTTAAACTTGAGAATGTAATGAGAGTTGACACCTATTTGTGACATGACTGTATCACAGATTGCTTGCGGCATGATAGCATTGCCATTCCTACCAGGCAAAGATGTATTTGCTGAAGGTGAAAATGTCATTTAAACAGTTGATACCTTTCAAATAGATGTCATGTACAGCTCCTACCTTCCTGGAATAAATATACACAATTTAATACCTTGGCTAGGAATAGGCTTTATGATTGTTAAGTCAGGGTGGATTCAATCTCTTCTGTTATATCCCTGCTAGAAGAATTTGAATTTTGACAGAATAAATCCTGTTGTATACAGTAATGTCATATAGCCTTATTATAAATATTTAATGCACATGGGCATTCTTATATTCATTTACAGTCATGCTTAAAGCAATTACAAGGAAACAAAATCAAGGGTAAATTATTGTTTTAAAAATCCCTACTTGTCACTCATATCCACAGCATCTATCTCAATTGAATAAAAGAGAAAAGAGAAAAAAATACTACCCTGGCCTTTTATGTGATCTACAGAATGAGTAGCTGACAGCCGCCAATAAAAGATTTTTCCAAGTATAGTTTAAAATGTTATAGAGTTGGAAGGGCATTCAAGGCTGATTGTCATCTAAATCTAAATGGGCTTGCAGAGCAGATGAGATTTGGAGTCCTCCCTTCACAAAACCTGTTGCAGGGGTTAAAGGGCTGGGCATAAGCTGAGGGGGGTGGGAGCAGTTTGGGTTGGTTCATGGTTTGTGCTTAAAACAATTGCATTGCAAACTGAATTGGGAAGTTTGTTCATGAACCTAACCAGTTCTTGGTTCATAGCCTTGCAAAAACTGTTGAAAGGGACCACAATCCCTTTAAATGGGATTTGCAGAAAGCCTAATAATAATGTTAATGCTAATTAATTTTTAACCCACCCTTCCATATTGCTCAACACTGTAAAGTATCATACAACATCATAAAAATTTAAAGATATTATTAATTAAACTAATGCCCCCAACTAAAAATTCTAAACAGGTGTGTTTTTTTTTGGGGGGGGGGGTGTCAGGAAGTGATATTTCTATCTCCCCTATCCTCCCCAGTCCCCAGTGGTGAGACCAGCATCTTTTGATGGATATTATTCTGGGTCCCAACTAATCCAGTATGTGATACCAGAATAGTCTAGGTGGAATAGTCCCATCTATCAGGGCCCACAGAATTGATTAAGGTCTCACAGTGTCCTGATCTTGTTTGGGAGCTCATTCCACCAGGCTGGGGAGACAAGGAGAAACCTGCTCTCCACCACCCAGTTGTTTCAGGCAGTCTTTGGCAGTTCTTTTAAACCCCTGATTTCTACTCTATTCATAAACAGCTAAAGATGTTGTGGAAGTTCATGATTGTAGAACCAGTCATGAACTTCAGTTTGTGAACCATGAACAGAACAACGTTTATTATTCATGCCCATTTGTGGTGGTCAGTCAGATGCCCCTGGAAAGCATACAAGCATGGAATGGAGACCAAAACTTCCCTCTGTTGTTGCCCCAGCACTTCTAATCAGAGGGGTATTACTTCAGAATATTTAGCTCTCACAGCTAATGGATATTGATGGATCTTTGCTCCATGATGGGTCTGATCCCCTTCTAAAGACATCCAAGTTGATGACCATCATGACAGCCCATAGCATTTAATCCTACCAGTTATTTACTCATCAAATTAAGAAGTGTCATTTTTTTCCCCAGCCTGAACTTATTTGCCATTCAGTTTTGCCTGAAGGTCATATAATTTCACGTTCCCCACTATATACAAATCTTACACATAAAAATTAGAATATCACAGGCAAAACTGGGCATCTAATTTTCTGTGAGGTTTTTTTTTTAAATATAAGTCCCCGATTATCTTAGGGTTGCCACCTCCAGGTTCAGAAACACCTGGTGATTTGAGGGTAAAGCCTGGGAAATTAGGATTTAGGGAGGCTAAGGACCTCAGTAGGATACACTGCCATTTGTCTACCTTCTAAAATAGTAATCTTCTATAGACAAAGTGGAATATATTTTAAATAAATATAAATAAATAAATGATTTATGTATTCGGGAGATTAGTTGTAATTCCAATAGATATCCAGCCACTACCAGGTGATTGACAGTCCCAAATTATTCTGACATGGTATAGCACAGAAAAACATTTTTAACCACAGTAGAGATTATTGGTTTTTCCAAAGGAGATTTGGGAGAAAGGATTTGATAGAATGTAAGAAGACAAAACTAGAAAATGAATTACAAGTGTACAATATGGAAATATACGAGAACATGTGCAGAGATTGAAGCATGGAAGAGATACTATGACGGTGGAGATGAGAAACATTACTCTAATGTGTAAGTTGACAGTAAACTAGTGTGCAGTGGTGAAAACTTATTTTAAAATAAAGAGAACATGAAAGGATTCAGCTGAGGGGAAAAATAAGAAATGTGTCTAATAATTCAAGAGGTATTTAGCTCTTCTGCACTGAACCAGAAGATGGAATTTGTTGCTAAAGAGAACATGGTTCCGGAAGCTCAAGGTCAGTACAGTGCTCTTAGAGTTGCTGGTGTTCTGTCTGGGAGGCTCTGGAGCAGGTATCAAAACAATGAATGTGCAACTCCTGGGGGTGGATGCATATATTTTACCATTTGGTTCACCTTAGGATTAGTTTGAGATTTTATTGGCTTGTTGTTTGACTAAATTTCTACCCCACCTTTCAATTGGATATATTGCCATACAGTCCATCTTCAAACGTGGCAGTTTTCTCCAGGTGAACTGAGCTCAGTCTCCCAGAGATCAGTTGAAATCCTGGGAGAGCCTACAAGCATACTTTCCTCAGAATGAGAGAGCATTTGAGCTCTGGATCTACAAGGGCATCAAGACCTGATAGAAACAAACAAAATATTGTATTTAAAAATAAGTGAGCAGAGGGAAATAGAATTCAACTGTGCTGCATGAAGATACACATGTCGTCCCCCCCCCCCAAAAAAAAGCTGATTGCACTGTTCAGCACTTTTAGGAAGGAATTATCGAATCTGACTGCCAAACAGCCATTAAGGGGCCAATGAACTGGCAAACATTCTTTTGGGGAAAAAATCACCTCCATGTTCATGACTGACAAACAGGACATGAACAAAACTGATGACAGCCATAGACAAGATCGCCCCTAGATGTCCTCTCCACCCTCACATCAAGTAGGATCCTTGGTACCCCAGGGAGCTTTGGGAGAGGAAGAGGGATGACTAGAGCTAGTATGGTGTAAAAGTCATGAAATGGCAGCAGCGCTAATTGTATCTGCTATCTCTCACCTGGTTTCTCTTACTGCCCTTGAGGATATAAGCCAAAATACTAGTATATTTGTTACCAGAAATGCACTTACACACATGTTCTGAAACACATGTATATGTAGCAATGGGGAATTGATGAATGGGAGGTTGGTAACTTAGCATTTAAGGATTGATTTGCCAGTGTATATGAGGTGATTGTACACTTAAGAATTCAAGGCAGACAACAGGTAGTTATAATAAAATAATAACAATCTTTATTGGAAAGAAAATAATAAAAGAAATAGACAAACATATATCTAGCACACTAGCAATCTAACAGATGAGAAATAAAGTGGGGAAAAGGGTTGTAAGTCTATTTACCAGTCTTAAAGAGTAGTGAGGCAGAAATACGACACAACCAGCCAGTGGTGTGAAGGGTGTTCTGAAAAGGTCCCCATCAGATGCAAACTTTGGGCTTGGAAAAACCACTGTTTATATATGTTTTTGGGAGAGGGGGTACGTGACTGATACCAGGCAGTCGAAATTGTATCTGCTACGAACACAGGGGAACAGAGGATGAACACAGGTGAACACAGGATGGAATTTTCCTTGGGACAGGATATTAGAAAAATGTCTCATCCTGGTCAGAAGAAAGGCTTTTAATTGGTAATCCATCTTGTCTAGCAGTGTCTAGATGTTTGGGAAGTAATTTCCCTTGACAGATAGGCACAGAGTGGATTATAGATGAGAGATTGAGAATCTTGCCCAGGAAGCTTTTAGGCAAACAGAACTCTGCCGGACCCCTTGCTCAGCAAATACAGTGGGTTAGGGGGGTCAGGGAGAGGTGAGCTGGACATGTCTTTGATTGAAGCTGCTATGTTGAATCTGTGACAGGGAAGATGGAGTCTAGTTGTGGCAGACTTTAACAGTGCTTGGCTTGGCATAAGCCTAGACTATAGATGAGGGCCACTGGTTGTTCATAACAGCATGCCAACCCATAGGACAGGATCGTGCCATCCTTAACAAATTGGGCCTTAGCTGTGATGCATTAGTAAACTATTTTGTGGATAAAGTCTTGTCACTCTGCCATGAACTTCCCACCACAGTTGATATAGAAAGGGAACTAGAGGCCTGTTGGTCACCTTTGGATATGACATTTGATGGCCTCAGATGTCTCTCATTACCTGAAGTGGACAAGTTGCTGGGGTCAGTGAAGGCAACCACTTGTTCCCTTGATCCCTGCCTGTCTTGATTTCTCAAAGGGAGCAGCCAGCAGATAGGAGGTCAGCTCAGGAATATTATCAATTTCTCCCAGTCTAGTGGGGAGTTCCCTTGGCTGCTCAAAGGGGACAGTGGCTTACCCTCTCCTTAAAAAAACATTGCTGGATCCACAGGACCCAGCTAGCTACTTGCATCTTGTGTTTCTGGGCAAGGTAGTTGAAAGGGCTGCTACGGACCAGCTACTGGCATTTTTGGATGAAACTTCAGCTCTTGATCCATACCAGTCGGGATTCTGTTCTGGCCATGGGGTGCAGACAGTGCTAGTTGCCCTAATGAATTATCTCCAGTGCCAGCTGGATTGGGATGGGTCAGCCATTCTCAAAATGTTAGACTTGTCAGCCAGCTTTGATGTGGTCTATCATGAGTTATAAGGAGCCTCTTCTGGTGCAGAGTGGTAAGCAGCAGAAATGCTGTTTGAAGTGATGTCCATGAGGTTGGGAATTCGATCCCAGCAGCTGGCTCAAGGTTGACTCAGCCTTCCATCCTTCCAAGGTCGGTAAATGTTTGCTGGGGGGCAAAACGGTAATGACTGGGGAAGGCACTGGCAAGGCCACCCTGTATTGAGTCTGCCATGAAAACGCTAGAGGGCATCACCCCAAGGGTCAGACATGACTCGGTGCTTGCACAGGAGACACCTTTACCTTTACCTTTATCATGAGTTATAGGCCCATCACCTTGCCAGAACAGGGATACAGAGTACAGCCCTTTGTTGGCTAAGTTCCTTTCTCCAGACCCAGACCCAGAGGGTAGCAGTAGCTGTCACACCCTTGTCGATTCCCTTGTGGAGTCCCTCAAGGGGCGCTGCTATCCCCTACTCTTTTTTTAACTTCTTTATGCGCCCTCTGGCCCAGCTGGTCTGGAGCTTTGGGCTGGGTTGCCAGCAATATGCTGATGACACCCAGCTCACTCTCTCTCTTGCCATCTAATGTGTAGCTCAGATACCTGTTTTCTCTCCTTTTGCAGTGACTGTGGGACTCAAATGCCCAAAAGTGCCTTGTAGGCCAAGAATATATCAAGTGTACTAAATAGATTATATTCTGACTTCACTGCTTGAGATGAATTTGAGGGAATGGTAGTAAGAACTGTGTTGCAATGGAGTAAAGTTATCTAAGCCTTCCCACCATGAGAATGCATCCCCTGAAATGTAAAAGAAGAGCACATACAGTTCCAAAGATCGATGAGAGCACAGTGATAGTCATTGCACTTTGAATGATGCAAAACTAAATGCACATCTTTCTTTTGATGTCAGGAGACAGAGGGCTTCTTCACAGAGTCAAATGGGTAGTTGCAAGCCCCATATAACCCATGGGGCATTTTCTGCACCTGTCCAGCACAAAAAGGCACAAAATGGAATGCTCAAATCTCTAATTGATGTGTTGCCAGGAGAATGATTTATTTAAGCCACAGTGCAGCTTTTTCTCCACAATCATGTTATTTCACAATTTATCTAGCCTTCCCTCCATGAAGCTGGACATGCATTATGAACAAGTCAAATGTGTTCATTCAGTTTTTATTTGGAAGACTATTTTGAATCAATACCTCAACAATTGATCCTTGAAAATTAAAGAAGCAGTGGACTGTAGAACTGAAATGGATAAAAGGATGGAAGGCAGGTTTAGATGAAATGTCATAGTGAGATTTTAATGGTGAGTAGAAAATAGGTATGTCCTCATTTGCTCCCTTATCAAGCCTGCTCAGTTAAGCATTGCTTCATATCATTCTTATGTCTTAAACAGCAAGAGACAAGAGGATAAATTACCCCATTGTCTTATCTAATTCATTTATGTCCCACTTTTTCCCCAATGGGGACCCAAAGTAGCCTATATTGTTCTCCTCTCCTCCAATTTATCCATACAAAATGAGGTAGGTCGGGCTGGGAGTGTGTGACTGGGCCAAGATCACCCAACAAGCTTCCATAGCAGAGTGGGGGGCTCATTAAATGGATTACTCTAAAATGTATTAAAATTAATAGTTGAAGTGCACAATTTATAAATTGTTCCATACCTTTAATGTGGCTTCTCCAAAACACTGTCTAGTGTGTGGGAATATATACTCTGGCTTCAGGCTTGGAATAATAATGCTATTATTTTTGCCTGCATGCCAAAGTCAAGAGATGGTCAGCACAAAGGTGCAAATGAAGATGTCCCTCCCTGTTCTCTGAGTCCAGTTGGCTCCAGTGGTCTGATCTGAGGCCTTGCTTGCTGTACCTCTCTCTGACCATTTATACACTGGGAACATCACTGCCCCAGCTCTCGTGCAGGAGCACAAATTGGGGGCGGATGAGGAGCACTGGGCCAAATACTCCCCGTGTGGGTGCAGGAAGAGGTTGGGTAACCTGCCACGACTAAATCTCCAGCCTGCAGCCCGGCATGAAACTTCCAGTGCATAAATGGTCTATCAGAGGACTTTCAGTTTGCTACAGAGAGTTGGCCAGGATAAGGTATGAAGGTGGTGGTGCAGGGAGAAGATGCTGATCATAAAGGCAAAGAATGGGGGGGGGGGATGACAAAAGGATATGTAGAAGCCAGCAGTATCCTGATACACTGAGTTACTTATGAAGCACAAAGGGAAAAGAAAAAGGTGGTGTGCTGTGGGCTCAGTGGTGATAAAAGCACTGTTGTAGGAGAAAAGTGATTCTTCATTAGTTTATATGTGCAAAGGAAAACTCAACATAAAAATTTAGAAAGACCAGGGAGAAACCAGAGGAAAAGGTACTTTGTTCTGTCTCATGGCTGCCAAACTGGAAGGGATGTGTATGTGAAAACCAGACTTATACAACCCCATTTGCAAATACAAATGTAGGTTTTAATAATGAACAATCTGCTCAGACAGCTTCTTCCAAATTTAGGGAGATAACATAACAGGAAAGGAGGCTCCTGGTGCATGCACAAACAATACTGGTTTTAAAAGGAATTAAGAAAGAACAGAGACTAGTTAGGAGACAAGGGGAAAGGGATGGTACTCTGTGAACAGGATTTAGGGAATGAAGCAAAACTTCTCAGACTCCTCTACAGTGAAGTGGGTGCATTTTCCTTGACAACAATGGCTCAAAGGTGATCTAATAAAACATGAAGAAAAGCTTGCCTGAAATGGATACAGCACTGGCAGGTACATGATGGCTGGTTGTAAAGTCAGAGGGAAATAACCAATGTATTTTAAAAAGCCATGTTGAGGCACTAAACTAATGCAGAAATGCTCTTTGTATACATGCTTCCACAGCCAGCTAAAGAAAGGCACATGGAAGCAAGCATCTTATCTTGAGTGCCGTTCTTACTATGCAAACCTAAGCAAGTTTACTAAGAATTGCCTTCAACCAAGTGACAACCCTGAACAAACATACCTCATTCTATTATTTTGCTATAGGTTCATGTTATTTCATTTTAAAATATCCACCTTTATTTTTGCCCTGAAAATAGATCTTTCTTTTATTACTATGAGGAAAAATGACAAGCTAGCATCTGATAATACACTGCTTGTTGATTTGACTCAGTATATCCGAATATCCCAACAACCATCTGAACCATATACTCAAAAGCGCCGTATGGACAGATTTGACCAGAGTTCCACAAAGAATTTCAACAATCTAAATTAGCAGGTAACTGAGAATCCAGCAAACAAGAGAAGAGTTGAGTCAAATGATTACAGTGCAGCCACCGTAACATATGTTATTTCTTTTACTTTTATTACCGTATCTATATTGAAAAAGAGATGTGGGGGATGATGAACACTGATAGTTTTTCCTCTATCAATAATCATAATAAAAAACTCAACAGGGATGTTTGAAATGCTTCTAGAAAACTTTTCAATGAAATAAAAAGAAGGAAGCTTGCTGCAAAAAGGTACATTGAAGACACTAATTCAAAAACATAAAATTCACACAGCATTAAGAAATGTTTTTTGATCTCTAGACTTTAGATTTCATTCACATTATTTTATTTGCTTTGTGCAGGTCCTGGAGAAACCACTGAGTGTGTTTGTTGTTCATACGTTGCTGGGGCATGTGTGTATGGGGAGAAATGGCTCAGAAACTCTGGCCATGCAGTGAGTGAGATGAATGGACTTGGAGACCAGGAACACTTCCTTGATATGGGAAGAATAAAACTTTAGCTTCAGCCCTATCAGTCGGCAAGATTTGTTTGCCCTGACAAATAGTTAAAAATGGTTAATATATTGGCATGATAAAACTGGGAAGATTTTCAAAAGAACTATCAAATTCTACATGCCTGACCCCCCCCCCCCCCCATTTAAATTAATTATACCACATATCATACAGTCTTCCCTAAGTACTTCCATTCCAGATAGGAACTAAGCAACTCCTTGAGCCTACCTCTCCCAGTATGAAGCTGTGAATCATCTTCAGCTCTCTTAAACACTTCTCTTATTGGAGCTGTCTTAAAAAGCTGTTCATTTGTCACCACATTTTTGTAATAACTGGTCAGAGAAAATGAGGTAAACTCTTTTACTGGTGCACCATATGATGCAAGGGTATCTGATTTAGAAAGAAGTTGTGAACAGCAGGTAGAGTGCTGGTCCCTGACTGACAGGGGGGGGGGTGTTGTTCAGTGGCAGAACATCTACTTGGCATGCAGAGGGTTAAGTCCTAGATATCTCCAGTTAAGGTATCAGTTAGTAGGTGATATGAAATATTTTTACCTAAGAAAAGCCTCTGCCAGTGTGACTAGACAATGTTGACCTTGATGGACCAAAGATCAGATGCAGTATATGTTACCCAAATTGCTGAACACGTGTCCTAAAAACACGTATCTTTGAGCTCGTGGGGAATATTAGCTCAAATGCTGCGAGAGGGGGGGGTAACTTAGCGTTATCGGATCGTTACCTTTGTATACGAGGGGTTATTACGCCCGTGGGAACTCAAGGCAAACACAGATTTAAATGGTAAAATGTTAATATAAGCTTTTATTGAAAGGAAAATAACAAAAGTACACACAAATAGCTAACACACACATACAAGCAGTCATATAGAGAAGGGGGAGGAAGAGTGGAAGGCTTGATAGTTACCTGTCCGAGGAGTGGTGGGTCAGAGGAAGGAGCACGAACCAGCGTGGGAGGTCCCGGGTTGGAAGACACTCAGAGTGGCTGTGTGAAGCCACAGTTTTTATAGGATTTTGGGAAGGGGGCTATGTGACAAGGCTCAGGTAAGCATGTGCTGGAAGTTTCCAGGGTCCCCGGAGATTAGGACAATGCCTGGCCAAGTGGGGGGATGGCCGTAAATGGATTTGGATAAAGGTATTAATGGCTCTGAGGAAGAGAGCCATCAGGTCTAGCTGGCAGGGTGTGTTGAGGAAATATCCCCTGGCAGAGGGGCCAAGTGTGAAAAATGTTGCAAGACAAAGGATTTTCCTAGGAGCCCTTAGGCAAACAGGAGGAAGCCAGTCCACTCACTTAGAAATACAATGGGGGGGGGGTCGAGAGTAGGGCATGGAGGCACCTGGATTTCCAAACCGGAGGCAGAGAGCAAGATTTCTAAGATGGAGTCTGGCCTGGCTCGGCTGACCCTAGCAGTGTCATGGCTTTAGCTTAAGCCTAGACTATTGTGGGGTGCCATTGGTTATAGAAGACAGTGTGCCAAGGCATAAGGCAGGGATCCTGCCATGCGTAACATATAAGAAGAGTCATATGCTGCTTTTCTCCACCCAAAGGAGTCTCAAAGTGGCTTACAGTTGCCTTCCCTTTCCTCTGCCCACAACAGACACCCTGTGAGGTGGGTGAGGCTGAGAAAGCCCTGATATCATTGCTCAGTCAGAACAGCGTTATCAGTGCCCTGGCAAGCCCAAGGTCACCCAGCTGGCTGTATGTGGAGGAGGAGCGGAGAATCAAACCCAGTTCACCAGAATAGAAGCTGCTGCTCCTAACCACTACACCAAACTGGCTCTCACACATAAGCAACTTTATGTATGCTAATCATGTGACCTGTGTTGATAATACTGTAATATTATTATGAGGTACCTACTACAAATGTGCCTAAAATCCACTTGTATACGTAGGTTAACAGATCACTAAGAATCCCTATCCCCCCTTCTTGCTAGAATGACAACCTGAAGACCACTCCCCAATCATTAATCCTAACCAAGCAAGATTTATGGTAGGACAACTTGCTGCTAGGTAGGTCACTGTAGTTGTAATCCAGTTTATTTCCTATCACTGTCAAGGATTTCTTTTCTCTCCTCAGTAATTTATAGACATTTTGGGAAATGGATTTCTGATAGTAGCAATTTTACCTTTTGCTGCAGCCTGAGAATTCCAGCAAGGTAAGGTCAAGGGATGAAGCTGAATACCTGATCACCTGTGGAGCTAAAGAGGAAGGGCACGATCCTCTGTGAACTGTTTCTAAGGTTCATTGACAGTAAGTGCTATGGTGATCTGCCATGCCTTCCCTTTCTATGGAAAATTAGTGTAGATGAAACTAGAGTAGTCATGGATCAGGAGATTTGGTGTAACAGATTTTTAAATATCTAACTCTCATCTTGAGTCAGTATAATGGCGAGAGCTTTATAATGGGGGGGATGTTGATCTACAAACACAGGAAATGTAGTCACTTGGGGGCCATTACATGCTATCGATGTCTCCCATGAATCATAATTGCAGCAACACCTGCTGCAGAGTAATGTTGCGCTGATGCAGGGTGAAAATGGGATGTTAATAGCCTCACCATGTCTTACACACTTCTTATTTTCCACATGAGGCAGGCAGAGGTAATGCCTAACGAATGACAGGAAACATTTTGGAAGGAAGAAATCAGTGAAGAATGCTTTATGTGAGTCTAGAGCCACATACTTTTGAGTTAATCTGCAATACCGTATTGATATTAAACTAATTAATACAGAAACGCTGGTTTTTTGGCGTACAGCTAAATCGACCCGCCAGTACCTCTGTAGGCATCGTTTCAAATCGAAGTGATGTAAAAGCTACTCTGAGATTATGGTTACTGATTTTCATTAGATAAGAGGATCTACGATGGTCATATTTAAACCGCTTAAACCATGTTGCTGTCTTAATTTCCAAAATTTGCATTCTGTCTAACTGGGCATCACTTTTGAAGATCCAGTCTCTAAGGTGAGAGTTATTAGCTGAAGGATTTAGGAGGTCATCGGGGATGGAGTAGCGTGCAATAAGGCTATTAATAAGGCAATGCCGTGCTGGATCCTTAGATAACATTATATTAAAGGACTGATGACTAAATTTGTTTATGTTGGCTAACCTGAGGTTTTTCCACTGTTTTAAAATTGCCAAATGTACTCGGGCACTAAGAGAAGGCAGACCTGTTTCTGCCCTCATCAAAACAGCCGGAGTTCCCCTAGGTAGGGCTAGAATTCGCCTTAAGAATATATTTTGAACAGATTCTAGCCTAGGTATGAAGTTTTCCTTCCATCCCCAGACCTCTACTCCATACAAAAGATGGGGGATAACCTTGCACTTGTATAATTTGAGGGCTGGATCGATGAGGAAGCCTCCTGTTGTATAATAAAACTTCAGAATAGTGCCCACTAGGCGTGTTGCAGAGGCTCTAATGGTGTCCGGATGAAGTTTCCAATTCAACCTCTCACTAAATGTGATACCCAGATATTTAAATGAGTTGCACTGGCTAACAGAATTTCCAGATATGCTCCAAGAGAACTTTTTGGCCCTTTTTCTAAAGACCATTACTTTTGTCTTATCGTAGTTTATTTTAAGACCTTCTTCTTTACAATAAGCACCAAGTTGTTGTAGTAGTCTTTGCATCCCAATTTTCGTGAGGGAAATTAGGGCCATGTCATCTGCATAGAGTAAAATAGATATTTTTTGACCTCCTAGTATGGGAGAAACAAATTGTGGGCCAGAGAGTCTTTCTACAATGTTGTTAATGAATAAATTAAACAGCAGGGGAGCCAACACACATCCCTGCTTGACGCCCTTGCATGTTGGAATTTTGTTGGTTAGGGAGCCAGAAATTCCCACTCTAATTTGAGCATAAGTGTCAAAGTGCAACTCCCGCAGCAGAAATAGGAGCCGCCTATCAATGTTCAAGTCTGCTAATTTTTGCCATAGGCGCTGCCTGTCTATAGAATCAAAAGCTGCGGCCAAGTCAACGAATGCAACGTACAACACTTTCTTAGGGCCATTTATCCCTGAATAGACCAGTTGCTGAAGTATCTGACATTGGTCAATAGTACTAAAGCCCTTTCTGAATCCAGCTTGATGTGGGTGTAAAATATGATTTTCATCTGCCCATTCCTCCAGCTTAATCAGTAAGTACTTACTGTACAGTTTTGCTGCTATGTCTAACAAACTAATAGGCCTATAGTTATTTGGAGCTGATTTGTCCCCTTTTTTGTAAATGGGCACAACAATGCTAAGTTTCCATCCAGGGGGGATTTGGCCTGTATTGTTAATTTGCGAGAAGGTTTTTGCTAATATAGGAGACCACCATGATGGAAAGGCTTTATAAAGATCTGTAGGGATCAGATCTTCCCCTGGGGACTTACCAGATGTCAGTGAGGAGATCAGGCCTTTGATTTCAGCCTCTGAAACTGTGGGCCAAACTGGGAGATCTGTTAGATCAGGAGGGATATGTTGTAAATGTGACATGGCTGTTGGGGGTGAAGCCAAATGGGCTCCAAAGACCTTGCTAAAATGCAGGGCCCAATCTTTAGCTGGTATTTGAGCCTCCAGATGATGGGACCAGGTGTTTAAACTATTGGAGACTAGTGCCCAAAAACGTGAGTCATTTTTCTCAGAAACCGCCCGATCTAATTCTTTCCATAAGGATTTGGCATGTTCGAGCTTTTTTTGTTTAATTAATTTTTTGTATTGTGATCTTAAATACAAAAGTTGGGGCATCCAGAACTCATTAGTATTTCTCCTTGCTTTCCTCATGGTGTGGGTTATATATTTTTTGAGAGTTTTACACTCTTGGTCAAACCAGCCATTATTTGAATATGGTGAAAGTTTGATTGGTCTGTTATTAACAAGAAACGGCTTTAGGAGAGTAGTAATAGCTTCCCAGATTCGGATAGCATCATTATCTGACTGAAGGATAGCATGCCTCAAAGATTCTGTTTCTGGGTTTGCAAAAAATTGGGAGAATTTGGATTGAAGCTGATCAGACCATTTGAGTCTCCTAGAACATGGTAAACCTGCTAATTCAGAAACTGGTTTCAAGATTTTACTGCCAGTAGTTTTAAGTGTTAGTCTCAGTGGGCAGTGGTCACTTAACAAGCTATCAACAACCTCAAACTTGGCTACTAGGTTAAGTAAATCAGATGAGACTGTGATGTAATCAATCGTGCTAGCTCGATAAGTTGATAGGTAAGTATAAGCACCTCCTGATATATCCAAGCTGGTACCATGCAAAATGTGTAGATTGGCCAAAGAGAGCAGTTTTAAAAGTTTGAGGCCAAATTTGTTGACAATCCTGTCCTTTGAGGAACGATCCGAGAGATAGGCATGGGTGGCTATTTGAGTACTCTTATTACCTCCTACATCAACTGCCCCAGAGCCTATTCTTGCATTGAAATCACCACCCATTATAATATAGGAATTTGGATAGTGAAGGAGCAAGGATTCTATGGTATCAGCCAGGGAGTCCCAGAGATCGTCTCCTTGGCTCTTACTACTATTAGGTGGAATGTATACATTAATACATATTAATCTTCTGGGGAAAAGTCCCTTAACTAATAGGACCTGGAAGTTATTGTACTGACTATTTTCTAAGATTAAAACATCAACCGTTAAATCAACTGAAACAAAGGTAACCAGGCCTCCACGCCCCCGTCCCTTTGTATGTATCTTGGTTGCTGGGACTGAGAAGGCCTTGTAGCCCTGAATAGAAAGGAAATCCTGTTCCTGGATCCATGTTTCCTGCAGGAGAATAATGTCATGAATTTGCAAAAACTTTAAAAAATCAGTGTCATGGAGCTTGTTCTTCCACCCCCCAATATTCCAGGACAAACACTTTAATTGTCAGGGCTCATTTGTGATCTTATTCAGATCTCCCTCCGGATCCAGGACTACACAGCCATTATTACATGATGGTGCAAGTGTAGTGCTTTCCTCTCTCGGTTTTTTGGATTTTTCATTGGGCAGAGTGCCCTCTAAGATCTCCCGATTGGTGCTGGTAGTGGGTTCGTTTTGCTTCCCTCTACTTGTTAAAATTGAGGTTGGGATCAGCGGCTGAGATGACCCAGATGTACTTGCTGGCGGTACATTGTTTTGATGAGGAGATTCTGTGCTTTGTGAGTGCACGCCTTTTGAAGTACTCAAAAGCTTAAGCCTTAGATGTTCCAATCTGGTAGTGATCTCTTTTTGCTCTGTAGGTGGAAGATCAGAGTAGGAGTTCAATATAAAGGCCTATGGCTATATACAAATAAATGTATCTTATCTTATCTATTAAACTAATTTAGAAATGGCAGCCTTCAGTGTCTCTTGTATGTGTGGCCAATGAGCTATCTCCAGAATCCAGAGGCCAGAATCTATCAATCAGGCTTCTTTCCTTTGAATATTTATTCAAATCTATTCCACTTCTTTTTAAAAGTTCATTAGTTTTGCTTTATAACACCTGTTATTTAACATTGATACTAACTTGTGTTATACACATACATCACATGTGAAGTATAAAATGTGTGTTTTCTTCTCTAAAATAATCAGGGGCTGGGTTGCTTCTAGGCCACTGCTTCCAAGAGTTTCAAAGAGGAATGCAAAATTTGGCATGAATATGCCCTTCAAATTCAATGAGAAATCTATGGTTACCTGGAGTTTAAATCAAAAGATAGTGAGAATTAACTGTCCATTGTGTCTTAGAGGTGAGCTCCATGTTGTTTTCCTCTGGAAAAGAAGAGGTGAGACCAACTGCACTTGCTAAAGGTAACAAAAAAGGCTGAGACAAAGATGATATAAGAATAATAAACCTCTTCCTCTCAATGGGAGAATTCCTGGAAGGGCTAAAAGAAGCACTGGCATGCCAGTTGCTGAAAAAAGCCATCCTGCAAGAACCCAACAACTATGCTTGAAAGGACTGTCGTGGACCAATATCAGCATTCTTGGAAGAAGCTTCAGTCCTACACCCATCCCAGTCAGGTTTCCAGCCTGGCCATGGGGTAGAAATAGTGCTGACATATGACCTCTGTTGCTAGTTGGGCTGAGGCAGGTCAGTGTTGCTTATGTTACTAGACTGCTCAGCAGTGTTTAACACAGTCAACCATGAGCTTCTAGCTCACCGCCTGGCCGACGCTGGCCTGGATACAGAGATTGGAGACAGGTTTGGGAAAGAAACTATGCTCACTGTTCAAAAACTGTATAGAACAGTATTTAGGCCATCACAATCACTACAAGGGTTTCTAGACCTTCCATGTAACTCTAGCAAGTCCAGTGAGTGCATGGGCATACTCAACATGAAGCCGCTGGTCCATAATATGCACACTGCTTAGCATTACAACCCACATGGATGACTTACCAGAGAGACTATTTTCAAAGTTATAATTTCATGAAAAGGGCCTATGAATAACCGAGGAATTTCCTCAGGAACATGTTCAACACAGGGAGAATGTCTCAATTTTTGGCCATATGTTCACTTCGTCATTTGCACTGTATTTACTTGCTCTCAGTGACACCATCACATCAGGTCAGATCATAAAATTATTTGGGGGGGGATTTCTGTCAATTACCAATGCTGCTGATTATGTGTTTTGGAAAAGGGCCTCCATATAACGGAATTTGAAACTCTTAATTATAGCATGTTTTAGTGATTAGCTTTTTGGTATTGACAAGACCTGAGTTCAAGTTACTCCACAACTGTGAAGATTTGAGGGATGACCTTGGGCCGCTTAATAAGTCACAGTCTAACTTGCCTCATAACTTGTGCTCCTTGGAGAAAAAAAATGTCACACAATAAGTAATAAATGAAATCAACCCAATTCATCTGTGCCAAGCATGATGCTTCTCAGAGCTGGTATATGATGCCATCTAGGATGAAAATAAATAATTATAATGACAGATGTTCTAAAATCACCATTGTTGAAATCAAAGGTGAGCAGCTGCTGACAACCAGTGTGACTAGGCGATTTCACAGTACAACTTTGGCTTCAAAATATGTCGACTCCTTTTGCTGGCTGCTGTGATTACTTTCCTAATTTTTGAGGTTGCTCTTCTACTTAATCGCTATCCACATTCATTGTGGATTGGAACTGTTCAAAGCACAGAGAGGTTGTACAGGAAGCCTTATCCTATGAAGGCATGGGAGGTATTCTTACATAGCTGCCCATCATGGGCCTTGCAGCTCCAGCTCCTTCCTTTGCTCAGTGGAGCAATGGAAGGAAAAATGTGTAGGGGAGCCTTCAGCATGAATGTTGTGATGTCATTTATGACTGGATGACATCATAGCATCCATGATCTTTTGAAAGTGACATCATAGCATCCATGATCTTTTAGAATTTTCCTGAATCTCTACTGTGGTGTTACTTCCAGGTGTTCAACTGGAAACAATATCATGACATCCATGAGGCTCCCCTTCCCCAGCATCTTGTCCCTGAAATAATCCCAAGGTTTGCCAGGGGAGGGCTGGAAACTGTAATAGGGAGTGTTGTAATTACAACAGATCTATGTTAGTGCCAAAGGAAGTGAAATCAACAATATAATAAAATACTGTAGTACTGAATAATATATTGTAGTACTGCTAAGCAATGTCCTTTTTGTGGACTTTGTTGTTAGAAATTTGATGCTGAAAACATGTGTAATGAGACAGGTTTAAATCACAAATGTGGCTCTTTGTACTCCTTTGTACTCCTTCACCTTTGTGCAATACTATGTCTTCTTCTCCAGATTTATGCTGATGATATGCAGGTTTAAAGGCATAAATGTCACACATTATCTATAGACGAATGCTTTAAAAATTAAAACGGAACCCTTGAGGAGCATTTTTTATGCATGTTTACTAATGAACTATCTTTATGGTTTGACCAGAAGAGCAGAATAGTTTATTGATGCTGGATAGGGATTTGTTCCATGGGATTAAGAGACCAAACCATACAAAGTTAAATTAGTGTAAGGGGTTATTTGGCATGAGGATGTTCTAACTGTCTCAGTATTCAGTACAGTTGTAGAAATCTAGTTGTTTTAGAGAGAAATAGTGTTATTCAATATGAATTGATAACTTTTCAGTTAGGCAAGCATGCTTATGGTCAGGATGATATGTACAAGGCCACAAAAGGACATATATTGGTTAGTTGTTACAACCCTCACTTATCCATTAAAGGGAAGGTGATATGATCTTATGATAATTGCATCTATATTGCCTACAAAATAATACAGGAAGTTATTTTTTTATGTTCTTATGAGAGATAAATGGAGGATAGGTCTACTAGAAACTAAAAGGCATAGTTACTACAGAGAACTTTAACATTCATTGGCAGTGAATCTCTGAAAATCAGTGTCAGGAGGCAATATCAGGGGAAGAACTTGCACTATATGCCACATTGGTGACCCTCTAGAATAACTGGTTGATCACTGTGTGTTAGATAGGATACTGACAGAGCCCTGATATTACTGCTTAGTCAGAACAGCTCTATCAGGGCTGTGATGAGACAAGGTTACCGAGATGGCTGCATGTGAGGGAGCGGGGAATCAAACCTGGCTGCCCAGATTAGAAGCCACCGCTCTTAACCACACACCACACCAAAAACACAAGCAAACAAACATAATTGTTTATTTCTTTCTGTTCTTCCTAAATCTTCAACAGCACTCCCTAGTCACATGAATTGTGCCAGTTTGCTAAGTTTTTGAAATGATTCTACTGAACAGAAGATCTGAAAACAAGTTCTACTCCCTGTGTAGATTTCTTCCTCTCTTGGTGTCTGCAGGTTCTGCTTGGGTACTACTCCTCATCAATATAGTGTGGCAAAGACTCACCGCAGCCGCTGGCTGACACTGCGGAGGGCTGGCTGGAGGCAGGCACGACTTCCCCAGCAACCCTGGCACGCTGCGTGCTTGCAGTGCACAGAACATAAAACGGAGAGGTGGGACTGTGGTGCCTATAAAGGCACCATGTGTGCGAGTCCCAGCCATGGAACAGCTTCAAGATCCAAGCAGTTGGAGGTTCCATACGGGGGAGTGCTGGTTTTCGGATCGGCATTTTTCACGGAGCTCGTAATGCTGCAAGATAGTTCAAGGGGCAGTCACCTGGGTCTCAGGGACTTCATCCACATTCCTAGACCAAGATATTGCAGTATGAGGTGGCCTGGCACATGGCACTGCCATGCAAGATGCTCATTGAATAGGTGCACCTGAGGTTGCAGTAGCTTTCTGAGTGAGTGACTTGCTGGTGATGCCTGGCTTCCAGATCATTAAGGAAATGTCAGTGGAACTGGGAGTTTGGTGGTACAAGTCTTGGAAATGATGGGTGTGGCCAATTATATGATTGGCTTGGTGGCCTGTGGGTGGCAACCTGCAGATGACTGGGTTCACCAAGTGAGGGGGTCCATTAGTTGCACCCAGGTGTGAGCTGTGGTTGCACAGGGTTTTTAACTGCCCTGTTGGAATTAGTCGTGGTTTTGGAGGGTTGGCGGGAATGGGGCCTGTTTGGCCTTGGTCTGTGGCGGGTTCGCATGGGAGGGAGCCTGTTGGCAGGGAGTCCGGTGTGCAATCAGACTCCCTGGGGTTCAGGACCTCCATAAAAGGTAGCATGTAAACAAGCACGGCTTACCCAGCTGGGAGGCCAGGGTCTTGTTTAGCCAGGCGGCCTGGGGACAGCCAAATGAGGTAGACACCCATTGGCTCCCCTGCATAGTTCACTTCCCTTAGGGCGGACTTCAGTAGGCAAGGGGATCTGCTCTCCCGGTTGGGAATGGTGTGGGTCCCCAGGGCGCCTCTGGACTCCGGGAGTTGTGGTGCAGTCTGCTGACTGCTAGGTCAAGCTCCCTCTCCCATGCTGCGCCAACCCTCCCATGGAGAGGTAAAAAAAGCTGTGGCCTTGTTTATCCCAACATTGATGTGTTGTGTCTTATTCCAGCCCAATATGCAATCCTGCAAGTCAACTACTATGCTCACCTTAAGGCTGCTGGGTAAGTAAAAACTGCTTTCATGGCAGAACCACTGTTCAGGCAGAAACCAGAGACATGTGTGCAAAACAAGGGCTAACATTTGGGCTGCTTCCCTGGATTCCATAATATCATGACCAGATTTGTGTCATAACAGTAAAGCTGGTTAAGCTATCATTCTTCAGCCACAAAATAATGAATGAATGAATGAATGAATGAATGAATGAATGAATGAATGAATGAATGAATGAATGAACAATAGCAGTCACAAAATCAGCATTTCTGTTCTGACAAATAAAAACAATACATTGTCTGATGTAGCAAGCAAGATATGTATCTCTCACTTAGGAGATTTTTAGGAAGAGGAATTCTTTCTTAGGCATAATGATTTCAGGTAGCTGACTTGGAAATAGTTATGCATATGCTTACTAAGAATAAGAAAGTTCTTAAGAATGGACCATTAAGCAAAAATGGCACTCAATCTTTACCCATGAATATATTTTGAAAGCTAACAAGTCTAGAGTCACAAGGAGAAACATTTCTAGCCTTCCTGATATGATAACAGAGTGCCATTGTAATATCAATGCATCACTATTTTTGTTCCATGGTCCATGCTCTGCAAAGGTCATATGATGCCACAGGATGACTGAACTTTACAAATATATAATAATAATGCTTAGCAAGTCCAGAGGACATTAAAAAAAATCATCTACCTTCATCGAGTACTCAAGAAACATACATCGTGGTGCTAATCTTTTGAGAAGAACTGAATTGTAGAATCATAGAGCTAGCTGCCACTGTTATTTTCAAGTTCATGTTTTGAAACTGGGCATTTACTTATTTACTTACTTTGTTTATATTCTGCCTTTCTCCCCAGTGTGGACACAAAGCACCTTACATCATTCACTTTCCTCTATTTTATCCTCTCAATAACCCTAGGGTGTAGGTGAGTCTGTGTGACTGGCCCAAAGTCTCCCAGTAAGCTTCCATGACAGAGTGTGGGTTCAAATACAAGTCTCTGGATCCTAGTCCAATGTGGAAATACCTGAAGACTCATTGTAGATGGCTTCCGAATTTCATTCTGTCCATATGTATGGGATGGCATATGGCAATGGAAAATGCTGTCAAGTTGCAGCCAACTTATGGTGACCTTGTAGGGTTTTCAAGGCAATCGACAATCAGAGGTGGTTTGTCACTTCTTGTACATATGTACCAATGTATATGAGTTTTTAACATATTCCCTCTGATACACTGCAGCCCAGTGATCAACACCTGGGAGATAGTTCAGTCACTTCAGCCACAAATTTGTGAATATAGAAGATGACAACCTAGAAGGTTCTGTGGAGCTTAAAAGTAAAGCCTGTCCTGTTGTTTTTCTCCAGTAAATGATATTCAGCAATATAATCTCTGATCATCTATGTCCTGCTTTATTCTTATGGTGTCATGAACCCCTAGTTCCTGACCCATCTGTTTTGAGGTTGCTTTATTTCTTTAAGCTCCCAGATCACCCATTGAGTTGTGGCAGTCCCCCTCCCATCTCCTCCTTGCATTTCAAAGGCTCATCCCATGACCTTATCTTCCCTTATCTTCTTGCCCAAGGCTGGCTTTGAAGGCAGTGCAGTCTAAACACCAGATGTTTAGATGGGCTGTTTTGGCACCTTTTAGATCAGAGAGTATTATTGCATTTTTCTGTATGTATCCATGTTCCTGCCAAAAGCTACCTCCACAAGCGAAGGTATATATTCTATGCAAGCTTCCCGGTGTCTTTGTCAAGATTCCTGTCTAAGAGTTTATGCGATGTGCTGATCCCTGTCCTGATTCTCCAAATAAAGATTTTTACTTAAAGCTTAAGCCCAAAGCATGAGAATGATATCTGTTGTGCAAATCTGCTGGGTCTCAACTGCTTGGTTCCTGACACACGGCTAATTGCTATGAATATGGTGAAATTTCACACCACCACTATTTTAATTTTGTTTTACAATTCTGTTTTGATCTCATTTCTCCCTTGTGTGAAATGATCCCATCACTCCTTGCACTATTTTCCTTTATTACATTTAATGGTATTCTAGAGATCAGTTATGTGTAAATGGCATATAAAATGGAACAGGAACTCCAGCAATGAAAATGAGCAAAACATAATGCCATTATATGAGAACAATAAAAATGGAATATAACATATGGGGATCCCCATTTTAATTGTTGTTAGATATATCCTACATATATGTCATATACTATTTGAAAATTATGTAAGGTGATGAGTACCAGCAAAATTTGATGTAATATAAAGAATAACATGGAATTTTAGCATAATGCCGTAGGTTGCCTAGACACTTACCAGACAGTCACAAATATTTTGATGATTTTCTTGACTATTTATCAATTAGTTTGTTGAAGTTTGGTGGGCTGCTGTAGGTAGTATTGCCAGTTGTAGACTGGATATATGTGGACAATGCCTATGGAAATGAGAATTCATTGAGGGATTTAACCTAGAATCAATGAAATACCATAGAGTCTGCCCTCTGCTATGTCTCCAGGTGATCTCTGACCAATCTGACAGAGTTGTTTTCCCCTATAGATGGTTCCTGTGCTTTGAAATGAAAATGTTCATAACACAAAACTGACATATGGCAGCTACTCCACATCAAAAATGCATGTGAGGAGAAGGCCTATAAGAAGAAGCTTATGTTGCTTTAAATGTACAAGAGATCCTGAGAAACAAACAACAACACCAAAAACGAAGAAAGTAAGAGAATGCCTGTTTCTTATTGTTTGTAGTTTTGTTGTGTGTGAAATGCAAGATTTATAATTCTTGGTAGCAATGATTCAAAAAATTACTTGTCAATAGAAGGGATTGTGAGGTTCCCAAAAACAGTTTAGGACAGGTTTCCAATTGCATGCTAAATCCAAGTGACGCAGTAACAAAGGTGACAAAAGAACAATCATGAGTCGCATTAACTAATGTAGACATTCATTAGCTATGCAGACATTCATGGAATGCTCATTTTCATCCCAAACTGAAATAAAAGGTCAAAGCATCAGTATTCCCCTAAAAGAAAAGAATCACAGAAAAGGTTTCAGTTTGAAGCATGGAACAGGCTTCTTTTCATTTTGAAAAGGTGAAGTCTTTCTTTGCCTGAACAAATTCATCATTTTGCTGAAGGAGTTGAATGCAGATAATGGCTGGTTGACTAAACATTTGGAACTGGGGAGATGCTAATCTATGATGAACTTTATGTCAACCCCACCCCCCACCACTTTTTGTTTTTTGCAACTGTGTAGTTGCATGGGGGGGGATATAGAGTTCCTCATATTTGAGGAAGCATTTCAGTTGGCTTCTCCCATGGGTGCCTTCACCAGCACTGTCCTCTGCAAAGGGGATGTAAGGCTTGGATGAGTATTTCCAATGAAATCTAAGAAAGCCATATAGCATATTGTTAATATCAACTATGTTTTATGTTTTTATATGAAGAATCATTGCTAAATTGTGTAGACTTCATAAGCATACTGAAGGGCCGCAACAATCCTCAGTGTAGTCTGCATAGGGCTTTTTACCCACTGCCAGCTCAAATAAATCCCTACCGTCTACACTGAATTTGATTTCCGCTTTGATTTGGGGTGCTTTAAATTTTCCCACTGCAACATGCATGAATAAGTGTGACCCTACCTTTCCCCCACGATATCTAGAAGTGGATATAACTCTCTAATGGGTTGATATTAATTCAAAAGAAATTCTGTCTCAACATCCAGAAGAAGTTCCTTACAGTTAGGGTGGTTTCTTAGTGGAACAGGCTTCCATGGAAGGTGGTGGTTTCTCCAACTTTGGAAATTTTGAAACAGAGGCTGGATATCAATCTGACAGAGAGGCTGATTCTGTGAAGGCTTAAGGGGGTGGCAGGTTATAGTGGATGAGGTACCTTCCAACTATATGATTCTATGATTTTAAAAAATCGTAATCAGTAAATGTTCAGATTTCTGCTTCTTGCAACTTAACTTCCTTCTCCATGCCTCGTAGCAAAGCAGTCTTCCCTTATTGGCCAGGGTATCAGTTCAAATACTTCCTGGTTCCCAGTTGCAAGGCTTGTCTTAAAGTGACTGTGCTCCAGAAGCCCTAACTTCTCTCAGCAGAGATTTGCCTCATGTTATTTCCCTCCCCTTCCTGCTCTGAGCCTTCCCAGTGTAGTGCAGTACACTTTTTGTTTCAATGGGGGGGGGGGGCGGAGGGATAGAGGAAGACCTGAGTTCAAATTGATCTGAATTCAACATGATCTACAATGGAAAAAACAAAGTGCAGAATCAGCCCTGGAAAGGGTCCTTGCCACTTTTAACATCATCATGGAGGGATGTAGAGCCAGCTGAAACTAAATGAGGTGCCACCATAGTTTTCCTCTCTGGCCGTACCACAATTGGGCTAGCATAGTAGAGTCTGGCATTGCTGGCCTGTCCCATCTCTTTTTCACCAGGACATGTGAAGTCTTTTGCCTTCTGTTGTAGAGCAAAAAGGAAGGACATAAAAAGAAAATACAGCAGTGGTTTGATTTGTTTATTTGTGTGTGTTTTTTTTGTTGACAAACTGCATAGTTTGGTAATGGGAGAATCTTCCACTCTGCCATTGCATTATGATTATAGACTCCTGGACACTTGGAACCTCTGGTATTTGGGATGTATGTCCCAGGAAACAGATTCTATGGGTTACTAGACATCTGGTGGATTTTGCACTTAGTACTGGCTGACATGTGGAAAGCAGAGATGACCCAAATGGTAGTCATTATTGCTAACAAATATCGTCTTTTCTCTTGCAAAGCCTGGTTTACTGAGAGGCTTGGGACAATGAAACATTGGAGCAGATGGCTGGAATACAGCCTGTTTCATAGGGAGCTGACGTAACAGGCAAACATTATCCAAGAATATCATTCAAGGAAGTAGTCACTGGACTAAACAGCAGAAATCAATGATGAGAAGCAGTGTGGAATTGCCCAATCCTGTGATATTGCAGAAGCTAAGCAGGGTTAGTACTTAAAGGGGACAACCAACTAAGAATCTGCCAAGGAAGACAATGACAGACTAACTTTGTTTCTTACTTTCCCTGGAAGCCCCTTAATGAGGTTTCCATAGATCAGTTGCAACTTGACAGCATATAAGTGATTTTTTTTCATTTCATGCACAATAAATTTGGCAGAAAAATCAGAATGCTCTTCCAAACAATTAAATACTGCTTGTAGCCAAAAGGAAAAAAAAAAAAGAGGTCTTCTAGTGATTTCTATTGTGGGTGTGAATGTGAAACAGATGAACTTATTCACATCCAAAAACAATTAATTCCTAAAGGAAATCAGTACGTTTCAAATATAAGCAGAAAATATGTTTTATTACCTTGAGGAAAACCTGAGTGGGCAATATTAGTTTATTTAACATTTGGTTGGTTGCGTAATTAAATTGAAACTTTGTGCCAAAACAGCATTGTTCCCCTTTGTATGAGAGCCAGTTTGGTGTAGGGGTTAAAAGTGGCAGCCTCTAATCTGGAGAGCTGGGTTTGATTCCCCACATACAGCCATATGGGTGACCTTGGGCTAGTCATAGTTATGTCAGAGCTCTTTCAGCTCCAACTACCTCATAGGATATCAGTTGGGAGGAGAGGAAGACTAAGTGATTGTAAGTCACTTTGAGACTCCTTCAAGTAGTAAAAAGTGAGGTACAAAAAACAGCTCTTCTTCCTGGACAATTATTTGTCCCTGAAACAATACCCCCTCCCTTCACTGGATCATTGCCACCATTTGTCCCTTTAAGATTGGAGATATAATATATCAGGCTCATTTCTGCCTTTCTTATTCAAGCATACACAACCTCATCTAGCTAAACATGAAACCTGTCTAATTTGAAAGGCGATCTGCATATTACCTAGTCCTCTTTTACTCAAGTAATTTTGAAACAGCATGGGCTCTCTAACACACACTAAATGGGGTACAAAAAACAGTTCTTATTCTGATTACCAATTAACCGCTCTATCACAACCACCATCTTGCTCTCAGAAAATAACAGCTGATGTTGTCAAATGATGCTGCCATATAGTATTCAACTCAATGTCCCTGTTCCAGTTCATCCAGCAGTTTCTCATAGAAATCATTTTCCCCTGCCCATCTCAGACACTGTAGAGGGATCACAGAGTTTTATTTTGAATGTTTTCTATACCACCATATCTGTTTCAAGACAAGTTTACATGTGCTGGAAATTGTGGGAGGGAATGACTTAGAAGAATGCAAAGGTTATAGTTCCATAGATATGGGGAAACAGCAGAAGCAGTAAAACAGGGCATTACCTGCTTTCTTGTGTAGTACAGAAGACAGTTTGCTTAGGGTGGCCAACCAACTTTATATCGATTTTCTGGCAAGTTTGGGATCACCCCTCTCAGTCAATACTGGCCAAGGCAGACAAAAGATATATCTTGCTATTGGTCAGCTTAACAAACTTATATGACAGCTGCCTGACTTAGGGCCATTCCGCACAAGGACCAATGTTGCCAATCGCTTTCACACAGTGGAAACGCTATTTTAAATAGTGGAATCTCGGCGTTCCGCATACCTTCATTTGTAGTGGAATCCAGTAGTGTTTCATTCATTCCCCATAGGTTTCCGGTCTCACAGGAATCGCTAGAAAGGAAGCGATTTTTTTCTGTGCTTGTTCCTGCCCCTGGCCATCAATCAAATGGAACAGCCAATGGGCGGTTGTTATCATGCTCCCCAAAAGCCCCTTTCCCTTTAAGCACAGGTTTAAAAAAAAACAGTTGCAATGAATATGCGTTAATTCGTTGCAATGGAGAGACCCATCTAGCTGGCCTGTGAGCTGGCAGTGCATCGTTACCACGCTCCCCTGAGTGGAAAAAAAGATTCCCCCCCACACGGGCGAGATTTTGGGATGAAATTAAAGGGAACTGGCGAACAGGGAGCTGTGTGTTGTGCTTGGGGACTTAGGGGAGCTTTAAAGCACTTCTGTGGAGGGACTGTAGCTGGAGAAGCCTCGCTAGGTGAATGAAGCCTCGCTGTTTCATTGCTTTCCCCGCTCTGAGGGAAAAGAAATGGTGATCGCTTCGCCGGAAGTTCAGAGGAGAGAGCCAGGGGGAGGGACTTTGTTGCAACCACTACATTGAAAATGCACATGTCTTTTTCGCAAGTGTTGCAGGTTGTTGGCAAGAGTGTAGAGATTTTCTGAGGGTGAATCCACTTTTCCCGATTCCCCGAAAATCGCTACAACGAAGCAATTTTGGCGCTAGTATTGCAGGAGTGTTGCAGATTGCTCACGACGTCATGTGTAATGCAGTTTTAGTGGCGAAAACAAAATGTAAGACTAGTGCTAGATTAAAGATATGATGTGTAAGGACAAAACCAGGGGAACTAAAATTCATGGCTAAGAAGGATTAAGGTCATGTGAAGTTAAAGTACAGTCAAGAGTATAACAGAATATATCCGAAGGACCAATTACTAGGGTTGTCAGCAACACCTCAGCAAATGGTGCCTGGGTGGGGTGGAAGTTGTAAAGGATGTGATATGGGAATTAATATCATGAATATAAAGACACAAGAAAATTACTAGAGCACCACTATGGAGGCCATTTACCAGCCTTTTCCCCTTCCTGCTTCTCAATTTCTCTAGGGTGGGGGATTCAGGCTTAGGACAGGTGTTTGCCCATTGTAGATGGACATATGGCAAACCTGTAAAGAACTGTGAGATGTTGGTGCAGAAGTTCTGGACAGTGGCAGTAGTAGGGCAGAATAAAGATGGGTGAAGATGCAGGAACAAAACATAGAGCAGACAGAGGCCCAGACATCAATAGAAGTGCAAAGGGAAGGTTGCATCTAAGGCAAAGATCAGAATGTGCAAAGAGCAAAGGCACACAGGTGAAAGCAGAAAAAAATACACAGGCCAATGCTCTTACTTTTTTTCCAGCTACTCAGACTGTTCTTTTCTTCTTCCCCCCTAAACAACAAAATATACCTCATCTTTGTCAAATATTTCCTCAAGCATAGAATATTTTGGCACTGACATTTCCAAAAAGAGACATCGTGGGGAACAATTCCAGTTTTAAACAAAACTTCATAGTTTAGTGGGGAGGGATATGAGCTTTTCCTCTGTGCAAAATTTGATCTAGGGTTTTTTTTTTTTCCAGGCTCGTAAATGTCACTTGCTAATTTTCACCTGTTAGGGTTTGTTAGGTATGTTGCTCTATGAGAATAAATACATTATATGCACATGGTTTGTATACTTTGAAAATTGTCATTTATCATAGTTAAATATTTTAATCAAGGCTCTAAAATATTTTTCAGTAAGTGCCAGTTAACAGACATTCACAACATAGTAACTCTACACAACAGGGTTTTTAAAAATCTATTTCATATTGTGCAAACTGATAAACTATACATGGTATTGCATTATATATTCATGAGGAAATACAATTTGTCTTCTGAACCTCATTTCCCAAACAGCACAAGAATTCCTGACGAAGGTATATTATAGTTTTCTTAACAGCTGTTGCTCAATGTGGTATTCTTTAGAGACCTTTCAGTGATATATAGAAATGTCATCTCACTTTGTATTGCTTTTTAGCAAACAGCCTCATTAACAAGAAAATAAACCAACTTTCTTTTACATTTCCTGTTAGTATAAAGACTAAAACAGTAATGTAGCTAACAATCTTATATGCTTATAACAAGAATAGTATGCCTTCGGTGTTTTGGAGCTTTACCAGCAAGCATATCATAATAAAGCATAAGAAATATTAGTTCTACCACTGAATAGTCTCCATTACATTTATTAACAGATGAGTCTATACAGCTAATAGACTATGTAGTCATATAAACAGCAAAATTGTATATAATACAGAATTTAAAATAAACTATAAAACCAACAGCTAAACATCCCTATATTCTCCAAAATGTATACCAAATCACAGGGTAACAGCTACCCAATAATGTTCTTAGATGAAATAGGAGGTTAGGATTCTAGAACAGCAATTAATTTAGAGTCATATTAACATAGAGTAATTAACATTTCACCAGGCAGGGGCCAGGACCAAAAAGGCCCTGGCCTTGGTTGAGGCTAGGCACACTTCCCTAGGGCAGGGAATGACCAATAGATTCTCACCCTCAGAGCATAAGGCACCGCAGAGGGTATAGGCTGATAGGCGGTCACTCAGGTATGTGGGTCCCAACCCACGTAAGTCCTTAAAGGTTAAAACCAAAACCTTGAACTGGATCCGGGCAGCAATTGGCAACCAATGCAGCTGCCTCAGCACAAGTTGGATATGGGCCCTCCAAGGTGTGCCAGTGAGGACCCTACCAGCTGCATTTTGCACTAGCTGAAGTTTCTGGATCAAGGAAAAGGGAAGGCCCGTGTACAGCAAATTACAGAAATCTGTTCTGGAGGCGACCGTTGCATGGATCACTGTGGCCAAGTGATCAGGGGACAGGTAGGGCGCTAGTAGTCGAGCCTGGCAAAGATGAAAGAATGCCTGGCCAGCTACTCTTTTGACCTGCACCTCCGTAGTCAGGGAGGCATTAATGGTCACACCCAAATTCCTGGCCTGGGTTGTGATGGTAAGTTGTGCCCCTTCCAGGGTGGGTAAGCATGCTTCCTGATCCTGCCCCTTGCCGCCCAGCCACAGGACCTTCGTCTTGGAGAGGATGAGTTTCAGGTAACTCTGCGCAAACCATTCTGTCACCACTGCCAAATATCTGGCAAATGGTTCTGGGAGAGCATCTCGGTGGCCGTCCATGAGGAGATATAGCTGGGTGTCTGGAAGCCAATTGGTTTCAGAGGCAATGGCTGTGGAGGCTTGGAGTTGCCTCAGTTACAGACCCATCCTGGGCTTGATAGTTGCAGTGGAGTCCGGGATCTGTCTAAGACCAGTGGCAGCTGAAGCAGAATCTGTTTTGTCACACTGGGCCCAGTGATGAAGTGGTAGGGATCTCCCCATGAGTCTTATGAGCTTTCCTTGTATTTACTATTTACAACAGTCCTTTAAAAATGGAGGTGACATAGCAGAATAAAGATGCGGAAGAATATTTACACCAGTGATTCACACAAAGTACTGACTAGAATTTATAACTTTAGGAAGGTCTTTCACTCCATATAAAGAAATTATTACCTTTAAGTTCTCTGGACTTGAAATGCATTGGTACATTTTTGCAATATACATTATATCATGTTTTCTGAATTTTATGTTAAGATAGCTGCTACTTCCTTCTTGCTTTGCTGGTTTTGTATTTATGTTAAATCTAATCTCACCCCATATCGTTTTAAAACTGAGATTATACTGGGGGAATCTTTTTTGTATGCATGCAAAAATGTTACTGAGATCAATGCTTCTCCCAGACATTTGAGAAGTAAGGTTTAATCTGGGAAGGGGAATAGCTAATAATTGGTAAAGAATGGCCATTTTGACACGTCCTGAACTAGGTCTTAATTTATTTGTGCTTGGTTTTACTGTTTCCATATGATAAAGCTGTTATAAAAATGATGTTAATAAAGATGTCTACTTAACTAAAGCCTAATGAAGCTTGAGTTAATCAGGGTACCTGGATACGAGGTTAGGTATCTTTTCTGTGCCTGTTAAATCCCTAAATAATAAGAGCAGTTCATCTGAATATGCTTGCCAGGAAGTTATTGTAACAGCTCAAAGCCTACGTGAAGAATGCAGCTTATTTTTATGTAAATTGGATGATGTTCTGCCAAAAAAGGAGGGAAGGTTATGTCTTGTGTCTTTATCTTTGTTCCACAACAGCTGTTGTTTCCAACCAACTTGAAAATAAATGAGTAAAAGGATCATACCAATAGAGCCATAATCTTAAGAGGGAAGTTTTAAAAAATGCTTTTGTACATGATTCTCTGTTAAATTTTAATTTCCCCCCAACCTACCAGTTTATTGTTTGTGGTCCAGAATGCTTTGAAAGGTTAAGGAGCTGGTGCCAATCAAGAAGGGATTTACTCAGAACTTTTTGACACAGACAAGATGTAGGTTGGTGGCAATATGCACTTTGTGTAAAAACTAATGGGGACTATATTCCAAGGCAATTTGCTTGAGGAAAACATCTGAACAGAATTGATGTGTGCTCAGTACATGCAATTTTAATTTCAAAGGGCTTGGGAAATATCAAGCACAAGTCTGTGATGGCTTTTAAGAAGACAAGAAAACACTGTTTTACTGTTCTCAAAGGACCATTTTAAAGGTAATTAGGACCTGAAAACAGACTTTGGAGATGCCGGGAGAGGGAGAATGAAACCTTTGAAGTTATTGGAGAAACAATAGCATATGTTCCATAAAAAATGAAATTTGTTCTTGTACTTCATGGTTTGGACAGCTATTTGAGGTAGAAAAGGAACACTTGAAGGTCACATTTGGTAAGACTGGTCTGTACAGAATAACTGCCCATAAATAATGTTTACCATAGTGAAGAAATGGAATCATATGCAAGATGTTTATGAATAGTCCTAAAGTTATGAATACTGAAAATGGTACATAGAACACTATACATTGACAAGGCCAAAGAGCTATTGTAAGTCTGACACCTATGCCCCTGTACCACAGATCAATTATAAAAGCATATTAGACCCTTCAGGTTTTTTAAAACTTATATTGCATGAGATTGGTGTTATGCAAAAGGTAAATTTTCTCTTCCTCCATTTCCTACATATATACGCCTAGATCATATCTTGCTTCTTTCCAGTTATGATCAGAAATTAAAGCTATATTTTATCAGTCCCATGCTATCAAGGCTTCAGGGCAATTTGTGCATTACTTAAAATCAAGCAATGTGGGAACATATAAGATGTTCTTCATTGAGGGAAATATTCATCCCAATCCAACTCTTCTACCTCAACAATTATCTTACAGTTATGAGCATGGCCTTAAACACATGGAAGTCAAAAAGTAACTCCAAAAGATGTCTATCTAACCCTCCACTTTGCCAAGTACACCCCTCCATTGGTCCAACCCATACTACCATCTGAATTCTAAAAGTGACACTACAGGGGTATGAAATACACATTTCCAAAGGCAGCCCACAATTTTGGCAAGAATAAAAGATTTATTCACAATTTAAAAGTCAAAGCAAAGCCAGGCAGTGTGCCCATGTGAATTCAAAACCCAGCCTTTCTTTAATCAAAGTAAGAACTCTGGGCATATGAAATCTATATCTCTAATAGCCAACTCTGCTCTGATCTGTGGATAATTCAATCTGTGGCTTAGGACCAGGTGGAGATTTTTTTTCTGCAGACTTCCAGGTTTATTTTTTTTAAAAACCTATAAAGTTACTGCAAAGATTTTATTTATATACTGCAAAAAAATTTATTTTTTAAATAAAATTCCTTCTGCAAACTCACCTCTCAGCACTTGTACAGAGATGATCCATTGCTGGGGTAGGGGAGGAAGTGTGGGGCACCTGCCAATCAGTTGCCTTCAGTGTTGTTATGGGGGAGGAAACATGCAGGCCTCCAGGAACACTGCTGTTGCCAGGGGAGGGTGGAAGCCAGCGGGAAGCTGGGAGCACCACTGCCACTGTTGCTAGGGGGTAAGAAGCATATAATGCCTCTGTTGATACAGACCAAGACTGCATTCACCTTTTTAACCACTACATCAGATTATCTGCTTGTATTTCATAGAATCATAGAATCATAGAGTTGGAAGGGGCCATACAGGCCATCTAGTCCAACCCCCTGCTCAACGCAGGATTAGCCCTAAGCATCCTAAAGCATCCAAGAAAAGTGTGTATCCAACCTTTGCTTGAAGACTTCCAGTGAGGGGGAGCTCACCACCTCCTTAGGCAGCCTATTCCACTGCTGAACTACTCTGACTGTGAAAAACTTTTTCCTGATATCTAGCCTATATCGTTGTACTTGAAGTTTAAACCCATTACTGCGTGTCCTCTCCTCTGCAGCCAGCAGAAACAGCATCCTGCCCTCCTCCAAGTGACAACCTTTCAAATACTTAAAGAGGGCTATCATGTCCCCTCTCAACCTCCTTTTCTCCAGGCTGAACATTCCCAAGTCCCTCAACCTATCTTCATAGGTCTTGGTCCCTTGGCCCCAGATCATCTTCGTTGCTCTCCTCTGTACCCTTTCAATTTTATCTACGTCCTTCTTGAAGTGAGGCCTCCAGAACTGCACACAGTACTCCAGGTGTGGTCTGACCAGTCCCGTATACAATGGGACTATGACATCTTGTGATTTTGATGTGATGCCTCTGTTGATACAGTCCAAAATGGCATTTGCCTTTTTTACCGCTGCATCACACTGCCTGCTTATGTTTAGTTTACAATCCACAAGTACCCCAAGGTCTCGTTCACACACAGTGCTACCTAGAAGCGTATCCCCCATCCAGTAGGCATGCTTTTCATTTTTCTGACCCAGATGCAGAACTTTACACTTATCTTTATTGAATTGCATCTTGTTCTCATTTGCCCATTTTTCCATTGTGTTCAGATCTCGTTGAACTCTGTCTCTATCTTCCGGAGTATTTGCCAGTCCTCCCAATTTGGTGTCATCTGCAAACTTGATGAGTAGTCCCTCCACCCCCTCATCTAGATCATTAATAAATATGTTAAAAAGTACCGGACCGAGCACCGAGCCCTGAGGTACCCCACTACTCACCTCTCTCCAGTCTGATGAAACACCATTGACAACAACTCTTTGAGTGCGGTTCTCTAACCAATTCCCTATACACCTAACTATCTGAAAATCCAGATTGCAGTCCTTCAACTTATCCATCAGAACATCATGGGGAACCTTGTCAAAATTTAGCTTATAGTCCACAAGTAGCCCAAGATCTTGTTCACATGTACCGCTACCCAGAAGTGTATCTCCCATTCAGTATGCATACTTCTCATTTTTGTGACCCAGATATAGAACTCTGCACTTATCCTTAGGGGAGAGGGGGAGAGGGAAATGTGCAAACATGGGGGGAATGGGCCAGACACTCATGCAAGTCTCTTATGGGTCCCCATGTGTATTTATATTGTTGTAACCTGCCACGAGCCGCAAGGGAGTGGCGAGCAATAAATCGAACAATAACAATAACAATAACAATAACAATAACAATAACAATAACAATAACAATAACAATAACAATAACAATAACAATAACAATAACAATAATATCAAGCTTCTTCCTGAGCCAAGGGCAAATGGCCATCTCAACTCCCAATATCATATCTTTCATTTGACTCCTCTACTTTAATTTTACTGTTTATTAAAAGAAATAGTGAGCAAAATATTAAATAATTATGGATAACACTGCCAAACATCCAGCCTACTAAAAATGGTACCTGTTTTATTTTATTATCCCTGGAAACATATGAGAGTCAAATGGAGATTAGGTGTCAAATGGAGAGGGTTCCCACATGCACAGGCTCATCACAAACACAATATATCTTATGTATTTGCTTATTTAAAATATATACTGGCTGCCTTTCTACCTCATGGACTTCTAATCTGGCAAGCTGGGTTTGATTCCCCACTCCTCCTCCACATGTAGCCAGCTGGGTGACCTTGGACTCACCACAGCACCGATAAACCTGTTCTGACTGAACAATAGCATCAGGGCTCTCTCAGACTCATCTACCTCACAGGGTATCTGTTGTGGGGACAGGAAATGGAAAGTGATTGTAAACTGCTTTGAGACTCCTGGTAGAGAAAAGTGGACTAAAACAACCAACTCCTCCTCCTCCTCCTCCTCCTCCTCCTCCTCCTCCTCCTCCTCCTCCTCTGCATTTGTTTCCCTGCTTTCTTATTCACCCTCCCTTTGAGCATGGTTGGTAATTGGGATATTGATTTTATGTTGCTGTTTTACTGTCATAGTTTGGCAGTTTGGGCATTGGGACAGATACTTTTTGAGGGAAAGCCATGCCTGCATCTCCTATTTTGGGGATTCCCATAAGAGCCTTTGGGTATGAAGCCATAGAATCACATGCCCAGGGAGGGGCTGCCTGGCTGGCTTACATCACTAAGTGGTGGGGTAATCATATAGAGCAGCTGTCCCCAACCCCCAGTCTGGAGACCGGTACCGGTCCGTGGATCCTCCTCGTCCTCCTCCCTGGCTGCTGCCTCTGGGGCTGCCTGCCACTCTGCCGCCAGCTCACCTTTGGTGCTCTCCGACAGCCACCATGCCTGGGGCTCCCCCTTGGCTTGGCTCTGCACAGCTGCTGCTGGCAGCGCCCTCCAGTGGGAGGCAGGAAATCAGGGGCACCGCCAGGAAAGCAAGCAGAGCAGGGGCTCAGGAGTGGTGGCAAAAAGATTACCCGCCCGGGCCTCAGTAAAATTGTCAAGCATTGACTGGTCCCTGGTGATAAAAAGGTTGGGGACCACTGATGTAGAGGCCATATGTGTCTCTGTGTCTACCCACTCTGTGGTAATTCACCAGTGGGTGGGATGGAGAAGGGGTTTGTTGAGTTCAAAAATTACACCTACATATATCTATAGGTTTTCATTGGTTTAGGGTCTTGTAAATAAAGCAATGATTATAAAATACCTAAATTACCACAACTTAAAATTCAGTCAGGACTGCCAATAAATAAAAAAATTAATCAGTCAAATACATTAGTAAATATTGTATTGTATTGTTTTATTTTTTATTGTAAAACCCCACAAGCTGTACTGGCTTTGGGAGTGACAGGGATAAATAAAAATAAATAAATAAACAAACAAAAATTGTCTTCAACTGCCTCTTGAAGGATAGAGAAGTTCTTCATTAATTGTGGGACTGCCACTGAAAATGCCCTGTTTTATGTGCCTGCCCAATGAGCTTCTTTGAATGGGGGGGACAGTCAGCAAGGCCTCCTCAGCATTCTGTACTAGCTACAGCTTCTGAACACTCTTCAAGGGTAGCCCCAAGTAGAACACATTGTAATAGATTCAGTCTTTCAAAAATACTACCAGTATGATTGATTTTTCAGGATTTGAACCAGGGAAGGTAATATTGATAAAAAAGGAAAGTTTCACAGAAAGATCAAGTTTGCTAAACTCAATACAAGTTTGGGATCAAATAGGGCCTTTATAATTAAGATTTTTTTTATTTTGGTTGTATAAAAGTGACCCACCTCAATAGTTCTGTACCAGTGTAACAACTCACAGTGAACAGGAAATCATATACAAGAAACCTGAAGGAGAGCAATTGCCAGCCCTCAACCTAGCACAAAGCTTTATCTTATCTTGCAATGGTTGTGTAATTATTTATTGGTGAGCTGGCACAATGACAAGTGTATCGCATCTTAAACAATTATTGCCATCGGATTGTAAGACTAAGAATCGATTCCTACAAATGGTGGAGGGGGCATCTGTAAATGCATCTCTGTGTGATTTCCTTTGGACCACCTTTATATATGGATGCAATTGGATTGGTTCATAATTATTTGGTTCATTATTATTTGAATTTTTAAGTTAATGTTTAAAAATCATAGATTGGATAGCATTCCTATAGGTCCACCAGTGGTGGATTTGGAGATAAACAGGAGTGTTGATGCTATGACACATTTTCTTATTGCTCAGAAGAAGCAAAAATGAGAGGGCTATGCAAATAATTATTTTTGTTAATAAAGGAAACATTGATAATCTAACATAGGAAGAAAGCTGAATATGATCCCTAGTCCCCACAAATGTAATAGTAGTTACGATACATCTAATTTAATTTACCTTCCTCTTTATAACATACCCAGTAAAGAAATAACCCCCACTGTACCATCTTGCAGAAATGAATACAGAACAAGTCTGTGATTCATTTATAAAATATATTGTTCAATTTTCTTTTAGATTACATGTGCTGGACAGAATTGATTGTAGTTTGCATAAGGTGTCAAGGGACTGAAGGATTGTGCACACAGTTTAATTTTCCTCACAGGTAGAAATCAGGCATGATTCTAATGAAGTCAATAGACTTATTATAGAGGGAAACTGGCTTAACTAAAAGCTAAATTAAGCCCAATGCGTATTTAATGCTAGAGAAGGTGTTCCAAGGGGGTGCTTTGATTGAATAAGATAAAGAACATACAAAGCCCCATTCCATCCAGACAAGCAATTAATCAATCCACCAGCTTAAGCAAAGTCAATGTATATGGTTGGATTCAATGGAAGAGTTGGTGGAAGGAGCTGGATCTTTCTCAACCCTTTCTGAGGGTCCTCTCGTTGTGAACTGCGGACCTTTTTGAAACTTTCCCAGAATACATGGATTGAGGTGAGGGAAATGAATTAAATCAGGAAGAGAAGGAAAATTTGCCTTTTTCACAGTATTTCCCCATATATGGCATATTTCTGTTTAAGTCTCAGATACAATTTTAGGGACAAGCAGCAGACAACTGGGGAAAACCATTTGTGGCATTGTTGCCCCCATGTTTTTGTGTTGTTTAGATTCAGTCCATAATGTGAATTACAGAGAAACAGAGGGTAAACCTCTGCTAGATGAACCAGATGGAAGGTGGAGCTTCTGTCCCTTCTTATTGCAGATATTTAATCCTGAGCATGATACTGGAGTCATTGGACAGAGCCAAAGGTGTAGAAGCGCAGGTTCTTAGCCTTTGGATCATATCCTGTGGTCCTGAGTAAGCCTGACTGGTGGATTCATTACTGTAATGATCATTCTTATTCTCATAGACCGTTTACATACTGGAGGTTTCATGCCAGGCTGCAGGCTGGAGTAGTCATGGCAGGCTGCCCCACTTCTTCCTCCACCCACATTTGGCCTGGTGCACCTCATCCGCCTCCGATTTGTGCTCCTGCACAGGAGCTGGGCCAGTGAAGTTCCTAGTGCATAAACAGTCATAGAGTGCCTACACTCTTCCACAATGTCTTTGACTAGCAAGCGGCGAGTTACCAATGAAGAAGCGACTCCTGCTGGTAGGTCAAGCAGACATCTGTGTAGACATCTTACCTCATTAAAAAAAAATCAGAAAGCCATAACCATTTCACATCAAAGGTCCTCTTTTTCCCTTACAGAAACGTTGCCAGACCGGATAGCCCACTGCCCTTTAATAATCACCCTTGATTCCAACACTGTACAGAGCTATTGGGGTTAGAGACTCAAAAATTGCTTCATTCACATCTGCCACCATTTATTTATATTCAAATATATAGAGATCAAGATTTCTTATGTGTTTCTTTCCACATGAGAACCAGTCCACAAGGTTAAATAAACAATAGCAGCACCATTTCAAACATTTTTTTAAACCCTCCAAGGAAAATTATACAGTGAAAAGGAGCAGAGGAAAAGGCAGCATTGCAGGAAGCACAGCATACTACAGTGATTCAGAGCTGCAACAAAGAGATGAAAACGGGAAGAAAACAGTTTCTCTCAAAACTTTGCTAACTTGACGTAAGTGAATTTGTGTAAACTGGTAAATACTAGCAGCTGACTGCTAAAACAGGTCTGTCTGAAAGGACAGCAAAGATCTGCTAGCAACCCGTTACCAAAATGGAATACAAAGGCAGTTTGAAAATGGCCTCCCACCCAACTCTCTCTCTTACCAGTATGCTGTCAGCTCCTATTGGCAACTCTTAGAGGTGGGACTTAATCTCTCTGTCACAGTTTCCATAGCAGAATTTGCAAGGTTGATTTCCTTTCTGTTTATTTTGTAGACTATTTTATGTCACCATTGAGGAGAAAGTTAAGTTTAAAAAACTTCAATAAATAAGTGAAATGTGGATTGCAATCATGCACCTGCCGGTTATAAGTCCCACCGGTTTGAATGAGACTAATGAGCAAACCAATATAAATAAGCAAAATATTATGCCTACTTATATATTTTTGCAGAACCTAAATGGGTTTTTTTTAGATTCCCTTGCAGCTAGTTTTAATTAGTCTGTTCTTGTTTGTTACTTAGGGATACCTGAAGCTCCCCCCCCTTCCTTTCAAGACCCTTTAAATCAGAAATTACATCTGAGTTTTAAACAGCTATATTGGCTGTCAGTCTGTTTCTGAGTTCAATTCGATGTGCTGGTCATGAACTTCACAGTTCTCTACAATCTAGGACCCACATATCTGAAGGATCATCATTTTCCATCTGTCCCTATGCACCAACTACCATCTCAAACAGCCACAGATTGGCAGTCTCACGACTTATCTCTGGGTCATAGCCTTGCCTTTCCCACAGTCCAAGAGAAATGAGATGCTGAGGCCTGGGCTGTTGTCGGAGTCTCTTGTGAGACTGGCACAG
Organism: Paroedura picta; assembly: GCF_049243985.1. Classification (NCBI taxonomy): domain Eukaryota; kingdom Metazoa; phylum Chordata; class Lepidosauria; order Squamata; family Gekkonidae; genus Paroedura; species Paroedura picta. Next base: position 62,402,083 of record NC_135373.1, on the reverse strand, counting down.
CTACTCCTCACAGCTGGCTGGTAAAAGTTGGGAAAGCTACCTGCCACTAAGAATTCTACAGACGGTATTCCATGTCTCCTCTGTCCTGTGTGCTTTGGCCTTGGGGGAAGGACTGGCAGAACACTCCTCTCCATCAGGCCCTCTCCCTCCAAGCAACAGGGCAGGGCAATGCTTTCCCCACTGCTTTCTGCTGCTGCTGCATTTGTTGTGCCCTGGAGCTGCCTCTGCCTCTGTGAGTCTGGGCTGGTCCTCAGAGTGAGTCTGGGGTCTTGGCAAGCAGGTGGAGTCTGGAGAAGTATGGGGACAAGTTTAGGGTTTAGTTACTATAAATGTTTAATTACAATACAATAAAATAGAGCCTAGCAAGACACAAGGATGACTACAGCCTATCATCCTTATGTGTCCTAGAATGCTTGTCAATCATCCTGGATTCAGTCAGCCTAGCCATGATGATCTATGCTTCTGTAACCTCATGGTTGGATTACTACAACATGGTCTAGATAGGACTGCAATTACACCTGTTCCAGAATGCAGCAGGGGAAGATAGGGGACATAAGTAGCCTGATAGTGACCACCTAAACCCATATTGGTTCAAACTGGGCAGCTGGGTTGGCAGTAAATGTCTAATGTAGAGTCTGCTTATAAGCATCTCCCTCAAGACATCTGATTGGCTTGGTATGAGCACACTGAACTATTTATAACTATTCTTAATTATTTATAACTATTCTTAATTATCTCTAAACCAATTAAAGCCTACAGATATGTAGGTATATGTAGGTAAAGGTAAAGGTAAAGGTATCCCCTGTGCAAGCACCGAGTCATGTCTGACCCCTGGGGTGACGCCCTCCAGCGTTTTCATGGCAGACTCAATACGGGGTGGTTTGCCAGTGCCTTCCCCAGTCATGACCGTTTACCCCCCAGCAAGCTGGGTACTCATTTTACCGACCTCGGAAGGATGGAAGGCTGAGTCAACCTTGAGCCGGCTGCTGGGATCGAACTCCCAGCCTCATGGGCAAAGCTTTCAGACGGCTGCCTTACCACTCTGCGCCACAAGAGGCTCTATATGTAGGTATATACAGATATATGTAGGTATACTTTTTCGTGGAAGTGAATTGTTGATGTACTGGAGCTATGGAACCTCAAATCCACCTATGTAAGTCCATGGAACATTTTGTTCTATAAATGTAATGAATGAAAACTAATGATATTAAAAATATACCCAGGATCCTATTTAGAATACTTCTGAAATAACAGCAGTAATTTACAGAGAAAGATATAATTTTGATGCATTCTTTTTTAACCCAAACTAAATGAACAATTATGAATTCTATTTCTCAGGTATATTTGTATGCAACACTAGCATTGGGTCTTCAAATAGAAACAGTCCTCTAATAAAGACCAATTGTTTTGTAAGCTAAATATATAGAAAATATATCTGTACTGGTTTTTTAAACAATAACAATCCAAAATTAATAAATAATGTTAGAAGATTCTGTATAAGGACCATTAGAAGAGATGGCAGAAAGACTATACCAACCTAAATAGCAGTGGGTTCATGAAACTATCAGAGAAAAATGGAAGTTATAGAATGATAAAATGTAAACATTCTATGTGGGTTACCCTGTACATGGCAGCAAAGCACAGGGAAGTTTTGGCCTTGGACTACCCAAAACAAGATCGTGTTCCCACCATTTAAGAAAATTTTAAAAGGCACCCCCCGCCCAACAACCCAAAAACTGCTGGCCAAGTTTAGAGCCATGGCAGTTGCCCAAACAACAGCAGTCAAGTGCTATCTAGTGATTCCCTCTCTGAAATATGAGTGACTGGAGGTGTCAGGAATGAATTCTCAACAGTCCATTGAGCTGCATGGTATGGCAATCTAAAACTCGAATGAATGAATGAATGAATGAATGAATGAATGAATGAATGAATGAATGAATGAATGAATGAATGAATGAATGAATGAATTTTTGATTCATGCTGTAAATTCTGTGGCCAGGGTTGCAGACCTGGAGGTAAAAAAACTCTATGACATTTTAACTTGTTGAGGTTCCTCCCCTCCCTGAAACCCCACCCTCCCACCTTTCAAACCTTCAGATATTTTGTACAGATCTGACAACCCTATAGGTGATTTCACCATTTCCAAACATAAGGCCTACCTATTACCAAATGATGTCAAAGGGATAGCTGATAAGAACAAAACACAGAGAACAAGAGGTACTAACTACCTCCAACCACCATGGATTTATAGGGACATATTTTCAATCTTTGTTGGACATATTTTCAGGCTTTAAACTGGTGGGGAAAGCCCAAATAAATGTTAGGCTAGTACTTCAAAGACTGGCTACAAAGATTATAATAGAGATCTTGTATCAAAATTCTCCTCATAAACTAAGTCACTTGGTGAAGACCATGTTGGCTGCCATGGTGTCTGCAAACACTGTGTTTGGTCCTCTGATTTAGTGTCAGATTAGGATATGGGAGAATTGGGTTCAAATTCCCACCTAGTTATGAAAGTCATTTGGTGATAGGAAACAGTAATCTCTCTTAGCTTAATTGACCACAGGTTTGCCCACCAACACAATGTTGCTTTTCTTACTTCTGCACAGAAGTAAATGGGACTTGACAGATGGGCTAGATTAAGGGACATTGTTGATGGGTAATGGCGACCAAACCATCCATGATTTGAGTTCTTGTGTCTGGAATTGTGACCCCTTCTCAACTCTGTATAGATTGTGTTCATCTATTTTGTCTAGAATTGCTACGTCTGGCTTGGGAAAATCTTGGAAACTTGGGTGTGGAGCCTGGGGATAGTTGGTTTGGGGAAGGGAAGTGATTACAGTGGGATAAAATGCCATACTCTACCCTCAAAAGCAGTCATTTTCTCCATTGGAACTCACATCTCTAGTCTATAGTTATAGTTCCAAATGATTGTATGCAAATATCCTCCCATGTGTATTTCTACTTTGTTTTCTTGATGCCTACCTGGAGGTTGCCAATATGGATGTCCATGGGGGGAAATATTGGTACCTTTCAGATGCGAGGTTTCCTGATTCGGTACAACATGAATTAACTGAATCACTGATCTGGTATGTTGATTCAAGTTTGGTTGATTCAGGAATCTCAAACCAATTTGGCTGAAACAATGACAAACAGCTGATCACTGGGAATCAACTGTTTGGCAGTTCTGGAAGCATTTAAAAACATTTAAATTACCTCCAGAGCTGCCAAAAAGATGATCCTGAGGATCATTTGTTTGGCAGGGTCTTTAAATGTCTCACCACAGACCCCGCCAAGGCAGTGGAGACAGGGCTCTACTCAACTGTTTGGCAGGCTCACTCTCCACAGCCTGGGAAAGATCTGGAGCAGCCTTTCTCAACTTTTTTACCATTGAGAAACCCTTGAAATATTCTTCAGGTTTTGAGAAACCCCAGAAGTGTCATGCTCATGCATAATATGGCTGGGAAGCATAGCTGTGTACATGCCCACCTGGGGACCCTCCCCTTCCCACCCAGGTCCATCATTGGCCATTTCCTGCAGGGGGGTCAACATGACCATATAAGGCAGTTGTATATGTATTATTTGCCCCATGTGCAGGTGGGGCTAGGGAACCGTTGACTGTTTGTGTGTGAAAAGAAAGCATTTTCAAAGCTGCGAGGAAGACATTCTTCACTACTCCATGAGTCATGAGTATTTAAACTATCTGTTGAAAACAGAATTCTATCAGTCTAGCTAACCTCAGAAGGTATCTACCTTTTCTTAGAACTAGAAGGGTTTTTTTTTCTTTCCCTGTGGCCTGAAAGCTCAGTCATTAACAATGGCCTTCTCTACAAATGCTGTTAGGTTTAATTTGTGGCTCTAACAGAAGAGGGTTGCATTTCCTTTGGGGGGGGGGGAATACTCGCTTCAAAGCACAAGAGTCAGGGTGGTACACAACTGATCTCTGCTTGCCAGTTCAGGTAAAATGATAATATTTCATTCTGCTTTATTTGAAATTGAATTATTTACAGATGGGTAAATATTGCTCTGATTAAAAGTTGTCTATCTTTTTGTAATACAAATTCTTGGCAAGCATGGCCAAGCCTTATCCTCAAAATATTCTGCATTCACCAATAAAAAACTGTTTTAAATTGCAACCTGATTTATGCCATCATTTTTAAAAACGTTCCTCTGAATATGGTTTATTATTGGGATAGTGTTTTATTTTGTTCTTTTGCTGTCACAGCTTGGTGGTTTGGGCATAAGGACAGATCCATTTTTTTTGCATAAGGCCATGCCTGCATGCCTGCCTCCCCATTTGGGGGGTGCTACCATAAGGGGCCTAAGGGGTAGGAAGCCACATAAGGGGACCACCAGCTTTCTTACACCACCAGATGTCAGAGAGATCATGCAGAGCCTGGCACTCACAGGCATCCCCATGCCTCACCATTCGATGGTTTATTCTCCACCAGATTGGTGATGGGGTATGTCTTGTGGCAGGCAGGTTGCCTGAGGCTGGGATCTGTCCCTATGCTACGGCATTGCTCCTTGTGAGTATACAATAAAATAAGCTGTGGCCATTCAATCTACCTAAAAGTGGTTGTGTATGTGGTTATTCATTCAGTGTCTCACCCTCTATGCCTCCTTGGACCTACAAACATGGCCAAAACATACCCACAGTTTGCCACAGTTTGTGGTTGAGGAGAGAAGGCAAGAAGGAGACTTCCCGCAGTCACATGGTATCCACATGCTGGAAGCAAGGTGGGAGAAGCTTTGTCTCCCACAACCTGCTATGTCAGGTTGCATGTCACCAGAGAGATGTGGACTTAAAGACCTGGGGGGAGGGGGGGTTAAACAAGCCCCTACACTGCCTTGTGCCAGCTTGGTGTAGCCAGCTTGTTGTAGTGGTTAAGAGTGGTGGCTGGTTAAACTGGGTGATTTTGGGCTTGTCACAGTCCAAGATATAACTGTTCTGACTGAGCAGTAATACCAGGACTCTCTCAGCCTCACTTACATCACAGGGTGTTGTTTCTATTGTCTCTCTATATAAGAATGAGAGAAGTCATGCTGCTTCAGGCCAATGGTATATCCAGTCCAACTCTGTTTCACACAGTGACCCAAACCCAGGTGTCAACAGGAGGCCCAACAGCAGGGCCAGAACTCCAGAAGCCATCCCACTGTGACCCCCAAGCCTACAAAGCACCACCACCCCAGACAAAGTGTTCTTTGTGAGCAGCTTGAGAAAATATCCAAGCGGCAGGACCTTGTCATCATGGGCGACTTCAATTTCCCAGATATGTGCTGGGAAAGAAACTCTGCAAAGCGTCCTCAGTCATGCAACTTTCTGACCTGCCTGGCTGACAATTTCATTTATCAAATGATAGATGAACCCACAAGAGGTTCAGCCATACTGGACTTAATACTGACCAACAGGCAAGAGTTGGTGGATGAGGTGAAGAAGGTGGGGACCCTAGGGGGAAGTGACCATGTCCTCATGGAATTCCTTTTGAGATGGGGAGCCAAGGAAGCTTGTAGCCAGACGCGGATGTTGGATTTTCATAGGGCAAACTTTAATAAACTCAGAGACATGATGAGTGTCATACCATGCACGAGAATGCTGGAAGGGAAGGGAACATGTGAAGGGTGGGCGCTACTCAAAAAAGAGCTATTGCATGCTCAATCAATGACTATCCCAGAAAGACGAAAACACTGCAGGAGCTCTAAGAAGCCTATTTGGATGAACAGAGAACTTCAAGAGGAACTAAGAAAGAAAAGGAAAATGTTCAGGAAATGGAGGGAAGGACAGAGCTCTAAAGAAGAGTACCTACAGGTTACTAGGCACTGTAGATCAGTCATCAGAAAGGCCAAAGCTGAGAGTGAGCTAAGATTGGCCAGGGAAGCCCACTGTAACAAGAAAAGATTTTTCAGTTATGTGAGGAGCAAACGTAAAGTAAAGGAGGCAATAGGCCCACTGTTAGGTGCGGATGGACAAACTCTAACGAAAGATGCAGAGAAAGCAGAAAGGCTTAGGGCCTATTTTTTGAGTTCAAATCCCCTGGTAGAGATGAAATGCACCCGAGAGTACTCAAAGAACTTTCCAGAGAACTTGCACAGCCCTTGTCCATCATCTTCGGAACCTCTTTAAGGACTGGAGATGTCCCGGAGGACTGGAAAAGAGCAAACGTTATTCCGATCTTCAAAAAAGGGAGGTAGGATGACCCAGGAAACTACAGACCAGTGAGTCTGACCTCTGTTGTGGGTAAGATAATGGAGCAGATATTAAAGGGAGCGATCTGCAAACATCTGGAGGACAATTTGGTGATCCAAGGAAGTCAGCATGGATTTGTCTCCAACGGGTCCTGCCAGACCAACCTAGTTTCCTTTTTTGACCAAGTAACAGGTTTGCTAGATCAGGGAAATTCGGTTGATGTCATTTACTTGGATTTTAGTAAAGCTTTTGACAAGGTTCCCCATGATGTTCTGATGGATAAGTTGAAGGACTACAATCTGGATTTTCAGATAGTTAGGTGGATAGGGAATTGGTTAGAGAACCGCACTCAAAGAGTTGTTGTCAATGGTGTTTCATCAGACTGGAGAGAGGTGAGTAGCGGGGTACCTCAGGGCTCGGTGCTTGGCCCGGTACTTTTTAACATATTTATTAATGATCTAGATGAGGGGGTGGAGGGACTACTCATCAAGTTTGCAGATGACACCAAATTGGGAGGACTGGCAATCACTCCGGAAGATAGAGACAGAGTTCAACGAGATCTGAACACAATGGAAAAATGGGCAAATGAGAACAAGATGCAATTTAATAAAGATAAGTGTAAAGTTCTGCATCTGGGTCAGAAAAATGAAAAGCATGCCTACTGGATAGGGGATGTGCTTCTAGGTAGCACTGTGTGTGAACGAGACCTTGGGGTACTTGTGGATTGTAAACTAAACATGAGCAGGCAGTGTGATGCAGCGGTAAAAAAGGCAAATGCCATTTTGGGCTGTATCAACAGAGGCATCACATCAAAATCACAAGATGTCATAGTCCCATTGTATACGGCACTGGTCAGACCACATCTGGAGTACTGTGTGCAGTTCTGGAGGCCTCACTTCAAGAAGGACGTAGATAAAATTGAAAGGGTACAGAGGAGAGCGACGAAGATGATCTGGGGCCAAGGGACCAAGCCCTATGAAGATAGGTTGAGGGACTTGGGAATGTTCAGCCTGGAGAAAAGGAGGTTGAGAGGGGACATGATAGCCCTCTTTAAGTATTTGAAAGGTTGTCACTTGGAGGAGGGCAGGATGCTGTTTCTGCTGGCTGCAGAGGAGAGGACATGCAGTAATGGGTTTAAACTTCAAGTACAACGATATAGGCTAGATATCAGGAAAAAAATTTTCACAGTCAGAGTAGTTCAGCAGTGGAATAGGCTGCCTAGGGAGGTGGTGAGCTCCCCCTCACTGGAAGTCTTCAAGCAAAGGTTGGATACACACTTTTCTTGGATGCTTTACGATGCTTAGTGCTAATCCTGCGTTGAGCAGGGGGTTGGACTAGATGGCCTGTATGGCCCCTTCCAACTCTATGATTCTATGATTCTATGATTCTATCTATATCATGTGGCTAATAGGCACTGATGGACATTTGCTCCATATGTTTATTTGATCCCCTCCTCAAGTTGTCTATACTTATAGCTGCCCCCCCATTGCCTGCAGCTGTGAATGCCACCTGAAGAAGTACTTCCTTGTATCTGTTCTAAACCTATTGATCATTAATTTCATTGCTCATCAAATTCATTGAGTGTGTTAAGTATTAGTTCATGAGAAATAATAAGAGAAGGGGATTTTTTTTGCTTGCCATTCTGTGGGTGCGAATCTACTTGTGGTCCCCGGCCCCAGAAAAGCATGTCTGGCTTCAACCTGGGCAAGGCTTTTTCAGTTCTGGCCCCGACCTGGTGGAATGAGCTCCCAGAAACACTGCGGACTCTGACAGAGTTGTCTCAGTTCTGCAGGGCCTGTAAAATGGAGCTCTTCCACCAGGTTTTTGGTTGAAGCTGGGTTGCAGGGACAACGGGGCCCCTCCTCCTGCCAGCACTATTCTACTCTGCAATTCCTGTACCTGTGGTGGTTTGAATATAAATTGGGAAAGGATTGGGGATTGTGCCTTCATTTTATGGGTTTTATGGATTTAACGGTATCGGGGATTAAGATTTATTTAATGGGGTTTTAATTATGTCTTCATGTAACCCACCACGAGTCTTCAGAGAGTGGCAGGATAAAAATCCAAATAATAAAAATAAATAAATAAATAAATAATAAATTCTGCTTAACTTTTAATATTATTTTCTGTAGATAATTGGAAATATTGTTATCTTGCCATGATATCACTAAGATATGTCAATGTTAGATTTGGCACAACCCCTTTCTAGATCCAGCAGGTAATGGCCAAGTATCCTACTAGAATCTGGGATTCTTCAGTTTGAATCTTCATCATGCCATAGAAGCTTTCTCTGTAATGATGGATTGATCACCCTTTCTCAGCTAAAACTACCTCACAAAGTTTTTGTTCTGAGGATAACATGGATGGGGGAAAGCAAGCCATTTTGGGTCCCCATTGGAGAAGAAAAATCAGGGTACAAATATCTAAATAATGAATACATAGAACTGCTGAGAAATGAACTCCCCAAGTCACTGGCTTATGTCATATATTAAACCATGCCACAGTCACCACTTTCCATTGAATGAAGAACACATTTAATTATGCTCTACCATCAATTAAGCACAGGATAGACAGATCTTGAGGCCATAAGATAACAGGAGTAAAAATCGTAATATTTGTTCAAGTATATCAATAATATAATTATAGTAGAAATTTGTAATGCAGATGTACCACCTTGATAGTTTCCTTAAAGGTGCAATAAGGAAGAGAGACGGCACTTCCTATGCTGGTTCATATTCCTTATTCAGTTCCAGTAGAATATTTCCTCCAATGACACTTCCAACCCAATTTTGCCACCAAAATCAATTATCTAAATTTGAGCCCCATTTTGAACTTGAGGCCTGGACACACAGCTGTTCTTGGTGCCCCTAGCTATGGTTCTTGCTCCTGGAAAAATGTTGGGATTTCTCCAAAAGAACTATGTTTGCTTTGTTCCATGATCGTCTTTGACTGTTCTGGCTCCTGAATAACTACTATTTCAGAAGACAGAGGAGTTGTTTTATTTTTAAAGAACCATGATACATGTAGTTCTGCTTGAGAAAGAAGCCCGGGTTATTTGGAACTTCAGAACCTGGACAGGATACATTGGGGGAAAGGGAAATGTCATTTATCCCATAGAAATTAGAAATTTTGAAAGATGCAATAAATAGGCCAGAATTACCAAGGCAGGGGAGACTAAACAAAATGCCAAAATGTCATGAAAAAATTAAGAGCAAGCACTTATTTGGGATGGTCTTATAATGGCAGCGCATCCAACTCCTTTTGAATGAAAGATCAAACCCCAAAATTTACAGAGAAACTTCCAGAGAAACTTCCAGAGTAAGCGTGAAATACAAAGTTAATTATGAGACCTGTGGAAAAGGAAGCAAAATAGAGTCCGGAATGCAGATATATCTATAGCTTCAACACCAAATAAGTACATTGGCAGGGGGAGATGCTTATAAAAATTCAGGACTTTAGTTGTAGGCACTTCAAAAATTAAACCAGAGGTATCTTTAACCTTTCCCCAAAGAACTATCTGCCTACTTATTGCTTAGGATAAGTGAAGCAGAAATGATTTTCCAGGGATTTGAAGAACACAGGAAACATTCAGGGGCAGAGCACAGCAAACTCTTGACAGAAAGAAGCTTGGGTAATTTTAGCTCTAGCAGAACAGCTCAGTTGGTGAAATCTCAGTCTATTGTTATTAGATTCTTACCCATTAAAATGGGAACACAGAAGGTAAAAACTACCTCAGAAACATTAGTTTGCTCAGACTTGTAAGAAAGGTGAGTGGGAAAACAGAAAGGTGTATTTACCACAAAGAACACTATAATCCTAAAAAGGGCCTACTCTGAATCCTGGTCAAGTTTTCTCAGTGGGGCTTACTCTCAGCAAAGGAGTCTTAGGATCATAACTCTAGGGTAGAATTCTTAGAACAGGATAGTCAAGACTGAAGCATTATTCATCCACTTTTATTAAACCAGGAAAAATTCATAGACCAGCAAGTTCTCTGATGGTGGGTAGTGAACCCTCAAGCATAAGAAGTCTGCTTTACATATATTTAGAGAGGTTCATCAGGACTCTGAAGAGGTAGCAAATAAATATTCTAAATAGAATTTTAAAAATCGCAGTAAATCCCTCACCTATAGTAATCTAGGATGAAAGCTAGAGAGTCTGTGTTGACACTTCAGGGCATCAATCCGTTTTGAGAGGCAAATGAACAAATACAACCTTTTCCAGAAACCAACGAGGAAAAAAAATACATCCTTGGAGATGATTAAGAATGAGATGGGTTAGAGTCAAATTCAGAGTGTAGTGATGGTTGCTTTGAAAAGCATACAATGAATTAGAAATAAAGATAATCTGTTTGAAAGTTAGTTGTCGGTAGCTTGTATTGAACACCATTGGAAATCTATATAATACCTTTTATCAGGACCATCCAAATTAACACAAAACAACGTGTAAGCTTTTTAGTTTATATGAATTCTTAATCAAACTGGATGATAAAAGTTTAAAATGGGTGAGGGCAGAGGCAGGTATGTCAAGTTATGTTCCTAAGCCTGATTGCTGATTCCATTGGTTTCAACAGGAAATTTATGTCCAGGTAAAACTTCTTCACTTCCATCCATCCATCCATCCATCCATCCATCCATCCATCCATCATCATCATCATCATCATCATCATCATCATCATCATCATCATCATCATCATCATCATCATCATCATCATCATCATTTATATCCCGCCTACCCCCCCCCCCGGAGGCTTGAGGCAGGTCACATAAAAACCAATCCCCTAAAACAATAAAAGCACAATAAAACATAATATAATTAATACAAAAGTTAAGACAAGAATGGCGGCAAAATTCAATATAACTAACCCAATTCCACACCCACTAAGATGGGAAAGGGAGGGGGCAGATGACAAGACGCAACCATCACATTTGTGAGGGGAGCTAGATCTTTTTGCTGCCCAGCCCCAACCAAAATCCTGGTGAAAGAGCTCTGTCTTGCAGGCCCTGTGGAATGATGACAATTCCCACAGGGCCCACAGCTCTTCCGGGAGCTCATTCCACCAGGTTGGGGCCAAAAAGGCCCTGGCCCTGGTCAAGGCCAGGTGAGCTTCCTTGGGACCAGGAATGACCAGTAGGTTAGCCGATGCTGAGCGTAAGGCCCTGTGGGGGGCATAGGGTGATAGGCGATCCCTCATATACATTGAAATGACATTCTTAGAGATTATATTTTCCCCCCACCATAGTCTTCTTGCCAGGCTTAGAAGAATTCAATCAGAGTGCCCCCAACTGTAGAGATAATAATTATTTTTTTCACTTGCAGAACAAGAGAAGATAATATGGAAGTTTGATATGGAAGTTAAAGTGTTCACTTGACAATCTTCACAATTTGGAATCAGATACGAGTCACATAACACATTCAATTACATAACAGTAAATAACTATTTTCTTCTATCTCCCGAAATTGAATTTTGGATCAAGTGTATATGCAAGTAGCTCATTCCCTAGGGAATTCTATTAAAATGTGTAATATGTCTAAAACAGTATTCAATATTCTACAGTCATTTTATGCATTCTGCACTTGGTCTATTAGTTCAGTAACCTCCAAGCTAAATGAACTCAATACAAGGTCATGGCCTTTAATGAGTTCCCTGGGTATTTCTTGAGAATTAATATAATGAAATGCATAGCTTGTCTAAAAAACATTAACATTTCATTTTAAATTTTAGGATCCCCCCCCCCCAGGTTGGAAGATAAAACATCCAAATTCATTATGGAATTCAGGAAACTTTTACATAACTAGAATGGGTTTGCTTTAAGAATTTACCCAGTGATACTAAATGTAATCTATCTGTCTCTCTATCTGTCTTTCATTTCCCTGCTTGTCTGTCTGCCTGTTGTTCTGTATATATGTTTGTATGTTTGTATGTGTGTTTGTGCATACATAAATACTTATATAAATACATGCTTAATAGTTCACAGTACAGTCCTATGAAGAGACTGCACAGCAATTATCTATTTCTAAAGTTCAGGAAAGAATCCTTTTGCATAGATACAATGACCACAGTGGCCAAACATGGTTTACTCTCCTCCAGTATACATGCCACTGGGGGCTGGAAGTCCTCTAACTTTAGGGCCTATTATTGTCCTCCTTCTGGGTCTGCTTTTTCTTTTACTTCTAGTGGTGCAGTGTAGATTAGTGTGGATCATGGGCCAAACCATGATGCATTGGGTTAGGACCATCATTCATATGAGACTGGCTCATATCCTCCTGGACTGGACACAGAATTGTGCATTAGGAGGCAAAATTATAACAAGATTATTACTGCATGCTCATGTGGACTCATAAATTGATAAAAAACACCACAAAAATCAGTCTCAATGCAATCACATGTGCAAGCATATCAATATTATTGCAGATTCTTACCCAATGTGAAATGTATAATTAGAGATGAATTCTAATTAACAGAATTGAGATTATTCTAATACCTCCCACACAAAATAACTCTTTACCATCACTCTGTTTTATCCAGTGCTGATTTACTCAACAAACAAGTATCTGCTAGGATGTAGGACAAAACTGTTTGTGTAGGCAATGCAAGTTACGGTTATGTTCTTCTTTTTTTCTCATGAGAACTCTGCTCAAAGTTCCTTGTGTTTGAAACTTTACAGCTATAAGAGTCTAGAAAATTGCTTTTAGAACCATTGCCATTAAGCAGATGTCAGAAAATCCTAAAGTTTGTTTTTCTTGTTTCCATTAGTTGGTCTCACATCAAGTTCCAAATCTGTTTACTGTATCAGTCCAGAAAATAAAAATGGAAGCACTAATTGCATAGTAAGCATTCATTAGTAATTAATGTTAAATGAGGTTGAAAAAGTAGGGGGCATCAGGAGACAACAAGCTGTTGAAGTTTCTGGTGTTCAATAGAAATTGAGAATTACAATCTATTTGATGGGCTCAACTTACATTCAGAAGATATGTTTAAATTTTATTTCAAGAGATGAACCAAGAAATGTGAGCAATGTAGCTGTACGGAGAAAAAGGCTTACCACCACATATTTGTTCTTTTGCAACCTGTTTACCCAATGGTGTTGTATATGGCAGGACCCTGCTCTATAAAATAACATACTGTCCCCAGCAACCAGTGGCACCCCTCAAAAGTCTAGGCTTATTCCAAAGCCAGACACTCTTAAAGTCTGCCAAGACCCAGTTGGGCCAGACAACTACATGACAACTACAGCTTGTGTCAGGTCTTGCCTTCCTCTTCCCCCCTCCCCACACCATTGCATTGCTGAACAAGTGGCCAGCAGAGTCATGTTTGACTAGGCAAACTCCTTTGTCTCTTTCCTCTGACTCATCCTAAGCCAATCTGCCAGGGGAAATCACTTCCCCCACTTGCATACCTAGACCCATTGAGACAAGATGGTTCCCTTTGTTTAGACCCATTAACACTCATCTCCAGGCCTGGCTAGGCCATTTCCTAACTTCCTACCCATGGAAAATTCCATCATGCGCTCACCTTTCCCCTATCACACTCCCATCACGAGCTCAGCATGACCCCTCTTCAAAAACTTATATAAATTCTGGCTTTGCCAAGCCAAAACATGTTTCTGTTTGGGATATATTCAGAACACCCTACATGTTATTCATGTTACTCTCTGCTTCTACCTTCTCCAGGACTGGTAAATATACTGATTGCAGTCCTTTTCCCACTTTTATTTTCCTATCCGCTTGAATGTTAATGTGCCAGATATACGTTTGTCTATTTCTTTTCATTAGTTTCCTTCTAATAAATATTGTTCATTATTTTACTAGAACTACTTGCTTTCTGCCTTGAGTTCTAAAGGGTTTAATCACCTCGTAAACATTGGCAAACAATCCATTTGTTATGTTACCAATCTCTCATAAAGCAATTCCCCATTGCTCATAGACACATATCATGGACATGTATGTGCATTTCTGGTAACAATGGTAAACCCCATATAATTGAATGTATCATATTTTTATAGAAGTACTAGTAGATAAGCCTGCTGAAGTCTGAAATGCAGTGGGCGCTAGTGGGACAGTGGTGGGGGGTGGGGGAAGGCAGCAATGTTCAGGGGTGGAGAGATGTGGCATATTGCCGGCCACCTCCCTCTCCACCCCTGGGATGGAGGGCAGGGAGGGTTTGGGCCTGGCGGGCAGGCATGTGGTGGCAGCATGGCTATCTGTCTGCCATCTCAAGAAGCCTTCAACTGATGTAAGAGGTAACAAGGGTGCCTTTCCACTGCTTAGGCATGTCCAGGGGCTCCTTGCAGGCCTCTCTGGCACTAGGAGGTGGGGCTTTCATCTGGGTGCGTGTGCCCTGTGGCCCGCTGGCAACACGAGCTCGCTATCAGCTCTGCGGGCAGCTCCTGGGGGGTGCCACAGCCACCTCCTCATCATTGGCATGTTGTGCTGGTGTTCTGATGGTTCCTTGGGTGTGGCCTGGTGTTGCAACGGCAGCTGCAGCTGCATGGCCTCACTGGCAGCTTCACAGGTGGGGCATGGGAGGCTCAACAGTTGCCTCAGTGGCAGTTCTATGGGCAACACATTTCAGTGGTTTAAGTTGAAAGGTGACCTCAACCCTTTTCTTAGATTCCAGGGCTGAGCCAAAAGCAAAATATCATACTGTGACAGGATGATGCAGCTATTGTTCTTCAGAAAGGAATAGGAAAAAAGGGGTGTTCAGTCAGAAAGGGTGCTAAAAACAGGGGGGAAATCTTGTCTCTCAGGGAGGGAAATAGGTGAGGTCATTATGCTTGCTTTGGGCTCCAACAACGGTGTTGGGAGAATGGCAGACCTAAAAATTCTTTAAATAAATAAACACATAAATAAATGTGTTTAAAAGATTCAGAGGGGAACTGGAATTCTCAGTTCAGACTACCACTAAAGTGAAGAAAGGTTTAAGCCTCCCCCCGCCATGTTATTTTCATGACCAAAACCAGACCCATGGACCTACCATTGGCCCCAGTGATGAAACAACATATATACATTTGTTTCTTCCAACAGACAAATATCATTTCCATAGAGCAGTGGTCCCCAACCTGCGGGCCGCGGCCCGGTGTCGGGCCGCGAAGGCCATGGCGCCGGGCCGCGGCTCCCTCTCCCCGCCCCCCCCCCGCAGTAAAAAACTTCCCAGGTCACAAGCTTGCGGCCCGGGAAGCTTCTTACTGCTGGAGGGCGGGGAGAGGGAATCAGGGCCGGGCCGCGCGGCCGTGCAGGCGCGGCCCGATGCGCGGGCGTGGCCTGCGTGGGCGTGGCCCGCGGGTGTGGCCCGGTGCGCGGGTGTGGCCCGGTGCGCGGGCGTGGCCCGCGGGGGCGCGGCCCACCGGCGCAGCCCGATGCGCGGGCGCGGTCCGCGGGGGCGCGGCCCGATGCCCTGCCGGTCCCCAGCCTCAGAAAGGTTGGGGACCACTGCCATAGAGTCATTTGACAGAAAGAAAGCATAAGCTGCTTTTCCATAAACTATAGGTTGGGGGGGAGGTTGGCCCCTCCAGTGAACAAGGAAGCTGGCTTTAAACTGGAAACAGGTTGTGTCTTATGGATACTAAGTGATGCAAATGGCAGAACAAGTTTGATAAAGTATGTCGCCTGTAACAACAGTGAATGATACAAAACCAAAGTCTTCAGCCTTTCCAATGGTGTTGTGAATTTTCCCAGATAAGCTTCCAAAGGAAAGAACAACTCCCTGTCCCAAGCCCCAGGCTTCACCACAGTTCTCCACTCCAGTGGAAGCTAAAATGAGAGGGTGGGAATTGATGTCACACAATTTCACTTCCAGTTGTACTCAGAATTGATGCCATGTTGTCTTAGGAATTCCTCTATGGTTTTTACTCTAGAGATGGGGAAATTCCTAGAGTGCCATAACATCACATAGCCATCCATTTTTGCTGATGCTGGAGTGAGGAGCCCAGCTGGAGATTCTAGAGATGCCTAACTGCTCAACTGATTCTGTGTCATACAAATGCTGTCATACAAACATTCAGAGAAAGGGCTGCAAATCTACTTCTCCACAACAGGGCAAGTTAGTATCCCATTCCCATGAAGTTGACCAAAGCTAGCATGAAAATGAAGATATATTTTTTTAAGCATTAAATTATTTCTTTATAAAAGAAGATCATTAGCCCTCAGTAACCCAATTAGTCCAGCCATCTCTTGCCTTGGAAACCCTACATGGTGACTGTTGCAACTAAGTGGCATGTCCCAGCCACCATGCTTCTAATTAATTGTGGTCAGAGTAACAGGTGCATTGCATTCAATGTTCAAGTCAAATGTGGAATACTTTGCAATACCCAGCATGACACACCATCTTTGTCAAGCATCCAGTGGAACAAATCCTGATTAGGAGACCATGGAATGAGGCAAGCCCCATATGACATAAACCTTTGAAAAGCCTCCTTTGAAATCAATACAGTCTTGAATGTTTATCTTTTCAGGAATAACTATAGAACTATAGAACAAGGACAAAATCAATAAAAGAACATTTCAAATAAACCTGTTCTGAAGCCAGTGTTTGAGCTTGTGATTGCATCTATTTCATTGTGGCTTCAAATTCTCTTTTGTTAATGTATGCCAGTTCCCATAACATATTAGAACAGGCAACATTACCATAGTGAATGTAATGCTTAAATCTGTTGGGAGATGTGGAAATCATTATTGTTGTTGTTATGATTATTAATCAACTTTATATCCTACTCCTTCTCCCCAGAACAGGACTCAGGGCAGCTAATAACATGTAACATACACTTAATAAAAAGCCCACCCAGTCCCTGACAAACTAGTTATAGCCTACACAGTCAATAGCCAGGCCTGTTGAACCAACCTTCCCCACAACACAATGGAGCTAGTGAAAAGGCACCAGTGGTGACTGGCTACTTCTGTAATGATAAAGTTGGGTCAACAGCTAGCTGCAGAAGCCTGTTAGGAGGTTTGGCTAGAACAAGTTCCCTGAAGAAATCAGAGCCCTGCCTGAACTTCCACAATTCCGCAGGGCTTGCAAAAGGGAGTTCGTCCACCAGGCATTCGCATGAGGCTGAACGACTCGGAATATCTGCTGGTCCTGCCCCCCAGACACCCTTCCATGACTGAACAATTTGATATCTCCAGTGTTATTGTTATTCATGTTGTGTTGTAATTTTTACTGATAGATTTTTGTGATGTTCTATTGAAAATTGTATAATCTTAACACTGCCCGTGGCGCCATGGGCGCCGCGGACTAAATAATGCCGTAAGGGCTGGGTGGGAGGGGTTAGGGCGGGTGGTGTCCGGGAGGAGGAAGGGTGCCAATTGGCCCCTCCGCCGGACTGACAATTGGAGGGCCCGAAGCGCCTGCCGATTGGGCCCTCCAATTGGCCCGCCGCCGCCAAGGCAGCAATCGCAAGCTGCTCACAGCGCGGCTTGCAGTTGCTCCCTTGCCGGTGGCCTGCCGCCTCGGGGGCCCCGCACTGCCCCGTTAGCGCCGCTAGCTCCGGAAGGAGCCGCCCGCCCTCCAAAATGGCCGCGGACAACAAAAACCCGCCGAGGAGCCGCCGCCCATGGCACACATCACGAGACCACCAGGGAGCCGCCGCAGGAAGCCACGGCCTCCCTTATCACCTCCTTTCCCTGCTCACTGCCGTGACAAGGACACCGCGGAGCCGCCGCCCGCCCTCGAAAATGCCTGCTCTTACCAGTAAGCTTCCTGCCCTCACCTCTCCCTCGCTCTGCCCTCGGGACCCCTGCCATACTGCGTGCTGCGGACCATGCGGCACATCTCCCACCCCTCTCCCATTCTACCCACTCTCAGGGAACACGGACACTTCCACGAACCCCTGCCCGCAACCCCAGGAAAGCCAGAGCACCTGCTAGTGCCCATTGTATTTTTGATACAATGGGCTTTATTCCTAGTGTTATATATTGTCATAATGTTCCATGTAAATTTATGCAATGTTCAGTGTAAACCGCCCAGAGCCATAAAGAATGGTGGTATACAAATCCAAATAAGCCAACAAACAAACAAATAAATGGTGTAGTGGTTAAGAGTGGTAGCTTCTAATCTGGCAAGCCAGGTTTGATTTCCTGCATGTTCAGTCAGCAGGGTGACCTTGGGCTCATCAAAGCACTAATAATCCTTTTCTGACTTCGCTGTCCTGTCAGAGCTTGCTCAGCCTCACTTACCTCACAGGGTGTCTGTTGTGGGGAGAAGAAGGGAAATGTGGTCCACCTCTGCTTGCAAAACCATTATTGGAAGTTATGCATTTGCAAGCTTCCTGATGGGACACCCCCCACCCCCACCCCCGTATTTTCCCACCACCTCATTATGGGTTTAATGCCTTCTGACAAGATAGTGGAGAAGCCAGAAGAAAGAATAACCCAAATTTATCTCGCCATTCATCGGCTTGTCAATTAAGGCAAGCCACCAATCCCTTCACAGCTGTTGTTTTAGGGTCCCAAATTTCCTTCCCCCTGAGCCCTGGAATTAATTTTTTTTTTAAAAATGTATTTCTGCATTGCTATGGGGAAACACCACAACATAAAAGCATTTTTTTTTTAACTTACACTTCCGTGTTGCCGTAGGATCATGCCCCAACAATGAAACATTCCCTTAGATCTCTTTTCGTGATTCTTATAATGTTCTCTCTTAATTTTGGGGTACATTTTGGATAGAATGGCCATGGTGACTGGACCCCAATGATTGTGTGTTCACAGTAAAGATTTAAAACACAGAGCAAAGATGCCAAGCTAATAGGGAAATGGCTGCTTCATCTCATGCTCCCTCCTTCTTTCCTCATTAATAAACCACTGCCAGAAAAAATACACAGGAATGTATTTTGGGTGCCCAATCCCAAAATTACCAAGCACAATGAGGAGAACATTTTATTTTTATTGAGGGCACGTAGCTTTGTGGTCTTGCAGCAATAAGGACCATGCCTTTTTAAAAAAGAAATCTTGACCTGGAAATGGAAAGGGGAGGGGATTTGTCAGGCAAAACACTACTGAAACTGGCACATGTTTCTCCTTCCACACAGGCTTGCTCCTGTTTGCTCCCTGAATCGCAGCACAGCAAGGACCATTTATGCACTGGCAACTTCAGTGCCCCAGCTCCCGTGCAGGGGCACAAATCAGGGATGGATGAAGCGCACTAGGCCAAATGCTGCCCCGTGTGGGTGCAGGAAGAGGTGGGGCAACCTGCCATGACTAAAACTCCAGCCTGCAGCTCCAGTGCATAAACAGTCAAGAAGTAGCAAATTATGATTTTGAGATTTCCCTCATCTTGAAGCAAATCTGCTGAAATTTGAAGCAAATCTGCACAGCCATGGGTTGCTGCCATCATCATGTGAAAGCAGCACTAAAAACCATGAACAACAAGAGGCTGTCCAGAGGAACATTCCTCATGCAGAATTGGTCTCAGTGCTCATGAACTGGCAATTGTGTATAGGCAGGAAGAATAGCACCACTCATGCCCAGTGACTCTCTATATGCTTTGACATGAATATGCTTTTTTGTTTTCTGTACAGGATTAGAATGAGGCTGTGTTCAAATTAATAGATAATTTTGTACATTTTGTACATTGCAAGTGTGAGTGTATGTGTGTGTGTGTGGAGGGGGGATTCTATATTAGGCTTCCACTGCAGGATGGCATGTGAGCTCCATCAGAAATGTGAACCTGGTCTACAAGAATTTCCCTTTTTTCCATGATCAAAGTCACCAACATTCTATTTCTGTTCTACTATAGGACACATACAGATTTTGTAGTGAAATCATGACTAGTTGTGATCCTAGTGTGATACATTTTAACCATTTTCTTAAGCACAATTAATGTATTAAATCATCTGGCAGAACATAATAGCAGGAAAAGCACAATAAGTGTCAAGTTGGCTATGGAAGATATGCAATTGATAGGTAATTAGATGTGAGTGAAATATGTAGGCGTTTTATACTAAAATTTCATGCATCACTGGAGTGATATGTTTCAAGGTTGCTAATAGGTATTAGTATGCAAATTACAGTGACAATTATGGTAACATTAGAAACTATCGGTGGACCCCTAAAGTTTATGTAAGAGCAAAGCTACTCATTAAAAGTTTTTTTGTAGGCAAAGAAAGAATCCATGTATCACTCAGCTTTATATGTTAATATTAATATTATCAGTGCTCATGGGGATGAGAAAATTTACTTGGTTCCTTTTCTTTAACTGGTTTTGGAATATTTCACTGTCCTAAATTAGATGAGTCTGATTCATCTAGGAGAATTTCAAAAAATAATTTCCACAATCACATATGACAATATTTTCAGGTCATTTGCTTCTTCTTTCCTTCTGTGTTACCCATATAATTTGTGCTGTGACAAACCATTGCAAAAAGCAAGCCAACAAGCCTTGATGTGATAGGACATGATTGCATCAAGTTGCTTTTCTTTTTTTAAGCTAATGCTTATCCAAGCTCCTGTGCACCACACACACAAAAATAACCTTGATAAAATGATATATATGCTTACATCAAGATTGCTTTTTTCTCCTATTGTTTTATCAATATGGGAAATGATACATACAAAGAACGGAACAGAAAGCCCCAGCAAATGAAGAATACTCTGTTCAATATTCTGATTTTTTTTAAAGGTAACAAAGGGAAAATGTCTAATGCATTGATCTCACTTTGGAAATAAAACAAGGTAATTAAAAAATCCATGATCCAGGGAGAAAAAGGTATTAGAAGAATTTTAGAAACACCTCTAATTTCTTGCTTGAGTTTCTATTGAATATGGGCTGCGTCAATTTCTAAAATAGCTTTATTTGAATATTAAATTATCACCAAAACTGGAAGTGGTCACTATTGATTGAATCTATAAGGCATAATATTAATTGGCCTGAGCTTATTTCAAATTGCACCAAGTTACCAGGTTTCCTTTCACCTTTTTGTTTTTACCACAGGAATGAGGCAATGGGGCTTCATATGCCACTATCAAACAGCCAATACTAAAGAAGACTGCCGATTTATAATAGCCTTAGAAAAAGGAAAGGAAACTGAGATATATTGAATGACTTATCCACCTCATTTCCATTATGAACTTAGTTTACCCTTCTCAGAGTAGGTTACCCTACTGGCCAGTCACAGGCTACCAGCAAATTGGCAACATCATGCTTGCTCATCCTTGGCACAGCAATTAATATGGGCTATTTTTCCTCACTGCTCACACACAACATTTG
The DNA here is from genome assembly GCF_049243985.1 of Paroedura picta. Classification (NCBI taxonomy): domain Eukaryota; kingdom Metazoa; phylum Chordata; class Lepidosauria; order Squamata; family Gekkonidae; genus Paroedura; species Paroedura picta. Next base: position 62,380,697 of record NC_135373.1, on the reverse strand, counting down.
TTCCCAGCATGCTCCCCATTCCCACATTGGTCACTGATGGGTTCAGGAGATGCTGTCGAGCCCAAACAGAGAAACTTCCTCAGATCTCTCTGGCCAGGGACAGTACCTAGGTAGAATCCTGAAAATGGACAGCATCAGTAATCACTCACATTAGGGTTACCAGGTGGGTCCTGGCGACCAGCCCAGGTTGGGAATGGGACTTAACGGGAGCAGCGGGGAAGCCCATCCAATTACATCAACATGTCTACATTACCACTCATACAACTCAGAAGTTTACAGATTTTACTGCAAACCTGCAGTCTTCTTTATCTTTGTGTGGGCCTGATCCTGGGATTTAGGTATCTGAAGATCTGCCTACTCTTGAGAGATATATAGATGCTGACACTTCTATAGAGTTGTCTGAATAAAAATGCTGCTCTGCTTTAATACAGATTTAATATGGAAATAGGCCAGTGAAGCTTTTCATGACATGAAGTTAAATAACATCACCTAGTCCAGTGGTCCCCAACCCACGGGCCACGGCTCGGTGCCGGGCCACAAAGGCCTTGGCGCTGGGCCGCAGCTCCCTCTTCCCGCCCCCCCGAAGTGAGAAGCTCACCAGGCCGCAAGCAAATCGGCCGCCAAAGCTTCTTGTTTTGGGAGGGGGGGAAAGAGAAGCTTGCCGAGCCACAAGTTAATCGGCCGCTTTGGCGGCCGATTTGCTCGCGGCCCGGAGGGGCCGGGAGAGGGAGCCGCGGCCACCGGCATGGCGGCGGCGCAAACGCCCATGCGCGGACTGCCGCACATGCGTGTTTGCGCCCCTGCCGGGCGCAAATGCGCATGTGTGGCAGTCCGCACATGTACATTTGTGCTGGGGCTGCCACGTGTGCGCGGGGCCCTGGGCCGCCCTCTCCCGCCACTCCGGAGCAGTGGTCCACAGCAACCAGAAAGTTGCGGACCACTGACCTAGGCAATAACATTCCATTAAGTCTTTAATAAAAGAACAGAACATTTTCCCTCAAATAAATTTAGCCATCCTATCCTTCTAAGAGCCTGAGCTTCCTATAGGAAGAAAGCCTCATATGATTATCATATTGTTATCTTTGCCTCTTGCCCTCCTCCTCTTGCTGTGCCTCACAAAAGGACAGGGAAAAACTAAAAGTAATGAAAAATATTATTTTTTTGATTGTTCTCAGGCTGGACACAGCCTACCTATTTTCCTGGACCATTTATGTTAACAGACATTATATTAAATCTCTCTCTCTCTCTCTCTCTCTCTCTCTCTCTCTCTCTCTCTCTCTAACTATGTATATTAAAGGTAAAGGTAAAGGTATCCCCTGTGCAAGCACCGAGTCATGTCTGACCCTTGGGGTGACGCCCTCTAGCGTTTTCATGGCAGACTCAATACGGGGTGGTTTGCCAGTGCCTTCCCCAGTCATTACCGTTTACCCCCCAGCAAGCTGGGTGCTCATTTTACCGACCTTGGAAGGATGGAAGGCTGAGTCAACCTTGAGCCGGCTGCTGGGATCAAACTCCCAGTCTCATGGGCAGAGCTTTCAGACTGCATGTCTGCTGCCTTACCACTCTGCGCCACAAGAGGCTCCTCTTGTATATTATGTATATATACTATATATACTATGTATATTAGTGACAGCTATTAGGAGAGTTTTGATGAAGGTTAATTAAACAAATCTATTCATATTAAATTTTCCATTCAATCATGGCATCTTACAAACTGCTGCAGTTTAGTGTTAATTAGAAATTGGGAAATATTTGAAGCTTTTAAACATTTCCCATGAGAAAAATTCATACATAATGAGCACATCTTCCTGCCACTAAGTAAGATCCTTTTATAGAATTCTTAAAGGCAATGCATTTCTATTATGTGATAGAAGTTTAGCACTAAATAAAGTTTACAGCAAGTAATACAGGCTACCAAAGAATCTGAACCTGTTTTGAAAATTAAATATAATATTTACATCTATCTGGAACTAATATACATCCTCACAGTAAATTAAGAGGCGCATAAATTATACCTGATAAAAGTAACTGAATTAATGGATTTGGGGAGTATAAATAATTTACGATGACAGAGTATGAAAATAAGTTTTTGAAATTAACTGCCTATGTCTAGAAAAATGCTTTATTTTTTTCTGCTCTGGGCAAAGTGTAAGGGGGAAAATATGACATTTTAAACTTCAGCAAGAATTTGAGAAAGAAATGCAAGTATGACTGTAAAAAAAGAACTAGGTTATCAAACTTACTAGAGAAAAACAAGGAGGAGGGAGATTCTCACAGTATGAATAATTATATAACCATTATTTGCAGGCTATTAAGACAGAAGTTCTAATATTTAGGTTTTACCTTCAAGAAATACATTAGCAGGGAGAAAGTGGATTAAGCAATTGCATTTTGAATTTCTAATTATGAACAGTGACCCTCTAGTCTATTTGACTCTAAAATGTCTTACTAAATATAATTTCTAAAGTCTGCTATGCCTGTTTTCCACCTACACATTAAGGGTACAACTAAATCTCTAACAAAGACAAATTCCCAGAAACTGTCAAGTGAATTAATGCCAATCTAAATGTACAGCCCTCTTGAGGCTTTATTCTATCTCTAAATGAAGAGAATTGGCAAGCAGCCAGAGGAAACCAAGGGTAATTATTATTATTTATGTTATTTATAGTACACCTTTCTAGCTGAGACTCAAGGTGGATTACAGAGTATAAGTCAAGTACAGCCAACAGGATAGGGCATCCAGAGAACAGTGCAAAATCTGTTCAGTACAGTACAGAAGTCTAAAGACAAACAGAAACCTCTGCTAATGCTTCCAAGGTGGCAAGGCTAGTGAGAGTAGGAGAATGGTAGCCACTGCAGCAGGGAAGAGGCTGCCAAGGAGTCAGCAGGGCCACTGAGGCAATGAAGCAGATGGGGGAAGAGATGAATGGCAGCCACTGCAGCAGGGAAGAGGTTGAATGGCTAGGCAAGCCAACCAGATGGTGAAGCTGAGAGAGGGTGAAGTGGAAGTGGTGGAGGTGGAAGAAGGTTGAGCAAGCTGCCGCTAATACTGCCCAGACTGGGGAAAAGGGCGGTGAGGGAAAGGGCGGCGAGCCACTGCAGCATGGAAGAGGCAAGTTGAAGAGCCAGCTGAAGCAGTTACATTGGCGGCAGGAGAGGGGTGTATGACAAGCCAGAGCCCTCATTGCAGAGCAAAGCAAAAATAAAAAACTCTGGTGCCAGGAGAGCTTCATAGGTAAATAAGCTGTGTGGGAGGGTATTAAGCAAATAGCTGTTAATGTTGCTGTGAAGGAGGTAGGCGGGCCACAGCTACTGTAGTAGGGAACAGGCCAAGTAGCCAGGGGGAAAGAGAAAGGAACAGAATGATTGGGTGAGGGATGTAGAAAGAGAGAAGGAATGATAGCAGATATGGAAAGAGAAACAGAATGGGGGGCAGAGAAATATGGCTTCTTGAGCAGATCACTATCCTGTGAACTCTGAAACCAGACAGGGGTCAATTTGCAGCTGCAATCGGCAGAAAGGGGCAAGGTGCGCAAACCTCCCCAATTTTCTACTCAGGAAATTCTTGGGAACTCGTGGGGCCAATACTGATCATTAGGGAGATCTATCTCCCTAGATATCAAGCTGTTTGTTTTCCAGGCTACGAAGAAGCTGTTCACCATCTTTGAACTTTTCTGTCTTTTCATATTTTTTTTAAAGACTGTTTTTCTTCTATCACTCCCTGAGCTGCTTGGAAGAGTCTTCAGAATTCTCACGGAGCTTAATCTCTGACTACAAACGCCTAAGAGTGAGTAATTCTCCAGTGACTTTAAATTGTTTTCACACACCTCCCCCTGCTCTGTTATCAAGAAGCAGCAAAGTCTTTTCTGCCAGTTCTTCTTTTCCTCTTTTAACTTCAGGGGGAAGGTGAGATATACTAATATCACTGAAAACCAAGAAAGCGTTTAACCAGTCTGTTTATTATTTCACGGAGATTTGTTTCCTTGATGAGGCATTCTCGCGACATCTTTCCTGAAGCTCTGTGACTTTCTAAGCAACATCATCAAAACCCTTTGAGGGAGGACCTCTCCTGGCTATTTGCAATATTGTCTGAGCTTGGCTGATGACTTATAAGACTAAGACATGTCTATGTTAAAAAGAATGGCCCATCTATTAGAGAAACAAAGCCAAGATTTTAAAGTTTTTACAGAAGGTTTGCTTAAGAATATTTTCAAGGAGATCCAAAACAACAAGGACGAAATTTTTAACAGGATTGATGGCCCAAAAACAGCGGTTGATGATAGCACTAAACAAGGTTGGAAATCATCAGCAGAAGAGAAATCTGAAATTTTGGAATTGGAAAAGGGGATGTCAGAGCCCCTCAGAAAACATGACTCCCCAGATAAGGACACCCTTTTTAAAAAGGCATACAGCCATTTCAAAGCAGCAGTACACAAGAATCAACCAAAAGATACATTGATCTGTTTTGAAAGTAATCAATTTAAAGGAGCTTCTCAGGAAAAAAATCGTACTGATACATTTTGGATTGGAGGTGCAACTGCCTCAAGATTTATTGGTGAATATTCTGTGGAAAAGAGTACAACTGCACTTTCTATGCCAAAGTCTACTTGGACAGAATAAATGCCTATGGGAACAACAAGGTGCAGTAAGCCTCGATATGAGACCCCCTTAAGAAGATTGGGGAAGGGAAAGGAGAAGCAAAGGGAAGGGGGAACAAGGTGTTTGAAATCTTTTCTTTATTCTTTTTCTGTACACTTTTACATAAATTGTATATAACATCTAAGGTAATCAAAAAGATTTTAAGGCAATATAATTGTAAGTGCTGGAAATGTCATGATAAAGTGTGTGGGGGAGGTTCCCCTCTCTTGTTTATTAGTGTATAGTTACAGGGCCAAAGTGCATATTGTTCTACAATAAATGTTCAATGTTAAGTATCTAATTCAAACCTGGAAATATGGTTTTGAATATCTGTCAGGAAGGCTCTTTGATTGTGTAAAAAAACTAATTTTCTATGTAATCACTGCAACAAGGTTACATCTATAGTCAACAGAAAATTAGTTGAAAAATCTCAAGGAATGTGGAATTCTTATGTGAGAAAATTTATAAATTTTGGGCTAAGGTCTAAGGTTTAAGTTTAAAGGTAATTTTTGTAATACCCAAGGTTGATTGTAAGTGTTGGAAATGTTATGTTAAAGTGGGTGTTTTTTTGTTGTTGTTGTCACTTTGTTTTGATATTTACAGGCAACAGATGTCTGGAATATTTGGCAACACAAAACTTCAAGCAAATGGGGACTTTGGAGGGTAGAGGAAAGGGTAATATTGTAATCAAATATATTCTTTACTTGTTCTTTTCTATATATATAAAAATAAAAAATATATAAAAAGAAAAGAGAGACAGAATGTAAGGGAGGGGGTGGGGGAAAAGAGAGACTGAGGGAAGTGGAGGAAGGAAGGAAGAATCAAATATGGGTGGAATAAGATCGCCACTCCTGTAAGTTTCTTGTGAATACCCACTTGCCTTCACCTACATACTGAGTGCTGTTCCTTAATATTGCTTCCCTCCCTGGAGTGAGAAGAGACAACTCCTGGCCAATCAATTGCACTGTGATCTGTGACATATTTAATGGTGGGGAAGGGGAGGAAAACCGTGCAGTAGAATTTTTTCTTATGTGGCAACTTATTTATTTACTTTACTTATACCAAGCCTTTTCCCCAATAGGGGACTCAAAGCAGCTTAGATTGTTCCCTTTGCCTCCATATTCTGTCTTAAGCAAGTTTACAAACATTAGCAAACCATACCATGGCACTTGTGAAGGAACTGTCTTTGTGACAGATGAAGGAACCAATAGTGCCATCTGAAGCAGACTTCAATAGACTTAGCAGGGGGGACCTCTGCTTTAGGAGTGGAGTGTAAGAAAAGAATATAGAAAGCTGTATTAAGCAAAATCGATCGTATTGTGTAAAACTATGGGTTCACATCATTACCACTGAATCTGATTATTATTATGTACTCATGTATAAAATCAAAATATTTGCTGGGTGGCAAAGAAAAATATGTTAGGTGCTGCTCCAATACCGTGGCTGGGACTTTTGGAGGCTGCATGTTGACACGGTGCTAGGGCAGCTGTGTGGGAGGTGTGGCAGCATGCCTGCAGGCGCACTGATGAGCTTGGCAGAGGACAGGCCTGAGCAGGACTTTTTAAGGCACCACGTGCTCAGCCTCCACCTCTTTGCCTGGCTCTTCGGCAGACATCTTCCCTCCCTCCCACCCTGTTATGATGGTTGTGTTGGTTTGCATTGAATTTATTGTCACAGTTCCATGGGGGGGGGGGGTTTGACACGAGAAAGAGCCGGTTGGCAGGGGCTCTGTCTGTGTACATGAGCCCCTGGAGGTTTGGTTGGACCTCCTAAGAGATGGCACACCAGGGGAAGCCACCTGGCCGGGTAGGCTTAAAACAAACCCGTTGGCCGGGAACCTGGAGGTAGCCAACTGAGGTTGGTTCCCTTTGGCTCCTCTGCAAAAAGGTCTCCTCCCTGGTACAGCAAGATTCTGAGTGGTAGGGAGATCCGAGTTCCTGGCTGGGAACGTGTAGGAGCTCCAGGGCACCTCTCAGAGCTTGGGGTTGGAAACCAGTTGGCTGACTGGCAGGTCAGGCTCACTTCTCATTGGTGCCAACCTTGGTATCTGTTAAAATAAAAAGATGTGGCCGTTTAAAAGCCAGAAAATCTGTGTTGTGCCTCATTGCAGCCAAAATGCCCCACTGCTAGTCAACTAGTCTTTCTAATATAAAGATTGGAGCCCACCTTCTAAAATATGCACTTCCAGAGGCCACCTCTCTCTGCTTTTGCCCAGCTCTCACTCACCAGTGCATTCTCATGTGTGTCAGAATGACAAAGCTTTTTCTATAATTTGACCACTGCGGAAGACTCCTTGGGGTCAAAGGATGTTTGGTCCATTCTATGTTGGTCTAGTTTATGTGCAGCTAGAAATGTGATGTTTTGAAATTATGATGACTGTTTTTAAAATATTGGATTTGTGCACTTTATATAATAAATATTTGAAAATTCTTAAACATTATTTTTGCAGCTTAACCTTTTGGTTACTAACTTATATCAAATATATTTACAAAGTTTGACTAAATTTTACCACTTCAAAGGCTGGTTTTCATTTTTTATTCAATATCACTCTGCACTTGGATTCTGATAACAATTTTGTATCTCAGATGAACCAGCTAATCTGGTTGCCTCGCTATGCAATGGGATCTCCCCCTACCTGGCAAGAAAGGCTATTCTGTTCATACACCAGGGAAAACCATCCTTCGTTATATAGTTTCAGAGAGCTGACATGTAAAATTTATGTTTACATTTTAATCAAGAATCAATGTTTAATCAAGAGTAGCAAAACTGAACCTGCTGCTTGTTAGAATCATTCATGAATCACCTAAAATATATGTTTTTAACATTTGAAATTTGGAACCAAAATTAGAAAGAAATACAATTTACGGGATAGCCTACCCCAATTTAGACATTTCTCCTTTAGCAGTGCTGCTCTTTTGTACCCTAAATCCCAGATGCAACTATAAATTAGTTAACTGTCTTCAAAGAAAACAGAAGACTCTACCTTTGTGTGAACCATTAAATATGTATCTTCCAACTTTAAAGAAGGCATATCAAAATGAAAAATTGTTGGCTCTAACTTTTTCAATTTCTGTGTTGTACGAGGTGCCAGAAATGACTTTGAAAATGATAGCCTGTGGGTAATGAGAGTGTATACAAACTGCTTCATTTTACATCTCAATAGGCTAAGTTGCCTGCATTAATCAGCTGCAGGCAACCTTAATGTTAGCTGAATTGACACCTTCTGCTTGACCTTGCTGATTTTGGTTAATGCGAACTAGGCTTCTGAAAACAAGGATCCTAATCCTTATTAGAGATTATGACGAAATAGCCAGATAGAGCATAAGAAGAAAATATAGCTATGGAATAAGAAGAGTTGTTTGTGGCTTCTCAATGCAAGCCACACATTTATTTTCTTTTTCTTTTTTGTAGGGGTTTTTTTTTTTTGCATTCTCTCTCTCTCTCTGCAAGACAGACGATAACTTAAGGAAGGTGGCTTCAGAGTAGAAGGATAGCAGCCAGAAACTGACAGAGGGGCATTTAGCAGTTTCCTCATTTTCCTCTCTATATCTCTTGCTGTTATCAATGATGATAAATAAAATAGATGTTTTCAGGCTTCCCTCTGCCATTTTTCAACCTGGTGCACAGTCTACAGTTCCTGTTTTCCTGTTAGTACTAATTGCTTTTTCTCATTTATTCTTCCTCCCTTATGCTGTTTTGCTTAGGTTTCCCTTTAGGCACAAAAGCATCTTCCAGTTCTTCCCAATCACCACCACCACCACCTCTGTTAAATTAATTTGTGCTTCAGTGATTTTTTTGCACAGAAAGCCTGGCTTCTTTCTCCCCCTGTCATTCATCTACCTTCTATGTTTTATCATTGATACTAGGGGTAATGCTCATTGTATCAAGGAATACAACGCAGGCTAGAGCCTGGGGGTGGGAAGGCTTGCACGTGAGTGCATGGGGATGAAAGGGTGTTTTTTGGGGGGAGGGGTTGGGGTGGTGTGTGTGCAAATGAAAGTGTAGAGGGTCCAAGGTGGCAGCGGGTGAGGGCTGTTGCCGAGCACTGCTGTTCATCTTTTGAAGCCATTCTCACTCTCCTGAGGATGGAAGCAGCCTTGAAAGATGGGCAGTGGCGGCAGTGGCAGCAGAGCACCAAGCTGGGCTCAATGATGGGCCTTGATGCTCTGCCACCTTCACCTCAGCTGTCCATCTTCCAAGGCCATCCCCGCTCTCCAATGGGCAGGAGCAACTTTAGAAGATGGGTGGCAGTGGCAGCAGAACATTGAGTGGGACTCAGAGCTTAACCTCACTGTTCTGCTGCTGCCACCTCTGCTTCCAGTCTTCCAAGGCCATCCCTCTCTCCTGGAAGTTGGACTGGCCTTGGAAGACAGGTGGCACATCCATTGCCTAGGCCTCCGGGGTTCGCACAGCTGCTTCCTTGGCCTCCTCTTCCTCAACTGCCTTCTCTGCCAGCCACCTTCCTGCCTGTTCTGGTGTAATCCCTGGAGTGGGACTACAGAAGTCATGTTCATAGTCCTTTTCATTTCAGGGGGTACATCAGAAGATTTGTTCCACATTAAAAAGGGTGACTCAAAAAACTGTTCCATTTACCCTACAATAGCCCTCATTTCTCACACTAGTAAGATTCTGCTCAAAATCATAAACAACACATAGCAACAGCCATTGAAAGATAATTACCAGGTGTTCAAGCTGGCTTTTGATAGGGGTGTGACACTCATGATCACATAGCAAACATGCACTGGATTTCAGAAAAGTTACAGGAACATCAGAAAGGTGTCTACATCTGCTTTATTGACTACAAGAAAGCTTTTGATTGTGAAGAGAACCCTGGCCAGGACATTGCATAGCTAAGGGAGACGTTGTGGGATTGGGGATCGTGGCAACAGCTGTTCCATGGTATCGGCAAGATTCAGACATGACTGAATGACTTACAACAACTACAACAATTTTGAAACAGAAATTAAGCTAGTTTGCATAGAAAATGAATTTATGTTTTACTAGTCAACAGTGGAAGTATCCTGTAATTTGGGATACACCCGTAAATTCTCAGATTTTGAACACTGTTTAGAGATGAAGATAATTTACATTTAGATTGTTATCAAGCAAAATTTTCCATGCTCAGGAACCTTGATTAGAAATCCAGCATTAAGTGGACAGTAGCACTCTTATTAATTTATCAAGAGCTTCAGGTCACCAAGGCAAATGAAAGTTACTATTTTGGGCAATGATGTTCTTATGGATAGCTAAAAACAAATGCTGCTTATCATAGTCTGTATTTTCTTACTACCTTAAATCAAATATACTCAGATTTAAACACATACATTCCAGATTGACTTGTTCCTTAATTGTGTACATTTTAATAGAGTATTTTTTTAAAAAAAATACACTATTTTGAGGGAGTTTCAAAGAAATGTAGTTCTAAGAAACTGAGGCCGCATATATATTGTTTTACTATCTTTAAACCGCTCCTTCGGGGCAGATTAAATAATCGGTTATGGGCACCTAATGAGGGCCCTGTCCATGATGAGGAAGGGTGCCGATAGGCCCCTTCCTCATGACTGACAATTGGAGGGCCCAATTGGCAGGTGAGAAGCAGTCCGGCGGCAAGGGACCAATCGTTAGCTGCGCACAGCTCGGCTCGTGATTGGTCCCTTGCCGCCAGACTGACGCAAAGCGCCTCCTGATCCACCCCCTCGGCTGTGCTCGCCGCAGCTGAGCCGCTGCCATTCTTTCACCCGCCACCCAACAGTTAGCTCCCTACCACCCTCGCCAGGCTGCCCACCCAACGCCCGCGCCCCTCGCCCCTCCCCCTGCGGCCCCTGCCGCCACCCTGCACTTCCCAACGGCTGTCAGAGCCTGGCTGCACCCGCTGCCACCACGGGAACACCCCCCCGCTTCTGCGAGAAGAAGCCCGCCGACGACCCATCCTCCAGCGCATGCGATGCCCAACCTGCCCTCACCCCACCCGAACCTCGGCCGCCACCCCCGGACCACCTCCGCCGAGCCTGCTGCCTGCCTTCTAGCCTCTCACAATGCCTCCATACAGCCCATGCCGTCTTCCCCCGGACGTCCCCACCTCAGGTAGGCCGCGACCACTCCCGCCATATCGCTGCCCACGCCCCGCCCGCCCTCCAAGTTCTCCCTGCTGCGCCACCACAATCCCGCACCCCACTAGCGCCCGCTGTCTTAGTTACAGCGGGCTCTATTTCTAGTATGTATCTATTCCTCTTAATAAAAGTCTCCTCTTAATTGATATCCTTGGAGGAAGGATGAGATAGAATTGTGCTTCAGTTTAAGGGAAAGTTTTATTTAATTTCTTTGCTTTTATGCATAGAATGCTTATGTGTCAACCTTTCTCCTGAGTGTCAACAGTTTTCTAGACCGTTTTATTTTCTGCACAACAGTCTTTATTGAAAAATGGCTTCCTCATTCATTCATTCATTCATTCATTCATTCATTCATTCATTCATTCATTCATTCGATTTTTATACCACCCTCCCTTATGGCTCTGGGCAGTTAAACTTCTTACTGGCTCAGACCTTATCCCTGAACAGTTTATTAGAGCCCGTTGTATTTTTTCTTGCAACTAGCATTATTGTGTATATCTATACATATAGATATATTGTGTGTATATAGATATATATATCGTGTGTATATAGATATATATATCAGAACTATTTAGATGGCTTTTTTTCCCCTTGCCACTGCTTACAATTCCTAAAAGGCACACAGTTCAAAAGGAACCAATCTGCACAACACCCAACAAAACTCTATAGGATAATTCAGTTTCTTACTGCTTTGGATCAAGGGCATCAAAATGATAGAAAATTGGATATTAGCTGTGAGGCATTCATGAGATTATTGTGGATAGTCTTGTCACTCTGCCATGACCTTCCTCTAACCAGTAATATAATATTGGAACTAGAAGCCCCTTGGCTGCCTTTGGGATTGGCTTTGAGAGTTTCAACGAACTCATGCAAACTGAAGTAGACAGTTTGCTGACATTGATGAGGCCAGTCACACTTTGGATCCCTATCCCTCATGGCTTCTGAAAATAGGTGGTAAGAGAATAGGGAAACCTCTCCTGGAAATAATATCTGCTTCTGTCATCAAGGATATTCTCAGAGTAACTGAAGGAGGTGGTGGTTTGGCCTCTATTGAAAAAAATCTTCACCTGATTCACAGGACCATGCCAACTACTGACGCATTTCCCATTTGGCGTTTCTGGGGAAAGTGGTGAAGTGAGCAGCTACAGATCAATTGCCGGCACACACGGAAGAATATTCAGTTCTGGATCCCTTCCATTTGGTTTCTGGGCCAGCAATGAGGTAGAGATGGATATGGTAACCTTGGCAAATGAGCTCCAGAGACAGCTGGAGGTAGGTGGGTTAGCACTACTCATGTTGCTAGAACTCACAGCAGCATTTGACCTGGTCAACTGTGAGCTGTTAGCTCACTGCCTTATCAGTGTGGGGCCAGCCTGATTTCCTTCCTCTAAGAGCAAGGGCAGCAATTGGGAATGAGCAGTTGTGCCACTTTGGACTCCAATACAGGGTGCCACTAATATTATTCAATATCTTTATGCACCCTCTTGCACAGCTGATCTGGAGGGTTGAGCTTGGATTTCATCAATATCCTGATGACACCCTGCTCTACCAGCTTATGGAGGGCCAGCTAAACCCACCCCTACATAAACTGAACAAATGCCTGGAGGTGTTACCAGAATGGCTCCAGCAAAGCCACTAAAGCTAAATCCCTTAAAGATGGAAGTCCTATGGTTGGGTAGGAAAGGGTCAGATGACGAAGACACACACAACAGACACCCTATGAGGTAGGTAAGGCTGAGAGAGCCCTGATATTACTGCTTGGTCAGAACAGCTTTATCAGTGCTATGGCGAACCCAAGGTCACCCAGCTGGTTGCATGTGGGGGAGTGCGAATCAAATCTGGCTCGCCAGATTACAAGTCTGCACTCCTAACCACTACACCAAGCTGATGAGGAAACACACCTCCCCTTTATTTACAGGGTGCTATTAACAATGTATAGGAGCCTCTTGTGGCGCAGGGTGGTAAGGCAGCCGACATGCTGTCTGAAGCTGGGAGGCTGGGAGTTCAATCCCAGCAGCTGGCTCAAGGTTGACTCAGGCTTTCATCCTTCCAAAGTCGGTAAAATGAGTACCCAGTTTGCTTGTTGGGGGGTAAGACGGTAATGACTGGGAAAGGGTATGGCAAACCACTCTGTACTGAGTCTGCCAAGAAAATGCTAGAGGGCGTCACCCCAAGGGTCAGACATGACTCGGTGCTTGCACAGGGGTTACCTTTACCTTTACCTTTATTAACAATGTAAGAGACTAACCCTGAACCATTTAAACCAAATGTTTGTTTGCCAATGGTTTTGCTGGACAGGGCAACATAGCTATGCTGTGAGCTCCTGGAAAGCTTTTGTCATCCCTCAGAAAACATTCCCCCACCCAAAAAAACCATTACTTTAGGTGGGAAACGTTGCTGTCAATGGGTTCCAAAGGTTATTACAACACTGTTGCCACTTTCCGTAACATATTTGAGATTAGCAATGAAACTGCTAGTTAAATCAGAAGTGCAAGGAATGCAGGGACCCATTAATGAGAACAGGGGTTATGCCGCCATCCTGCTGGGGCATATGTCAATGATTGAACAATTACTGCTGGAACAATGATAGAGACCAGGTGGATAATTTTTGCATTAGTGGAACTGATGGAGTGTGGTGCATATGAAGTTAAGGTCTGGGGAATCTCAACGTATTTTTTGTAAAGGAGAAATGATCCTGAAAATTTTGAAATGAACTCTGAGGTAAAATACTGCTACACAGATTTAATGAAGGCCTGCAGGTAAAATGAATTGTATTGGGCATGGAGATGGAGACAATGAGAGCATTTCCCAACAGGATGATAATAAAGTTTTGTAGAAGAATGATAATACTGTTTTCCTAAATTAAAAAGTCTAACTACAGCAGTGTTTTGGTTTTCTGTGTATAAAAGCTGTTCCAGATTATTTTCCATCCCTAAGCAGATAGATAGATAGATAGATGATAGATAGATAGATAGATAGATAGATAGATAGATGATAGATAGATAGATAGATAGATAGATAGATAGATAGATAGATAGATAGATAGATAGATAGATAGATAGATAGATAGATAGATAGATAGATAGATAGATAGTGTTAGTTTCCTGACCTCAACTATAGGCCTGGCTGAACAATTCTGCCTTATAAACCTCCATAACTGCTTACGATCCTGGAGGGCACTGATCCCACTAGGCAGAGCATTTGACCAGACTGGGGTCAGGGCCAAGAAGGCCTTGGACCTGATTGACGCCAGGTTTATTTCCTTGGGGCTGGAGACCCAGAGCAGGTTTCATCATATGATCTTAATGCTATCTAGAAGGCATAGAGAAATAAGTGGTCCCATTGATAGAGAGGTCCCAGACCATTTAGGCTTCTGAATGCAAGGAACAAAGCCTTGGACCTGATTCAATCACCAATCTGGAGCCAACGCAGCTGTGAGAGGATTAGTGAAATGTGCACTCTAGGGGGCCCCAATAAGGATTTTTTTATTTTTCAAAGTAGCTTCAAGGTCTAGTCTGAAGGTGACTGGTGCATGGATCACAGTGGCTAAGTCAGGCGCTGAGAGGGAGAGTTTTCATGCCTGGTATAGATGGTAAAATGCCTGACAAGCAGCATTCATGATCTGTACCTCCATATATATGAAGGCATCCAAGATCATATCCAGGACCTTGACAGCAGTCCAAGGTGTTAAATGGACCCCGTCAAGAGCCAAGAGTTGCAGTACCTCCCCCTAGCATATTAGCTCATCCAGATGACCTTCATCTTAGCTAGATTTAGCTTCAGAAGTCCATTTCAGCATGTTCACCACAATCTCTAAACAATTGGCAAGAGAAACTGGGGGTGAGGATGGATAGCTGCCCATCAACAGATATAACTGGGTGTCATCAACTGATTCCCAGATGACAATGATATGTTCTCCTGGAGGAAATGGATGCCTTGGAGGGTATATTCTATGGTAGCAATCCCCAACCTGTGGGCCGCGGACCACATGTGGTCCGTCGACTAATTGGAGGTGGGCCGTGAAGGATGCCTTCTCCCCCCCCCCGGCCCTTTACTTCATCCCCCCCGGCCCTTTACAACACACTTCGGGTGTCATTGTCTCCCATCACTCCCAGATGGGACTATCTCGTTGCAGAGAAACAAGCTCAGGGTTCCCATTGATTTGTCATTGTCATGAGTTAAAATTTCCATGAAAATAAAATGTTCCTTATGTTCATTGTTGTGGCGTGTCTGTATCTTATTTTGAAGGGATGTTTAAACATTACCATAGTGATCAGAGAGCGCTAGGGCAGTGATTGAGAGTAGAGGAGTAAACTACCCCCCCCCACTGGGCCTCAGTAAAATTGTCAAGCATTGAGTGGTCCCCAGTGATAAAAAGGTTGGGGACCACTGCTCTATGGCCTTGCATCCCACCCTACCTAGGAACTACCACTCTCTCAAAAAAAATTGTAATTTTCCAAACCAGGGTTAACAACCCAACCAGAACACCCAGAGTTTTATTCCCACCTCTTTTGCTATTGTAGTAACGTGGGTTGGCTGTCATGTGTTGGCAACTCCTGAGAGCATTGGGTAAGTGTGATGAACCCCAATTCATGCCTGTTTAGTTTTGTTTCCTGAAGCCTGGCAAGGCCACAAGTTGTAAAATGGTAAATCTGTCCTCAGGCTGCAAGACTCTCTTACTTTCTCAGAAGGATGTCTCCTTCCCTTTGCCTTATCACTCCCTTCCCGTGACTTTGCATAGACAGCATAGACTCAACAGAAATATAGCCGTAGAAATTAGACTCTGGCCATCTGGCAGCTTGGGAACCTAGACACCTTTAGAGCCCTTTGCTCTCCCGCCTAAATGCCTTTGTACCCCTCCCTTATTGAGAGAACCCTATATCTGCCCTGAAGGGCCTATTGTTCCTTGATACTGTCAAGATCTTTGCTTAGGAGATCTTGGCTTGCTTTAGCTGTTATGTAGACTCTGTTCAATAAAATTCTTCCTTGGATTTTCAACTACCTGTTGGATCTCGGATATGTCTTTATCAGGGACTCTGCTAACTGGGCTCAGCTTGATTCCTGACAGTGAGCACCTGGTAGCAAAGCCATACTGTCCTGCTAACACCCCAGCAATTTCCCACATCATAGTGGTTTGGGAAGTTTCCAAAGTAGTACCCCAACACTGTAATGCCTGTTTTTTACATTCACTACTAGTGCTTCCTCAAACAGCAACAGCTGTGGGAATTGTGGGAACTCAGCAGCAGAAGTGCAAGAGACCAGAGAGTCCCATAGGTAACACAGAATTTCAAAAAATTGCCGCGCTGACCACCACTGCGCCGAGCCCACCACCCATGCGCTGTTCGATCCACCACGACCACGCTGAACCGCCGCCCACGGCCCCAGCCGCCATCCACCCGCGCACCCAGCCGTGGCCAAGAAAAACCGGCCTTCGTCTAAAGCCTCCCCACCTTCGCAGAACCTTGCTGCAGCCCGCTGGGAGCACAGCGCCGTGGGGCCCCGCTGCAGCCGGCCGGTATATTGAAGTAAGGAGAGGGGAAAGGGAAAGAAGAAAAGGAACACCCGCATAGCCAGAACAAAGAAGGAGAGAGAGAGGTGCTGAACCTTGGGAAGGCGGGGGGGGGGGGGAGGTCGTGAAGTGGAAAGAAAAAGACTCAAATGGACAACAACTTAATTAATTCAACTGATTAACTATTAATTATAAATGATTTAAATTGATTTGTGCCCAGGGGGGGGGAGAGACTGCCCACGAACGACTGGGGGTCTTGGGAAGGAATAGGGTCTCAATTACGTGGGGGAGGGAGAGGGATACAGACGGACGCTACTCACACCAGAGGGGGGAAGGGATACCAAACAAACGTCAAGAAAATTGAGCGGGAATAATTGAGCGGGAAGCAAATTAGGTGGGGGAGGGAGAGGATCTTAAACAGCAAAAACCCCACCCAAGAAGGGGGAAGGTGCATTAAACAATCTGTCAGAAATTGAGCGGGAACAAGTAGGGCGGGAAGATAATCAAGCGGCGGGAAAAAAGAAAAGAAAAAAACTGCAAACAGAAAACGGAGGGGGGGAGGAAGGGGAGAGGACAGAGAGAGCGAAAAAGAAGACACCGGCCAAACTACCAGCAACGGCAAAGAATTAGACGGGAACATTGTGTTATGCACAGGAAAGAGGGGAGGGGGGAAGAAAGGAAAAAAAGGGGGGAGAGGGGAGGGGAAGAAGGGAAAAGGAAGGGAAGAGGGGAAAGAAGGACCAAAAAAGAGGGGAGGGGGGGAAAGAAGGAGAAAACGAGGAGAGAGGGGGAGAAAGAAAAGAAAAACAAGGGGGAAGGGAAAAAAGGAAAAAGAGGGAAGAGAGAAATAAGAAGAGTTCCCTTCACCAACTACCAAACCACACTGAACAGACTCCAAATTAAATTAACTTCTCCTCCCACCCCACCCATCTACCCAACCAACCAACACCCCCACCCAGCCAAAACAACAAATTGCCACCAACAGATCTACCCAAACCAATACAATCAACTAATCCTGATTGATTTCACACTAAATTAACACCTGCTCACCCACCCACCATATACAATCAACTACTATCAATTAATCTATTCTAACCCAATACCGAACCCCCCCCAAAAAAACCAACCTCCACCCCAACAATCTAAACTCTACCCCAACCTACCCAAAACAATTACATTCCAAAAAATCAAGTTATTTGAACCCAGCCGAAGCAATTAATCCAACCAACCTATCAACTACCCTCCACTCACCAAACAACCCTAACTGCCAACTAGCCACCACCCAATCCACAAATTCCAACCACAATCCAACATGAAATAACACTCAGGCCACTCATACATCATACACCCCTGGACTGGGCAACCCTGAGGTGCCACAACAGGTGATCGGGACCACCCCTTCAGGCACCCACAACGACACACACCCTACACCCAGCACATAACTGCACACAAGTGGAACCGGAAAGCCTTGAGAGGCTGTAATTAGCGATCAGGGCCAACCTCCCACAGATACACAACTCACACACACAAAGACAGAACCGGGGTTCAACAATCAACCCCAGCCAAACCATAGAACTAAGAATTGAACCAACAGTGTCCATAGAGCTCATAATGCCTAGCAAAACTGAGGAAGGAGAAAAAGCAGGGGCCTTGATAGGGTCAGGGATCCCAATAATAAGGGGCAAAGGCAGGGACAGCGGATGGCGGAGATACATCAAACCAAGGGGGCCGAAAATCAACCATACTCGAGCCCCCTCCAGACTCCGCCCCATCCCTCGTGACACTAGGGTGGAGGCAAAGGTAAACAACCCGCCTCTGACACTGGTGCTGTGCAATGCCAGGTCAATAAACAACAAAACCTCTACGCTGCAAAACCACTTTGTAGAGCAAAGAGCGGACCTGGCGTGCGTGACAGAAACCTGGACCAGGGACGGGGAAACGGTTGCCCTCAAAGATCTAGCCCCTGCTGGGTTTTCTGTCCTCCACCAGTCCTGGACAGCAGGGCGGGGAGGAGGGGTGGCAATCCTAACCCGAGAGGCTTTCTCCTTTAGAACCCTTCCTGCGCCGTCAATACCAGGCATTGAATGTGTTGGCCTCGGATGGGGATCAACCGAGAGCGTGGCCATCTGGCTAGTGTACCGCTTGCCCAATGCACTGCCAGATGCCCTGCCTGCCCTGCTAGAGGCAGTGGTGGCCTGGACACTACAGTTCTCCAGTCTACTAGAACTGGGGGACTTTAACGTCCATGCTGAGCTACTGTCCTCTAGAACTGGACAGGACCTAGTGTCATCCATGGCAACACTAGGGCTCTCGCAATTTGTTGTTGGCCCCACCCATCAAGCAGGTCACACCCTGGATCTTATTTTCGGCGCAGGTTTGGATGTGGATTTGGTCACAACAACAGCCGTGCCATGGTCAGACCACTATGCTCTAAAGGCTCGGATAAGGCTCCCACCACCTCCTCAGTTGGGCGCCGAGCAAATTTTAGCTCGCCCACGGAGACTTATGGATCCAATAGGATTCCGGAATGCTCTACGGGAACCAATGCCTCCCAGTACTTCTCTCAATGGCCTGGTCAGTGACTGGCATAACAGACTGCTGACTGCCATTGATGAGATAGCTCCCCAACGCCCTCTCCGGCCCCGTCTCAAGCGAACTCCCTGGTACACCGAGGAGCTTCGCGACAAGAAACGGGAACTGAGACGGCTAGAGCAAGTTTGGAGGAAGACTCGTGACGAAGCCTCGAGAACATCTTATAGAATGCAGATGAAAGCCTCTGAGAAGTTAGTAAAACACAATTTTTACTCGGCTACTATCGCATCTGCAGACTCACGCCCAGCTCAATTGTTTAAGGTAGTTCGATCCCTCACTGCCCTGATTGAAGGGCAACAAAACAGCCAATTGGACATCAGCTGTGAGGCATTTGCGAGTCATTTTGCGGACAAAATCTCGACACTCCGCCACAACCTCCCTCCAACCTTAGATACAAAAAGTGAACTAGAGGCCCCTTGGCCGTCTTTGGAGAAAACTATGAGTAACTTCAGACGACTCATGCTGACCGAAGTGGACAGGATTCTAGCGACAACAAGACCAACTACATGCCCACTAGATCCTTGCCCATCCTGGCTCTTGAAAACAGCTGGCATAAAGATAATGGGCCCCCTCCAGGAGATAATCAACCTATCTCTAACAACAGGAGAATTCCCGGAGGGTTTGAAAGAGGCTGTGGTACGTCCACTGTTGAAAAAAACATCTCTAAACCCACAAGAGCCTAACAACTACAGGCCCGTGTCTCACTTAGCGTTTCTGGGCAAGATGATAGAAAGGGCAGTCGCAAACCAACTGACAGAATACCTGGAAGAAGCTTCGGTCCTAGACCCATCCCAGTCAGGCTTCCGGCCTGGCCATGGGGTAGAGACAGCGCTAGTCGCCCTGACGGACGACCTCCGCCGCCAGTTGGATCGAGGCGGGTCGGCACTGCTGATATTATTAGACCTCTCAGCAGCGTTCGACACAGTCGATCACGAGCTTCTAGCTCGCCGCCTCATCGATGCTGGAATACAAGGGACAGCCCTTCAATGGCTGATCTCCTTCCTCCAGGATCGTGGACAGAGGGTTGCAATAGGAGAGAAAACATCAGGCCGCCGGCAACTTACTTGTGGAGTCCCACAAGGAGCAGTCCTCTCTCCTATCCTATTCAACATCTTCATGCGCCCTCTCGCACAGCTGGTACCGATGTTTGGGCTGGGTTGCCATCAATATGCAGATTACACCCAGCTCTTCCTCCTGATGGATGGCTGCCCTGACTCTCCCCCAGAAGCATTAGCCAGCTACCTGGAAGCAGTGACGAGATGGCTCAAGCAGAGTCATCTGAAGCTCAATCCTTCAAAGACGGAGGTCCTGTGGCTAGGTAGGAAGGGCTCATGCGAGGAAACGCGCCTGCCTACCCTGGATGGCATGCAGCTCTCTATGGCTCACTCTGTCAGGAACCTAGGCGTGATTCTGGACGCCTCCCTCACAATGGAGGCCCAGATCACAAAGGTAGCGCGGCTGGCATTCTACCATCTCCACCAAGCCAAACTACTAGCGCCCTACCTGGCCCCGGAACACCTAGACACAGTGATCCATGCGACGGTCACCTCTAGACTGGACTTTTGTAACTCGCTCTATGCAGGCCTGCCCTTAGCCCTGACCCGAAAACTACAACTAGTTCAAAATGCAGCAGCCAGGATCCTCACGGCAACACCGTGGAGGTCCCATATCCAGCCTATTCTCCATCAGCTGCAATGGTTACCAGTTGAATTCTGGATCAGACTAAAGGTTCTGGTAATTACCTTCAAGGCCATATGCGGTCAGGGCCCAGTGTACCTGAGGGACCGCCTCCCCGCCTATGCTCCCAAAAGAGCTCTACGCTCTACTGCCTCCAATCAGCTAAGGATCCCTGGCCCTAAAGAAGTCCGTCTAGTCTCGACCAGGGCCAGAGCATTCTCTGTTCTGGCCCCTACCTGGTGGAACGAGCTCCCAGAGGAGATCAGGGCCCTGACGGAGCTTAAACAGTTCCACAGGGCCTGCAAAAAGGAGCTCCTCCACCAGGCATTTGGCCGAGACCAGATGTAATCTACAGCGACCAAGGGCCCCTGCTCCCCCCCACGCCCCCCTCAGAATTCAATCAATAAGCCACCCCCCTCAGAATCCCATCAAGCCCTGGACCTGTTTGTATTATGATTGTTTATTGTTATACTGTGTTGTGTTTGGTTGCAATTGTTGGTTATTGATGTACATGTTCTACAGACTGTTTTATGCATGGTTCTCTCTTATAATGTAAACCGCCCTGAGCCTCCGGGGAGGGCGGTATAGAAGTATGATTAAATAAATAAATAAATAAATAAATAAATAAATAAATAAATAAATAAATAAATAAATAAATAAATAAATAAATAAATAAATAAATAAGTGATCTTTTCTGATTACAAGTTTAGCAATAATACAGAAGTGGCAATACAAAAGTGGCATATGATTTATGTCTTCATGCGGAATTGGCCTCTAGCTTAATATTCTAACCACACATCTCCTCAGATGCACTCTGTAGGATATTCTTCATAAGCTGTTGAATCATGCACATTACAGACCTTGCATACTCCAACATATTTGTCCTCATAACTGATCTTGGGAAAGTAGAATGTGGAGCACAGACTAAAGATTGCCTGCCCCTTCATCATTTTTATCAATGATCTGGATGAGGGGATGGAGGGACTACTCATTACATTTGCAGATGATACCATGTTGGAAGGAGTAGTAAATATCCCAGAAGATAGAGACTTTAATGAGATCTGAACATGCTGGACAAGTAAGTAAATGAGAACAACATAAATTCAATTAGGAGAATTGCAGATTTTGATTTCTTGGTCACAAAAAAGTGAAGCCTATGTAATGGATGGGAGATGCACTTCTGGGGAGCAGTGTGTATGAATGAGATCTTGGGGGTACTTGGGGACTGTAAGCTAAATATGAGCATTAATGTGAGGTGGCAGTAAAGAAAGTGAATGCAGTCTTGAGCTGTATCAACAGAGGGACCTCCTCAAAATCACAAGATGTCATAGTCCCATTGTATACCACATTGGTCAGACCCCACCTGGAGTACTATTTACAGTTCTGGAGGACTTACTGCAAAAAGGAAGTGGAGAAAATTGAGAAGATTTTGAGGAGAGCAACAAAGATGATTCAGGGCCTGGTGACCAAACTCCATGAGGAAAGGCTGAGGAACTTGGAGGTGTTCAGCTTGGAGAAGAGGAGGTTGAGAGGGGACATGATTGCTCCCTTTAAATGTTTGAAAGGTTATAACTTACAGGAGGGCAAGAAGTGGTTCCTGTTGGCAGCAGAAGATAGGGCCTGCAGTAACAGGTCTAAACTACATATAGAACGGTATCGGCTAGAAAATGTTCACAGTCCGAGTAGTTCAGCAGTGGAATTGGATGACTAAGGAGGTGGTGAGATCCTCCTAATTGGTGGTCTTAAGCAGCAGCTGAAGATATTGTTATCATGGATATTTTAGGCTGATCCTGCAATGAGCCTTCCAACTCTATAATTCTATGATTTTCCCAAATGTGCCATTTCCCCCTTGTTCCTCATAATGAAGTGAAATAAATTTGTTCCATTAACCTATATGGGACAAAATAAGGTAGTGACTGTAGGGCAATGGATGGATAAATTACTCACATCAATGTTTTTGTTTTTGTTTTGTTTTTTGCAATAGCAGGCCTAGTTATTTTATTCAGTACTTAATCATATCTTGCACTGGCTTCCAGCATAACATTACCATGTTATCTGAGTCTGGATGTGACTCTATGCACAATTTGAATTAAGTGCCATCAAAGCACATAGGATCTGATGTCAATAAGAAAATGGGTTTACACTGCAATATCAAAAGTAAAATATGCTGAATAATAACACATCACTGGTAAATTGTTGAAAACTACTACTTTCAGAGGCCCATGTGTGGATGTGGCTGCAGAAAAAAACATTCTTTTAAAACAAGAGTTTTGGTTGAGTGCATGATCGTTCAGATAAACACCAATCAAGTAATTGCCTATAGAGGATGGAAAATATATTTCTAGGGTCTTCAATATAAGTGTCTAATAGTAGAAGCCACTTCTGAAAGTAATTGTAAATCTTTCTTTTTTTGCTTGACAAGAGTTCCTAGAAGCAGATTCCCCCCACCAGTGCAATCGAACCCCAGACTTATTGAAAACAAAGAATTAAGAAAAACGACTTAAATTGATTTTTTTTCTTGCAACTGAGTCCCTACCAAATAAAGAGTGCAACCATGCATGGGCTTGGAGAACAGGACTCATTACTAGAAAATGAGGATGTAGAAAAGCCACTCAATAGAAATATTGATTTCTGTGGATGGTTAGAGCAGCAGAATGCGGTATTTAGAATATGGACAGAGGGATTCTTTGAGTATTTTTGATTTACTTCATTGCCTCTAAATCGAATGATTGATGGACTGAGGAGGGACATATACTTTGTCTGTCACAGAGAGGAAGCAAATGACCAGCATGGCATAGAGTGTGGTTCTCTTCCTTAGGAAAGCAGGAGAACAGTAGCCTAATGCTAAAAGAAATAATGTTAGAGTTGAGTGTTATTCATTGGTTTATTTATCTGATTATAGCTAGCAAGGGAGCAATCAATAAGTGTAGTTTGGAGTAAATTGAACACTGGTTACCTGCTATTATCTGAGAAGGTTACTTGGAAATTGTCAACATAACCTGTCCTAAGTAAATAAGTTGTTTAAAACAAAGATTGCAGATAGAAAAAGAGTGCCACAAGGTGCCTCTCGGATCATACACAACCTAAGAGAAAGATGTGATTATTTTATTATTTGGTGAGGAATGTTCTGGGAAAAGAGTAGAGAGCCACACCACTACAGTGAGAGGGATTTGCCTTTCAGTTTCTCATGCAAACTGGGAATTGGAGGCTAGGATCAGCAATAAGGAAATCAGTCCAGAACACAAGTTGCAAGTTCAGTAACAGATGCACTGCTTTCACATAGCCAATCCCTTGTTGTTGATTTTAATATCACATGAAGCACCTGCCAGCCACCTGAGCCCTGCTCCTGCAAACCCTTGCCCATTACTCATGTGGAGCTGGTTTGCTGGCTGCCTCTTCCTCAGAAGAGTCCTTTGTATCACTTGGCTCTTCTGGAGCTGGCTGGTCCATGATATCAGGGTGCTGAGAATTCTGACTAAAAAACAAAAAATCTAGTGAACCAGATTCATCTGTAAGAACAAGGATTCTCAACCAGGGGTCCATGGAACCCTGGGATCCACAGGAGTTTGGAAAGGGGTCTGCATAAGCACTGAAGTGGTGTAATATGGGGGGTCTGGGCTGTCTTATCAGCTCCTACTCTTCTTTCTGGCCTACATGAGGCAAAACTGCCATAGTAGTAGTAAAGGTGGGGCGAAGGGAGCAAAACGAGGGCTAAAGGTGCTGATAATAATGTCACTTCTGAGGGTGTGGCAGGGGATGTGGCAAGCTGACATCACTTCTGTGGTGTCTCAAAGTATGAACAATTATTTCATTGGCTCCTCTGCAATCAAATGTTTGAAAAAGACTGTGTAAAAAGAATGATTAAAGGTGTTTGCTATAGGAAACCAATATAAATATCAATATATATCAACCATTCTCAAATTATATGAGCTCCCCCAATATGTAAATAATAACTAACAGATGATGAAATTAGATATTTCTTTGTGACCCAAAGCTAGAATCAATGGGTCAATTGTTTGGGTCAAACAGGTCAATGGAGCAGTTATAGTCAGGGCAAAGATAAATCATTAGGGGCACTGATATTGTACAGTAACTGATAGATAAGAAAAAATGTCAGTGGAGGATCATAAGGCAAAGGGTTAATGAAAGGGAAAAGCTGAGGGGGGAGGTCTAGAAATTGAGTTTTCCAAAACTCCAGATTTTAGGGCAATGTCATGTTTTCTTTCATGCCTCCCAATCCTCTGCTTTGCAACTGGCTCTGTTCTACAAATCATTCTACTTAAAGATACTTAAAAATGAATTATAAACCAGCTTTAGCTGAAGAGTTGTTTGCTTCTTCAGAACAGAAACATTAAAAAGAAATCTACTTTGATAGAAAAGAAGCATATTTCTTAAGAGTGATATCAAGAGATTTGTGAAGCCAGCGTCTTAATGCTATCGTTTTCACTTTATTAAAAACCAGATTACATGAATGGCAATAACTTTGTGCAGTGCAGGATTCTTTGTTAATTCCTCATGGAACCTTTGTCAGTGTTGTTTTTTGTGAGAAGCTCCATCTTGTTAAGATGGTTTAGGAATTATGTTCAAGGGGGGGCATTTGGACATGATGGAAAGAAAAGGTAAATTCATCAGAGGACCCTAAGGTCACTTGTGAAGTCCTACTTGCTAAATTGCAGTTTCCTCTAGAGTTGCAGTTTTAATGGATCTGCTGCTGCTAGTATCCATATTCAAAGGGTAAGGATTCCCGACCACCTCTTCCATTTTGAAAAGAGTATTAGGCCCACCAGACAAGATAATTCAGTACAAGAGAGGCACAAGCAGGTTAAGAAAGCATGCACCCTCCCCTCATGCTATCTATCATTTTACACGGCTGGTCAATCCCAATCTCTTCCCGTTGATCCACCAACACTTCATTTGCAGCAAAGAACTCTCCTCCTTGTCATTGATATCCTCACTGTGGCTCATCCTCTTCATCCTTTGGGAAGAACCTGCAGCACAGGGCAACAATATTGCTGTTTTGGTGGTAAAACTGGACCCCAGGCTTGGAAAGGTTGACAATCAACATATACAGTATTTTAATTCCAATTACACTAGACTGCTTTTTAAAGTATGTTTACATAGAAGTAAGCCCTACTGAATATAGAACATAATTTCTAAGTAAGCATTATAGAGTAGGAGTATAGAGTAGGAGTAGATGATTTAATACTTTTTGCCCATTTTTTCAGTTTTCTGCCTTTTGCTGTGGCTTTTATAAATTTGTGTGTATATACAATTAATATTTGTATATAACATAGAAATTATTTCCTACCCTATAAAATAATAGTTGATTCCATGATGCACAAATAATACGTCACGGAGAAAATTTGTGTCAGGAAACTGAATATGGTGTAAAAAGGAGATGGAGGAATCTAACAATCTATCCCTTTGTTGTTATGTACAGTTTACATCATCTTAGAACAAGAATATCATCTTAGAACATGAATGGAATCTCAACCCAGAAGAATAATCCAGTTGGGGAAAAAATCAGTCATTTTCAAAGCAATCCTAAGAACTGTTTCCCATTAATAAGCCCAATTCAATAGACATGTGCAAGATTCTGAGTAGAAGTATTTAGGATAGCTTTCTTTGTTACTCATAGCAAATTCTCTTGTTTGCATTGGGAAGAAAATTTCATCTTGTGATGAACCTTTCAAGGTTATGGAAATCAAGATGGAAATCAACATTTTATCTGTTATTTTGCCTCCTTTTCTTTTGCAGAAATGGTGAGAAACAAGGCTTTATAGAATATTTCTACCATTTTTTAGAAGCTTGGGACAAGATACCCCCTCCCTCTATTTGTTGGAATTGCTAATATGACACTGGTGTTTAAACAGCATTTTTTTTGGGGGGGGGGGAGATAAACTACAGTACTAAAAAGAAGGGGAAAGGAGCTACGCAGATATAAAAACAAAAGATGTTGGATTTTCGTAGGGCAAACTTTAATAAACTCAGAGACATGATGAGTGCCATACCATGGACGAGAATGCTGGAAGGGAAGGGAGCATGTGAAGGGTGGGCGCTACTCAAACAAGAGCTATGCTCAATCAATGACTATCCTAGAAAGAAGAAAACACTGCAGGAGCTCTAAGAAGCCTATCTGGATGAACAGAGAACTTCAAGAGGAACTAAGAAAGAAAAGGAAAATGTTCAGGAAATGGAGGGAAGGACAGAGCTCTAAAGAAGAGTGCCTAAAGGTTACTAGGCACTGTAGATCAATCATCAGAAAGGCCAAAGCTGAGAGTGAGCTAAGATTGGCCAGGGAAGCCCATTGTAACAAGAAAAGATTTTTCAGTTATGTGAGGAGCAAACGTAAAGAAAAGGAGACAATAGGCCTGCTGTTGGGTGCAGATGGACAAACTCTAATGGAAGATGCAGAGAAAGCAGAAAGGCTTAGCACCTATTTTACATCTGTTTTTTCCCCACAGGTCAAAGTGTTTAGGCACATCTAAAGATAGCAGTAGCCAAAGGATAGTGTCTGGGTGGCAGGTTGACATGGATAGAGAGGCTGTCAAGAGGCATTTAGCTCCACTGGATGAGTTCAAATCCCCTGGGCCAGATGAAATGCACCCGAGAGTGCTCAAAAAACTTTCCGGAAAACTTGCAGAACCCTTGTCCATAATCTTCGGGACCTCTTTAAGGACTGGAGATGTCCCGGAGGACTGGAAGAGAGCAAACGTTATTCCGATCTTCAAAAAAGGGAGGAAGGAAGACCCGGGAAACTACAGACCAGTGAGTCTGACCTGTGTTGTGGGGAAGATAATGGAGCAGATATTAAAGGGAGCGATCTGCAAACATCTGGAGGACAATTTGGTGATCCAAGGAAGTCAGCATGGATTTGTCTCCAACAGGTCCTGTCAGACCAACCTGGTTTCCTTTTTTGACCAAGTAACAGGTTTGCTGGATCGTGGAAATTCGGTTGATGTTGTTTACTAGTATTTTAGTAAAGCTTTTGATAAGGTTCCCCATGATGTTCTAATGGATAAATTGAAGGACTGCAATCTGGATTTTCGGATAGTTAGGTGGATAGGGAATTGGTTAGAGAACCGCACTCAAAAAGTCGTTGTCAATGGTGTTTCATCAGACTGGAGGGAGGTGAGTAGTGGGGTACCTCAGGGCTCGGTGCTCGGCCCGGTATTTTTTAACATATTTATTAATGATCTAGATGAGGGGGTGGAGGGACTACTCATCAAGTTTGCAGATGACACCAAATTGGGAGGACTGGCAAATACTTTGGAAGATAGAGACAGAGTTCAACGAGATCTGAACACAATGGAAAAATGGGCAAATGAGAACAAGATGCAATTTAATAAAGATAAGTGTAAAGTTCTGCATCTGGGTCAGAAAAGCATGCCTACTGGATGGGGGATACGCTTCTAGGTAGCACTGTGTGTGAACAAGACCTTGGGGTGCTTGTGGATTGTAAACTAAACATGAGCAGGCAGTGTGATGCAGCGGTAAAAAAGGCGAAAGCCATTTTGGGATGTATCAACAGGGACATCACATCAAAATCACAAGATGTCATAGTCCTATTGTATACAGCACTGGTCAGACCACACCTGGAGTACTGTGTGCAGTTCTGGAGGCCTCACTTCAGAGGAGAGCGACGAAGATGATCTGGGGCCAAGGGACCAAGCCCTATGAAGATAGGTTGAGGGACTTGGGAATGTTCAGCCTGGAGAAAAGGAGGTTGAGAGGGGACATGATAGCCCTCTTTAAGTATTTGAAAGGTTGTCACTTGGAGGAGGGCAGGATGCTGTTTCCGTTGGCTGCAGAGGAGAGGACACGCAGTAATGGTCTTAAACTACTAGTACAATGATATAGGCTTGATATCAGGAAAAAAATTTCACAGTCAGAGTAGTTCAGCAGTGGAATAGGCTCTCTAAGGAGGTGGTGAGCTCCCCCTCACTGGCAGTCTTCAAGCAAAGGTTGGATACACACTTTTCTTGCTTTAGGATGCTTAGGGCTGTTCCTGCATAGAGCAGGGTGTTGGACTACATGGCCTGTATGGCCCCTTCCAACTCTATGATTCTATGATTCTAAATAACCTCTCTTATTTTCTATTCTCTAACCATTTTTTCTTAATCTTCCAAACCACGGATCATCAGTTCACTTTTTTCATGCAAAAAGGGATTTCCAATTAGTAATAAATGCAGATATTATATTTTCTCTAATCAAATAAATAAGCTACTCCATCTCTGGAAGTTCTATTATCTTCACCAATAAATCTTCTATTGTGGGTAATATCTATTTTGAGCATATAATAATCTTGCTGTTGTGATTATATATATATAAAAAAGGTCCATAGTTATCCCCCCAGTTGTCTGCTCATTAATCCCAAAAGAAAAACCTTAATTTGTGCATTACTCTTTAGAATCTTCTGGATTAATGAGGGTATTTGTCCCTTCACGTTGTTCACATTTCCAACATAAATTTGAATTATTTTTATAGATTTATAACATTTATACATTTGCAATTTATCTACCAAAATATATATATATATATATATATATATATATATATATATATATATATATAGGTAGATAAATTGCAAATGTATAAATGTTATAAATCTATAAAAATATTTCTCTTTAAGACTGGAAATTAATTTAAATTTAACACTCTTCAACCATATATTTCCCCATTGTTCCATTTGTATCTATCTAAAGTTTGTGCCATTTCACCATAGATTCTTTCACTTGTTATATGTTTTAGCAATACCATCATTTGTACATAATTCTGGTTCAAATTCAGTCTTGTTCAAAAATAAAATCTGCTTTAAGCCTTTCTAAGGTCAATAAAAGAATCATTGATAGTTAAATCCTTCTGTTATGAACTCTTCTCTTGACTTCATTTTACATTCCTCTTGGAAGAAATCTAATATGTCACAAAAACTGAACTACTTGGGCCTGGTTACCATTTGATTCACAGGCCAACATTTATGCCAGAGACGACTTGACTCCTTGATGGCGTTAAAAAGGCCACAGCCGCTTTACTTCAACTCCACCCATCAGGGTGGCCCAACACAGTAGGAGCCTCCTGTCAGTCATGTCGGCTGCTCACCCGAGGGTCCGGGGTGCTTGGCTACCTGCCTCCTCCCACCTTGGAGCCGATTTTCCATGCTCAGAATCCCTCACCGTGGAAACGACTGTCCCCGGGGGCCACCAGGTGTCCACCTCACTTTGGCTCCCCTAGGTTGCTTAGCCACTAGCCTCCCAACCAGGTAGTTCACGCTTGTGTGTATGCCAGTCTTGTTAAGGAGGCCCCCAAACCCCAGATAGCCAGGTATGCAGACCAAGCTCCCTGCCAATGGGCTCCTACCGTACCTCAACTGCGATTAATGAAATCCAGAATCAAGCCAGCCTACCTAGTAAAAACAAATAAATGTAAATGATTAATAAAGAGGGAGGGAAGTTGGCTAGCTCCAAAAGGAGGTGGGGCAGAGTGTGATGCCTTAAATAGGCCCACGTGCCCCACCGCCTCGGCACACATGCTGGTGTCACATGCGGTCCGCCGCTGACCCCTCGTCATCTCAGCCACCGCCCGCATCATCAAAGGTGGCTGAGAGAGGGTGAGTCTCAGCTGCAGCTTCTCATCTAAAAATACTTATTGTGTTGAGTCTCACAAAGGTGTTTTCGGACATAGCTTAGTTTTTTAATTATTCCATATTTTCAAAAAGGCATGTCTAATATAATGATTTTTAAAATCTACTTCAATCTTAACTTTAGCATGCCACATTGCCATCCAAATCTCAAATTATGTCCTTCTAACTCCAATATACTTTTATTTCTCAGCACTATCCATTCTTTCACCCAAACTAAACTACAAGCAGAAAAATAGAGTTTCAAATCCAGTAAGTCCAGTTCTATTTCTTTCGTATATTGTAATAACTTACATTTAACTCCTGGCTTTTCCCCTTGCCATTCAAATTTAGATACATCCTTCTGTAATTGTTTAAATGGTGTATCAGGTTTTGAAAACAGGCATTGTCTGAAACAAAACTAATAGTCTAGGCAAAACATTCATCTTAATTACATCTTAATTGCTCATTCACATGGGAACACTGCCCAGTGCATCAAGTAGCATATTAAAAGAGACTATGTGGCTCTGGGGAAAAAGGTGAAGGATCTGGGAGCACAGGTTGTGTTTTCATCAGTTCTCCCTCATGTTAATGGTTGTGGCTTACAAATAATGCAAATAAATGACTGGCTATGTCATTGGTGTCACTGGGAAAGGACTGGATTTTTGGACCATGGCTTACACGTAATGAGGCTTGTATCTTGGGAGTTGGTTTATACTTTGCAAGGGTAGGGAAAATGCATTTACATAGAGCCTTACAAATCTGGAAGGAGGGCTTTAAACTAAATCCAATGGGGGGAGTGAGCCATACATTCAAAACCTAATTTGATGGCAATAATGCAAGCTTACTCACTTTATCATTTCTTATTGTTGGGATATGTTAGATCTGTGGACATCAGCATATATGAAGAATATCTTACAGGGAGCATCAGAAGAGGTGTGTAATTAACATATTTAGATCAGAAAATTCCTGGTATTTTTTGAATGACCTCCTCCTGTGTTTTGATTGGCTCAATTGGAGACTTATACTTCCTCCCTGTTTGCCTTCAGATGAAGAACATTGTAACAGAAGAAGAAGAACCTATCCCGGGCTATATTCAACAATTTAACAATAAATACAAATAAACGTTTCTTATCTCTTCTTATATTTTTATGTGTATAAGCACAACCAGAACGGCCTCTAGATTACACCGTTTTCAATTTTGTTTTCCTCAGTTGTTTTCCTCAGTGGTTGTCCTTCTTTAAATTATATTATATATATGTGGCCTTTGGCTCTCTGGTTTGGGGAGGTCTTTTGAACAGACCTCCCCAAACCAGAGAGCCAAAGGCCACATATATATAATATATATATAATATAATTTAAAGAAGGACAACCACTGAGGAAAACAAAATTGAAAACGGTGTAATCTAGAGGCCGTTCTGGTTGTGCTTATACACATAAAAA
Organism: Paroedura picta; assembly: GCF_049243985.1. Classification (NCBI taxonomy): domain Eukaryota; kingdom Metazoa; phylum Chordata; class Lepidosauria; order Squamata; family Gekkonidae; genus Paroedura; species Paroedura picta. The sequence continues at coordinate 62,349,112 of NC_135373.1, read as the reverse complement.
TATAAGAAGAGATAAGAAACGTTTATTTGTATTTATTGTTAAATTGTTGAATATAGCCCGGGATAGGTTCTTCTTCTTCTGTTACAATAATTTTGAACCGTCCCTTTCTTTTCAGATGAAGAACAGCCAGTCAGTTAGACTGCTAAGACTCTCCTCTCCCTCTTTACCAAGTCATTTCAATGCTCAATAAAGGTATTTATTCTTTAAGTAGCCATTGCTTTACAACTTTGCATAGTTGGCATTAGAAGAATATTAGATTCATAGACCATCAATGGCTAATAGCCATGGTATGTAAGAGCCATGGTACATAACCATGGTACCTCTATATTCAGAAGCACTAAACCTCTGAAACTCAATACTAGGAGGCAACATGAGGGCTGTGCCTTCTATGCCCTGTGCTTTCTATGCCCTCTAGGGCAACTAGTTAGAACCAGGCTATATGGACAACTGGTTGGAACTATCAAGGTTTACTTTCTCATGAAGCTCACAATGCAGTTTGTGGGGCAAGCACTTCATAGAAAGACACATAATGCATAAAAACAGTTCTCATCAACTAGGCTTCAACCTGAGATATTGTATCATGTACTCAGTAGAGCTGTTCTTCCCTCTTAGGTAAAAGATTAGGCTAACAAGTATCCAAAAAACTAGCTCAATGACCAGAAAGGGGATGGGTCAATTCCCTGTATGTTTGGTCGCCTGATTGTTAAGTAGCTGATATGGGACATATCAGTGCCAGTAAGACTACAGCACCATTAGTATCACACTTTTGGGACAAACTCATTTGCAATTATTATTGGGGATTGCCACAACATCCCCATTCTTTTGTTAATTTGCTATTTCTCGGTTGCTTTCCTGTGCTTCCTCTGCTCAATTGAAAACTAAGTTGGACCCATGTTACTGAGAAGACATACAAGGTAATGCATTGGCAAGGTATTTACCGCATTCTCTTTGCTTTTAAGCAAAGCATGTTTATAAGAACAAACAATATGATATAGGAAAGTCCCTAATGATCTCAATCATTTTATCACTCCATGGAAGGAATACAGAAGGTAAGTGGGAAAGATGCTTATGAACTGGATGGATTGGACACTGAGGCAGCATGTACGTTCTCAGCATTATTTAAACAGCTTGGAAGTAAAAAGGAGCTAAGGGTATTTCTAACGCATCAGTTCTACATCAGAAATAAAAACCATACAAAACAACATTCTCAGTATTTTAGCACATGGCATAGAGACAGCAATTTCATATTGACTTATTTTTACATAGTTGGACATCTTTTATAGAAACTTGTGTACAGATCTGTCACCACAGTAGTTACATTTTTTGTTTCTACTCTGTATATGTTCCTCCCTCCCTTTTTGCTTTCTTTTTTAATTAGTTAATGGATTTTGAGGGATTTTCTCCCTTTTCCTTTTTTCCCATTTTTTAAGGGAAAAAAAGAAACATCTATCAATTTCTGAAATACAGAAACACTTTATAAACCTGGCTCTTCTCATCGGTTGTCTAATATCAATAGCTGACTCTTTGGTTGTGAAGAAAGGGACATATTTTGGACATTTTTCTGATACATTTAATGTATTGCAAATTTTGGCAGTTTATGAAAGAATTGATTTTTTAAATTGTAAATCCAAACATGAAAATGTCTATTTTGTCCTCTGTTATTCTTGCAAGATGTGAGGAATCCCCCTCGCTTTGAATATGATGTAGGGTATTAGATTGTGTAAATAATTTCTGTGTTGCAACACTTTCTGAATAATTCATGATTTATCTGACAAACCTGGCCTCCGTTTCTGTTTGTGAAGTGTCAGTGAAGAAATTATTATGTTCTCAAATGTTTTCCTTCTCTCAGTTTATTTGTTGAGTTATTCCTGAAAAAGAGAGATGCTCAGTATGACTTTTCCAGGCACTTCATTATGAATGTTCATTATTCAAAATGTACGTGATATTTTTCTTGGACATACAGGCAATATCATATGCTTAAACCATATGTACTCTGACATCCCCTCCCCCAGTAATAAGGATAACAACATCTAGATGATGAGCTTTCTCTTTGTTCAACTGGTAGGACACCTGTAGCTTAATTGCCATAATAAAAAATGCATCTTGAGGAGAAGACAGGCATAAAGAGGGCTTGCAGATAATTTATGGTGCATCTGCAGAATTCAAAGTCCACCTTCATAAGCTCAACTTCCAGACCAGAATATCAACTAACTGAATGTTGGCTGAAGCCCATTGGCTCCACCCTAATGCTACCCATGATATTATTTCTGCCCCCATCCCTCTTCTTCTTTTTTGCTCCCTTTTTAATGCAAGTCCTTACTAAAATATTTTACCCTGATTTTCAACTGGCACATACAAAGCCAAAATCAAATTAAGGCAATTAAAGCAGCAAATATGTATAAGGAACTTCAAGACAAACCCTCAGCAGAATAAAACAACTGAAATAACCAATCCTAGGACACAACATATAAGAAGAAATAATGAAGAGTCATTAAAACTATCCCAGAGCTCTTAAGGTTTTCTTAAAAGATTATAGATTCAACACAATATCTTAAAATGACTGGAGATTGAGAAGGTTGAGTTTCCTTAGGAAAAGAATTCCATAATCTGGGTGCTTCTGAGGACAATTCACCTTATGCCACTCAGGGCTGATTCCAAGTATTAAGGAGCTCCGGGCAAAGCGTGCCTGAGGCCTCTGTGTATCACCCCATCATCTCTCGAGTTTTGACCCTTCACCATACCTTTATACCTTCATGGTAGCCATCCTGCACGTGGCTATTCTAGGAACTGCACAATACTATCATGCGAGTGCATGATTCAGGTAGAGTAGAACAGGGTCTCTATAAGCTCTCCCTCTAAATTAATTCTTTAGTCATAATAACTTGTCTATAATGAATGGAACTATTTTTGTAGTGCCTTGCTCTCTAGACCTACTTTTGCTGATCTGAATTTGACCCCTTACCCAATTGCCTCCATGCCGTCAGGGCCTGTAGTTGCTGAGCTGGACTTGTCCCTTGGACCCCATTAAGACTGTATCTGTGCATCTGGTCTTGTGGATCTGAATGCTCACCCCATGACATTGGTTTGCCTAATCTGATCCTAACCAATCCTGAACCTTAAAAAAATTATATGCAATTGCAGTACAAGACAGTGAAAGTGACTCAGGACTGGATTTAGTGCTATGCAATTGGATATTGCTACCCTGATAAAAAGCTCAATATTTCCATTGTAGATCTGCAATATCCAATGTAGTGAAAGGCTTCCACCTATGTCTGATGATTCTGGGTTCTAATATTTCCACTACCAATCATATCATAATTGGGAATTGTCTTGGGAAGATAGCAAGGAGTAAGAAGCATGCCCCAACCCTCAGCTAGTTCATGGCATATTGAACCTTTAAATATTAAAGAGTCAATGCATTGTAGACAATCTGAGAATGCTAAAACATTGGGCAACAGACTTGGTCTCCATATCCAGAGTCTACTATTCATTATTTTCTATTAGCAGTTGTAGTAGAATTTATTTGCATATAGTCATAGGCCTTTACAAAATATAAGAGACAAAATTATATACAATAAAATGGACTAAAACCATAGAAGACATAAAATTTCTAGTAGCAGTAGACGTGGGCTTTAGGCTATATATGCCTGGTCTTTCACCCATAGAAAAGGTCAAAGGTGTCAGGACCCAGCTGAGGGCCAAGACATGCTTCCCCTATTTTTGTTGCCTTGGGGGAATTTAAATTTATTGTTTGATTTTACTTCAGAAAATATATAAATACCATTTCACAAAAACCCCTAAAAAAAAATCCAGTAGTCCACTGACAGTACCCCTATTTCTCAAAGTAAGAATTTCAAGTAGTTCAGAGTTATCTTATATGAAATACTCCCTAGAAGGCCAGCTTAGAAACCTTAAAATCCATAGTTCTTCAGACCATTCTACAATTCCATTGGCCCAAGGTTTGATCCTGTCCTAAAATGGTATCAGAGCAAAGGCATAGCCCAATTTTAGCCCAACTACTAGCACCCTACCTGCCCTACCTGTCCCCCGAACACCTAGCCACAGTGATCCATGCAACGGTCACCTCCAGAACAGATTTCTGTAACTCGCTCTACGTGGGCCTTCCCTTGTCCTTGGTCCGGAAACTCCAGCTAGTGCAAAACGCAGCTGCCAGGGTCCTCACTGGTACACCTTGGAGGGCCCACATTCAGCCAGTGCTGAGGCAGCTGCACTGGTTGCCAATTGCTGCCCGGATCCGGTTCAAGGTTTTGGTTTTAACCTTCAAGGCTTTATGCGAGTTGGGACCCACATACCTGAGGGACCGTCCTGGCCCCTACCTGGTGGAATGAGCTCCCGGGAGAGCTGCGGGCCCTGCGAGATCTTCCATCATTCTGCAGGGCCTGCAAGACGGAGCTCTTCCGCCAGGTTTACGGTTGAGGACGAGGCTAACATCTATGCCCCCCCCGGGGACCGGGGACCCGGGATTGAGATTGGGGATTAGTACCATCAGTATCCCCTCTCCACCTGCTTGTAGTAGGAGGGGGAGGTTGATTAGCCTATCTTGCCAGGTTAGCTTGCTAACCGATAATGTTATATTGTAATTGTTGCTGAGTGTTTTTAATGGATTTTATTGGGGGTTTTAAAATGTTGTAACCCGCCACGAGCCGTAAGGGAGTGGCGGGCAATAAATCGAAAGATAATAATAATAATAATAATAATAATAATAATAATAATAATAATAATAATAATAATAATAATAATAATAATAATAATAATCTGGAGTAGAAATCTGGTGTTGGAACAATATTCTAATTAAGAGACAAGAGATTGTAAAAAAAAAAAAAAAGTTCTTCCTAACAGCACTCCAGCTGCTTTGATTCGGGTCAAACATGGACTTCCTTCTGTAAGGGTTCGACACATATTGCTTTAATTTCTGGTGTTGTGGATGAAATCTCCAGCCTCATCTCTTTTACGGCAATGTTTCATTCATACTATATGATATTATTCTTAATTGATATCCTTTTCTAGTTAACGCCCAGGGGGTACCCCTGGATAGCTCCAATTAATGGGTATACAACTTTAAGGCCTTGATGGATAGGCCAATAATGTGTGTGTAATGTGCTTTCAAGTCATAGCTGACTTTTGGTGACCTCAGCAATGGCTTTCAAGGTAAGTGAGAATGAGAGGTAGTTTATCATTGTCTTACTCCTCCCTGCCTATGCCCCTAAAAGAGCTCTGCGCTCCACCGCTACCAACCGGCTAATGGTCCCTGGCCCTAAAGAAGTCCGCTTGGTCTCGAACAGGGCCAGAGCATTCTCTGTCCTGGCCCCCACCTGGTGGAACGAGCTCCCGGAGGAGATCAGGGCCCTGACAGAGCTTAAACAGTTCCGCAGGGCCTGCAAAAAGGAGCTCCTCCGCCAGGCATTTGGTTGAGACCAGGCACAACCAACAGTGAATGAAGGGCCCCCGCTCCCCCCCCGCTGCTCCCCCTCCCCCCTCTCTCCCCCTTCCTCCCAGAACTCCCACAGAGCTCTCTGGACCTGTTGTGGTATTGCACCGTTCCATCGTTATATTATTTTATTATATTGTTATACTGTTACATTATTCTGTTATATGGTTACAACCACTGTTATTAATTACTGTATGTTTTAACGAAGACTGTTTCATGTATCGTTGACTAGTTTTAATGTAAACCGCCCTGAGCCTTCGGGGAGGGCGGTATATAAATCTAAATAAATAAATAACTAAATAACTAAATAAATAAGTCTACCTTGAAGGTCTCCCTTCTAAGTACCAACCATGATTAGCTTCAAAGATTTGATGAGTTTGGGCCACCTTCCCTCCCAAGCTTACAGTCTCTGAATATTCTCCCTGGTATCAGTGGCTCAAAGTAGATCACAACAGAGCTGATTACTTGCTTAACATCATATTTTACAACTTATGATTAGCCTTTTAAAGTATGCAATCTGCTATGTTCACGGTACACTACTCATGCAAACAGATTGTTCAGCAGATTGGTGTCAGTGGGATGGTAGAGGCTAATGATCCTCCTCCCTACATGGTGAATTGTCCCCTGTTCTAGAATCCCAGATGCAAATGTCTAGTGACCATTTTAGCCAATCTGATTGCGTGCACATTTGAGGAGAAAATAACTTTCTTGTGAATGTAGATTCATATGTTACATATATGGCAGCCTTACATGTAGTTTTGTAACCTGTTTTGATTGTGTGGCAAGCATTATTCAACTTTTGCCGCTTCTATACAACATTTACCCAAGTTTTGCCAGATGCTTAAAGTAGTTCACAACTTTAAAAAAGAGAACATAATTCTATTATCATGGAATACAATAAAATTAAAAAACTTGTGTAGCAATCAATGCAAGCAAATCATATGCAAAATAAGCAATTATGAAAAGCTAACAAAGAAAGAGTACTTTTCATTGGGTGATCATTCTGAATCCAAGAGCCACTATAGTAAAGACCCAGTTCCCCTCTATAGATGTTTTAAGTCTTGTAGAGAGGGTGCCTGAAAGAAGGCCTGATATCTGCCTCAAGGCCTGACTTAGGAAATCAGTCCCTGAAGGATATTGTATATTTTAAAAATAGTTGATTTAATGGGGCCCAGTAGAAAAGTTTTCAACAGGTGTAATTGATGAAACCTTGGTACCATCACATTTCATGAAACCTGTCAAAAGGCAAGCTGTATCATTCTGTACCTGCTACTTCCTAGAAATCTTCACAAGCAGCCCAACATACATCTTGCAGTATGGTATAACTCACAGGACAAGAGCTTCTGTCATAAAGGTCTCTGCTAGTCTGTACCCCTAACCACAGTCACCACCAGCTTCTCCAATAGCACAGTCTATTGGTGTCCCTAGATTCCAAACCATGTTAGATAGCAAGTCTATTCCCTGCTTTCTTGAGCAGGGTGACCTCATTGTGCCTTACCCCCACTTTCACCCCACTGAGCATCCTGCAGGGACAGAGCAAAGGTACTGAGTTGATGAAGCCCAGCCAATGAGGCATAACTGAGCAACCCCCAGTTTGGTTCATTGTCTGTGGGGATCACAGAGCTTCATGTTATTATTTCATTCAGATTATCTCACTGAGTATCTTCATACAGATATTAAACAGTGTCGGCCGTTAAATGACAATATTGTTGACTCTTTTGAAACCCCACACACCAAACCTCAAGGGACCAGGACATATCCCTGGTTAGTTAGCACATGACAACAGAACCAAAGTAAGAACAGAAGATGAGTGCTGCAAAACCATAGCTTGCTTCATTAATAATCAAAGCCATGCCTTTGTCACAGGAGAGTGTGTCCAGAGCTGCTGTCTGGACGCTATCAAACATTCTGTGCTCTTCAGAAAATTAGTACAGAAGATTAAGCACAGGTGTTTTTACAGCATCTTGTCCAAGGTACCAGCAATGGAAAACAAAAAGCTCTCTCTTTTCCCTGAACAAATATACCTCAACACTGTCAAACTTTTGATAAGTCACTGCTATAACTAGAGTTGACAAGGCACAACATGTTCCTTTGCCCTGGCCCAACAATGTTGATTTCAGAAAGCTTTCAATGTCCATAAACAAGTAAAAGATCTACAAGAAATATGTGGACTTAAAGCACCTGCTATCTCTTTGTTTTTAACAACAAAATTGCTAAAGAAATGAAGCATTCAAATTCTATTTGGAACTACATTGGTGTTCAGTGTTATAGCCAAAAGCCATAAACATGCTGCATCTGTATGCGAACATCATATGGCTAAATGGAACCTCCCTCCCTCCTTCTCCGATATGTATAAGTAAACATAGGTGTGATGGTATGTAAAAACCACTTATTATTACAGTGTGCTCCTGTTTTCCCTAATCCAGCCTCCCCTAACTATCCCAGAGAGTCCATAATTTCTCAACATAGATGTGCTTACACTTATTAAAAGTATCTATAAAATAGATGATAGATAAATAGGCACATAGACAGATGGGCCAATAGTTTCTTTATCTTGCAATATACATGATTTTTAATATGTAGATCTTGGAAACTAAGCAGGGTTGGCCCTGGTTAGTACTTGGACCACCAAGGAAGTCCAGGGTTAGCTATGCAGGCAGGCAATGGCAGGCCACCCATGGTCATCACTTGCCCTGAAAACCTATGGGGTTACCATAAGTCTGCAGTGATGTGAGGGCACTTTCCACCATGATTTATGCATAAAACCCTGAATCACTGAAATACTGAGGAAAAAGTATAGTATTTTATTATGGATATAAAATCATTGTGAATAAACCATATTTCTTTATGCATTGAGCTTGTCAAATAATAATGTGGGATCCTCAGAATGCTGAAAGAAGAATCTTATGAAACAGTCATATGCAGTAAAAATGCAGGGAAATCAGTGGGTTTAGATGGGAGTAATTATATATGATTGCATTGTTAATGTATTGCTTCAGCAAAGCATAATACCAAAGGTCCAAACCTGGAAATCTGAGATGAAATTTACAAGGCATTATTAGCTACTGGAAGCATCAATTTTGCTCCTTAAGTATAGTGGTGAGCACTTTGTGTATTCATTTGGAAAAGTGCAGCTTTAAGTTTAGGTTCTTGAAACTAAATTAACCAAAGCTTCCTTAGCCATCAAGATATTCATTTTCAGAAAATACAGAACTTTCCCCAGTATGCTCACTAAAGAAAGAAAGATTCCTGGCTGTTTTGTAAACTGAGTGGTGGTGATGTTGGAGATTTCTTTAAAAATTTAGGGATGCTCTCCCTAATTTAGGGAGGATCACTGTCAAGGAGAAGATGTCTTCCCAAAGAGACCTGAAGAGCATGATCCTTTCTCCAATATCATTTAACATATAGAGGAATCCTCTTGCTGAGATCATCAGGAGGTTTGGAGTTGAGTGCCTTCTATATGCTGATGACACTCAGCTCTTCCTTTTGTGGGATGAGCAACTGGAAGCAGTGCCCTGGGTGCTAAGGGAGAGAAGGCTGACGTTGAATCTACCTAAGATGGTGATCATGTGGCTGGGAAAGACTGAAATGCCAGCTGGAGAATCACTCTCAAGGTTTGATGCTGGCCAGTTGATAGCTGGAGACTCTTCAAAGAGTCTTGGTATGTGGTTGGATTCTGTACTATAACTGTGCTATAACTGGATAAGTAAATGTTCATGGTAGCAAGGTCAACATTTTTTCACCTATGCACGGCCTACCAGTTGGCTTCTTATTAGTCTGAGTTAGGCCTCACCACATTGATCTATGCAACAGATTGGACTACTACAATTCACTTAATTCACTTTATTGTTGTTGTTGTTGTTGTTGTCGTCATCATCATCAAATAATGAAATACACAGTGTATAAATTTCATAAAATCCCATACAACCCCCTAACCTGTATAACTCCCAAGGTACCAAGCTGGCCAGGTCCCTCCTACCTCCCTCAGTCATCTAACAAGGGGTGTACTAAAGATTGTATAGTGAAGCCTGAGTGGGGCCCATCACTCTTGCTGGCCTGGCCTCAAGCATAGACCTGGCAGAAGAGCTCCATTCTGCAGGCCCTGCGGAACTTTGTCAGCTCCATCAGGGCCCTCAGCTATCCTGGGAGCTCATTCCACTAGGTTGGGGCCAGGACCGAAAAGGGCTACCCCTGAAAATACTTTGGGAACTGCAGGTGGTCTAGAAAGGAGCTCTCAGGTTGCTGACTGGAATATAATGGTCGGCTTATATTACTCCAGTTTTGCGACAGTTGTGCTGGCTACTAATGAGTTTCCAGATCCAATTCAAAGTGTTGTTAAATGCCTTAACAGTCTAGAACTCTCATACCCATGGGATCGCCTCTTCCATTACAACACATTTGGTCATTGCCTAATAATTTATGATAGCTTTTCAGTTCACAAACACCAGACTACAATTTATAACAAACTTTAATTCATCAGCCAGTTTGTACCCATCCCTAGTTTATCCTCCATTTTATGCTCACAACAATCCAGTGGCATAGATTAGATTGAGAATGCATGACTGGCCCAAAGTTACCTGGTGGGTTTCCAAGACAGAGATTTGGATTTGGACCTGGGTTTCCCAGATCCAACCCTGCTGAACCAATGTTCAGCATTTTTAAACATTAAAACATTTTTAGTGTTTGATATGCTAATTAGGATGCAAAAAGAGTGTGTGTGAACATCCTTTGTTTAAAAAGTATATTGGAAACTCTTGTGAAAGCATCCTGCACATTCCTAGCTTTTTAATCTTCTCTTTAGCAGGTCATGTGCAAATGGTTAGTAACACAGAATCATAATTCAACACAAATGCTTGGTCTGGCCTTCTGTATAGAGCAGCTGCTGCCACCGAATAATATCAATCAAAATTATTCACTTATACAGAGATGGTACTGGGAATTGTTCCAAGAGCCCACCAGAGATATGGCTGCCTGGTTCCAGACAGGAAGGCTTTCCACTCTGCAAGTGCAAGCTCTGAGTTCCCATTCCTCTTGATTCTCATGGCCTGTTGACATATCATTGAAAATTGGCATTTTAAAATTTGACATTAATAATGTTTATCTCTAGCAGCCTGTATAATCTTGTGTGAAAGATAAAATTGGAATTGACATTTGAATCCCTTTTACCAAAATCAGTTTGATCTTTTCATTGCATTATCTTTTAAAAATCATATCGGCTCCATAGAACCACAGCAGATGTTAAATAAAAAAACACACACACACACACAGTTTTGCATTGCAATCCACAGCAGAGTTACATCCTCCTAAGACCTCTGACTTCAATCAACTTGGAAGGGTGTTACTCTGTAAGCTGCTTGCATTTGGTTGAGGCCAGGCATAACCAACAACGTCTGAAGGGCCCTTGCTACCTCCATCAACACGCTCTGGACCATTGCACAGTTGTTTGCACTGTTGCACTGTTATAATTATCAGTTATTACTATTGTTACAGTTATTTATATGCTATGGATTGTTTCATGTATTGTTTAGACATTTTATGTAAACCACCCTGAGCCTTTGGAGAGGGTGGCATATAAATAAATAAATAAATAAATAAATAAATAAATAAATAAATAAATAAATAAATAAATAAATAAATAAATAAATAAAGTTAGCTCTTGCTAAAATCAGGGGGCAACATTTTTTTTATAACAGACTAGTCAATGTTTACAAGTTATGCATTAAACTGAAAGTTTTAATAAATCATAGAGGGGAAATAATAGCTACCTTGTTGATTAGTAACCATATTTATGAAAGATTCTTTTCACATGGCAACAGAATATCAAGTCTAATGTGCAGTCACTCTATAAATCCCAGGGTTCTTGAGGCCTGATTAAAGAATCTTTGGGGCTGAGTCTAGGCTAGTGAACTACTGTTACTGTCATTGTAATAGAATTTGAACCCTTTCCAGGACGAAAAATGGAATATGAGTATACATCATTAGAGAGAAGAGCTGATTTTTATACCCTGCTTACCACTACCCGAAGGAGTCCCAAAGCGGCTTACAAACACCTTTCCCTTCCTCTTCTCACAACAGACACCCTGTGAGAAAGAGGAGGCTGAGAGAACCCCAAGGAAACTGTGACTAGCCCAAAGTCACCCAGCTGGAGAAGTGGGGAATCAAACTGGGTCCTCTAGATTAGAGTCCACTACTTTTAACCACTACAATGCTTTTAACCACCACACCATTCAAGGTGTCTCTGTATTGACTGTGATTCATCTTTGTATTGAATAATCTGTAAACATAATCTTCTAAATAAAATCAGTAAGGCATCCTGGGAGGAGTTGGTGTTAAGGGTTATGGGCCAATCAGGTCTATCATTAGTGCCTGTATACCTCTGATTAGCCGTCCACCCACTGGCTGCCCAGTCAGATTAGAACTCCCGCCCCAAATGGTATTCCCACAATTCTGCCACTTCTTCACAGTCTCTGGCTCCTCAGACACTTCTCCTGAGGTGAGTGAGCTGCCAGGCATGCCTGGAGGCTCTTTGGCTTTGCCCTCCAAATCCACTTAAAGTGGAGGAGGGCTCCCTGGAGGATGGTTGGACCCACTCATGTAGGTATTAGCTGTATGCTGCAGTAATCAAATGATGTATATGCATGCACGAACCATTTGTGTGTTCCATTTATTTTGTGGGGTCTGTGCATGGAAAGTTTTCCAATAATTGCAATCCAAAATACTATGTAATAAAATTATAGCAGTGCAATAAAGCTTTTATTATATCCTTTTTTGTGGCTAGTTTAAGCCAAGTACTCCATTACCAAAGAGCCAGATGATGTTTCTTGATTACAGAAGACAGGCGCTCTGAAAAGACCAGATCTGGCTTACCGTAGACAGTTCTTCATGGATCAGTAATTTCTTCATAACTGGCCTTCTAATGGGGCATCACAGAGGAATCTGCTTAACGGCATTACAGTTTAATCAGATGTGGCATCTGTTAAACGTGCCTGATAGAGTTCTAACATTTTGCCGGGCTTCATAATGGGGCATGAGTTAACCAATTCACAACAGCCACAGCAAAACGGTCAGAGCAGTCAACAGTGCAAGGATCAAGACAGACAAAAAGAACATATGATAAAATACAGATAATGTCAACCATGGGGTCATTGCTGACATGTAGACATTTCATGACTTATTCTGATACTATTATCCATGTTGCTTCTTCTTTCTGTATATGAAGGAGAACTGAGGAGCCACCACAGATTCTACTGGACCATGAGGATAAGTTCACAGAAACTAAGTCTTTGTTAGCAATGAACATAGAATTGACTGAAGATGATGCCAATTCAAAATTCACAACACAGAAACTCCATAAGAAGCAATGTATCGGAATGATGCTAAGAAGCATATAAATTTGATAGAATATTGCCTCACAACCAAACACAAGACTGATCATTGTATTTAACAGGAAGCCTGAAGCCAAGGATTCGGCTGGTTAGTTCAGATGAACAAGGAGAAATCACCATTCCATTGTTTCTTGGCATGGGTGGCTTTTTGTGTCACAATGTTGTAGCAGTTGTAAAAGTCTCAACAGATAGATTAAATTACCTTATCTATCCTAAAGTCTGGTTCTGGTGATCAGCTGAACAGGAAAAATAGCTATTCAGAATGCATGTGGGGAAAACATGTTTCTCCATACCAGTGAATGTGGGGTGATGATGTCATTTGTTGACATCAGGCTTCACTAGTCAGTCAGTAGGTGCACATTTGTATGGTGCTCCTGCTATGTTGCCATCCCCCCTGTCCCCCTCAGCTCTATCATTGCTAGTAAGCACCTTCTGGTAAGGGCAGCATCTTCTCGTTATCATTCAGCAGTGCTCAGTGGTGAAACTGGGATATACAACACATAATATGAGCTTCCACCACTGCAAAACAAAAATTGAAACACTACAAGTCAGAAAAATTGTAGACCACTCTTGCCTTACATTTTCTATGTGCATAATTAAAAAATGCTTCTAAGAAGCATTTAGTATTTCTTGTATGGAGAAGGCTGTAATTTTGCTGACTATATGCCGACTAGCATCAAGGCCTGTTTAAAACATGAGCTTTGAAAGGGGACACAGGTAGGTGGATTCCTGCAGAGCATAGTGGCCCAGTGGATGAGCCAAGCTGTCTGGGCTGTTGTGGCACTGCAGACTGCAGCCAGGTGGCCTCCTCTTGCTCCCCTGTGAGCAGGAGACTTGTGAGTGTGGCAGCCCAGCTATGGGGGATGTGCCACCAGGGCTGCCACTGTAGCCATTGCAGAGTGCAGTTGGCCTCCCCTCTCTCCAGTGGTCAGGAGGACTGGGAGTGCGGTGACCCAGCCAACAATCAAAGCCACCTGGTCAGTGCAGCTGGCCTTCTCCCCCGCCCCCAGCTTACATTCTGCCACATCTTCCTTCTCTGAAGTGCCTGGATGTTGCACAGAAGACGAGGAGGATGGGGGTGGGGAAGACCCAAGATTGGCTCTCAGTGGGGGAGTGCCCTCTCCCTATTTGATGCTTGTCCCCCACAGAGGGCTAATCAGGGCGGGTTTCACAGATTGCATCATTTGCACACTAACTGAGCATTATTATGGCTACAGATGAGACTGTTAAACCTTCCAGATTCCTATGTTTAGATTCTACCACATCAGAATACAGGTCTGGACATTTATTTGTTTATTTTGGTAATTTAAAATTGTATCATTCCCCCTCTCAAAAAAAAATAAGGTAAGTTGAGGGGTTCTCCACTGAATAATGCCAGTTGACCAAATTATACTATCTTCGTTTTCTAATTTTATCTGTATTTCTATAGCCTATCTTAGGTTTCTAAAGTTGGACAAAAGGTAGCCTTATGAATTCTTGGAGTAAAATCTTGTAAAGAGGTTGTTGGGTGAGGCTCCTAAAAGACCATGGCTGAAGCACTGAGTTTATGTGATCGCACTAGGCCTGATTGAGCCTTCCTTTATAATTTACTGTATAGTATTGTGTGCTCTGCAACAAGGATCACATCCTGAGTGGGATCCATCGCTCTGTGCTTTTAATGTGGCATCAAAACCAGGACCAGAATTTATTGACCCTGACACTTGGATTAGTTGAGTAACATCTGAATAGGTTTTTAGTTGCAAAGCCAAATAGTCCTGAGAGAAAGATTTCCCAATGGGTGTGAAAATCAGCTTTGAAGGAATTCACCTCAAGAGGTGGGCTACATTGAGTTGTTTTAAAGATGCCTTGGCCTTTTGATGCAGTGCTGTATTGTAACAGGCTGCCAACAAGTTAATGTCAGTTGCAATGTATATACTTGTCTATAAGAATTGGGCTACAGCTACTAATCATTTCCCACACTACACAGAACAGCTGTCAGCAAGTAGCACTCCCTGTCACTACTGATCTGATGTATGTTAAGAAAAGTGACCTAGAGAAGTAAACCTTGCCCTCATATTATCAACTATATAAGGTATCTGTAGACCTCCTTTTCGCTTGAATAAAGTAGCATTTTCTTTCACTGTGGGTTGGATTTCTTTCTTGTCCAAAGGTCAGGGCCATCCATTGTTTTTAGTATTTTTAAAAGATACACCACTCCTTTTTTGGGGTTCCATAACGCTATGAAAACATTATTCTTGTGGCATCCTTGTATGGAGAATGTTGAAATGCATCAGTTCTTTGAAATGGAAGTTCTATTTATTATGTTTAGTCTGATCTTTCTTTTTCCTCCTTAAAATATTAAGAACAAGGCAATGTAATTATGTGCATGTGGTATAAGCAAATCTATGCAATGACCTAAGAAGGTCGCTAATCTTGAGTCTGCAACTCTTCACATGCAGGGGAGGAAAGAAGCATCAGACCAGCACATTTTACCCCAGGCTGGAACCTTGGCTTCCTATATGTACAGAAGGTCCCAAATTCAGTCCCTGATGTCTGCAGTTAAAAAAGATCAGATAGTAGGTTGGACTGTAGAGCCTTGAGACCTTGACACATTCATCTGAGCAGGCCTCAAGGAACTAATGATCTGACTTAGTACAAGGAAGCATCATGGGTTCAGGTTCTGAACAAGTGCTTGGACAGCAAGACATTTCCCTAGGGAAAAGCTCTGTTCTTGCTCTAGAGAGTTCATGTAATATTGTTACTTTTACAGTCCATAATCCACCTTTCCTCTCTTGTTTCCTGAGCACTAGCAGAGAAACAGGCAACACAGATTAGGGGCTAGACCCATAAACATTTAGGAAATGGACCCTATGCCCATCCTTACTAACTGCTTGTACCAGGAATATCTGGAGCTGTTTCACAACTAGCCTATTACATTTATGTGCTGAAGTTTCTTTGCAAAATAATGGTCCAGATCCTTTCTGCACCTGTTTCATCTGTGTACATGTATAACAAAAAGAGTTTTAAGTAGATAGGTAGTTTCCATTTCAGCATTGCCAATCATTTTTTCCTGTTCATAAGAAATCATCATCTGTGGACAATGAACTGAACCTTTGGCCTTTTAAATTCATAAATTTCCTGAAGTGCAAGGTTCTGTTTTCTTGAAAAAAGGAAAATGCAGTGAACTTTCTGGGATACTGGTTGCTTGATTCATAAACTATCTGGATAAATGACATGCTACAAACCTTCCAACATTCTGTGAGGCTGGTAATATATGGTGTCTCATTTCTTCAGCTGCCACTGTAGCCGTGCCAAGAAGCATTTAGTTGATGGCAAACAGGATGCAAGTTAGCAATGTGGGCTTATAGCATAACAAACTAATGCTATTATCATGGTGTGCAGAAGTAAAAAAGCTCAGGAAATGGATTTAAACCTGAGCATCATAGCTAAGATAAAAGGGGCGAGTGGGAAGGAGAAATCTCATTTTCATGGTTGAACTACTCAGGGAAAACCAGCATGGACTTTCCAGATAAAACACTTTACCAAAAGAGTTTGTTAGATGAATAGCCCTCTACTCTCACAAGAAGTGTTCAAAGGGTATGTGGCAGAACCAGCCACCTGCTTGACAGATGCCAAGCCTTTGGGCCCAGTTCCAGCCCTCCACCTTTTCCCTGTGTGGGGTCTATCCCTTTCTATCGCTGCCACTACTCACTGACTGCAATACCCCTTCCCAAGGGACAGTGAGACCCCTCGGCTGGGTTCCTGGTCTTTTTGAGTCAATACCATCAATCTTCAGGTCCCACCTGGAGAGTTCGCAACTACCTGGTTTTGCCTGGTTTTCCTTCCCAATGCATTAGTAGTGCCCAAGCAGGGGAGACTAGGTGGTCCAGAGCACTAGCCACTTGGTTATGTGAAAAACTCAAGTTTATTAAACTATTAACATTGAGATAAATACATTTTCACTCCCTCCAGCATACCATATGACATCGAGCCACAGCACTTATACATACTCCGGTCATGAACTTAAATGGATGCCTAAATGCACTCCTCTTTCCCTACACTCCTTGCTGAAGAGGGGGAGAGGCTCCTGTGGGCACTTGCCTGCCAGTCTCTCTGTCTACCTCTTTGGTGACTGCTTCTCTGGTGGCCAGGCCAAGCCCTGTCCCTCAGCTGAGACAAGCAGTGCCTTTTCTCTGGAGAGAAAATCTGCCACCTTATCCCTTGGAGATCCTGGAGAGACTGCCCCCTCCCATGAGGTCTGGAGCCCAAATACTCACATGCTCCGCCCCCTGGTGGAGCCTGACTCCTCCATTCTCATTAGGGCATGTGACCCTCTCCCTTCCCTGAGTCTATTGGGAAGCATAGGCAATTACAGCCTTTCCACCTCCTAGCAGCCATTTTAAAATACAGGCTTGAGCAGCCATTTCAGAGCACCAATACACCTCCAGGACTCATTTCGCCATAGGGTATGTGCTACAATTATTCATGGTATATTCTCTGGTCAGGTCATAGATATGTTCAAGAAGATACACATTTCCCAGGTATGCAAGGGCCTGATTTGAATCAGAAACTTGGTGGACTGATGGGTCTTAGACCCTGCCCATGAAATTTCCCCCAAAAAAGGCATGGTCCTGGGAAACTGATTAAGTATCAGCTCCCTGAGTCGTTTCAAATTAGGAGAACAGCCTTGAGTTGAAGGTCTGAGTACCTGTTTCCTGTGTAACATAATACCAGTCCATACCATAGATTTTATAATGCTGGCTTTAATTCTATTAATTATATATTAATTCATCTTAACATGTTATTTATTAGATTGGTATATCTCTTGGAGTATATTTGGAAAAGTGGTATAAAATGTAGTAAACAAATCACTTCCAGCAGCTCTATCCCATGCCAAAACCGCCAGCTGTGACAAAATGCAATATAAAGACATAATCCAGTGGCCATACAGACATAAGTTTAACAGCCAACAAAACAGGGTGGGTGGGAGGGAAGCTGATCAGGCGGCGAGCCTGGCACAACAGGCGGGGCTCCTCCATGCTGTGCCTTTTAAGGTGCTCTGAGCCCACGGCCAACCAAACAAGCGCAATGCTCTTGCATAGTACCCACCCTTCCAGCCGTCATGGAACCTCTCCCCCAAGTTCATCTTCCCGCCACCCACTCCTCCACCTCATCAATGGTGGCTGCTGCTGAGTCTTCACCGCTTTTTCTCGTTAAAAAGGCAATTATTTGAAATCCAAAACAATTCTCCAAATATTCTTAAGAATTGGTAGAATTGTGTCTTTAATTTAACACACATTCAAAATACAGGTAAAAAAAAGGCAGGCTCTTTCAAAATACTAAAAATGGTAATATTTAGCGATTCATTGACAAACACTATTAATTGGGAAGGCTTTAAATATCAGTAATGGGTAAGATTTCTTCCACTCAATTTGGAATGAGCTTACTATTTTGAGGAAATGCTCAGGGGGGAAAACACATTTGCAATTGCATACCATATCTATTTATTTTCAGGGCATAGAATGCAGCATTCGTATTTCTGGAGATAGAAACATAAAGGCAAGCAATTTTCTAAAGTACTTGGCGTTAGGATTGGAGAGAGAGAGAGAGAGAGAGAGAGAGAGAGAGAGAGAGAGAGAGAGGCTGATGATGAAGAATAGGAAGAGAAGATAAATGGGAGGACCAAGAAAGCGAGATGTTGATGATGCTGGTATAGGAGAGGAAAAGGGGAGTGGTTGGGTCCCAAGTAAGACCATTTATGCACTGAGAATTTCACTGCCACAGCTCCCATGCAGGAGAAAAATCAGGGGCAGATGAGGAGCACCAGGCCAAATGCTCCCTCGTGTGGGTGCAGGAAGAGGTAGGGCTACCTGCCACGACTAACATTCCAGCCTGCAGCCCGGCATGAAACCTCCAGTGCATAAATGGACTAAGGGAGTAGTGGCTCAATGGGAAGGAAAGTCAAAGCTCATGGATTGTGGCAGGCAATTACAAGCAAATTTAGAACTTTTTACTAAACCACATTTGTTCAACATTTCTAGACTCAGTCCTATTTGAGATTGGGAAAGGTCACCTATCAGTAACCCTCTTTTCCTGGACATGCATAACGTAAACCTCCTTTGCCTTGAATGTGACAAATCAGAAAACAAAAACATGACAATAGCATGTTTCACTGTGCACACGAATCACATGGACATTTAAGAGTCCTGCTTGTTGCTAAGACTAGCTGTCTCCTTCCATATCAATAGCTATGCCAACATCTTTAAATCTGCCCCGTGGCGCAGCGCGCCGTGGAGTAAATAAAGGTGTAAGGGCTCTTGTGGAGGAGTTAGGGTGGGACCCGTCCAGGATAAAAACTCGGAGAGGGCCACTCAGGGGCCAAGTGGCCAATTGGGAGGCGTGCATAGCGCGCCTCCCTATTGGCCACTTGGCCCGCCCCGGGCCAAGTGGCCAATAGGGCCCACACTCTGTCCCCATATGGTTTGTTGCCAGGAAAGGAGCAGGGTGGCCGCGTCAAAGACGTGGCCGCCCTGCTCCTTTCCCGCCGACGAACCATCGCCCTTCCCTCCCCATTTCGACTCCCCGCCATGGCCCCGCCGCCCTGCTGCCTCAGCGAACGCTGGCCCCTCCTGAAACACACCCGGCAAGTGAACACGACACGCCCGGCATGCGAACAGACCGCTCCCCGCCCAGCCTGTACCATGCCGAGCAGCTCCGCCGCCCAGACGCGCTCTCCACCACCCAGATGCGCTCCCAGAGCCACGCCACCACCGCCGCAGCAGTTCTGCCACCACCCGTGCGACCCGCAACATGGCCGCTCGCCTCAGGCCCGCCTGTGCGATGATGTAGACAAACCTCCCGGCCGCTGAGGAACCACCGCCGCCATAGACGCCCGACGGTAGGCCGCTTCCCCGCCATGCAACCCCGGCCCCACTCACACCTTCTGTGCTTTGCGGTGGGGAAGGGGGAGGGAGGCTTCTGCGGCCCCACCGATGCCGCGGCTGCCCTCGCTCGCCGTCCAGCCCTACCCTTAGGGACTCAGTGCGGCCAGCCTGCTGCCAGATAGGGCCCATTTTATGACGAGTAAAATGGGCTTTCAATCTAGTATTGTTATAAAACAACATCTTGCTGCAGCTTTGCAAGACTTACAATGGTGCTGAAGCAGATGCACCCTCCAAAATGTTTAGGACTGGGATCCTTTGGCTTATGAATAAAACTAGGGGCAAAGCCCGTTGTCTCCAAGAATACAACGGGCGCTAGAGATTGGCAGTAGGAAGAGGAAGGGGAGGAGTTGTCCAGTCTTTAAGGGCATGGGGTTGAATGTTGAGGCTTACTGCACAGGATTGTTGTGGAGATGAAACAGGAGAAAAAAGAGCCAGTTTCCTCTGCAGAATAACGCTGTGCAGTGGCCTCAAACCTGCAGAGACTTGCAAACAAGAAAGACACATGGCTTGGCTGTGTCTAACCCCCGGCCAGAGCAGTATTTTAAGTGCGAAGGGGCTTTTCTGTGGCCTCCCTGTCAGGTAACTGTTTGGCAGAAGGGGAAAGTCCCCCCCTCAAAAGGAAGGCCCTCAGGCTCCCCTGCATTGCTCTTGGAAAGGCCTCCCTCCCCTCAGTCAGGGCCTGTCAGAGGCTCCTTCGCAGCAGGCCAGAAGGGGGGAGGGAGCGCACTCTGCAGCCTCCTGCCAGCTCTGTCAGGGTTCTGAGACAATTTACAGTTGGACATGACTGTTAGGACAGCCTTGAGGTGAAAAGGGCTGGCGCAGCCCCTGTTCTCATCCCCCTTGGCAGCCCTACTGACCTCCTCTCCCTTCGGTGGTCAGGAGCAGACTGGCAGCCAGACTGGGCTGGTTGAATGGAAATTTGGTCTGTCCTGGTGAGGGGCCAATAGGAAAGTGCTTTGTGTTCCTCCCCATTGGCTGCTTGGCCCTGGATGGTCAGTCGGAGGGCCCAATCAGGAGCCGCTTCGTGGCTCCTGATTGTGCCCTTTGAGTTTTTATCCTGGACAGGGCCCGCCCTAACTCCTCCCCAGGTGGCCTTACCCTTTTATTTAACCGCAGGAGCTGTTAAAGATGCCCATATAGTTCTTCTTTGCACTGATTCTGCAATTAGCATTTTAAATGAAAGCGTAACGACACAGAGTACCAATAGTAACTTGAACCAGGATGCATACGCCACTTCATTTTCATGGTGCCCCCCCCCCCCATGTCTTTCAGGACATACTGATCTCCCATTGCACCTTCATGGAAAGAGTAATAACTAATGTGATGTTTTCAGAACTTTTCAAATGTTCAAGTTTCTTCTGCTTGACATTGGTTATTGGGACATTTGAAATGTTACTGGAGAACACAAATTCTTTTTTGACTTGCCCAGTCTGCTTGGCTTAGCTACAATTTCACCATCTGTTTCTGTTGGACTTTGATGCTTACCATATTGGCACTGGGCAGTATTGTCTCAGGTGGTGAGTGGGAGAGAAGAAAAGATGACATATGGCTGTAGGCGATTTAATCCAGCCGAGTAAAAGCAAAATGCATTTCGTCCAGGCAATTATCATTCCTCTTATTCAATAAATAGGCAAAAGGGCATCTTAAACCTTTTTATGACAATGGAAAATACTGAGATTTGTGAAATGCATGCGTATTAAAATAAATGAGAAAGTGCAGATGGAGCTTTGGATACTTTTTGTGGCAGACTGGTTACCTAAAATAGACTTGACTCCTGAATTTAGATGGGGAAAATTAGGTAATTCTAGGAGACTCTGAGCAAGAAGGATAACATACAGGACAATGTTTACAAGTGTGTTCTCTTCAGAAAACTCACACAGAGATCCGATTTGAAATGAAACAAAATAATGGCTATTGAAAAATAATTTTTAAAAACCTAACACACATGCATGCAATATCAGCTAACACAAACACAAAACCTGAAAGTAAAGAGTTGAGATGCTGTGACAGGGGAAGAAAATTGGGAATCAAAGAAAGATTATAGCTACACCCTCTCATGTGTAGAAGAGACAGCAGGATGCCCAACATACTTTTGGGTGCACACAGAGCAATCATCAAGTATCACATTTTGTGTCTTGGGGCTAGACTGTCTCCTCCCCTGTACCTCTCAAAGGAGCCTCCATCCCAGCTCACAAAACCTACTGATAATTCCTTTCCCCAGAGAGGTAAAGATAGCCTAAACTAGAGCCAGGACCTTTTTGGCCCTGGCTCCAGCCTTGTTAAACAACCTCCCAAATGAGATCAGGCTCTGTGAGATCTGAAAAAATTCCACAAGGCCTGTAAGACAGAGTTGTTCCATTGGGCCTACAGTTGACACCCACAAAACATCAAAGCCTCTCTGCACTGAGAAATAAAGGACTAACATCAAATGCCTTAAAACATCCTATTGGTACAAGTAGAGATGACCCGTCAGCCGAAGATGAATAAACAGAAAGAAATTTCCAAGCTGGCAATGGCAAAAAGCTTTATTCAGAACGAGTTCCTAGGTATAAAACCTCGTTTTCGTATATTACTTCCTCAGTAAACGTATTTCTTAATTGGTTTTTTTTTTCCAGGGATACAAACAAAGTCTTTAACCCACTATCTAATTCTTATATTTTATATTTTAAGCCATGTAAAAAAGGTAAAGGTATCCCCTGTGCAAGCACCGAGTCATGTCTGACCCTTGGGGTGACGCCCTCTAGCGTTTTCATGGCAGACTCAATACGGGGTGGTTTGCCAGTGCCTTCCCCAGTCATTACCGTTTACCCCCCAGCAGCAAGCTGGGTACTCATTTTACCAACCTCGGAAGGATGGAAGGCTGAGTCAACCTTGAGCCGGCTGCTGGGATTGAACTCCCAGCCTCATGGGCAAAGCTTTCAGACGGCTGCCTTACCACTCTGCGCCACAAGAGGCTCATTTTAAGCCATGTAACTTGGGTCTATTTATGCTCTGTTGTCTAAGAGTTGATATTGTTATACCATCATTTAAATGGCTTTTTTCCCTTCAAGGGCCACCTTTTTAGCCACTTTGGGCCAATCCAGAATGGCAGAATGAAAATCTTGTAACAAAAGAACACATTACATTTGTTTATAATTTTTTTGCTAACAATTTTGTTGTTCATGTAGTCCTCCAGGTTTGATTGTGTATGTACATATAGCTTTTTTATATGTAGTTGATTCTGTGATTATGAATACAGGCTTTGTTAATTTATTTTTGAATGCACAAAATTGTACACATTTTGTAGAAAACAAGTATGGTGCCATTTCTTACGGTGCTTTGACCTCCAGAAGCTGAATAGGGAAAGGGGGGCTAGCAAGATGTCGTAGAAGCTTCAATCCTACTCGCATAATTTTCAACTTCCAGGTGGGGCCAAGAGATCTCCCAGAATTACAACTGAGTTTTAGATGACAGAGATCAGTTTATCTGGAGAAAATAGCTGTTTGAAGGCTCAGTTGTATGCCATTATTCCATGTTGAGGTCTCTCCTCTTTCCAAACACCATCATCCTCAAATCTCCAGGAATTTCTCAAACTAGAGTTAGCAAGCCTATTTGCTGGAGATATTTTGGATCCAATCCAGTTTAAGTATAGGTTTTCTTCCTCTTAGATCACTGCAACCCTGATCTGCCACCAAAAGATTTCTTAATTTGAGATTTTGTTAATTGAATCTGTAAACTTATATATACAAGCTCATATATACAGCTAAACAGTCTTGCCCCTAAACAATTATTCTATTACATATCATATTCTTAGTTCTCCACGAAGCTCAGGCCAGTATCTATACCCTCGTATCTGTTCTGTCTTACAAAACCTGTGAGGGAGGAACATCTTGGAGAGAGTGACCGATCCAAAGGCACACAGGTAGAATAGGTAGAATAGAGCTTCAAGGTAGAATAGGATCTGATCCAGCAACCTAACCACTTAGTCCAGACATGTGAGGTCAGTGTGACCAGTTCATATGTCAGCAATTCTGTCAGAAATACTCAATGAATGATGTCACGTCTGTCCATCTCAGCCTCATGAATGATGTCTACTTTCTTGTGTCAAAAGACTTGTGCATGATCACAAATGATAATTTGTGCAAATGCTGCCTATTCTTCAGTCCCATATAATTATAAGACGGGGCTTTCTGAGCAGTATTTTATTTTTAGATATTCAGTAATCTAATACTGTGGCAGCAATTCAGTCACTCAACCATGCAAAAATAATCAAGAAAGGGGAAGTATTCATGTGTAAATGGAAAGGGGGGAAAGCCACCCAAATCAGAGAGCCATCTGAGTCACAACATCTCCCACTCACTTCAGACAACCCTAGAAAAATGTTTGATTTGTCCATTGTGCCAGAGATGTTCGCGACAACTAATTATTAATTATGACTTCCAGTTAACAAAGTTCTGCCCAGTGTTTAACATTTTGGAGACAGCCCCTATAGAGATAGCCGAAGCCAACACCTATGACATTTTAAGGGCTGGGTTTCAAGATTGGGACGATGAAGTGGAATGACATTTAATTACTGATGTGCAGTCATTCACTCTGGCTAATTATGATCCCTGGAGTTTAGTCATCATATGTAATTAACTTTTACTTTCATAAAAGCTTAATGTGCTGCAAAGGCATCGATAGTGGGGACAGTTAGACTTAAGAATTACTGACAGATTACAAAATGAATTGTAGACGACAGTATTCCCTACTAAGTGTTCCTTTTGCCATCTGCTCTAAAATAATCTCTCTCGCTCTTTAAAGTGTTGTTATTGTTATCTGTGAATTGCCTATACTGCCTGCAATATAAGCAAGCAAAGATATATTTTAGCCATGGACATATCCAAATAAATCTGGCACACATACACAAATAGTAAAATGGAGAAATATAGAGGAGCACATGTGAAAATCTATTTATATATATTGATTGTGAATTGTTTGCATCAAGGGAATGCTCAGAAATCTGAATTCCATTTTTTGATGTGGGATCCAGCGGGGTGTATATTGGGGCCTGGTCACGTGGAAGTGGAAAAAGTCATACTTTCCCCAGTCGTGCTTTCCTAGCTATTGCTCCCAATGTCCACCCCCACAAGTGTTACTTCTTCATCTACCCTCACAGCCTTCCCCTGCCCCCCTTAAAAAAAAAACATGTCCAGTTGCATTACAATGCAATTCCAATATAGCAAAATAGTAACCCCCCACCCACTGCCATGTTTGGTCAGCACTTTTCCTTCTTTCTCAAATGCATCATTTATCGACAGTTGTTTTTTGTGCTTTGTGTGTGTGTGTGAAATGGTGCTATAAGACAGCCAACCTTTTTATATCCACTTGTTTGTGTTGTTATGATTTTGCATTATAAAATAATTGTGGTAATTAAAACAAAATAGTATAGGACTTGGAGAGGGGATGCTCAATGCAACAAAATGCCACCAGAAGATGATTGGGAGTTTTGGCCACCTGACAATTTTTTTAAAAAGGTTGGAAGTGCAGAAGCCAACCAGGAGGCAAACAGGGAGGGGGAAGGGGAACAAATGCTCCCCCATGAGGTTGTGGAAAAGATCTGGGGAGCTTTGCTGAGACAAAAAGCCAGGGGACATTGTGACATAATGGCTAGGGGAGTCCTCCGTGTGGAAATGGTTAGAATGAATCAAGGTGCATCTGAATTCTTGGTGCTCCTAGTAGAATTCCAGGTTTGCTTCAAGGTATTGGTGCTAACCTTAAAGCCCATACATTGTCCAGGCCTAGTGTATCTGGATCCCCATGGGGCCATCCATTGCCCAGTTTATATCTGTTGACACTGCCAGGAATAGATGAATGAGGAAAATGGGTCTGTTAGGTCTGCCATCTTTGTCTTTGAAAGGGTGTTATTTTATTATACTGTATTGTAATATTGGCAAGGTGATAATATTGCTGTCCTGTGTTTTTATGATTGTTGTGAACCACCATAAGCTGGCTGGCCTGGGAGCTGGCGGTATAAATTTTCATAATAAGTAAGTAAGTAAATAAGTAAGTAAAAACATACATACATACATACATAACAGAATGCCTATCTGAATACATTCCCCAGAGGGCAGTGCAATCAGTGTCTGATTGGCCTCCACCAGATCCAGGGCCTTTTCGGCCCTGGCCCCTGCCTGGTGGGATGAACTTCTCATGAAAATCAGGGCCCTAACAGAACACACCTTCAGCTGGCCCTCCTGCCTGATCAGGCTCCACTCCCTGCACACATTGCATCTTGCATCTTGCAATGATCCTTTCCCTTCCTCCTTAAGACCCTCTATTAGACCCATGTTCCCCCTACTTTTTCCCTTTTACTGCCTCAGTTTCCTGCTGCATCTTCTCTTTTTTGCAGCTTTTCTCCTTGCTCACCTTCCTTCCCCTCTGGCAGTCCTTCACCAGTCCCAGCCATGTCCTCTGACCTCCCTCTGACTTCTTGACTTCCAACCTCACCCCCCCCCCAAGGTCCTCATACCCTGCTCTCCATCTGCATCCTGACCTTGCCTTCCTCCACTTTTCTCCTTTCCTATGTTACTGGCAGCTGTGTGTTCTTTTCCAAGGCTCCTTTGATGCCCCCTCCTTGCCACCCTCTTTCCCTCCTTGTCAGCTTTTCAGGATTCTGCCTGGGCTTCTGCCATCTCCCCTGGCTCCCTGGACCCCCCTCCATTCTACTTTCCACTGTTTGGAAAGGCAGAAGTAAAATGGACCACTGCAATGGCTTATAGCAGAGTTTGCAGTCATTTAAACCCTTTGTTTCACCCCCCCCTTCTGCACATTTCATTCATCCTAAAAGTGAAATGAAATTTGCCCTATGAAGTCAATAGGAAATGATTAAAAACTGAATAAAAAGTGAAGCAAAGTATCAGGCTTGGATTGTGACCCATTCCATTTAGAGTGCATGGATTGACAATTGTTCATGTAGACAGAGTACCACTGTATATTCAATTTATATGGATATATGCTATGCATATAGAGAAGGAGGGGACTGAACCTACCGTTCCTTCTCTTTCACGGTACCAAGCATGCTGCCACTCCCAGTGTGTGTATAAACTGTAGCTTACAGAGCCAGGTTTGGGAATTCTGCATTACTGAGCACAGGGACAGAACCTTCATGTGTATATTTGTCCATATTGTGATGATCAGACATAGTCTGAGAATGGGCCACTGTGTGCCAGTGTTCCCCGTAAGCTGTGAGCATGAGCTGGTGCTCATTAACACAGGAAGCCCCACTCAGCAGAAATCCGGAGCCATGTAGAGTCTTGTGCTGTGCCTTACCTAGTTTAAAATTACAGCAGTTATATTCTGCTCAGGAAGTGAACTGCTCCATTCAGTAAGGGGGGGGGGGGGATAGAGGAAATATTGTTATGCAGAAATATGGATGAGACCAGAGTCAGCATGGTAGACACATCTGTTGCGTGTTCGGGGCAGAAGGTGTATTTTTAAGCTATTAAAGTCTACATGTTGCTATATGGTAAAATGTTTCCACATTGCATGATGACTTAACTGCACCAACATCATAACACATGATTTGCATAATGAGGAACATTTCTATGAATGGGTGGCATTAAAGTGGAAACTCCCCACTAAATGGAAAGTCATCTTCTTTAACTTTTATGCAGTTCACTAATAATAAAGGAACTATTCTTTTCGGGTTGACTAACATCTCCTTGGTAGAAGTTCTTCCAGGGAGTCAGCAATGCTAGTATTTTGGATCCAACTGGTCTATTACTGATTAAATGTTGAATGCTTTCCCAGGAAAACTAATTATCTGATCACCAATAATTCTTCTGGCATCATTTGGCATTGAGTTTTATTCATTCTTCAATGGACCATAGATACACCATCAAACAGATGAATCCCAGTGTTTAGTATGTCCTACACAGCCCTTTGAGTTAACTGGAGCCAAAATTATGATGTATTTAGATCTATGTTTCAAATGTGTTGTTTCAGCCAAATGCAGAAGCATAGATGAACAATGAAATAGGACTCTAGAACTATAAAAGGTCATTTGTTGAAACTACCAAAACAGAATTGTTAGATCAGCTTTCATGCATTCACCAGCTTTTGTGCACAATGTAAAAAGAATCTTAATACAATCAGTCCTATGACCATGTCAATACTGCTTTTTATGGCACTTTGTGAATATTAACAATAGATCAGTACCAAATTCAACTGGAAACAGGTAATTAGAAGCTACCAAAACTAGGGAGAAATCCAGATGAAGAGAAGTGTGAAAGCAACTCTAAAGTTGCTAGATCCAAGCTGGATACAGGGCCAGTCCTGAAAGTTACAAATGAATAAATACCAAAAAAGTATGCTGTCCCTTTTAGAAGTAACCACAGTTTCTGTAATCAAAAAATCTGACAAGAACCACAGAACTGAAAACTGGAATATATGAGTGGTTTAAGGATTTATGGGCCAGAGCTAGTTTAAAGATTCACAGGGCCCTATCAGAGTACAATTGCAGTAGAAGTGACATTGGGGACAGAGGGGTCGCTCACAAGGGAAAGGGATGTCACTCCAAGTGTCCGTAAAAGGGAAAGGTGGGAGGTGAGAGGCTACAGCCATGATCTAGGGGGGAAGGCACTGTGCAGGGGCCTGTAAGCACATTCTACATGCACTACAGGGATAAACTGGCTGTACTGGAATGACAATTGGCTGAGGAATGTTAGAAATAGCTCTGAAAAAATCCGTCTGCCTGTTCTACTCAAAAACATTTCCGTTAAAGAACAGAAATCACAGTACTTTAATGATGGCAATTGAACTTTGAAACCCTTGTTAAATCTTTTCAAACTATTACGGTTAATTAAATGAACTCTACAGATAATCATCACAGCTGTCTGATTTACTGGTTTGGAGAAGGTGGCAGTTAATCACAAATAAATAGGTGATAATTGTTGCAACAATGTTTTGATGTTACTGGATTTTGCTTGCAGCATCGAGTAGAGGGTTGGCTTACAAAAACAGGACTGCTGCCCAGCAATGTGCAGGCAAGCATGAATGTGCTATTGGTCCGGTTCTACAAATGGAACATTCATATTACCTCAAAGTGCCCTCAACAATGAGTAAAGCAAGAAATGAGAACTCAAGTGATATCAGTCAAATGGGGAATGACCAATAGTTAAAAACGACTTTTAGATAAGCAAGGCTTCTTTTAACACTATAATATGGAGGAAGTTAACAGATATTTTTTAATCACTGAAGTGGCACAACTGGGGAAAAAAGCATTTGCTAAATTTCTTCCTGCTTCAAGAGACATAGGTGTATCTGTCTTTAAATTAAAATTATAAGCTAGAGGTATATCAACTACTGGTTGTATCAAATTTCTCATTGCTCCATATCCTGAAATAAAGACAATTGGCATAATTATATGTGCCTGAAAAGTGTGGGATCCCCAAGTGGCTATCCAAACTGGTTATCAGCCCTTGGGCAGCCCACACTGGCTCAAAGCTTAGACAACAGCCCTGCCTTCCTTCTCTATTTCTGCAGAATATTGTACATATGGAGAAAGAGTCCCATGAACCCTTGATCTCACACCATGCAGTGAAAGGGATGAATTGATAATGTGTAGCATTGCTGGATTTACCACTCGAACCCCCCTCCCCCGAGTGGATGATTTGGGTGTATCCCCCCATCTTAAGGTATCTTAGGGTACTTGCCAGTCCATACGGAATTGCTCTTGGACCCTTTCTTACTGCTGGATAAGCAGGGAGAAGCTATGGTCAAGATTGCCTTTCAACAGCTCTAGCTAGTTAGCCAGCTGCAGTGTTCCATTCCTGCATTCAGTGGGCTTTACTTCTAGTCATCAGTAAATCTTATAATATCCAAACTGATTACTCACCCACTAGCTAATTGGCCCTCCCTGTGGTTGTGCCACCATTAGAGATGTAGCACTCTGCCAATGAAGGCCAATCAGTTCACATTGCACTCTGCCAATGATAGCCAAGTAGATCAAATTGCACTGTGACAAGGAGGGACAATTAATACAAATTGCACTCTGCCAATGAGGGCCAATCTGCTTAAATTTCATGCAGATATTAAAGGGAGCGATCTGCAAACAGCTGGAGGACAATTTGGTGATCCAAGGAAGTCAGCATGGATTTGTCTCCAACAGGTCCTGTCAGACCAACCTGGTTTCCTTTTTTGACCAAGTAACAGGTTTGCTGGATCGTGGAAATTTGGTTGATGTCGTTTACTTGGATTTTAGTAAAGCTGTTGATAAGGTTCCCCATGATGTTCTGATGGATAAATTGAAGGACTGCAATCTGGATTTTCAGATAGTTAGGTGGATAGGGAATTGGTTAAAGAACCGCACTCAAAGAGTTGTTGTCAATGGTGTTTCATCAGACTGGAGGGAGGTGAGTAGCGGGGTACCTCAGGGCTCGGGGCTCGGTCCGGTACTTTTTAACATATTTATTAATGACCTAGATGAGGGGGTGGAGGGACTACTCATCAAGTTTGCAGATGACACCAAATTGGGAGGATTGGCAAATACTTCAGAAGATAGAGACAGAGTTCAACGAGATCTGAACACAATGGAAAAATGGGCAAATGAGAACAAGATGCAATTTAATAAAGATAAGTGTAAAGTTCTGCATCTGGGTCATAAAAATGAAAAGCATACCTACTGGATGGGGGATACGCTTCTAGGTAACACTGTGTGTGAACGAGACCTTGGGGTACTTGTGGATTGTAAACTAAACATGAGCAGGCAGTGTGATGCAGCGGTAAATAAAGGCAAATGCTATTTTGGGCTTTATCAACAGGGGCATCACATCAAAATCACAAGATGTCATAATCCCATTGTATAGGGCACTGGTCAGACCACACCTGGAGTACTGTGTACAGTTCTGGAGGCCTCACTTCAAGAAGGACATAGATAAAATTGAAAGGGTACAGAGGAGAGTGACAAGGATGATCTGGGGCCAAGGGACCAAGCCCTATGAAGGGACTTGGGAATGTTCAGCCTGGAGAAAAGGAGGTTAAGAGGGGACATGATAGCCCTCTTTAAGTATTTGAAAGGTTGTCATTTGGAGGAGGGCAGGATGTTGTTCCCATTGGCTGCAGAGGAAAGGACACACAGTAATGGGTTTACTACAAGTACAATGATATAGGCTAGATATCAGGAAAAAAAATTTCACAGTCAGAGTAGTTCAGCAGTGGAATAGGCTGCCTAAGGAGGTGGTGAGCTCCTCCTCACTGGCAGTCTTCAAGCAAAGGTTGGATACACACTTTTCTTGGATGCTTTAGGATGCTTATGGCTGATCTTGCGTTGAGCAGGGGGTTGGACTAGATGGCCTGTATGGCCCCTTCCAACCCTATGATTCTATAATTCTGATTGCCATTCCAAATCCTTCTGCCTAACCTGTCTCTGCTGTAGCTGGGGCAGCATGTAAAGCTAAAGGAAATGATTCCAAAAGCAGAAGGGTTCCAAATCACATCACAGTGCAGTCCATAGGTGTCCAAAGTCCTCTTACAGATTGGCCCATCACTTTCACTTGAAAACTGAACATTCAACCTGTATTTTCTGTAAGGTGGCTTCTGGTTAAAAAGCATTTTAAGTAATATTAAAGAATTAATAAATAATATTAAGTAATATTAAAGAATAGAATTTTCAAAATTGTACAGTCCTTGCAGTGAGCCAAATCCTCCCAACCTACTGCACCACTTCAAGCAGGCTCTAGAGGAGCAGGAAACAAGTCACACTCTAAGCCAGGGGTAGTCAACCTGTGGCCCTCCAGATGTTTTGGTGTTTATGTTTTATGTATTTTATTTTATATTTTATTTAAGTGTTCTATCTGTCGTAATCTCCACAGAAGAAAGGTGGCCAAGGAATGTTTTAAACAAACAAATAAATATGTCGATTCCAAATGAAGATCAGGATGGGGTTGCTGAAAGACCCATACTCAATCAATTCCAAATTCATGTTCAACCTGACCTGTTTTGAAACCATTTTGTAGACCTTTCATCATGTATCCCTTGTAAGTATTTTACATTCCAAGTTCATTCCAGATTTGTAATCTGGAAGATTTACCAACTCTATTACTACAGTCAGACACTTTACTTTCAGTTTTACCTTTCTCCTTAGGCCAGTGGTTCTTAACATGGGGGTCGGGACCACTTTGGGGGTCAAACGGCCTTTTCACAGGGGTTGTGGCAGGGCGAGCAGCTTGCCCAGGGAGGGGGGGCACTATTGCCACTCCTCCTTAAGGTGCCCACCAATTTATATACAAATTATAACCAATTTATATAGAATCATGAACAGTGGATCTTCACAGTTTCAGTTTAATTTCTGTGAAAGAACACTTGCATAATTTTATGGTTGGGGGTCACCACAACATGAGGAACTGTATTAAAGGAATTAGGAAGCTGCCTTAGGCAGCTCTATACAATCCACTTTTCTCTGATCATTCTTCACTTTACATTGCCACATTTCTGCTCACATAGAATCATAGAATAATAGAGTTGGAATGGACATGTGGCAATTATTATTTTACCATCCAGTTCTATAACCTAAAAGGGTGTTAAAAGGACTGGTCAAGAAATAAGCAATATTGAGAACTTCCACGACTCCTCTAGTGGCTGCCCTGAATAATTTCTAATTATTTCTTCTTTCCCAAGAAATTGTTTTGAGAGCTGATGTTATAGATTGCCCTTTTGAGCGTGTAAGACATGGCATCATTTGTTGTTGCCGAACTATCTAAACAAAGCAGCCTGTTTGCTTTGCTGTCTACAGATTAAGCCATTTGTATTTTATAAAAGTGGGTCATTTCAGCAGGCAAAGCCTTTAAAATAACAGAGAATCTAATAGTGAAGATGGAATCTAAGCACTTTCTGTTACATCTTTTTTAGGGAATGTCTCAGTATATCAATTCCAACAGTCATAAATCAGAGTTTGACACATTCCTTTTATATATGTAGCCTTTTGTTTGGGGAGGGAGGTAAATGGCATCAGATGTTTTCACATGATAGTTACTCTCCATCACGGTTCATTTCTTTCATTGATAGTGTATGTCATCACATCTTCTTCAGCATATTTATATCCATGTTCTGCCATGATGGTTAATTTGTTGTCTATATTTGGATTCTCTCATTTTTCTTTCTCTGCTGAAATTCCTCTCAGTTTTTAAGGAAACTTTATTCAGGTGTGCAGCCACGTTGGTCTGAAGCAACAGAATAAAATGTCAATCCAGCGGCACCTTTAAGATCAACTAAGGTTAATTCTAGGTATAGCTTTTGTGTTTAAAAATGTTCTGTTTAATCCCAGGCACAAGCTTTCTGATGAAGTGGACAGGCACATGAAATCGTATACCTTAAATTAAACTTGGTTGGTATTAAAGATGCCACTGGACTTAAGCTTTGTTTTAATGGATCTTGTAATTCTTGTGTGGAATGATACATATGTTTGAGAGTGACATATTGTTTAGACACTAAGACTATTTCCTCTTATTTGACAAGAAAAAGGGCCAGGGCATGGTAGCATAGCACCCACTTAGCATGCAGAAGGTCCCAGGTTCTATCCCTAGCATCTCTGTTTAAAAGATCAAGTACCAGGTGATATGAAAAATCTCTTTTGATATTGATAGCCCAATAGCCTGACTCAGTACTAAGGAAGGTTCTTGTGTGCAATGTGCAAAAGAAACCTCAAAGCAGACATTGGACTCATGACAAATGTTGACAACTGGGTGAAGGAGTTCTTCCAGTGCCACAAAAAAGGGGAACAGTCCCAGATCCTATGCAGATCTACTTCAAAGTGCATCCCACTGAATTCAACAGTATTTATTCCCATTTGAGAGTTCATTGGATGGTGTTTCAAATGTTAACAAAGCCACCAGCACTTTTTCTTCTGGACAGTTACAAGTGCTAGCATATTTGTTATCTCAAAAGATTTCAAGAGTCTATGCAAGCCAAATTCTGCTGACTGTATGACAAAACAGCTATGTCAGTAGGCTCCAAGGTTACTTACTAGGGAGTAAATGCTATTTAATCCAATGAGATTGTGACCTGTGTAGGATTACAACACGAAACTTCTTTCTCCACCTTATTGGAGAAATTTCTTTGCACCCTGTCAGACTTGCCAAAGCATACAATGTATTTTGCACATGCACATCCTGTTTGCAGGATCATATATTCAACAGAGAAGATATTATTAAATGACAAAACTTGAATACAATTTAAGGAGATTTTCATAACTACGTCCGCTAAGCACATTAGCAGAAATATCCTATTCAATGAACAGCACCAACAGGTCTTGTGCTAATAGGCAGGGGGCGAACCCATAGTTTGATTTTATATCTCTCTTATTCAAAAGTGGTTATATCTCCTTTCCTCCCCAATAAAACTAATATTGCAGAGAGAGCCTGTCTTGACTAAGAAGTGAGATTTCAAACAATATTATCTATTAGTTACAAAATGGAGTTTTAAATTAAACCTGAGAGAATAACTGCATGCACTGTAGTTCATTTAGCAAAAATACTCTTCTAATCAGTGACTAGATGTATCTTAATAGAAAATAACACTTCTGCTACAGCTATGCCAACTGACTTTCATTCCAGACCTTCACCCCTGTGGGCACAGCATGGAAAGAGAGTAGGATTTCCTTTTTAGAAGGCCATCTTTGAACATTTACTAATACATTTAATGAAAATATCTCTTATATGATCAGAGAATTTGAGGCTATATAATAAAATATGTCACATAATTAATTATGTCCTACAGGCACTTCAAAATTATTCATATAAGCTTAACATTCTTTATTATAATTAATACAGCACTTTCACTTCAATTAGCTGGTTTAAAGCATTATTTTATTTATAATAACATCAATCCTGAATACCACCCTGAAATTAGAAGAAATGGATTAGATCAATACAAATAGTATCAAGTTTTAAAACAGATCTATATTTGTGATCAAGGCATTCTATTCTGGTATGAAGTTACAAACCGTGGTATTATTTTTTTCATATGTTTGAGTGGGAAACTTGTTACTTACTAAATGCCTAATGGGGACATTACTTTCCTTCCAAGATTGTCCCCAGGACTTGCCAAATGATAGTGGAGAATGTCAATGGGACATAGTTCATGTGGAATAGAAGGGCCATCTAAAAGAACATGGCACTTTTGTTTTTCTCTATCACAACCCTATTAATGAAATAACGGTTTACATCTGATTTTGTTTTGTTTAATTTAAACTTAAATTGATAGCCTAACTTCACATCACTGAAGACAATTCCAAGCATTCATTTTCTGGGTTTCAATTTCATCCTATACTGGCAGTCACTTAACATCGTCAGCTCCTTGTGCTTTTAACTGAATAAAGGTCAAATAATCAGACATCTAAAAGGACAGCTCATTTATCATCCTTTGATAAATGTGTCAGTAGCTAATCTTTAGAACTGGATGGAAGCACCACACAATGAAAGGTTAATGGATTCAAAGCACTGGATTTACCACAACAAGGATGTAATGATGCCGCCAAAGAAAATTTCAATTTTCATTCAGTGCCATGGAAGGACCAGTGCATCAGGAAGCTCTAATGACTATACTTTGCATGTTATCATGTTAAATTATATCTCACTGAGGTCAAGTCATCCTCCTGCCAAGAACTCATATATCTAGTGGTGGATGTGTCTACATGCAGATCACTGTCTTTTTTTGTCCAAAAGTAAATGAGTTATATAAACATTAGTCCCATTGTAACCCAATCAAAGATTAGTAGCCTGACTCCTATGCTGATAAGTAACTTGTTCCATTTACATGGTTGTGAGCTAAACTGAGATTTTTGCCCATAAATCTCTCCCTTATGACCTCTGTATCACATAGTTGCTTATATTCTTTTTGATCAAGATTTTGTTAGCAAAGAAATATTGGTTTCTTACTATAGAGCTTTTGAGATGTTATACTAATATCTCTTGAGCCTCTTGTGGTACAGAGTGGTAAGGCAGCAGAAATCTTGTCTGGAAGCTCTGCCCATGAAGCTGGGAGTTCGATCCCAGCAGCCGGCTCAAGGTTGACTCAGCCTTCCATCCTTCCGAGGTCGGTAAAATGAGTACCCAGCTTGCTGGGGGGTAAATGGTAATGACTGGGGAAGGCACTGGCAAACAATCCCGTATTGAGTCTGCCATGGAAACGCTAGAGGGCGTCACCCCAAGGGTCAGACATGATCCAGTGTTTGCACAGGGGATACCTTTACCTTTACCTTTACCTTTTACTAATATCTACTGGGAGCTCACCACCCATATGTAATCTCAGTATCTTCAACTTCCATAAAAAAGAAGAGTTTTAAGTATTTACCATGTATGTATGGCCTCAAAATTTTCAGACTCATCACTGGATTATTCAGGGTTTGTGTTCATGTCTACTGAGGCTATATGTGCACATTAATACGTGCACTGCTTCTATTAACAAAATATAGTGTTCAAGCATCAGAAGGACACCTAGTGCATGGTTAGTAGGCTTCCAGATTACATTATTTCAATGTATGAAAATTTCTCTTCATAAAATCAATCACACAAAGGTAAATCTACTACCAAACATGATATCAGTATGTTTGTATGTAAAAGCTATTAAGTCACAACCGGCTTATGGCAACCCCAGCAAGAGGCTTTCAAGGTGAGAAGCAAAGATAGTTTCCCATTGCTGCCTTCTGCACATTCTTCCTTTTTGGTCTTCTATCCAAGTACCGACCCAGCTTAACTTGTGAGATCTGACAAGACTAAGGTATATCATCTTCCCTTCTATGGTATCTGTAGTTAACAGTTAATAATGCCTTTGCACTAACTAATTTATACCCTATGCCACCAATCACAGCCAGCATCTTCATTAATTAATCAATTGCTACTGGAAAGACAACTGACTTCACACAGCAGAAAGATCAGACAGAGCTCAAAGGAAGCTAAGGGGCATGTGTTACACTAACATTTTAATCTCTTCATCACACTTTTTGTCCAAACCCTGTCCTGAACTACAAAATTCTTTTTCAAGCAACAGCCAACTCACACTCTGGGTTAAACCAGATTAAAGTTTCCATCAACAGCAAGGGATAGGCATTTCCCATCTTCCCAGTGCAGACTCCAGCATGTCATTCCTCAGGGTTCTTTATCCTATCACTTAGTGGAAATCTTTGAGCTGCAGTGGGAAGAGGGAGGCAGGAAAGTTATGTTCCACCAATGGAACATTTAGTCTGGACTCCACTGCTAGACATTTGTTTTGTTTTTGAACTCTGGTGTTCCAGAGCCATTAACTGCTAATTTCAGTAATTGTTTAGGTAGCTATCTAGCAAATACTCCTTGTTTCTCTTTGTAGGACTGGTATTCTCAATATAATTCTCGATTGGGATTCTTCCTTTTCTCACCACATTCAGTGTTTTCCTTTCTCACTTCCTCCATTTCACAAAATAATAATTGGACAATATCTGGAAACATTTTGTCTCAGAAGAGCTGGCAAATGCAAAGCCTGTGGGGCTTGATCCAGGGATAGAGATTCTATGTGCCCAACATTTTACATACAAGACAAAGATGTAGCTGTGCATTTGCTCCTGTCTGGATATCTACACTAGAACTCCACAGTCATGATGCTTTGTACAAAAGTATGGATCAGCTTTTCCTTGATACCTGCATTGACCAGAATCTAATGCACACTTCTGTATGTGGAAGGGAAACCTGTAATTTGACTGCAATTCATGTTCACTTAAGTTGATGGGTTGTCTTCTGTATTAGTGTAGAGCATCTGGTCCCTAACATTCAATAACTACTGTATAGAAAGCAGCAATACTAGTGTGATTTTTATAAATCAAAGGATTTATGTATACTACAGTCGTTGGGAGGAATATTGAAAAATGGTGGACCAGAACAGGCATGCTGATATATTGCATGAAGGTCAAGAGGGCAGGCACCTCAAATTAGTAGCCATTAGTCAAAATAATAAAAAAGTCTTATAGTTTATGAGTAAGCATTTATATGACAATTTGTATTTAAGAGCTTGTTAAAGTCGATGTACAGCATCACATTAAAGTGAGATTAATATCTCTGCATTTGCTGAATGCTGACAAACAATTTTTATTTCCACCTACATGCCTTTAACCAAGTGACTTTTGACAAAGAGCATGCTAAGGTATGAAAAATATTTTTTCAGGTAGGAGTTTAACTGCAAAATATTTATTTTGGGGGGTGTGCTTTTATTTTTAAGACAGAGTAAAAGTTTCAGAGTGGAATCTCATTTTCTTTCTTTCTTTCTTTCTTTCTTTCTTTCTTTCTTTCTTTCTTTCTTTCTTTCTTTCTTTCTTTCTTTCTTTCTTTCTTTCTTTCTTTCTTTCTTTCTTTCTCCAGACACACATGGGTCTGTTGGAAAACTAGGAACTCAGCTGTGTCAACTTATTGACCCAGAGCACTGATGGACATGCAGGTTCCTGGTCGGGATTAGGGATGGGCACAAACTGGCTGATAACCCAAAGTTCATCATTAAGTTTGACCTGTTAAGGGTAGCCAAACTGGAGTTTGTGAACTGAGAAACTGGGACAAACTACTATGAACTTTGATGAGATGCTTGGTTTAAATGGCTCAGGGACATTTATACCCTGTTTTTTTTTTATGGAAACAGAAAGCAGGATTTAAATGGCTCCAAGACATTTAAACCATCACTATTCTCTGCTCCCTGCATCTATTCATTAGGAGCTGAAAAGAAGGGTTTAAATGGACCTGCTTGCTGTTCCCTGGGAAAGATGGAAAGGAGAGTTGAAATAGAAAGGGTGAAGGGCCTTCCTAGAGGCATTTCACTCACACACACACACACACACACCATCTTTCAGCTGGCTGCAGTTTAGATGGACTAAAAATGGGGCTTCCCCCCTCATTTTCTCCTAGCTGCAGCTTGTCATGGCCAGGAGAAAGGCAGGTTGAGAAGACTCTTCTTGGGGGGTCCCCCCTTTCTGCTTACTGCTGTTTTTAGGGTTGTCTTCTTCAGTGACTGAGCACAGCAGCCTGAAACATCTGACTGGCAAGAAGCTAGCAGTTCCCCACCACAGCTGTTTTTCAGGCTTTCTGCAAACCCTGTTTAAATTTATTTGCCTTCACAAAATTATGATTCATTACACATTTAAATGGTCCCTTTCAATAGCACTTCACAAACTGGTTTGGTTTATAAACCAAAGTTGGGATTATAATCAGCAAGTAATTTGGTGAAGTCAGCCTTGAAATGCTGTTGTTCAGCTGCTTAAGCCAGCTGAGCTGTACCTGTATGCTCTCTATTGGCATTAAATGGTCATGGGAGAGATTGCAGGGAATTCTGAGACATGTGCTCTGGGATTCCTTTGTTTAAGGTGGGCTCCCATCCATGTCTGGTTTTTTAGGAACAGCAGATCAGTGTGTGCTTTGCTGAAGCAAGTGAGCAGCCATCATTAAGGCTCTCAGCTCTATCCATCTGCTGATATTTAGGCATGTAGTCTGCTTTCAGCCCAGCCACAAAAGGCTTGCAATGTGTTGCTTTCGTGAGCACTCTTTAAACTTTCCCATAAGATTATCCCCTTTTTAAACCTCAAAACACTGGGAGTCTGGATCTGTGCTCATCAACAAAGGTAACTAAATAAGTGCATACTTTCAATTACTATGTTACTCTGCAGTTCTATTTCTCTGGAGGGAATCAGGATCAAGCCAAGTTCAAAAGTCCAAGTTCAATCATCCTAACAACAAGCCTTCCAGCTTGTTTAAGAGTTTGGTTCATGGATCAACCATCCCTAGTCAGGATGTAACCTGATGATGTTCCAGTGTAAATCACATATAAATTGATGGGTATTTGAATAATCTATAATCTATATTCAGAAGAAGCATTTTCTTTCTTTACTGTCATTTTCATTGCCCTGGAAAGTAGATCATATAGTACCAGAGTAGTAGTCATATATGACTATTTCTAAATGTTATTGAACACTGGGAATTATTTCAGCCAGACTGGATAAGTGGACCACATTAATGAGTGGATGGGGTTCAACTGGAACATATTTCGTTATTACCTGTGTCAGTTATGGTACTTGATAGCATCTCAGATGCTGGTAGTTTTAAAAAGTTTGTCTTTTGTAGAAAACACAAATGGAAAAAAGAAAAAAAAACAGAAAAAATCTCAGTGGTATTTCAGTACAACATACAGTTGCCACAACATAAAGTGGCAACATAGAATTGCTACTGCAGAGGAGACTTAGTATGCCCCGTACCATATCTTCAGTAGAAAAAGCAACCACTATCGTCTGAGAAGGCAAAGGATTTGGCCCTTTTGAACTTAGTGATGGCTATACTACTTTACTTCTATCAAATTAGTCCATAGTATTTCATAGAATCATAGAATAATAGAGTTGGAAGGGAGCTCATGGGTCATCTAGTCCAACCCCTTGCACTATGCAGGACACTCACATCCCAATCGCTCAGTTATAGGATTTCTCATTATTGTAGCATATTAATGACAATATTATGCAAAGATAATAAAGTATGGCTTGATGATATTTCACCAACACCCGTGTGTCTCTTGAGGATAACTTGATTTCACTTGAAAGGTTTTTCTCCCTTCTTCTCGTATTGTGATTGTATGTATAAGTATTAGCTTTGCCATTGTGTTTTATGAATATCATAATTAATATACAATCTGAGCTGGGTTGCGCTTTGTTGACGATTTGTATGAAGCAGCTTATCTCAAAATGGAAGGTGTTCCCTAGCATCCTACATTTGGAAGTCATTGGTATGCATATTGTCATTCACTCCAAAGCCTCCACATATGTGCATGCCTCACACTTCACTTCACTTCACTGATAAACTGGATAATTGCTTTTGTCAGTCACAATCAAGTGCATTTCTCTTGGCCATTTAAAGCACTATTTAACAACTGAAAAGGCTGGATTTTTGCCCATTGTCTACAGGATTTCTGACAACACTACTGGTTTTCATATATACATGACAATAAAATGAACCATAAAAAAAATAAACATTGACTCGCAGGAGGGCATTTCGGAATAAAATGTGACACACTAATGTTGGGTATAAACAAGGCCACAGCTTTATTATCTGCCCACAGGAGGGTTGGCACAGCATGGGAGAGGGAGCCTAACATAGCAGTCAGTGGACTGAACAAAAAACCCCAGAGTCCAGAGGCACCCTGGGGATCCGCAGCATACTAAGCATGAAGAGCAGATCCCCCTTGCCTACTGGATTCCACCAATAAGGGAACCAACCTATGTGGGGGAGCCAAAGGACGCCAACCTCAGCTGCCTCCAGGCCACCTGGCAAATGAATCCCTGGCCTCTCAGCAAGATCAGCCACATTTGTTTATGTGCTGCCTCTTATGGAGGCCCCAAACCACAGGGAGTCTGATCATACACCAGACTCCTTACCAACAGGCTCCATCCCATGCAAACCCTCAGCTGAAACATACACCTCAAATCCTGCAACAAGGCTGTTCCCACATAAATATTTGGTGGGAAGCTGCTCTGCGGCATCTGGTGCGAAGAAGATGGGACATTGCACATAGCACCTTTACAGGTGCCCTACATGACACCTTTATAGGTGCCCTACACTGCCTTACTCCCGTGTGTGTGCAGCACCCTTTGTGAAGGGGCTGCTGGGCCAGTTGCATCCCCTCCAGCCAGCCCTCCACAGCATCAAAAGCAGCCACAGTGAGTCTTATCTCTGCATTAGTATTTTGGGGGTATATTTTGGCTTCAGGTTTTCTCAGGAAAACTGGGAAATAATCCCAGGAAAATCCCAGATATATTTGGGGTAAATTTGAAAACAGTGGCAAGCAAGTTGCTCCTGCCACTCAGCCTGTTGGGCAGGCTTATGTGGTTCCTTTAAACATTAAACAAGGGGCTAAGAAGTCAACTGGAGGATCAGTCTAGGTGGTTTCTCTCGCAAGCTGCAAGAGAAGCTAGCCTCAGATCAGCTGGGATGGCGGGGAGTTGAAAGCTCCCTACTGGCTCAGCTCTGCACTGTATTCTCTTGCCACTTGAGGTACGTGAGGCTAAGAGTGCTCTGATATTATGCTTGGTCGGAACAGGTTCATTAGTGCTGTGGCAAGCCCAAGGTCACCCAGCTGGTTGTGTGTGGGGGAGTGTGGAATCAAGCCTGGCTCTCCAGATTAGAAGTCCGCACTCCACTTGTTTCCTTGCACTTTGGGGAGTTTAATAGACCAGTCACAATTACAGAGAGGACTTTTAACAGATTTTGGTGGCGACTTTCTTGGAAATGATATCCCCCACTCAATAATCTCCTTGCTAGTGGAGCTACAAACAGCTTATATTTTGAAAAATTAAAAACATGAAAGTTACAGTAAAACTCCATATACTTCCCCACAAAAACTACTTTAAACCCTATTAAAAAGCTTCATGAATAAAATGGCCTTAGAATGCCTACTGAAGAATTTGAAAGACGACATCTTCCTCATTGCCTAAGGGATCCTGTTCCCATAGGTGAGAGCCTCTATAGAACAGAAACGGATTCCAATACATGCCAAGAGGGAGAACTAGGAAGCCGCCTTGTTTTGGCATGGAATGCCCTGTTGATACGCTTTGTCCCTCAACCTTTAGTCAACAAAGTAGCAGGCAGAAAATTGCCACATTGGATAGAAATCTACTCAGTCTTTTCTTAAGTGAAGAGTAAAAAAAAAAAAATTGAAGCATCGTGCTAAGTAAGAAAGAGAAGAATTGCAGAAGAAAAAGTTTAAGATTTTCTGAGTTGTAGCTCAGATTTCCACAGGATACCTAGAGGCAACAGTGGATTAATCCTACTATATAATCAGTCACCTGTGAACAGTTTCAAGAAAGTTTGGTGAAAGACATTTATCATTCTCCAATTAAAATGTCAAATCTAATTAGACTTTGCCTCAGTAGGTACCTTATCACAGAGGTGCAATGATGAAGACTTTCCAGTGAATCCCTAAAAAGCGAGGAGGGTAGCATTAAAGTTCAATATAAGCCTGGGGAACCTTTTTGTAAGATATTTCTACTGCAGGGGAATTAATCCATCATCCATTTGTGGTGTAGCAGATACCTGTGGGCTTTAGCATTGTAGCTGGAATGGAGACAGGGAGAGAAGAAAGAAAGTGGCTCTCATATGGCCACCAATCAAGCTGTTCTCTGATGAGGAAAGATGTGTGGAGGGGCCCCTAGGTTGCTTTGATGGTGATTGGCACTAGCCATTGAGTCCTTGGCAGTGTGGAGGCTTCAGCATTCATTTGTTGGGACTTGCCTTTAATAAGATATGACACAGCTTCACAAAGCCAGCTCCTAAATAATATGCCTGTTGCTTATTCATACCAAAGGCCTGCAGCAAGAGTATTTATGAGGGGTAGGAGGAAAGTCTAACTAGCTGCCAAAAGCAGACAGTGGCAATCAATGTGCCTAATAGATCTTTATTAATAATGACCCAGATGTCCTCAGGAAAAAAAAATGTCTCCAGAATGAAGCAATCCC
This sequence comes from Paroedura picta, assembly GCF_049243985.1. NCBI lineage: Eukaryota > Metazoa > Chordata > Lepidosauria > Squamata > Gekkonidae > Paroedura > Paroedura picta. The sequence goes on along the minus strand of NC_135373.1, from coordinate 62,305,897 downwards.
CTCATAACTTTTGTCTCCCTTCTACCTATAAGTAATGAAAGATGCACATATTCTGCCGGGGTCACAGGAACAGGCCAAAGAAATACCTTTGTGTAATGCTTCTGTCTCATTCAGAGTACTTCATCATCATCATCATCATCATCATCATCATCATCATCTCTCTCTCTCTCTCTCTCTCTCTGCCACTATTTCATTCACAGTCAAACTCTTTGCTTTGCAGCCTAAAGACAGTTTGAATGTCTTTCATAAGGAGCTGCTCTTCTAAAGATTCAGGGAGAAAAGAATGCAGCTTCCTATTTCCTAACATAAATTTTTCACCTATTACCCAAAATATCCAGCATCTGTGACAGCAAATTTTTATATTGTTCTGCACACGATTTAATATGAATTTTACATTTTGATGAACTGTATTGCTCCAACCATAAAGTGGAAGGGGAGCTCTTCAGCCTGTCAAGAGAGAATGAGAGTGCCTTGCACCTGTGAAGTTCCAAAGGAGAGGACATACAGGCTGCATCTACATATGTTTGGAAAGTGGATTGTTCTTATATAATTTACAACTGGTTTCATCCAAATGGAGGAAAGGACCTAGTTGTGAATTACTATCATGCAGTGAAAGAACTACATCCAGCCAAGTGTGAATGAAGCCACAGAGGGACATTCTCAGTTACTCTTTGCTAACTTAGAGACTATTAGAGGCCCACCAAAGCCTGAAAATCATTTCTGAAGCTTTCTCTTCCACTTTCTGGTCTAATAAGAACATTCCTTTTGCTCGCTTTTCACATTTAAGAAGTGTTTATGTGATGGGTCGTTCAAAATATTTAATGCTTCTCATCTTTCTATACTGTCAGTGGTTTCATGAAAACTGTGCTCATTTTTGTGAGTTGCAGAAATGAGCAGGTCATGGACTTCAGACTAGAGGATGGAAAGAGAAATGCCAAGAAAAATGGAAGCTTGATAATATCCATTTTAAAGCAATTGTGTTCTGGAATTATGGTTTCCTTGTATCTTTCTCTAGATGTTTGGCTTTATGTTGAATATCTTTCAAAACATATGCCTCTGTGTGTTTTAGAATGATGGGATGAATAATTTTATATGTAAAACAAAAAAAGTCCATCCAACTTTGATATTATCTAACAAAGTGAGGAAACTATAACTCTTTCTTTAAGCAAAAAGTTTGCTAAAGAGGGGAGAGGAGTGATGGAGACCATTTTCAGTACTCACCTGCCAAGCACTGCATTGCTTGAAGCTGCTAAATCATACCACTCAGTGGCTTAAACGTTTGAAATATTTGCCTTACAAATATTAGCACTTTTCTTTCATTCATAAATTAGTTAGGAATACTTAAATCATTAATATTCTGTTAGGTTTATTAGCCTTACCAGGGCTTCGCTTACAAAGTCTCCAATACAGTGATTTTTAAAAATCAGGGATCTTTCAATAATGTGGAGAAAAAAAGTCTCCTCTGCCATTGAGGCTGCCAGTACTGCCCTCACCTCCTTGCCTTTGCAGTGAAGCAGGAGCCAATGCAGCTACCTCCTAAGAAAGTGAACCAAGGTGGGCACTGGATGAAGGAGGAGCAAAAGCCATGCTACAGGGAAGGAAGTGGCTGCAAAGTCAGTAGAAGGGAAGAACGGATCCCCTGCAAATGTCATAGATTTTTGCTGGTTAATATATCTACTTCTCAGCATGGCCAGATCTGTGGAGACTTAAATTCAGAAATGAAAGTGATAAACAAACAGGACATGTCTTCCTACAAACCTGACAAAGCCCTAGGCTTGTAATAAAATTTGAAATCTAAAAACTATAAAACAAAAAACGGAGGGGGGTGTTAATATTGCCTCCAAAAGAGATAATATGCCTGTAGCTTTAAGAAACTAATGTCCTGCCAATGGTCCATGTGGGAGTTGCAAGGTTTATCCCCTGGACCCATTATGCACGGGGGTTTTAGCGCACATTGGGGGTGGAATGGCGGCGACTAAAATCACCGATAACGCACAGAGCCGGCTGCAACCGGCCGCAGCTTCGGTGCATGCCGCCGAAAAAGCTGCGTCAGTGAAACGCGGAAGAAAGCGCAGCTTCCGGGTGACCGGGGCGCAACCAGAAGCGGCGCCCGGATCGGCGCGTGCATAATCGGTTACTCTGGGTTTTGCCGCCGTCGCGCCCCGCCCCATGTATAACTGGTATGCGTCGCGTCTTCCCCCTCCGCGTTTTCCATGTGACCCGAAATCGCCGTTTTGGCGGCCGTGCATAATGGGCCTAAGTCTTGTTTTCTGTCATTTAAAAGAAAGAGGAGGTAGCAGGACTCTCTCAAGATCTGTTTAGGCAGATCCAGCAACAACATGAAAACTAGTGTGATGTAGCAGTTAAGGTTTTAGGTTAGGATCTGGGTGACACAGGCTCAAAAGAAACAGAATATGCGGGAAGATAAAGGTAGGTTGTTTCCTGGGTGTGAAATAGAGAATGAAGCAGGAAAAGAGGGGGGAAGGGAAAAAAGGAAATGGTGTGGGGAGGGGAAAATGTGCTTGTGAGCCCACAATTGTATAGACATAATAAACATTTGATGAGAATCCTGATCTTCCTCCTCCTCCTCTTCATCATCATCATCATCATCATCATCATCATCATCATCATTTATTCACTGTCATTAGCCAATAGATACACGAAGCAAAAAAAATCACTATACAAAAGGATTAAAATCAGGTCAATCTTCAGCATTACAATTTTGAAAGCTTTCAACACAGTAAATTACAGTTTCTGAATTTTTAGCTAAGCACTCATAGAAGTAGCTGAACCTGAGAATCTCCAATGAATCAATTTATTTAAAAATTCAATTTATCAAAAAATATAGCTCTGTGATTGTAATAACATGCATAGAGACAGCTGTGATTTCAACACTGGGCTAACCCCTTTCTGTCCACACACATATATACACAATCTACTTCACTTTTTCCCCTTTCTTTCCAGACACAGTGGGGGAGTTCTCCCCAAATTAAAATATATGGGTTCCCCAATCCAACCCAAACAGCTTGTTTTCAGGCTACAAAATGTTGTTCAAGCTAGACTTAAAAGTCTGCTGACATACTTTAGGATTTCTGAGGAAGGAGAAACCAGTACTTCAGCTGGCTACAGAAGGAAAACCAACACCTCTTGAGCAAATGTCTCACTTAGAAGTAATGCATATATGCTGAGATTAACACAAGAACACTAGGTTTGTGTCTTTCTTCTCCTTCTCTGAGGTTCATCCTATAAGATCATGAAGAGGGTTTTGGGGGGCCAGGAAGTTTTCTTAGGGCCGTATACTGATAGTTTATAGTATTGTTAACAAAAGGCCTCCCTTTTAGTGTATACTCTGTGTCTGAGCAATAAACACCCATCAAAGGCCATTTCACATTTATTACATAACATATTGATAATTTATGGTGTTGTTACTCTCATTTAGGTTTTATAGCACATATTTATTATCCAGCAATGAAAACCACTGTTTACATTATGAATCACTTTGACATTTCTGACTAAAGTTCTGAACATTTACCATTTTGAAAGGAAGAGAGTTACTCCTTCCAGCAGTAAACTCCAAGGCAGAAAATAAGAGGCCCACAATATATGGGCATCAAGGGTGTGGGGAGAGCAATTTCACCTGAAGAAGTCTGCTATGTTACTCAAAACTAGCCTTGTTTCATGAGTTCCAGCCTGAGGGAGGAAAGGGCCCTTAACATATGCCAAGACTGAATCTAGAATTCATGTGGGATGCAGCAAAGCATAGAAACCAACACTGAGGACACTCTGCAGATGAAAAACTGACAGTAATAATTAGCACACTTAAAAATATGTTTACAAGAAATGACTGCCTACACCAAGAGACTCCCTTGTTCTTTCAGGTTGAGTCCAGTGTTGGAGCATCTCCAAAACTGGTGCACTGTGCCCCTGTTGAAAGTAAACAGATGGCTTCAATCTCTTGTGTAATGAATCATTTTGCCATGTCCTCCGTGTGAACAACAGCCGTAAAAACAACAAGAAACCTGCTAAGAAATGAATGGGATGACTGTAAAACATGAATGGGAGAAAGGCCTGATGAAATTTTAATGAAGTTGGTTTTTTTTCTCCTTACCACAGCTGCCTGAATGCTGAGATATTCTGCCTGCCTATAAATTATCAACATTTAGGATAAGATTGATGCAATAACTACAGACGCTATTTACCTCAAATAATGAATGGGAAATAAACAGGCACTTGAAAGAGACATCCCGCACACACACACACACCAGACCACATTTAGAGCACAACTGTGTTGTTATCGTCATTATTAAGCTAGACTATAGTCTGTTCCGAGAACCAATTTTTAATAAATATGTATGATGGTACTATTAAATAAAAGAGTAAGGCCACCTGGGGAGGAGTTAGGGCGGACCGTGTCCAGGATAAAAACTCAGAGGGCCCAATTAGGAGCCGCCAAGTGGCTCCTGATTGGGCCCTCTGAGTGTCCATCCAGAGCCAAGCAGCCAGTGGGGAGGCGCGCAAAGTGTCTTCCTATTGGCCCCTCACTAGGACAGACTAAAATTCCATTCACCCAGCCCAGTCTGGCTGCCAGTCTGCTCCTGACCACCGCAGGGAGTCAGTAGGGCTGCCAAGGGGGATGAGAACAGATGCGCCAGCCCTTTTCACTCCAAGGCTGTCCTAACTGTCATGTCCAACTGTAAATTGCATCAGAACCCTGACAGAGCTGGCAGGAGGCTGCAGAGTGCTCCCCCTCCCCCCTTCAGGCCTGCTGCGAAGGAACCTCTGACAGGCCCTGACTGAGGGGAGGAGGCTTTTCCAAGAGCAACGCAGGGGAGCCTGAGGGCCTTCCTTTTGAGGGAGGGGACTTTCCCCTTCTGCCAAACAGTTGGCTGACAGGGAGGCCACAGAAAAGCCCCTTCTCACTTAAAATGCTGCTCTGGCCACGGGTTAGACACAGACAAGCCATGTGTCTTTCTTCTTTGCAACTCTCTGCAGATTTGAGGCCACTGCGCAGCATTATTCTGCAGAGGAAACTGGCTCTTTTGTCTCCTGTGTCATCTGCACAACAACCCTGTGCAGTAGGCCTCAAGTCTTTCAATTCAACAACAAACTGTGTGGGAAGCCTTAAATGTTTCTTCTCTATGACAATTCTGTCCAAAGTAGCCCTTTCTGCCTGGGGAGCTGATCTTTATACTCTGCAAGTGAGCTGTAATTCCAGGAGCTCTCCAGGCCACACCTGTAGGTTGGCTACCCCTGGGTTGGAAATATTCCTGGAGGTTTGGAGGTGGGACTTCAAAATCGTACAATGCCTCAGAGTCCAGCCTTCAAATGAGCCATTTTTGCCTGCAGTTGGTAGGGAGTGGTGCAGGAGTGTCCCTCCTGGCCTATGGGTTATGGCCAGCCCAGCACCTGTTTGTATTCTGGGGCGCAGACAGGCAGACCAGCATCAGTCCTGTGAGTCTGGAAAGTGCAGGCAGATCTAAATAAATATTTACAGCCTGAAACTAAATATAGAACAAGTAAATGTCTGGAGACACATAGTAACTGAAATAGTAACATTGCAAATAACCTTGGCCTGGCAGATAAAAAAAAACAGTATAAAAAACCTTACTAAGGTGAAGACTGCTGTGCACAGACAGTCTTCCTCTTAGGGTTTCCAGCTTCCCTGTGAGGCTCGCTACCCCACCTCCCTCATGGGGAATCTGCTATGGGGAGAGAAGGGGAAGACGATTGGAAAATGCTTTGAGACGCCTGAGGCCTGCTGGGTCACTGCAGCCCATTCCCAGTTCTCTCAAATCTCTCACATACCTCACAGGTTGACTATTGTGGAGAGACGAATGGAAAAGGTGTAAACTGCTTTGAGACTCCTTTGGGTAGTAAGCAATAGGGTACAAAAATCCGTTCTTCTAAGGAGCAACCATGAAAGAAGCATGTGGGCACATAACATTTTACCAACAGTGAAAATATAGTGTAACCACTATGCCACAATTCCCAAAGGTCAGTCCTCTCCCACACTCAATGAACATTCCAGACCACAGGTTCTTGACAACCATATCTCCACACCCATACCCTCATTTGCCACCATGCCACCACAACCTCCCACACACATTCAACCCCATGCCCTTACAGACTGGACAACTCCTCCCCTTCCTCTTTCCACTGCCAAGCTCTAGCACCCGTTGTATTCTTGGAGACAATGGGCTTTGCCCCTAGTTTTCATAATAAAACTAGGTAGTGCGTAGCGACATTCTCTTGCCTTCTTAAACAGTTCGCTTTCCTCTTACTTTATTCCCCCTCCACTTGCTTCTTTTTGTATTTCTCGATCTTCATCTGTGATTTTGCTGTTCAAGTAACAGAGGAGTCCTTTTGCCTGGGGATTGATACTCTAAGCCAGTGGTCCCCAACCTTTATTAGGCTGGGGACCGGCAGGGCATTGGGCCGCGCCCGCGGGGACCGCACCTGTGCGGGCCACGCCCACGCTTCTGGCCGCGCCATCGAGCCGCGCCCGCGGATCGGGTCGCGCCCGGAAGCCACGCCCGCGGATCGGGCCGCGCCCACGAGCCACGCCCGCAGATCGGGCCGCACCCGCGGGCCGCGCAGGCGCGGCCTGGATGGGCGCAGCCCGGCCCTGATTCCCTCTCCCCGCCCTCCCGCAGTAAGTAGCTTCCCGGGCCGCAAGCTTGCAGCCCGGGAAGTTTTTACTGCGGGGGGGGGGGGGCGGGGAGAGGGAGCTGCGGCCCGGCGCCATGGCCTTCGCGGCCCGGCGCCGGGCCGCGGCCCGCAGGTTGGGGACCACTGCTCTAAGCTTCTTAGAGTTTAAACTTCATGGAAGCAAACACACAAAGAGGCAGACGATACTAATTTAGGTGCATGTTTCAGGAGAAAGGATATTGAAGATGTTCTGAAAGTGAAGCTGAAGAGAAGACCAAGGGGGGCAGCCTCTATTGGAGTCTGTCTTCTATTAGAGTTTGGGGGGGAGGGTACCTCAGAAATCCTTGCTATACCATAATTGTCTTTGAAATAGGAGGAATACACAAAACTTTTGTGCAAGCTGAATAATGTACGTCCACGATACTTTTAATGCACTAGTGATTATTTGCATGTGGACATTACCATTTCAGAGAGTAAAATACAGTTGCAAAGTGAATTGAAAGTTCATTATGCAGTGTGTGAGAGAGCACTAAATAGTGACTTGTTTCATGGGAAAACTACAGCGGTAGTTTTACAGCGGTAAAAAAGGCGAAGCGGTAAAAAAGGCGAATGCCATTTTCGGCTGTATCAACAGGGGCATCACATCAAAATCACAAGATGTCATAGTCCCATTGTATACGGCACTGGTCAGACCACACCTGGAGTACTGTGTGCAGTTCTGGAGGCCTCACTTCAAGAAGGATGTAGTTAAAATTGAAAGGGTACAGAGGAGAGCGACGAGGATGATCTGGGGCCAAGAGACCAAGCCCTATGAAGGGACTTGGGAATGTTCAGCCAGGAGAAAAGGAGGCTGAAAGGGGACATGATAGCCCTCTTTAAGTATTTGAAAGGTTGTCACTTGGAGGAGGGCAGGATGCTGTTCCCATTGGCTGCAGAGGAAAGGACACGCAGTAATGGGTTTACTACAAGTACAACGATATAGGTTAGATATCAGGGAAAAACAAATTTTTACAGTCAGAGTCGTTCACCAGTGGAATAGGCTGCCTAAGGAGGTGGTGAGCTCCCCCTCACTGGCAGTCTTCAAACAAAGGCTGGATACACACTTTTCTTGGATGCTTTAGGATGTTTTGGGCTGATCCTGCGTTGAGCAGGGGGTTGGACTAGATGGCCTGTATGGCCCCTTCCAACTCTATGATTCTATGGTTCTATGAACTACTTTTCACAAGACTTGGCAATATTTTGCAGGACTCCACAAAAATGGCAGAACTGATCTTTTATTGATGAGTCCCTTAATTGATCAGGACATTGGAAACTACCAACTTCTGGTTGTAGCAGAGTTACTAGCTGAGAGTTAGCAATCCCAAGAGGTTCTGTTATCTTTTTCACTCAGTTTCTCCCACTTCTTCACCAGGCTGTACTGTGAGACAAGAGGCAGGAGTATCAGGTCCTTCATCCTTCTCCGTAATGGAGGCCTGGTCCTTCTAGGCAGTGGTCCCCAACCTTTTTATCACCGGGGACCGGTCAACACTTGACAATTTTACTGAGGCCCGGGGGGGGGGGTTAGTCTTTTACTGAGGGATGTTGCCACTGCCGCCGCCTGAGCCCCTGCTCAGTTGCTTTCCCGCCGGTGCCCCTGACTTCTCGCTGCCCTCTAGGGGGCGCTGTCAGCAGCAGCTGCGCAGTGCCATGCCGAAGGCGAGCCCCAGCCATGGTGGCCACTGGAGAGCACCAAAGGTAAGCCGGCAGCAGAGTGGCAAGGCAGCCCCCGAGGCAGCAGCTGGGAGGACGAGGAGGAGCTGCAGCCCGGTACCGACTGGTCCATGGATCGCTACCGGTCCCCAGACCGGGGGTTGGGGACCACTGCTTCTAGGTGTTCACTATATTAAGACTTTAAAACCAGGCATCCTTGATCATTCCTGATAACGCTAATATCACACCTTTTACCCAACACAAAGTACTTTCTTCTTTTTTGTCCCAGCTGCTAAACATTACATTTGTTAAAGCATATAATAAAATTATATATAATTTCTGAGAGATTCAATATCTGATATGAATATTTTGTCTTGGGTTTTTAAAGGATATTGCCAGGACCAGGAAGTCTCAAGTTACTTATTTACTCTTCAGAATAATATACATCATGCACAATGAAGAGTACATATTGAGAAGGGGGAAAATATTTTTTTCCTTGGTTCCACTGCATATCTGAACTTTTCACCTCTTATGGATTAACTCATTTAATTGTATTTAAACCATAACATTATTACTACTTACCACTGTAGTATGTTTTTTTTTTAATTAAATACCCTAGATCATTAAGATCTCCAATTTTAGATCTGGGCTGAATCTGCACATAAGTTTTTTGTTTTTGTTTTGCTTTCGATCCTGCTGAATTCTGATCGAGTTTGAACCCGAGTCTTTGTGCTCCCCCCCCCCAACTTGAAATAGAAACCAATCTGCATGAGGCTGTGAGTGGGGAAGCGGGGGAGCCAAGACTAGCAGAGATGAGGATCCCTGATTTCATCTTCTAGAATTAAGAGAACTGTCTCCCATGCTGATCTCTGAACCTCTCCTACCTCAAAGGGGCTGAATTTGCAAGTGGGTGGGCAAGTGAGCGAGCAGGGGGAGCATTTGGGGGGGAGCCAAGATGAGACAGCAGCAGCCTTTCACAGAATGAGGCAAATCTCTGCTGGGAAAAGTGTGGATTTTGGAGCAACATTAAAAAAATTTTTTTAGCAGTAACTAGGAATTCTTTGAACTGGTACCCAGCCAATCAGGGACAGACTGTTTAAACTTCATGGAGCTACAAGGCAGCAACAAGTTATTTCAGGGAAAGCAGACAGCTGCATGCTTATGCCGATTTTTCAAATATTGAGGGTTATATCCACTCCAGCATATTGCGGTGGAAAATTAGGGTCACTACAGATCAATCATGCTTGTTGCAGATGAAAAATTTAAATCGCCCAAAATGAAAATGGAAATCACATTCAGTGTAGGTGGCAGGGATTGAATCGACCAGAGATTGGAATAAAAGCTCAGTGAAGATTCAGCCCTGGTTCAGAGATCTCCATTCACCTGCATGAATGCATTGCTTTGTTTCAGGGTCTTCCCTCCCCCCATTTGCAAATGAACAGTTCAGATTGCAGAATTTGGGCTCATGAATCATAAACATACCAAAGTCTGAGAGCACAATGGAAATGTAGGTCTTTAACTTCTTGGTGTCATTACTTACATCTATTAACAACCTCAGGGATTTTCTGCTCTAATGCGCATGAAGAAAACGCTGAAATTAATTATACATGGATGTTGTTTTATACTAAAAAATCCTATTGCAATTCTTGGAAAAGTCATTAGTATTTTGCCCTCTTCCCCAAATTATCAGGCTTCCAATCTGATTGGGATAACCATTTGTCAGTTACAGATGGAAATATAGTCTCACAGTATTGACATAAGAGGTTCAAATGTTAGGCCAACTACAAATTACACTTTACACAGGTTTCCGACAGGGACTTCCAGATTACTGCTATAGTCCAGTGTCAACTCTGTGTAAATACCACAAAACCCCAATTTGGATCACAAAACCCCAATTTGGATCACACAAATACTGTGGGCAAAATAGAGGTTCCTGCTCCCACCCCACACACAAATCTGGCCAAGTGAGATGGGCCCTGTAGGCAGAAAGAGGCTGAGAATTTGCAAAAGTATGAAAGTTGGGTCTATCCCCACTCAAGATGGTCTATAGCACGGGTGTAAGCTGAGCCATGGGGAGGAGCCACTGGGAGGATAAACATGCTCACCTGACCATGTGGGATCCCTTTCCCACCTATCCCTCCCTGAGTGTTAATAACTTATTGAGAAGACTGCATATTGATATTGGCGTGTTGTCTTTGCTTTGGTGGAGAGTTTTGCGATGGAGGACATATGGGTTAGTTTCAGTTCAGGTAGCTTTGACTTCAGCTCTATGCCTGGGATGGTATCAGTATGGGGCCAGATCCATTTTCAGAAAACTGGCCTGTGTGCTTCTTACTGCTGTAACCAATAAAAATTGTGGATGTTCTGTTCCAAAAAGTTAAGAATTATTGTGTTCACTGGGAAGAGATCCTTTGCCTGTGTTGAGCTCTCCCCTTCCTTATATTCTGGGACTGCAAATGTGATTACTCAAAGAGGAGGAGTCGTAGTTTTAAGTTTAGGGGGTTAAACCAATGCAAGGAAAAGCAAAACTAGAAATTGAGTGAATATGAGTAAGTCAAAAAAAGATTTACACCATCCTCCTGCAACAGCTCTTTCTGCCTGTGCTCTACCTACATCTCTTTAAGGCAATGGCAATTTGCACAGCTTGGTGTAGTGATTAAGAGCAGCAGCTTCTAATGTAGTGAGCTGGATTTGATGTCGTGCTCCTCCTTATGTTGTGTGACTCTAGGCCAGCTGGGTGACCTTGGGCTAGACACATTCCTGTTAGAAACTGTTCTCATATAGCAGTTTCTTCCAGAGATCTCTCGGCCTCATCTACTTCACAGGGTGTTTGTTGTAGGGAAAGGAAAGGAAGGCTACTATAAGCCACTCTGGGACTCCTTTGGGCAGTGAAAAGCAGGGTATAAACTCCAACTTTTTAACTACTGGGAAGGTGCTACTGGGAAACAGTGTCTCCTCCCTCCATGTCTCCCCATGATGCTTCTGTGCCCTGTCTACAGTTTCATCACCTTCCATGTCATTGCTCTCAAATTTGCTTTGTTGTGATGGTTTTGGAAAGACTGCAGCAAGACCAAGATAGTATGCATATGGAAAGGGAAAGTCTACATATTCCCATTCCCACCCACATCAGCATTATTTTCCCTGTTGTAATTGCCTGTGATAGCTACCCCAAAAGCATTCCTCCCTTCTCAGATTGCAAATGTTAAACCTGACATAACTTACTCATGTGTAAACATTCCCAGGGGACAGGCTTTTCCTGGTTCCTGGCTTCCAAAGGGCTGGCAGTGGGCCATTTCTGAGGTTCCAACAGCCCCCCCTTCAGAAGGTGTGCAGAGGTGGCTCATGCCCCCCCCCCCATGTCCTCTGAGTTCAAAGAGGACATGGAGGTCATGAAGGCCATGGGAAATTACTGGCAGCAGGGCATGCTCTGAAACCAGCTTCTATTTCAGCCAACAAACTTCTGAAATTACTAGGAAGTTGGAGGATGAAAGCTGCTCCCTTATTAGGTTTTCCTGGCCAAGAGCACCCTCCTGATTGGGGCTAAACTACCAGGGTATGCCATTCCTGGCTGAGGGCCATGACTTATTCCTGGCCACCCTGAGTTCCTGAAGGCCAGCAGGAGCGCATTTCTGGGCATCCCACAGCCCCCCTCCAGAAGGCACACAGAGGTTGTCTCAGAAGGCAGCTCACTTTCCCCCATGTCTCTGAACTGAAAGAGGCAGGAGGCCAGGGCAACTTAATGGCAACGGGGAATTATTTGATGCTGCTTCCATCCAGCAAACTCCTGTAACCAGCAGGAAGTTGGAGATAGAGAGCTGACTTTCTTATTAGCAATTCCTGGCTGAGGGCTCCCTCCTGACTGGGGCTAAACTACCTTGGAAGGCCATTCCTGGCTGAGAGCCATCTCCTATTGGAAGAATATTTCCAGGGGGGGGGCAATCAGGTAGGGAGTGTCTACATACAATTTGAACTTATTGATCCTCATTGGAAAAGTGTTCTCTCTGTATTGGTGACACCACCCCAGGGAGGGCCAATCAGGTAGGGAATAAGCTGTCAACTTGGTCTTTATTATGTTTAGTCGTAGTGATGATATTGCAGTGTGTCCCACCACATAGCATCTCAAACAGATTGCCATTTTCATTTGTGGAGTACAGGGTGGCCATTTCTGCTGAGTTCCTCCATCAGCGCTAACCCCATAATTGTCTATACATTATTCAAAATAACCCACTGACCCCAGCGATAAAATTGGCGAAGGGGCAGGATCTCAGTGGGCAACAGTAGAAGACAGAAGTGGGAAAATGTCACTCTGTGAAGTACATGGACAGTTGGATATGCATAGTGGCTTTCAGAAATCTTGTGCAGTTGGACACAGATAGCTGAAACAATGTAAGACGGTTAGGGGGACCTGCCACTATCCAGGTTCATTAAACCATTCAGTGAATTTTTAACGTTCCACACTAACTGTCAGCATAGCCTTTGAATTTCAATTGTTATTTCATTTCTTCCCACTCCCTTCAGCTTTCATGCTTTAGAGCTTCTTGACGGGAACATAAAGCATTGCACTGGAGCAATGATCCCCAGACTCATCTTGCCCTACTTAAGTTTGACCTGAGATCCTTCAATCATTTAATCACCTCCTCCCATTTCTGCACAGCACTGCAGTTTATGAACAATGATGATTACTCTCAAATTGCCATCCACAAAAGCATCTGATTAACAAACTAAAGCTATTTTTGACTGAGAACTTGCTCTATCCTACAACACCAGGGGCTCATAATAACCTTAGGGGCAAAGTTTGGGGGCAGCAGGGAAGATGTTCACAATATTTGTTTCATAGGGTTTTGTATTATTGTCATCTAAATCATGAGGGGGGAAAGGACAGATAGCAAACTAGAATCAGAAAGAATATTTGAACAGGATTTGCCTCTATAGTTTTGTGCTGACTATAGTGCGGCATGCTCTTTGAATTGACAAAAGTGTTTAATCCGCCTGCTGCTCAGGGCTACCTTCCCTTTGTAATCCCAGCTGTTAAAATTTGTGTCAATGGAAAGTGCGGTCTGGTAGTGTTCATATCAGTCAATCTTAATGTTGGCATACAAATCTTGGAAAATGGGTTTCAGGACTGCATTCAGGTCCTCTTGATCAAAGGCCAATACATCGTCTTTTTAATACTGTCTATCCCACCTAAATTTTTAAAACCCCAGTTCATGGGAAACTTCTAGGATCATTTTTCCACTTTTGGAATAAGTTGACATTTTAGGTCTATGATTTCCTAGCTCTCACCATGTGGACATTTCAATGTCAGAAGAGGACATAGCTGTTCCAATTTCTCAACCCATATTAATAACCAGGCTGCCAAACAAGTTTGCTGAATAAACCTGCTGTGGGAACTGGTCTTTACAGTTATAAGTAAGCCAGGTTTATGATCATTAGACCTGCTGTCACTCCATTAGTTTCATATTCGGTACAGCACAAGGTCTGATGTGTCTAGTGGCACATTCTTATCTATATGAGAAGCCAGCATAATAGATTACATTGCCCTTCACTTTTATTCCAGACCCTTTGTTCTGAGATGGGCAACAGGACCAAGAGTGACCACTGCCCTTTAAGACTTCTATTTCAGTTCAGAAGAAACATTTTTCTATGTCCTTCCCAGTAGACCCTTGAGGGATCTCAGCTCTTTGTTATGAGAATCAAGTGGTCCTCACAGTTACACCTCAGCTTAGCTCGAACTTTGATGAAAGACAACCTTTGGTCTCTGCATCAAGAACTAATGCAGGATGATGCCATATAATGCTTTGAAGCTGCTGCTCTCTAATAACACACCACCTAAAATTATGTCACTTTAGCAGAGGGTAAATTCAGAGGAAGTGTATGTGTGTGCTTATGAAAGCTCATACCTTGAATGAAACTTTGTTGGTATTAAAGGTGCCATTGGAGTCTAAATTTGTTTAGCTGCTTCAGACCAACACGGCCACCCACTTGAATTTAGCAGACAGTAGTTTGATCAGGAAAGTAGGACTCCTAAGAAAGAGCTAGCATATTATACTTGAAAGATTCACCACCATGATCTATTATGCATGGGGCAGGCAATCTGGTGTAGCGGCAGCAGGGCAGCGGGGCTAATCCCTGCTTATGTATGATGCTGCCGCCACAGAGCTGCAAAGAAATGGGCGGTATAGAAATCTAAATCAATAAATAAATCAATCCCAGCTCTGGCCTGGCGCAGTGCCCCAGATAGCCTGCGGTATGTGAATGCAGGAGCTCTTGCATTCCCCACAATATCATGGTCACCATCCATGGCCCTCTGGCACCAGCCCCCTGCATAATTGGAAGATTATGCCTGATTTACGGTGTCCTTGCAGAGCTGGACTAGGCATGCCACTCCCTTGCCATTGTGCAGCGAGGGCCCCCTGCCCCCCGGGGCCCCCTTCTGCCCCTTTGCAGCACACTGGGCTCTTCCAGCTCTGACATTGTGCGCGTTCGCATGCTACACCAGTGCAGTCTGCGTACTCCGGGGGATTACCTCCCCCATGCATACATGGGAAGTAGCGGGGCATGCCAGCCTGGCATAAGGACCTGGCAGCAGCCTAGCATGGCTGCTGCCATGCATAATGGGTCAATAAGAAAGAAACATCTATTTGTCATCTTAGCTCCTTGAGATCAGCTTATATGAAGCTCCTTAGGGAGAAGAAGTTTGACTTGCTCAATTGTGAAGGCAGGTATAAGGTCTGACAGTTACAGAAAAGATGGAGACCAAGTTCTGAAAACTTGTCTTCTTTGGTTTAAGCAGTCTCCCTTTTTCTTTGGAGACTCAGATCTCAGCAAAAGACTGGTACATTCAGTATAGCCAGTTATTATGAGGGGCCCTATTTGGAAGAATGAGGCAATGAGGCAGACATCACTTTTAGATCTGTCTACCGCCCCACAATGGGCTTCCATCACAGTCTCTGAAGGGGCCCAATTTCCTCCTAGAAGAATCAGAATCACAAAGAGCTGGGAAGAGACCAGAAAGTGCCATCTACTCTAGCCCCTCACCTTCTTAGGGACAACAAACAGTCCTCACCATCAAAAAGTGCTTTCTTATATGTAAGCTGAACCTCCTTTCCTATAATTTGAACCTATTCATACTAGTCCTTGTCTCTATAACTGCAGTAAACAAGTTGGCCCCATCTTCAGCATGTCAGCCTTGAACCTTTTCTGGGATGTCCCTTGATGAAGACCTGATCCCTCCTGAGTTGTTTTAATCTCATCCTGATTTATGGGCACCCATTTTAGTCAAGCTGTTAATTCAGATCAATCTAACTGGTGAATTTCCTTTGGGATTAGAACCAAAACATCATTGTCCCAGTATTTTTAAAAGTCTGCAAAACAGTCCCCACAACTATTAAACTATTAGCCTGCTGAATATAGCTTCCAGGTTGTACAGCAAATTCTTGCTTCCCAATCTGGAGGACTGGGAGACCTCCAACAACATTTTCCATCCTGAATAAGCAGGGGTCTGGAAAGGGGTAGGCACTATAAATGATTGACTGGCTCAATAGAGCATTAAGGGTCCTCCAGAAATATGTTTGCACTATTTGTGGACCTAAATGCTTCCTTCAAGTCAGTGGATTGGAACCACCTATAGGTGAAACTGTTGATAATGTTAGCCACTCAGTCATAGGATCACTCTTAGTGATCCTATGGCTCAGCTGTTTCCACATCTTTCATTCTTTCACTGCTTCTTTTAGTTGTATAATGTTCTGGCCGGTGCCCATTTTGATCATGTCTAACCAGCATGTTCTTTGTCAGCCTTGCTCCCTCCATTGAGTTGGATTGCATGATATGGTGAAAGTAAGTGAGCTGGAGTTTTGTGATTTTGCTTTCCAGTAATACATAAGGATTTATGTGCTTTAATAGTTCCATCTTTGTGACTTTTGCTGTCCATGAAATCCACAGAAGCCTTCTCCAGCACCAGAGTTCAAATCAATCAATTCTCCTCTTGTCTGATTTTTTTATCGTCCAACTTTCACAGCCATAAGTGGTTATTGGAAATATGACAGATCAGACTAATCTACACTTGGTAGTCTGGCTTATGTCCTTGCCTTTTCATGCTCAATTCAGGTTTATCACTGCTGAGCAACCCAGAGCAATTTGACATTTTATTTCCATACTGCAATCACCATTCTCATCAGTTTGTGATCCAAGAAAAATGAATTGTTGAACACATTCAGTCTCTTCACCATCAGTTGTTATTGTGACATGTCTGTTTTTTTTTTGCAGTGGTCATTATTTTTGTCTTTTTAATGTTTAAGAAGAGGCCAAACTTTTTGCTTTCTTCACTGATTTTTGTAATCGGCTGTTCTAGGCCTTCCTTATTTTCTGACAGGATAGTAGTGTCATCAGCATACCAAAGATTATTTATATTCCTTCTTCAATCGTAATTCCAATGTTTAATTCTTCATGTTCAATCTCTCTCAGCATATAAACTAACGAGGAAAGGGGAAAGAATGCAATCTTGGCACACTCCTTTATTTTAAACCAATCACTGTCACCAAATTGCATATGCACAGTGGTTTATTGGTTTGTATAGAGTGTACTGGGTCAAGGAAGATATTGAACAAACTGGACAATTTCTGTAGAGATGAGGCCCTAAACATCAACTTTGCTAAAACCAAAGTTTTGGGAAGAGACCTTGAAAATGTAAATGGTTTGGGGAAGAGACCTTGAAAATGTAAATGGTCAATAAGTGGCAATCCCATTGAACAATATGGAACCTTTAAGTATCTTGATAGGCTTGAGAAGTGGGATAAACTGAATAAAATGAAGTTCAATAGGGACAAATATAAAGTTCAGCATTTAGGTAGGAAAAACCAAATATACCAATAGAAGAATGGGGGAGACTTGTCTTGGCATGTGCGAAAAGGATGTAAGAGTCTTAGTAGACCATACATTGAACATGAGTCAGCAGTGGGACTCAGTAGCTAAAAAGGCAGATGGGATTTTGGGCTGTATCAAATGGAGTATCGTGTCCAGATCACGGGAGGTGATGGTACTCACTTCGGCCTCACTTTTACTGTGTTCAGTTCTGGGCACCCCAGTTGAAGAGGGATGTTGACAAACTGGAACGTGTCCAGAGGAGGGCAACAAAGATGGTGAGTGGCTTGAAGACCAAGACATATGAAGAAAGGTTGGGGGAGCTTGGTCTGTTTAGCCTAGAGAGAGGGGATCTGATAACCATCTTCAAGTATTTAAAAGGGTGCCATATGGAGGATGGAGCAGAATTGTTCTCTCTGGCCCCAGAGGGGCAGACCAGAATGAATGGGATGAAATTAATTCAAAAGAAATTCTGTTTAAACATCTGGGGCAGACCAGAATGAGTGGGATGAAATTAATTCAAAAGAAATTCTATTTAAACATCTGGAAGAAGTTCCTGACAGTTAGAGCGGTTTCTCACTGGAACAGGCTTCCTCTGGAGGTGGTGGGTTCTCCATCTTTGGAAATTTTTAAACAGAGGCTAGATAGCCATCTGATGGAGAGGCTGATTCTATGAAGGCAAAGGGGTGGCAGGTTATAGTGGATGAGCGATAGGGTTGTGAGTGTCCTGTATAGTGCAGGGGGTTGGACTAGATGACCCATGAGATCCCTTCCAATTCTATGATTCTATGAGGTGACATTTAGCAAAATGTACTCATGGAAAACCCACCTGGTGATAACAAAAAGCCTCAGTCTGGGGTTACAATGAACATCTGATTTCAACCCTCAAGCTAATCCAAAATATCTTTTAAAAGAGAAATCTGTCTTTGACTTGCAGTACTGCAACAGCTCTAGTGAGGGATGAACTTAGGTTTCCTTCTGTTAGAACCCATTTGCATCTGGCCTTATTTAGATTCTGAAGAAAGCATGGGTTTAGCTCCACTAATCCTCTATTTTCATTTTATTGTATTATTATGATTATTACTTTTACTCCCTTCTCAGACAACGCCAAGGGGTTAAGGAGAGAGAGAGAGAGAGAGAGAGAGAGAGAGAGAGAGAATAAAAACATTCTCCCTCTTGACTTTCTGTCTAGCACTCCCACAACATCAAAACACTACACATTCCCAGTCACCAAGGCCACTCAATATTTTCAGACAAGCAAGGTCTTGTCACAGCAATCACTAACAGCCATGGAACTTTCCCTGAACAGCCATGGAACTTCTCAAACACCACCATCTGCAGCCGTCAGCAAAAGTTTGACTGAGGGAGGAATGGCCAGAATATGTTTGTAAGCGAAGCGCGCCTGCTGGGGGTTTCCTCCCTGCCGGTCTGACGCCTTCTCCCCTTTCAAAACCCCTTTTTATAAAGGGGCTTTGAAACTAGTTCATAATAAAGCATTTGATCAGAAGGTGAATATCAGTTGAACAGGAGAAGACACTTAAACACTGATTTATTTTTTTGTAAGACATTATACATGAATTTATACAGTTCCAAATATGTAAGAAAATGGGTTTATAAAATGAACTAGAGGCAAAGCCCATTGCACTGTGATCTTTCTGGTTTCTGGCCCTCCTCCCCTCCCCACCCCCTACTTGATTTTGAGATCAAGTGTGGTGAAGCACTTAAAGAGTAGCAGACTCTAATAATCTCAAAAGCTGGGTTTGATCCCTGACTCCTCATCCATATGACTCCTTAGCCATCAGGGTTCCCAACTTCCAGGTGGGGGCCTAGAAACCTTCAGAAAGATAAAAGAGAGAAAGACAGGATGAAAGAGAGGAAGAGAGGAAGAAAGAGAGAAGAGGAAGAGAGGAAGGGAGGGAGGCATCAGTTATCCTGGAGAAAAAAGCTGTTTGGGAGGGGCAGTGGCCCTCCTACCTCATACAAAAGTGTCTACATAGATCACCACTGTCCCCACCTTCCCATCAAACCCCAAATCTTCCAAAGGCCAGATGAGGCAGGCATAGGTTGCCACATTCCTGTTCCTCAAATTTTCCAAAAGCCAAGCTGGGAAAGCTGTATGTGTGTGTGCGGGGGGGGGACCTTCCAGCCCCCCACATTTCCCAAAGGCTGGGCCAAGCAGGGAAGGTCTTGGGGGAAAGCCTCCTTCCTGCCCCTTCCTCCACATCTCCCAAAGGTCAAACTGTTCAGGGAAGACCATAGGGGTTGGTCTGCCTTCTTCCCACCCATCCCCATCTCCCAAAGGGCAGGCTGGGCAGGGAATGCTGGGGGGGGGGGGCTGCCTCCTTCCCAGGGAAAGCCAATCAGGTAGGGAGTGAGTTGTCTACATGCAATTTGAAATGTTTGATCCTCATTGGCAGAATGCACTTTGAACTGTTTGGCCCTCATTGGTAGAATGCTTTCTCCATTTTGGTGGCACACCCCCAGGAAGGGCCAATAAGGTAGTGAGTGAGCTGCCTGCACGCAACTTGAACTTTATAATGTTTAGTAATTAACAAACTACAGTAAAAAATAAGGCAATTAAAATATTAATATCTGATCAGCTATCTTGAGCTTACAGAATAGGGGATTCATTGTTCATTGTGGATTTGTTGTGTTAACTTTCGGTGATTATAGTAAATTTTCTACAAAACACCAGCAATTCGGAAGTAGAAACTTCTGTCAAATGTGATGCAGAATCAAACTGCCTGCAGACAGGTGTTTTATAGCTAGATTGATGGATTTCCCCAAAGGTAAAGCATTCATAATTAATATCTAAATTAATTCCAATACCTCTAACAAGCACATTTAGTAGAAGTTGGTAATTATCTGCAGCATTGTATTTAAACACTTGGAACACAGAGGGATGTCAGCACAGATTCACCTTGCTTTTTTCTTATGGCATGCTTATGAGCACATAGCAATTAATAAAGAGTGTTTGTACTCTAATTGCCATCGGCAATTTCTCTTTGAATCAGATTCCACATTGTTCACATTAATATAATGTAATTTTGCACTATACACTCATTATATGCCATATTAAGTTTTTTCCCCTTTCCTATCACCAACAAGTAGGACAGACAATGGTAATAATATGAACAACAATATCTTACAGATTGTTTTTAAGGTGTTATTGACAGGGGGTAAATTTCCACTACCATGTGGCACGTTTTCCTTGTAGGAAACCCCTGCATTGTTTCATCTCATAAATCAGCTTATGGTTTCTTCCCCATACCCTTCTTTG
This sequence comes from Paroedura picta, assembly GCF_049243985.1. Lineage (NCBI taxonomy): Eukaryota > Metazoa > Chordata > Lepidosauria > Squamata > Gekkonidae > Paroedura > Paroedura picta. The sequence goes on along the minus strand of NC_135373.1, from coordinate 62,285,421 downwards.
TATGCACATGGGTGAACAGTTTCTTCCATCCAGATTGTCTACATGGCAACAGCCACAACAACATTTATAACCTGATTGCTAAACAAATAAAGTACAGTCACAACATGAATGAACATTATGAAGAGGAAAAAAAAAACTTGTCATTTCTGTTATGAAAAGTGTTGGGAAGCTGCTGTTGTAACAGGAAAATGAAAGGCCATTCAATGGTGATCTCAAGCACCACCTCAAATTTAGGAATCCTTTTCCTGTTCTTTTTCTCATGATGGATGGTTCTAGATCCAGAGGGAAACATGTTATCAGAAAGCTAGCATCTGATTCATGAGGGCTTAATTTCTTGTTCCTTTGACAAACGTGTGTCCAGATCTGTACCAAGTAAAATAACAAACTTCCTATTTGACCACCAAAAAAACTGTGCTGGGGATTATGGGATTAGCATGGGCAAAAGCCAAGTGAGATAGGGATGAGGAAAACTGGGGAGTGGGGAAATGGGAAAATCTGCCAGGATCCAACCTGATATGTTCCACCAAATGAGTGTCATGCAAAAAGTCAATACAGTCTCCTGAAAAAGTATACCTATCATTTTAAACTGGGAATTAACATTTCATCTGCAAAATTGTAATCACATAACATCCCATATTTTCAACATAAGGGACATGCCAAGATATTTTGGAAAAAAATACATGGACCATTCACCATATTTGTTATTCCAGTGGTCATTAGTAAAGGCAGGGTCAATCTTGGTATCTTATCTGATGGGCAGCTGTAAAATATGTTTCGTACCTTTATCCTGATGATTAGGGAAATGAATTATTTCCAGTGCATCTCTCTCTCTCTCTCTCTCTTTCATTCTGATTGGGTTAAGGTGGTGGTAATATTTGAAATAATTGTAGTCCCCTGGAAAGTACTAAGAGTCCCGATACAAGGACTGTAGTTTGTGGCTAGACAGGAATCAAATTATATTTCAGGAGATGACACTGAAGCATTAGAATAGGGAAGAAAATATGATGCTACCTAAACAGAAAGGAAAAGGTATTTAAGATAATTTCCTTTGAAATAACTTGAAGTGACTTAACAGCTTCTTAACACAACACTAGAAAATGGGGCACGGATATAGCTCAGAATCAGAATCTTTCTCATCTAAGAACTGAAACAAATTTTGCTCTTAAGGATGTAAAAGGTCATAGTTATTCTCTACCTCAAGAACAGCCTGAAGACGGAAGACACTTGAAGAATTATTACTAGCTTTTATACAGTTAGAGAATCACTTAGATGAATCATGTACTGGACATTGACAGGTTTCTCAAAAGAACAATTTTGTTGCAAACTTAGAAGTATAATCTATCTTCTCACTTCGGCTTAAAAGACTAAAATACCAGTTGTGCCAGTGAACTTTCCTAAACAGAGACATAAGACAATCATTATTTGGTTATACAAGTCTGTTAAATGGGTGTTCTGTTATCATAAATATCTAAATCTTGTATGAGTTGATTGCCACTAAGACTGCCCAGTGGCTGCCAAACTCTTATACAAAAACATTGTGGCTCCAGACTTGCCCAGTTTAGCCTGAAGATTAAAACTGGTAGGAGTTTTGGAACCTCATTTCCCTCCTCCAATGTACTACACAGACAACTAAGACAAATGTTGCAGCCAGGATGTTAACTGGAATTGGTCCTAGGGATACTTTAGACTGATCCTGCATTGAGCAGGGGATTGGACTAGATGGCCTGTATGGTCCCTTTCAACTGTATGATTCTGTGATTCTATGACTGTAAAACTCCAATTTTTGCCTATCCACACTTGCTCTCAATTAGTTTTCATGGTGCTGCTGTTGATAATAGTCTTGGGACCACCATGCCTCATGAAACTTCCTTAAGAAGCTACCTAACCTCTTCGGTCTTCTTCCAGTTCCCTGCTTGAGGTGCCCCTACCTTCTGAGATTAGGCAGGTAGCAACTCAGGAGAGGGCCTTCTCGGTGATGGGATCAAAACTTTGGAACTCTCTTCGTAGGGAGACTCGCTTCTCCCCTCCATTTGTTAGAGAAGCCCGATTGGCCAATGCAGCCAAGGCTGCCCAGGCTGTTAGCTTTTCTTAAAGAGGAAGCCCTAATTTTCTCTCGACAAAAGCTGTAGAAGCCCTTACTTCTGTGGGTAGAGATTTGCCTCATGCTTTTTTTTTCTCCCTCCTCTGTTGTGTTCTCTGTTGTCTTCATTCCTCTCCCCCCCCCCCATTCAAGAAAAGAAAAGAAAGAAACGGAGGGGGCGGAGACATGGCACTTGGATAGCTCGAATACTTCGAGCTCCTGTTCCACTGAGGGTCAATCGCTGCTGTGATTGACAGAATCGGGTTTGGGCACGCCAACCCACCCACCATCTACTCAGGAATTCCCTGTTAATCTCTGGGGCCTCTCTGTTCCGCAGGGAAATTAATTTTCCATGGAACGTAAGTTCAGTGTGCACAGGGTCCAGTAAGTGCCGCTGCCATTTTAAAACTTTTTTCTTTCCTTTCAACTCTGCAATCTACTAAGCTCTTATTTAATCTAATTATTTAATCTACAAAGCTAATTGGATACTTTCCTGCAAGTCCTTCGACTCATCACAACTCCGAAGGGAAAACAACTGGCAGACATCAGATCGAGCCTATAAACAGTGAGTGGGGTTTCCCCCGGCACCTTCTCCTCTGGAACAAACTCTCGGTGTGGAAAGCTGCTTTCTTTAATGTAAGCAAGCTAGAGTGACTGGAAGATAAGCGAATCTACTTTGATCCTCTACTCTGTGAACTGAGGGGAGGACAACTGCTAAATTCCAAGACCTTAAGACATCAATCAATGCAAGTATTTCTCCGTCTTTTCGTTTTTATTTCTCTCCCGTCTCTGGCTCTGCTTGAAGTCACCTCGATATGAGGCAGGCTAATTCTTTTTTCTAAGTAGAAGAAGGACTTAAATTAAAGGACTTAAAATAACTCAAACTAATTAGTAATAGCTCTTACGGCATTTGTTTTGGTTTTCGAAGATAAGAGATAAGAACCGTCAATGAGAAGATCTCGCGAGAATTCTGTTCCAGTACGAGACATTGCTTTAATATCAAAACAGACTGTTGCTCTTTGTTAGGACTCCGTAGGACCTCCAGTGGTTACTTGTGGAATTGCCTACAACATGTCCATGTTAAAGAAATTTGCTTATTTGTTGGAGAGACAAACACAAGATTTGAAAGCATATACAGATGGCTTGCTTAAAGATATGCTCAAGGAGTTCAAGGGCGGCAAGGAAGAAGTCTCTAACAGGAATGATGAATCAATAACAGTGGCTGATGATAGCTCTAAACAAGGTGGAAAATTACCAGCAGAAGAGAAACTTGAAACTTTGGAGATGGAAAAGGGGATGTCGGAGCTTTGCAGCCTGGATAAGGACTCCCTACCTAAGAAGACATACCGCCACTTCAAAGCAACAGTATACAAGAGCCAATCAAAAGATATATGGATCTGCTGTGAAAGTAATCAATTGAAAGGAGCTTCTTGGGAAAAAAAACTGTACTGATAATGGAGCCCAAGAGATACAACTGTTTCAAGACTCACCGATGTACACTCCGAGGGAAAGACTACAACTGCACTCTCTAGGCCGAGGGCCAACTGGACAGAACATGGGTCAGCGGGAACAACAGGATGTGGCAGGCCTCGATATGAGACCCCCTTAAGAAGCTTGGGGAACGGAAAGGAAACACAGTGGTTGAAATTCTTTTCCTCCTTCTGCTTTTTTCCGTAGCCATATAGGCAAGCTGAACTTGAATTAACATATCTCTGTAGTGACTCTCAGCTTAAATTTAAAGCATAACTAACAGGAGGCACCTAACTGAGGAGGTGTTTTAACTATCATTTTTTGTATTAATAATGTACACTTATATAGCTTACAACCTTAACAACCTATATATATATATATATATATATATATATATATATATATATATATATATATATATCTTTTTTCGTATAACTAAGTAGGCTTTTATTTTTTCTCTCTTCTTTTCCCTAGTGGAAATGAGGATGGCTCTAAGACCATGTTAAGTATAAATTGTCAAAATTGTTAAAAACTATGCAAACAGATGTTGAAACGATGGTAACAAAGTAGACTTCTCTTTCAAAAGGTGGTGGAAACGTGAAAAAGTTTATAAGCTTTGGGTAAAAGTCCATAACATTGTAGCCATGTGGAGTCTTATAATCTTAAATGAAGAGAAGAGGCTCTTCAAGAACAATGGGGCCCTTATCTGATCTACCGAAGAAAATAAGTTAAAAGGGGATCGAAATGGGGTATCAAGTGTATCAAACGAAAAGCATAATCTTTTCTCTTTCTGTATCAATAATGCAGACTATTTGCATTGTATTATCTTTAAATATTACAAAAGGTGATTGAAACGGGGGACTAAATGTATCAAATGAAGAGCATAACCTGTATTTCATTATCTTTAATCTTGGAAAACAAAAATAAAAATTTTGATAAGAAAAGAAAAGAAAAGAAAAGAAAAGAAAAGAAAAGAAAAGAAAAGAAAAGAAAAGAAAAGAAAAGAAAAGAAAAGAAAAGAAAAGAAAAGAAAAGAAAAGAAACAGGCTTGGCTCCCCCCTCCCCATTCTGAATCTCCTTAACCTTGTGCAGAACACTTTTCTGTTTTAATGGAGAGGGGGGGGGGGGGAGAGGAAGACCGAGTTGAAATCAATCTGAATTCAGCAGGATCCACACTGGAAAAAAACAAAGTAGGTGCAGAATCAGCTTGGGTGTCTCAAGAGTTTGTGCCTAAAAGATCAACGGCCTCCCCTGTGTGAACCACTATTCCCTATATAATATTGGGGAGAATCATAGTTCCTTGTCTCTTTCAATGGCTACTGTTATTGTCTCTGCGTGTTCTGCTCTGCTTTGTGGATATTAATAAAGACTCCATTTCCTTTTATGGAATTGTGTTGGAATTTCGTCTGAGAGAAGCTCTCTTCCCTGCACCAGAATCTTAAAGTTGTGACAGTTAGCCAGTTCGATAGCCCTTATGATGGCAGCAAGGTGGGGTATATTTTTTGTAAATAATTAAGTATTAATAAATGTTTTTGCATAACTCAAAACCAAGGGCTCCCTTTCCCTAATCGACCATAAAAATGGCTATTCATTCTCCAATTTCTCAGGTGTTTGCCAATCAGTCCCACCTAGATTGAGCAACAAACACTATTTCTGTCATCCTAGTCATGGCTTAACCTGTCCTCTGACTATTATAGAAATGCCTTTGTGTACTAGAAATGCATTTTTATGGTGATAGTGCCATACAAGGATTGTAACATCTGTAGGCTGTACACTATGTGAATCATCCTGGTTTCATGTCTCCACTATGTTGTTATAAGCAGTAGAACATTGATTTGAAAACTCTCTACATAACAGGACCTATCTATATCATAAGTGAACTACTAATATTAAAATTTTTATGTGACCCTCCTGCTGTATATAAGTTTTTCATAATCGCTCACATACACATGGTATCCATAAGGCACTATTAGTAGGGATGGACATGAGCCAGTTCATGAACAATCATCATGAATTTTGGCCAGTTCATGGTTCACAAAGCAAAGTTCATAGAAGGGTAACTGGCATGAATATTTCATGAACTTTCATGATGTTTGTGATGGCTTATGGTGGTTCATGGTGATTCGTGAATAGATACACTTCCAGACAGACTTTCTCCATTCAATCAAAATGTTTACAAAACTTCAAAGCAACAGGGTGCATATTTCTCTAGCATTGGAAACACTAATAATGGCTCTCTAAAGCTGACCAGGCATTGCTGACTGCCAGCAACAGAGTGCCCACACTGCTACATGGGATCACAAACCCTCAGTTCAGCTTCATACTCTCTTATGTTGCCAGTTGGCACTTAGACAGAGAGGCAGAGAACTTTTAAAAGCAGAGCACATTCTTTCATTCCTGATTAGGGTTTGAGTGTTATGTAGATGGACTCAGGGCTCTGAGCCACCCTCATGCTGAGCAGAGAAGCTTAGCTACAGGGTACCTATACTGAGTAGCCATACCATCCTGAATGTGAACACCTTTCCCATACTGGGGCTTGGGCATTAGTGGACTCTGGGCTCTGAGCTACCCTGTCTCTCTGCTCACACTGAGCACCACTGACTTTGCTGTTTGCAAAGACTCAACAATTTTAATTGCTTTTCTCATGATTTTCCACTTGATTACTCCAAAGACATTTGTAAAGCGTGTTCTAGCTGAAAGTAAGGCAAAAGTTTTAGACGGCATGTAAAACAATGCAGTTAATGATACATTAGCATTAACAATGGCAATGGCTTTCCTCAGACAATTAGTTCCCTGCCACCTTTTGGAAGGGAGGTTATACCAAACAGAAGCAGATTGGACCAGAGAGCTTCTCATCAGTGACAAGCCTCAAGTCTCTCTATAGACAGTGAAATGTTGTGCCTATGCAAATCAAGCTTGCCATAAGGAAACCTTTATCTTTTTTTACAATGATTGATTTTATTCTCTACCCTTCCCAAGATGCTTTAAAATCTTAATGTTTTACTACGTCTAATTTTTATATTCTGGTCTGTGACTAAATAACAAACAAACAAACAGACATACGCATACATCCTTAACACATCCTTATCCTTATCCTTGACACTAAATAATTCGTTAAGCCCTTGGGGGGAGGGCTTTGTCCGTGATGAGGAAGGGGCCTGATTGGCCCCTTCCTCCGAACAGACCATCGGCTGGGCCAATCGGCAGGCGCGAAGCGCCGATTGGCCTGGCCGATTCCCAGCCTGACAAGGAAGCAGTTGCTCCCTTGATGGTGGCCTGATGCGTCAGGAGGCGCGAAGTGCCTCCGACGCATCAGGCCGCCAGCAAGGGAGCCCCCGGCAGCCGCGCAGAGCGTGGCTGATGGAGGCTCCCTGCCCGGCGGCCTGCTGCAGCGAGAGGCGCAAAGCGCCTCTTGCCACGTCAGGCCGCCACCTCCGAGAGAGCCGCCGCCGCGAGAACGCCCCCCGTGGGAGGCCCCGCCGCCCGACGGAGCCCCCACCATCATGATGCCACGACAACCACAAAATGTAAGCATCTAGTGCCCGCTGTATTCGACATACAGCGGGCTTGATTACTAGTACATACATAATTAGTTATGAGAGGTATTTGAACAAAATTTCTTCCCAAAATTTGGGGAGGCTACTTTATGAATGTAATCTCCAAATTCCTTCTAAACTGTGTAATGCTCTTAATTACATTATCATCAGGACAGATGGATGTCTTTGCATATGAAAATTTTGTTGATGGATGAATTGCAAATCACATTCCGGCAAGCCTACCCATCCCCAGTAAGAGTGCATTGTGTATGAAATTCAGAAAATCCTGGTGCAAATTGTATTGTATAGGAACAAGGTTGCTAATGTGCAAGAGATGTTTAACAGCTTTAACAGAGGAAATCTGGTTATCAGATTGTGTTAATGTAAAGTGTGTAGAGGAAATGAGCAACTAAGGTCATAATTAAGCAGTGATATGAGAGCTTGCCTTAAGGATGGTTAAAATAACTATGTTTGCTTGTGGTAATAATATGCCTAACAAATATCATGAAAATGAACAGACCTTCCAGGGTTTTATGCACTCTATTAATACAAAGCTTAAGGTAATGTCTATGCCATCTAGTGCAACCAACTGAGTCTTATATATATGAATTCAAATTTAATTTGAGATGCTTTCTAAAGTCAAACCACATTTGAAATATTTTTTTCTCATTACACTGCAAGCAGAATAGTATTATTAGCTACACTTTACTATTCCGGGGGGGGGGGGGAGGGGACAAAAATGAAACGTAACATCTAAGGTTTCATCATAGTGTAGAACTTCATTCTGGTAACCAGAAAACATTGAAATATATCTGGATTTAGACTGAAAGTAAATAAGAATGACTTCATTGATATTATTATCCCTTGAAATGGTCAAAAAGCACAAATAAATGTTTATTTAAAAGGTCACAAAATAGTGCTTTTATGTTGTGAAAATATTACATTTATTTATTTTTACTAGTAGTAAAGCCTGTTGCATACTGTAATACAATGGATACTAGCTCGTGGTTTGATGTGGATTTTGTGCTTCTCTTGGAAGCTGGCAACCCTAAGAGGAGGTCTCTCTGTGCACAACAGGTCCTGTTCCAAGTCAGGTTCAAGCATATCTAGAAAGTGTGGAATTCCAGACAAAACCAACAAGGGAACAGAAACCCAACCTTAACAAAGTCAGGAACTCAAAAGTTGAGCTATAAAACAATATAAAATGTAAATGATTATTTATTAAAGTGCACCAATATTAGATTTAAAAACAAAGTAAAAACCATATTTAAAAACTATACAGATCTAATTGCACATAAACAGACCAAACGCGTTTCGACCCTACTGGGTCTTTCTCAGTGGTCAATATTATTGAATAAAGCACTCTTATATAAAACCAATTATGAAGTATAGCTGTGTAGTGAAGGGAAATATGTTAGGTGTAGACCCAACAAACACTGGTATAATATTTTTGGAGCACCACCTTCTAAGATAGGTGATATCTAAGAACACCACTCTCAACTAATGTTTTACTCTGCACAGAGAGTACATCACTCCCCTGCGTTGCTCTAAGAAACTTGTCCCTCACTTCAGTCAGGGGCAGCAGGCCTGAAAGGAAGAGTTATATGTGAAATCCTGAGTAAAAATATCAATTGGCCCTGAGTGGGGGAGATTCCACCAATAGGAGTCTTCAGAACCTTCAGCATTTTGCTAGGGTGTACAGTCACAAATTTATGTATATAGACAAGGGGCAAAGCCCGTTGTATCCAAGAATACAACAGGTGCTAGAGCTTGGCAGTGGGAAGAGGAAGGGGAGGAGCTGTCCAGTCTGTAAGGGCATGGGGTTGAATGTGTGTGTTGTGTGGGAGGTTGTGGTGGCAAATGAGGGCATGGGTGTGGAGATATGGGTGTCAAGAACCTGTGGTTTCAGAGCCTCTTGTGGCGCAGAGTGGTAAGACAGCAGACATGCTGTCTGAAATTCAATCCCAGAAGCCGTCTCAAGATTGACTCAGCCTTCCATCCTTCTGAGGTCAGTAAAATGAGTACCTAGCTTGCTGGGGAGTAAACGGTAATGACTGGGGAAGGCACTGGCAAACCACCCCGTATTGAGTCTGCCATGAAAACACTAGAGGGCGTCATCCCAAGGGTCAGACATGACCCAGTGCTTGCACAGGGGATACCTTTACCTTTTAACCTGTGGTTTGAGTGTAGGAGAGGACTGACCTTTGGGATTTGTGGCATAGTGGTTACAGATGAGCTTTCCAGAGCCATGTCTTCAGATATGTGAAGGGAAAATCACACTGGAGACTCTTCATAGGAGGAGATTACATGGCAACGAATTCCTCCCAATTCTGCATCATTTCCCTTCTTGTGTGAATTAGATCACAGACACCCAAATGTCCCCCTGCCCTAAAACATATGGGGTTGTCACAGTACACAGGTGTCCACCCAGTTCCTTCTGCCTCCATTTTTTCACTGTTGATAAAATGTTATGTGCCCACATGCTTCTTTCATGGTTGCTCCTTAGATGAAGAACTGGATTTTTGTACCCTGTTGTTTACTACCCAAAGAAGTCTCAAAGCAGTTTACAAACACATTTTCCCTTTGTCTCCCCACAATAGACAACCTGTGAGGAATGTGGGGCTGTGAGAGGTCTGAGAGAACTGGGAATGGGCTGCAGTAGCCCAGCAGTACTCAGGTATCCCAAAGCATTTTCCAATTGTCTTCCCTTCCTCTCCCCATAGCAGACTCCCCATGAGGGAGGTGGGGTAGAGAGCCTCACATGGAAGCTGGCAACCCTAAGAGGAAGTCTCTTTGTGCACAGCAGTCTTGCCCTTAGTAAGGTTTTTTATACTGGTTTTTTATTTGCCAGGCCAAATTTGGAAAAAGTCCATGTCTCTCCAGCCATTTACTTGTTCACTATTTAAAGTTTCAGGCTGTAACTATTTATTTAGATCTTCCTGCACTTTCCAGACTCACAGGACTGATGCTGGTCTGTCTGTCTGTGCCCCAGAATACAACAGTTGCTGGTAAGGGCTGGCTATAGCCCATAGCTCAGGAAGGACACACCTGCACCACTCCCTCCCAACTGCAGGCAAAAATGGCTCCTTTGAAGGTTGGATTCTGTGGCATTGTACAATTTTGAAGTCCCACCTCCAAACCTCCAGGAATATTTCCAACCGAGGGGTATCCAACTTACATGTGAGGCTTGGAGAGCTCCTGGAATTACAGCTCATCTGCAGAGTATAAAGATCAGCGCCCCAGGCAGAAAGGGCAACTTTGGACAGAGTTATGGTAGAGAAGAAACATTTAAGGCCTCCCACACAGTTTGTTGTTGAATTGAAAGACTTGAGGCCTACTGCACAGGATTGTTGTGCGGCTGAAACAGGAGGCAAAAGAACCTCTGCAACAGCATCCAGTTTTGTCTGCAGAATAATGCTGTACAGTGGCCTCAAATCTGCAGAGAGCTGCAAAGAAGAAATACACATGGCTTGGCTGTGTCTAACCCCTGGCCAGAGCAGTATTTTGAGTGAGAAAGGGCTTTTCTGTGGCCTCCCTGTCAGCCAACTGTTTGGCACGCTCAGAGCCAATCCAAAGCAAATGTTAGGGCTCCTGTAAATGGATCTCACATAGTTGTTGTTGTGATTTTATTAATTTATCAAACTTGTGAGGCTTATTTCAGTTCAGGACCACTATGCCTAAGTATAGGGATTTAAGCCATTATAGAGTAGTGGTTTAGGCCAGAGATCTGTCATAGAAACTTACTGGTTAACCTTGCCAAAGACACACATCCTCAGCCTAGCCTACATCCTTGGATTTTTGTAACAATAAAATGGAGAAGGGGAGAACGTTGTAAACTACTTCAGTTACCCACTGTTAAGGTACACAGGTAAAGAAAACAAGTAAAGAAAACCGACCTGACACGGCCCAAGGAACCACTGTTAGTCTCACTGAGAAAGCATATGCGTACTTAAGTTCAGACATGTTTGGTTATCTCAAAAGGAAAAACATGATCTCCCCAGCATTCATGTCTGATGCATGGCATGGGGGAGATTTAACCCCTCATTCCCTTCTGCTGCAGATCAAGCTGTATCACACACTCCTCCCCACAAACACGATTTTTTGAAAAAAACAAAAACACCAGAAGCTCCTTTCACATAATTCCATATATCTTTTCTGGTATGAGACTTATTGTGAATGTTTAAAGTGTTGGAAGAAAAGTACCTACATCTCATTCTTCAGAGGGGGATCTTAGAGAGTTTTAGAGATAGACAGGTTAGTGCCCGCCTTGCCTCTACTTTTATTGTTGTTCCTTTGATATGTGGTCTGATAACTTTCAAGGAACTTCCTTCCTTCTTGTTTCTTTACAACTCCCTTTCTAACACATACAACCAAAGTTCTCCATATTTGCCACTGTGGCTGCAAGCATGGCTCCTGCATCTGCATCTATCCTGGGTGTAAACTGCATGGAGCTTTTATTCCAACCCCAGATCAATTCAGTCCCTGCCCTCTACACAGAATGTGATTTCCGTTTGGATTTCGGGCGATTTAAATTTTCCTTTGCAGCAAGAAGGATTGATCCGGAGTGACCCTACGTTTATTGTGGGATATCTCAGACTGCTGCTAATCCTGAATATATTCAGAAAATCGCATTGTTTTGAATCTGGGCTCTCCTCCGTGGTAGAGGACCCCTGATTGGCTACAGGTGGTCATGTGACAAGCCTGCCTCAAAGGAGAAGCCCCTAATTTCTCTCAACTTCCGTCGGCCTTGGATTTTTTTTGTGTGTGCCTTCTTCGTTCCCCCCCCCCTTCAAGAAAAGAAAGGATTTTTTCCTCCCACCTCTGACTTCTTGGATCCTCTCCCCTCTTCAAGAAAACAGAGAAAGAGTCTCCATTTGCCTCCCCCCCCTCTTCTGAGTCTCCCTAACCACGTACAGAAGACTTTCCTGTTTCAATGGGGGGGGAGAGGAAGACCCAAGTTCAAAGCGATCTGAATTCAACAAGTTTGACAATGGTATAAAAAAGTAAGTGCAGACTCTGCCCTAGATAGATACAATAGAGTAGGCATATATCTCTCACCTGCATGATTTAGAAATGTAGTTCCTTAATGTTACTTATGTTACTTTGAAAAGAATAAAGAAGTCTCTGCTTATTTTGTTGTTTTCTCTCTTGCACACATACAGACCACATGGTCATCTTCTGTTGCTGCTGTAAACATAGTACACTCCACTACTTTTAGGGATTATTTCCCAAATATTCCATCATAAAGAAGAAAATTGACATAGTGATTTCATCTGTAATGGACAACCTTATGAAATTAATTATTATTAAGATGAACAATAATCAATTTTCAATATCATTTTGTAGGCCAGTCTGTATTTCTCTGATTATATGGAAGCACTGCATTCTTAAAAACATCTTTGGCTTCCAATTTTTGCCTTTTTTATCCATTTAGACAAGAAAGAAAGAAAGAAAGAAAGAAAGAAAGAAAGAAAGAAAGAAAGAAAGAAAGAAAGAAAGAAAGAAAGAAAGAAAGAAAGAAAGAAAGAAAGAAAGAAAGAAAGAAAGAAAGAAAGAAATCAAGCAATTCCCCAACATCATCTTAGTATTAGTCATCACTAGCAACCACACAAAAAGGGAGGACATTCCAAATGATGCCAACTACAAATCTAACAAGTAATCATTAATCTTACAGCACATTGTACTTGAGGCGATAAAGCTTCTAATACTGTTTGGAAGAGTATCATTTATTTATCAAATTTATAGTCCACTCCATCTCCCCTGAATGAGACTCAAGGGAGCAAACAACATATAAAATACATCCATTAAAACAGTACAAAAGATACAATAAGTAATCTTTACAAAATATTAACTGACTAAAAATTATATCCTGGTTAAAATCTATCCACTATCAAGCATGGATGGTGAAGACTAAGCTGGAGTATAATTTATCAGCTGCCTAGTAGATCACAATTAACCCTAGGGAATCCAGAAAAGAACAGCTGTACATGCCTTATGGAATGTAGGGAGGTCCCACAAGTCATGTACTTCTTCAGACAGCTGGTTTCACAGGATAGGGTCCACTGCTGAGAAGGCTCTCACCCTTTTTGACCTTTAATACATTTGCAGATGAAGATGGAAGAAGATGGGGAGGATCAGACCAGGAGAAGCAGTTCCAAAAGTATGAAGCTCCCAGGCTGTTTAGGACATTAAATCTAAGTACCAACATTAGCACCAGAAACTAATTGGGATCTAGTGCAGCTGTTTGCCTTCCAAAATGTCTTCAAAAGTAGCCCTGTAGGCCAGTCTTGAGGTGACCATTGAGTGAATTACCATGGCAAGATCTGCCTGAAACAAATAGAGAGTCATAGATGGTAAAATGCAATTTTTGTTACCAAGGACACATATTTGTCCATGGAGAACAAATAATTGAATCACACACTCAGACTTCTGACATAATTGACTGCAGAACATTGGATCCCATCAACAGTTGGTAGAAGTGGTTACCCCAGCGGTAAAGGCTTTCCCAGACACACAATCTGTGACTTGGATAGATTTAGCTTCAACCAACTCTTGCCTAGCTGTTCCAGTGCTGCATCCAGGCAGGAAGTCAAGACTGGAATTCATCCATCCATCCAAGTATGTCTGGGTATTGTCTTCATATATAGGGTAAACTATTCCAACTATTTGGGTAATAAAGATTGCTTTTAATTCAAAACCATCATATAGTTCTTCATACTTGTAACTAAAATACAGCATTCAAAAGGGTTAGATTGTCTTTTTAAGCAGTGTTTTCCATGAGTATTTTCTTAACAACTTCTCTGTGAAAAGGTCACACTTGTACAATAAGACTGAACAAGCATGTTCATCTGTTTCGACAATGCTGGCAGATGTTTTGGTAGTAACATTTCTTGAAAAGTGGACAATGACAGCAGAGTGTTGTTGTTGTTTCCCCCCTCAGGGGTACTTATTCCAAATAAGCATACATAGGATTTCACTCTAGTGTTAAATTTTGGGGGACAGTGAATGCAAATACAACACAGAGAAGGGCGATCGGGACTTACCTCGGGCACATTTGCCGCCGCGGGGAAGCGGTCAAACTGATTAAACTTCAAGTTCCATGATCCTTTGGGGGCTGGATTGCTGGGGAAGGCCTGGGAGGGAGGGAGTTCAAGCCTCTCCTCCCAGGCTCCCCTGCGTTGCCCATTTAGGGAGAGGGAAAAGAGGCGCGAGTCTCTTTCCCTCTTCCCTGCCGTTGAGGTTGGAGCTGCCGTGAGGGAGCTCTGCCTTGGCTTCAGGAGCGGCCTAGGGCTTGGTTTAAAAAAAAAAATCGGAGCGTTTGTCGCCTGATCGCGGAGGCGCGGACCCTGCAATCAGTTAAAAAAAAAAAAGTCGGAGCCATTTGTCGCCAATCGCGGAGGTGCGGACCCCGCGATCGGCCTTAAAAAAAAAACTTGTGGGGCAGGGAAGACGGGCAGAGGATGGGCCCGTGAAGGCGCGGAATGGCCCGGATTGGGTCCGTTGGGTCCGTGGAGCCTGTAGGCTTGTCGGGACCCCAGAGGGCAGCTGGTTCAGCTCAGTGGGTGGAGCAAGGCCGCAGGGCTCAGGGGCCTGGCCGCGCTGCTGTACAAGCGCAGGGTGGGCCTGCTCTGCGGGCGGCTGAGGGAATGTTTTCCCAGGGGGTTGGTTATGTGTTACAATAAAATTGTGGCCTATTTAAACGCCAAGGAACAGTTGTCTGTGTGTCTTTGTGGCGACAGGTATTCACCTGCAAGGCAATGTTTGTTAATGCAGAGAAAGTAAATGTATTTTTCACAAATTCACTTTTAGTCTGACCTTGCTAGATGAGATTATCATGTTAATCAGAGAACCGAATGATCAGTTCTTGGTTTTTCTTTTCCAGTCATCCACGTGAACACTTCTGCTAGGAAAATCATTAATGAACTTGGAGTTAACTTGGCTACTCGCTGATATTCCATCTGGATTCCTGTTGCTGACGTGTGATTTCATTTACTTAGCCCTTTAATGACTCTGGTGCCTTTAATTACTGTATGACAGGGAAGAAATGCAACAGCCAAAGACTTCCTATTATTTCATCTTCATGACAAGGGGGGGGATGACTTCTGTTGAGTTTCTGGCTGTCTGGCAGGTATTATTGGCAACAGAGGCCTCCCAGGAAAAAAAGACTGTCAATCCTTCTGAATTTGAATGAAAATCCCAAGGTTCTATCATGTACATAGCATGTAGATTTGGACCGTATTAGCTTGTTTTCAACAATAATTTGCTCACCAATTTCATAAGATTTTAAACTAGTGTTTATTAACGCAGAAGAAGCTGCATTACAGTGTCAGACCTTTTCTATTTCAAGGGCAGTAGTGTTGATTCTGACTAGCAATTGCTTTCTAGGATTGCAGGAAGAAATATTTCATATTGCCATCTTCCTGACTTTGACTCCAAATGCCAGGAGTTGAGCATAGTATCTTCTACATTGAAAACAGATAAGCTATGGCCTTCCCTTCTAGGCTCTCTAAATGGCACTCAATTGAATCTTAGATGTTTAGATGTCACAGAGGAATAAGAGTACTAAGTTTACAATAAATATGGGATTTATTTGTTTTTTTTTTCTGGTTATACAATGCAGTTTTACCATTGCCTTTGCTAGATTAATTTTGTCTCTTAATATTTAGAAGCTCAGGCCTGAAGTCTATGGCACACACACACAAAAAATCAATATTACATTACCCAAAGGCATGGATGAATACATTACATCTGGTCAAAGCAGGTAAAAACTGATTTCTCAAGGCAACATCTGTGCTTATTAGGTTACTTGCTTAAATTGCCTGGCCTGATAACATTCCCATTCACAGCAGTCAGATTGTGAAAAGAATCCCCCAGGATGGAGCATCGAATGAGAGAAAGGAAAGAGAAAAAATACAGCATGCTAAGATAATCAGGTCCACAGATCTCTTGGGGCATAAAAACATTCCATCAAAGGATCCAGCATTTTTCTTGTCCTTCTGTTTGTCACAATGCTATGTTAAAAGCACTTTCCTGGGAGTAGGGCTCACAGAATAGAGCTAAGGTTGCTTTTTGATTGAACGGAAAAATGCTCTGTCCCTTTAATAGAGGTTTAATGAGTAGAAAAGAGCAGCTGAAGATTTTCAGGGTGTGGTGGTAAATAAATCACGTTATTTTTGGTTTTGGGTTGGGTTTGGGTGTTTGGGCTATTTTTTTGCTGCAGATCAAAAGTATATTTAAGGGGCAACTACAGAGACTGGTTTAAAAGTTGGCCACCATAACTGAGTAGGATTCTGTCAAATCTACTCTGAATTATTTCATGGGGCTTACAGGGTTGTACTGATGTGCAGCTTCCCAGGCTTCACTCCAAAATCTTTAGGAATTTTCCAACCTACAGTTGGCAACCATATTTAGAACTCATAATGCATTTGTTTATTGATCAGATTGTAGAATAATGCCTAATAAATTTTGCTGACTAGTTGGATGGCTTTGCTTATTTGTTCCTGCTTGTTTAATATTATTAGGATTTTAAACATAAATACTGGGCCTTCAGCAGTGGCTAACCAACAAAAATAGCAACGTATAGATCTGGAGCAGAGTTTGTAAAGACTAGGAGCAACTGGGTGGTAGACATATTGCTTTGTAGACATCCTCAATGAAATGTAGGAGACATCTATAAAGGTATTAGGGTTGTCATCTCCTCCCTGGCCAACAGAGGAATATAGGCACTAAAGTTGCTAGATACAGATTGAGAAATTCCTAGAGATTTGGAGATGGATCCTGGGGAGCACAGGAATCTCAGTGGGGTACAATGCCGTGTAGTCTACCCACCAAAGCATCCATTTTTTCCAGAGGAACTGATTTCTGTAGACTGAGGATTAGCTTTATTTCTGGGAAATTCCTGAGTCCCACCTGGAGGCTGACATCTGTATGTGGTATAGTAACACAGGTGTCCTCCCCTCAGCTATGAAGTTCACTCGGGCCAATTCCACATGGGCAGGAAAGGCCGAGAGGGTGGTCATATAGAAGCGGGGCGAATCTCTGCTTCCATATTACACAGCCGCTGGGCAGGCCCCCTTCCAGGCCTAGCATGGATCAGACCCGCATTTGGACCAGGCTAATGGAGAGAATCCATGTTCTTTTAGCCACTGGGAAGGGGCCAACAGGGCCTGTCCTGCAGCAGGCCTGTGCAGACAGGGAAAAGCCAGGACTGCAAGGCCTGGCTTCTCCCTGCCCTATGGTGGCCTAGAGGGGGCAAAGAATGCCCTGGACAGCTTCGTGGCACTTTTGCTGCATTACAGGGCAGGGCAGGACATTCATTTTCTTTTTGCATTCCAAAAATCCTACCTTCCTGCAAAATAACCCCACCCCCTCCATGTGGCGAAAACAATCCTCCGCTGCTTTGTTTCCTGGGGGACACATTTCAGCACTAGAGTAGATCTGGCACTGAAATGTGTCCCCTTGTGGACACAGTCTGCTGCAGAGCATGTAGCTCTGCAGCAATGCACCAGCAGCGATCTGGTGCAGCTGCTACCATGTGGAATAGGCCTGCCTGACTGGGTCTGTTCTCTTTCTCTCAAGCAGTTGTGGTTAAGAACTTGTGGGAAACAAGAACCATGATTGGGCTACATATCTGTTATTAAAATTAACAGTCGTAAAAATCTCAATATTTGAAAGGAAAATGTAGAATGTAGAGATTAATAGAATGAAAAGCTTTAACAAATATGACTATGATATGCACTATCTTATCTGGCTAGTTTGTCATGTATTAGTGTTTATAAATATATCTAGGCATATTTCTTGATTAAAAAAAAACTTTGAACCCAGAGTAAAAGGGGTATACATGTTTTAATAAATAAATACTTTGAAATTAACACTGCCCAAAGCTGTAAGGCTATAGCTATAAAAGAGACTTCAGCTGCATAGCTTATTGTAAGAGAGACTCTTCATATGTTACAAATCAGATGGTTTTACCATGGAACCTACATTCAAAAAGCCTGATTTAATCATATTAAATACCGACAAACAAGATGACATTTAAAAAAACCTACATTTCAACATTGTGTTGCATCCATTGTTGCCAAAAGCCACCATCGACCCTTGGACAAAGATTCCAGCTGCCCCCATATGATCATGATTAAAACTATGTGATGAATTTTGTATATTTTATATTTCAACACACATATGTTTGTGTAGTGTACCAAAATACGACACAATTCTTACATCTGTAAATGGCTATGGTTCACAAAATCTTCATATTACCATCAATCAGTAGTAAGTAAATCAGTAACATCTATTTAATTTTACCTTTGTATCTTTACCTGGCACAAAAGTAAGAAAATGAGTTATGTAATGGTGCTGAATGAGAACTATTGGGAAAATTGGGGTTGATCTTTATGATTTTTCTAAAAAAAAAAAAAAAGATTGCCATTTGTCAATTCTAAACATTTGTGAAAGTTATACTGATTTCAATAGAATTTGCTTCCAAATAGGGACTGATTAAGATCATGGTATATGGTAGGCTTGCATTTGCCCACACTCACCTGCAGAGAACATGTGATGTGATCTGGTGCACAGGGATGGAGATACACATATTGCTGCACATACATACACACACTGTATATAAGATCACATTGGTGCAAGCACTGAAAATATTTACCGCTTATATTAAAGAATCTTACTCAAGTTTTTATCAGCATGCCATTCCAGATCCAACTTTCACTTCCTACACACGTGGCCATATGTTAATTGATATTAATCACCAGACTGTGTCGGAAGTTTGACAAAAACTGTCACACATTAACTGAGTGGTTGGAAAATGGCCTTTGTCAAAGCGGTTTTGGAACTTGTATGGTGGGCTTCTACAAATTGAAGTAGGTCTCCAAAATAGATCAAACTGATTAAACATATTCTATTGTCTGATCCCCTCAAGTCACATGGAAAGGCTAAAGCAGAGAATTCACAGATATACAACAAATGCTATCGGATTAATTTGAAATGATAAGAATGTAATTAAACCTAGCTAGAAGCAAATCTAAGTTAAATAGTGTTTTGGGGATTATTTCTAAAGGACATTAGAGTGAAAAGATAGCATCTGTTTCCAACAAGCATATGAAAAGTGAGTTCTTCAAGGTAATGGTTCCAAATTTAGAGTTTTGTGGGAAACTATTCCTACCCCCTCCTACTGAAAGTTGGGGTGTTTGGTATCAGATCCCCACATGGAGTTTCAATTATATTTTCCTTGGTAAAAGCAGTTTCTTTGCATAGTTTGAAGCATGTTCAAATCTTACAGCAATTTCTCACCCACATGCATGCACATAATGAAGGATGCTACAGGAAAAAATAGATTTAATTGGTTGTTCATGTTTTTTATGAAGTGTTCTAAAATGAACAGAAATTCAAATCAGGAAGGTCAAAAATTTATTTTAGCACATTCCTTTCAAATACTTATAAGACTCCAGGGAATTGGTATTCAAGAGTTTTTTTTTTTTGAATAATCAGTTGTTTCAGGAATATTCCTCAGGGTATTTCATGTGTGAATCCTTGGCTGGGAAGGAGGCAAGACTCTCTTCTCCTACTCTCCTGCATGATCCGGGATATATTAGCCAAGGCTGGTAGTGCTGGCTTTTGGTTCTTTTCCTGTCTCAGCCTGAAGCAACCTGTTTCCTTGTCAGGATTCTGGGTCACAGACCACGGATGGCCTTAAAGGTTAATACCAAAACCTTGAACCTAATCCAGGCCAAACCAACAACTAATGCCTCAGCACCAGCTTGATATGGGCCCTCCAAGGTGTTCCTGTGAGGACCCTAACAGCTGCATTCTGTACCAACTGCAATGTCTGAATCAGTGGAAAGGGTAGGCCTATGTAGAACGTGTTACAGAAGTCCCATCTGGAGGTGACCATCACATGGATCACTGTGGCCAAGTGGTCTGAAGGCAGATAAGGTGCAAATAGCTGCAGTTGGCACAGATGGTAAAATGTCATGTGGGCTACTCCTGTGACCTGGACCTCCATAGACCTCCATAGACAAGGAAGCATCCAGGACCACCTCACTGAGGATGAGATCTTAAGTTGTACCCCGGCTAAGGTAGGCAGGTGCATTTCCAAATCTGCCCCCAGCCACAGGACCTCTGTCTTGAAGGGGTTGAGTTTCAGGTGATTCTGCTCCAACCATCCAGCCACTGCTGCCAAATGTATTAGGGGTTTTATGGAGTTTTTACATGTTGTTACCCACCGCGAGCCTCAGGGGAGCGGCGGGTTAGAAATCCAATAATAATAATAATAATAATAATAATAATAATAATAATAATAATAATAATAATAATAATAATAATAATAATAATAATAATAATAATAAACATCCGGGGGGTAGTTCAGGTGGCCATCCATCAGAAGATAGAGCTGGATGTCATCTGTGTATTGGTGATAGCCCAGCCAAATGGGCCAGAGGACGCATATAGATGTTAAACAAAGTGGGGGAGAGGACTGCCCCCTGCAGAACCCTGCAGGGGCGATGGAAGGAATGTGATAACTCTTCTCCCATTATCACCTTCTGTATCAGGTTCCAGAGGAAGGAATGCAGCCACTGAAGTGCTGTCCCTCATATTACAGGCCCAACTCAAATGACCACATCAAATGAGCCCGACAGATCTAACATCATGAGGACAGCCAAACTGCCCATATCCTGCAGGAAGAAGGTGGACGATTCCAGAAATACAACAAAGGAAAGGAAGAATCTGTCCAATGGCTTAATTAAAGATCAAAAGTTTAAGAGTCTCTGTTATCTCTTTTATTTACACTTGGACTCTGCCAGAACAGTTTCTAGATTATTTTCCATTTTCAGCACTTTTGTCAGTGGCAAAACGAGTCCATTCTTGTTAATCACTAGAAAATATAATTCAGCTAATGCTCTTCTGGTGTGGCACACTAAAAACAATTGAATCCCTTGGACTCAACAGAGATATTGGTTTCTTATTTTACTACATATGTTAATTTCATTCAGCCTTTATATCTGCATTTCTAACAATTCCCCAGAATGGCCATACATCCTCTTTATCTTATTTCTTATTTGGACTAATGGAATTCAATAGTATATTGTAATGCAACATGATGAACAGTAAAATGTAATATAATTTGGAATGGGGTATTGGAATGTATTTCTCTTGTATGAGGACAGAGAAGATAATTCTGCACAGCCAGTTAGGGGACAAGAATGCTTTAAGAATGCCTCCATGCTTGGAGGAAGATGGATGGAGCATAGAGGAACTCTACATTTGTATTCTACAATTGGGGAGTCATCTGTCCAGTAGTCTGAAATCTTGACATATTTATTTCCTTCACAATGTTTTCCCTCCAGAGTTGAACCCAAATAAATGATAATTTTATAAACTTAGCTTGTGCTGTGTACTAATTTATACCTCACCCTCTGCTTATATGTATTCAAGTGGGTACTCATGTTGGTCTGAAACAGCAGAACAAATTTAGAGTCCAGTGGCACCTTTAAAACTAACCAAGTTTTATTCAAGGTATCTCGCCCCTAGCACTCTGAGAGCACTCATGCTCTCTGTCTCACTGACCTTGGAAAAGAAAGAATTATTAGAGTTTATGGGGATCTCCTGTTTTCTGCAACTGGCTCTCATGGGCACTTTGAAACCCATAGAAGTGTTTCTTAGCAAGCACTTTCTTCTTCCCCAAAAGTGTCTCTTTTCTGCAACAAAGAAGGAATCCTGGCAGGTGATCAGAGTCCTCCATCTGTACTAATTTTAGAACAACTCTAGTCCCTGGATAATGAAAGCCAACTGGCTCCAGTCTCCCCTCCCCTCCCTTTCTGCAAGCTGCCTCCTTAAACATAAAGGAAAATAAAGCAGAAGAGAACAAAGAGAGAGACCACCCTATCATCCTCTCTCAGGCAAAGTATCACATTTCTGACTAACAACCAAACACATTCCCTATACTTACACTTGGATCCAGTTAGTGGATCCTGCTCCTGTTTATTCCAAGTATGACTGAATGTGATGGGGCTGACTTATATACACATATGCACAGGAGGACTGCAGTCTTAAATCCCCTCTCTCACTTCTTCTTTATACCTCACCCCCAAATGCATCCTGCAGCCATCTCTTTCCATTCATCTGAACCAAATGCCCTCCCCGGCAAACCCCTACAATTATCCTCACCCAGATCTAGAGGCTGCCCGCATTTTTCTTATTAGCTCTTTCTCCTGTGCCTCTCACACCAGCCTGAACTTCAGGAACAGGCTTGTAATAAGTATTGGTAGCATTGCAGGAGAATGTGTCAAGCTGTTGACTGCCAGAGAGCTCCAAATGTGGGCCCCTAAATTTTGCTCCAATCAATTGGGAGCTCTGACCCTAGTGTGTGATAAACAGCCATTGTCCACACCTGATCATACTGTTTGTTGGGGCACACATCAATCAAATAAAGGCAAGGTGAAATCCTCATATAAATCAATCAAAATGTACTGAACTGACAATAAATGTTTCTGAGAAAGCGGCCAGGGTGTAAACTACATGGAGCTTTTATTCCAATCCCAGGTTGATTCAGTCCCTGCCCTCTACACAGAATGCGATTTTCATTTTGATTTTGGGTGATTTAAATTTTCCTTCTGCAGCAAGAAGGATTGATCTGGAGTGACCCTACCTTTATTGTGTGATATCTTATAGTGCTTATAATGCTCAATATTTCAAGATTCAGATTAAGAAAGCAGGCTGTTTTGAATCTGGGCTCTCTTCCGTGGTAGAGATGCTCTGATTGGCCAAAATTGCTCATGTGACAAGCTTGCCTTAAAGAGGAAGCCCCTAATTTCTCTCAACTTCTGTCAATCTTGGATTTTTTCTCCCTTCTCTGCCTTCTTCGATCCACTCTCCCCCCCCCCTCCAAGAAAAGAAAGAGGCTCCCTGCTTGGCTTCTCTCCCCCCTCCCTTTAAGAAAAGAAAGAAAGAGGATTGGCTCCCCCCCCTTCTGAACTACCCTAACCATATGCAGAACATTTTCCTGTTTCAATGGGGAGGGGGGGGGAGGACGACCCGAGTTAAAATCGATCTGAATTCGGCAGGATTGACAATGGAATAAACAAAGTAAGTGCAGACTCTGCCCAGGTCTCAGTGGTAGAAGGTTTGTTTTGCATGTAGAAGATTCTAGGTCCAGTCCCTGTCATCTCCAGTTAGGAAAAGATCAACTTGAGAGTGTATTCCAAGGTTCCTCGATGGATTTTGCGAAACCCTGGGTTGTTTTGTTTTGTTTTTTTGCGGGGGGGGGGGTGTTAGTGGTCCCAGAACAGTTTTACCAATTGGGTGGATCATGGTCAATGCTGGGCCTGGAGGGGTGGAAAGGGGAGGGGCTCCGGTCATAAAAAACATTGTTGTCCAAGGCATGCTGCACGTGGTATCAACTGGAGTAAGTACTCTCGTTTAAAATTAACTGCATGGGTGTTGGTGGCAGGGGGCAATAAAGTTGTGGATGCCTGCCCCAGCCCTATTCCAGCAGAATAGGCCTCTGGGCTGTTTCTGGCATGGGGAATCATCAGGAGAGCCAGTTTGTTGTAGTGGTTAGAAGTGCGGACTTCTAATCTGGCATGCCAGGTTCAATTCTGCACTCCCCCACATGCAGCCAGCTGGGTGACCTTGGGCTGGCCACGGCACTGATAAAGTTGTTCTGGCCAAGCAGTGATATCAGGGCTCTCTCAGCCTCACCTCCCTCACAGGGTGTCTGTTGTGGGGAGAGGAAAGGGAAGGTGACTGTAAGCTGCTTTGAGCCTCCTTCGGGTAGAGAAAAGCAGCATATAAGAACCAACTCTTCTTCTTCTTCTTCTTCTTCTTCTTCTTCTTCTTCTTCTTCTTCAATGGAGCATGATATCACATATGATGGGAGTGGAGTGATGTCACTTCTGGAGATATGTGACTTCCCAAAGCATGACAGAGAGTTATTGCCCAGGGATTCTTGAGGCCTGAAGAATATTTCAGAGGGTTCTCAATGATAAAAAGGTTGAGAAAGACTGATATTGTCAGTGGAAGACCTCTGTTTGAGACCCTGGAGGACCATTGCAAGTTAACGTAGAGGATGCTGACTTTAACAGACCAAACGGTCTGGCTATGTAAAAGACAGTGTCATGTGGTTCTGTTGAAGTTTTGGGATATTTGAAATAGGTAAGTGAGCAAATGATTTTCCTCTCTTTATCACAGCTTGGATTATCAGCAGCACGTGAGAGAAAATGGACAAATTGTCCAGCTGCTTCTATAGCATCCCCAAGTGTGCCTTCAGTAAAGGAAATTGCTTATGTGGATTTTTTTTATTTGATTTGCTTCTAGCAGTTCTTAATTATCCTCTCTCTATAATTTTCATTTAAAAACCCATGAATCCCAGCTGAAATGCAGCTATCAAAAGGCTTAAAAGAGTGCCAGTTGTATCAAAAATAGCCCAAATGTTACTTGTTCTGTGTGCGTGTGTTTTGTTGTGGTTGTGAGATTTTCTATGGCTAGTGGTGCATATCCTATCAGCGTAATGAACTGTGTATTACTTTCTAATGTGATCAGTTTAGAGGCCATCCCATGCCTGCACCACATGACGTCAGTGTTGACGCCGGCATTGTTTCTCACAATGCACGATAGCAGCGGAAATGAGCAGACAGTTGGGAGGAAATGAGTTTCTTGCCCTTGGCATGGTAGTGTTCAGATTTCCTTGAAACCTTACATTTATTCTGTATGCACTAATGACTTTGCCACTTCAGTTAAGTGCTTCTGCCCTAAAAACTGATCAAGACTAATGTGATCATAAAGCACAGCAGAGATAACAAAATGAACTGCAGCCAGGCTCTTTATATGATATTTAAAAAGAAAAGGGGGGGGGGAGCTCACGTGACTTCACTGCTAGACAGAGAGGTGTTTAGGCTACTTAACATTTGCAAAGAAAGAAGAAATCTAGCCCCAGATGAACCCACAAGATAATCTCAGCAGTTTTTCTTCTGAAGTTTTAAAATCCTGGGCTAGTTCTTGCTAAGACAGCAAAATCCACTCTGAGCTGTAGCACTTCATATAGAAGGAGGGAGCTCACTTGTTCAAAACGAGTGTGGCATGTGGCCAGTCAGACTAAGATTGGAGAGATCCAACTTTAAAGCCCCATGATGCAATGGAAACATGCTGAGTAACCCTGAGCCAGTTGCACTCTCTCAGTCGAGACAAAGTGGAGGCGATAAGAATAGTCTGAGTGGCTTTAAGTCGCCGGGGTGAGGAGGGGGGGGGAGATGAGTTATACATTAAGTGACCAGCTAAATAATGTGACCGAATAGGGATAGATTATTAATGTCCTTTAGGTCCATTCATTGTACCACTACCAATCACTAATAAAGGTATACTGACAGAAGAGATGGAAAGGGTGATTACATCCCTTCCAACCACAGACCTTGAGTTGTATTTCATGTGAATCCCAGTACCCCATGGAATTAGAAAGTCCTGGGGGAGGAGATCAGTGGCCATCAGCATGTTTTTGCCAATAAACCCTGGATCCAACCATGAACAGTTAGAGTGGAAACCTTAAATATTTGTGCTACCACACCAAGATATTTTCACAGCACCATGCGGTTTTTGCTCAAACCCTCAACACATGTGCATGTTACATTCTTTGGCTTAGGTTTCAAAATATGTTGGGTGGGTGGTCAATCTTGCCAAGGACCCTGGGCAGTCAGCGTGATGGCCTCTTCACCTGGCAGAACAAGAGAGCCAAGGCACACAGAGGGAATCTGAACCAGTTGACAGTCTGACTGGGAATCGCTGTGACAGCTAGTGAGGTATAGCAGAACTAAAATCTGGAAAACGCATGTTTAGATCCCCACTATGTCACTGAAATCTGCTGGTGTCCTTGGACCAGTCACAAACACTCAGCCTAACCTCCCTCATAGGGTTGTTGTGAGAATAAAATGAAGGATAAGATCTATGTAAACTACTTTGGTTCCGTCTTGTGAAAAAAATCGGCTATAAATGAAGTAAAGAAAAAAAATAGTGATATGGCTTAAGTAATGGAACGATGTACATTCATACTTTTTGATAAGCTATAAAGAAATTATCCCCCCTGTCTTCATTCTGGGCCCCTCCTGAATATTTCAAAGAGCTTCAGCTTCTCTCTGACTTCAGAACAAGATCTGCTTCCTATCTGTTATTGTCTATATGAAAGCCTCTTGTTACTTTCTTTTTAGACCATACTGACTATAGCCAGATCATTCTGCAGGTTTACCAAAACCACATTGCAATTAAAAGAGGAACCATAACAATTTGCTACTGATAAGTTGTGGTGTTTTGTTTTGTTTTGTTTTTTTGCGGGGGGGGGGGGAGAACCACACTAGAGACTATTAATCAATTTGCACCTGGAATTATTATAACACCTTTGCTACTTCTTCTTGAACAACTGAAGAAATATGTGCCTTTATTTAGAGGCCCTGGCTTAATATCAGGTAGATGCCTCTGACTTAACCAAGCTGTAGGACCTTGGCATGCAAAAAAGGAGAAGTGCTTTTTTTGTACTCTGCTTCTTATTATTGGAAAGTCTCAGAGCAGCTTACAATTGCCTTCCCTTCCTCTTCCCACAACATACACCTTGGTAGGTAGGTAGGGCTATGAGAGCTCAGAGAACTATGAATGGCCCAAGGTCATCCAACTTGGCTACATGTGGAGGAGGGGGGGAATCAAACCCAATTCTTCAGATTAGAAACCACGGCTCTATACCCAGCTGGATCTCAAAAAGTAATGGATCTCACTGGGGAAGGCTATGGGGGGCAACATTTGGGCTGGCGGTGTGGGGAAAAGAAATGAATATGGTTTATGCTAGTTGTCATCTTCCAAACTAGGGCAGTTATTAACCAGATGTGAAGTAAGCCCTGAAGTGAGGTCGGCACTATTGGGATTCAGCTTATTCCCAGTGTGTCTGACAAAGTACTTTCCTAGCCTCTTTCTCCCCCCAGGTCTTTCTTTCTTTCTTTCTTTCTTTCTTTCTTTCTTTCTTTCTTTCTTTCTTTCTTTCTTTCTTTCTTTCTTTCTTTCTTTCTTTCCAGCAAAATAACACCTCCATGGTTACAAGTTGCATTTCTTTAATACTTGGGAGGGAAAAGAATTCCTTCTCTGAACTCTGAAAGCTTGATATGGTTAAATAAGTGGGGTATAAATATTTGAGTTGTTCCCTTCAGCCAATTGTGCCATGATAGATCAGGTCTATAGAATGGTCTGTGGGATATGTACGCTATTCATAGCCTAACTTATATTCTTTTTCATTGTGTTTTCCCAAAAAAATACGTTCTGGGCTACCCATCGTACAGTCAGCACAAATTTATCAGTCCATAACCATCTTGACTCATGACGAATATAATTAAAATATAAATTTTTCAGAGAGTTGGTTATATTTCATGGTTAATGCTTTTCTTGACCTTGGAATTTATTTCCATGAAAAGTGTGTTTCCTGCCTACCATTTTCTCTTAAATCTATAGCCTGCTTTTATGATGCCAGCACCTAAATACATTTGAACACCCTTTTCTTATTCACCAAGCTGGTCTGCAAAGCTGTGAATGTTAGCAATATGGTGATGTATCCCATTGGAGTAATGTAAAATATTGGCTGAGTAATCCAAAATAATTATGTTTTCTTCAAAAACATAAATTTTGAGAATTGTTGCAAGTGAAGCTACATAGCCCAATCTAGCCCAAGTTTTCACATCCTGGGTTGCCTTGGTCATATGTATCATCCTTGTTGCACAGTATTTTTTCACCCATTCTGCACAGCTGCCTGGTAAAACCAATTCAATTGAAAGAGCTCTATGCTGCCTTTCCACACAAATAGAATTCTCAAGATAGTGAATGCAAACATTAAAACATTTCAACATTAAAGCAGCCTTTAAAATGATATTTATATGAATTTATATGAATTTAATAAAACATATAAACAGACAAACACAGATAACAACACAATAAGGGAGGAGAGCCAATATGACAAACAATTTTTTAAAGTCTTCACATGCTTTGGAAGGAAAACAAAACAGGGAGACAGACAAATCTCCTTGAGGAGAGAGTTTACAGTTTTTGGCACCACAGCCAAGAAGGCCCATTGAGTCTCAGGAGGTAGGGGAACATGAAGCCGATTGAGTAGGTTCATATTAGAGAAAGGATGATAGCCGCACTGAATAAAAGCACATGACCCAAGATTGTAGGGGAAAATATCTAAATGTAACAAAAATACATGATGGGGGTCTCCTCCACTAAAAATGTTGTCTATGTATGTGCAAACAAAACGCATATTCCTTTCTCCTGGTAGCAAAGATAGGGCTGAACCCTGGAACCCTTGTGCATGATCTTCAGCCAGATATACATTCTCAACCTAACTTGTCTCACTGTGTAAGCAGTTGGCATATATCTATGCACAAAGCAGAGTCCACACTAATGTCTGGATTGGGGCCACTGTCTTGCAGAAAGAAGCCAATAATACGTCGAAAGCTTTCACGGTTGGAGTCAGCTGTCTGTTGTGGGTATTCCAGGCTGTGTGGCTATGCTTTGGTAGTTTTAGTTGCTGACATTTCCCCAGTAACTGTAGCTTGCATCTTCAGGTGTAGGTCATGGTAAGATGGGAATCCCTCCATGCCAAAATGTGGAGTATGTGAATAGTTGCTGGGTGCAGGACACAGGACACTTTCTAGTTCTTGTTCATCCCCTGGAAGAATCCTAGATAAGACAGAACATGATGTTACTCTCCTCTCTTAGAAGTAAAATGCCCAGCAACTGTTCACACACTCCACACTTTGGCACACTTTGCCATGTCTTACCGATGAAAATACCAACTACAGTTACTGGTGAAAGATCAGGAGCTGAAACTACCAAACCATGGCTGCACAGTCTGGAATACCTACAACAGCCAAACTAATAATAATTGAGTTGAATATATCTAGCAGGGCATGTAAGACGAAGCTCTTCCACTAGGCATTTGTTAAGACCAGGCTAAGAAGATTGGATCCCTCCTGGTACAGGCCCCCATAGGACAGAAAGCACCAGAAGATGCCCCACCCCAGGTGAGGGTGTGGTGGTAGCTGTTACTATAGGGTGTGAATGGGTGGGAGAGGGGAAATCCACAGATTGTTTTTTTTCCCCTGCCAGTATGGTTTTATGGTATTGATATGTATTTTATGTGGGTTTTAAATTTTATTGTAAACCACTACAAACTGGCAGGGTCTGGGAGTGGTGGTTAATAAATATAAATAAATAAAAATAAAAGATAATTGAACAAATAATTACTCTATTCTGTACTTGTTTTCGCTAGGTCAGGGGTTTCATTCCGCAAATATAGAATATAACCATAATAATAATGCTCATCTATAATGTATCTCCACAAAATATGAGATACACATATAGGAAATGGTCAAAAGCCACATATGCAGTTCTATGACAAAGACAACTTAAACAACAAAGGATAAATTCTAGAGGAAATTCCCATCTGACTTTAGAAACACCCCAGACCCTGTCAGGGAAACCCAACCCAAATGCAGGGCAAGATGGTAGAGCTCCTAAGAGTTATTGATGTGTAAGTGGCCTTTTACAAACTGGAGTATATATAGGCCAATTTAGAGGACTGTAGATTTTCACATCCTTATCCATGGTTCCTCTATATATTTGTGAAACAGCCAGGGGGGTGGAACATGTCCAGCTGTCTGAGTTGGAATAGGGCCAATCAGAATGCAGCCAGAAACGCTGGCTTCACCCTGATAAGCCCTGCCCCTACAGCTCCCACCCTCTCTCCCTGGATGCTAGCAACATTCCTCTCAGACATGCCAGAGACAGAGAGAGACATGCAGAGCCCTGCCAGACCGAACACGAGCCCCCATTCCCTCCTATCGCTCCTGCTGTGAGGGGGGCAGAGAGAGACGCAGAGAGAGCTGCCCCAAGCTGCTGACCAGCCCTGCTTCCCTCCTAAGAACAAGCCCTAATTACCTGCTATGACTCCTGTTGCCACAGAGAGAAAGACACAGAAAGAGCCACCCCTGCTGTGATGGAGAGAGAGAGAGACAGAAAGTTGCCCCAAACTGCACACCAGCCCTGCTTCCCTCCTACAAACCAGTCCTGATTACCTGTTATGCCTCCTGCTGCAAGGCACATAGAGACATGAAGCGAGAGCCTTCTGTGGCAGTCACATCCCTCTACCAACACACCCCATTGTCTAGGATATGCTGCAGGCCATGTAGCAAGTAGGCCCCCTAAAGCATCACAGTCTCGACAGCCAACTTACCCCCATCTCTGTCACTCATGCCTGTGCTACTTCTTGGAGAGGAGGTTGACAGTGTGCCTCCCAATTCAGGACCCCCGTTGGCTGAGCATCTACTGCTGCCTACCCTCAGCCAGCAGACCACAGCACTGCTGCAGCTGAGGAGCCCAGCCTGCCCTGACAGCCAGAGCCCTACAGAAATATTAGAGGGGGCTGCAGATGCCACAGATGTGGACTCACTGGTACTTGTCCATCCCTTGCCTGGCTGCCTGCTTAGCAGTTTACAGTGCAGCTTTCAAATGTGGAAATGCACCAGGTTCCTTTAGTGTGACCTGCCCAGAACTCACATTGAAGCTCAGGTGGAGGGGGGCAAGTCTCCTGGGTAAGCACCTTTGAGCAAGTGGGGGAGAAAGAAGAAGAAGAAGAAGAGTTGGTTCTTATATGCTGCTTTTCCCTACTCGAAGGAGGCTCAAAGCAGCTTAGAGTCGCCTTCCCATTCCTCTCCCCACAACAGATACCCTGAAAGCATCTGGGTGGACACTCCTCCAGCTACAGTGCCCACCTGGGCATGCCACCCCCACCCCTGCATCACCAAGCCCCCCCCCCCTATCCTGGGCATCAAATAAGTGTACCACTGCTTTTGGCCCCTTGAAATCAGTAAGCATGAATCCTTTCAAAGTGAAGTCTGGTTGGGTGGAAAGCCTGCACCTGGTCTCATGATACCATGGCTAAGTGCAGAAAATAATTTTGTCATGAATGCCCCTGTTTCCTAAAGGTAACTAGTGTCAAAGGTGAACATTCATTCACATTAGTTCCCTTCAAAGAAGAAAGCACTAGAAATGTGAGGTATTTCTGTGGTTAATGTTTTATTTATGTATTCACAACTAGGAAATAGGTAGACACTGAAGCATCTCTCTGGGGCAGCATATCCACCATCCCACAAATCCCCAAGGAGATCCCACACTACCTAGGTGCTTCAGCCAGTCTTCTGGTAATGCCTCCTGGGTTGATCTGAGTCATGTCTTTAAATGTAACTACAGTGGTTGACACTCCCTCAATTGTACTTTAATAAATTTAATCAGAACAAAGTAGTCACAAACACAAAGTAGTCACAAACACCAGTAGCACATTAAAGACCTACAAAATTTCCAGGATATAAGCTTTTGTTGTGATCCACTGGAGCCCTTGAGGAAGAGTGGAATACAAATAAATAGTTGTGAATTTTCTACATTGTGCAGGCGGTTGGAATAGATGATTCTGGAGGTTCCTTCCAACTCTATGATTCTATGATTCTAATCTCCCTTTGCCAGATCCCTAACAAAAGGAGCTTGGGTTCTCCTGAAAGCTTCTATCCTGGAAATTTCATTGTTCTTTTAGATGCTACAGGACTCAAATCTTGCTCTTTTACTCCAGCTGAACATGGTACTCACCTGAAACTACCGTTAAATGCACCAAAACCTCCCTACATTTATTTTCTGATGTTTTGAGATTATTTTCTTCATTTAGTCTTGCTGTTTCTCAAAGTTTGTAGAAACAATTTCCTAACTTAAAAAAAAAAACTTTGTTTACCTGTCTTCAATAAATGTCCTGCCTCAGTGAACTCTAATGACAGGACTGGAGACGTGGTGTTTAAATTTGCCAGACCCAAAAGCTAGGATGTCAGTCACCATTACTCACTGTCAGCATCCAGTGACAGAACCCAAACAACAGCATAATCATCTCCTCTCTTAGCTATCACAAAGCCCACACTTTTGCAATGTGTGAAAGAATGTAAAATTGAAAAGACAGCTTTTTCAAAGCATAGCATTAATAACTGAGCCAAAAAAATCCCCCCCTTTTAGTGCTCACTCAGTAATAAAGGATTTAACACTGTCCAAATTTAACAGCTTATGCAGCTTTAAATGCTTTTTTGCAGAAGTCAAATATTTTTCTGCATGTTCTTAAAGGAGCAATCCTAAGTCTACATCGAAGTCCAATTTTATTCAATAGGGGCTGATTCTGAATAAAATGTTATTAAGATCACAGCCATAGTATCCAAAAAGCAAACATATTTTCAGAATGTATGAAGCTGATTTTGACTAGTTCACATCATGTCTAGGGATGGGAACAAATCAGCTCAAGAGCTAAAGTTTGTGAGGGATTTTGGCCATTTGTAATGTACAAAGTGAAATCTGTGGCAGGTCAACCATCATGCACTGTACACTAACTTTCAAAGTGTTCATGGTGGTTTGTGAATGGATTCATTTCCAGACAGACTGTTTTTGCTCAGTCTAAATGTTTACTCCCCACTCCACCACATGCAGCCAGCTGGGTGACCTTGGGCTAGACACAGCTCTTAGAACAATTCTGGGAGATCAGTTCTCACAGAGCTCTCTCAGGGTATCTGTTAAGGGAAAATGAAGGGAAAGGTATTTGTAAGTTGTTTTAGGACCCCTTCAGGTAGTGAAAAGCAAGGTATAAAAAACAGTTCTTCATAGATCAGTAAGTCCACAACTACTTCTTCATAAATATTTGCTTGCCACTGAATTCTATTATGTTAAAGATGATTCTCCTCTTTCACAGCAAAAAAAAAAAGACTGTATTTTCAATTAAGACTTGTTTTCCTCAACCCTAGAACACCCCCTAATTTAAGGGGGGGGTTTTGTTATTATTTAATAGCAAGCTGTTCCTTTGTTTTTCATATCACCTCAGGTGCTGAGATGAAGAAGGCCAAGTAAAAGTCCCTTGAAGCACAACAATTACCTTCAAAGATGTTCTCCAGAAAAATGCCAACTGTCTAAAAATGAAAACAATCAATGAGCAAATTAGCTTGGCTAAATATGAGAATATCTCCTTCGTTCCCTAATTCCATTGTTTTAAAATGCTGAAGACAAAAAAAAGTGCTCATCCTTACATCCTGACTTTTTCTAGGTCACTTAAGAACTTCAAGTCATATAGGAGAGCTTCAAGTAACAGTGCTAAAAATGAGTTTTTGTTGTGCTATTGATCATCCTGGAAGTGGAAAGTGCAAAACACAATGCAACAAGCTGGGCCACTGGGGTCTAGAGGCATAGAATCTGCAGGAAGTCCTACAGCTATAAAGCTTAGGAAGGTCAATACAGTAACAGGAAGTGGCAGACACTCTAACCATGATTTGAGAGTTTCTCTTCTCCTATGGTGCCTTTAATCTTAATAAACCAAACTGAAGAATTTTGATATTGCTTCTTAAAATATAGGGATCGTAAAGAAATAGAAATAATATTAGTTATATTTGGTGGCTTGGAGGGGGAGTTGTGAGCTTCAATTTCATGACTTCCAATGGTGTTTCAGAGCACTCACACAATATACTAAATGACCACCTACATCTCATGCTATTCTTTCCCCTCTTTTCATAGCTGGATGAAATGACTGACAAGGTCTCCCTCATTCCCTGAGAAACTGAGGAAAAATAATAATTTCCCTTTGTTCCTCCATCCCATTTTGACTGTGTAATATGTGACACTTTCACACAGGAGCACAGGAAAGCATGTATAAAATAAATTCACCCTCTGCCGTGAAAAAATGAATGTGTCGATTTTGTCATAAGTATATAGTTTAGAAAGTACAACACTGAATGCTTTTCACTCAGAACTCCATATTCAGTACACATATTATTTTCCTATAGCCATTTAGGAAAAAAAGTAATATCAGAAACAATCTTAGACTGTAAAATAAGAACACACTTCTTGTGTAGAGAAGTTTGAAGACAGATTGGTGACTTCCAATGATTCCTGATTCCACTGATGAATCTCTATATTTTATGTGAGGCTCATGATCCAGGGAGCTATTTCACTTCATCTCACTTCACAGACTCACATGATGTCTACCCGTGAAGGTCCCAGGTTCCCAGCATAGCTTTAATTTTTCAACAGCAGTAACATTTTTCAACAGCAGTAAAATTTGTTGGATTCAACCCTTTCTTTATGAATGTCGTTTCATGGTAGAAAGTGCTATCAACTCATGGGGTTGTCAAGGCAACAAATGAGTAGAAGTGGTTTGCCATTGCCTGCTTCCACATAGCAACCCTGCGCTTTCTTGGTCGTGTCCCATCCAAACACTAACCAAGGCCAACCTTGTTTAACCACCCAGGGCTGTAAAGAATGGGCAGGATAAAAATCCATCCAAATAAATAAACAAACAAACAAATTGTTTAGCTTTCAAAGAATCCACACTTCAAGTGAAATACAGCACAACAGAATTCTCTCTCCCCCACTTCTCAGCAATGGATTTGTCTACCTGAAATGTTGCTCTGGTGGGACACGGGGTACTTAGAAATAATATGAAGAAAAAACTTAGAACTTGGCAAATATTACACCTGTCCTTTTGTTAATGGAGAATTTAGTCTGGAACCTACCAGTTTGTGCCTTAATAGCATTATTACTCTTTCCCCATTTCTAGCAAAGTAATTGGCCATACCTAAGCTCAGTTTACAAGAGTCTATATGCTAAAAAGGGGAAGGAGGAAAGATTATCTTTAGAATCTAGAACAAATCAACTGTGGTTAAATTTGTAATCCACTTAATGAAAATAAACCTTCTCATGGCACTATCAAGCATAAGCAACCTTTTTGAACACCAGCTCTGGTGTCTTGTGACATTGTGGTGCAAGGAGATTTGTGTGTGAATAGCAGATGGCATGTACATTCTCAGGTAGCTTTCATGCCAGGATATAAATAGCAATGCCAGCCACATGAGAGAATCTGCAATCAGAACAAATCACGAAACAAAGCTACTTTGAAAGGGCCTCCCCACCTTCAGATAGAATACACATAGATATAGGCATAGTGAACAGAAGCCCATTCACGCCTTTGCCCGTCACCTCCCTTCCCAAAGGGCCATCTCACATTTGTTCTTGTCCATCTCCCTTCCCCCTCATTTTAGAAAAGTGAATAGTAATTGCTGATGACTTCTATGGGAGACAAATGATTATAAGAAAGTAGTCAAAGTCTACAGAGGCGTGGGACAAGAGTTGCCCTCCCCCTCTCCCATAGGTATAATGTGCTGTATACCCAAGTGTAAATTGCTAGATACAATTCCTTTTCATATGCACCATTTTGGCATTCTAATGTAACCACCATCTGTGATCCTCCATGAAGGTTAATAGGGCAATTCATATTTGCCCATGCATATGAGATTTTGGTACACCTGACTATGTACCCTCAATAATTCAATTTGGGCACGGAAGCTTTGGAACTTGATCTCTAGATGATCTGTCCCTTTCTGTTGCCATCCTCTGCCAGTGGGTGCATTTCCTCAGTGATGCCTCCTTCCTAACAATGTTTTAACTGCTGTTTTTATGTTTTGTATGTATTTGAACTCTGTTTTTAATTGTAGCCATGATGTGTGCTTGGGGAGACAGGTTGATTGTAGAGGTTTTAAAATGGAATTATATCATGTATGTTTTAAATTGTTAGCTACCTTGGTAGCCCTTGTGAGAGCAGACAGGTGGGATATTAATGTTGTAAATAAAATAAAGTTTTAGCAGCACTGGAAATTCTTCAGTTTCTTCAAACATGAATACCTTTTGTAATATCCACCCTAGAATGGTGAGAAATGTGGCCAGTTGAGCTGATTTATAATTGAAATAAATGAAATGTGGTACAAATGTTTAGTTTTCTATTAATTTATTTTAGGTACATTTACCAGCAGTTTTCAGAAACAAGAAGATTGTTAGAAACCTTGCTACTGTGTCCATGAAAGAGAGTTTGTTTTTAGATCAAAGTTAGACAACATATGAGATACAGCTCTCTCTAAATCTGAACTCCAACTACATGTGAAAATATGGTTCTGTGTTTGCTTTCTGATTGTTGTAAATGGCTTGGTATAAAGTAATCGGAATTAGTTATCTCTGGACATTCCCCCCTCCAGTTTTTCAAAAGAAACCTGGGCTGATTCTGCACTTACTTTGTTTATTCCATTGTGGATCTTGCTGAATTCAGATCGATTTGAATTTGGGTCTTCCTCCATCCTGCCCCCCCCCATTGAAACAAAAAAGTGATCTGCATGTGATTAGGAAAGCTCATAAGGGGGAAAACCAAGTGCCTATTTCTTTCTTGTCCTAAAAGGTGGGGAGGAGAGGATTGAGAAAGCAGAGGAGGGGGAATAAATACAAGAGGAAAATCTCTACTGAAAGAAGTTAGGGCTTCCCTTTTAAGGGAACATGACAATGAGGAAGCTTTTGAACAGACACCCTGGCCAGTCATGGATTTTCTACAGTATTGGATGCTTAAGGCAGGAATTTAGTTCAGGAAAAACAGAGCGCTGCACCTTTACTCATGCCAATTTTTCAAATATCGAGGGTTATATCCACTCCAGGATGTCGCGGGGGAAAGGTAGGGTCACTCTAGATCAATCATGCTTGCTGCAGATGAAAAATTTAAATTCCCCAAAATCAAAACAGAAATTGCATTCAGTGTAGATGGCAGAGACTGAATCAACCTGGGATTAGAATAAAAGTTCCGTGCAGATTTAGCCCTGGATACATCTGAGAAGCCAAAATATTTTTTAAAAATACCAATAAGGTATTTTGGCATATATTTTCAGCTCAGGAACACTGATCAATATGATAATTGGAAATCAGAAATCACAATATAAAGGATAGCAGTACTATGGAAAGGAATCTACCAAACCTAGCAGGCAGCATTTGATTTAGATCTTCACCCAAGCTCCTAACAGTGGTCAAAGTTGGTAACTGGACCCCGTCAAGAGTCAGACAAGAGTCAAGCACATCGACCCAGCCAGAGGACCTCCATCTTAACTGGATTCAACTTCAGCCAACCCTTCTTGAGAAAATCCACCATTGCCTCCAAACAATTGGCCAACACACTTGGGGGATGTGGATGGATAGTTGTCCATCAACAGATATAGCTGGGCATCATTGGCATATTGATGACACTCTAGCCCAAAATTCCAGATTAACTGGGGGAGGGGGTGCATGTTGGTATTGTGGGGGGGGGATTGCTACCTGAGGAATAATGCCTATTAGGGCATACTGCTGGAAGGTACCCTACCACTACACTTTGTCCCTGACCATTTCAGTGTCATGCCCCATACTCTCCTGTCAGCTAGGCATTAGGCAAGTAGCCAATGAGTTACTATGTTGAACACTGCTTTAAGATCTAATAAGAGTACCAGTGCAGACCCACCTAGATCCAATGTTCTTCAGTGATCATCTGCCAAGGAATATTCTTCAACCTGCTCTCTCCACTCAGTCCCTGGCCAGCATGCCGGTTAAGATGATAATGTTAAAGGGGACACACAGACTTTTGAAAACACTACAACCTTTCCGTCTCAGAGGTATGCAGTTCCTCATGAAGAGTGAATTGAGATGCCTTTGAGGGAATTAATAACTTAATTTCTGCTGGTGTAATGTCATTGAAGAGATGGAGGTCTCTGCTGAACAAGGGGCACCTCAAGCTCCCCATTGACCGGGGGAGGGGGGGTTCTTGATTAAAAATTTGGTCTATATGGAGCAACAAAGTTTCATAGAACACATAGAACACAAAAATAGTATTGTATATATAATTGTATATATAATATATATAACTTCAACATAAGTACAATTTGTCAGGTGCCCCCAGATGTCCCTTCAAAATTGGGACAATCTGGTCACCTTATGTTACAGTCTACTTTTGTTAATACTGTGCTACAGCACTGTTGACTAAATTTTGATTCCACAGAATTCAGGTTCAAGTAGAATAATGAGCTTATCAGCAAGACAAGAAGCCATTTTTTTCATTCCTTAACCTTACAATATAGAGTAGTCATGATATTTAAAACGATGACTTCACATGATACATGCCATTCACAACTATTATACCCTTAGATCTCAGCTGTCATGTGAAAAAAGAAAAAAAAACTCTCCTTTTTTGTTTTGTTTTCCTGCTTTCATATAAAACGTATTACTGAAGGAAAGGGTTTAGTTCTTTGTGGAATCAGTAATCTCATTTGGTATGCAGAAGCATGTGAGAATTAATGGGCAGGTAGGCAAGGAACTATTATTATCTTAAAGGATTAGCTCAGTAATCCAATGACAGAGAAGTCTTTTTAAAGGATACACACTCAAGCCTCATTTTATCTTTAAAAACAAATATTTTTTTCTATTTCCTTTTACAATAAGATATAATATTTTTACAAACAACTTCCAAATGCAGTTATCCGGTTCATATTTTCATTATCTGTTTGTTTCAGAATGCATAATGCATTTTCATAATATATTCACTCCCAAAAGACCTCTTAGAAGTGTGGCTATCTTATTTTCACATAAGGGACATTGCAATGCGCAGTCACTAATGTCAGCAGTCTCAGTGGAACTCCTGTAAATTCATGCTGGCTTGCAGGCTGTTTAGCCGACTGAGATGTTTGTAATTCAGAAAATGAGCTCTATGACTCAAATCTGTAACGGGATTTTGGGATAGAAAAGGGGGGAAAGGGGAAGCTAAAAGGTTAACATTGCTAATTCGCCAACATACATATACACACACATTAGAGATAAGCAAATGTTCATATATCATTCTTTATTGTCATATTCCTCATTTTCCCCCCTTTGCTTTTCATTACTGGTTTTGTAGATTATCTTGTATTGGTCGTATATACGTGTTATATACAAGGCGTACCTTTATTCCTAATTATTCAGTTATAAATATATTCCCCTTTTGGTTTCTCCAGTTACACTGTAACACTCATCAAACAACTGGCAATAAGTTGTTTACATACCTATGGCCCATTATGCACGGGGGAATAGCGCACATTCGGGGTGGAATGGCGGTGACTAAAATCACTGATAACGCACGGTGCCGGCTGCAACCGGCCGCAGCTTCGGTGCATGTCGCCGAAAAAGCCCCGTTAGCAAAACGTGGAAGAAAGCGCAGCTTCCAGGTGACCGGGGCGCAACCAGGAGCGGCGCTGGGATCGACGCGTGCATAATCGGTTACTCTGGGTTTTGCCGCCATTGCGTCCCGTCCCGTGCATAAGCGGTTTGCTTTGCGTCTTCCCCCTCCGTGTTTTCCATGTGACCCGAAATCGCCGTTTCGGCGGCCGTGCATAATGGGCCTGTGTGGTGACTTACCGTATTTGCCGGCATATAAGACGACCGGCGTATAAGACGACCCCCCAACATTTCCACTCAAAATATAGAGTTTGTTATATACTCAGCGTATAAGACTACCCCCTCTTCCACACACCAAATAAAAAAGAAAAGAAAGCAAGAAACTATGCTCAGATTAGTGATTACCTCCCTTCCCCCAAAAAAGGCGAGAGTCATCTCATTCTCTCTCAGAGCCGGCACCTCTGTGCATTGAACTGAAACAGCTTCTTCTGCAAACTGCAAACAGAGGGAGAGAGCAAGCGAGCGGAGGGCTGCACGCCAGGCTGGCCGCGTGTGCTCTCTTCCTGAATGGGGGCGGCTTCAAAACACCAGAAACTGTGGGAGGGGAGCAGAGGCTGGCACCTCTCCCCCTCCCCAGTATCCTCCTCCTTTCCACTCCTTTGTCACTGGCTCACCCGGCCGGCCCATCGGGAGCTCTCTCTCTCTCCCCCCCTCCCGCTTCATTTTGTGGGAGGGAGGGCCCGTCGCTGCCATGGCGAGGTGGGGCATGCACGCAGGCACAAGTTTGGTGGGCCCAGCGAGTTCCGAGCCAGGAGGAGTTCACAAGACAGCAGCAGAGTTGGTGAGCCCAGTGGGGGGGGAGCGCCGCCGCTGCTGCCTCCGCCTCGGCGTCCCTTAATTCTGGTCACCTTAAACTATGGGCACCGGGCGAGCATCGGGAGGCCACTATGGGCAGCTATGTCTATCCCAACTGAAGTGCACCCGGCGTATAAGACGACCCCCCCCCACTTGGAGGCATGTTTTTCAGGGGGAAAAAGTTGTCTTATATGCCGGCAAATATGGTATATGTTACTATAGGTAGTAAGGTGAAATATCTACCCAACCTGTTATGGCTGATTTTTTTAAAAACCAGTTCTCATTTTCTGCTGAAGATTTCTCATCTACATCTCCTGCTGTTTGTGAAGATGTTGGAGTTTCAATGGGATGCAGATGGGAAGAGGAGTTCTGCTGATACAAATGCCTTACACTTGTGGAAAATTTAGACAGGAATCTATCTGCTGTAAATCTAGCCAGACTCTGAAACCCAAATTCAACATTTACTCTTGGAATGCCTTCCCTAGATGCATGCCTGCTACCCAGTGTGTTGAAGTAAGCTGGCAAGACAATATATTATTGTTTGTGCAGGCTTTTCACTGAATTTTATTTCTTTGGGGGTTTTTAATGGCTATTTTAATATATGTTTATGGTTTTATTCCATTTTCTATGTTGTTTTTTATCCAGGCTGTAGCCTGAATTTTATACTATTTATTGTTGTCTCCCTGCTTGGATGCTATTGGTTTTATTGGCAGCTATTTGAATAGTTTTATATTGATTTGGGTGTTTTTAAGTACAGTTTTTGTCTTTTGTAAGCCACCTCAAGCAGTGTGCTGGGACGGTGGCATATATATTTTCTAGACAAATAAACAGAGTCCTATTCACTTATATTATGTGTCACTACTTATCAATGAACTATATGCATTTAGTATTTTCCATTGTCCACATTCTTTTACATTAAACTTTGAAAGATAATGCATGCTGTTCTTTATGATAGGATTTATGAGGATTTGAGAATAAAATGTAAATTGCAATACATTTAATATTTATTTTATTTACTAGCAAGAAATCCCATTGCAAGCAGGAATGCAATGGGCGCTAGGATCCAGGGGACACCAGGAAGTGCAGATCTTTCTCTGCGTCTCTCCCTCTCCCTCTCCCTCCTGTGCCTTGCAGCAGGAGGCATAGTAGGTAATTAGGGCTCATTCTTAGGAGGGAAGGAGGGCTGGTGTGCAGTTTGGGCATCTTTCTCTCTCTCTCTCTCCCTCTCTCTCTGCCTCTGTTGCAGCAGGGGCAGCTCTCTCTGTGGCTCTATCGCAGCAGGAGCAATAGGAGGGAATGAAGGCTTGTGTTTGGTATGGCAGGGCTCTGTCTCTCTCTGCGTCTGGCATGTCTGAGAGGAACATGGCTAGCTTCCAAGAAGGGAGCTGTAGGGGCAAGGCCAATCAGGGTGCAGCCAGCGTGGCTTTTGTTGTTGTTGTTGTTTTGCAATTGTTCTTCAACAAAATAATTCTCAAGATGTTTTCATCTCTTTTGACCTCAAATAGCAAATGGAAATAAAGTGCCATAAAGTCTCAGTCAACTTATGGCAGTCCTAGCAAGGGAATTCCAATGTAAGTAAGAAGAGGAAGTGGTTTCTACCCATCTTCCACTACAGTATTTTCCTGGGTGTTCTCCCTTCCAAGTACAATTCTTTCCAAAGATTATTAGCTCCCTTTTTTAGTCAATTCCAATTTACAAAGGTCTCTGACACTGTTTCCGATTTCTACCTATTTCTCTGTCCATTCCATTAACTGGAGATTGACGTTGCAAAATGCTGAATCAAACTTCTCAGCTTTTTGTTTGTCTGTTTGCTAAATAGCTGATTGTTACCAGGAACATTGGGTAACACACAAATGACTTTTTTTAGTTAAAGCTACCACAACGTGTTATTTTAAATAAGAGAGAAGAAAATGTGCACTGAATGTTCTCCTGGGAGTTTGGCATAATTCCAAATATTTGTCACATAAATTATGAGCTTCAGAGAGACCAGAGACCTTTCATGTTAAATTCTCAGGAGTGCTCATTAAACTGAGACTGTTTACTATCTCACTCTCTATGCTAATTCCATCTGTATTTCTGAACTCACCTGTTTAGTTATGTGCAGGTGTCTGAACAAACTTGAACAGCCACTGGATCATTTCAAGTAAAATACTGGGACTCAAACTCTAGGTTTCAAACTCAACTAATATGGTTCTGGTTGTCCCCAAGCTGAAATATCATTCATTTGGAGATGCCTATTTACTTATCTTCTTCTAAGCACTTAACACTTGTTACTCTGCCCAGTCATTGTGGCCCAGCCTGTAACTAAAATTTTGATGTAACTGTTGGTAGAGTAATTTTAAGTGCAGATATCTGTAATCAGATGATGGTGTCAAAGCAGGCAGAATGTTCTGAATGCAGATCTATTAAGACATTTGTGTTTAAAATTTGTATCTTCATCCTAAGGAATCACAAAACTCCTCACCAAGAGTTGAAACAGTAATACAATCAATAGTTATTCAACATTATTAAGAAATCTATATCATGGTTTGCATGATTTTAAAAGCAATGAAATTGCACATTGTTTGCATTCCTTTTATCCCAAAACCTCTGTGGGATGTTTCAAACTTGATTTGCCAGTATATTTATAAGGGGAAGGGATGAAATTTGAATTAAAATGAACTTCCAAAGAGTTTTTTTTAATTTCAGTGAGCTCCAAATAGACATTAAGATATGCTATTACTTAAGCTGGTATCATACACCATTTGCTAGGATGCTCTGGTACTTCCTGGGTCAGTCCCTGTTATGGTCACCAATTATGAGCAGGGAACCATTTTTCTTTTTACCTTAGCAGCTGCCAAGCAGCTCAAGCCCATTAAGGAGGTAAGTTTAAATGGCATCTTTGTGAGCTGAGTATACCCCTTGTTGCTGTACCATTACACACCACAGTCATTTAAATTGCAAAAATAGTCAAATCACATAGACTTTTAAAAATTGAAGGCAAAATATTGTGCCTGACCATATGTTGTTTGAGGGTGTTTTTTTTTTTAACAACCTTAATGGCTTGTTCAGTTACTTTCATGCTTGAAGGGTTTTTTTATTCAGCAATTTCAGGAAGTACACCCTAGTACAAAGCCACATGCTTTGCATTCATATGGTCCCATACTGATTCCCAGACATCTCTAGTGCAAAGCTCAGGTTATAGATGAGGTGAAAGATCTTTACCTTTATCCAAGATCCTAGAGGACTACTACTAATTAGTGCAGACAGGAGCTTGTTGGACCAATGAACTGATTCTCTAAAAGGCAGCCCCATATGTGCTACTTCCAAAATTTTGCAGTCTTAATATATATTTTGATATTCTTATTAAGGGAATACAAATAAATAATCTTTATTGGGCATTTTAAAAAGTTTTAAACAATCCTAATATCCAATTTTAATCTTCCCCCATTTTTAAATGTAGTGGCAGTACTGCTAATCCCAAAATTCTTCTTGTTCCACATATCCTCAGTATAACTTGTACAAATAAGCTCTGAGCTATAATTCCCTAGTTATACACTGATATTGCTTTTTCTCCAGTGCATCAAAAGTGTCATGCAAAATGCCCGGTGGCCCATCCTAACGGGAAATGTAGGGAAATTCCAATATTTCAAACAACTCGTGGATCAACCAGGGATGGTATGGTTCTGCACCTGCAGATGGTGCTGTGCCACAACATTTTCTTCTGTGACAGCTGATCAAAATGCATCTATTGCTCTGAGCTTTGATCTTGCCATTATATATGGACAGATACAGTTTTCAAACCGCAGTACAGCAAAAATGTTATTGTAGGTGACGCTCTGATGATATGCAAACTTATAAGCAAAATAGCCTAATGTTTTTGTATGTCAAACATAAGATGTTCCCAGTGCCTCAATTTTTGAAGAATGTTGTTATGGCAGTGTAAAAAGATTGCATAGTTGTATTATCTTTTTTTGTTTGTTCTAAGGCAGTGCAAACCTTTCCAGTGTAAGTATTATGCTTTGTGCTACTGCTACTATTTCCAGTAGGAGCCTATCAGCAGGCGTTTCTGAAGGATTATTTTGCTACTCACTGGTCTGTCTTCCTTCTCACCAAACCCA
Organism: Paroedura picta; assembly: GCF_049243985.1. NCBI lineage: Eukaryota > Metazoa > Chordata > Lepidosauria > Squamata > Gekkonidae > Paroedura > Paroedura picta. Next base: position 62,241,298 of record NC_135373.1, on the reverse strand, counting down.
TTATTGGTGGTAGACAGAAGAGGTGGTAAATACAATTTTAAGTAAATAAATAAAAACAGTTTAGTCTTCCCCAAGGTAGATGAGGAGATGAGGTGGTCACCTATAAAGACAGTGGTGAGCATTCAGTTTGATGTATTACAAATTTCTGAATCACATAAAGAACTGAGTATTCAAAGAGGGTTGCTGAATACAGGGCTATCACTCTGAACTGCTCCTTGGTTTTCACAGTGTGAATTATAAATACGTAAACAGAAAACATGTTTTCAAAATGTAAAGATCCTGCATAAATGTGGTATTACTGTGAGCAGTGGTCTTCACTATTCCCCCCTTTTTATGGGGCGGGGGTAGAACCTGCTGCTTGGTTACATTTGTAGAAAGCAAAGTTTACTGCCTTTCCTTGCATGCATTCTGAGAAGAGCAGCAGGAAAGTAGGTAAAGGCACTAAGCAATGGAAATATTTTCATGTCAGCAGGCTCAGAGAGCCCTCCTCTGATATGACTATAGTTTAATAGGTAAAGGTAAAGGTAAAGGTATCCCCTGTGCAAGCACCGGGTCATGTCTGACCCTTGGGGTGACACCCTCTAGCGTTTTCATGGCAGACTCAATACGGGGTGGTGTGCCAGTGCCTTCCCCAGTCATTACCGTTTACCCCCCAGCAGCAAGCTGGGTACTCATTTTACTGACCTCGGAAGGATGGAAGGCTGAGTCAACCTTGAGCTGGCTGCTGGGATTGAACTCCCAGCCTCTTGGGCAAAGCTTTCAGACGGCTGCCTTACCACTCTGCGCCACAAGAGGCTCTGAGTTTAATACATCTCATAATAGTAGACAGGAACAGCTCATCCTCCTAGTGGATGACCACTCTGATTCTCCCACAGAAGCTTTAGCCAGATGTATGGAAGCTGCGATGGGCTACCTCAAGCAGAACCATCTGATGCTCAACCCTTCAAAGATGGAGGTCCTATGGCTAGGTATAAAGGGTCAAATTGAGGAAGCACTCAACCTGGATGGAGTACAGTGACCCACTCCAACAAAAATCTGGGTTTGATCCTAAATGCCTCCCTTTCTATGGAGACACAGGTCACAAGAGTAGCACAGCTGGTGTTTTACCATCTGCACCAAGCTAAACTACTAGCACCCTACTTGGCCCTGGAACACCTAGGCAGAGTAATCCATACAACAGTCACGTCTAGACTGGACTTCTGCAACTTGCTGTATGTAAGCCTACCCTAATCCTTGACCTGGAAACTGTAACTGGTTCAAAACATAGCAGCCAGGGTTCCCACAGGAAAAACTTGGAGGGCCCACCTTCAACCCATGCTCAAACAGCTGCAATGGTTACCAGTTGAATGGTTACCAGATCAAACTTAAGATCCTTCTAATCACCTTTAAGGCTATTCATGGTTTGAGTCCAGCATAGCTGAGAGATTGCCTCTCTGCCCATGTCACTCAAAGAGTATTATACTCATCTGACACCTACCGGCTAATGATCCCAGGCCCCAAAGAAGCACACTTGGCCTCAATCAGGCCGGGGCCTTCTCTGTCCTGGACCCACCTGGTGGAATGAACTTTCAGAAGAGACTTGGGTCCTGTTGGAGCTAATACAGTTCTATAGGGCTTGCAAAATGAAGGTCTTCCACCAGTCATTTGGCTGAGGCCAATAACAACACCTACTAGGCTCCTAGAATCCCCTCCCATCCAGATATACTCATTTTATGGGGGTGCTACTGTAACGTTACCATGATTAAATGTTCTGTGTTTAAACATTACACATGTTGTGACTATGTTGATTGTACCTCATTAATGACATTGTTATTATACTGTTTTGCATTGTATCATTCAATTTATGTTCTTTGTAAATCTCCCTGAGCTGCATGGGAAGGTGGTATATAAATCTAAATAGATAAAAATAGATTTGGAAAGGGCACTGCTCTAGGATCCACAAAGTATTGAAGTCTGAAATCATTACTGAATGGATCCATCAACTATACAAAACAGTTATTGTGAATCTGAAAAGGTTTTGATAAACACTACCACTAAAAAGTTCACTAAGCCTGGTTCACTGGCCAGTCACAGAGAATGTGAGAAACATTCTTCACAAAAGGAACCACAGAGGTAGGGTTGCTAGCTTCTAGCAGTGACTCATGAAAACTCATCCCCTGCCACAAATTCTGTTGACTTGCAGGAGGGCACTTTGGGTTTAAGGAAGATGCACACACGTTTCCATTAAACAAGCCCACAGCTTTATTGTTAACTCCACTGGAGTGTTGGCGCCGCATGGAAGAGGTAGCCTGACCTGCAGTCAGCTGATCACAAGAACCTGGACCCCAGTGATGCCCTGGGGCCAACCTGCTCCCCCAATGGGAATGTGGGAATCCCTTTGCTGCTGGATTCCCAGTAGGGACGTGTCCCACATGGGGTGCCAAGAGGAAGCATACACTTCTCTTGGTCCCACCCCAGGCCAGCTGGCACTATAAACCCTGGAGTGCCAAGGATCAGTGCCCACCTTTCCTTGTTCCCACCCCAAGCTACCAGACACTGTGAGCCCCATGCTTACCCTGCTGGGTTGACCCCGCTCACATATCTGCCACCTCATACAGAGGCCCCAAACCTGGGGAGTCTGATGCACAGGCCAAACTCCCCCCAAACAGGCTTCATCCCATGCCAAACCATGAGTTGTGATGAAATGCAGATTGAATACATAGGACAGTGGTTCATACAAAACCATAAACAGTATTAACCTTCAAGGCCCTGTGCAGTCTGGGACCCACATACTTGAGGGACCGCCTCACGCCCTATTCCCCCCACAGGGTATTACGCTTTGTGGGTACAACTTTACTGGTCATACCTGGCCCCCAGGAAATGCAACTGGCTTCAACTAGGGCCAGGGCATTTTCAATCCTGGCCCCCACCTGGTGGAATAAGCTCCCGGAAGAGCTGCAGGCCCTGCAGGATTTACCAGCTTTTCGCATGGCCTGTAAAACAGAGTTCTTCCACCAGGTTTATGGTTGAGGCTGGTGCTTTAAGGGAAGAGCTGGACCCCCCAAGGCTATTCTTGGTGGTGAAATGACCATCAGCTCTGTGCACTCTGGGATATGAGTGGGTTATATAGTGTAGTTCCGCCGCCGCTTGGGGTTGTTTTGGATTTTTTAGGATTTGAACTTTTAATGTATTAAGGGTTTTATTGGGGATTTTATTGTGCTGCAACCCACCACGAGCCTTATGGGAGTGGTGGGATAGAAATCTAACAACAATAACAATAGCCAATATAACAGTGGGTGGGAGGGAAGCTGCCCCACCGGCTGCTCGGTCAAATGAAGCTGGACACCTTGCATGTGGCACCTTTTAAGGCACCCCGTGACCACATCTCCCCAACCTGCCCTAGGACAGCACAATGATGCCACTCCTCCTGCATGCACCACTGAGCTCATCCACCCAGCATGACTTCCTTCTCTGCCCTGCTCCACCGCTGTGTCAGTGGGTGGCCAGAGGTAAGGTCTCAGCCACATTTAGCCTTTAAGTTGCTAATGGTCTCTTGCTCTTTTCCATTGCTACAGACAGACTAATACAGCTATACAGCTCGATCTACACTGAGGGTGTTTTTTCTGCATTGCATTTGTTGTACCTTGCCTGTATAATTTATTAATGATGGGATTGAATTTCATCTAAATTAGCATTTATCATGATATTGCAGACTAAATGATGCTGAAGTTCTCCACAAACCCCATGAGAACTACAATGACCCCTCAATTGCTTAATATAGTAGGTAAAAAGTAGGTTTGAAACATTCTGTAATTTTTATATGATACAAATAACTTAATTAGTTGATTAATTGATCTACCACCAAGTACCTGCTTCCATGGATGTAAATTGATTAAGGAGCTCTAAGATTGCAAATCCATAACAATTTGAAACTACAAACAATAGTACACATGCAAATCTATTCAGGGCCCTTAACTGAGAACTGAAGAATCAACTTGTCTGTGGAAATTTTGAATATCCATTATTTAAAATGATAATGGAATATCTGATTAAGCTTCACTTGAAGCATGATAATTTTGCTTCTAACATAAAAAGAGTTCCTGACAATTATTTAAACATATAAAGAACTGAGATATCTGATATGTTAAGCTATCAGAAGGACTGTAATAAATATATTTAGTAAATACAATTGTCACACATTCAGCTCTTTTCCATTTCCAAACAAGAATTAAAACTTTGAGAATTCGTATAATCCAAAATGAAATGGAACTGCATATGTTGATCAGGCTTGTATGCCATTACTGAAGTGTATTTTTTTTACTCACAATTCCCTATATGAATTGACCTTTAGGTTCTGTATAACAAAGGACCTAGAGAGGGTTTTATTTTATTTTTGAGGGGGTCTGCAGTATGCAAGTATGATGGGAGCTGGCCCCCCAGCTAAGAATAAATACCACCTAGTTCTAAAGATTAGTCCAAACTTGAGGTAATATTCCAAATATAAATTTTATATTCCTTGACATCTCTTCTGAATATATCGTTAATTCTATATTTTATTATTTTTGCCATATGTTCCATATGGTGAAGAAATAAAATAAAGCTTTCTGCATTTGGTTATATTTGCTGATGTCCTACGAGTCAACTCTGTTTAGTTTTAAGCCTTCCATTAGATCAAGGAAATTTCCTTTGACAGAAGTTCTAGTTCCTCTGGTGGAAAAGCCACTTAATTTAGAAGAAGGCCCCAACTGTTTACTAAACCATTATATAATTAATTGTATTCTGATTGTTTTCCAGGAATTACACACCATAAAGCATACATTCCTAAAATAAATGTAGATTACTGCATATTTCCTTCACTGAGGCTTTAACTTCCCTGTCTCAAGGATTAAGAAGAAACAATAATATTACAGTCATAAAATGATGAAATCCAATTCTAAAACATCAGGGTTTTTAAAAAAGGCCCAGGGCTTCAGGGAGCAAAGAAAAATGAACAAAGAGAGAAGGGAATGTAAATACTGAGTAGACCAGATGTGCATGCATCTCTTAATTGTAATGGGATTTCATTAATTGTTATTCATGGCATGTTAAATGGAAATATAGCAGAGGATAAGAGATTGAAAAAGAGGGTAGTGTGGAATGATAATGTTGAGAGCCATCATGGTGTAGTGGTTAGGAGTGCAGACTTCTAATCTGGCAAGCCGGGTATGATTCCACACTCCCTCACATGCAACCAGCTGGGTGACCTTGGGCTCACCACAGCACTGACAAAGCTGTTCTGACTGAGCAGTAAGGTCAGGGCTCTCTCAGCCTCACCTCCCTCACAGGGTGTCTGGTGTGGGGAGAGGAAAGGGAATGTAAGCCACTTTGAGACACCTTCAGGTAGAGAAAAACAGCATGTATTAGGCATGGTATGTTATTTCTGAAAGGTGAAATTAAATGAGTAGATAAAGATGCAGTGAAAGCAAGATAAAGGATATGAAAAACAGGTAACACATACTACACACTGTTGTATAGTCCGCAGTTACATTCCCATTATTAAATCACCTTCTTGAAGTATAATGCCCTTACAAAAATGCCAGAAATTAGCCAGATCCAACCTATGAAATTAAACAATTCCTTGTTCTAGGGTAATTACTTTTTACATTTTCATAGTGTTAGCTATTTTCAGATACTCAGCTTTGATGTGCCAGTTCTGCATAACAAGATTATGAGCTCTCAAATATGCTCTCAATACTTATGATTGCCTTTTTTGTGTGAAAAGAGCAGCAAATAGTTGTCCATATGCATACCAACTCTGGAAAATACACTCATTGCCCAGTTCATACAAAATGTCTTATCTCTTCTTTTAATAGAACAACCAAAATGGCCTCCAGATTAAAACCGTTTTCAAGTGAGTTTTCATCAGTGGTTGTTTTTCAACTTAATGTTTGCTAGTGAAGTCCTTCAATAGGATCAATTCCCCCTAACTTAACTTTTTTGGGGAGGATGTTTTCATTTTACTTTCATATGGTATTAATATTAGTGGACCATTCATTGTTCTACAGAAGGTCATCCTTGTCTAGTGATCTCTAAATAGCATGTGATTGATCATCATATTCCATTATACGGGATCTAATTAATCTGACAAGTAAAAGATTCTGCAGTCCAATGAGTCTTCTAGGATTAAACAATGTTAGAGAAGATCTGTTGTCATTTTAAAATGACATTCATTTCTAGGCCTGTTTACATTGACAAGAAAGAAAGAAAGAAAGAAAGAAAGAAAGAAAGAAAGAAAGAAAGAAAGAAAGAAAGAAAGAAAGAAAGAAAGAAAGAAAGAAAGAAAGAAAGAAAGAACCTTAGAGTCAGCAGCATGAATCTGGGGAACCCCAAATTCCTCCAGTATTAATCCCACTTCCACAGCCAAGCTAGACAATGTCATGACAGAAGCACTCCTTTTCTTCTTCTGTCTCTGCAGATATGGTACATCAGGCTTGGGTCATTTGCAGTTCAGTTCTAAGAACATTTTCCTGGGAATACATACTACTGAATAAACATAAGTAGGATTCTGAGTAGACTTCATTATGATTGCTCTTAGTCCAGCCCTGACTGAGTTATGCATGTACAGGATTTCATCCATAGTCCACTAAATGATTTTTTCTTTCCAGCTGGAAACAGGGATTGCCATTCAAGAGAAGACAAAAGACATTTCACGCCTTTGCCACTCTTGAATGATGCAGAAATAAAGGAAAGGTACAGCCATTCAACACACAAATATTAGACAAAATAGAGTTATTTTTTCATTGCCAACACGTCTGCCTGGTCTCCCACCCTTCCCCTCCTTCTAGAATTCACTCTAATTCTCAAGAGGATAGCAAATTTTAGAAGTACTGCTTGACATTTATCTTTCCATATATGATATATATTGGGAAATGAGCATCTGTCAGTGCTCTAGCATCAAAATTAAATCCCCCTCCTGATTAGCCATGCAAATAGTTTGCCCTAGTAAACTTGTACTCTGTGATGCCCCTCAGCACAAAGAATTGTTACTTCTCAGTACCCTTACCTATTACCATAATACAAAGCACATCTTTTTTTTTAAGAACATTAAAGGTTTTGGTGATATTATTTAACTTCCTCCTCTAGAAAATTTCAATTTGTACAAGAACATCAATTTACAATAGTGCAGAAAAGAATCCTCCCTTCTCCTGTACAAGCTCTTGGTAGCAGAATCTCACATTGCTATTTTAAATAAGACAGAGTAGTTCTCAAACAATGTAAACAGTGTTTCTCACATACCAAATAAGACAGCTTCACTGTTCAGACTGAAGATTGTTGTTTTACACATTTTCAATGATATATAAATCTGGAAGAATAAGAACCATTTGCTGAAAACATCTGTCATCACGCTAGTAATTAGGCGTATTCTTATTTGCTTTATTTCCCTGTTAGTATGATTTTATATTCCCATGCATTCAGTTTTTTTACATTTTTTCCTGGATAGATGTGGTGAGATGTGATGTACATTTATGTAACTTGAAGATAGAGAAAGAAACATCAGCCAGATGTAGTACTATTCATTGTAATTTAAGAACATTTTTTTTTTGCAATTGATCCTTTAATTAGATGGATTGTGTTCCTGAAGCAACCCTTCTTGTATTAGCAGCAAGTTTATATAAGCAATCCCTCTGGATCATTTTTGGTTGGTGTTTTGGTTATTCTGGAGTTCTGATCCAAAGCAACATCTCCCCCCCCCCTCCCAATACTCCTATAGCCCTGGTTGATGGCAGTTGTCCATTCATTTCAATGAAAAGGGAAATCTATGTGCACACAATATATAGATTCTAGTGGGTAGCCATGTTGGTCTGAAGTAGCACAACAATATCCAAGTCCAATGGCACCTTTAAATGTTTGTTACATTTATTCAAGGTGTGAGCATTTGTGTGTCTGAGGAAGTGTGCCTGCACGCAGAAGCTCACACCTTGGATAAATCTTTGTTGGTCTTAAAGTTACCATAGGACTCACATTTTGTTGTATAATATGTAGACTGCCTTCTCTCTAAAGATATTAATGGGAGATGCATCTAGTACAAGGGAGTACCATGCTATTTTATTCTTTGTTATGTGGGATTCTTTTAATTTCTCTTTGCCCTATTTCTCCCTGAAATCCAACAAATCTTTATTTTCTTCTTAGTAATTTTGTGTCTTTTGAATCAACCCTGTTTTGATTGAAACATAAATATGAAGGGGGGAGGGCTAGAAGGGAAATCCACAAAATATTTTATTCTGCCAACACTCACAGACAGGTAATGTCTTCCCAAACGTTCTGGCCCTCCTGCTACACCACCCTGACAGTTTATGAACGGGAGGTTTCATGCCAGGCTGCAGGCTGGGGTTTTAGTCATGGCAGGTTGCCCCACCTCTTCCTGCACCCACAGGGGGGGGCATTTGGCCCAGTGTCCCTCATTTGCCCCCGATTTGTGCTCCTGCACAGGCGCTGGGGCACTGAAGTTCCCAGTGCGTAAACAGTCTCTGTGATGTGTTACTTTTTTAAAAAATGTATCAGTCTCTAACCTCTGGGAGCACAATGACTAGGGAGAATGCATATGCATAAGAATATTTCATAACTAAACTGCTGGACTGGTTCTGGGAAACTCAGTCTTCACTCTGTTTTGTACCTTTCTGGATTATCTTGGGGCAGTCCCTCAACCTCATCCTGGTCTACCCTACAAAGTTGTTGTTAGGATAAAACAGAGGAAGGGGGAATGATGTATGCTACCTTAAGCGCCTTAGGGAGTGGCAGCATAAAATTGTATTAAATCAGTAAAATACAATTCAAAATGTTCCAGAAGATTATTAACTCCTGGTGCTTGTGACTCTCCTTATATGAGATCTCAAATGTGCCTCACAAAAGGATGGACTAACCCAGAAGTCCTTAGCAGAACTGGGAATCATGGTCCACATGAATACATCCCCTTTTGCATTCCAAGCATTTATAGAAAGTGGAAAAGTGGGAGGGGTGCAATGCCAGGGACAAAAGCCTAGCAAGGCTTTTGATTGACGTACTGGAGTTCTGATTGCCTGAGCCGATAAAAACAAACCATTGCTTTCAGCAGCAGCTGCCATGGCAGCTCAAGGATCTGTGCTGTGTGACTGAAGGTAAGCTGTGGGTATGCAAGGCAATATTGTTAAACATTATGTTCATTTTTAAAAATATCTTGTTGTGCCTGTAGATATCCCAAGGACTGAGCTTGAGGTCCAAGGCAGGATGGTAACCCTGCACTGTAATTAGCCAACATGCAGCTAGATCCCATCTGCTGGATCCAACCAGTTTAAAGTGAAATTGACCAGTAGCATGTATTGGCAGGAAGACCTATTGTGTTGTACTGTATATAAGCTGGGGAATTTGGAGGGGGTTCTCCAGTTCCATTTTGGTTCAGCTTTACTTCTTGTACCATCATGCTGGAGTCAGAATAAAGAGCTGAAATGAACTCCCTGTATCCTGGTCTGTGAACGCACAGATCTAACACATCCTATCAAACAAGAGTTTCTGTCTGAGATGTTGAGGTGTTGCTATGACAGTTATGCATTACCTCAGTGGTCCCCAACCTTTTTATCACTGGGGACCAGTCAATGCTTGAAAATTTTACTGAGGCCCAGAGGGGGAGTAGTCCTTTGCTGAGGGACATCGCCACCACCGCCTGAGCCCCTGCTCCACTTGCTTTCCCGCCGGTGCTCTTGACTTCCCGCCATCCGCTGGGGGGCACTGCTAGCAGCAGCTGCGCAGTGCCATGCAGAGGGGGAGCCCCAGCCATAGCAGCTGCCAGAGAGCACCAAAGGTGAGCCAGTGGCAGAGTGGCAGGGTAGCCCCTGAGGCAGCAGCTGGGGAGGAAGACAAGGAGGAGCCATGGACTGGTACCGACTGGTCCACGGTCCGGTCCCGGCCCCCGGACCAGGGGTTGGTGACCACTGCATTACCTCACTTCTTGAGATTCTGCCTCCTGTGACCTCCAAGTTGTGGTTGGCATAATCTTATGTGGCAGCCATTTTGTGGTTGTGTCCATCACCCTGTGTCAGAATTCCAAAAGGACATGCAGGCTAAAAAAGATTATGGACCACTGGAAGAAACGTGCTTTACTGATCCTCAGTTCATAACCTTGTTAGTTATCTCAAAAGATAAGTAACTCACAGCCAGAAGACCAAAGGAGACTGTGAATAAAACAATCAGTGACCATGTGCCAGAGGTTAACATAACAGTACAAATGGGCAGGCACAGATAATGCAGAGGGTTGTTCATAAACCAGAAAGCCAATTTCTCATTATTGCCTGGGAAGGCTCTCGCTCTTTCTATCATTTTGTCTCTTCCTGTGTATTGTCACTCTGCTACTTTTCTCCATGGCAGCTATTTAATCTTCTGTGCTTTGCTGCTCTTAAGCCAAGAGCAAACTTTTTTTTTTTTGGATCTAAATAAAAGATAGCAGTGGTGGCAAAACAGGGCTGGAACACTTGGGGATTCACAAAGAGAATAGCGGAAAGGAACAAATAAAGGTTAAATTCACTTTTGTGTGTGAATTCCCTTGCTATGAAATCTCTTGTTCTTAGCTGAATTTTTCTCCCTTTCCATATCATAGACATAATGTTAGGATCTCAGGAACTGATGTATTAGACAGAAGCAGAGTAGGATTTTGTATCGATTCATAACCACATTTTTCAGCAGTGTGCTCTATGACAAATTTAGAGCATAGTGAGTCAGCAACAGACTACTCTTTTGACTAAGCTTCCCCATACCTTTGAGCCATATAGAATTAGTGAAAGACTTTATCCTCATCACATATTAGTTGGATAGCTATTGGAACAATGGCATTTGTTTTCTCTATGCACTTAAAATTGTAATAGGAGGAGACAATTACTGATGAAAATGCTACATTGAAAATGGTACAAATCTAGAGTCCATTTTGGTTGTTTGACTACTATTAAAAAGAAGAGATAAGATATACTGTATTTCCATCCTTATTCATTATTAAATTGTATAATTTTGTTATAGCATAGGATAGGTTCTTCTGTTTTGTTTTGTTTTTTTGGCTGCTATGGTGAATGTATGTTTACAAGTTCATCAACAATGGAGCCCACCAGTCTACATTTGATTTTAGAAGCTCTGCTGTGATATAATTGCTTCTATGTGCTTTCCTATTTTTCAAGTTATTAATTAGAGACTCTACCTCTTGTATTGAGACCTGGTTCCATTGTGGGGAAAAGCTTAAGGGCTCCTTAATGGGGCACACTGATTTGTTTCCATTGTACAACCTAGCAAAATGCTCTTCCCTAGCAGAGATCACATTTTTCATACCTTTATTATTCTGCCTATTACCATGTGCTATCAATTCCCAAAGCTCTCTGCTCTCTTTTACTTTAGCTGTCTTAATTAAGGCCACCAGCAGACCTTATGTGGAGGAGTGGGGAATCAAACCCAGTTTTCCAGATTTGAGACCACCTCTAAACTACTACACCATGCTGGCCCTCCACTGAAGACAAAAGGGTCAATGAACAGACAGGTGGATGAAAAATTGGCTCCCTACTCACAGCTGAAATGGAACATGAACAAAATTGGGGGGGCATTTTGAGCACCCCTGAACATGAAGCTTTGTCTCTAATATAGAAGCCTAATTAAATCATATTTTAATGTGTTCTTTCTTTGAATCCAGATTACTAAAGAGAACCCACAACAATAATTTACAGTTCAGCTATTGATTTCTGTTGCAAATGATCTTGCCCCCTGCCAGATATTGATAAAACAATGGTTACAGCCACCAGGGAGTCCTGGGCTTGAGTCTGAAATCTCACAACTTAAATGGGTTGCTAGCTCTGGTGTGGGAAATGCCTGGAGACTTTGGGGGTGGAGCTGGGAGTAGACAGGATCATGGATGGAGAACACCTCAATGGAATATAATGCTATGGAGCCCACCTTCCGAAACAGCCATTTTCTCCAGGGAAACTGATATCTGTTGCCTGGAGATGAGCTGTAAAATTGAGGGATCCCCAGGTGCCACCTGAAGACTGGAAGGTAAAATGATTGCCAACCTCCATATTGATCCTGGAGACCTTTTGGAAGTAAAACTGATCTCTGTACAGAAATTAGTTCCCCTAGATAAAATTACTACTTTCCCCCTAGTCTTAATATCCAAAATCCCCAGGAATTTCCCAACCCAGAGTTGGCAGCTCTACCAAATGAATTCCTCCAGAATGAGTACAACAAGCACACACACAAAAGGAACAGTGGCATATGATGACAGTCCCTGTGACATGTAATCCGGATGATACATCTGGATTAGTTTAGCTGTGAGATCTTGATTGTCTTCTCTGAACTGGTTGAGAAGGCAATATCTTGTGATAAATCTTGCCAGATTCCATGAATGTAGATTATATTCTCCAGGTCTAGATTCAGAAAGGCTGCTCATAGTTCTTACCTGGACCTGAGAACAGCTACATTGAGTCATAGAAGATAATCAGTTTCCTACCGTTAGAGCACTATAAACTCATAGTTTGGTCAGTTCTGCCGCCTTTATAACCATACCAGCTATTTTATTTAACAGAACAACTGTAATTTGTATGCAGCCTTAATCATGCACATTTTTTTTAGAAACTGGCATCAAGAGCTAAGTACAATCTTGTCAAATGGCTGGCAGTAGATTAACTCTGACACTTAATGACATGCCAAAGTCTGACAGAATAAGAACTTACTATATAACCAATGTCAATCATTCAGCAAGTGCCACTTCAAATGTTTATCCTGTTAGTCAAGACATCCATCTGTGCCAGGATTCAAAACACTGCTGTGCATCATAGAATACGAAACCCCCTGAATGTGAAAGTGAAAGCAAATGGAAATGATCCAAACCAAAATGTGTGGGTTGAAAAGAGAAGGGAAGAGAGGAAGAATATACTTCTCTTAAGAAACATTATATTTAAAGTATAGATGTATTTACATGGTCTTGGGTGATCGAGAGCTAAGATCTTGGATTCTAGCTCTCCATTATGCAAAGCATGTCACCTGAAGGATCGCTCTAAACACTCTCTAATGGATAAAGATCTCGAGAAACAAAGGGGAAATAAGGGACTGAAGAGAAAAAATATCTAATACACAACATATGGAAAGACCCAAAGGACCATGTGGTGTCAGACAAATATGCAAAATACTCAAGGCCAAATAAATATAATTTTATACATGTTGTTGTTAGGTGTGAAGTTGTGTCCGACCCATCACGACCCCATGGACAATGATCCCCACCCCTTCACCTGCTTAGTGGCAGGTAGTAGGGACCCTGGGCAGGGGCATGTAGAGAGAGCTGGGAAAATACAGTCCCAGAGTTGTTCAGGGGCCAGCGGGGCAATGAGAGGTGGCAGGGGCCCCCAGCCCCAGAGCAAGGGCAGGCAGGCTGGAAGAGCACACAGACTTAAACAAACAAACCTTAAGTCTTGATAATGTGTACATTGTGCCTAAGAACAATCACACGCCCATAACTATACATACACAAAGAAAGAGATGCAGACCTTCACTCCTACAATAAGTCATCTACATGACACACTGAAATGGAACTTCTTGGGAACACATAAAATGACATTAACTCCTGCAGCACTTCATGGCAGAAGTTTGCTACTGATCTCCACTAAAAGCTGTGCTACCCCAACAAGTGAAAATTAGCTGAAGCTTCAGAATCTCAGCTGAACAGCCTGGTGCTTTTCTGATCTGAGAAATGCCTGCTGAGGCCATGCCACAACTGTTGGTTGCACTGCTCTCATGTTTTCCTTAAGCTACTGATTCTTTTGAAAAAAAAATGGCAAGAAAGCTTTGCTCATTTTCCTCAATAGTTTCTCCTTTGTTGCTGCTGCTTTGTACTCCAAAAAGATAAGCTAGCATGTGCCTCCTAAGTGCACTGAAGCAAAAACTGGAAAGCATCATGTAGTTTTCCCTTTGTTGTAGAGTGGAGGGAGGCTGGCCAAAGGAATTTACAGAGAAATCCAACTATTCAGCATGAATTTAATACAGTGACTTACATACAAATATGGGTAAGCCTATTGCTTTTATCCATTCAAATTCTGTGTGCATTAGAGATTGGTGTCTGTAACTCAAAGGTTTCCACACACTTGGACCAATTATTTTCAAATAATGGAGCAGTTAAGGTCTAGAGCCCCCCCCCCCCATCAAGCGGCTAGAACAACTGGCTAACCCCATTCAGCCTGTTCCCCTTTGACATGATGTACTGGTAGCAGGTGAGGGGAGGAATCTTCTTTTACCATCAGAGTGGGATAATTGTTTTATTTTGTTTTATTGGGGCTTTTATTGTGGGGATTTTACTGTGTTACCCACCATAAGCCAGCTTGTCTGGGAGTAGTAAGCTACAAATACTAATACTAATACTACTAATAATAATAATCTGAAATTAATTAAATAATGGGAGTAAGCCCAAATGATCTGTCTTCAGAAAAAGCTGCTCACTGTCTTCCTATACATTTTGTTGTTTGGCTTTCCATACAGGGCTTCATTGCTTTATCTCTACAGTAAGTGTACTCCCATTTGTGTGTAAAGCGCCATTCAAGTTGCAGCTGAATTATGGTGTCCCTAACAAGTGGTTTTCAAGGCAATGAGAAATGAAGGTGATTTCTCATTCCTTCTGCAGTCTTATTTGGGGGCACCCTTCTAAGTACTGGCCCTGCTTATATTCAGAGATCTGATGAGATTGGGCTATACAATGCTACATTCCATCCCAAGTGTGCTCATATCATTAAGTAATGACCAACAAAGAGACAGAGTTGAATTCTTCATCCTTCAAGAATGCATGAATCTTCACTCAGGCTATGACTATAACTGTAAAAAAAAACTGATTTAGGAAGATGAACTGATCTTATGTCCATGTGTTATGTCCATGTGTGCTGCGGTCCAAAACACTCTATGTAGATCTGATTTACAAATCAAAGACAGTTATTGATTTGGAGTGAGCAAATGCTCCCTATTCTGTCTAGTTCATATTTGTTTATTTTTCTCAGTGCTTTCAGCATCCCATTTTTCACCATTGTTTTCACAGATTCATTGGTATCCTGAACATATACTATTTGATTTTAATATGCAATCCATATGGTACTTGTATGTACAATACATATAATTTAGACATATAACTTACAAGTGATGTGGCATGCTGATTTATTGATGTAGAGGGAATTCTGAGAATGCATAATTTTACAAAACAAAATTCAGTATGAGGAAACAGAAAAGGGAAAGAAACAGAGGTCCAATTTGCACCAGGGAAAGTGAAATCGAAAAAGGAATTTGGGTGTTGAACAGCAGGGAGGACATTTTAAATCCTCCCTTTTATTTATACAAGAACAGACTGGAATGTTAATAATTTCATCCTTCCATTTAACCCTGTCTGTTTGATCACCGCTTGAACAGATACATCCTCATTATCACTATATCATGCTGAATAGAAAGGAAAAATCCATTTTTTGCCACTTGGAATCTTTAAGAAGGAAAAAAACACACTTTGTGACTAGCAAATTCACAAACTCCCATACAGTGTTTCTGAGCACTATCTTTTAAAATAAATAAATAAACCCAGCCATTGATGTTCCTCTTTCTTCTGTGCCCCAGTGAGCTGCATTTCCACAAATGTCAAGTGGAGGTCAGTGTTACTGCACTAATAAAGAGCTATCATAAAAAGCTGGTTTGCTTAAAATTCAGCCGACGTGGGACAAATGCAACTGTCAGCATTTGGGGGCCCTGAATAGCTGTAAAGGTTAAATATCAATTTGTTTTAAAACAGAAATCAAACCCTCTCCTCCAACTTAAGCAGCAAATCTAATAGCTTTCAGCCCATTATCACTAGGATGAGGGCAGGAGGCACTAGCTTTAAAGTTTGACACCCATAAAGTAGAGTGAACACACTAATTCAATGCAGATTAGTTTCAGAAACTTTCTTAAAGGGACCCTGAAACTCAGAATATGTGAAGCGCCAAGATCCTGCATTCAGGCAGTGGTCCAAAAATAAGGCCAATGAAAATTCTTTTTCAACTATTTGTGGCCTTTATGGTCCTTTAGGGACTTAGAATTTTGCTCTGAACAAAGAGATGGGAGCATGAGGGACAGTATTCAAGTTCTCATTGAATCTGCTGGTTAACATATTCAGGATAGGAAAAGGAAGCAATTCAAGGAGTAATTATATTGTGGAATTAATTGCCACACAATGTAGTGATGACCACAAGCCTAAATGGCCTGGAAAGGAGAAGGTTCATCAGTGGTAGGTTTGCCAGCTTTAGGTTGAGAAATGCCTGGAGATTTTGGAGATGGAGCCTGAGGAGGGGGGGATTTGGAGGGGGGGAGGACTTCAGAAGGGTATGATGGCATAGAGTTCACCCTCCAAATCACCCATTTTCTCCAGGGGAACAGCTTTTCGTTGTCTAGAGACCAAATATAATAGCAGGAGATCTCAAAAGTGCTATCTGGAAGTTGGCAACCCCAAGCAGTGGCTACTAGAGAGCCAGTTTGGTGTAGTGGTTAGGAGTGCGGACTTCTAATCTGGCATGCTGGGTTTGATTCTGCACTCCCCCACATGCAGCCAGCTGGGTGACCTTGGGCTCGCCACAGCACTGATAAAATTGTTCTGACTGAGCAGTGATATCAGGGCTCTCTCAGCCTCACCCACCCCACAGGGTGTCTGTTGTGGGAGAGGAAAGGGAAGGCAACTGTAAGCCGTTTTGAGACTCCTTCAGGTAGAGAAAAGCAGCATATAAGAACCAACTCTACTATTACTACTACTACTACTACTACTACTACTACTACTAGCCATAAAGACCAAAGGCAACTTTTGCATCCAGAGACAATTCACCACTGAAAAAAAGTGCTAGAAGGTAACATCAGTTGAAGGCTGTTGCCAGTGAGGCCCATTATGCACGGCCGCCGAAACAGCGATTTTGAGTCACATGGAAAACGTGGAGGGGGAAGACACGAAGCACACCGGTTATGCACGGGGCGGGGCGCGATGGCGGCAAAACCCAGAGTAACAGATTATGCACGCGGTGATCCTGGCGCCGCTTCTGGTTGTGCCCCGGTCACCCGGAAGCTGCGCTTTCTTCCGCGTTTCGCTAAATCGGCTTTTTCGGCGGCATGCACTGAAGCTGCGGCCGGTTGCAGCCGGCACCGTGCATTATCAGTGATTTTAGTCGCCGCCATTCCACCCCGAATGTGCGCTATTCCCCCCGTGCATAATGGGTCTGAGTGAGGCCATCTACCACAAGGATCCTCGGTTTCACTATCAGTGTCTTAGATCCAGCTTGAACTAAAAACACAGATCCTGGATTACCAGAAGGCACTCATGGGTGTAATCCACCTGCTGGAAAGTTCCAAAGAGCCCACTTGTTCATACTTAGGATTGCCAGGCTCCAGGGGAAGCCTTGGGATATCCCATTATTTCAACTCCTGACAGTGGTCAATTCCCCAGAGAGTAGATTCTGTGGCATTATACTGTGCTGAGGTCCCTCCTCTCCCCAGGCTTCTCTCAAAATCTCAGGAATTTCCCAATTTGAAGTTGGCAACCCTACGTATTGATGTCAATCACCAAAAGCTCCCTCACTTCTCAAGACCCGATGGCTCAGATTTTCTGATTAATAACCAAAGGCTATAGAAATCTCCTCACCCAGTAAGGAAACCCTAAGCTTAAGGAAATATTAAGCTACTGTTCAACCTTTGTTAGAACAGCCAGAATCATTCCCCAGTACTATTAACTTGCCCTGTCTAAGAACCCTCTCTTCACCTTCTGAGTTCCCCACACTCTTGCTCTACTTCCACTATCAATGCCAACCTCATTCTTCCTGAAATCTTAAAATGGACAATTCAACCTCCTTCTGCTCTGTAGTTGGTTTTGTACCTGACCCTGGTTTCCCCAGCCATGGCATTAGTCTGTTTCCTGGACTTTTAAATGAAAATGCTGATGAAAGCCAATCCCGTATATTTTAGGAAGGCACATAAATATGAAACAATAGGATTCTTATTGGAGAACACAGAAAGTAAAATCTGAAATCCAGGTATGCAGATGAAGCCACAGTTTATTAGATAAGCATTTTCCTGTTTTTATATAACTTATGGATTATCTTTTTCTCAATAGCAGCATCATTGGTTGTTGTTGTTATTTTCTTTCTTTTTTTCTTCTTTACCTGATAGAAAATGGAAAATGTTCTGGCACCAATCTGTTCATGAGAAGGTATTTTTATGATTCTGCTATGTCATAAGATTGAAAACACATTGCTAGCAATCTTCAGTAATTATCATGTCACAATTATGTTGCTATTCTTAAAGTTTTGTCATATTGTTAAGGGTCTGTCATTATATTCATTGTACTTTAAACCCCTGAACAGTCTGAAAAATGTCAGTAATTTTTTGAAGTCCTTATCTAAGGGTGTATTCTTTTCCAGCTCTACTGATTAACTCGCAATGGTATGTCTTGTAAGGCCAAAGGAGACATGATCTACTTAGAACCCCATTTTTAGTGTTATTCACAAAATAGGGGGAACAAGAGGAAATATATCCATCACTGCCTTTCACGTGGTTGGCTGCATGTAAAAGTGTACAGTCATACCAGTTCATGTAAAATTTGAAACTATGAACAGAATATGAATAATACACTTTATCTGGACCAACCATTTGGTATAGAACATTGTGCAAGTTATTAAATTCATTAGAACATTTCATCAGGCTGCTGATGGATAACAGCCCCCAAGGACTTCTTTTTAGGACAAAGCCACATGTTTATCATTTCACCCTCTATATTCCCTCAGAGTTCCCTTTGACTAGCTCAGACAAAAATCAATGGTAGCATTGCTAGGAGTTTTTCAGGTGGGTAGGTGTGTTGGTTTACAGTGGAAGAGCTGTTATTCGAGTCCAGTAGGCACCTTATAGATCAAC
The DNA here is from genome assembly GCF_049243985.1 of Paroedura picta. Taxonomy (NCBI): domain Eukaryota; kingdom Metazoa; phylum Chordata; class Lepidosauria; order Squamata; family Gekkonidae; genus Paroedura; species Paroedura picta. Next base: position 62,222,395 of record NC_135373.1, on the reverse strand, counting down.
AAGATCTCCAAGCTATAAGCTTTCAAGTATCTAAACTTCCTTTATCAAATAAAAGTAGAAATGTACATCCCTCATGAAGGCAGCTTTGACTTTCAAAAGCTTATACCTTGGAAATAATTGGTCTTTGAGGTGCTACTGTAACCTTTGTGAGATTGTGTTTAAATATTGTGAAATCATTTCAACTTGTTCCTCGAATATTATTTCTTGTTGAGATTTTTTCTCTGTCTCATTTTCCTTACCTATCCAAGTGTGCCAGATTGGGACCCAGGTACATATCATAGTGTTTGAACTTAGGATAGTAGCTCTGGTGAGGCACTCTGACCCAACATGCTTTATATATTTGTTTATTAATTGTTATTTTATTATTTATTCTGCCCCTCACTCAATGCCTCAGGATGGCTAACAGCATAAATAAAATACAACATAGGTACATTAATTACATTTTAAAACCATAAAATAAAAGTATACACAATCAATAAAATTGGGATTAATAACTACCACCACCATCCCCGTAATCATGAGTAAACCCAGTACTTGTTAGGGCAGTTCCCAATGAACAGTGGAAAGGGAACTGTGTATGCACATATTATGTAGCAAATGCATGGATCTCTTTGGGCAATGCTTCATCCAATATAAGCAAATCTAATGCTTCTCAAGCAGCAGTCTTTTCAGCAACAAATTTGTCTTGCCTGAATAGCTTCAGTTTGTTCTGCCTTAGTTACCTGACCACTGCCTCAATGCATTGGCTCTAAACCAAGACGGATTCACCTGATTAGATATGTGAAATTCACCTGAAACTTTGAATAATGAAATAGAAAGCAGGGTGCCATCTGGATGATATCCAACCGCAAAGCTCCAGATGATCTCATTTAGAGACCTCATTTGGATATTGCACAGATGAGAGAAGAGAATTCCATGGCATTCAACATGACAAATCCCACCTAGTTGATTCTTCCACTCGGGTGTAACTCTTTGTCTAAACAGATAAAAAAAGATCAAATTACAAACAGCAAATCCTTTAACATAAACTGTGATGGATAGGTTAGGTTCCACCTCTCAAGAGCAACCAATGAGAAAATGGCAGTTAAGAGAGACCACTTAAATAGATGTTAATCTCTTCTTGGTTTAACCCTGTGGGCTGATGTCTGAGGGAAAGCACCCTCACCTACACACTGCATGTATACATGCACAATGCAAGATCTTGGTCTATATATAAATCTGGGTACGAATAAATGGTGACAGAATGTGAATGGAATGGTATTTAAGTAGAATCATAGAGTTGGAAGGGACCTCTAGGGTCATCTAGTACAACCCCCTGCACAATGCAGAAACACACAACTACCTGCCTACACAGTGACCCCAATTTCATGCCCAAATGATCCACCACACACCAAAACACTCCAGAATCTAGCCTGGCCTGGAGGAAATTCACCTACCATCCCACAACTTTTACCTTGTTGACCAGTTCTTCCCTATTGGTGAGAATTAGTCTAAAACAGCAAACCCCCTGGTTGCCCCTTCTACTTTCTGGGAAATGAAATTATCAGCAAGACAAGTCAAGAATGTATTGGACTTTTCATTTTTAGCAGAGCTGGCCTTCCATGAAATCTCTTGACTACTAAGTCCTGTCTCTGGCCCATTATGCACGGCCGCCAAAACGGCGATTTCGGGTCACATGGAAAACGCGGAGGGGGAAGACGTGACGCACACCGGTTATGCATGGGGCAGGGCGCGATGGCGGCAAAACCCAGAGTAACTGATTATGCACGTGGCGATCTGGGCGCCGCTTCTGGTTGCACCCTGGTCACCTGGAAGCTGTGCTTTCTTCCGCGTTTCGCGAACGCGGCTTTTTCGGCGGCATGCACCGAAGCTGCGGCCGGTTGCAGCCGGCACCGTGCGTTATCGGTGATTTTAGTCACCGCCATTCCACCCCGAATGTGCGTTATTCCCCCCGTGCATAATGGGTCTCTCTGAGAACTTCTACTGTAGCATCTATTGTTGCATGAAAACCAATTTCTAGTTCCTGTGAAATATTTACAATTGTCCTTACAAAGTAATGGAACCTTTTTGAGTTGCTATAGGTGCCTTGCTTGAGCCTGTGTTCAAAATTTCTTAAATGCAAAGCTTCTGAAGAATCAAGCTGTTCATATTTGTCCATTGAAGACATGAAATATCCATAAGAACAATGCCATTCCATCCAGGTGGTAAGGCTTTCAAAGCATTTTCTCCACATATCTAATAAAGTCCTGGACAAGTCAATACCAAAGATGTATTGAATTGGGACTTAACTCATATGTGTATATAACATGTTTAGAATATAAATAATTTCATCCCCCAGTTACATTCGAACACGCTATAAACACCTGCATATCTGACTTAATTGTTATCCCAATAGTGTCACTTTTTCCTCTTTCTCATTGCTACATAACCAACAATCACTTCAGTTATTACAGAACTTACAGAATTTACAGATTTTATTATCTTGCTATCCAAGACCAGCCATAAAAAGCATAGAATTCAGAATATAAAATACAGCATAGGGTGTTACAAAAATCAATAAAACAATAAAACAATCAGTAAAAATATATTACCTAGGTATGGGGAGTATAGCAGTATTTTAGCCATTGTTTCCAAAGCTTCATTGCCAGGCAACCAAAATTACTACTTTAAAAGTAGTTTCTGGTTCTTATCGTCTATCATTCTAACTAGATAAAACATTCTATCTTTCCCAGGCGTTTCTTGGAGGATAGGATCTATGAAGGATTCATGTATTTGTTTAAACAGGTGACATTAAAAAATTACATGTTCCACAGACTCAACATTTCCATCTCCATATATGCATAAGCTTTCCTCCCAGGGCATCCTCCTATATTTGCCCTATAGCACAGCAGAGGGTAAATCATTGTGTTTTATGAGGGTGAAAGTTCTCTGGTAGTCTGGATTTTCTAAATTCTTTAAATAGGGCATTAGAACAACCCTAATTAGGCTGACCCTACCAGTTAGGTGCCTTCTAGCTCCATTCAGGTCATGTTGCCTTTCTTTATCTAGGATTCTTTGTTTGACAAAGACCTTGGCTTGCTAATAATCCATAGCTGACAGAAAATGCTCAGACAAACCAAAGAAATCCAGTTTATTTCTCATCAGCCTCATCCAAGGAGACACATACTAATCTTTGAAAACTAATCTAGCTAAACCCTTGGATGGGGTAATCAGCTTAAGCCAGTAAATTATGGCTGCAATCCAAAGACCATACCTGTCTCCAGTCCAGAGACCACATTAGTCTCTTTAACTCAGCAACAAGAAAACAAACTAGTTTCTCATCTTTCCAATGCCCTTATTACAGTTTTTTTGCCTATTAGCATTGGGTGGTCTCTTGAGTCCAATCAATGCTTTGGAGAACCTGGAGAGCTTTGACAAGTCACACTAAACACTGCAGTTCCTAACAGACCAATAGTCTAATTCAGTTTAAACAGCTTCATATGTTAATGTGAGTCTGCAGCTGAAAGAACAATTGGCTTACAATCACCTTCCTATTTCTCTCCCCACAACAGAAACCCAGTGAGGTGGGTGAGGCTGAGAGCCCTGATAATACTACTGGATCAGAATAGCTACATCAGGCTGTGATAGGCCCACGGTCACCCATCCGGCTGCATGTGGAGGATCGGGAAATCAAACCTGGCTCTTAACCACTACACCAAGCTTGCTCTCCTGCCTATTAATTCTTAATACAGATAACAGTGATGCGTGAATCACATTGTTATTGCCTATCCTACGTCATATACAAATTTTACATCAAGCTTTTCCATGCACTTAGTTCTGCAGTCTAGGTTAATTCATGAATTGAATCCTACCAGCTTTCTAGTGAAGCTGGTTATATTTGAATGGAAACCATGACAATGGGCTGCAGATTTTGCTCTGTGTGTAGAGCAGCATTATCTTTCACAAGAACTCCCGAAGCTATATTTAACTGAGCCTCCTACTAGCTTTGAGATTATAGGAGGAATCTTATCCTCCTTTTGTCTATCATTAAAAGTGGAAGGTGAAATAGCTTCTCAGCTAAGTAGGGCTTGCATGCCTTTGGTGTGGACTTAGGAATTTCTGTAAAGAAAAGAGAGGCCTTAAGGAAGGAGGCCAATGAAATAACAAGGAAACTGCTAAGTTCCTGAACACTTTGGAATCCAACTTTGCCCTTAAACTTCCAGCTTATGTCTGCATGGCAGTCCCGAAGGGAAAAACCAGGGAATTATTAAGGAATAATATATTATGCTCTTAGCCTTCTAGTGCAGCACCTTATACTAGCTTCAAGCTAGACTTCACAGTTTCCTGGGACCTTCAGGGAATTCCCTGTCCCCAGCCCCAATCTCCAGCCCTCTAGAAATTGAGTATGGAGAGCAGGAGGAATGGCCTCTATTAGTGATGCTCTAAAAATCTCTCTTCATCCCTGTGGTTATATCACAGAGATTTGGGGACATTCCCTATATTGTCACCTGGAAGTAACACCACCTCTTCTCCAATCTCTGCTGTTCCCAGGCAATGTTTCAGTATTTGCTGAATGGATTGGTAGGGCATCAGTTGTGTTTTAGGAGGGATAAAATGTGTCTGATGTTCAGGTAAAGGTATCCCCTTTCCAGCACCGAGTCATGTCTGACCCTTGGGGTGATGCCCTCTAGTGTTTTCATGGCAGACTCAATACGGGGTGGTTTGCCAGTGCCTTTCCCAGTCATTACCATTTACCCCCCAGTGAGCTAGGTACTCATTTTACTGACCTCGGAAGGATGGAAGGCTGAGTCAACCTTGAGCCAGCTGCTGGGATTGAACTCCCAGCCTCATGGGCTAAGCTTCAGACTGCATGTCTATTGCCTTACCACTCTGCGCCACAAGAGGCTCTGATGTTCAGGTAAGTGATGCTAATTTTTAATTCCAGCTTTTTAAAATAACAAATGATTCAGAAGATAACAATTATATGTGAAATAGGTAATTTCATCGTGCAAAGTATATAGACCAAACTATCAGAGCACTCCGGAACACTGATATTAGAATATTCTCACCGAATACTGATGATATCCCAGTAACTGCCTGATAATTAGTAAAAAAATATTCCAGTCAGTTGTAGGACTTCAGCATTTTCAGTTTCACCTGTACTGCACCACCGTAGCTCTGTGCAGCCATATTCCTCTTCCATAATTCTCTCTACTGCTCTAATTTAATGAATAAAACCCTAAAATTTGCAATTACTAATGCATGACTGCAATTAGAGAAGTTATTTTAATAAATTATGAGAATCATTTTTAATGAAAATAGCCTAGAAGTGATAATTAGGTAGAATATCAGAAATGTTGTAATTTTTCACATGGCAATTAGTTAGTTATTCTAAAGCACACAAGCTGTTCAAAAGGGTTCATCTTCTCATGAAACATTTTAGTGTGTGAAATTACACAGTGTTGAATGCTTATACAGAATGCTTATTCAGTTTGGCAGCCTCAAATTGGTAAACGGAATATAGACATGCATTACCTTTCATTTCTAAGCATAGCTTTCAGTTATTGCTGAATACTGCCCTTCTAATCTGTGTTTTAAGAGCCTCTTGTGGTGGAGAGTGGTAAGGCAGCAGATATGCAGTCTGAAGCTCTGCTCATGAGGCTGGGAGTTCAATCCCAGCAGCCGGCTCAAGGTTGACTCAGCCTTCCATCCTTCCGAAGTCGGTAAAATGAGTACCCAGCTTGCTGGGGGGTAACTGGTAATGACTGGGGAAGGGAATGGCAAACCACCCCATATTGAGTCTGCCATGAAAACACTAGAGGTGTCACCCCAAGGGTGAGACATGACTCAGTGCTTGCACTGGGGATACCTTTACCTTTACCTTAATCTGTGTTTAGACCACCAAAACTCACAAATATGAAGTACTGAAGGGTGTTATTCTGAGATCCAAGAACATGTGTGCAAGAGGGTGAGGTAGTCACCCTAGGACATCTGGCCATACCTAGGTTTTCAGTCCTTCTTCAATTCTAGGTAAGAGGATGGGGGGTAAAATTTCCTCTGCAAATCTTTTTCCTTCTAATTGCTCCCTGCTCCAATGAACCCGGGTCTCATGTGGGTCTTATGTGGGGCACAGTGTAGAGTTTGTCCATCTGCCTGATGTACCTACCACCTAATATACTGGCTGAATTTTGGAATAGGGATAAATGTCAGCCCAGCCCAATCAACTAGGATACAATGCTTGGACCACTTTGCCTTGAAGGCTCGGACTGACGTATCACATCCTCCCTGTAAAGGTGGAATGCGGATTCATACTCACTGAAAGAGACATGAATTCCAGAATGCTCCCTCTCCCCCAGTGACTCAGTTGATAAACTAGTGGGGGACCAGCACCACTGACTCTCTGAAGCCATGAACAGGATTCTTCCTCAACACCCTCTTGTCTACCGCGTCCATAGTCAGCACCTTAGCACACAACAATGCTGTGCAAGTGGAAATAGGAGCTGATGGGTGGAAAACTTTCAATTAAGTATCAAGAACATCTTATAAATGCTTATGAGAAGGGAGTGAAGGCCATTAAGAAGGAATTCTATGTAGACTCCATTACCTCCATTAGCTCATGCTCAGTGTACGGAAGTTGGCAATTTTCTTTGGGGTTTGAGAATGACTGTTGTGGGCATCATGGAATCTGAAAGTTATGCAAGGATTCCCTACCTGCTGAGGTAGGCTCTTTCAGGCTGATTGGTAGCTGATTGGTAGCATGTGTAAAGAAAAACTGCTGACAGTGAAGGAGATGAAGATCTCGTACACCTGATGCTTCTTAGGAGGGTGTTAGAAAAGAGAATCCCTTCCATGGAATTGGGGACTCAGACCTTTCCTGCGAACGCAGCAGACTCAAGGCCATCTTCACAGGAGCTAGGACTGCAGCCTGTCAGTGTGCTTATTCCATTCTGGAGTTAGTAAGTTTTCATTGCAACAGAGGAGAGGTCTCTTTGTTATGTATTTTCTTCTCTCTCTCTCTTTGCTTGACTGAATGTTATGGGTTTTGCTCACATGCTCTAGAATTATCTTTTTGTGAAATATGTTGTAAGCCTGTACCTGAGGTTTTTTTTGTTTTTTTTTTAGAGGTGCATCAGAGAGGTAAAAGGATCCTGAAATTGAAAGGACAGGCTAGTCTCATTATTTTCAGGCCTTCCAGTCCATACACCTGGCACAATTGTTTACAACAATTAGATCTCTGATATCTTTAGGGCTAGCCCCAAATTCTAAATTGGACATCAGCTGTGAGGCTTCTCTGAACTGTTTCATGGAGAAAATTTTCTTGCTCCTCCAGGAATTTTCTACTAAGCTTAATGCAGGAAGTGAACATCTCTAATATTCCTGCACCTGATATATACAGTTTTGTTTTAAATAGAAAGCTACCCCTAGATCTCTGATCATCATATAAAGCAGTTCTCAGTGATTGCTTTTGGGGGGGGGCCTATGTCGACTTTTGGATGATGATAATTACTAAATTTGTTCCTTGCTCTATCTCTGGGAACTTAGGATTCATAATATCAGAACTAAAATTACATACAAAAATAGAATACATTATGCAATTAAAATACAGATAATTTTTGTTAAGATTAATAAATCAAATAGATTTTAAATTCTTAAGATTAAATTTTGAGTCAGTCAGTTGCCTAGTTCTCTCTAACGGCTAGAAGGGAGAGAAGTGAAGAGAGGATCGTATCCATGCTAGTTGGGTATAATTCAGGATTTTTTAATTATTATTTTATCTCTTTTTAAATAAAACTTCCTATTTATGTAGATTTTTTTGTGGAAAGTGTAGTTATTCTTTTAGGGATGTGGAAAGATTAGTGACCCGGCTTCCTTACCCTGTTGCTGAACTCATGTCTTCTAAACTCACCTGTTTATTCCCTTATTCCAGACTCTTTATCATTGGAGCTGATACAATTCATAACTGTAGCAGGACCTATAGCAGGACCTGCTTGTATGAGCTCCAAGTTAATAGCTTGGGCAAAAAAGTCCATTTCTCACTGGTGCCAATCATACTGATTGAGAATATACCAAGAAAGGAGATGAGTGAGTCATCCTCTGATTAGCAAAATGTCTTACTGAAAGGGAACTGCTTAGAATTCCTTTTCTTCTCGTTCTACCTGTTACTTCAAATGCTAATTTCATTTCAAATAGTAATTTAGCCCAACCAGACCTGAAAATTGGTACTAAAATTTTAACTAAAATTAACTACACTTGAGTGATTTGAGCGGCTGCAATACTGAAAAGTTATACAATGTTGGAACCTATCTATCTACTTACTTTCTCTTTTCACAACTGCTTAACTTGATTGTTTATTCTCTTCTTGTAGACATTTTGCCACTGGAGCCAGCCTGAGAGAGGATGTTCTCAATTGTGCCACCAAAACTCTGGAAAACCCTCTACAGTGATATTTTCTGTCTCCCTCTATCTGCATTTTTAGTAGGTTTTATGGTGTGTTTTTGTCACAATACTTCCTTTAGTGGGAAATAAATGTTGTAAATAAATGAACTACTGATGGGAACTTCTAGCAGAACTAGAACATTGCTGGTCAAGTACTATCTGTAGCATCATCAGAGAACTCACAGAAGTTACTTCTGCATTATAGTAAGAAGTTTGAGGATTAGATCTTTGTGGATTGGAGTACAGTGTTACCTCTACTGAGGTTAAACTTTTATGGAAAGATTTTAATCTTAGGATATGAGCCAACATAGAAAATATACAATAATTCAAATTAAACAGCAGGAAAATGCTGCTGCATGGAGCCTATTAAATTGTACTCTAGGCTCTGCTGCATTAAAGTGCAAGCAAAATTATATTAAGTTTAAAAGTAAGAGGATACTGCACACCTACAATATCTATAAATGAAACCAGTCCAAAAACATAAACCAGTTTACATTTTTCTCTATACATTTGCCAATTATTAAGGAACCTAGAGACTGACAAGGTTACAGCCTTTCCCTCAAAATGACACTGATTGTTTTTCAATATGTTAATGCAGGTGCTCATTATCTGCATGTAAAAGAGCAAATAAGAATGTAAAACTACAGACCTTTTAAGTAGCTGGAGCTTATTTTTTATTCATAGATATTGATTTAAGATTATTTCTTTTCATTATAGACCTTGTAGTCCAGTAAATACTGGACTATGATGCTTTTCTGTGTAGTATTTTTAACACAATACCATGATTCTTTCCTAACTTCTGATCAAGACTGTGGAGAAGTCAAGCCATAAACCCCTTTTTCATAAAGACTATCTTGGATACAGCTGACCTTGCAGTAGTGCTTTCATGTTTTTTTAAAAATGGGGCAAACAGTGGTTTCCAAGGATTGTGATGGCAGAACCAGTTGTTCTCTGTAGTGTCGCCAACCTCCAGAAAGATAATGGAATGCTCCAGAAATCACAACAGGTTCTAAACTACATATACAAGTTTCCCTGGAGAAAATCGCCCCTTTGTGTCAGCAGAGTTTAAATATACAAGAGAGTAAAGCATAAGCAGCTTAAAAGAATCTGTTTTACTCTGATGAGAAACATACATTGAGAGTAAGCGAGAAGTATCTTAAGAACCACCTCTCCCAATAGACAAGAAACATCTACTGGGCCTTCCCTATAAAAGACCCCCTCAAACCACAATCTAGTTCTGGGTGAACTGCAGGCATACAAAACCAGGACTATTGATAGGGATATTATTTTAAACTGATGATGACAAATTAATTTTAAATGAATTTTGTTTTTAACTATTGTAAGTATGAGATGATGTACACTGACCTAAAACAGATTGTGATGGCAGTATAAAAATCAAATAAATCAATAATAAATATGTCCCTCAGTGGGCATTGATATCTAGTGATCAGAATCTACCTATGATTCCTGGCCCTACTGGGGTCAAATTGGCCTCAGCCAGAGACAAGGCTTTCTGAGTCCTCATCCTGACATAAGAGAATGCTCTGTCAAGAGATCAAGCCCATGAGGGACCCATGGGTCACCAACCTCCAGGTGTGGCCTGGAAATCACCTGGAATTGGAGGTCATCTGCAGACTATAGAGATCAGTTTCCCAAGGAAAAATGGCTGTTTTGGAGGGGAGAATCTACAATGACAACTCATCTCCAGGATTCTGGAGATGCTTGAGAACTCTGTAATACAGTGCCCAGAGAGGTTGTAGGATGGCGATCACCATTTGGGACCCAGGGATTTGCTGGAATTACAGGTCATTTCCAGACAATGCAGATCAGTGCCCCTAGAGAAAAGAGCTACTTGGGAGGGGGGACTCTCTGGCTTTAGATCCCATGGAGATGCAAAGATGCAAGGCTCCAGGTGGGAGACAGAAATGCTTTGTGGCAATAATTGCTAATAACAATAACTATCAAATAATTCATAAACTTATCACAGTTTCTTTCTTCAATAAAAATATTTAACTGATAGCAAAATTTGCTTGAACTGAAAACCTTTCAGTTTGTACATTCTTCATTTCAGGTCAATATCAAAGTAAATCAAAAAAGTCGTATGTTACGATCAAACATGAAAATATCAGTGGGCAACAAACTTACAGAGGGTTATTCAATTATTGCCACTATGTAAGTTTTCCTCAACCTTTTTGCCATTGAGAAACCTCTGAAATATTCTTCAAGCTTGGAGAAGTGGGATCTCTAAGTCCGAGAGCAGAAGACTAGCATCACTGCCACTGTTCAGCAATGCCAGCCTTCAGGTGGTACATTGAGAAGCCCCAGAATGAAAGCTCCTCTCCAGACTGCAGAGATCAGCTATTCCAGGAGGCAGCTCACTCCCCTCCATGTCCTCTGAGTTGAAAGACACCAGGGCAACTTACTGGCAGTAGGGCATTCTCTGAGTCTCCCTCTTCTTCCACCTAGCAAACTTTGAAACTGGCAGAAACTGGCAGAGAGCTGACTCCCTTATTAGCCCTTCCTGGCCGAGGTTTCCCTCTTGATTGGGGCTAAACTGCCAGGGCAGGCCATTCCTGGCTAAGGCCATCTCCTATTGGCAGAATATTTTCAGGGGGTTCCAATTAGGTAGACAGTGAGTTGTCTTTGTGCAATTTGAGCTGATTGGCCCTCATTGGCAGAATGTTCTCTCTATATATTCTCAGCCCACCCCCAAGGAGGGCCAATTAGGTTGGGAGTGAGTTGTCAGCTTCTACTTTATTATGATTAGAGATTTTGTGTGTGTAGTTAAGATGTCTGTGCCTGTCAAATTTTACAAACCGCCACACAAAACTTTGCAGTATGAGCTGAAACCAGTGGCTTTTAACTAGAAATAGGATTTGAACATACACCAAATCTGATCAACTGGGATACTTACTAAGCAAGGGAAGGATAAACTTAAAGTCAACCTCTTGGTAAAAAGGGAAATGAAGTTGAACATGTTCTGCAGTTTCAATTTCCCCTGAACCACAGGGATATAACCTGTCTGCTTTTGTAACCTTTTTGTATCACTGTTCCAAAACTGCAGAAGGAATTGCTTGACATCTAGCAAGGGAAAATGCTTTCCTCTGATGGAAAATCTCCAATTGGGAGAGATAAGTAGCTAGGGAAACGAAATATCTAGAGTTTTTTTTCAAGGCAGAAGAGTCACTGATCTCTAAAACTGTTTGCTGCTTGGTAGCCATCTCTCTGCTTTAAAACTTGTTTCTCTGGTTCTAGGTCAATTTCCAAGCCCAGATTTGCCAACTTTATCCTTAACTATCCTGAAGAATCAAAGGAGTTAAACTTTGATTGAAATTAGCCAAAGGTAAATGTAGGCAAGTCACACCCCAGCTTCAAATTTTACCAGGCCTCTCCAAATGCAAGTTTGCATTTGCAGCCTCATCAGTGTGGAGGCTGCAAATATTCTGCACATGAGCAAAGTGTTTTTCCCTTGGTGGAGGAATTCTGGAGGCCACAAAGTTTACCACCTCCTGCTTTCCTCTCCTGGCTGGGTAGTCCCAGATAATTAGAGGCTGGTAGACTGGAATGGACTGGGGGGGGGGGGTCTATGCCTCCCAAAGCATTCAGTCTCACCTTGGATGATATATCCCACAGCAAGGAATCACGTGGCTTGGCAGGGGACAAGGACAGGATACTGTTTGAGGATTAAGGGTCAGATGACCTGTCAAAAGGAATTAGTCTCCCTCTCCCCTTGTCAGCCAATACTCTGTTATTGTTAATGTTGGAAGTTAAAATAAAGCTGTGGCCTGTTTGCCAATTTAGAATGTGGGAAACTATCATCTTTTGCCCAACTCCACACCTGAAAGTCAAATTTCCTAAAATATAAAACAGGACTTTGTTTATTGACTTTACGTAGCCCATTTGTCAGCTGCCTTGATGTTTGCTTTTGTCATCGCTGCTCATCTCCAGTCTATAAAGAAACTTCCCAAGCGAAAATGGCTACTTTGGAGGGTGAACTCTGAGGCACCACCTCCAAACCTCGCTTTCACTGGGCTCGGTTACACCATCTGTTGTTTGGATGGTGATGTCTCCCTTTCTGAAGCCAGAGTCCTTCTGCTGGCAACTGCAGTTACTGTTCTTGTCTGCAAGGCCACGTCGTTGACACATAGTACCTCCCAAAGTCTCACTATCCTCTTCCCTGACAAGCTTTTGTACTTGATTGGGAGATCAACTAACTCCACTTGAAATTCTGTACCACTTATGCCTTTAATTTCATAAGCAAATACTGGTAAATACTGATTTTTATTTGCTTCAGCAAAGACACTTCAGCCTGTGTGTCTCTCCAGCAAATTACTTGTTCAATATTTACAGTTATAGGTTCTAAATATTCCTTATTTATATTTTCTTGCACTTTCCAGACTTCCAGGACTGTTGCTGGTCTGTCTGCTTGTGGCTCAGAGCCTGTCACTGGGGTTTCTATGGTTGCCTCAGACCTTTTCAGTTTAGGATTTTTCAGTCTCTGTTTCTGTTTCTTAAATTCTTCCAGAAAGGGGGAGAGATCATCAGGGGATGCTTTCTTTGAACAATTAATACAGAAGAATCCTATGCATGTATACTGGGACCTACATCCCATTCTTATGCTTGTTTATATGAGTGCAGTCTTGAAGAATACAGGAATACCATTCTTTACACCTGACCATCCTGTCAGGAAACTAACCAGAACACTAAAAATAATGGACTTAGACAGATGCATATCTGCTCAGGATTATACCAGTAGGAAATTAGTCAATGGGTCTCACTTTGGTGGTGTGCTTTCCTTTTGCAGTGTTCTGTTTTGTGTCGGCAAAATGGCCATCCCTTGATCGTTCAGTTTGAGTGACGGAACTCAGTGCTCAGACTGAGAACCTGTAGCCCTTGACTGGCCCTCATTAAAGGCTAGCTGTGTCAACCTGCCCCCTTCTTCTCATGCCTGGATTGATTTTCAAAGGTTGCTGAGCAACAGAAACTGAAAGAGACTCTGGGAAGCTCAATAAGTGCAGGTATGTCTGGGCCCACCATAACCTTTTCAGGCTAACCTGAACATGTTTATTTGGGAGTGAGTTTCACTGAGTTCAACTGGTTTAACATTGCAGCTATGGTTAGAACGTTTTTATACCTTGGTGCAGACATTAAATTTTTGTGGCTATGGCTAATCCAATCCATTTGTTGCCTTATTGGTAGAAAAGGTTTAATATTGAATGTGTAAAAATGAGGGAGGGTGCAGAATTCAAGCTTGTTATCTTAGTTATGATGTTAGGGTTTGCAACAATACTTCACTTTGCCAGGAATCTCCTTTATAAGGCTGCCCATTTTGGGGGGGGGGGAGAATAACCAAGACTGTAATTTGTTTGTCTAATAGCAGCTTGCTAGGTAGTAATAAATTATTGTGCTAACTAAACCTGTTATAAGAAATAGAATTTGAATTTAGAGTTGTACATATCTTAGCCTCATAGCCACTGATGAAATTTCAATTTGAACATTAGCATTCTTTTACCAGGGTTTGTTTTGACTTGGTGAGTGTGATTACATTTCAATAAAGAGAATTCTAGGTTCCTTTGCTGTTGTCAGCTTCATTTCGATCTTTCCACAATTTGCTTGGCTATCAGGCTATCCTCCCATTCTCTAGCAGGCCTTTGGTAGGGGGAGCTTGACTGGTGTGTCACTCTGTCCCTGAGGGGTAGCCTGGTGGTGTGGTGTTGTGCTCCCTTATAGTCTGCTAGCTACAGAGGACAGGATCCGCCCTGAGTTTTGCCATTCACTTTTGCATAACAATAAAGCTGTGGCCTGCTTTATACCAAGATCTATGCCTGTGTTCTCCTTTCAATGGGAAACATGACCCACTGCCATGCAATCTTTGTAGCTGAACAGTAGCTCTTGTTTCATTTCTTTCTTTTTGCATCTGTGCAGCTCATAACATCATTCTTCCCAGGGTCATTAAATGATGCGAAGAGGGAACTTTCATAAGGCTGTGAGAAAATCTGTATGTATGAAATATATATATGGACTAATTGGCTGATTCATTTGCTCACTCTCTGTATGTATGATTGGATGACCAGTGACATGAAGCAACAACAGGTGTGATGTTGAAAAAAGACTGTGAGTCAGTAGCAGAGCCTCTCCTTTGCATGCAGAAGGTCCCAAGTTCAATCCCCAGTATGTTCAGATAAAAGGATCAGGTGGGAAAGTATGTGAAAGAGCTCTACCGAAGACCCTGAAGAGCTGCTGCCAGACAGAATAAGCAGTACTCACCTTGATGAACCTCTGGTCTGATTCAGTATAAGACAGCTTCAAGCATGAGGAAGGATTCCCATCAGCCTGTGAGAAGGCACATGCATGAAACACAGCTTATTGGAATGAGTATATGAAAAGCTAGGTGACATAGGCTTGAATAAACTAAGTGATCAATAAAAAATAAGCTGCCTCTTTGCAAGTGACAAAGAGACCATGAGCCTCCCTCTACTGATCATACACAGATTATACAAAACCAACAATGAAAAGTGAAGAGCTAAAATAATTGACAAAAATATTAAAAGGAATGTAAAAAGGGAGCATTTTCTGCTTGCAGTATTGCAATATCACTGAAACTTCTAGAAAAATGAGGATTAATGGTAAAAAAAACTTAAATATTATAGACAATTAGTAAATTTTCACTTAAAGAAATATGTTTAAACAAACACTTGGGATATTATAGACACAGAGTTCACAGTGAGATTGCCTGAGGTGAAAAAACTTATTCAGCTGGGACTGGATTGGGAAGATGGAGGTCCAAACTGAGTACAACCTTCATCAGGAGTTTGTTTGTTTTTTTTAAAGAACAAGTAGGAAGGGAGAAATCAATTGAATTGCTTTCCAGCCTCACCTCAGCTACTTTTTAAGAAATGTGAATAGGTCAATCAAGAGAAATTGATAGTCATGCTCCCCTCCCCCAACTCCAAGCAGGGAACAAATATTTGGAGTAATTAATACTAGCAAGTCTTCAGAAAGAAACTCATGAAGGCTTCAGGAAAAGCTTTACACTTTTCTTTTGAATCCCTTGCTCAATCTGGTGCTATACTAAAAAGTATGCTGGTGAACATTTTCTTTCTAATAAATAAAGGTAAAGGTATCCCTTGTGCAAGCACTGGGTCATGTTTGACCCTTGGGGTGATGCCCTCTAGCGTTTTCTAATAAATACTTTGTAACTTATGATCCTAGTAGTGGTTCTCTGCCACATAGACTTCCGCCACTTTTGACATCCTATTTTAAAAGAAGCACCAAGAGGAAAGGGAAAGCAGTCAGTTGGCAAGTGCCTACTCCCCCCCCCCCCCCCGCCCAGTGGTGTACACAAGGCAGTATGCTGTCCCATGTGCTGGTAGCAGGAGACAGAGTGATGGGGACTCAGAACTTAGAAGAGAAGCTAGGAATCCTGACCCTCCCAGTGGGAAATTCCTACAAAAGTCAGGTGGTAATGGCAGTAGAACACACAGAGAGAAAGAGAGAGAAAGAGAAGTCTCTCCCGGACTTGGGTAAACCTTGTAGGATAGGGTCAAACAGGGCTTGCAGTTCACAGCAGGACTTTTCCGTCATACTAACAAACATTGAAAGCCAGCCTAAAAATATTTGATGTTGTCCATCATCTGCTAGCCACACATTGCCTTAATCTGCCAAAAAAAATCATTGACTGAAATCAAAATAGCTACCTTAGGTATATTTGAGGCCTTGGCCATGACCAGGAACATTAAGAAATCAGTGTTGAAAAAACCTCTTGCCATATTGCAAAGTGCATTTGAAAGTTTTGGTTACCAAAGCAGCTTCAATGTTGCATAGAGAGCAATTGTTTCAGCATTATGAGCTCAAGCTTTGGGCATGTGGAATCATTTGAATGAATCATTGCATCTCAGCCTTCTGTTTAGTTTTTTTATTTAAAAAAATATAATATCTATCATCTCATGCTGTAATGGTTAGAATGTCAGATTAGGGCTGAGAAAATCCACATTTAGATACACACTTATTCTTAAAGCTCACTGAGTGGCCTTGAGGCCACAGGGGAGGGCTTATGGCATGCAGATGTTCCCAGTTTCAGTCCTCCACACCTCCCGTTAAATGAAATCGGTGATGTGAAAGATCTCCACCTAAGATACTGGACAACTACTGCCAGTCTGCATGGACAACACTTACCTTGATAAAACAGTGATGCGGATCACTACAAGCCTATCTTCAATATCCTTCAGCCTCACTTAGCTCACAGGGTTGTTGCAAAGATAAAATGGTGAAAAACCTTGTATGCTGTCCCAAGCTGCTTGGAATAGGACAGAAGAAAATGTGATAGATTCATCCGTTAAAGTCAGCCCTGCATGTTATCTATCTTTTCACAAAAAGTATGAGAAGGAACATTGGGAATGATGTGTTAATTTGCTCTTAGTCTTTATAATTGCTGTTGTTGTTTCCCTTCGTCTTCTGATATGCTTTCATTTTTTTAACCCCTTGCTTTGGATATAGTTTCTCTTATTGCAATTTTCTATCATTTTCATTTGTAATAGAAACAAAATTAAATCAGGATTTCTTTGCTCTAGAGGAGGAAGGTCATTGGCAAGCAGGGTGGGGTAAGGGACTTCTTTCAAAGAATCTCAGTAATTCTCAGTCCAGAAATGGCTTGATATACTAAGAGCCTAAGATATAATTTCATGAAGTGACAAACTTCTACACCAGGAGTCTCAGTTGAGAAATGAATTGTAGAAACCTGGCAGAAAGTGAAAATTGTACCTCCTGGAAACTGATATTTTCCTTACCTTTTAGGGAAAGTTCCTATATCAACATGAGAAAGGCTATGTGTTTCTGGTGAAAGTGCTTGGAATAAAAACCTTTTTGCCCAGTTTTGAGACCCAAAGCAAACAAAACCAATAGGCAAAAGTTTGTGTCTTCTTGAAATTTATCAAATCCTAAATAAGTTTGCTACCAGAAAGGGGGCCCAAATATTCAATCCCACTTTCTATTGCTTCTTCAGTGGTTGCAGTTGTAGTCTATAATGAAAGCAACACATTATGTAAAGTAATAAAATCATATTTTCATCTGTAGCCAGTAAAGCACACCCTAACACTTGTAAATAAATTATACACAAGAATCTATCCAGATCCATAGTTAACCTACTTTAATATAACATCATATAACATCACACAGGTACGGGATATCACATAGGCAAGAGCTCTTCAGTAAAGGAGTCACTTCTTCAATTGTGCCCAACCAGTTTGTCACCCACTTCACATTTAAAGCACACACTGACAACCCGGGTGTTGGTAATGTACTGATTTAAAGGGGCAAAGGGAGCAAAAAGGGTCTACAAGAGGCAAGTAAAATCCATTGTAGAATTGAGACCCTTGGGGGAAATCATATCCAAATGGAACATTAAAAAGCTCTCTCTCTGCTGGAGGGTGGTCTGAGACTCCATACCCGCCAGACTTGGTCTTAAGGTTTGCAGTCCCAAAAAAGTAAAGTCTTCCAATCCATGTTTCTGACCCACCCAGTGTTGAACCCTATTTCTGAGCCGACACCTGTGCTCCTGGATTCTGGTTTTAAGTGCTCGCGTTGACATCCCCACATATCCCAAATTGCATTTGCACAAAATTAATCATACCACATATTTGGTGTCACAGTTTATGAAATCATTAATTTGTACTTTAAAACCATTTGTGTGGGTTTAACAATCAATTTCATGCAAATACCTGCATACACATCTTCCACAGTTTTGAGACCTGCAATGATTTGCAAAGCCATCATAGGTAACTGCTTAAGAAGGAACATTGCAATCCCTTTATTTTTAACACAAATAAGTAGATGTTTATCCTTAGACTATTTTCAGGGAAATCATATCAAGGCATACATGGTAAATTATCAGTCAACCAGAACTTTTGGATTGGAGGAAAACCCAAGAACGATTAATTCAGTGTCATAATTCAGTGAAAAGCAAGTGTGGTGATACTTCTAAAACACTGATTTTATAGACTCTGTGTGTGTGTGTGTGGGGGGGCGATCATCTCTATTTGCTGAGCTAAATAGTATATCAGAGGTAGTTTGCATCCCCACCCCTGATAAGGCTGGTTATATGTTACCATAATGAACATATTATTTGTGTAATTTTTGTCTGTGCGTGTTTGAGAAGAAACCTTGTTTAGGAGGGTCTTCAACCTCATCTTAAGCTATTTAAAGGAAATGCTGCTAATGTCAAAGCACTATCCCAATGTCAGGGTGACTGACTTGAAAACATTTAGTCCACTGACTTATAACAGTGAACCATATGGACTCCCATTGACAAAGGTCAAGCATCTGCTTTATGAAATCTCCAGATACCCTAAGCACATATTTTCCTTTTATAGTCAGGTGTTCAGGAAAAATAGCATCTAAAAAAATATCTTGGCATAGATTTTAGCAATGCCTGGAATTCTCAAACATTTGCAAAAAAAAAAAATACATTTAATAATGTAGAAGAAACTTAGAAGCAAATTTAAACAGGTTCACCCAGGAGTATTGTGAGCCCCATTTTATTAAATTATGTTTTTTTAAGGGTTTTTAACTGCAGTCTGGGAAATTTCTGGAGATTTGAGAATATAATATAGGGGAAGGATCTCAGCAGGGTATAATTCACAATTTGCAAGTAAGTCTGAAAGTTGTAGAGATAGAATTTGACTAGCAAAAAAATGTAATAAGGTATTTACACAATTCTGTTTCAAACTATTTGTCTGTTGTGGCCCAGTAACATGCTGAATTCTCACAGAAACATGAAAGATTAGATCAAACTTTCTGCACAGTAGGGCTTTCTTCCTTTCAGTTGTATACTTTGAGAAAGAATCATCTTCATTTTTTTTAATTATTATCTCTCCTTATCCCTGCTTTGGAAATTACAGTTGGTCCAAAATGCAGCTGCCCCCAATCTCATCCGAACATCATGTAGAGTCTGGATCAGTTTTAAGGAACTGATACTGCATGGCAAGGAATCACCCATGCTGCCGGTTGAAGTGACAGAGGGTGGGCTGGAGGATGCAACCGCCCTCCGGTCCATGCAGCATGCATGCTGTGCTTACAAAGTGTGGACAGCGTAAAGAGGCAGGCGGGACCCACAATGCCGATAAAGGCAACATGCACATGGGTCCCGGCCTCTTCGCCCAGCATGCTGCGGAGCAGCTTCCCTCACTCCCACCCTATGTAATGTGCAAACAGCCTCCAGGCTGTGTCTGTGTTGAATGTTTCATGGCTAATATTTCATCACAGCTGTGGGTTTTGCATGGGATGGAGCCTGTTGGCCATGAATCTGGTGGGAGATCAGACTCCCTGGGGTTCAGGGCCTCCATAAAACGAGCATGGCTTACCCAACTGGGAGGCCAGGGTGCCTGGGAGGCAGCCAATGTAGGTGGGAACCTGGTGGCTCTCCCCACATAGGTCGCTTCCTGTAGGTTGGACTTCAGTAGGCAAGGAGATCTGCTCTCCTGGCTGGGAATGGTGCGGATCCCCAGGGCACCTTGGGAAGCCACAGGTTTTGGTGCAGTCTGCTAACTGCTAGGTCAGGCTCCCTCTCCCATGCTAAGCCAACTCTCCCATGGGGAGGTAATAAAGCTGTGGCCATGTTTATACCCAATAACTGTGTTGCATCCTATTCCAGCCCAAAATGCCCTCCTGCAAGTCAGTCACCCTCAATGCCATATGTAGTCTGGGTCTTGTGTACCTCAAAGACCATCTGCTTGTCCATATCTCCCAAAGACCAACATACTCCATCCACTCTATCACAATGGTGATCCTTGGTCCCAAAAAAGTCTGCCTGGCCTCAACAGGGCCTTTTTGACTGTGGCTCCAACCTGGTGGAATGAGCTCCCCAATGAAATCAAGGCCCTAATGGAACTTAAACAGTTCCATAGGAGTTGTAAAATGGATCTCCTCCACCAGTCCAGCAAAGGGAGGCCTCCTTGCAGCCTGGACCCATCCCTGTCAGGCGACTGTACCACTTCATGCTCCAAGCTGAACAGTTTAGTAATTGCAGCAATTAAGAGAGAAGTCTTCTTCTCTCTTAATTGCTGCAATTACCAAACTGTTCAACGTCCCCAAGTTATGTTTGATGTTCACTATTATGACTGTGATGAACTGTTCTTATAGTTAAAAATAGTTGATAGTTTTATTTTACTGGTTCTATGCATACCACCCCAAGATGTCACAGTGAGGGGCAGACAAACTGAAGGAAGGAAGAAAGGAAGGAAGGATCATATTCTTCATATTTGGCATGGGGAAGAACAGTAACATAACCAGCTGTTGGTAAAGTGTAATGGCTACACTGAGACAATACTCAGCTGATTCCTCAAGACTCCACTTGCAGAAAGCGCCAGTGTGAGCAGGCCCATTAACAGCTTTCATTGGCTGGCCCACACCTCTGACCCCAGCCTTCTGTTCCCCACACAGCCCTGAGGCAACCTGCCGGAGTCTGCATTTGGCATTTTCTTGATGTGGAATAAAAAGCCTGACCAGGCTGGTCTTCCATTGCCATGTGACCTGTGGAAGCCAATTCAGCTCAGCTATAAGGAATGGAAGAAATTAAACAAAATTTCTAAACCTTGCAGTTAAAGCCAGTTGGTTTGCATTCACAGGGCAATCTTATGCAGAGTTACTCCAGCCTACACCACTTCAAGTAAATGCAACTCTGTTTAGTTATTGTCCCGTGAGTATTTTATTTTTGCTGACAAATGTGTGACCATACTGAAAGTACCCTGCCTTTATCAATGCACTCCCCTCCTCCTTTGGTAGCAGTTCTTCTGGTTCCTCTTGAAAAAAAATGAAGACAGGATTCAGTTGAACTCGGAGTGTCAAGCATTCTATCAAATAGGGATATATATCTCTTTCTCTTTACTGTCTTTTCAGAAAGGCTGGCTGGGGATCAAGTTATTAAAAATGTTATAGCTTTTGGTTCAGTTATTGAACTGGTGTTAAATCAAAGAGGCATTGTTATTCCAGCTGTAGCAGCAGCTTTTCATGGCCTTGCTGCCGTTACTGCACTTCAGTGACTGCACCAAAATATGCTCAACCAACCATGTGAGCAACTGATGGCCAACTGAAGGTAATAAGCAATCTGATATGTTTAGAATGTGGATGGTTATTTTTTTTTTATTTGGCTAGCTGGTCAGGCACCAGACATGCATAAAAAGAGGAAAGTAAGTGTGATGCTTTTTATGTGTGATCTATGTGATTTATGTGTGATCAAGGGCTTTTTTGGTTGTCAGTTTATAGAAGGCTAGGTCTGGCCTCATTTTTTTAATACCAGCACAAGGCATCTGCTATTGAAAGAAAAAAAATATATATATAGCTGAAAAATGCAATGGTTTCTCCCAAAAGGCTAGCCATGGTAGTCTACTGGAGCCATGAGCCTTGTACAGGCTCAAAAACAAACACATTTATTATGGCATAAGCTTTTATGAGTCCACAACCACTTTGTCAGATGCATGATGCATTATATTTACTAGGCAAAGTATACATACGCCAGCGTAAGAAACCCCCAAAAGTGGTAATAAGGAAATCATTACAAAGGAGGCCCAAAGCTGCCCAGCACATAGCATTGTTGCATTACACTGCAGAGTGCAGATGTAAGAAACCTCTTGTTCACAGACTTAAACAATCTAATTATAGAGGGTATGGGCTGCTTCCCACTAGTGATGGACAGTTAATAGAGCAGGCACATATACACCCCCCCCCCCCACACACATATATACATACATACATACATACACACACATCACTGAGACATTTTTTGTTTAGGTTTGTTCACAAATTGACAATTGAATATAGGTATAACATAACAATTTCTCTGAATTTCCAGCTTTTATTTCTTAAAGGTTACAACTTCTTTTGTTGCAAAGCTACACCTTTCCCTTTTTATCTCCGCTATGAGAAGGGCTAGAATCTTGTATTCTGACTGGGTATTCTGATAACCTTATACATATGCTGTTGCAATGTTATAATGGTATAACAATATTCAATTACTATTAAGAACAAAAAAGTAACTCCTTCCAGTTTCATGGGGGGGGGGGCTGCCTTGAGGACAGGAACAAGGAAAATGGCTGTCACGTGGGCAGGACTGGAAAAACTTCTCCACCCACATGGCAGCCATCTACATTTTGGTACATTTACTTCAACCAAGTTTGGGAAAGACTGTGAAAATCTGGGCCAAATCTGGGTCATGCAATGTTGTAGGGAAGTGTGGGGAGGCTTGTTTATTGACATCATTGAACTGGGAACAAATAACCCATGTGGAAATGATTTTAGAAAGGTGTAACTAACTGCTTATGATTGCACTTTGTAATATTGGATTAGAAAATATTTGTCTCAAATATCTACAATACATTAGGGAAGTGGTCTATAGGCTGCTGCTGAGCCTTGACTTCAAAGTTAAAGTCTCTGATATAGTTTTCAGCTGCTCATGACAAAGCTAAGGTACTAATGACATTTTATATATATAAAATTAAAGTCAATGGCTGGTTTTGTGTCAATTGTATGCCATGTGCTGTGGACCTCAAGTTATCCAATGTGATTTAAGTTGCACACTCCTGTTTTCCACCTCTGCCTTTGATTGTTATAGAATTTGAAATGGACTTCTCCTTCAATATTTCCAGCTCTCAGCAGGATGAAAGCAATGTATTACCCAGCCTTCATTTTTCAGGGTTACAGAAATGGTGGCTGAAAGCAACCTGTGCCATACAAGAACTATAACTTGCCCAGCTGGGATTCTAAGACCTGGTTGTCAAAACTGGAAGGTGGGTACAATTCACATCCCACCACAAAGAGTGACCAAATCTGCATGTATCTGTCAGTGAATGTTAGTGTCTGAGCAACGACACTAAAGGCACACAAAGGGGGGGGGATCTGCAGGATAGCAGAGAACTATTACTCATGGAAGAAAATGACTACCTTTTCCTGAGAATACTGCAAAGTCAACATGGACCACCATTCCCATCACCTCACACTGCACCCTCACTGTTTGCTGGTTGATTTCCTGGGCATCTCCTGCCCAGGCTGCATTGATGTATCCTATCAGTTTTGGATTATTGTTTGCTGGCAATTTGAGTTTTAAAAGAGTATTGCCCTGAAGATAAATGGCAAGGCTTTTTACCAAGTTTCAGTCTCTTTTACTTGATTACTTTCTGGTATAACATACCCACAGCCACAAGGATATCAGGATGTATGTGTGCTTATATACACATATACACATTCCCTGTACTGTTTGTTGTTATTTAGTTAGAAGTTCTTCATTCCTTAGTTACATCCAAGAAATCTATGCCATTGCCAGGAACATTTCTTATGATTGAAACATTTAATCAGGTTTCTGTTTTTTATACATATATCTAAAGCATACAAATCCTCCTGCACACTGGTTACAATAAATTCCTTTCTTTTCTTGATGAAACAACTTTTTCCAAGTGATATCACCATCTGTCTTTTAGCAAGTAGTCGTACTAAAACTGGGTTGTTTGCAAGATGTGAAACATATAAACAATCTTTAATGAGAACCTCTCTAATCTGGTCATTTGGAAACTTGAATTTTATAGTTTCTGAGAATGTTTCCACACTAATGATATCATTCAGTTTTATATTTTTAAAGGGTTGAATTTTCATCCATTTTTACACTAAAATTTGCTTCTTCAAGAACAATTCCAAATTGCCTCCTCAGCTCCCCTGCAGCAAAGGAATCCCCAGAAAACTGGATTTAATCTTTTCATGCAGGGTCTAACAGGATCAAATTCAGGGGTGCCCAATGCAGAAATGCATGTAATCGGGTTTTTCCTTGTGTCTGCCATTTTGAGTCATTTGGAAATACTCCTTTCCTTGTCATTGTCCCCTCCCCTTCCTTCCTTCAGAAAAAAAGACACTGCTTTTTAAAAAAGAAAAAAGAGTAATCCCATTACAACATTGTTTCTAAGTTTTAAAAAAGCAGTCTTGCACAACAGTGTTATAATGTTATAATATAACCCAGTTTTTTTTTAAATACCTTCAGGACACTTTGGGGGGAAGCGGAAAGGCAATTAAGGACACAGAATGGTGGAATTAAAGGGCACAATGAAAGGTGCAAGCAGGCACCATTTTGCAACCCCCCCCCCCACACACACATTTTTTGAAAAAGGGAAGGGAGAAAGCATGATGAGAGACTGTCTACATCTAACTCTGCAGAAATCATGTCAGGGAAGGAAAGTACAAATGCAGAAATGCTGGAATCTAATTGCAGTATCCAAAGGAAATCCAAAGCAAAGCTGAAACATGGTATGCCTCCTAATGTGGAAACAGTCTGAGTCTACCCCTTTTGCAACCAGTGACCTATCTGCCACACTTAGACCATTTCTACACTGGAAGCTACGTGCCAGGCTGCAGGCTAGACTTTGAGTCGGGACAGGTTTCCTTTCCTCTTCCTGCTTCTTCATGGGGGAGCATTTGGCCCAGATTTGTGCTTTTGCATGGGAATTGGGGCAGTGAAGTTTCCAGTGCAGAAATGGTCTTAGTGTCTACTTTCAATCTTCATTTACGGTTTCAAAAAACTCTTTGTGTGAAACACATGTTGTTGTTTTTTACATGCAGTGTCCAGATACCATATACAGGTGGTGTGTTGTAAAATCTGCTAGGAATTTGGGCATGATCTTTGATACCTCCCTGTCTATAAAGGCTCAGGTCACAAGAGAAGCTCAGCTGGCATTCTACTATCCCTGCCAAGTGAAGTTACTAGCTACAGTAGTGATACAAGGATTGAAAGTTTAAAACATTCTTAATTTAATTATAATTTATACCCCCAGTGAAATTCCCAGGCAGGGAATATCTTACTTTTGGCTGCACCTTGGGACAATACAAAATAACTCTTTAAGGGTAGCTGTTTAAAATTCTTTTTTCTATTTTGGAGAGGCACTTCTCTGCTTAGAAGCATTAGAGTCCTTTTTAAAGTTATCTTGTTTTCCATGAGTAGCAAATCACCTTGCTTTTGTTACTTTTGTTTAAAGCTACTTGTTCATTATTTGCTTTAGTTTTATTATTGTAGTTCTCAACCATTTATGCTTATATACCTCTTCAAGTTGGTTGATTAGTTCAATTAGAAAGAGTTTGCCTTTGCTTCAGTTTCAGACACAGTATTTTTGTAATTCTGGCAAACTTGAAAATTAACACCACTAGATCCTGTTCAAAGATTTCCTTCCCAGTACTTCTAAGGTGTTCAGTTAGACTAAGCACTTTGTGTAACTAGATTTTTCCAGTACCCTTTTTAAATTTATTTTTATTAATTAATTTATATTTATTTATTTTATTTATCCCAATTTTCCCATCTTTCAAAAAAAGGTAAGTACAAAAGATAGAAGAGAGAATGAAGGGGGAAGGAATCAAAGGGGAAAGTGAAAGAAAGATGGAGGGAAGAAGAAGGAAAGAGTTTCCTTCCTGTTGTTATGCCCTCTTAGGCAACCTCATATTTTTTTTGTCCTCCATAACACATAAGACCCATAAGATCTATATGCCTAACTTATCTGAATATGCCTAGTGTTGTGCTGGGGTACTTTTACTTTACCTGTCAATTTTGAAAAGCCAATCAAAATTAGAAGTTGTTTCCAGAAGCCTGAACAAATTATATGCTTATGAGATTCTGAGCCATACTTCACAGTATTTATAAACACTGCTTGAACAGGTTTGCAACTTTAAACTGAACAAGAAAATCAAACTGCATATTTGTATGCAGGAACGGAATCCCTGAACAGAATGCATATTTAAAATGCAGTTTTCACTGAGAAGTGACGTGGAAAGAGATGGGATCTATTTCAGTAACCACAAGTATTTCTCCTTGCATAACTCATTGCACTGAATTTTTACCTGCATAATCACATGTATCTATATTTAATTTGCCTGTTTTCATTCACAATACTCTCTTTATCAATGATAACAGGAAAGTATTTGAATCTCAGAATCGAGTGGCTAAATTTTGCATTTTTTCCCAACAGTTGTTGGCTTAATCGAATTTGCAATGCAGCAAACAGTTTGGAGAAGATGTAATGAATAGGGATGCACAAATATATTAAGTTTTGTTTCTTCCATGATCAGGACATACCTGCCTAAATTATTTCACATGTTTCTGATTTCTTTAGGTGTGGGGTTTGAACTGTTTAGCTGTTCATTTGATGATGGTTTGTCATCTGCTTTTATGATCTTCTTGGATAGGATCACTTGCTTTACAGATAAAACATAGTAAGAAATTATGTATTGCTTGTTGATTGTTTTCTTTCTTTCTTTCTTTCTTTCTTTCTTTCTTTCTTTCTTTCTTTCTTTCTTTCTTTCTTTCTTTCTTTCTTTCTTTCTTTCTTTCTTTCTTTCTTTCTTTCTTCCTTCCTTCCTTCCTTCCTTCCTTCCTTCCTTCCTTCCTTCCTTCCTTCCTTCCCACAAGCAATCTCAGGCAACTACACATCAAAAATTTCAGATACATATTAAAAAATCTCTTACTTCTATTAATCCCCTATATGGATATAGAATAATTAATCTTTCAGTTTAATGTTGGGAGATGAATGAAAGGAAGCCCATAACTTTTATTGGCAATTTTGTCTTGTTTCATCCTCAACCAAAGGCCTGGTAGAAAAGCACCATTTTGCTAGCATTGTGGTACTTAGATAGTTCTATCAGGGCCCAGATCTCAACTGGCAGTGCATTCCACCAGGCTGAGACCATGGCCAAAAAGATTAGACACACTTCTTTCATGCAAGGGACCACCAATATTTGAAGATCTTTTGAAGATCTTGAAGTTTTTCTGGGGGCATAGTAGGAGAGGCAATCCCTTAGATATGCTGGGTGTAGACCACATATGGCCTTAAAGGGTAAAACTAAAACTTTAAACTTGATCTGGCAACCAGTACAGGGCCATCCACAGTGTCCTAGTGAGGACCCAAGCAGCTAAATTCTGTACCAGCTGCAGTTTCTGGGTCAAGGCTAAGGGTAGACTCATGGAGAACAATTTACAGTAATCTAGCCTAGAGGTGACCCTCACATGGATGACTGTGCTGAGATTTTTTGGGGTCAGGTAGGGTGGTAGTGGCTTTGCCTGGCAGAGATGGAAGAATGCCTGGCATGCTACATTCATGGTCTGAGCTTCCATCAAATATCATTCCCAAGTTCATGACAGAGCAGCAAGTTGTCAACTGTACTTTTGCTCTTCCCATTGCTTTAATTAATAAATTATTACATTTCTATACTGCCTCCCAGCAAGCCGACTAAGAATGGAATACATCATATTAAACATTGTAATAATAACAAAACAATTATCAATTAATTAAAATTTCTTTTAAAATTAACATTTAAAATTAAATTTTAAATTAAATCAAGCAGCAATTTAAATGTGTGTCAGCAACAGTACCAGCATCAGCAGCTGGCACTTTGAGACAGCTGAACATTCAGTTAGCCAAGAAAGCCAAGTTTTTCACTTTACCACCTTCATCCTCAAATCCATACTATTAGTTAATTATTGTTTGACACCACCCTTCACTCACTGATCAGAGTTCTTCTCGGGAGCATTAACTGATGAGCAGATCTTTTAAGTTCTACTCCACATGACTTCTGGCTAAGACTCCTCAGACTCATCATTTATTCTACTGTCCAGAAAGACAGATAAAACACTTAGGGGAAATGCCTGAGCTTGTTATTATATTTGCATTTCTGTCATGCCTTATACTCCTTTATAGATGCTGGAGCCAGTATGGTGTAGTGATTGGGCACAAATACTCACTGAGTGACCTTGGGTCTGTCATACTCTCAGCCTAACCTAACTCCCAGTTGTTATGAGGATAAAATGGAGGAGAGAACAATGGTGTCACCTGCTTTACATCACAACTGGGAGAGAAGGGTGAGGGTTATATGAAATAAATATGTAGATATCTCCCCATTACCCCACTTCTAATCTTTACAATGGAGGCAATTTGTTGTCAGAATTAGAGCAGCCAGCGTTTTCCTTTTCCTTACTTACTGCTAAATACCACCTGCTGTTTAAGGACAACAGAGAATTATCATATTGAGTTTTGTTTTGTTTTAATCATTAAACAAAATTAAATGGCTCATTAAGGGTAAAAATTCATATTGACCTTTGCATTGTAATTAATTTAGTGTTCTTATTGGCGTATCCAATTTTGTGTACATAGCTCCCCCTGAAACCAGGGAGGTCTGAGAGATCCAAGTTAAGAAAGGAAACAGTTGAGATGGAGTATTGAAAGATTTAAGATATGTCTAGAGTGGTTCTTACAACTGAGCACAGGAATGTCTGTACCTGTTTATGTGGATGATGGGGCTTTAGAATATATAGTGGGTTTTTTTTTCTGGCAGAGGTATGATAAAAGAAAGAGGGAACACCTATACAATTCCCTTTTCTATGCAGCTATTAAATATAGAGGAATTCTTGTGTTCACTGGCATCTGATAACAATATGGCTATGAGTAAATTGGGAAACATTAAAAAATACTAGCATTTGTATAGCAGTTTTTGGCATTCTTGATATGTTTTGTAATAACTATTTTTTTCTAACTGGAGAAGAAAAACCTGGATGTCCTCACCATGACTAACCATGTTTTTGCTTCTGATTGTTGAATGAATGGTTGCTGTCTCTGGTTCTGGAAAACAAGCTTTCTGTTTCACTGATAATTGCTTGGTGCTTGGTTTGCCAAGCCAAGGAGTGTTTTCTAGTGACTGACAGCATGGTGTGTTTCACAGACAGCAAGTTTCCAAGGGTTCTTAGGCTTAGGTGTGCATATATGGGTACATGTGCGTGTGTGTATTTGGGGGGGGGTATTTTATTATAATTTATTAAAATTTTATGCTGCCTTCCTAGAACCAACTCAGGGCAGTATATATTATACAACTGACAGTTAACAAAGGATTGAAATAGTTGAACTAATAATTAAACATTAAAGCAGTTTAAAATGTTTAGCACCATCTACTGCCAGTAGCAAAATTATTTATCATCATACATTTATCATCATACTATCAATGAATATTTTCTAGGCTATGATGTATCTTTGAGGGTGTTTTTTTTGTGTGGGGGGGACATAGATGAAGGCTTGGTGGCCTTGCTGAACTGTGCCTGGTCTGACAGAGCCCAAATCTCTTCTGGGAGTTAATTCCACCCAGTAGGGGGCAAAACTGAAAACATCCTGGCCCTGCTCGAGGCCAGACATACTTCCTTGGGGCCAGGGTTAGTTTGAAGAGGGGTGCTCAGATAGAACAACACTTCCTTACATAGAAATTGATGGATAGTGAGTTCTGTCTGGATTTGCTATACTTCATTCGACACTGCAAATCAAAATCAACTGCTGCCTGTATTTTGTTAATCACTTACTTGGCATGCCTATTATGCACTGGTGTTTTTGTTTGCCTTTACCATGCATCTTTGTGGCGCAGAGTGGTAAGGCAGCCGTCTGAAAGCTTTGCCCATGAGGCTGGGAGTTCGATCCCAGCAGCCGGCTCAAGGTTGACTCAACCTTCCATCCTTCCGAGGTCGGTAAAATGAGTACCCAGCTTGCTGGGGGGTAAACGGTAATGACTGGGGAAGGCACTGGCAAACCACCCCGTATTGAGTCTGCCATGAAAACGCTAGAGAGCGTCACCCCAAGGGTCAGACATGACTCGGCGCTTGCACAGGGGATACCTTTACCTTTACCTTACCATGCATGACTCTCAGGTCTCCTTTTTCATTTTGCATTTTCACTTGGTTTAACCATGCATGTCTGTTTTTTTACCCCATTCTGCATTTTTATTCAGTAATTAATTGACTTTCCAGTTGCTGTTTCCACAGTTTTCTGAGAATGGTTTTTCAATTGGTTTTTCATTTGTTCACTTGGATTTTCCCTACATCCTTTCTCCATCCCTTGGAGGCTACCCCGCCAACCAGATTGAGGTTGTTCCTCCCACTCTGCACCTTCTGGCATCTTCTTCCCTTCATTACATTACAGCAAAGCACGGTTAAAAATCTTCTGTGTTCAGAATTAGTAATGTTGAAAAAGTAGGGCATCATGATATTCCTGTTAAGAAGTTCTTTCCTGAAAAGGGGATTGAGAATCAGATTAATATCATGTTGCCCTTCTATCTCAATGGCCCTAGTCTTAACCATCACTTTTGCCCTGCAGTAATTCATAGACAAAATGTCTTGGGATGAAACACGATAATATCCTAACCTTTTTGGAAGTTTTGTTTGGGGAAAAAAGGTTTTCTTTCCTGTACAATATAATAATGCTCAGTGTGATGCCATGGAATCCTTTGTTTGTGTCCAAAACAAAAATAATCTTCAATAGTGTTAACACAATGACTAAAATTGTCTTTGTTCAGATCAAAAATTACTTGCCATCCTTTTTGTGTAAGCATAGAGCTCTGAAAGAAGAAGAAGAAGAGTTGGTTCTTATATGCCGCTTTTCCCTACCCGAAGGAGGCTCAAAGCGGCTAACAGTCGCCTTCCCATTCCTCTCCCCACAACAGACACCCTGTAGGGTGGGTGAGGCTGAGAGAGCCCTGATATCACTGCTCGATCAGAACAATTTTATCAGTGCCGTGGCGAGCCCAAGGTCACCCAGCTGGATGCATGTGGGGGAGCGCAGAATCGAACCCGGCATGCCAGATTAGAAGTCCGCACTCCTAACCACTACACCAAACTGGCTCTCCTAACCACTACACCAAACTGGAAAGAACATTCAATATCTGAAAATATTGTAATGAAACCAACTCAAGGATTCCTGTCTAAAATCTAGACCCTGCCTGTGTATCTAGAAGGAAAGGAAGATCTTCTGGGAGATTTAAAGGGAAGGGAGGTTCTTAGTTATGAGCTTAAATGACAGAGAAGTCTTTGTTATGAATTGGATCCAACAGTCTGGTAGTTTATATGCTTAAGGGGCTCCTTGTTCTCTATTGGTTTTCAGTTTTGATTATTCAGCAGTGGTATTTGATGTCTGTGAGGCTTTCTAACATGTACAACTGTTCCAAAATAAAATGCTGGTGTTGTTCTAGGGAACGTGCAAATCTCACTCATATGTGATAGTTCTGTGAGAGAGTACAGAATTTTTGGAGAATAATTTTAGGTGTGCTTTCTGAAGTTTTGACAGAGATTAAACTTTTTGAAAGATACAGTTCTAAAAGTGATTCATATGTCTAAACAAGAAGTGACACTAAATTTGTTTACAGTGGCAAGACTAATGAAGAAAGCACTGGAAGACATTATGTACTACTGGCAAATAAGATTGGTTTAAAAGCATTTTGGAGGTAATTAGAATGGTAAAATTAAAAGCACTGAAGCACAGTAAACAGGTTATATTTTAGGAAACTAGCTAGCAACAGTTGCTGTATTCCATAGAAAAATAGATGGCATTTCTATCAACTGTATTTGAACATAATACTAATGTTTGTAGTATCTACTGTGTGTTATTGTGTTTAATGCAAATTTATTGTAGTATTACACAATGCTTTTATTTCTTTTTCTAAAATAACAATAATAAAATTACTCCGTCTTCCTGTCCTTGCAGACTTCTAACAGATCTCCTTTACCATGTTCCTAATTAATGTAATTAATTTACTAATTAATGTAATGACTAGGGATACAAAATTAAGCAGGGACATTTAGGGTTGTCAGTCTCCAGCTAATGGCTGGAGATCTCCTGGAATTACAATTGGTCTCCACATAGATTGTTTTAATGTGTTTTTTTTAAAAAACTAAGTCCTTTATATTGGTCTTAATTCAGTGTGTAAGCTGTCCTGAGACCATAAGGAGCGGGGAAGCCTATAAACCAATATATAAACGAGCAAGCAAACAAACAACAAGAAGAGATGTTTCTTATATGCTGCTCTTCTCTACCCGAAGGAGGCTCAAGGTAGCTTACGATCGCCTTCCCTTTCCTCTCCCCACAACAGACATCCTGTGAGGTGGGTGAGGCTGAGAGAGCCCTGATATCACTGCTCGGCCAGAACAGCTTTATCAGTGCTGTGGGGAGCCCAAGGTCACCCAGCTGACTGTATGTGGGGGAGTGCAGAATCGAACCTAACCACTACACCAAACTGGCTCTCTCAAGAGATGTGTCCCCTAGAGAAACTGGCTGCTTTGGAAGGTGGATTCTATGACATTATATTCAGCTATCTTTCTCCTCTCCATACTCTGCTGTCTCCAGAGTCCACCTCCCGAATATCCATGAATTTCTCAATCCAGAGTCCCAATCTTAACTGAATTTAATCAACTCCTTTTTGTATCTGGCCAGTGGAATGTTTTAATTTTTTGCTTATTCTTTCTAGAAGGTCAAAGGTGCAACATGATACCAGCACCATTTAAAATCTGCATACTTAGTCAGCATTTAGCACAGAATGCTGCCTGAAGGCTTTAAGATAATCTCCTAAGAGATCTTTTTCCTTTAAAAAGATTCCAGCCCACTGAAGAGTTTTAGAGAACTGGATGGTTTTGTGTCATCCTAATAACATATATTTTGTGACTACTGTTTTTGGATCTGTTGTCTCAGCACAGTGGGGCTGAATCCAACACAAATTTTTCAGGAAATGCAGTCATTTTCTTGTGTTTCTGTTTCTCCATTGGCCACCAGAGAATTTAAGGGAACACAGAAAATATCCACATTCCCTTAAAGTGGGGCAATGGCATCCTAACACACGCCAGGCCCAGGAGAAAGCCTGCCCGGCAGTGATGTCATGTGGAATTGGGTATTATCCCACTTCCATATGAGTGCCCTCCTGGCCTTTTCTGCCCGTCAGAATCAGCCTGAGAGAACTTGTCTGCAGCCATCCACTGATTGCATAAACATATTTAAACAAGTTTTGTTTGGAATAAATCCATGCATGTTTGGAACTGGAAATTTAGTAGCAATTTTTTGTGCTACATCTCTCTTTTTCTCTCTCTCCATACACACACACAAAGAAATAAAAGAGGATAAAGATCTAGTTGCAACTTGTCTATGCAAGACTCAAAAGTGTACAGATAAGCAGTGCTGTAATTGGTTATGTTAATATCGAGACACTAAGGGAATGGTCAAACAGATTGATGCTTTCAGGCCTATTGATTGAATTCTACTTCAGCAATTTTCCATTGGAATCTTCTTATGAGGTTCCTTTGTTGGAAAATACGGGCATTTAGGTCAGCAGTAATGGATCCTAGAAGACTGAAATGTTTCCCCAAAGATTTTGGAATGTTGCTACTATGTTAACTTGGTGTTTGTTTATTCATTTTCACAGAGCCTGATCTGTTGTACTAATGAGATTATACTTTATCTCTTTTATATGATATTGTAGTGGGAATGAACAATGAATAATTACTTTTAATTTGAAGCACAAAACGTTCTACTTTGTCAAGCTGTCATTTTACCACACAGATTTCTTGGTTTAAAAACAGCAACCTGCCAAGTCGTAGATACTGCTTACAATAAAATTAATCTGTTCACATTAATACATTTTAAGCAAATACTGTTTACCTCAGAAATAAAAGTCACAGCAAAATGGTTATAAACTGATATGGTTAAGAAAGAAAGAAAGAAAGAAAGAAAGAAAGAAAGAAAGAAAGAAAGAAAGAAAGAAAGAAAGAAAGAAAGAAAGAAAGAAAGAAAGAAAGATCAATTTTAAACACATAAATTAAAACTGTGTTTTGGTGCATCCTTAGCCATTACAGGGATGCCAACTCCCAAGCGTTTTCTACCTTTTCATAAGTGGCTTGATTTTTCCAATCTCTGTTCCAGCTATTCATTCCTTCCCTCCCTCTCACCTGCTTCCTTCCTGCCTTCTATCCCGCCCCCTCAGCCTGGCCTCTTTATTCCCTCCCCTACCATCTTTCAGAAAGCAGCAAAAACATCTGAGCAGCTGGAGACTGCTGCATCACTCTTTCAGACCTTCTTGTGCAGTCCCTTTAAACTTAAAAAGGAAGAAAGCCAGGAAACAAGGAGCAGCCTGTCTGGGGTTGGACACTGTTTCAAGAGGGGAAGCCCCCCTTCCAGCACCTCACAGTCTCTTACCCCATCACCTGCCCCTCAGACCAGTAGAGGCAGTTGGCAGAGGAGACTTCTGCTGAAAGCCATGAAGTGACAGCAGTGCTGCAGTCACATGTTGTGGTGCCAATACATCTGCCAACCCCACACCAGAAGCCCAGATTAGAGGTGGGAGAGATGGTGCCAGCTGGGAAAAAAGGTGCTGCAGCCTGGGGACCACAAGGACTCGGCCTCCCCCATGGCTGATCTGCTACAAGCCAGCTTTGGTTTTGCCATTGAGAGATGTCCAACCCATATGGTCCCTGGGATGGAGCAGCCTCATTACCTGCATGTGCCAGCTCTCTTTCCCCTATACTGGGCTCCTGGGCCTGGCCCAGCTGCTGTACTACCAACATAGGCAGGGACCACTCTCCTGATGCTGCTGCATGGTTCACCACAGCAATCTCTCTGCCAACCACCTCAGCTGGCTGCCTCTTATTCTCTGCCGACCTCCTGGGTAAGTTCCTGGTAAGTTCCTTCTTTTTGTTGTTTTTTCCCTTCCATTTGAAATCTTCACTTTGTAGGGAAGGTATAAGAGGGTCCGCCAAAAATCCTCTGTGAGTCTGATATTTCATAGTATGCCAGGGGGGCATTGTACTGCATCATGAACCTCGTGAACTGAACCATTTAGCTCTTAAACATTCATGCTGGTTTGTAGCCCAACATCTAGGCATGCAACAAACCATGAACCAAAATGAACTGCATTTTCCTCATTCCTGTCCCCTAAAGGGGACTCCACAGGTGATTTCAAATGATCTTGCAAACATCGAAAGCACAATTCTGTCAATGTGGGGAAGTCATCATGAGGTACAGATGGAGCTTTTGGGAACCCTGCTGATGAGATGGAGTTGGGAATACCAAATCTGTTGTGATGTATTTAATGGACCCCTGTTGTTAGAAGATGAGGAAACTCCAGAGGAGGAGGAGGAGGAGGAGGAGGAAGTAATAAACAGTGCTAACCTCATAGATAATCAGGTAAAGCAGGGTTTGTGAATGGGCAGAGTCTGAGGATGGCTATAGTTCGCTGAACTATTGTTTTTATGATTATCCTATGGTGATTTTTATTTTACTGCTCTCCATCTCCCAGTGCAGATCCCTCCCCCCAAATGTTCCAAAGCACTAGCTCCCAGGAGCAGGAGGGGAAGTCAGTGATCCACTCTCCTTGTTTTGCTTTGGATCTAACCCCTTCCACTTTGGACCCACCAACCCTTCACCGCTATCAAAACAAGAGCGTTCTTTTTAGAAGAACATTTACAGAACATGTGGTTTCCTGCAATTTTCCAATAGTGGTTAGGTTTCTGAAAGCTGTACTTACCTCATTTCAGGTGGGTTTTTTATTTGAGGGTCAAATTCTCCTTTTAATTTTGTGAATTCTGTGTTTGCTTACATTCTCTGTAAACTGCCTTGAGCCCTACTGGAGAATACCGCATATAAATCAAGCTGTATTCATATGTTAATAGTCATTTGATTGCAGAGCTTATTAAGAGGCAGAAATTGACCCAAATAGACTGAATAGTCATTTTCAAGATTTAACAATTATTATCAGATGTCTTGGTTTGAACAGTGTGACATTCTTGATCTTCAATGGATGGTGCAGCTTAAAATGAAAAAGTAAAACAAAAAAACCCCTCCCAAATCATGTGCTGGCTGGATTAAACTGGAACATTCTTGTGAATTGCCTCTGTATGCTCATTTACTTCATAGCACAAGCTTAACTGTCACACTTCATAGAACCCATAAACTAGGAGGGGGAAAAGCTGAAATCTCTGGCAAACAGATCAGTGTAGCTGTAGTTTAATCTGTTCATTCAGTAGCATTTACTTGCTGCTTTCTTGCCTGAAGGGCAAACACCGTCATAATGAAGCACACACGGACAAATGGCTTTTCCAGGGTGTGATTAATTTTCACAAGCTTACTTTAATCACTGGTTAATTAATAGGAGATTTGTTGACTTACGGAAAAAGCATAGTCATTATAAGCAGCATTATATCAATTTGTCCCCCTTCCCCAAATTCAATACTGTCACAGAGTTTAATTGAGGAAGTAGCCCAGTTGTCACAGGTTTTAGTGCAAATACAATGCTGGTATACATGATGTGTTTCATTCAGGTGTAATTATTTTGTGATTTGAAGCTGAAATGGGTTTTGAACCCAAGGAAAGTTTTCTTACGTCTTTGTGGAGTTGTTGTAAAATATACTTTCTTCATTACTCCTTTTTTGACTCACCTGATCTGGCTTTGTGAATCCAACTGCATCTTTAAAACTAGATTATTGTAATATGCTGTACATGAGTCTACCCTTGCTGGGGTGCTCTATCTGAGGCATCTTGCTTGCTGTCAGGACCTAGGTGGAACATACATTTCACTTCTCTTCTGCAATCACTTCACTGGTTACTGATCAGTTACTGGCACCAATTCAAGGTACTTGGCTGTGGACCCCTTAGATGGGTAAGGTCTGCAATGGTCCATCCATGTGCATTCTCTGTTGTGGATCTCAGCTTGTGGAACAGTTTGACGGAGGAAATCATTTTTCCTTATGTATATTGTTACTTTGTTAAAAACTGTAGGAAAATGCTGTGTGGTTCTGCAGACTTTATGCTATTGTTTGTGCAAGTAGAACTGCTTTAAGTATGTCATCCTTTTTGCTTACTCATCACTGGAACCAACTTCTGAATCCAAAGATAAATTTGATCAAACATTTCTTGCTAATTTCAATTCAGCAGTTTGAATTTCTCCCTTTGCAGACAGGTCCTCTGTTTAGGAGAACTTTTTTAAAAATACAAATCTTCACCTATTTGTTGATGTGGTCATTTGCGGCATCTACCTACCACCATATTCTGGCCCTTATCAGGTGATGATAAATCCTTCAATCAGAGAGAACCTGTGTTCAGTGGTTGGCCCTATATAGTCAGAAGTAGTATTACTTTCTAGCCTTCTTTTCATACACATTCCTATACCAGCTTGCGTCTAGGGATGGACATGAACCAGCTCAGAAGCTATGATGAATTTTGGCTGGTTCATGGTTTGCAAACTGCAGTTCATGAACAGCAGCCTGCCCAGGAACCTCCACAAACTAATCAGATTCAGAGTACCTTTATTGGCATAAAATTAAGGCAGTTCATGGAGATTCATGAGGAGCAAAACACAGGGTTGTGTGGTATCTGGGTATCTGTGCCCAGTTTTGTGGCTTGTGCCCACCTCTAGTTGTGTCTCTCAAGACTGATCCTTTTATTAACAGTGAAGTTGGTCAGATCTTTGGAAACTTAAATTTGTTGAGTTAAGCTGTGATTAGAACTTTCAACAAACCTGAAAAAAGTCCCAGGTTTGCAGAAAAATGTGAAATCTAAATACCTCTCTCTCTCTCTCTCTCTCTCTCTCTCTCTCTCTCTCTCTCTCTTCTTTGCGTCTCTAGGGAGGGAGTTTAAAACTACCAAAATGATAAAGGAAGTTCCTGTAGCTTTAAGTAACAGATCCCCTCAGTTGCTGTTGCTAGGCAAGCATAGTATTCCAGACCTTGTTTTGACAGCAAAAGTCAGGGGGAGAAGGCAGGGCCCTGTCCAGGCCTATTTTGGCCTTTAAGGCAGGAGACCTTGGGGCCAGGCCAAAGGTTTCCAGTACCAGGTTGGGAAATTCCTGGAGTTTATGTGGTAAAATTTGAGAAGGGCAGGGTTTGTGGAAGGGAGAGGCCTCAGCTAGATATAATACAGAAAGTAAATCCACCAAAACAGCCATTTTATCCTGGGTAACTGATCTCTGTTGTCTGGAATTCAGTTATAATTCTTTGAAATCTCCAGTTCCCACTTGGAGGTTGCCAATGCTAAGCCTGACAGCAACCTTTGGATGATTTGATGCCACCCAGTTTGCATAACTCAGGACTGGCTGCTTGCAGCTCTTCAGTGGCGGCCCCATGAAAGCCAGTGGGGTATAGTGGTTAGCGTTTCAGAGTAAGGTCTGGGAAACCCAGCTTTGAAATCCCATTTTGCTGTGAAAGCTTACTGGGATGATTTGGACTAGTCATAGACTTTCAACCTAACCTACCTCTCAGAAGTTTCCAACCCTAGAGCTAGATGGTCCTTTGATAAAGTGCTAAGACTTTGTATATTACTACTGTAATCAAGATATATTACCTCTGACACTTCTACACATTTTTGAAGCAGACAATGGAGTGTTCAAAATTGCTGGGAACTCCAAATATTGGATTTTCACCATATCTTTGTTTGACCCTTAGATCCTCTAATTGGAGCTTCCAGAGAAACGTACAAGGTTCTTTGGCATGCTAAGCATATCCTCCACCACTAAGTCACAGCTTTTCTCAAACAGTGATATCCTTTAGTCATATATCACTTTCCTTACATGCCAACATCCATTTCTCAACAGTTAGTTTTCAGTGTTCCTCTTGGTATTTTCCTCTTTGCGTCTGTGACCAGAAAATTATTTTTAAAATGTCAGTTTGCTGGTATTGTAATTTTTCATAGCCATCTCTCTCAGATGCCTGCTGTGTGAGCTTGTGGTTAAGTATCTATCAAATAGAGTTGTTTAGATTATATATTTGCACAGCAAAAACCTGGCTGCTTTGGAACATAGTCAACTTTTCATTGCTGTTCTCCTGAAGTGCCAGCAAAGAAGAAAAATGTTCGCACAATGTCATTATACCTGTGCTCAACCAGCACAAAGACCTTTTCCCTACCAACAGCAGCAGTGGGAGGCAGGAAATGCAATTTAGTGCACACTTGAATAGACTTTAGAGGGAGCATATTGCTTCCATAAGATGCCATGCACAATTCTATTACGTAATTAAGCATCAATTAAAATGCCATTAAAATAATGTTATCCTGTTGTCTTAGCACTGATGTGAATTTGGCACTGCATCTGCTTAACATTATCAGCTGATAATCCTATAGATCCGGTGTCATTAAGGTTAATGTGCAACATGTTTTTACCATTTAAGCCATGCTTTAGTTGGCTAGAACATATGTTGGGAAAGGAAACCTGATTACAATAATGATGATGTTGAGAGCACAAAGGAATTATGAAACAAGACGTTGGGAAAATGGACAAACTGGCTCAAAGCTGAATAGATAAAAGACTGCCTTTTAACTAGGAATGATGCTTTAAAATATGCTTGACCTGCTAGTATAAAGCATACTTTCACAAGGCCAAAACAATAATTTCTGAGACCAGCAGAGGACCTAGTGAGCCAATTAAGAACACAAGAATAGATGTGATGCCATTTTAGATTTGCTTCTATCTTCCTCAACTGTTATGATTTTTCTTTTCTTTTTTTGTTAAAAACATAAAAAGAGCCTTGTTGTATCAGACCAACCAGTTCCTCTGGAGGTTGAACAACAGGGCACAGAGACAGAGGTCATCACTTGATGTTACCACCTGACACTGAGATTCAGTGATTTCCTGTCTCTGAATATGGAGGTTCCCTTTAGGCACTATGGCTGGTAACAAGAGATAGTCCTATAATCCATGAATCTATCTAATCCTTTAAATATTTATGTGTCTATGGCTATCATCACGTCTTCTGGCAGTGAATTCAACATTTTAATCACGCATGTAAAGTATTTCCTTTTGTCTGTCTCAGTCTACTGATCATCACTGAGCCCAAGTATTTTGGGTAGATGAAGGAAAAAATTATCTTTTATCAACCCTGTCTACACCATGAATAATTTTATTAACCTCAGTCATATCTATGCTTATTTCTTTCAAAAACTGTCTCAGGCCCTTCAGTATATCGCAATAGGATAGGCGCTCTAATCTCCCAATTTTCTTGGCTGTCCCTTTCTGCACTTTGCAGCTCTACAATATCCTTTTTGAGATATAGTGGCCAGAACTGCACACAACGTTCCAGATGATGCCACACCATAGATATATACAAGGACATTATAATGTTGGCTATTTTATTTTCATCCTCATTCTTAATAGACTTTAGAGCAGTGGTCCCCAACCTTTCTGAGGTTGGGGACCGGCAGGGCACTGGGGCGCGGCCCGCGGCCCGCGCGGGCCACGCCCCCGCATCGGGTTGCACCCGCGGGCCGCGCCCCCGCATCGGGCCGCATCGGGCCGCGCCCGCAAGCCGCGCCCGCCCCGATTCCCTCTCCCCGCCCTCCTGCAGTAAGAAGCTTCCCGGCCCGCAAGCTTGCGGCCTGGGAAGTTTTTTACTGCGGGGGGGGGGGGCGGGGAGAGGGAGACGCGGCCCGGCGCCATGGCCTTCACGGCCCGGCACCGGGCCGCGGCCCGCAGGTTGGGGACCACTGCTTTAGAGGGAGCATATTGCTTCTATAAGAGTTTGCTTCCAGAGAGTTTGCTTTTTTCACTGCTGTGTTATACTGGGTTGACACTTTTATTGAACTATTTACCTTGACTCCAAAATCCCTTTTCATCTCGGTCTCAGCAAAATCAGACTCCATTAGCTTATACCTGGAATTATTTGTTCCACTGTCCTGACATTTACCAACACTGAACTTCATGGTTACTCATTCATCCAATTTGTGAAGCTCTTCACAGTC
This sequence comes from Paroedura picta, assembly GCF_049243985.1. NCBI lineage: Eukaryota > Metazoa > Chordata > Lepidosauria > Squamata > Gekkonidae > Paroedura > Paroedura picta. The sequence continues at coordinate 62,181,458 of NC_135373.1, read as the reverse complement.
ATCCTTGTTTTTCACCATCCTGAATAATTTTGTGTCATCTCCAAACTTCGCCTCACAGCAAATATTATTGTAGCCAGTGAGCCAACCTCAAACTCTCAAGTGACAATTGGGCCCCCTGGCTGATCCAACTGGAAGAAATGACTATTGGGCTGGGAATAACATGCTGCTGCTGGGAGAGTGGAAGATGGCTGACCAATTGAAAAGTTTAAATGCTGCCCAACAGGGAGCAGAAAAGGAGATGAAAGATACAGCAATTAGTGCGGCAATGGCATGGCAGCAGAATACATGAGGGGAGCCTGGAATCTAGCGGTCAGATAGGAAAGCACTCTGGACCATTTCATTGAAATTGAAACAACCTAATATTTGATTGCTCCCATAATAAATTCCTCACATGTGGAAAACTAACTTATCAAGGAGAAGCATTCTGGCCTTCTTCCTGATTTGGTAATGCTCTTTATGCAGTGGGGCTTTTTTTTTAACATTCAAATTTGTAGTCCTCCCACCCCCACTCTGAAGAGGATTATTCAAAAAAGGAGCTATAGAATTTTATTTTTCAATGTTTACTTCAGCTGTAAGACTGTTATGAATTCTTCTTCAGAGGTGAGGCAGGTGGTAATATGATTTTTTCCCCCAGCAGTGGCACCTTGCCTGAAAAATGCCCTTCCCCATAACGCTCACCTGGTGCCTAGCCTTCACTGCAGGCCAAAACATTTATTCAAGCTTTTAACACCCATTTTTAACCTGAGAAGTGCTTTATTAAACTAGTTTTAAGTTGCTCAGTACTTTTATGTTCTGGCTTGATTTTGGATGCTGGGCTTTAATTATTGCTAAATATTATTCTATTTTGTGTTCATATCACATTTTATTTTGTAAACCTTTTTTGAAGAGGTGGCATAGAAATTCCTGAAATATCTTCACATAGCTTTGTGGTCTCTAATCATTCCAGACGTGGGACTCACTAAGCTGAAATCACATGATGCATAGTTATATAACATAGTCATGTGAATGCTATTCCCTCAAAGGTCCTCAAGGGAAAGTTTAATCATATTCCATACCACATGAGACTCTGTCCATGTGGCTCTGGCTGTCCTGACTCTCTCACATATTTTGTTAGATTTCTCCTTATACGAGAAATGCTGTGATGATAGCTTTACTGCTATCTTACTTGCTAGCTAGCTTACTTGCTAAGAACAAAGCCTTTTGTTAATAAAATCTTTGATCCTGCACTTCTCACTTCTGCTAGAGATTCAGATGTAACAAATCTCAAGAGTCTTAGCTGAGATGTTTCTATAAAGTGCTGTTCATCTTGTATTTTATAGTTTATATTCTGGTTTGTTTTGTTATTTAATTTCATGTGCAATCTTATTATCTAACCATAATTTTATTTCTAATTATATATGTTTTATGCTAATTAAAGGTTATTGAACTGAACTGAATATAGTCATGTGACAGTTAAACAGTTAGCCAGATAATCTTATCAATGTCAAGGCCAGGATCATGGGCAGCAGACCAAAAGAGCTGGGAATAGACTAATCCAGTTCTGCATCCACAGATCTCTAACCCATTTTTCTCCTTTTATACTTGCAAAAAGAAAGTCTGCCAATAATGCAGTATAGGAGCATTATCAGTCATATTCTCAATGCAGCTAAATGACATGAGCAAACCATTATTAAGTGGTATCTAGCAGTGCAATCCTAAATAGTGTTACACTTTTTCTAAGTCTATTGACTCCAGAAGACTTCAAGTGATGTAACTCTTCTTAGGATTGTAAGTATAAGCCACTTCAAAAGGTCTGCTGTCTAAAATGTATGTACTGGTACTGTCTAGCATAATAGAAAGAGTACATAGATTCTTTGTAAGGCCATAGAGCTCCTTTGTATCTAAGATAAAAACCTAACACTCTCTAAAGTACCAGGGTAATATAATGCATGCACTGATAAGACCATGAGATTTATTTATTTATTATTTCTGTGAGCTATCAGAAGCAACCAATATGAAATAGGGAGTTTTGGTATTGAAACATGTGGGCCATGCACACACATAAACAGACACCCAATGTGCAGTCTTAAAGCTGTCATTTTCTTTGTACATATTAAAGAAAAACATTCTGAAAAACAGCCTACCATCTTAGATTCAGGAAAAATAAATTCATTCCAACTCTTCTCCAACTGCTATTATCAATCAAAATATCCATTATGTAGTCTAAAAGATAAGCTTCTAGGTATATTTGAGTATTCTTCCATTAGTAATAAAATCATTTTAGGATATAAGACCTATTTGAATTCCATCCCATTCTCAGATCCAGATCAAATGTAGAAAAATGGCTCGTGGGCTTTCAGGTAATGCATCTTTGAAAAGATCAGAAAACATGTCATTTCATTTAGATGACAATGTGATACTTAGCTATTTGCTATAAACCAGATTGACTGAAGAGTTAATATGAAGAGATTGCAATTAAAGCTTCGATGCTGATCGAAACAGGGTTCCATTCAGCTGTTCTGATTCTCCAGAACATCGTGTGAGATGTGAGGGAATGTTTTGCTGTACTCCACAGACCCAAAATAAGTGCTTGGCAGACACTATGGATACTGTAGAGCAGTGGTTCCCAACCTTTCTGAGGCTGGGGACCGGCAGGGTGATGCGCGGCCCGGCCCTGATTCCCTCTCCCCGCCCTCCCGCAGTAAGAAGCTTCCCGGGCCGCAAGCTTGCGGCCCGGGAAGTTTTTTACTGCGGGGGGGGGGGCGGGGAGAGGGAGCCGCGGCCCGGCACCATGGCCTTCGTGGCCCGGCACCGGGCTGCGGCCCACAGGTTGGGGACCACTGCTGTAGAGGAAGAAAGAAATTAAGTTTTGCTGCACTAGCCATGTTTAACTTACAATCTTCCTGAAACATGAGGTATAGTGGTTATGAGTGTAGACTTCTCATCTGCTGATCTGGGTTTGATTCCCTGCTCCCCCCCCACACACACACACGTGTAGGCATCTGGGTGACCTTGGGCTGTTAAATCTGTTCTGACTGAGCAGTAATATCTGGGCTCCCTCAGCTTTACCTACTAGGGTTGTGCGATTTGGATCTAATCAATCCAAAACACTCTGAAGCAGCCCACTTCAGAGACGGTTCACTCTGAGGTGGTCTGAAATGCACAACCCATTGAAAAGACGGAGCTGGTGCAGTCTGCTTTGGAGTGATTCAGAGCGCTTTGGTAGTGGCCGATTAAAATTCAAAAGGACAGTTACCTTTCCTTCCCAGTCTCTAGCCATTCCCACTCTGTTTTCCCGCTCTTTGCCTGGGCTGTCCAGGGGGAAGGGGAAGGGGAGGGGGGAGAGGGAAACCTCAAAAATTGCACGATTTTATTTAATGGGAATTTTGACTTTTCTTCTTTTCCTGGGGCCTGGGAAGGTGCGAGTTTAAGTTGCAGCCTCCGAACTTGGGATAGCTATGGGAGGCTCTTCTGTGACTCCCTACCAGGTTTCAAAAAGATTGGACCAGGGAGTCCAATCCTAGGGGCTACCAAAGTGGGTGCCCCCATCTCTCCATTATATCCAATGGAGAATCTGTCCCTTAGGATATAATAGAGTGGATGGGAGCCCCTAGAATTGGACTCCTTGGTCCAATATTTTTGAAATTTGGAGTCAGGGAAGAGCCTCTAAGAGCTACACTGAATGTTTGAAGGCTGTAAATTAACCCTCCTCCCCAGGCCCTGGGAAAGGTGGAAAAGCCAAAATTCTCTTCAAAGTCGGTGGCACTATTGACTTTAATGGGTGCTGAAGCGCTTCAGACACTTTTGAATCAGTTCAAAGAGGTTTGAAGCAGCCTGAAGTGGCTTCATCCAAAGCTGAATTGGTCCTAATCAGATCCTTATTGCACAAGCCCATTACCTACCTCATTGGGTGTTTATTGTGAGGAGAGGAAAGGGAAAGTGATTGTCAGCTGCTTTGAGACTCCTTCTGGTAGAGAAAAGCGGCATATAAGGATGAACTCTCCTCTTCCTCCTAATATGTGTATTTTTCCAGTTTCAGTACATGAAAATGGAACAGTGGATTTTTGAGAGTCTGCTTTTGTGCTCCTTGATGTTGATCATGCTTAGGAATATGTATGTGCTGCCCAATAAACAAAAAATGGTAAACATGTGAATTGGTAGCATAGCAAGAAGAAGAAGAAGAGTTGGTTCTTATATGCCGCTTATCCCTACCCGAAGGAGGCTCAAAGCAGCTTACAGTCGCTTTCCCCACAACAGACACCCATTCCTGTTATGAGTGGCTGGTGTGCCAGGATCAAATGTCTACATAGGCCGTTTGTGAGCAGCAACCAAAATGGAGAGTTATATAGATACTGGTCTTAGGTATATGGATACTCATCTTAGTTATTTGAGTGGAAATGGTATGCTAAGCGTATCTTAAGTCTAAACACAAAAGACTCATCTCCCTCCACGATCCACTTTTGTCTTCATCAAATAGATGCATGAAAGCTACAAAGCACTCTGGAACCCATTCCTCACTGACATATGGACCCAAGGTAATATGTTATAGCACACCAGGATGATGTGGTGTCCAGAATGTAGTTGTATTATGACAATGGAAAAATCACTGCAGAGCTGTCAGAGTGGTTGTCAGAGAACCCAGGCTCACTGTTCACTACCACACATTGATATTGCTAAGAAGACAGTCTCACTGCCAGATGCTGTCATGACAATCCCCATAGACATTCACAATTTTTCTGTGAAAAACAATCTATTTTGGCAGCCTCTACCACAGAGGCACAGTCTTCTTTACTAGGATGTCATCTTCTTTCAGTCATTCTTTTAAAAAGGGTTAGTTAAATCCTTCAGTGATGTTGCATGAGATACAGCAATAGCATGTCTAGAATGCTAACTTCCATTATATTGTGCCAAAAAGGAAGAGGTCTTGATTAAGTTCAGTTTCTGTATTTGCAGACATGTCCAATTTAGTTGTTTAAATGTGTGTCATTTGTTGCTGGACTTTCTTCCATTAATCACTTTGTCTTTTTCAGAAAGGTCTTATGGGGCAGCACATTCTCTTTCTAGGTAATTCAGCCAGCCCTATATCTAGGATGAGGCTGTAGCTCAGTGACAGGGTACCTACGTTGCACCAATGTGGTCTCAAGTTCATTATTTGGCATTTTCAATTAAAAGGACTGGGTAGCAGGTGATGTGAAGCACCACTACCTGAGACTTCAGGTAGTCACTGTCAATCAGAGTAGATAATACTGACCTTGATAGGCCAATGGTTTGACTCAGTCTAAGGCAGCTTCATGTATTCATTTGCTTTGTCTTGGGGTACAGTTTATAGGTAGAGTTTGTGGAAGGTCTCAAGTTCTTTCCCCAGCTTCTCCTGTTAAAAGCACCATGTAATAGGTGATGTGAAAGATATTGATCTTCAGACCCTGGAGCACTGTTGCCAGTCAGCATAGAGAATATTGACCTTGATAGACCAATTCAGTAGAAAGCAGTCTATATCAATTCTACGCCAGGATGCATGAACGTGAAGAGAGAAGTATATGGAAAAGCTTTACATTCAATTTGATTCAGTATAAAAACAATCCAGTGCAGGATGCTTTCTCTGCCTTTAGAGATGTAGCACACACTAACGTGGAGGACAAACATCTGTTTCCTTTTAGCTAATGCATACTCACTATCTCCACAGTGCTTCAGACTTGGAGGGCTATCATCCTGAAGTACATACAATCAGCCTAGCACTATAGAAAGTCATTTCTCAAGGACTGTTTCTGCACTAGGGATATCATTCGGATTTGCATTTTTAAGGCTCAATTTTTTTTGTCAGTTTCCATACTGAAATTTGCTTCTTCAGGCACAGATTTGAATTGACTCCTCAGTTGCCCTGTAGCAAAATAATCCCCAGAAAACAGTTTGTTTGTTTTTAAGCAGGGACTAAAGGGGTCTAATGGCTGCAAATGTGGGAATGTGTGGAATAGTTCCCCCACCCACCCACCATTTTGAGTTGTTTGGGAACACCCCTTTCCTTGTCATCACCCTCTCTTCCTCCTTCTGAAAAATCTGCAATTGTTTTTAAAAGGGGTGATTGCATTACAACACTGTTTCTAAGTGTTTTTTTAAAGCAGCCTTGCAGTCTTACACAGCAGTGTTATGAGGCTATAATGTCATAACTCAGGGTTTAAAAAATTACATTCAAGACACTTTGGGGGAAATAAATTAATGGTGCAGAATGGTGGGATCAAGGGGCACACCAAAAACAAAATTGCAAGCAGGCACCATTCTGCAATAAATAAATAAATAAATAAATAAATAAATAAATAAATAAATAAATAAATAAATAAATAACCATTTTTTAAAAAGGGGAAGGTAGCAAAGCATTAATAAAGGCTGCCTCCCATGGTCTCATGGCAGAAAGCATGTCACAAATTTCAACCTGGGAAATAGTAGGAGGAAATCCCAGATGCGGAAAGGCTAGAGTCAACTCATATCATCCAAAGGAAATTCAAAGTGAGGCTAAAAAAAGGTATGTCTCCTAATGCAAAACCAATCAAGGTATGCTATTTATAATGAATTGTTTATTTATTTGTCTAATTCATTTAATTCATTCATTTAGTGAAGCACAGCTGTGTACACACCTGGGGCCCCTCCCTTTCCCTTTAGCCATCAGGAAACCCCAGAGTTTTACAAAAACATGGTTGAGATAGCCTGATTTATACACTGTCTTTCTCCCCAATGGGGACCCAAAGCAGCTTACATTATTCTTCTCTTCTCTAGTTTTAGCCTCACAACAATCCTGCAAGGTAGGTTAAGATGACTTGCCCCAAAGTCCCCCAGCAAGTTTCCATAGGATGAGCAGGGTTTCAAACCTGGTTTTCCTACTACACCACACTGGCTCCCTAATGAAGCAGATTTTAGCTGTGGCATCATCCATGTATCAAGCAGGGGCTTTTCTCAAGTTTGTAAAAACATCTGTCTATCCATTGCCTCAGTCTCTGAATTTAGGCATCTGCATATGGGGCTATGCTGAGTATTAGATATATGATAAACCAATAGCAATTAGTAAGCATTTAATGTGTTGGCATAAACTCATATTTCTGCAAACTTTGCAGAAAAACTGTGGATTTCTTTGTTTATTTCTTTATATGTCACTTTTCTCCTGAGTGGGAACCAAAAGCATTCTCCTTTCCTGGAGTTTATCTTCACAAAAAACTCCTATCAGGCAGGTTGGGCTGAGAGCTTGGAATAGGGCTACCAGTTGCCCCTGAAGTATGGGCTCCTGCTGCCATTCCATGGAGCAGCAAGATCAAAATGGGTTGAAAACTTGGTGTCATGTGATGTTGATCTCCTTCCTCTTTCAGATCCCAAAATGACTTCATGGTGCTGCACAATGTTCCACTCCATGATATCATTTCAATGTCCAAAATCAGAAGTCATGTCTTGCTATTGGTGATGTTCTAGGATTTCCCCAAATCTCTATGGTGTGACACTGATTTTTGAAGAATCCACCCACTCCTTGTTTCCACGGATTGCCAGCTAGAGATTAGCACCACTAGTGTGGAATTCAGGAGTAGGGGGGGTTGTCTCTTTCTCTAGACCAGACTATCAGGGCAGTTTGAGCTTAACCCCTGAGCATTCACAGAGTATAAACTCAAAGTTCACAAAATAAAGTAGAAAAGTCTTACACAAATACATGGTTGAAGTGTCATTTCATCACAGTACCAATATTAGATTTTATAGGATTGTATTCTCTTTGCCACAGTGCAGTCAGGCCATGCTGTATGTGGAGAATGAAGCCTAGCTAAAGTGTAATTTTTATTTGCAGATGAAGATTTAAAAATGAATATGCCATTGTTCACCGGTAAGATTATTTCATTTAAATGCATAGAAATTTAGAGCATTAAAGTGAAACCTCCCAGGCTTAAAAAGAGAAGCTAGATAAAAACTAGACAGATAACAACATGCAGCCTAGGATGCCTAGGAACCAAGATGGATTCTATATAATAGAATAATATGCAGATTTTGGAGGGGATGAGGACCCATCATCTAAACCCTGAGAATGTATTTTCTACCTAAGGCATGAGTGATCAGTTGTTGGATTAAAGATTTGAGGATTAGAACCTGAAACACAGCAGGTAGGATAGCACTTGACCACCCAACTAATCTAGTTGTGGATCTGATGTTATTCACCTCCATTCTCTTTGGGGAACTCTGAGATGTCTGTGGGGAGCTCTGAGGTGCCACTAAGTTAATCCTCAGGTCATGAAGCTCTGAGCTTGAACTTTAGATTCCTAACAACAGTATTTCTGATATGTTATATCCGTACGTCGTAGAAACTTACTGATGCATGTGCTTTTGAGATATATAGTCACCATATTGTCTGAACAGGGGCAACATTAGCATTTTATTTAAATGTACAGCTTTGGTATATATGAATTGACCACTGGATTTTTCAGAGTTCTGGTCTGCAAATACCTGAACTATTTGCCTTATAAGTGCACTGCCTCTTTTCATAAAACAAGGGGGCTGTATATATTGGGAGCATAGTGGACAGTGTCTGCTGCCAGTAGCCATGGTTCCCAATCTCCTAGGATGTTTGGATTTAACTTCTGGAAAGAATGAGTGTTGCTGTTTTATGACTAGGTCTATGCAAACAGCAAAATATGGTGGCAATATGTTAATAAAGAATGGAGGTGTCACACTCAGCCTGCAGAAAAGAAGTCTTCTGTATCAATAACTCCCTGTCAGCAGAAAAGTAGAGTGCGAAAAGGGAGGCTAGAACTTTTCTCCATATTAAAAAAGTGACCTTCTCATAGCAGGGTATGGGTGCCAATACTGTTTTAGGAAATTCCTGGAGATCCAAGAGTGAAGCCTGGAGAGGGTGGAGTTTAGGGAACAGATGTATCCCAACAGGGTATAATACCATAGAATCCATCCTCCAAAGCAGCCATTGTTTCAAGAGGAGGTGATCCCTGCAATCTGGAGATCACAGTTGTAATTCTGGGAGATCTCAAGGTCCTACCTAGAGTTTGGCAGTCCTACATCACAGAGGTAAAGCTCACTATCATCTCATTCCACTTCATATGTAGACTGGACCCCACACATGGCATGAAGAACACTGGCAAGATCTATCCAAGGTTTTTATATATTGGAGTTAGTTTTCTGGTTAACTAGGCCAAATCTCATTCCAAATGGGAAACAACAATGCCCAGAATTATTTCATTACCACCTTAACAAGTGATATGAAATTAACTATGTTTATATAAGTTAAAGAAAATAATTTTGGTTTCTTGCTACTTTTGTGTACCAGCATCAGTTGGCCCAGTTGGTCCAACTCCATCAGCCTGGCCTCTTTTGATATGACATGTGTTTTGTTCTGATGCTAATTCTGCATCATTAAATGGTGAACATTTTAAAAAGTTAGACTACTCTCTTTATTGGTATAGGCACTATACTAGCACAGAGAATTATTCACTTACATATCTGTTCTGCTGTTTTGTCTCAATGCAAATGCACACAGAGTGCCTATCCACATCTGTCATCTCAAACACCAATGATGGCATAACTTGGCCTAGAGAAAGGAAAAGACCCAGGCAGGGACATGAGGGAGGCATGCATAACTCTCTTATCCTCCAGGTTCCACATCCTTGTGCAAGTACGATGGTGGGAAAAGGGAGAAATTGGAATAACCTGAGAGCTGTGAAAATCCTTCCATCTGTGTGGATAAAAGCTTATACTCATAAATACTCGTAAGTTCCAAAATGGATGCATACCTTTGGTTAATCTAATGTTATGACTCTGTTTATTTTACAAATGTCTTTTTGATTTCAGCTGTTTCCATATGGGGCAACCATGGAAGCAGTCATAAGTAGAACGCAAGCAGGTAGGGACACATATTCCTATTTTTGTACCACTCATTGCTATGCCTGCCCCATGGTCTTGTCACCCCGGTGACTCTCCACTTCCCCCCCCCCACTAGATTGCTGATCCATGACTCACACCTGAGCTGAGACAATACTTGAGCTAAAACAAAACCCATTAAAGGATTGAAAAGAGGGGAAAAAAACAACTCTGTTTGTATGCCAATAAAGATTTTCTGATTCTGTCATTTGGAATGAAGAGTTTAAATCTGCCCCTCCCCATACTGGCTGTAGGCAAAGATTCCATGCAGAGGATCTGCTTGCAGCCATTCCACTGTTTCCTTTTAAAGTCAGAGCATGGAGCCCCCCTCTTGCTCTGTCTTAAAGAAGAAAGCCACAGGATCACCACACATCATATCAGAGACAACAATATCCTATGGAAGTCCCCACCCCCACCCCCCCAAAAAAGGTAGAAGTATGCAATTTTCCATCTAGGGTGAAATCTCCAAGTGAAAACAGACTCCTTAATGAAATGAAAGGCAAGGTTTTTTAAAAATCTGGAATTGAATGTCAGCTGCTAAAAATACCCCTAAATCGGAATAGTTTCACTCCAAGCTAAAGTTCTACATGCAGACTGGTGAATATAATCCACCAAGAGAAGCATAGTACTTCAATTGAATATTCTCCAGTTACTTCTTTTTCTGTGGTAATAGAGGATGATTGATTAAGGGAACTCAAAGCTACCCTTAGCAAATCAGAAGACATCAATGGTGTAGTGTCTTCATAAGTGCTCACACAGGAGTTTTGTTTTTTTAAAGAAGACCAAAGTAGTTGTACACATCTTGAGGGTAGCATAACTGCAAAGACTCCAGGTAGCAAGGAAAGACGTTTCCACCTAGCCTCTCAGTTCTTTCCCTGTGTTCTGCCAGAATGCAGAGATATGCTGGAGGTACAAGTACTAATACATTGTTCAATACAACTAGTACACTGTTCCTTCTATCTATCTGTCTGTCTGTCTGTCTGTCTGTCTGTCTGTCTGTCTGTCTGTCTGTCTGTCTGTCTGTCTGTCTGTCTGTCTATCTATCTATCTATCTATCTATCTATCTATCTATCTATCTATCTATCTATCTATCTATCTATCTATCTATCTATCTATCTACATATCTACCTACCTACCTACCTACCTACCTACCTATCTACCTAATACCTTGTCAATCCTAACAAGCCCCAAGGAGCTTAAGGTGGTATACATCCCCCAAATTAGTCCTCACAACAATCCTGTGAGGTTGGTTAGGCTGAGAGTGAGTGAGCATTAGCAACATCACTCAAATTTGCATTTTTAAAGGGCAAGCTATTCTGTCCTTTTCAGCATTAAAATTTGCCCTTCTAGGTGCAGACCTAAATTGCCTTCTTACTACTGCATGGTTAGGGAATTCTCAGTTACAGTGATTTCATTTTTCAAGGTCAAATTTAATTCAGGGCAACCCAATGAAGAAATGCTTACCTTGGGTTTTTTCCTCAACTGTCATTTTAAGTTTTTTGTGCACACCCCACCCCTCCCTCCCCTCTCCCTTCCTCTTGCTCCCTCTGTCCTGAAAATCATTTTTTTTAAAAAGGGGGAGTTATTGCATTACAACACTATTTCTCAGTATAAAAAAGTGGTATTCTTCCTTGTTACACTGCAGCATCATTGTAATGCAATAACAGACACCCTGTGAGGAAGGTGAGGCTGAGAGAGCCTTGATTTTACTGCTCAGTCAGAACAGCTTTATCAGTGCTATGGCAGACCCAAGGTTACCCAGCTGGCTGCATGTTGGGAAGTGTGGATTCAAATGTGGTTCACCAGAGAAGTCCACACTCCTAACCACTACACCAAACTGGCTCTTTGTGTGCCCTTGATCTCTTGTTATAGTCAGACTTAGAGTTTTGGATTATTATCTTCTCTAAACTATGAATTTCTATATTGTAAAGCACTAATCTTTATGAAGAGGAGGGAAAATTGTATATGCAAAGCCATAATTTTACTTCCATGAGGACTACTAGAATCAGCAGCCATTTCCCCACAGGATTACATGAATCATTGTGAAATTGTAACAGATTACATTGGAGGTTCAAATCCCTTACTGCTTAGCCAGGGGTTGTTTCCTACAGATGGTACTAATTCCCAGGAGTATGAATCATTGGGATGCTCCAGAAGGTAATTGGTCTTTCCAGCCAAATTTTCTCTCACAAACATGCCAAGATCATTTCATAGTTCACCTGAAATGAATCACAATGCCTAAGGGCTTTACACCTTTATGGATGGGAAAATGTTCCAAAAGTTTATTTCTGACAGAAAGTGCTGCCATGACTGCCATGCATGAGACCTTGCCTCAGACTATTTTCCTCATATAAAAGAAGCATATTGGTTTCTGCAGTTAATGAAATTCTCTATACATATGTAAATTGTGTTAGGAAGACTTGATGCTTTGGGAAAACATGGCCCTACATCTCACCTGAGCCAGTGTGGCATAGTCGTCCTTAGAGGCCGAGTCTAGGACCTGAGAGACCTAGGCTCAAATTCCTATTCAGCCATGAAACTCAGAGAGTAATCTTGAACCATACTCCCTCAGCTTAGAACATTTCACAGTGTTCTTGTGAGGATAAATTGAGGGAAAGGAAACGTGTGTGACTTTGAGCTCCTTGGATAATGATTTTATTTCACCCATGAGAAAATGTTTCCTATATTTGAAGGAAACTTTATTATGAGAAGGTGTTATGGCTACAGATAGACTTTCTCAACCAGGGGTTTGTGAAACCCTGGTGTTTCTTGATTGCCCTGGGAGGGTTTCTTGAATGGGTGGAAATTAGTTATTTTTATATATTTTAAAAAATGTGTTAAACTTTTATTGGGTGATATGGCTATATATGGGCATGTCGACTCCCTTTCCAAAATGTCCAATGATGGGCCTGGAGGGGATGGGAAGGGGAGGAGCCCTGGGTAGGCATGTAAACAGCTCTGTTTCTTTACTATGTACTACCTGATCGTGCCACTTCTGGGGTTTCTTGAAGCCTGAAGAATGTTTCAGGGGTTTCTCAACGGTGAAAAAATTGAGTAAGGCTAGCTAAAGGGGATGCTTAAACGGTTCCTAAGAGCCAGTTCAAAGAAGGACATGAAATCACTGTGATGGCATTATACCACTTATTTGAATGTGGAACAATGTTCAAATGCACATGTGAAGTGAGTAAGCTTCTCCCTGGTATTCTGGTTTTACATGAACAGTGATCTTGACATAGGAATGCATTCAAACATGAGGTTGTCCCCTTCATATCTTCATAACTAAAGCAGTAAGGCTGAATAATAGTTCAGGTTTTGTGGTTTTAATGTGACTGAAACTGCTCTTAAACTTTTCTCTTAGTCCATCAGTGAAATCCCAACTCACCACTGAGAAGCATTTAATAAATGTTGTTTACACATGGTGAGTAAGGCTAAATGTAAATTATTGATATGGCTGAAGTCAACTAGTGGGTCTTGGGGAGTCAGCACCACTCTCTGAGGTGATTTGTACTTCTTCCATCTTCCTTCAAGCTCAGAAAGACACTTTCTTTTAACAAAACAATAATTATTGTTTTCACAGAAGGGTTATTTTGGTTGGCAGGAAAGATACTGTAAAAATAATTATTTTTTTCTCAGCTGAGCTGGGTGGCAGTTCCCTTAAGAATTGCTACAGTGTCACACCCACCCACAGGATTACAGAATTGACAGTCTTTTTTTCCTCTCTCTCTCTCTCTCTCCCTTGGTGACAGAAGTGGATTTGATTTTATCTGGGAATAGCTCACTAAACCCTGGGATATCTGGTCCCTGCACTGCTGCTTTGACAGAAATACTTGAAGGGTGGGCTTCACCTGTTTGGATCCCACACTTCCTCAGTCCAGTTATGCTTGGACTCAAACTCAAAAGATAAGATTGGCTAATCTCCAGATCTCGCCTTGATCCACTCATGAATCCCCAATTTACTGTCTTTCTGAAAGAGACTAACCTGCCTAGCACAGATATCAGTTCCAATCCCCATCTTTATCTCTAGTTAAACCCTACGTGAGGAATTTGCTGCCTTTCTCCTTCTCTATTTCTCTTCCTCTCCCTTCTCACATGGGATCCATGGGTTCTCATTGGCTGGAGAGTCTACAAATTTGCATATGCACCCTGGGATCAGGGACTGGTGATAATGCCTGGAGGGATGACCTGGAAGCCTTCCATCAAAAGTCCCATTCACTTGTTACAGAGAATGCACATACTTGTATAGAGATGAAGATAACAAGGTTTTTTGGACAGGGGGAGTGAGTGAATGCCAACATCAGATAGTTAAAAAGGGAAGGCCTTGAGATATTTTTATCCATTGGCATAAATAATTATGAAGAGATACGTTATTCTATCAAAAAGAGAAACTTATTGAATAGCTGGCTATTGATCTGCTGAATGTAAATGCTGCCTTGAATAAAAGCATGTCAGCATTTAGCCATAATGAAAACCCTTCCTTGTGCATAACAGATAATTTGATTATTTTTAAAAAGTTGTGCGCAGCTACCAGACATTGCTATTGGTTGAAAAGAGATGTAGGTACACAAGGCAGGATTATATAGGTATGCACTGGGGATCCAAAATAACTAATGTCATTTACCTTTCCTCCATTTTATCCTCATGACTTTGAGAGGGAGGTTAATTTTAGAGTGATGACCCCAGGGCCTCCTTTATAGCAAGCTTCTATCACACATTGGAAATTTGAACCTAGGTCTCCCAGATTCAAACCTAACACTTTAACCATTATATCACATTGATTTGAGGAAAAACTACTGACCCTCTCATCTACTGAATACTCTTGAAGAAGAAGAGTTGGTTTTTATACCCCACTTTTCACTGCCCAAAGGAGTCTCAAAGTGGCTTACAATCACCTTCCCTCCCTCTCAGCACAACAGACACAGTGAGGTAGGTGAAGCTGAGAGAGCTCTGACAGAACTGTTCAATTAGAACAACACTATCATGGTTGGTGAGCCCAAGGTCATCCAGCTTGACTGCATGTGGAGGTGTGGGGAATCGTACACCAGATCAGAAGCGGCCACTCTTAACCACTCTGCCATGCTGGCTCTCAGATTCTCCAAGGCCTTTTCCACTGTGACTAAAAACTTCACAGCAGCACCCATAAAGCTCAGTGGAATTTCATTACTTTCACACCAAAATCTCCTGATTCAGGTCAGTGCCAAATGCATTCCCTGTTTGTTGTGCACTTTATGAATTCTGAGAAAACATTATTCACCCCCCCCCCCCATGGGAAGGAATTCACAGTAATTTAAAGTGGAAGCTCAAAAGTCACACTGCTTCCTCCACTGTTTCCCACCTCAAAATGATGATGTTTGAGACCTGACCAATGCTACATTCCACTGTATTTTTAAAAATATGAACATGATTATGCTACAACGTAGAACAATTCTGCTCCATCTGGCACCCTTTTAAATACTTGAAGATAGTTATCAGATCCCCTCTCAGGCTAAGCAGACCAAGCTCCCCCAACCTTTCTTCATATGTGTTGGTCTCCAAACCCCTCACCATCTTTGTTGCCCTCCTCTGGACACGTTCCAGTTTGTCAACATCCCTCTTCAACTGGGGTGCCTAAAACTGAACACAGTACTCCAAGTGAGCTGAACCAGAGGCAGAGTAAGCGGTACCATCACCTCCCGTGATCTGGACACGATACTCCATTTAATACAGACCAAAATCTCATTTGCCTTTTTAGCCATTGAGTCACACTGCTGACTCATGTTCAATGTATGATCTACTAAGACTCCTAGATCCTTTTTGCACATGCTACTGCCCCCCATCTTCTATTGGTATATTCGGTTTTTCCTACCTAAATTCAGAACTTTACATTTGTCCCTTTCATGCAGGGAGGCTCTGAAAGCTGTTCATTTCATTGAGCAGCCTCCCCTGGCTTTTCCCAAGAACATCAACAAAAATGTTTCTTTGTTTTACAACATAGGAGAGTACTAACATAATGACTGTTTTTGTTTTAAATAAGATGCACTATATGGGGGAAAGGGGGAGGAAACTGATGACACCGGATACTTGCCCGAAGTGGTAAACTTAATGTGAAAGCAGGCACCATTTTCCCCAAGTCAATGCAGTGAGAACATGCCAGCAAATAAAAACCGTGGTTTTTATGTGACTTCTACTTGTTCCAGGGGACATTTGATTAAGATTCTGTATTTTTATGGTGGCACTGTGGAGAAATGGCTTGGCTCCTAGATATTTTTAAAGTATTTTTAAATGTTTCTTATGTTTTATCTTACATTGTATGCCATCATTTTATACCATATTGGTTTCTCCAAACTTAGTTTTCCTCATAAAATATCCATATTTTTCAGCATACGTTGTACATGAATAAATCAGAATCAGTTAGTCTGTATATCTAAGGTATGTATTAAAATATGCATTGTATGTATGAATTGTGTCATAATCTTATACTCAAACATGGCCTTCAAGGAAGGACTCATTGAGGCTAAGCAAAGCAGCAACCACTGGTAGACCTGGCTATTTAGGACACTTTGGGCTGATCCTGCGTTGAGCAGATTATTGGACTAGATGGCCTGTATGGCCCCTTCCAACTCTATGATTCTATTTGCTACTATTCAACAGGAGGCAACATATGAACCCAATCTTGTATAGTGGTTAGAGCAGGGGTAGTCAAACTGCGGCCCTCCAGATGTCCATGGACTACAATTCCCAGGAGCCCCTGCCAGCGAATGCTGGCAGGGGCTTCTGGGAATTGTAGTCCATGGACATCTGGAGGGCCGCAGTTTGACTAACCCTGGGTTAGAGTTTCAGACTAGGATCTGGGTGACCCAGCTTTGGTTCTCCACTCTGTTGTGGAAGCTCACTGAGTGCCACTGGGCCAGTCAAACACCTTCAGCCTAACCTACTTCATAGGTTGTTGTGAAGATGGGGAGATGATGTGAGTCACTTTAGGCCTCAATACGTCCATATGTATGCCTATAGAAGACCCTGAGACTTGCACAAACACAGTTACATTCCTAATAGAAGTATGCTACAGGCTCAGGCCACAATATTTCTTGTTCAAGTTTCTGAGATCCTGGTGCTCACCATAAATCAGTAGACCCCTGGTATGATCATAAAATCAGTCTGCTCTTAGGAGGCCCTAATGACTTTTTGTTGGGGTAGAATTTGGCATAAACTCTAGAACTCAAGAGGAGCCTCTTGTGGCGCAGAGTGGTAAGGCAGCCGTCTGAAAGCTTTGCCCATAAGGCTGGGAGTTCAATCCCAGCAGCCGGCTCAAGGTTGACTCAGCCTTCCATCCTTCCGAGGTCGGTAAAATGAGTACCCAGCTTGCTGGGGGGTAAACGGTCATGACTGGGGAAGGCACTGGCAAACCACCCCGTATTGAGTCTGCCATGAAAACGCTAGAGGGCGTCACCCCAAGGGTCAGACATGACTTGGTGCTTGCACAGGGGATACCTTTACCTTTACCTTTACCTAGAACTCAAATTGAAATACCATGAACATTTACCTCCATGCTCATTTAAAAGCTGACTAAAATTAATTTAAAACTTAATGAAAAAGAGATAATGTAGTGCAGCTAAGAGATAAAAGAAGAAATGAGCCCAGAGATCAACATTTTTTGTTGTAATTATACTTTATAATAGAGTGGCATGTAGTGGGTAGTCTCTGAAATGCAGTCTATATTCCTGTCACAGTAGTCTAGCATATCAAATAATTAACCCCAGCAGCATTTAAGAAGTCCATGTTTAGTGTGAGTATATATCTTAATAAAGAAATACATTTTTGTGGGATATGTTGCCATTAAAATTAGAATTAAGGCAGGGGGAATCCATCTGTGCCAATTCCGCATGACCAGCTGCCTGAGCGGCATTCCTCATCCTCTCGTAGAATGAAATGCTTGGAGGGGAAAATAACTATAAATAGGAAAAGTACAAGATGGGTCACAAGCAATGTGTTGCAAAATGCCAGACATGATAATGGTGAATCTTTCCTAAATTGGATATGAGTGCCCTGTTGTTGGTAGGCCAACTGTCAATAATTTATCCTTACATGCTACTTGTACAATTCAGAGAGATGCAACAGAAGCACAGTCAGAATGACTTACGAATAAAATAATTTGTTTTGATGTATTCCCAAGGAATACATCAACTGCATGTTCAACACCTCAAAAACTCACTGTGATTCACATTTCCAAATTTCATTTACTAGCAAATGGTTGGAAAAAGCAGAGCCCCCTTCTTCCAGATTTAAGTGTTTTTAGTGCTGCAGTTTTCACAGGCCTTTCTTCTTAGGGAAGGGCTGTGGCTCAGCAGTAGAATATCTGCTTTGCCTGCAGGAGGTTCCAGCCTCTATCCCTGGCATCTCCAGTTAAAAGGATCAGGCAGTAGGTGACATGGAAGACCTGAGGTCATGCTCTACCTGAGATCATGTTTGGCTACCTGACAAAGTAGACCTTGGTGCAAGCTGCGCAGAGCTTTTATTCCAACCCCGGGTCGATTCATTCCCTGCCGTCTACACAGAATGCGATTTCCATTTTGATTTGGGGCGATTTAAATTTTCCTTCTGCAGCAAGAAGGATTGATCCGGAGTGACCCTACCTTTATTGTGCAATATCTTAGAGTGCTTTTAATCATCAGTATATTTTAAAATTGCATTCTTTTGAATCTGGGTGTAAACTGCACGGAGCTTTTATTCCAACCCCAGGTCGCTTCAGTCCCTGCCCTCTACACAGAATGTGATTTCCGTTTGAATTTTGGGCGATTTAAATTTTCCTTCTGCAGCAAGAAGGATTGATCTGGAGTGACCCTACCTTTATTGTGCAATATCTCAGACTGCTTTTAATCCTGAATATATTCAGAAAATTGCATTGTTTTGAATCTGGGCTCTCCTCCGTGGTAGAGGACCTGTGATTGGCTACAGGTGGTCATGTGACAAGGAGAAGCCCCTAATTTCTCTTCTGTCGGCCTTGGATTTTTTTTTGTGCCTTCTTCGTTCCCCCCCCCCACCCTCCACCTTCAAGAAAAGAAAGGATTTTTCCTCCCTCCTCTGACTTCTTGGATCCTCTCCCCCCTTCAAGAAAACAAAGAAAGAGTCTCCATTTGCCTCCCCCCCTTCTGAGCCTCCCTAACCATGTGCAGAAGACTTTCCTGTTTCAATGGGGAGGGGGGGAAGAGGAAGACCCGAGTTCAAAGTGATCTGAATTCAACAGGATTGATAATGGAATAAAGAAATTAAGTGCAGACTCTGCCCTGGGCTTCTCCTTTGAGGCAGGCTTGTCAAATGACCACCTGTAGCCAATCACGGGTCCTCTACCACGGAGGAGAGCCCAGATTCAAAACAATGTGATTTTCTGAAGATATTCGGGGCCTTTTCGCACAGGGATCTTTGTTGCAAATTGTTTGCGGAATGAAAAATAGCCATTTAAAATAGTGGAATTCGTCGTTATGCATACCTGCCTTTGTAGTGGAATCAGTTGCGTTTTTTAGCGTTTCCCACAGGCTTCCGGTCTCGGCAGAAATCGCTAGAAAGGAAGCGCTATTGCCAAGCTCGTCCCGCCCCTGGCCGTCAAGCAGCCAATGGGCAGCCGTTAGCATGCTCCCAAACAGCCCCTTTCCCTTTAAGAAAGGTTTTTTAAAAAAAAAAACGACCCATAGCAACGAATCTAGGTAGATTCGTTGCTACGGAGAGACCCATCCAGCTGCCTAATGTGAGCTGTCGTTTGATTGTATGATCGTTTGCACGCTGCCTCGAGTGATAAAAAAAAAATCCCCCCCCCTCTCACGGGCCCGATTTTCGGCTGAATTTATTTGTAAAAAATAAAGGGACTTTATTTCAGCAAACGGGCTTTTCAGTGGTTTGTGCTTAGTGACTAAAGGTGAAGGACTGAAGCCAGGGAAGCCTCTAAACAGAAAGAGGCTCGCCGGTGCGTTTATCCCCGCTCGCTCGGAGAAAAAAAAATGGCGATCGCTTCGCCGGAAGTTTGGAGGAGAGAGCCAGGGGGAGGGACTTTGAAGAACCAGCAACAATGGTAACGCACAGGTCTTTAGCGCTACTGTTGCAGATTGGTTGCAGGAGTGTATCGCTATCCGGAGGGTGAATCCACTTTTCTGGATTCCCCTGAAAGCGCCACAACGAAGCGCTTTTTGCTGATTGGTTTCAGGATTGTTGCAGATTGTCTACGACGTCGTGGGTTATGGCAAATTAGTAGCGTTTCCAAATAGCAACCATTGTGCTACTTTGAAGCCGTGCGAAATGGCCCTCAGGATTAGCGGCAGTCTGAGATATCCCACAATAAACGTAGGGTCACTCCGGATCAATCCTTCTTGCTGCAGAAGGAAAATTTAAATCGCCCAAAATCCAAATGGAAATCACATTCTGTGTAGAGGGCAGGGACTGAATTGATCTTGGGTTGGAATAAAACCTCCGTGCAGTTTACACCCTGGTCTCAGTTTACACACTGGTAGAGAACCCATGATTGGCTACAGGTGGCCTTGTGACAAACTTGCCTTAATTTCTCTCAACTTCCGTGGTCTTCGATTTTTTTTCTGCCTTCTTCGATCCTCTCCCCCCCCTTCAAGAAAAGAAAGGATTTTTTCCACCCTCCTCTGACTTCTTGGCTCCTCTCCCCCTTCAAGAAAACAAAGAAAGAGTCTCCATTTGCCTCCCTCCCCTCTTCTGAGCCTCCCTAACCACGTGCAGAAGACTTTCCTGTTTCAATGGGGAGGAGGGGGGAGAGGAAGACCCGATTTCAAAGACATCTGAATTCAACAGGATTGACAATGGAATAAACAAAATAAGTGCAGACTCTGCACTTGATAGCCCAGTGGTCTGACTTAGACTCAGGATTAGACTGCTTTGTATTAATGCACGTTTGTGATGGATTATTAAAGGTTAATGTCTCACAGAGTCTGTGAACCTTTGATGACAGGCAGTTCAAATGGCAATCTGATGAATATCAGTTAAGAAATGACAGTTAAGTACTGGCATTTCAAGGAGAGTTTAGTACTAAGGACTAGGAAGGAGGCAAAGAAGAGTCCATTAGATCCCCAGGTTGTATTGACAATGAAAAACCTTTGTGTTGAAGTGATATTTTGAAGATGTGAGTGTGACGAAATCTTTAAAATGTATGGAAAAGAGATATTATTCTTAAAAGTCACTGAAGAAGTTCTTCAAAAATGAGATATCCACCTAGGGACTCGTTATGACTGTTTGCTGAGATTACTACACTTTGTTGGAAATAAACTGTTTGCTATTGTCAGTTTCTTTGAATGTATCCTGGTCGGACATCTCTGTCTGTGGAACATCTGGCTGGGCTAAATTCTCATGCATCTAAGCTGGGTTGAAGCTGGGGGCTTCTGAAAAGGCTTTTCCTCTGTGGAGTCCTCAGTTAAAGGACCTGGGCTCACAACACCTCCCCATGATCCTGCAGCTGGCCATTGGAGCGTTCTTTGCTTTTCTCCACCGTCCTTCTCCTCAGAGGCACTGGGGGGATTTAGCAGTCTTCCCCAGCCAGCCTGGCCCTTGGGAGATGTGGGGGAATGGGAAGGAGGCACCCCCCCCCACACACACAGACATTTCTATCCAGCCTGTCCATTGGCAAATGTGCCTCTCCAAAGCAGCTGTTTTCTTTCTTTCTTTCTTTCTTTCTTTCTTTCTTTCTTTCTTTCTTTCTTTCTTTCTTTCTTTCTTTCTTTCTTTCTTTCTTTCTTTCTTTCTTTCTTTCTTTCTTTCTTTCTTCCTTCCTTCCTTCCTTTCTTCCTTTCTAAAGTTTTCCAGCCCCGCCCCGCCCCGCCCCGCCCCACTTGGAAGCTGGCAACCCAGCTGGCTACATATGGAGGTGGAGTCAGGAATCAAACCCAGATTTTGCTACAGGCTTTGACTCTAGTTCTATATATGTAACAGTTGTCAAGGAAGGCAGATTCTTCTAGGAGAGGCAGTGCAGAAACTACTCTGAGACCCTGTAAGAATGGGAGTTTACAATGCATGTTAGTGGGCAAAAAGGTTGTTCACATCAATCAAATGACTGAATCAGACCATAATTCCAGCAAAGTAAGTATGGACTGCTGAAAATGGCAGCTGTTCATGATTTTCAGTGCAGGTCTTTCACTTTACCTATTGGCTAATCCTTTTAACTGGAAATGTCAGGGGTTGGACCTTTGACTTTCTGCATGCCAAGCTGGTGTTCAACCACAGAGCCATAGCTCCTCCTAATCCTGCCTTTCACTTTTGACATTCAGGGCAGTGGCATGTAAGGAAGTTATTATCATTATGAACATTACATGATGATGCTATGTGTAAAATGCCATCTAATTGCAGCTGAGTCATGGTAAGGTAATAGGGTTTTCCAGACAAGAGGTTTGCCACTGCTTAAATCTGCATGCCAACCCTAATGTCCTTGACAGGCTTATATCTTCCCCATTCCAAAGAAAAACAGTGGCTTACAACATAACCTCCCCACCTCCTAAAATCTCAACTTAAAACCCATTATATTGAGGGCTCTCAGACCCCAGAAACAACAAAAGTTTGGTGGCCTAGAAATCCCTCCCTTGGGCAGTCCCTGCTGCAGCCTCTGAACCTGCCTCCACCCAGTTGCAGCTGATCAATCAGTGCAGCCAGCTTCACTGCCTTCAAGGCTGTCAGAACAGGTGAAGGATGGAGACTGGCATGATCTAAGCTCTGACCCAGAGGAGCAGCCAAGACCTAGCCACCGGAATGGACTGATGTCTCCTCCAGACTCAACCCCGACCCTGCCTGCACTGCAGGACAGCCCAGGCAGTTCACCAGAAGGCAGCAAAGGAGGTCAGACTTCACAGAATGTAGAAGTGCCGGGCTCCAGACTCACTGTCAAACCGGATGGGGTCCAGCTGAGGCCACTTTAATGGACAGAGATTGATTCCCCAGGTGCAGACAATAAACCCCTTAGTTAGGTTGCACTTCAGCAAGGCAGAAACAGCTCCTCAATGTGGGTGCAATCTATGTGAAAACCCTCCCATTGGTCTGATTGCTTGTTCCTGACCCACCCTTGCTTCAGCGAAGCTCTGCCAGTATAATCCCCAGTTTCTGACTCCTGCTCTTGGCTCCTGGACAATGACTTTGGTAAATGGACTGGCTTTGATTCCTGACTCAGTTTTCCTGGTACCTTGACCTTGGCTGGCTCCTTTGATTCTCTCCCTTGGATTTTGGTTGCCTCAGCAAGTGTTAAGACCCGGATTGAACTCTGACTCTGATCAACGGTTTGTGATCCAGGCTTGGCTTCTCAGCCAAGGACATATTCCTCCAGGCTGCCACTGGGTGTGGCCAGATAGGGCAGCACAAATCTCCCTAGAGGTGGAGGGGGTGTAGAAATAATACAACTGAGCCTGAGGAGGGGCCATGATATTCCTAGCACTAGCCTAAACCAAAGACCTGGCAGAAGAACTCCATTTTTCAGGCCCTGCGGAGCTGTGATAGCTTCGTCAGGGCCCTCAGCTCTCCCAGGAGCTCATTCCACCAGGTTGGGGCCACGACTGAGAAGGCCTTGGCCCTGGTCAAGGTCCAGCATGCTTCCTTAGAGCCAAGGGCCTCCAAGAGATTCACCCATGTAGAATGAAGTGCTCTGTGGGGGGCATAAGCAGGCAAGAGGTCCCTCAGATAGGCACAGCCCCAGCTGCAGATGGCCTTGAACTTGATCTGGGCCAGAACTGGCAACCAATTCAAGTACTAACCCTAGGGCAAGCCCTGCTTAGCTTCATCAAAACTGATGAGATCAGGCTATAATACCCGAATTATGTCACCACAAGTTCTCTAAAGCAGGGGTAGTCAACCTGTGGTCCTCCAGCTGTCCATGGACTACTGTAGTCCATGGACATCTGGAAGACCACAGGTTGACTACCCCTGCTCTAAAGTATTGGCTGGGAAGAAGAATGGAATGGAAAGAGGAAGGGAAAGAGATCAATTTAAGTCAACAATTATAGTGTTTTGTTTTGTTTTTAAATCTTAATTCACTTCCATAGAGAACAATTTAAACTCACTTCCATAGAGAAAGCTATTGTTCCCTTCAACCACAGATAACAGGGACAATAAAAAGTTAATACACACAAAGAGACAAAAAATCTGTGGTTAAATGCACATAAATGTTGTCTATTAAAAGAAAGCTTCATTATTATCCCAGGGGAAGTAAGAATACACATCATACATTCAGGGTTGTTTAAGGGAGCCATTATTGGAATTGGGCATTTTGGCATTATGCATATAGGTAAATGGTATTATTTTCTGTAACAATCTTATTGGCTTTTTCCCCTATAGGCAAGGGTATTTCTTGGTCTTTAAAAAAGTTTTGAAATACAATATGTATTGATATAACTGCCAGGAAAATCCTTTTTTTCCCTGTCCACTTTTTCCAACCTTGTCCACTTTTTCCAATTTTCCTGGGAAGCAGTGGAATACAGCACATTTGGTCCTTTTCCCTCTTGTTTTGTAGGGAATTCACCCCTTCAGCACTATTGAAAAATTGGCAGTTTAGTGATTTTCTGCATCAGTAATTCTATCTTTTGGCCACGATTTTTCAGGCCCTGCAGATTTTTCTCATCTTGTCATGTGGAGATTTAGAGTAATCCCTGTGCCCTATCTCACAAGATTAAGCAGCAGCAAAAAATAGCAGAGGATATACCTGTTGAAGCGGCAGCTTTTCAGGCATTCATTGGAACTGGCAGCATAGAGAGCATTCGCTGGAGAGATTTGTATTAAAGTAACACAACCATCTGGACTATTAGAGATGCAGAAAACAATTGCCCTCTTTGGTAAAATGCAGAAAACTATATCATTTTTTTCCCATAGGGATTTTTTTTCCTTGGAATTATTTTTAACAAAAAAAAATCTTAAATACTTGTTTTCCTCTCCCTGAAAATTTTCCATTGATTTTCTTAGATTTCAGCCTTGTTCATTGAAATAAATACATTGATGAATATATCTTTCTCTCCCACTCCCCTCAGCAAAAACTGCGGGGGAAGACTCAGCCATTAATGTGATATTGCTATGAATCCATTGGCATATGTGGGGGAAACCTTCCTCCCCTTTTCAAGATATGGTCTGTATAATACAAATGGACTGTTTTATGCCAGTTCACTTGATGTAGGAAGGCTGGTTTCTAAACCCTGCCAATCCAATGAGCCTGTGAGGCTGAAAATAGAAATACTATGAGGCTTGGGGAGGGGTGCATTATATATATTTTTAAAAAGCTCCTATAGATTTGTAACATTGTACCCTTTTACAAGCACAAACCAGTCTTTTTGTTGTATTATCTTATTTAGCTGTCTCATATTTAACCTCTCTTCCATCACAATTTAGTTTGACATACTCAAACAAAATTTGAGTCCATTAGTGCATTTAAGACCAACAAAGGTTTATTCCAGGCGAGAGCTTTTGAGTGTATGCACTCTTCCTCAGTATATGTTTTCCTTGCAGAGCTAGTACTTTCTGTTCACTGCCCTGGTTTTGGCTGGTAGAAGGACATTTCTAGCATGAAGAAATATGCAACTCAATTGTTTGGCTTATAATTGGACACAGCTTTATTCAACACTCCTCCCGCCGGAGGATTGGTGCAGCATGGGCATGAGCCTTACCTATGCAGTCCGCTAACTGCAGCCCAGAATCCACACCCCATCAGAGTATGTTATAAAATTCCCTGCTGGGAATACATAACCTTTTTTTGGATTCCCCTAAATGGGAGATGACTCAGATGGGGGGCCAAAGGGCGCGAACCTCCTTGGCTACCCCCAGAGCCATCTGGACAGGAACAAGCTACAGTGGCCTACCTGCTGAGTAGGCCCTTGCTTGTTACCAAACCTATTGAGGAGGCCAATCGCACACCGGCTCCCCTAAACAGGCTCATTCCCATGCACATACCCTGTGACAAAAAACAAACACAACCGAATATAAATTTAACAACAGGGAGGCAGGGTGGGACGCTTGCCTGCTGAGCTGCAAAGAAGTAGAGAGCAGGCAGACGATGTCTGAGCCAGATGTTGGCAGCAAGAGCTGCTCTCTTCCCGCCCCGCCCTTCACCTGCCAAATGGCGGCTCAGGTAAGTCCAGCCGCCTGTGAAAAGCACATATATGTAGTTGCCAGTAATGGATACTGGACAGACAACAGGCTTGAGAATATTACCACAGAATTTGTGAAAGAAAAAAACAATGCTAACTATAAGAACAAAGCAGGTATGTGTATTTGAATATTTCTGAATATTTTTGTGCCAAAATTATACTGGAAATTTGCTTATTTGTTTTGGCTCAGGGAAGGCCAAAAATGGTGCATCCAAAATGTTTCATGCTTTTTGAGGGGTAGGGGATTGCCTCCCTTGGAATCAATAGCAATATACTTGGTATCTGGAGCCTGGATGCCAGATCTACCACACACGGTAGATCTGTAAAACTAGATACCAGAATTACAAAATACCTTATATTTTCAAGCATGAAAAAGCTACGTTAAGTTAATTCTTGAAATGGTATTAGTACTTCTGGAATTTTGGGGTAACAGTAATTTAATTGTTTCTGAAGTAACAATACAAAAAATTAAATATGGTTATGTTTTAACTTTAGATTTGTACTCTATAAATTATATTTTATGTAAACCTTCGAAGCTCAAGAGAAATATATATTGTTCTTCCGTCTTCCCTTTAATTCTCATAATATCCTGCAAATTAAATCAGGATGAATGGTCCAAATTCACTGAGGTAACCTAATAAGATGTCTTTGCTCAGTAACGGATAACATGGTGCACGGTTCACCTGGCTCTGGCTGATAATACATGTGGCAAGGGAAGAATAGTGATTCAGATATGTCCTGCAAAACTTTCGTGCTCACTCTGGTGCTAATTCTCTGCATTATGGAATGCAAGAATGTAGAAATGTGTGATTATTCACAAAGAAAGGCATACATTTCACATGCCTACCTAATGCATCATTATCCAATGTGGTTCCCAGAGCATCAGACTAGGATTTGAGAAACTCGGGTTTGAATTTACATTCTGCCAGATTGCTGGGTGACCTTAGGCCAGGTGCATTCTCTTAACTTAAGCTAAACTCACAGGGTTGCTGAGAGGATAAAATGGAGAAGAGAACAACATAAATTACTATGAGTATGCACTGGCATGCAGTATAAATGAAGTAAATGAATCCACCATTCTTGAGTATGGCACTAAGGCCTCCAACAGGTAACCCAATATTAAGAAGAAAATCTCACCACTGGCAACAGAACTTTAAAAAAAAAAGATTTGAGACCATTATCCTTTACTCATCTTTCACAGTAACTTTCTAGAAAAGAACTAGGGTAGTAAGACTTTGGCATGATTGCATGAAACTGCCATATATTTGTTCAAGCCTAGTATTGTGTACCTGATCATTAATGACCCTCAGGAACCATTAGAAGTGTTTTGCCTTTTTGAGATCCTTCTTTCTGTAGATGCCCCCAATCTAATTCGAGATCTCCTGTATATAATAAACGAAGAAGCTCATACACACAGAAATTAATATGTGTTCATGTCTCTCATAGAACAGTTGTCTCACACTACATTGTAGGCATGATGAAAGAAAGACTGTTGGCTAAAGACAATGGTCAAAATAGACTTAAATGTTCAGGAGAGGTTCCATTATGTATAGACCCTTAGCTCTTTGGAAGAGTGTTGAAGCTTTTTCATGTAGACAGGCTTTCTGGTCAAGTCAAGGTCTACACATGTTTGTTTGTTTACATTTTGGGACTTACAAGGAGTTTTAATTTCAATTTTTAAGAAATCATGAAATTGAAAAAGCAAGGTCCAGCTTTGACTACAGCGTTACTTCAAAGCTAGGCTGTGCCCATCCAAATGTGAAGTTTAGTAATTGACTCAAGCAGAGTAGGTTCATAAGTGAGTCTACCAAGCTCACTGCTCATAGTCTAAAGCCATCCCAGAGAGTAGGATAAGAACATGCTTTACCTCTAGCCCTTGGAGTGGCTTTGGAAAAGGCACTGCAGGGCAGTCGGCTTTTCTCCTAAGCCTCCTTCTTCTCTTATATCAATATTTCATAAGCTCTGTAAGAGACAGAGCCCTTCTGGAATGCACATCTCCACTGCATACATTAAGGTGAAGAAGCCCTGAGACAGCTTGCACAGACTACTACAATGGGAAGGTGCCTGAAAGATAGTCTAGTCTAATACGCAGCTCTGTGGCAGATTATATTTCTACTGTATCAATGTTGCTCAGAATCTCCCTTCACACATTGTACCATTCATAACCTGGTCCTATGAGTTTTTTCTATCTATATGCATAACCTGTAGATATTATACTTTAGAGCTGTGTTTTACTGTATACTGTCCAAACATACCCTGTGATATCATTTTCCTACACAATCCCCAAGGCAATTTCCCTTTTAAATTGTTTTATTACAATAGGGAGCACAAAGCAATGGCATAGTGTGGATTTGAGAGACATTTGGTGGTGGGAATGCCATTATTGGTGGTGGGAATGCCATTATTCCCTGTTTTCGACAAGCCCACCCACTTGCAATGCTGTATGTCGGTTCACACAGAGGTATTTTGCCCACCTATAGCACTAGTGGGTGCAGTTCTGGTTTCCCCCTCCTCCTCTGCCTCTCTTCCTCCTCTAACCACTTTCAAAGCATAGGGACACTCTTGCACATCTTCTCTCTCTCTCTCTCTGAGTAGTTTCTTTTAAATATTCTGATTTCTTTTTTGTAAAGCTGGGGAGGGGGCAGATTAACAAACAACCCCCCCACCAATCTGAACCTTGCCCTATTCTTTGGGGGGGGGGTTCAGCATTAGAAATAGGATAATGGTACTTAAAAATTAAAGCAAAATGCAAGAGTCATCCTGTCAAGACTGATACCTGATGCACTATTCAATTTACTGGCATGTCTTTCAGATTTTAAAGCTGGAAGGAAGCTTGGCTTACACAAGGGTAAAAACCTACTGAGAGTTCTTTATCTGTTTTTACTACAGAACTTAAACTTAACTTCCTAGAATTTAAATTAAATGCTTCTCATCCTAAAATTGAAGCATACACAATTCCCTTAAATCATAAATGCTATTTATAGTGGATCTTGAATCAATCTCTATTCAAGTATATTTTGAATAGGATATATTCCATTCTGATATGTTTAAAGATGATCTAATTGATTGCTTCAGCTATTATCTCAGTAAGATATTTACTTTGGCAGCTGTCTAAAGGGATCAATTTTTCCCCTGAAGTATGGCATATTCCTTTACAATTTTTATATCCTCTAGCCTTTGAATAGTACTTGAATAGTAACTGACCCAAGGGTTTCATCAGGACTGAATTTTAGGGTGAAATTCTGGGGCTAGGCAGCTCCCCGAGAAATTCCCTTACAGTTTATAGTATTAAAGAATTAGTAATTTGTGGTTTTGCCCTAAAATTACATATTCCCAGAGGACTATTGTACAAAATAACCTAAGTTACTGTTTATGATTTTGGTTGTCTTAACCTAACCTGTTCCTCATTCTGTTAAGCTTTACCTGTGGACCCAAAATAACACAGCCTGTAGCCACAAATGGGAAGATCGGTTCACTTCATCCCCATTGTTATTCTTCCACTGACTTCTTTCTAGTGCATTTTGGACATTATAGATCACAGATAATTGACAATAGTAAGGAAAGGAAGCCCTAAGATAGTGAAATCCACCAGCTAAAATTACCTTACTGTTCCAAGAGTTGGCCTTACATCTTGAGGGTTTCATTTGTCTCAGCTCTGGTTAAAAAAAAAAAAACCCACCTCTGATCATTCTATGCTAAAGATATAGGCCGGTATGATTGGGGGCAGGGAGGGGGGAGATATACATCCAAATGTTTTGCTATATGCAGAGGGAAATACAGTGGCACTGGCTACACCCTGACAGGCATTCCAGGAGATTGAAGCACAGAATACTTGAGTGATCTCAATGACTGGCATGGCTTTAGGTTTATTACTATTTAGAGCAATATCTTTCAGCTAAGCATGAAGGTCTCACAATCTGCAAACTGGCTCAAGGCTTTACATTATTGTGTCAGACGCTCATATTGTTCAATTCAGTTACTTCTGGTCAATGACACTTGCACCAGCCATCTTCACTGGAGATAATTGACTTTGACAGCATTGAAATGAACTGACAGGGTGCTAGCAATCATTGTAAATGACATCCTCTTCCTCTGCACCTGGGACTAAGAATTACTGACTTGGACTGTATATTTAAACCTGCAGGTAAGTAAGCAGAGGGGAAAATAGGGCTAACCTTTTTTTTTTTTTTTTTTTGTCTTTACGAGCAGAATGGAGATCTACCTGGAATGTCAGCTGAATTCATAGTTACAGGCAATGATTTCAGATTTCTCATTCCTCTGATGTCTACTTCAGTGTTACTTCTGCCTTGTGCAAATCAGATCCCTGCATATTGTAATGCCATATTTGAGTTCTTCATACCTCACTTTCTTCTTAAACAGTATGTACTTTGCAATGGCAGTTGCTGATCACATATTAAATATGGAAATGACATACATCATACGAATAATTATAACTAAATGACTTGAAAAGCTGCAACCTGCATGCATGACACAACAAAAGCTGCAAAACCCACATTAAAAAGTAAAACATTGAACAATCAATCAATTCATAACAAAAATAAAATGCACAATATTTTCACATCCTGAGCTTTTACTGTCTTCTGAAATGTTGTTTGTAAAGTTGTTTGTTTATTTAGTATTAATTTATTATTAATTAAATTTCTAGACCACCCTCCTGATTCCAGCTCAGGGTGGTGTTATCTATAAAGGTAAATGCATCTCCTGTGCAAGCACCGAATCATGTCTGACCCTTGGGGTGACACCCTCCAGCATTTTCATGGCAGACTCAGTACAGGGTGGCCTTGCCACTGCCTTTCCCAGTCATTACCATTTATCCCCCAGCAAGCTGGGTCCTCATTTTACCGACCTCGGAAGGATGGAAGGCTGAGTCAGCCCTGAGCCAGCTGCTGACCTTATGGACATCGCTTCAGACAAATAAAACAATAATAATAATACAAACAATTGACATTCTAATGTTTATGTATTTAGAATATAACTATGCCACCCTTTTTTGAGTACAACTTGAGGAGGCTTACAAGAAGAAATCACAGTGTTAATGCACAAGTCATTGGATATACGCAGCATAAAAGAACACTCCATACCACAGAAGCAGACCATTTAAAAGTTGGTAAGATATAATTTCTAATCAAAAGCCTGGATTTCTTTTAAAGATGTGTTTAGCCTTGAACCTAAAGAAAATGATGTACACATCGGGTAAACCACGAGGTGTGGGCATTCAAAATGTGAACTGCCACCACAGAAAAGGACCCATCTCTACTTCCCACTCACGTCTCCTCTGAACATGGGAGCACAAAGAAAAATGTTTGAGAAGCAGCTCTTAACTGACAGGCTTAATCACTGAAATGTTTTCTCCTTCAGTATTAATCAAAAGCATTTACTGTACAGGGTAGCTTTTAGGGAAGTCTACATTGAACATGCATGTCTCAGTGCAACCAGTGGAATAAATATGCAAATATGGATAAGGAGACGGCAACTCCATAATCCATTGAACCCCTTTGCTGTGACATGACAGAACCCATTCTCCTCTACTTGAAAGTGCTGACACAGTATTTTCAGTGAATTATTTCTGTGAAGTTTTCCCCTTCATTTCAATGAATGGGCAGCACATATGTTGAAGTGTCCATGTGAACACTGGAAGATATCAAGGTTCTGCTCTGGGTCTATAGTCTATATAAAGTTCTGTCCTTCTGAGTCTGTAATGTGAACATATTTATCACAGTTATTTATTTATACAACTATACCCTGCTTCTCCAATTAAGAAAATGCAGGAACCAGAATCAAACTATATATGCAAATCAACCCCCTGCAGTCAAAAGCCTAATGAAAAAGAGAATATATTTACAGTCTGTTTGAAATGAGAGAAGAGAAACTAGTTGGAAATGTGAAGAATTGTTTCTGATTATTGAGCCCATCACAGTGACCCTTCCCTGCAGCTAACTACAAGCTATTATGCATATGCCAGTTTTCTCTGTAGTCAGTTCGCCAACCTTTTTAAATCATTCTTTTAAAAAACATTTTAAAATCATTCCCATTTATGCATGTGCTCTAATACTGCTTTGGGTTTTTGGCACCAATTATGCATTTGAAACTTCCTCTGTTGTGCTGCATTGTCATCTGACCACCACTCTGGCACATGCTGCTGGAAGGGACTCATAGGAATTGCAGCATGGACATGGAGATTTTGGAACAAGAAATTTCTGTGGGGACACTGGCTTCTGAATGCCAAAATTGCCACATTTTCCCCTCTGAGGTATACTGTTCCTTGTAGAGAGTGGGCAGGATAGACCACAGCAGAAAAGGGGATGTCACAGGGGCTCAGGGAAGGAGACCAAAAACAGGCTAACATTTATGCATGAATAAAGGGCCATTCTCAGCACCATCACAAAAGAAAAGTCATTGCAAAGCTAGTTTTAAATACTACACTGAAAAAACACTGTTGACACTATGAGGAGGAGGCACCATGCAGAATAAGAAATACGATGCTGGATTTCACACAGCAAAATCACTGCCATGTGCAGAAATAAAAATGTCTTTTGGGGCAGACTTTTTGTAAGATTTCCTGCCATCTGTATTACACCTACAGGAAGTAGAAGAGAGACATAACACACCATCTAAAATGGAAG
This sequence comes from Paroedura picta, assembly GCF_049243985.1. NCBI lineage: Eukaryota > Metazoa > Chordata > Lepidosauria > Squamata > Gekkonidae > Paroedura > Paroedura picta. The sequence goes on along the minus strand of NC_135373.1, from coordinate 62,148,856 downwards.
AGCCCGCAAATAGGTTTTCTAAAGCCAGCAAATAGGTTGATACATGAACATTACAACACTGGCCAGTTTATTCTCAATACCTTTACTAATAGACCCTATCATGGAGGTGGCCTTTTTCATCATGGCGCTGGGTTGACAGTTTCATTGAGCTATCTACTATGAACCCAAGATTTTTTTCCCAGTCTGAGCAAGTTCAGATTCTATTAGCCTACACTTGAAGTTGGGATTTTTTTATCCCAGTGTGCATCACAGAAGACTTACCAACACATCTCCCGAGGCCCCTTATAGGATATAACTATTGTGAGTAAACATTATTAAGGTGAACTTGCATGCAGCCAACTCACTTCCTACGTGATTGATTGTCCCTTGGGATATGCTGCCAATAGGGAGAGAACACTCTGCTAATGCAGGCCAATCAGTTCAAATTGCATGCAGACAACCAGGAAAAGCCCCTTCCTTAGAAATGTTTACCCATGAGTGAGGGCCAATCAGTTCAAATCACATTCTGCCAATGAGGGCCAATCAGTTCAAATTGTGTGCAGACAGCCAGGAATGTTTACTCATGAATAAGTCATGGACCCTGCCCTGGGAATATTTATTCATGAGTAAGTCATTACCCTCAGCCAGGATAGTCTACAGTCCAATTCCAAGAGATTTCCATGCCACAGCTGGAGGTTGGTGATCCCTGGGTCAGGAATGTTCCTTGAGGTTTGGAGGTGGGGCCTCAAGAGTCCGAGAGTGGGCAGGAGATTTTGCCATGTAGCCAGCCCCCAGGAAGACCACATTGCAGGTATGCATCCTAGCATCCATTGTATTCCTGGGCACAGCAGGTTTTGCCTCTAGTTATTCATATCTTTGAATATTGCACACTTCTGATCTCGCATATTCCAACAGACATGAAGTTTATAAAATTATGCATGGGTTTGAAAGATCTGACAGTGGACATCCAATGAAGCTGATGGGCAAGAAGGTTCAGGATGGACAGGAAAAAATGCTAGTTTATGTAGGAAGTGATTAAAATGTGGAATTTACTGCCAGAGGATACAGTGATGTCCAAGGGAATAATAAGCTTTTAAGGGAATTCCACAGGTGCATGTAGGATAAGTCTATCAATGGCTACTAGTCATTGTGACTGAAGGGACTCTCCACATTCAGAAACTCAGATCTTCTGAATTCCAGTCCCTGGAGACAACTTTAGAGAGGGAACTCAACATCTATACCATGTTGCTGGCCATCCATAGGGACTGGTCAGCCACTGTAAGAGACAGGAAGCAGTACTTGATGCACTGTTGGTCTGTTCCAGAAGAGCTCTTCTTTTATTCTTATGCTATCCCTAGACTTATCCATATTTGTATCTTCATTTCCAGGTAACAGAACAAGCTTACATGTGGTCACATTGTTTGCTTTTTGTAGTGTTTTATCATCATAGCCATTCACATAAGTAACAAATGGGGAATAAACCACAAATTGACTGAAGGAACTGGGGGGGGGGGAGCTGTGGCAAACTCTTTATGCTCTATTTCTTGAATTAACTTTGAAAATGCTTTCATGTAAACAAGCATTAAATAGAAATAGAATACAAACAAAGACAAATTCTGAAATAATGAAGGAGCTATAAAGGACAAAGCCAGTACTCCAAAATCAGAAGTATCCAAATTCCTATGGAAGCATATACACTTCTGGTATATAAACTTCTAGATTTCCCACCACATGATTTTGGCTCTGAACCACAAGCAAATTTCACTTTATGAGGATGTTATATTCCAAGACTTAATATTGATTAAAACATTATAATAGATCCTCATAAACTCTGAATTAAGAACTCTATACACTGAAATGTATTCCTTGAAATAGAACTGTTTTTAATTTTCGCCATCTGCCTGGGCCAATGCAAAAAGTCATAAGTCTAAAACTCGCGCAACATCCTACTTCTCATCAATTGTCCTCCGTGTCTCCAGATTCCATATCTAACTTCCTATCTGCCAGTCAGATACAAACTAGTGCTGCTATGCTCCATCAAAAATGGCTAGAACACTCACATTTTTCAGTGTGCAGTGATTCAGAACTAGGCACTTTCAAATAATGCGAACACAAACACTTGATCTCCCTGCTGCCATTCATCTAATCAGTTCAATCTCCTCTTCAATCTATTTTTGTTGGGGTTTTTTTCCTCAAGCACTTCTCCGCACTGAAACTTGACTGAAGGTTAAAGCTGTTCAGAAAGGATTCATATGGGTCTGAGTACTAGAAAAATTCTTATGAGATATTTTTTCTCTCACTGAAAATGAAAGCTTGCTGGCTCCCATTCTGTGGCCACATGACAGCTCAAGATTCATACTAACACTTTCCAGCTGGCTGGATCATTTAGCTCAAACCAATGGATTATCTGGAAGCTGCCAACACCCTCCCCCGGAAGGATGCAAATACCTTATGCATGGACCTTTGTATTGTCTGCATGGTTTTGTTCTGGGCTGCCTGACAGTTTCAACACAAGAAGATATCATATGCCATGTCAATCTGTCTAATTCAGTACTATCTACTCTGATGGGCAGTAGGTCTAAGAAACAGAAAAATCTTTCCCAATACATGTTAATTAAAATCCTTTGAATAAGCCTCAAACCTAGGACCTTCTGTATACAAAACGTTTGTTCTATCAATGAGCCACAGAGACTTTGAAATTGTGTTTATTTATTTATATATTATTTTATTTACAAGATTTATATTTTCCTTCTCAGCCTAATCAATGTCTCCAAGAGCACTATAACACATACCACAAACTGAGTCAAATCCATAATTGATGCACACACAGAAATACCAGTTAGAACATAAAACAGGAGAGTGGGATTATTGAAAAAATGAACAAAGTCTTCAGCCACTGGGGAATTACTGTGACGAAGGCAGAGATGAATATCCCTAGGGAAAGAGTTCCACAGTGATGGCACCACAACAGAGAGGGCAATCTCTTGGATTACAACCCATCTAACCTCGAAGGTTGGGACATCCCTTAGAACAGGGGTAGTCAACCTGTGGTCCTCCAGATGTCCATGGACTACAATTCTCATGAGCCCCTGCCAATATTTGCTGGCAGGGGCTCATGGGAATTGTAGTCCATAAACATCTGGATGACCACAGGTTGACTACCCCTGCCTTAGAAGATTACCACAATGGTAATGGGAGTAGCTGACTATTCAGGTATACTGGCAACAGACCAAATAGAGATTTAAAGCTCAACATAGCACTTTGAAGTAGTTCAAGAAATAGAGGCATATGCAGATAGACCAAGATTGGAGTGATATTTATTTATTTATTCAGATTTATATACCGCCCATATGATCCTTATGACCCATTCTAGTCAAAATCCTGGCCACAGTATTCTGTACCAATTGAAAGTTTACTTTTCATGGGGCGCTCCATGTAGAGTACATTTCAATAATAGGTGTTATCAGGTCATGAACCAAGATCTTTTCTGAGAAAGAAAGGCCACAGATAGCTAGTCAAGCAAAACTGGTAAAAGGCAGCCCTAGTCACAGCTTCTATCTGTTGTCCAGGAATCAGGCTGAGCCCAACCTCCCAAGCGATGTACCTGATCTTTCATGGGAATTGTAACTCCATCCAGAACAGGTGACATTTCTATTCCCAGGTCAGTTCTTCTGTTCATCAGTAGTATTTCCATGATGTCAGGCTTACTCTCAGGCTTAAGCTTCAGTTTATTAGCCAATTTCCAACCCATACCTGCCTCCAGGCAGAAGTTGAGGATTTTTAGAGCCTTCCTGGGATCAGCTGGAAACTTGAGATAGAGATGAGTGTCATCCACATATTGGTGACAACCCAGCCCAGATCTCCTGAAAGACTCACCCAGTGGTTTCACATGGGGGAGTAAGCGGAAGCTGTAGGACAGAACTCCAGATAAAAGGCCAAGGTGACAAAGCCCAAGTTCACAGAGAGAGAGAACTAGAAGGAGGGGGTTGGTGAATGTCATAGGATAGAACAAAGCCATCAAGAAGAACAGGGAATAAAAAAATATCTATCCATCTAAGGAGTACAACTCTCCTCTATATCTTTCTTTGTTTGTCTTCCAATGAAGAGATATTGGGAAGGAACCAGAAAGGTAACTAAAGACAGTTCATAGAATCATAGAGTTGGAAGGGTCATCTAGTCCAACCCCCTGCACTATGCAGGACACTCACATCCCAATCGCTCATCTACTGTAACCTGCCACCCCTTTCCCTTCACAGTTGTTGCTTTTGAAGGTCAAACTAATTTATCTTTAGTAGGATATGGGTCCAGGTTCTCCAGAAAGTATGGAGAACAGCTTCTGAGGAGAAACAAACAAACTTGGAATGAGACTATGGGGGAAGGGGTGTAGGAAGGATGCCTGCTTCCCCAAATAGGGTTGCCAAACTTCAGGTGGTAGCTGGAGCTCTCTTTGGATAATAACTGATCTTCAGATGACAGAGATCAGTTCAACTGGAGACAATGGCTGCTTTGGATATGAATCTCTATGGCATTACACCCCACTGAATTTCCTCACCTCATCTCCCTATACCCTGCCCTTTTCAGACTCCACCTTCCCCCCAATGTCCAAGTACTTTCCAATCTGCAAGTAACAATCCTACTCCTAAACTGTTGCTGTTCCACATAGAGTATCTATGCAGAGACACTCAGCAGGGGCATGAATAGATTAAGATGATATGCCCCTGTAGCCTAATGAATCCTATAGACCAGGGGTAGTCAACCTGTGGTCCTCCAGATGTCCATGGACTACAATTCCACGCAATCTGCCTAAACTGACTTCACTCTGAATAACAAAAGACTTTTCCACACCAGAATATCCTATCATATCCAAGGGGTGACTGCCTAGCCCAAGGAACTTGCTAGTTCATTAATTAATGCCTGGTTCCTCTTTTTTCCTTTTTTATTTAGTTAATCCAGAAGGGTGCTCAAGTCATTAATTTATGCTCTGTCCTGTTTCAGGAGCTATCTTAACTAAATGTTTATGTCAATGCAGATCTAGCTAACCTTATCCAAATTAAAATATATCAATCATGTAGAGCTGGCTATAGCCCACAATAGCCTAACCAAGGTATTTCCATCAAATTTGACAGCTGTTACCTTCAAACTGCCCTATCAAATGCAAGTTTAATATCTTGGACTAATCTTGTTCCTGAGAAAGTTGGTTCCTGAGTTTAGTTCGAACTCAGTGGAACGAGTTCCTGATTGCAGGCTTTTTCTCCTTGCTTTGCTGGCTCTACCTAACTCTGTTCCTTGGATCTCTCCAGACCTCAAGCTTAGAATTTCAGGTTGAATGTTTATTCCTTAAAATAATTCCCAATTTCCTCCCTGTTCCCTGCTTAAGTGCACCATCCTGTTGGTGCTTATGTGACTACTTAGGAAATTAGTTCTCAGGTGCTTAGTGTAGGTTCTTTACATCTTTGCTTCTTTTATTGTTTGTGTACAATAAAGTTATTTGTATTTAAAATCACTTTCACTCTTTTTTCTTCAATTTTTTTCTCCGTCATGATTTCACAGTAGACACCTCTGACAAGATCCATACTAGTATACAGAGACCCATGATCTCACAATATTCCTTTCTGGAACCCCTTTAAAGCCAATTTCCCCTACTCTAGGACTGATTCTGCATTCATTTTACCCCCATTGTCGATTCTGCTGCATTCAGATGGATTTGAACCCAGGTCTTCCTCCTTCTTTTTTTCTGAACTGAAACAGACTGCATTCTACATTTGTGTGATTGCTCTCTCCTTCCCACTTGATTGGAGAAGCTCAGAGGAGAGAGGGGAGCAATGGTTGCGAAGCTCCAACTGGCATTGGAGCACAAGACTGCAGAGGGGTTTATTTTCTGCCATTCTACAGCCAAAACTAGCAGGGGGAGGGGAATGGAGCACAAGGCTGCCTGTTCATTTTTCTTTTCCTGAATGAGCGAAGGGGAGAGAACACAGGAGAAAAGACAATCCAAAAGGCAAATCTCAGCACATAGGTGTGGGCTTGGAGAGCAGTCAATTTAGAAATGAGGGCAAAAATAAGTCTCATGAGGGAATGGCAACCAAGAACCAGGCAGTCTTTGAACTGATGCCCTGAACAATCAGAGGCAGACTACTGCGATAGGTCAGCATCAGCATTTGAGTCATGGGGAAAAGGGGAGGCAGTTAATCTGTCAAAACACAGAACATCTACACTTAATACAGGGGCTTGCAAAGCAGTTTTCTCAAATGTAGAAAGTTATGTCTGTTCCTTGATATTGTGTGGGGAAAGGTAGTGTCACTGTAGATCAATAATAGATGTTGCAGAGAGAAAATTTAAAGCACTGAATTTCAGAATGGAAATCAAATAAGGTGTAGATGACTTTTTTAAATTCTGGGTCACCGGGGATAAAAAGCCCAGTGCAAATTCAGCCCAGGTTTCGTTTGGGTCACAATCTGTCAAAGTTATGGTTGATCTCTTGAATGGGGGAAATGACCTGGACAATGGAAAGTATAGGTGCCCTACCTCATTTCTAAGAGCACAGTCAGCTCTTTGGTTTCATAAAGGGACAATGAAAAGATAGGAGATGACTAGAACAACAGTGGAGAGAGACGCAGGACAAACCTGACATGGCATGAGCTAGAGCTCATTTTAAAATATACCCTGTGGTGCTGATGGTAGCAAAGACACAGTGTTTCTTTGCCACCATTACATCTGCAGAATATGAATAGTTTGACCTTGAGGCTCAGAAACACTTGGACTGAAATTGAAATTAAAAATGGCACCCAAGCTTGTGCTGCATAAAGCTGAATGAGGCAGCAAAGCAAGCACCCTTTTCTTCTTAAAAAGTACTACATAATTACACCCACATTCCCTCTATTAAATAAAAAAAAACACATTCATTTGGTAACTGGAGAGAAGTAAGGAAACATCTGTCATGCCTGGAGAAAACAGGCCACTTGGCATCCCTAGCAACTTGGACACTCCAGCTCAATGTTTCATGGCAAAAGTGAATAGGTATGGCACTTATCTCTTGAATGTATCTTAGTACTTGCCTTGGAGGACTGAAATGGTACCAATGACTCTTCTTGAAGTGAGCCAGGTGCAGTCACCCATTCAGCAGGAATGACACTAGGTGGAGCCCTGAGTCTAGTGAATCTTTATGTACCAGTTCTCTGCACATAAAAGTGTACTCAAGTTTAATAATTTTGTTGTCCTTTGCAGATCCTTGGGGCTGTAGATAAGCAGTAGTCCTTTATTCACTCAAGAACCCTCTCCAGCATTCTTGACCCTGTATCCATATAGAATTGTACATTGGCACAACAGGAAACAGACCATCAACATCCTGAAGTAAATGGATCTCTTTTAGAGGCTCCTTATTCCTTTCTTACAACAACCTGCTTCTGTTTCCAAATTTGCATCAATGTGGGTGTTTGTTAGAGCAAATATGTCCTTCTTCATTTCTACTTGTTTTCATATGCTGTCATTGTGAGCCTTTTTGTTTTGCTCTTTTTGTTTTCCTTGATATATCTTTTTCACTTGAAAATGCATAAATCATTGGTTTATCATGATTATTAGCATCAGCTCTCCAGGGTCTTGTGAAGAGGTCTTTCACATCACCTGTTCCCTGATCCTTTCAACTAAAGAGCAGACAAAGGGAAACGCTTCTCTACTCAATGTGTAATTACATTGTGGAGCACATTGCTCGTGGACATAATGATGGCCACATATATAGGTAGCTTTGAGAGGGTGTTAGATTCATGCAGGAGAGATCCTTCCATAAATACCAGCCATGGGGGACAAACGGGTCACCCATCTACAGAAGCAGCAAACCTCTGAATGTGGGTGCTAAGAGGCAGCATCAGAGGAAGGCCTTGCACTCCATGCTATGTTTGTTGGTTGGCCATTGCATGATGCAGTACTCTGTACTTTACAGACTGATGGTCTGATCCAGAAGACTTGTGTTCTTATGCTGGGGATTGAAGGACAATTATGCATGCCAAACAGATACTCTTCCACTCAACCACAGCCTCTTGCTTTTTATATTCTTTGTACACAGTTTTCACGTCCAACTGTAATTCTGCACCATTGGCACAAATAGACATTAATAATGCTGTATATTTAATGGCAGAAATTATATGTGAGGACACTATGCAAACAGGGTTGTTTTTTGTTTTTGTTTTTTGAGTTGTGAAAGACATGTAAAAGCCAAATGAGGATTTTCTAATTGCAAAAGCGGGACTGCAGAATGGGGTAGCCTTCCTAGTGTGTGTGTGACTGTGTGACTCTGAGGGTCTATACAATTCCCCCGTTTCTTTCTCACTTATATGCCCCAGTGCCGCACACTAACATTAGTCAATAATACATGTGATGGTCTTTTAATTGTCATGTTTCTTCCTCTACACTGACGTACCATTTAGAAATATTCTTCAGTACATGAACTGAATCCTCAAGACAGATAAGAGACGGGTTAACTTGAGGGTTTTTGTTTTTTGGGGGGTTTTTTTGGAGATCAGACGAACTATGCATGTATTCTGAGAACTAATTTATTGATGCAACGAGCTTTCAAATATGAAGTTCCCCTTCTCATTAAAGCTGAACCCCTGTATGCAAATCTAACTTGGGGAAATTAGAAAATTGGTTATACTTATGAAATAAAATATGCATGATTGATGCATCTAATATCCTGCCTTTGTAATATTCCCTATTATAGTTACTTTTTCATTCCCATCATTAATTAAAAATTAAGACAATAAAACAGTCAGCGAAGCAGTAACAAATCACAGTAGCATCTTGAATATCTAACGACACTGGCAGGGAAATTGAACATTAACAGCACTGACAGATAAGAACTGAGTTCAAAATACCTACCATCAGGCTTGCAGATGAGTTTTTTTTTCAAACTCGCTTTAGCAGAAAGATCACTTGGGAGATGGCACAGGATTGCAGTGTTTAATAACATTTTAATATAAAAATATTCCACTCCCCCCAGCCACAGCATTGTTTATCATCTCTGACTCAGAGGTCATTACAAGGTCTGATTCAGACAGGACTGAGCACCACCGTTCCTCCTGCACATGACAAGGGCTGAGTTGTCTCCAAAACAACAGTGCTGCAAACAAGCTTTTCCAATTCATTGGTTCCGCTCTGGTGCATTTTCCCATTCAACATTTATCAAAACAGTTCTTCACACCGAATGGGGCACTGCCATAGGATTTCTTGCTGCTAGAGTAAATAGCAAATAGATTATTCAATTATTCCACACAAGCAGAGCAAAGGAGAAATGGCAAATATTAAATAAGTTGATCGCTTTCCCCATTCCCTCGTTAAGATTTCAATGGCATTCTAAAGCCATTAGCCTTTCACATGGTGCCATTTTGCTGCCACAACTATGATTCTGACAAATATGTCATAGGTATGATAGATGAGCTTTTCTCTTTTTTTGGAGATGTTGATTATATGACCTGCTTAACTTGCTGTCCTCCATGCCCGTCATGTTAATAGATACTGGGTCGTGCAAATAAAGACAAATCCCCTGGACGAATAGCAGATGTCATTAATAATATAGCCGATCACAGAAGATGAATGCAAATCCTAACAAATCTTCAAGACAAACCAGTTTGAGATTATAAGGAATTTGTTTCCTTGTAATTATTTTTATCACCCATAGCATGGGAAATGGTTGAAAATGAAGCTTAGCTTCTGTGTTATGACATAGGTTTGACTTCTTGAAAGCTAATCTGGAAATATTGGCCTGCACATTAATTAGGGTTGGACAGATCCCCCCTATTATATTCAGTAAGCTTTCAGAATATGGACTGGGCCCAGTATCCTGCTCTATCTACCTTTCAGAGCTTTGTAGAATATGTCCATCTTTAATGGACCACAGAGCCTCTTCCACCAGGTGTTTGGTTGAGGCTGGGCTCATGGAGTACCAGGGAGTTTGATTAAGTCCCCCCTTCCCTGGTTCCTGGTTTAGATATTAGATCATCCTGGATCCATTGGTTAATCCACCCTGAATTATTCCATCCTTTATTTCTAGCTTGGCTTCTCTGGCTTCCCAGCCCATACTGATTCAGCTGCTTGTGAGAATGGGATAAGCTTTTACATTAATCTGCCATCTTGGTTTTATGTCCTTGTTTATATGTTTTTGTAATTGGGGATTTATTATTGTTGGGTTTTTAATTGACTGTTTTATGAATAGATGTTTTATTGCATGTTGTGAACCATTGTGAGTCAGCAAGTCCAAGAGTGGCAGTATATAAATATAATTATCTTTTCCCTCTTAATAAAACAGTAAGGGGTATTGGGGTGGGCTCAGTCCGTGATGGGGGGCAACAATTGGCCCCTTGGCCCCGGACTGACAAGTGGAGGGGCCAATCAGAAGGCGCAAAGCGCCTTCCGATTGGCCCCTAACCAGGACAGACCAAAATTCCATTCACCCAGCCCAGGTTGCCAGTCTGCTCCTGACCACTGCAGGGAGAGGAGGTCAGCAGGGCTGCCAAGGGGGATGAGAACACAGGCTGTGCCAGCCCTTTTTGCCCCAAGACTGTCCTAACTGTCATTTCCAACTGCAGATTGCCTCAGAACCCTGACAGAGCTGGCAGGAGGCTGGAGAGTCCGCTCTCTCCCCCTCCCTTGAGGCCTGCTGGGAAGGTGCCTCTGACAGGCAGCAGACTGCAGACACAGCCAACCCATGTTTCTTTCTTCTTTGCAACTCTCTGCAGATTTGAGGCCACTGCACAGCGTTATTCTGCATGAGAAACTGGATCTTTTGTCTCCTGTTTCATCTGCCCAACAACCCTGTGCAGTAGGCCTCAAGTCTTTCAATTCAATAACAACCTGTGTGGGAGGCCTTAAATGTTTCTTCTCTACCACAACCCTGTCCAAAGTAGCCCTTTCTGCCTGGGGGGCTGATCTTTATACTATGAAAATGAGCTGTAATTCCAGGAGCTCTCCAGGCCCCACCTGGAGGTTGGCTACCCCATGGTTGGAAATATTCCTGGAGGTTTGGAGGTGGGACAACATTGTACAATGCCTCAGAGTCCAGCCTTCAAAGTTTTTGCCTGCAGTTGGTAGGGAGTGGTGCAGACTAGCATCAGTCCTGTGAGTCTGGAAAGTGCAGCAAGATCTAAATAAATATTTACAGCCTGAAACTGTAAATAGAGAACAAGTAAATGGCTGGGGACACATGGTAACTGAAATGACATTTTGCCCTGGCAAATAACCTTGGCCTGCCAAATAAAAAAAAAACAGTCTAAAAAACCTTACTAAGGTCAAGACTGCTGTACACAGAGAGTCTTCCTCTTAGGGTTGCCAGCTTCCCTGTGAAGCACCCTACCCCACTCCCTCATGGGGAGTCTGCTATGGGAAGAGAAAGGGAAGACAATTGGAAAATGCTTTGAGACACTTGAGGCCTGCTGGGTCACTGCAGCCCATTCCCAGTTCTCTCACAACCCTACATACCTCACAGGTTGACTATTGTGGAGAGATGAATGGAAAAGGTATTTGTAAACCGCTTTGAGACTCCTTTGGGTAGTAAACAACAGGGTACAAAAATCCGTTCTTCTAAGAAGCAACCATGAAAGAAGCATGTGGGCACATAACATTTTATCAACTGAAAAAATAGAGAAGAAGGAACAGGGTGGACACCTGTGTACTGTGACTACCCCATGTGTATTAGGGCAGAGGGGCATTTCGGTGTCTGTGGCCTAATTCACACAAGAAGGAAAATGATGCAGAACTGGGAGGAATTGGTTGCCATGTAATCTTCCCCTAAGAAGAGTCTCCAGTCTGATTTTCCATCCACATATCTGAGGACGTGGCTCTGGAAAGCTCCTCTGTAACCACTATGCCAAAATTCCCAAAGGTCAGTCCTCTCCTACACTCAACGAACATTCCACACCACAGGTTCCTGATACCCATATCTCCACACCCATGCCCTCATTTGCCACCATGCCACCACAACCTCCCACACAACACACATGACAACCCCATGCCCTTAGAGACTGGACAACTCCTCCCCTTCCTCTTTCCATTGCTAAGCTCTAGCACCCGTTGTATTCTTGGATACAACGGGCTTTGCCCCTAGTAAATATATAATAAATTCTAAAACTGGCATATGAATAATTCATTATCCACAAATATTTTTGTTTCCTTCCTGGTAGTGCTTGTACATTAGTGATCATGATCACTGGAAAATACCAAATCATTTCATTAAGAACTCCTCCCCCACCCCCCCAAAAAATACTCCTATGTTTAGCATTACTATGTAGATGGAATCGTACGGGCTGGATCTAACCACGGAAAAAAGTCTATTCTGATGAACAATAGTCTTATAGTACAAAATTTGTTACAGTAATGAGGGGAACTGGATGGGACTCAATGGAAAAGCTGGCTGGATCCAACCCCATATCTAAAATTGGCTAAGGAACAATTCTTCCTCCCTCCCTCCCTTCACAAGTATTATAAATAATAGACAAACAATAAATATAAAAAGCAGCATAAAGTATCATTAAACTGCCAAAATGAATATTCATAATAGTTCTCAGACTAGAAGCAGGTAAAATATGGAGGCTCAAATAAAAACAAGGATAATTTTGTTTAGCTTGGTGCCTAAAAGTCAATAAGTACCAGGTGACCACAGGGGAACACATTCTAAAAAGGGAGCTGAGAATGGGCCTTGAAAGGGTCCCCTCCCCTGGCCCCCAGCCAGTCAGCTTAAGGTGGCTTTGGGCCGCAGCTCAATCAAGTGGGGTGGGCGAGATAGAAATCCTTAGCAGGCAGTCAGCAGGCCGAGAGGTCCTCATTAGCAGGCCCAGCCTAGCAGGCCAAGAGGCCCTCATTAGCAGGGTCAGCCTAGCAGGCCAAGAGGCCCTTGTTAGCAGGCATGGCCTAGCAGGCCAAGAGGCCCTCATTAGCAGGCCCTCCACCACGACCCTTCGCCAAGGGCCCTCTCCCCTTACCTGCTGCTGGCTCCAGGCATTGAGGCGCATCTGAGAGCAAAGTGGCTAGTGTCCAGGGAGGGAGGGTGGGACCTGCAGTGGCAGGGCCAATCAGGGCATCCTGATTGGCCCTATTCCAGCTTGGACAGCTGGACATGTTCCACCCTCCACGCTGTTTCACAAATATATAGAGGAGGAACCATGCATAAAGATGGTTTCAATCTACACATGCAAAGGTTGTTTGAAAAGTTGACTGAAGTGCACTATACTCTCCTTAGTCCATGTTGACTTACACAGTCTTGTTGGAATGGATGATGAAGCAACAGAGATAGGGTTTGTTGATTCATACAGTTATTGCTAAGGTGGCCATATCTCCCTGTATAGTACATGTCCTGCCTCAGTCCTTCTGGCTCTCACCACTACATAGTGAAGCAATGGGAACAAAACTGGGGGGAAATCAGCATTGACAAATATCTTTACACCACTTCCAGTATAAATCTAGAAGTAATATTGCTTCATCAGTGATCTGCTCTAGGATTCATCTGTAATTATATGGGCTTCAGTTTTGTCTGACTCCTAGAGCATCTCCCAAACACAGTGATGTAACCTCCTGGCTTGCACTGGAAGTGATATCACAGCATTGGTGTGATGCTTTTCACAGGACTCCACCTCTGTGTCTTCCAGCTGTTATCCTAGTTAGCACCCACCGTGATCTGTTGCCTATGAAAGATATACAAAGTTTGAGACAATTTTTTTTTAATTGCACCAGGAGTCACAACAGACTGCCTATATGTTTCCACTGCAACCATTGCAAAGGGACTCAAATGGTATTTGGGAGCTTAGGGAGGCTTTTTAACTGAGCAGGATCACCCAAATGGGCATTTCTATATATGTTTGTGCTGCAGGCCTAGGTCATGCTGCAGTAATAAGTAACAAACAATGCCATTCTAAATTTCAGTTGCTAGAGATGAGGCACATGGTCAGGGAATTAAACTCAGTTTGTTTGCATAAAGTCACTTGAAATTTATCTCCATTTTGTACTAGTGTCTTTAGATGCACCTTTTAAACAGCAAGCACTGGATATATTGCATTGCTTACTTTGTACCTGCACAGGTCTACAGGCATGCATTTGTGAGTACAAGGCCTCATTGCAATTAGGCACACAAAAATTAGTAAGCCACAGATCACAACAAAAATATCACAGGTTTCTTTTCCTCTTTAAAATATGTGCCTTTCAACGACTTATATGTGTAAAAAGCAGAGCTGAATTTGTTTGGATGCAATTGAACAGATTGCAAAATGATAAGAGCTCCAATTGGGACTGGTAAGCAAGACATGAACATTCTTGCCCTAAGGTCCTTTCAGGAAGCAGATTAAAAATCAAACAAATAAATGAATGCAATTGTGTTTTTGTTACTGATATACAGAGTTCAATTTATTTTGTTACAGAGAGAAAGTGGGAGGCATGAATCTCCAGATCCTTTGGGGATCCAGTAAGTACAGGGGTGTGTGTGAATATTACAGTCCAAGCAAAGCAGTCAGATAGCGGTGGTCAAGACTCACTGTTCCCAGACTAAGTCTTCAGGTTGGCAGGAGACTTTTATAGCCCCCCTCTCCCCCAAGTTTATATGAATGTTTAGGAGATCTCTAGCCACCTTTGGAAGTCGGGAACTAGGAAGAATGAAACACTGGACTTTGAGCTCAGCTGTTGCTCCCTACATGGCACAATCTTCTGTTTGTTCTGGCATCACAGCTAGCAAGAAGTTAAATAAGAAATAATTATTCCAAAGATGATTAAAAGAGGGAAGGAGAGGGAAACCCACTCATGTCCATTCCCAAGTGTTTTGCGATAAAGAAGAAGAAGAAGAGTTGGTTCTTATATGCCGCTTTTCTCTACCCGAAGGAGGCTCAAAGCGGCTTACAGTCACCTTCCCATTCCTCTCCCCACAACAGACACCCTGTGAGGTGGGTGAGGCTGAGAGAGCCCTGATATCACTGCTCGGTCAGAACAGCTTTATCAGTGCCGTGGCGAGCCCAAGGTCACCCAGCTTGGCTACATGTGGGGGAGTGCAGAATCGAACCCAGCATGCCAGATTAGAAGTCCGCACTCCTAACCACTACACCAAACTGGCTCTGAGTGGACAGATCAAATGGGGGGAGGGGTGCTGTACAAATTAGAAAGGAGAATTTAGTAAATATCCTTAGTATGTGAGAATTTTCTCCGGGTTTTATAAGGATATTAATACCCTGGAAATCTTTGAGTCGCTCATTGGGGCAACTGAGAGGACACTTTTGGAGGTTGCAGATTCTAGCTCCAGTGTCTCTTAGAAACAATGATTATCTTCACAAAGTCACGGTATAACTAGACCCCTTTGATTTCCACAGCCAAACAATTTTTATTTGTTGATAGTCTTTATAACAAATGGGACCAAAATCTTTATTCTTATAGGTATGGATGGAGTATTCTCTTTTTAATCAAGAGAATCACTTCACTGCAGACAAATTTCCCTCAGACCTTGAGTATTTTAGTTTCCACATAAGTATTGGAAGTGGGTAGATTGTACCTCCCTTCTCAATTATCTTTGCAGATAGAAACTGCAGAGAAGAAAATGCCTGCTCTACCTCTGGGTCACTGAAAGGAAGAAATTGCCTTGTTTTGTTTGGTGCTCTGTGGCTCACAGTACTCTCAAAATTGCATTGGGTTTAATTATTCAGATCAGGGTGCAAGCAGAGCTTTTTAAAAAGCCAGATTTGTTTTTTCCACTTTTCTATTCACCATACCTCTCTTTTTTCCTCACAGGCTGCACTAGTATGTTTGCTAGCACCGATGAAACAAATTTGAAGCTGAAATACGTTTCAGTTTCACCTTTTAATAGAGCAATTATGCTTTGTTTCTGAGATACATGCCTTAAAAAAAGTTTTAAACACATGCAGCCATTATACAGCAAACTGCAATGCTGAGTTCAGGGTTGCATAAAATGAACTAAATCAAGTGATGTCTAAACCTATCCCTTGAACACATGTGTCGGCCTTACAACAGATCAGAATGAATACTGAGACCATTATTGCCTACTTTAACTAGCAGTTCTCCAGAGTCCTGGGGGGGGGGGGTGTCATACCCTACCTGATCCTTTTAATTGTATATGCCAATGACTGACCCTGGGACTTCTGCATGCATAGGAGGAGGTGAACTACTGAGCAGAAGCCACATACACACACCCAGCTGTTTGTTTCTTCCCATTTATACCTGCTGACTAGTTAAACCTGCCTTTTTCTGTGGTGGTCTCCTTGTTGCTGTATAGTATGTCTAAACCTGTGTTACCCAAATTGCTGGACACGTGTCCTAAAACACGTATCTTTGAGCTTGTGGGGAATATTAGCTCAAATGCTGCGAGAGGGGGGTAACTTAGCGTTATCGGATCGTTACCTTTGTATACGAGGGTTTATTACGCCCGTGGGAACTCAAGGCAAACACAGATTTAAAGGTAAAATATTAATATAAGCTTTTATTGAAAGAAAAATAACAAAAGTACACACAAATAGCTAACACACATACAAGCAGTCATATAGAGAAGGGGGAGGAAGAGTGGAAGGCTTGATAGTTACCTGTCCGAGGAGTGGTGGGTCAGAGGAAGGAGCACGAACCAGCGTGGGAGGTCCCGGGTTGGAAGACACTCAGAGTGGCTGTGTGAAGCCACAGTTTTTATAGGATTTTGGGAAGGGGGCTATGTGACAAGGCTCAGGTAAGCATGTGCTGGAAGTTTCCAGGGTCCCCGGAGATTAGGACAATGCCTGGCCAAGTGGGGGGATGGCCGTAAATGGATTTGGATAAAGGTATTAATGGCTCTGAGGAAGAGAGCCATCAGGTCTAGCTGGCAGGGTGTGGGGAGGAAATATCCCCTGGCAGAGGGGCCAAGTGTGAAAAATGTTGCAAGACAAAAGATTTTCCTAGGAGCCTTTAGGCAAACAGGAGGAAGCCAGTCCACTCACTTAGAAATACAATGGGGGGGGGGTCGAGAGTAGGGCATGGAGGCACCTGGATTTCCAAACCAGTAGCTGAGAACAAGCCTGGGCTTGTCCTGTTTCCTAAGATGGAGTCTGCTCTGACATTGCCCTGCCAGAGTGACTTGGTCTGTCCTGTGTCTAGCTTGCTCCCAAGTCTAGACTGTCGTGCTGCGCTATTGGTTAAGGAGTACAGTGTGCCAAGGCATAAGGCAGGGATCCTGCCATGCGTAACACCTGTCAGGAAAATCATATCCATATAGTGTTTTTCACTCTGTCCAGAAGGCTGCCTCTCAGGTATGATTTAGGAAAATTTGTAATGCAGAAATGTTGACAACAGGTTATGGGTAGCAATCTAATACATTCTTTTAAATTAATTTTTTGGAACAGAAGTTTTTTACAATGCATACCATAATGTATTTTTGTTAGTCACCTTAACATACCAAGATAGCAAAAACCCTCTTACCTCCCATAGCCATCCATCAAGGGGGGTTGCCCTATAGTGTAGTGGAGCCAGAGTGCATTGATCTTAACCCAGCCTCAATAGATCTTGTGGTAGAGCTCTGTTTTACAGGCCCTGCAGAGCTGTGATAACTGCGTCAGGGTCTCCTGGAAGCTCATTCCACCATGTCGGGGCCAGGACTCAAAAGGCCCTAGCCAGAGTTAAGGCCAGGCATACTTCTCTGGGGCTAGAAACCTCTAACAGATTAGTACCCACTGAGCAAAGAGCTCAGTGGAGAGCATAGGGAGACAAGTGGTCCCTCAGATAGGCTGGGCCCAAGCTACAGATTGCATTAAAGGTCAAAACCATAACCTTGAACCTTATCCAGGCCGTGACTGTTAACCAATATAGCTGCCTCACATTGACTGGATATGGGTCCTACAAGGTATACCAGTGAGGACCCTAACAACTGCATTTTTCACCAGCTGGAGTTTCTGGGTCAAGGACAACAGTACACCAGCATAGAGCAAGTTACAGAAGTCCAGTCTAGAGATGACCATTGCGTGGATCACTCTGGCCAAGCAGTACAGAGGCAGATAGGTTGCTAAGTAGCCTAGCTTGGCAAAGATGGTAAAATGCCATGTGCAATGGGTCTCCACTGAATGGGAGGCATCCAGAATCATCCAAAATTCCTTGCTGTGGGTGAGATGCTGAGTTGCACCCCAGCAAATGTAGGGAGGTATGCTTCCCATCCTGCCCCTTTTCTGCTCAACCACAGGATCTCCATCTTAGAAGGGTTGAGTTTCAGGCAGCTGTGGTCTAACCATCCAAATATGGCTCCCAAAGATCTGGTGAATGTATCTGGGGAAGAGTCCAGATGGTTGCCCATGAGGAGATAGAGCTGGGTGTCAACTGTATATGTATGATACCCCAGCCCATAATTTCAGACCAGCTGTCTCAGGGGGTGAATAAATATAGTAGCATAGGGAAGAGTACCAAACCCTGTTGAGCTTTTAAAAGAAATCAAATCACTGCTGTAGACAGTCTTACAAAACTGGTATTATACTCTCTCATATACACACACGCCTTTCCCCCATTCTACCCTGCCCTCGACCCCCCTTACCTCTTGCTTCCCTGACCTCCTTCCTGGTCCCTACCCCTTCCCCTTTCCCCTCTCTCAGACACACACACACTAACTCCTTTCCTCCCCATTCCCCCCTGCCCTTGCCCCTTTTACCATTCACTTTCCTGACCTACTCCCTGGTCCCTTCTCCCTCCTCTGGACACACACCCAAGCTTCCTTCTCTCTCCCACCTCCCTTCCCCCTCTTCTTACCTCTTGTGGTGGCACTGGCCAGACCTGCTATGGTGCCTCCCAGGCCCATGGAGGTGGCATACCTGCCATCTCCGCGGCTGCCTCCTGACTAATGCCTGGCAGATTATGCACAAGTATAATACTGGTTTTGTAAGACTGTCTACAGCAGTGATTTGTTTTCTTTTAAAAGCTCAATGATCACTTTAAAAGGCATTTTGTAAATTAGACTTAATTTCTTAAAAACTATATTCCAGAGGTTTAATGATGATTTGACATAGATGATACATACAAACATGTCTCTACCAGTTAATGCGTGTGATTGGAAGTGCTGTTATAATACAGAACTGAGTTAAGCAATCAATAATGTATGAGTGTCAACTCCACTCTGAGAAATTCCTTAAAAAAATTTTGGGGGGGATGTGCTTGAGAGGATGAAGTTTAGGGTGGGGAGGGAGCTCCTTCACCCCCTGAAGCTACCATTTCTTCACAAGTAACTGATCTCTGTAGTGAAGAGATCAGATTCCAGGAGAATTCCCAGCAACACCTGGAACCTAAGGAATCTATGTTTGTATTCTGTAATCCACACAGAAAAGTGAAGCTCTTTTACACCCTAGAGCAGGGGTAGTCAAACTGCAGCCCTCCAGATGTCCATGGACTACAATTCCCAGAAGCCCCTGCCAGCATTCACTGGCAGGGGCTTCTGGGAATTGTGGTCCATGGACATCTGGAGGGCCGCAGTTTGACTACCCCTGCCCTAGAGACAGTCAGTACTTTGTAGTCTACTAGGTGTACTTCCTATTTCTCTTCTCCAGTAATGTCAGCACTGGGCCAAGAGTCCTTGCCTAGCAAGGCAAATCCAAATACATGCTAGACAGGAAAACCTTTTAATCATTTTTTTAAATTAGCTGCAGCAAAAACAAAAAACCACAGGGAACTCTTGGTCAATTAAACCCTGTGTAAAGAGCAGAGTGTTACATAGGATTTTATAGGTTTTTATGTCTACTTCAGAGGCACAGAGGCCCCTGGAGCAATACAATAATGCCACTCCAGTGTGATCTCCAGGACTACCCCCAAAGTCTCTAAGCCAGCCCTGGAGCCCCTGACATGGCATGGGGATCACTGAGTCAGTGCTTATCACTTCAAGTTCATAATAAACAAATAATTCTCCAAACAATTCTAAACTCCTGGTGAATGTTTGTACCAAGCTATCAGACATTATTCTACCAAGGATGTAAAGTTACAGTGAGCTAGAATCTTAGTCCAAAAATAATTCCTTAGCATATCTGGGAGGCACTCTATACACCATTTCATTGTAGGTGAAAAGTTTTATAGAAAACAGAATTTCTTAATACAGAAAGAGTGATCAGCCCAAAGCCAATTTCCAATAATTGTATGATCAAGGAGAGGGTTGTAATCATTTCCTTAAACACCACTCCATCAGTAGTATGCAGCTCACTGTATTTATGAGACTTTTAACTGCCTTCAGTAAACTTCTGAAACCACACTCAGTTCTGCCACTTAGAGCTTGGTCACAATTAACCACATTTATTCTTGTTTTTTCCCCCAGATCTTCTTTTATTCAATTCTCTCGCTCTTTTAATAAGGGAAGAGCCCCCTATTTCTCCAGTGTTCCACATACAACTTTGTCTTTACAAAATGTTGTGAGTTTTTAGCTTACCAGGTGCTATGGGATCTCAAATTAACCCTGTTTAACTCTGGAGCGATGTGTCTTTCTCTGATCCTACTCTTCAATAGCACGGTCTGGCATTGTGTTGGACTGCATAAATGTGGGATCAGCAAAACACAAAAGCCAAGCTGTCGTGTGGGATGTGAACCTGCTTAAACTTCCCCAGAGGTGACAGTGACATGGTTGGTGATACACTACCCTGACAGTTAAGATGTAATCTGAAGTAATTGTAGGGATCTCAGTGTCTACCCTATGCTGGGTTGTAATTAGATGCAAGATTATATTCCTGTCACAGTGTCTGCTGTTGCTGAATTTCTTTGTCACTGTTTGGTTTCAACTGATAGTAGCTGATACTGAATTTTAATTACTTTCACGGTATCTTGGGTCAGGAAAAAAATAATCGCAATAATGCACTAAAGCCACATAAACCACCACTGCTTTTTAATTTTTTTTTAAGATTCCTAGGGAGGTCTTTGTCCCTGCTATTTTGTTTCTGTCTAAATGCCAATTGTTTTAAAAAGCTGATTCCAGGGTGTAAACTGCATGGAGCTTTTATTCCAATCCCAGGTCGATTCAGTCCCTGCTGTCTACAAAGAATGCGATTTCCATTTTGATTTGGGGCAATTTAAATTTTCTTTCTGCAGCAAGGATTGATCTGCAGTGACCCAACCTTTATTGTGCAATACCTTAGAGTGCTTTTAATGCTCAATATTCTTTAAAAAATCAAATTGAGAAAGCAGGCTGTTTGAATCTGGGCTTTGCTCTGTGGTAGAGAACCCCTGATTGGCCAAAGCTGGCCATGTGACAAGCTTGCCTTAAAGGAGAGGCCCTAATTTCTCTCAACTTCTGTTGGTCTTGTTTTTCCCCCCCTCCTCTGCCTTCTTCGATACTCTCCCCCCCCTCCAAGAAAAGAAAGAGGCTCCCTGCTTGGCTGCTCTCCCCCCTTTCAAGAAAAAAAGAAAGAGGCTTGGCTCCGCCCCCCCTTCTGAGCCTCCCTAACCACATGCAGAACACTTTCCTGTTTCAATGGGGAGGGGGAGGAAGAGGAAGACCCGAGTTCAAATTGATCTGAATTCAACAGGACTGACAATGGAATAAACAAAGTAAGTGCAGACTCTGTCTAGGGCAGAGTCTGCACTTACTTTCTTTATTCCATTGTCAATCCTGTTGAATTCAGATCGCTTTGAACTCGATTCTTCCTCTCCCCCCCCCCCACATTGAAACAGGAAAGTCTTCTGCACGTGGTTAGGGAGGCTCAGAAGGGGGGGCAAATGTAGACTCTTTCTTTGTTTTCTTGAAGGGGGGGAGAGGAGCCAAGCAGGGAGCCTCTTTCTTTTCTTGGAGGGGAGGGGGAGAGGATCGAAAAAGACAGAGGAGGGAGGAAGAATCCAGGACCGACAGAAATTGAGAGAAATTAGGGGCTTCTCCTTTAAGGCAAGTGTGTCACATGACCAGGTGTAGCCTATCAGAGGTTCTCTACCACAGAGCTTTCTTTCCCAAATGGATATTGAGGATTAAAAGCAGTCTTAGATATCGCACAATAAAGGTAGGGTCACATCGGATCAATCCTTCTTGCTGCAGAAGGAAATTTTAAATCGCCCAAAATCCAAACGGAAATCGCATTCTGTGTAGAGGGCAGGGACTGAATCGATCTGGGCTTATAGCTCCGTGCAGTTTACACATAGGTTTCTTATTTATAGAGGGATATTTAAATCCTGTGTATACTGTGAACTGTAAGGATTCATAATATACTTGGCTCTTAGTGGAAAGAAAGTATAGTTTTACAAGAGTTACTTACTAATTCAAAATTGTGATACTCCAGACCAGGGCTCCCAACCTTTATGAGTGTATGGGAACCTTTGGAATTCTGACACAGGGTGGTGGGCTCAACTACAAAATAGCTGCCATGGGAGCCAGTCAACCGCCCACCCACCCACCCACCCACCCACCGAGAGAGAGAGAGAGAGAGAGAGAGAGAGAGAGACCGACCAAGTGCAGGTGGAAACAGGATAATAAAACAGCTGACACCAAAATAGTGCTCTTTTAATTTGCACAGCCAGTCAGTTCTCCAATGGCCAATCAGAAGTGCTACTAGACAGGAAGCCCACCTGGTCCCACCCACTTTTTACAAACATTTGGCAGGCACCAGGGAAGGTGTTGGCAGATATGAAAGTGCCCCCCCCACCATACCATGTTGCAGACACTATTGCCAGGCAGTGGTTAAGAGGACAGATGTTTATGTTATAACAGGACCTGGCATCTTTACTGAGAGTTAGGTTTTATTACAAAGTTGACTACTACTGGCAGTAAAGGCTTCACTTTTATGGGCACAAATAATTTGTCATGATCTGCAAGTACTATTTTGTTAAAAACATAACTGGATTGTGTATTACAAATGGCAGCAAGGAAACTCAAACACTCAAAAGATACCTTCATTTTTTATGAAGCACTTGGACATGTTCTGAATTGTATTTTTGCATGCAAATGTTCATGGTTCAATTTCCTGCTGCTATCTCTTTCCCATTTATTTGAGAGAGAAAAATAACTAGAGCCCCGCCCCCTGTTGTTTTGTTATTGTTGTGGGGAAAGGGAAGATATGTTCCTATCTTCTAATGTAAGCATGGTGACAAGATGTTCTCACAGAAATTATGGTAGGTACACAACCAGACTTGTGCTACTGATTCCAATTATATCAATGAAGAAACACTTGAAATTATATTCAATTTTAACAATGATATTGAGCATATGACTTTAGAGGAAATGAGTCTTGCAAACAGGCCAGATTTTCAACCATGTTTTTTTATGGAAATCCCAGCATTGCTAGCACTCAGACATACAGGAGCTAGAAAATTGATTCAAAGATCCAAAGAGAGCTTTAACATTATAATTCCACAACTCCTTTCCTGAAATGGGGGAGGGGTAATGAAATTTGTAAATATCATTGTCTAAAGCAAAATTGGTTCAGGAACTAGATTAACCCTGAAAGCTACCCATTGCTGCTTCCATTTAGGACAGCGATCTTAGGGTCTGGACCCACTTTTCAACTGTATTATAGTGCATATTTTAATGCAACTTGTCTTCCTAGAAACTCATGGCAATATGCATCATTTTCTATTTTATCCTTAAAGCAACCCTGTGGGGCAATGTTATGGTTTGAGAGACTGACTGATCCAAATTTACTGAGTAAGCTTCATTGCAGAGTGAAGATTTCAACTTGGTTCTCCCAGATCCTACTTTGACACTCTGGCCAATAAACCATGTTGGTCTTTGTCAGATTTGCTTTGTGGTGATATCCTAAACAATCAAATAAATGCAAAGCACGTTTCATTGTAGTGTAATATGGCCTACATGCAGCATCAATATCTGTCTTTATGAGGGCAAGTATTTTCAACAGGGAAAAAAAATTTAAAAGCAAAGATCCATGTTGTGTATTTACCAGTATTTCATCTGAAGATCAATAACCTGAAAATAAAACCTTATTCACTGTCCTGTCATCTCTGAGCTGTGCATTTCCTTGGCTATTGCTGTGACACTTTTAATGACAACCATATAAAGGAAACTTTACTTCCATTGCAGACCAGGTGAGAAACATAATTCATCCCCGATTGCTTCCACAACACTGGCCAGTACAGCCATTTTTCATTCCAAATACAGAGAGGACACAGGAAGTATTCCTTTTACACAATGCTTTTACCACTCACAGGGCAAACAAAGTCAGCACAATTCAAAAAACAATCATTTGATGAGCCCTAAACATGGAGATGAAGTGAGCAGTTTTTACCATCCTCCATTTTCATAAGGTGCTGAAAGAAGAAGGCCTTGGTTTTCTGGAAGGGAATGGGAAGTCTCTGGGGAGGGATGAAGTGATGGTGGGAGAAAAAAAAACTTCCACTGTTGGGCCTTTAAAGTGAATGATGTTGAAGAGTTATCTTCTCTTTGGATATGCAGAATAGGAAAAGTTGAGCAAGACACAAATGTCAACCTGGTTATTTTTTTGGGGGGGGGGATCCTGGGAAAAGTGGATTTTGAGAGAGAGAGGGACCTCATCAGTGTTTATTGCCAGATAATATCAACGAAGGCAATCTTTTTCACCAGGAGAACCAATCTTTGTAGCCTGGAGATCAGTGCCAATTCTATGAGAATACCAAGCTCCACCTAGAACAGATTTTCTCAACCACGGATTTGTGAAATTTGTTAAACATTTATTGTGCGGTATGACCATATATGGCCATGCGGCCCTCCCACTTCTCTCAAAATGGAGTGTTATGGGAAGGGAAGGGGTCCTGAGTGGGCCGGCACACAGCTTTGCTTTCCAGCCTGCCGTATAAGATAAAAGGCAGGGTATAAATAAAATGTCTGAAGACAAATCCAAAGTCAGTTTTGAATGGTTAAGTCTGTTAAATTAGTTAACTCCTACCCATTTGGAAAACTGTTCCAGGGTTATCAACAAACCCCATGGTTTCACAAAACCCTGTTTGAAAAAGCCTGACATAGACAGTACCAGAAAATTAAGTCTCCCTACCAATAGTCAGAAGTGATACAGCCAATTCTTCTCCTTCTAAGACTCTATCATCTCATTCTGTTACTCATCAGAACTTGAAAACCATAATTTAGGTGCTTCTTTTGCCACACACAGCCAGCAGCTGACAACAGACCGGAGTCTGGATGAGTGGGCACTCTCAGAATGACAGTGATGTGTTCTATCACTTCCTGGGAAAAAACATAGTATTTCTGGCAATTCCTAGAAAGCCATGACATCACTTCTGAGTAAATTCAGAATGCAGTGCTATCATTCTGACAATGATTTTTTAAGGTTTCTCCTCCTGGCTGATAGAATGGCAGCAATCAGTGGGGGTTATAGTGGGAGGTTCCCTTCCATAGTGGGAGACTTGGAAACCCAAGGGCTCACAGTGGTGCATCCCTCAAGAGGATATTGAACCTAAAGACATTCCCTTGTATTTTGCACTGTTAAGGAACTGGCGATCTGGGGACTTGGCCTAAGATTATATGACCTTAGTTTTGTTCTGAAACAAGGCTGAAGCAGTTAATTACTCTTCGTGTTAATGTGGTTTTAAACTATTCCTAATTTCTGGTAGTCTTATCTGCAGACCCAGAAATATACTGTGTGTGAACTTAATCTGATTATGTACACTCATGGGCCAATTTGAAGTTTCCCTATCTCATCTCTTCTTATATTAATAGTGCAGACTTGAGTCTGGTCACCTGGCAACAGTGAGGACTTCAGGCACATTCATCCTGAAGCAAAAACTGCACACGGAGATGGAGATTAGCAGCAGTAAAATGGAATAAGGCTACTGCAATCTTCTGACCATAGCAATTGCTTCACCCAACTTCCTGATTAGGCAGGTCCTCTCTGTTAAAAGGAGCCAAGAACAATTTATTATTTACTGTGCTTTCAGATTGTCACGTGCTATGAATGTCTACAAGTATTTGAATTTACTGAGCATTTCAACTGTTCCACTGGAGCTAGGTGAAAGATATGAATGGGCTTACCTTTAAGAGTATTCAGGTGGGTAACGATGTAGGTCATATGCAGCAGAACAAAGCCTGAGTCCAGCGGCACTTTTAAAATCAAAGGAACTGTATACAAGATATAAGCTTTTGTGTACATGCACAGTTCTTCATATACAGTGAAACAGGATTTGCTCAACCATTAAATAGGGGAGGAGTTAGTTTCCAAGAAGGGTTGGTTAGAGTCAAGATGCATTATTAACTACATGATTATAGCTGGATTAAGGCAGTTGATGAGATCAGTGAATGGCAATAAATCAGCATACAGATGCAATAGTTAAACAGATTTGAAAATGAAGTTTGATCCAGTGACACCTGCAAATCCACCAAAGTTCCATTCTTAGTACAAGCGAAAACTGAAAGATGCCAAGCATGGAGATGCAAATGCATTGAAACAGTTTTTTTCAAATGTTACATATAGGTTAGGAGGGCTAGTTGCTAGGAAGGGTTAATTAGAATCACACTGCATAAGTAACAGAGCAATAAATACAGATGCAGGGGTAGTCAACCTGTAGTCTTCCAGATGTCCATGGGCTACAATTCCCATGAGCCCTTGCCAGCATTTGCTGGCAGGAGCTCATGGGAATTGTAGTCCATAAACATCTGGAGGACCACAGGTTGACTACCCCTGGATTAGAGTATCTCCCCTGTTCTCAGACCAGAGAAATACATTCCAATCAAACCTTCCAAATTACTTCTCAATCTACTATTTATTATGTCACAGCACAATCTGTTATTCTAATCAATTATTCCAAATAAGAAATAAAGAAAAGATATTCCCTTCTGAGGGATGATTAATAATGCAGATATAAGGGTTGAATGCGGTTAGCATATGAGATAGGGAACCAATATCCCTGTTATGTCCTGGGGATCCCATTGTTTTAAGTGTTATTGTAATTTACTACCAGCAGCCGGTTCAAGGTTGACTCAGCCTTCCATCCTTCCGAGGTCAGTAAAATGAGTACCCAGCTTGCTGGGGGGTAAACGGTAATGACTGGGGAAGGCACTGGCAAATCACCCCATATTGAGTCTGCCATGAAAACGCTAGTGGGCATCACCCCAAGGGTCAGATGTGACCCGTTGCTTGCACAGGGGATAGCTTTACCTTTTTTACTCAGCAATTTCCAATTTGTTCCTCAAGTTCCTTTGTAATAAATCAGTTATTTTGAGATTGCCCATTGAATGCCCAGGAAGGTTGAAGTGTTCTTCTGCAGGTTTTGCAGTGCTGTGATTCTTGGTCCTATTTGTGTCCATTTACCATTTGGTGGAGAGTTTGACCTGTTTGCCCTATGTAGAGAATGGAAGGGCACCATTGGCTTTTAATTATATGTACAATGTTAGAAGATGAACATGTAAATAAGCTTGAAATAGTTGATACTGTATCGTTGATACTGTTGGATCCAGTGATTGTGTTGTCTGGTTGTATTGTGCTGTCTGGTCAGCTTGGTGTAGTAGTTAGGAATGGCAGCTTCTAACCTAGGTGTAAACTGCACAGAGCTTTTATTCCAAGCCCAGATCGATTAAATCCCTGCCCTCTAAACAGAATGCGATTTCCGTTTGGATTTGGGGCGATTAAAAATTTCCTTCTGCAGCAAGAAGGATTGATCCGAAGTGACCCTACCTTTATTGTGCGATATCTTAGAGTGCATTTAAGCCTCAATATTTAAAGGCTGTTTTGAATCTAGGCTCTCCTCCGTGGTAGAGGACCTGTGATTGGCCACAGGTGGTCATGTGACAAACTTGTCTTAAAGTAGAAGCCCCTAATTTCTCTCAATTTCTGTCGGTCCTAGATTTTTTCTCCCTTCTCTGCTTTTTTCGATCCTCTCCCACCCACCCACCCCCTCCCAAAAAAGAAAGAGGTTCCCTGCTTGGCTTGTCCCCCCCCCCCTTCAAGAAAAGAAAGAGGCTTGGCTCCCCCTCCTTTCTGAGCCTCCCTAACCACGTGCAGAAAAATTTCCTGTTTCAATGGGGAGGGGGGGGAAGAGGAAGATCTGAGTTCAAAGCAATATGAATTCAACAGGATTGACAGTGGAATAAACAAAGTAAGTGCAGACTCTGCTCTAGTGAGCCGGGTTTGCTCTTCTACATGCAGCCAGCTGGGTGACCCTGGGCTTGTCACTGCACTGATAAAGCTGTTCTGACTGAGCAGTAATATCAGAGCTCTTTCAGCCTTACCTACCTCACAGGGTGTCTGTTGTGGGGAAAGGAAATGGAAAGCAATTGTATGAGTCTCCTTCCGGTACAGAAAAGCAGCATATAAAAACCAACTCTTCTACTTCTTCCAAGATAAAAGGATATATGAGATGACACGATCGAAATAAGTCAATGGGAGGGGTTGGCCCCATCCTTAAAAGAAAAAGTAGACCAGTCACACCTGGGCCCATACTAAATTTTACCCCTGGAGCTAGGGCAGGGGTAGTCAAACTGCGGCTCTCCAGATGTCCATGGACTACAATTCCCAGGAGCCCTTGCCAGCATTCGCTGGCGAATGCTGGCAAGGGCTCCTGGGAATTGTAGTCCATGGACATCTGGAGGGCCGCAGTTTGACTACCCCTGAGCTAGGGGATTCATTTGTTTCTAGGTGAAGCACAACTTATAGTAAAATATGTTGCATTCAGTGACTGAATCTCTCTTTCCAGAGAATTTCCGGTGTGTGAAAAATACATTTCCCTGGATAAGGTTGTCAGTAATTCCTAGGGACTGTGGGGGATGGAGTTTGGGAATGGGGGAGGAACTCAGAACCAGCTTGGTGTAGTGGTTAAGAGTAGCAGCCTTTAATCTGGATAACTGGGTTTGATTCCCTGCTCCTCCACATGCAGCTAGCTGGTTGACCAGTCACAGTTCTCAGAGCTCTCTCAGGCTTACCTACCTTCTGATATCTTAAGTGGGGAGAGGAAGGGTAGGCAATTGCAAGCCCTTTGAGTAGTAAAAGTGGGATACAAAAACCAGCTCTTCTTTAGCAGGAAGTCTTCCCTCAAAAGCTGTCATTTCCTCCATTAGCAATGATATTTATAGTCTGGAGATCATTTGCAATTCCCAGAGAACTGCAGCTCCTACTTGGAGCTTGTCAACCCTAATTTCCATAGATTCAAGTGGGTACCCATGTTGGTCTGAAGTAGCACAACAAAAATGGTCTTAAAGGTGCTATTGGACCCTAGTTTCCATAGTACATTAAGACAGCCTTGCTTCCAAATAAGTACGGTGGCTACAACACAGAAACACAATTGCAAGTGAGGGGCAGGAGAAGGGTTTTTCTGTGTTACAGAAAATTTCTGAGAACTTGTATTTCTAACAATTCAGTAGCACTTTTAATTTGAAGGATACTTGTTCCCAAGCAAACTCCAGTAATTGCATCTGGGGTTTACATCCAAGAAAGCTGGCTTCAGGTAAAATATGTGTTATTTCTAAGAAAGCATCAGGTAAAAGCTGATATTTAAGTGTCATTTTATAATTAGCAATGAATAAAGAAAATGCAAAATTGTCTGCTCTGATGGGCTAATTTTCTTCACTCTTACAAGACATATTGTCAGATACGCAATCCTCTTTTTATATTGAGCCTATGATTTTTCTGTATTGATTTTATGAAGTAAGTGCACATAAATCATGGCCATGAGTGTTGGGAAGGGCTGTTGGCCATTTAATTAATTTCAGTTCAATAGGTGTTGACCTTCTCCTATCACCTCATTCCTGACTGACTTCCTTGGAGACTTCAGTGAAAACACCTGAGGCCAAGTTTATCAAGTAGGGCTATGTCTCTTAGAAAGAACAACATGCCATTAACTGACTCAAAAGGGGTGACAGGAAGATCAATTTTTGCTGAGGTTGCCTTATCAGTTGTCCACAACTGCATTAGCATTGCTTCATTGTGATCTTGTCATTAGTGTTGTTCTGGCCACCTGTGCAATGATGCAGTGGTTGTAAATGGAGAGAAGGGCCTGCCTCCAATGCAAAAGGAGAACAGGAACAAAGCAGGTCTGGTTCATTGGGAAAGAAGAGAGGCAGCAGCAGATGTTTGTTCTGATGTGAAGACATGTAGTTCATATCGATTAAGCACGACAAGCAAAAACAAGGCGATGTGACCTTCTAAAGCTGAGCGGCAAACATCTCACTTCAATGCAAATAACAGCAGGTGTACAGCAGAAGCTCAGTTTGGCTTTGGAATTTAATGACTCCGGCACCTTCAGTTTCACTCCTGTCCACCACTTACTTAAGTTGCTGCACTTAGAAATGAAATAAATCAGGGGAGAAATAGCCCAATCCACAACCTGGCTCAGTTTACATCCCAGAATTCACTTTGTTTGGTCCCTTTCACTGAGATGGGTTAAGGTTTAATTTATTATTTTACTTATTTGTTACTTGTATACCACTGCTAATGTACACAATCCACTCACCAGTGAGTGGTGACTCCCCACCCCCCTTTGAAAGTTACTGTGAGCATTTCACAAGAATTCCATGATGATTTTGGGTAATCTTTTTTTTTTTTTACCTGGGGCCAATTGGAGGCTTTTAGTATTGGTCTGAAAGAAGGTAGATTGCCCAGTTGTTTATGGTTGTGCTTCAAAATTATAACTCCTACAGTGTCATTTAGATAGTTGGTAATGACTCACAAGATAAAAATCTTCTAGCACTCCTTGGGAGAGAGGTCAAATCACAGTGTAAAGTTCTTTACATCCTTTAAAAACCTTTACTTCACACAATGCATATCACCGTTTGCAGCCATCAACATGAGTGGCAAGTACTTCATGTTACCAGCCAGTAACATCCCAAGCGTTATTGTATGGATCAGGCCTAACTCAAGTGACATCAAAGTACTTCAATTTAACTGGTTTAGATGTCTATCCAGTATATTTTACCCGACCTTTTCTTCAAAGTACTCAGGGTAGCATACATAATTCTTCCAACTCCATTTTCTTTTCACAACAGCCTTGTGTGATTGTTTAGGGTGAGAGAGAGATTTGTCCAAGGTTACCCAATGAGCTTCATGGAAGAAAGGGATTTGGACCTAGGCTTCCTACATCCTACACTGACATTTTTAGCCAACATTGGAAACAGCACTGGCATCGATTACACAATAGTTGTGAGAGTAAACATAAATAATATTGAACATTAAAATGGTGATATAAATGATTGATTGTGTAGTTACAATAGTGGTATATGAGGGCTCCTTTATAAGACATGGCTTGGAATGTAACTTTATTGCAATGTAAAAAACAAAATTGTATCTAATTATTTAGCAACAAAAATTCCCAATAAATGCTTCGGTATTTCATTCAGTTTTGAAAGTTTCTCCCTCAGAAGATATAAGGCTAAAGTCTGTATATATGAAATCCTGTTCTAGAAAAGTCTGGAAATGGTTTTGTTTTGTTACACTGCTCTCCCCCAGCATGCCAGAATTCAGCAACCCAGACCACATAGGATAGAATGGTGAGGACATTTCCCTTTATGTCTCAGACCAGCTGAGGGGGGATTTGCTTACTATGACAGCCAGAAACATCTATACCTGAAAAATGCAAGCACTGTTTATTTTTATTGTGAATTGTATGTTGTCCACAACCCAAAGGGCTCATAAAGCTCTCCACACACAATTGGGCTTTTGGAATGCTAATATGTGCTCATATCAACAATACCCCTCTGAAGTTGGGGGAAAGTGGACTTTTGGTAGTAGGAAAATAAAGAGAGAGGTTTGTAACAAACATTTTGATGTTGTGGTGATTGGCCTGCCTGGTGTGAAGGTTGTGGACATCACATGCTGCCTAGACACAGTAACTGATAGTGCTGGGGAGGAGTCAACCGTTATGGTGCGTACAGGTACCAGTGCCATTGGGAAATGTAATTGTGCGGTCCTGGAGGAAAAACAAAATTAGGTTACTAGGCAGAAAGGCCAGGACATCAGAGACAGCATTCACAGAATTGCTACTAGTTCCACATGAGA
This sequence comes from Paroedura picta, assembly GCF_049243985.1. Lineage (NCBI taxonomy): Eukaryota > Metazoa > Chordata > Lepidosauria > Squamata > Gekkonidae > Paroedura > Paroedura picta. The sequence continues at coordinate 62,117,024 of NC_135373.1, read as the reverse complement.
GGCCAAGTAAGGCACACACCCGGGATCTCAATGTAAGTAAAGAAAGTGCTGGGAGGAAAGGTTTAGATTTGTTAGGTATGAAAAGTTTCTGGGACAAGCCAAACCTTTACAAAAAAAGAGGGGTTTCACTTGAATCAAAATGGAACCAAGCTGTTAGTAAATAATATCAAAAAAGATGACAAAGCAGTAGCATATTAGATTTTGGCATTTTGGCAGTGAAGGTAGGATGGTGCAAAAGGGCCATGTGTGACAACAAGGATACTGAGAATGAAGGTTACTGCCCAGATGTCTATATTCCAACATTAGAAGACTCTGTGTCAAGATGGGGGAGCTGGAGTGACTGGTTCTAAATCATAGAATCATAGAATCATTGAATCATAGAGTTGGAAGGGGCCATACAGGCCATCTAGTCCAACCCCCTGCTCAACGCAGGATTAGCGCTAAGCATCCTAAAGCATCCAAGAAAAGTGTGTATCTAACCTTTGCTTGAAGACTGCCAGTGAGGGGGAGCTCACCACCTCCTTAGGCAGCCTATTCCACTGCTGAACTACTCTGACTGTGAAAATTTTTTTCCTGTTATCTAGCCTATATCGTTGTACTTGAAGTTTAAACCCATTACTGCGTGTCCTCTCCTCTGCAGCCAACAGAAACAGCATCCTGCCCTCCTCCAAGTGACAACCTTTCAAATACTTAAAGAGGGCTATCATGTCCCCTCTCAACCTCCTTTTCTCCAGGCTGAACATTCCCAAGTCCCTCAACCTATCTTCATAGGGCTTGGTCCCTTGGCCCCAGATCATCCTCGTCGCTCTCCTCTGTACCCTTTCAATTTTATCTACGTCCTTCTTGAAGTGAGGCCTCCAGAACTGCACACAGTACTCCAAGTGTGGTCTGACCAGTGCCGTATACAATGGGACTATGACATCTTGTGATTTTGATGCGATGTCTCTGTTGATACATCCCAAAATGGCATTTGCCTTTTTTACCGCTGCATCACACTGCCTGCTCATGTTTAGTTTACAATCCACAAGTACCCTAAGGTCTCGTTCACACACAGTGTTACCTAGAAGCGTATCCCCCATCCAGTAGGCATGCTTTTCATTTTTCTGACCTAGATGCAGAACTTTACACTTATCTTTATTAAATTGCATCTTGCTCTCATTTGCCCATTTTTCCATTGTGTTCAGATCTCGTTGAACTCTGTCTCTATCTTCCGGAGTATTTGCTAGTCCTCCCAATTTGGTGTCATCTGCAAACTAGATGAGTAGTCCCTCCACCCCCTCATCTAGATCATTAATAAATATGTTAAAAAGTACCGGGCCAAGCACCGAGCCCTGAGGTACCCCGCTACTCACCTCTCTCCAGTCTGATGAAACACCATTGACAACAACTCTTTGAGTGCGGTTCTCTAACCAATTCCCTATCCACCTGACTATCTGAAAATCCAGATTGCAGTCCTTCAATTTATCCATCAGAACATCATGGGGAACCTTGTCAAAAGCTTTACTAAAATCCAAGTAAATGACATCAACCGAATTTCCCCGATCCAGCAAACCTGTTACTTGGTCAAAAAAGGAAACCAGGTTGGTCTGGCAGGACCTGTTGGAGACAAATCCATGCTGACTTCCTTGGATCACCAAATTGTCCTCCAGATGTTTGCAGATCACTCCCTTTAATATCTGCTCCATTATCTTCCCCACAACAGAGGTCAGACTCACTGGTCTGTAGTTTCCCGGGTCATCCTTCCTCCCTTTTTTGAAGATCGGAATAACATTTGCTCTCTTCCAGTCCTCTGGGACATCTCCAGTCCTTAAAGAGGTTCTGAAGATGATGGACAAGGGCTGTGCAAGTTCTCTGGAAAGTTCTTTGAGTACTCTCGGGTGCATTTCATCCGGACCAGGGGATTTAAACTCATCCAGTGCAGCTAAATGCCTCTCGACAACCTCTCTATCCATGTTAACCTGCCACCCAGACACTGTCCTTTGGCTATTGCCATCTCTAGATGTGCCTAAACTCTAGATGTGCCTAAATCACGATTTAGATATAGTAGGTATCTCAGAAGCATGGTGGAATGGAGAAAATATATGTGATATACAGGGCTTTTCTGCTCAGTGGCCAAAATGGCAAGATGCCTCCCACCTGCAATAGGGTGGCAATGACTCCCCCCTACACCATAAAGCCTCCTTGCCACATCTTTGCCTCCCCACATGCTGCACAAGCAGAAAACACAAAAACAAAACCATGTCCAGCCAGCGGAGGGCACAGCAAAGGTGGCAGACCCCCTCCCCCCCCCCGCTGCAATTGCAAACAGCATAATTCTCTTTTTAGGTGTTCTTACCTAAGTGCAATGAGCCTCTTGTGGCGCAGAGTGGTAAGGCAGCCGTCTGAAAGCTTTGCCCATGAGGCTGGGAGTTCAATCCCAGCAGCCGGCTCAAGGTTGACTCAGCCTTCCATCCTTCCGAGGTCGGTAAAATGAGTACCCAGCACTGCCAAACCACCCCGTATTGAGTCTGCCATGAAAACGCTGGAGGGCGTCACCCCAAGGGTCAGACATGACCCGGTGCTTGCACAGGGGATACCTTTACCTTACCTAAGTGCATCCTTCCCATCCTCTTCGGTCCACAGACCCCCATCCCTTCTGCCACTTTCCCCCACAGCCCACTGCTCCACCAGTCCACGCCAGTGCAATGTCGCCCTAGATGTCTTCCCTCCCCAGCAAGTCATACGCTGGGCTCTATGCGGGCAACGTGGAGGCAGCTTCCAGCATTTGAAGTACTCAGAGAGGGAGGGAAGGCATCCAGGGCAACTGTGCACTGGCATGGACTGTCATGGACTGATGGAGCAGCGGGGGGAGGGGGGGAGAGAGCAACAGAAGGGACATGGGTCTGTGGACTGAAGAAGACGGAAAAGATGCACTTAGGTAGGAAAACCTAAAATGAGATTTATGCTGCTTGCAATGGTGGGGGGATCTGCCGCCTTTGCTGGGCAGGGAATGGAGGGAGGAGGGATGGAGCAAGAGAATATGCCGCCTGCCTTTGGGGGCTGGGAGGCTATATACCTGGTGTGCGGAAATGCCCACAGTAATCGCTGGGTATCAGTTCTATAGGCAGGACAGAGGAGAGTGGGCTGGGGGAAGTGTTGCATTGTGCATTAAAGAGGGCACAGAATATCAGGGGAATGAGCCCCTTTGTGAGAAACAATATGATGGAAATACTGGACCCTAAGGTTTATTTGAAATAGGAGTATACTATAGCTTACCTGATCAAACCTTTCAGGCTGACCTTGAGATGGAAGAAGAAGAAGGAAGAAGAAAGAAGAAAGAAGAAGGAAGGAGGAAGGAGGAAGAAGAAGGAAGAAGAAGAAGAGTTGGTTCTTATATGCTGCTTTTCTCTACCTGAAGGCATCTCATAGTGGCTTACAATCAACTTCCCTTTCCTCTCCCCACAACAGACTGTGAGGTAGGTGAGGCTTAGGGAGCCCTGAGATTACTGCTCAGTTAGAATAGCTTTATCAGTGCTGTGGTGAACTCAAGGTCACCTAGCTGTCTGCATGTGGGGGAGCGGGGAATCAAACCTGGCTTGCCAGATTAGAAGTCCATGCTCCTAACCACTAAATCAAGCTGGCTCAGGTAACTAAAGCGGATAATGTTAAGTTACCGGGTTATTCAACTGTTCTTTCTTTGACTGTGCAAACATGTGCTTGTCATGCTGTAGAAATGAATACTGGCTCCATCTTTTCTTTAGCCCTCCGCCAAACAGTCTCCTTGCACTTCTTCCATCTGACCATTATACTTTGAAATGGTCTCAGGCCATTGCCTCTAAAATTAAATCCATAGGCATTGACCTTGATTCTTTAGCTAACTCTGGAGAGGATCACATTTTTCAAACTATCCAAAGAAGAATCCAGGATATTGATCTCCAGATAATTTATGCTGGTGCAGGGGAACCGTGCTCCCCATGAGCTTTTGGTCTATCCTGTACCCCAAACACCATGGCACACTATTTTTCCAACCTTATAATACCTTCAAACCGTAGTGAGCTTGGACCTGGTTCTGAACATCATTTCTGTTCCATAAAACTTCTGCTAATCCTAGGGGCTGTCATCCTCTCAGCTACCTGTCATTCCCATCCCATCCCTTCCCTGTGGCTGTCTTACAAGAAGCTTACAAAAAGAATGGACTACGAGAATATTTATTTAACTGATGAGGGATGTACAGTTGTTGCAGCAATTGGGAACAGTGGCCAAACTGCTATTGTGTGTGTGTTTTAAGTGCCATCAAGTTGTTTCTGACCAATGATGACCCTATCAATTAATGACCACTCAAATGTCCTATTGTTAATAGCCTTCTCCAGGTCTTGCAGACTGAGGACTGTGACATCCAATCTGAACATTGTAGAGGAGTGGGTGGCAAGATTCCCTGTGTGTTCGGTGTGTCCATACTATACACTTTTGAACCTGAGCCTTATGTTTCCCTTAAAAGCACTTTACTGGGTTGACCTTAGACTGTTGGTTTTGCCATGGCATTGGTTCTGCAGGCCTTGTAAAATGCCCCTCTCCCTGTAACTCCAATACTCATGAAATTTGGATGGCAGGTGGAGGAGAGATATCCTATTACTTTGTTGTCTCTAGGATGCCAGGGGCTGTCCTACCATGTCATAAACCTCATAAACTCGACTAGCTCATCTAGCTCAAAAAAAGTTTGTGACTGTTCATGAACCATGCATGCCACGAATCACAGCAGTGTTTTCCCAGTTCATGCCCATCCCTAATGACAGCTCCTTAAAGTAGCAGAAGTGTTCTAACACTGAAATCATACCCCCACCCTGCACACACACATAGGAATAATGGCTCCTAGGAGTAGCAGAAACATTCTGAGACTGGAGTTAAATCCCTCACAGTAGAATGACAGCCACAGGAAGGAGAACTGTTTTGGGATGGGACTGACAGGTAGCAGAGAGGAATGACAGCCCCTAGGATTAACAGTTTTCTGGAACAGAATTGACAGAGGACAACCAAGATGATTAGGAACGCAGGGTACTTTCCCTATGAGGAAAGGCTGAAGAATCTGGGATGTTTCAGTCCAGAAAAGGTACAGGAGGACATGATAAAAGTTTATATGTGGTGGAGAACTTGAGGGCTTATGGTAAAGTAGATTCAGGATGGACAAAAAAAAATGCTTCTTTACTAGGGAGTGATTAAAATGTGGAATTCTCTGCCAGGGGATGAGATTATGGCCACAGGCATAGAAAGCTTCAAAGGGGGGGGGGGTGACTGATTCATGGAGAATAGGCCTATCAGTGGCTACTAGCCATTGTGATTAAAAGGAACCTCCACATATAGAGGCAATCTGCCTCTGAATCTCAGTGCCAGGAGGCAACATTGGAGAAAGGCCTAAGCTTCTCTTTGCCCTATTGGTGGACCTGCAGAAGAACTGGTTAGCTCCTGTGAGAGACAGATGGACCACTGGTCTAATCCAGCAGGATATATCTTATCAGCTGAGCACAGGAGGGGGCCTATTGTTGCAATTCTAACTTTAAAATGATGTTTAAAAGGTGTTGAATATGGCAGATGTTAATCTAAATTTAGAATCTTCACCTGTTACTGTACACTGTTTGAAGTCATTCAACATGTCCCTGTTTACACCTAGCATGAATTCTTAGCCCGCGGCTCTGGGAGGATTTTTTTAGCAATAAAAAGTAGGAGCGGTTATTGTGAGCAAGTAAAATGATCTGAACCCAACCCACCTCTCGAAAGCAGAAGAGAAAGAAAAATAATAGCAGCAGAGAATTATTTGCTTTTCTGTACATTTTTCCCCGTTAGCTGTTACCCAAACACAGCTGAAATGGCACAAGATTATATGATCTGTAGAACTGTTCTGAGTGGTATCCATGGTGACAGCTTGGGGAAAAGGAAAACTAAAAAATATTATTAGACTGCAAACGGCTGCATTAAAATCCCTTGTAGCTTTTTATAAAGGCAGGGACATTAGGGAGGGGGGAGACAACCCTGTGGGTGGTTTTTACATGAGAACCTAATGCAAGACCCTAATCCTTTAGCTATCAGTATATTTAATAGCCATGACAGCTGGACCCACAATGGCATAAATGAGTTTTTTCTCCAAAATTGAGGAACCTCACAAGTTTGAAGAAAAATCTGTACACAACACACAATACATTGGAAAGTTTCAATTCCCTCTTCCAGCATAGTCTGCACATGTCCAGAGAAAGCATCAACTTTCTCCAGTGACAATGGTGAAAGGATGGCTTGGAACAACAGAAGGTGGGAGACAAAAGCTGCAGCTGGCCCACCAATGGAGGCTCAGTGCTGTGCCAGTCCTGATGCTCATGAGGGATGTGGGTAGGGAAGCCAGTCCCCAGGTGGGACCTGTGGATCCCCCAGTTTTGCAGCTTATCTCTGGGCGTCAATGATCAGTTCCCCAAGAGAAAAAGATTTCTATGAAGGGTGGACTCCATAGAATTATACTCCATTGAGGTCCTTCTCCACCCCAAATCCCTCAAACTCTTGGTTCCACCCCCAAAATCTCCAGGTATTTCTAACTTAGACCTGACAACACCAGGTGTGGCTGGTAGCCAAAGCAGCTCCAACAACAGCCACAGCAATTAAGGATGGTGAAACGACAGCAGTTCCAGGTGGGCCATCCCCTCTCAACTGGCCTAAGAAAGGCGGTGGCGGGGCGACAGTGATGACGATGGCAATGGTGGAGGCAGTGGTGGTGGTGGCAGGTGGGCCCTCCCTCCCCCTCCCCCCTCCCCCTCCCTCCCCCCCTCCCCCTCCCTCCCTGACTGGCCTTAGCGCAGCGGCGGCCCAGGAAGAGCCGCCTGAGCTGGCGGCAGCAGAGCCAGCCAGGAAGCCCCGCCCTAGAGCCCAGGTGCATGCGCAGAGGCCTCCTGAGCCCGGGGGCCTCCGGAGCCTGGGCTGCCTGCTGGGCTTCCTGCTGGCCACAATATATATATATATATTTAATTAATTATTTTTTAAAAAATTGTAGAATGCTGTGGGACAATTAGAAAATGCCATGGGACGCCGGGCAAATGCCCCAAATGCGGGACTGTCCCGCCAAAGGTAGGATGTCTGGCCACCTTATGCTAGACTGACAAGTGGTTCACTGCTTCTGGACCTACTGGAAGCATCAGACCACTGACTGTAAAAAACAAAACAAAACAGGATGTTAGATTTAGGCCATTTCTGCATGAGGAATCTGTTCCTGGACAGCCTTAGCACATTGGCAGCATATAGCCACCTCCACATGATGTTGCCAACATCCAGAGGCTGTCCAGTAGCCGGGTCCCAATTTGGACATTTTTAAATTTTAAGAATCCAGAAGACTGGATTTACCGCCCTAAATCGCATGAGCCACCAGTGAGAACCAGGGATAAGACAGTATGGAGGGGGAAACACGTAATAGTCTCAGCAGCTTTGTCCCGCCCTTGTACCCGCCCTCCTCCCTCCATTTCTTCCTTAGAGGTTTTTTTTTAAATGGTATGGTCCATGTTGCAGCATGACCACAAACCTACATTATCAAAGGTGAAATAAATTGTAGGAAATGAGCTGGGAAAGGAGGGGAGGAGTGATCAAGCATCTTTCTCCTGATCATTCAGTCATGTGTGTGTATTCTTTGAAAGCCAACCATTAGCACAAAATGTCTTCTTGGGCTCCAGGGACAATGTGCAGTGTCTCAGAAATCAACCCGGACGGACGGACGGACGGACGGACGGACGAACGAAAGAAAGAAAGAAAGAAAGAAAGAAAGAAAGAAAGAAAGAAAGAAAGAAAGAAAGAAAGAAAGAAAGGGGAGGAATGCTTATAATTCCGCCATTTATCCATGGCAATGGAACAATGATGATTTTATTAAAGATGCACCTGTATCATGGCATTACCGCATGTTGTTGTTGTAGTTAGGTGCGAAGTCGTGTCCGACCCTCGCAACCCCAAGGACAATGATCCTCTAGGCCTTCCTGTCCTCTACCATTCCCCGGAGTCCATTTAAGTTTGCACCTACTGCTTCAGTGACTCCATCCAGCGACCTCATTCTCTGTTGTCTCCTTCTTCTTTTGCCCTCGATCACTCCCAGCATTAGGCTCTTCTCCAGGGAGTCCTTCCTTCTCATGAGGTGGCCAAAATATTTGAGTTTCATCTTCAGGATCTGGCCTTCTAAGGAGCAGTCAGGGGTGATATCCTCTAGGACTGACCTGTTTGTTCGCCTTGCAGTCCAAGGGACTCGCAAGAGTCTTCTCCAGCACCAGAGTTCAAAAGCCTCAATTCTTTGACGCTCGGCCTTCCTTATGGTCCACCTTTCGCAGCCATACATAGCAACTGGGAATACCATAGCCTTGACTAAACACACTTTTGTTGGCAGGGTGATATCTCTGCTTTTTAGGATGCTGTCTAGATTTGCCATAGCTTTCCTCCCCAGGAGCAAGCGTCTTTTAATTTCTTTGCTGCAGTCCCCATCTGCAGTGATCTTGGAGCCCAGGAAAACAAAATCTTCTACTTTCTCCATTTCTTCCCCATCTATTTGCCAGGAATTGAGAGGGCCGGATGCCATGATCTTTGTTTTCTTGATGTTGAGTTTCAAGCCAACTTTTGCACTCTCCTCCTTCACCCGCATCAACAGGCTCTTTAGTTCCTCTTCATTTTCTACCATTAGAGTGGTATCATCTACATATCTGAGGTTGTTAATATTTCTCCCTGCAATCTTGATCCCAATTTGTGACTCCTCTAATTCCTCCTTTCTCATGATGTGCTCCGCATACAAGTTAAATAGGCAAGGCGACAGTATACAGCCTTGCCGAACTCCTTTCTCAATTTTGAACCAATCAGTGATTCCATGTTCAGTTCTCACTGTTGCTTCTTGACCTGCATATAAGTTTCTCAAGAGACAAATAAGATGCTCTGGTATTCCCATCTCATTAAGAACTTGCCACAATTTGTTGTGCTCCACACAATCAAAGGCTTTAGCAAAGTCAATGAAGCAGAAGTAGATGTTCTTCTGGAACTCCCTAGCTTTCTCCATGATCCAGCATATGTTGGCAGTTTGATCTTTAGTTCCTCTGCCTCTTCGAAATCCTGCCTGTCCACATGTTGCTGGGGACTAGTTTGTAAAATTTTGAGCATAACTTTGCTAGCATGAGAAATTAGTGCAATGGTGCAGTAGTTTGAACATTCTTTGGCATTGCTCTTCTTTGGGATTGGAATGTAAACTGACCTTTTCCAATCCTGTGGCCATTGTTGAGTTTTCCAAATTTGCTGGCATATTGTGTGTAGCACTTTTACTGCATAGTCTTTTAAGATTTTGAACAGTTCAACTGTAATGCTGTCACCACCACTAGCTTTATTGTTGCTCAGACTTCCTAAGGCCCATTTGACTTCACATTCCAGGATGTCTGGCTCCAGGTCAGTAACTACCCAATTGTGGTTATCAGGGATGTTAAGCTCACTCTTGTATAGTTCATCTGTATATTTTTGCCACCTTTTTAAAATCTCTTCTGCGTCTGTGAGGTCCCTACCATTTTGGTCCCTTATCATACCCATCATTGCATGAAATGTTCTCTTCATATCTCCAATGTTCTTGAAAAGATCTCTGGTCCTCCCCATTCTATTGTTTTCTTCTATTTGTTTGCACTATTCATTTAAGAAGGCATTCTTATCTCTTCTATCTTTTCTCTGGAATTCTGCATTCAATTGGGTGTATCTTTCTCTTTCTCCCTTGCCTTTCACTTCCCTTCTCTCATTAGCTATTTGTAAAGCTTCCTCAGACAGCCATTTTGATCTCTTGCATTTCTTTTTCTTTGGGATGGTTTTAGTTGCTACCTCTTGTACAATGTTGCGAACCTCCATCCATAGTTCTTCAGGCACTCTGTCTATCAGATCTAATTCCGTAAATCTATTTGTCATCTCTACTGTATATTCGTCGGGGATATGATTTAGTTCATACCTGAGTGGTCTAGTGCTTTTTCCTACTTTCTTCAATTTAAGCCTAAATTTTGCAACAAGAAGCTGATGATCTGAACCACATTCAGCTCCTGGTCTTGTTTTTACTGACTGCATAGAACTTATCCATCTTTGGCTGCAGAGCATATAGTCAATCTGATTTCTGTGTTGACCGTCTTGTGTTGAGTCGTCTCTTGGGTTGTTGGAAAAGAGTGTTTCCTATGACCATTGTATTCTCTTGACCAAATTCTACCAGCCTGTGCCCTGCTTCATTTTGTACTCCAAGGCCAAACTTGCCTGTTATCCCGGTTATCTTTTGGCTTCCTACTTTAGCATTCCAATCCCCCATGATGATAAGCACATCATTTTTTGGCGTTGCTTCTAGAAGGTGTTGTAGGGCTTCACAGAACTGGTCAACTTCATCCTCTTCAGCAGCAGTGGTTGGGGCATAGACCTGGATTACTGTGATGTTGAATGGTTTGTCTTAGATTCGAACTGAGATCATTCTGTCATTTTGAGGATTGTATCCCAAGACTGCTTTTCCTACTCTCTTATTGATTATGAAGGCTACTCCATTTCTTCTGCGAGATTCTTGTCCACAGTAGTATACCTGATGGTCATCTGAATTAAATTCACCCATTCCTGTCCATTTTCGTTCACTGATTCCTAAAATGTCGATGTTCAGTCTTGTCATCTCTTGTTTAACCACGTCCAGCTTGCCTTATTTCATGGATCTGACGTTCCAGGTTCCTATGGAATAAAAATCTTTACAGCATTGGACTGTCTTTTCACCACCAGTTACTTCCACAACTGAGTGTCCTTTCGGCTTTGGCTCAGTCGCTTAATTCATTCTGGCGCTACTCATACTAGCCGTCTGCTCATCCCCAGTAGCATATTGGACACCTTCCGACCTGAGGGGCTCATCTTCCGGCTTCATATCATTTTGCGTTTTCATGGCAAAGATACTGGAGTGGTTTGCCATTTCAATCTCCAGTGGATCACCTTTTGTCAGAGCTCTCAGCTATGACCTGTCCGTCTTGGGTGGCCCTGCACGGCATAGCTCATAGCTTCACTGAGCTATGCAAGCCCCCTTGCCAAGGCAAGGCAGCGATCCTTGAAGGGGGCATTGCCACATAGCAACTCAGAATTGATTTATATTTAAAAATTAATTTTGGCGCCGGGGGGGGGGGGAGAGAATGTTTCAGTCCAGGAGAAAACTGCTTTGTTGTGATGGTTGGCTGTGTTTGACAAGCCAAGGAGTGGAGGGAGAAATTTTGCTTGTTTTCCCTTGCAGGCTCCTCAGGAGGCAAAAAGCCTCGACAGGGCAGAGGGAAAACACGGGAGGTTTCTCCCCGTGAGGAAGACTGCAAACATGATATTTACCATCTCGTATTTACTAGCAGCAAGCCACTCATGTTTTACCCCTACATGTGGAAATGGCCTTAATCTTACAGTTACTTTTAAATCTGTCCTCTTGATAGTTTGAATGCTTTACAAGTAATATTTAAATTAATCCAATTAGTTTCCACATGGCACAAAAGGGAGAAATTATATGTGATCTAATATGAAATATTTCAAATTGTTTGACAAATGACATAATTGAAATGTGCATTTCTATCTTACATAATTATAAGAGGTCTCAACTTTGACCAGATAATGGATGTCAAGTGTAATGGATAGTCATTTATAATAGTATATGTTTACAGTTTAAAAGCCTAGTGAATGATTTCGTGCAATAGCATCAAGAACAAGACAGATTTAAGTATAGGAAAGTAGGAATGTATTAGCTCAGTTATTAAGTTTGTAAAGTAATGAGGTTTCTGAAAAGTAGATAGACTGATTTGTAAAAAGCAATATGGAAAAGCTATCTGAAAGATAATCATCAAGGGATAGGCACAATCTTACTAAATAAAGTTTGTCACTAATTTTGACTGGTTTGTGGTTCATGAAGTGATGTTTGCAAACCAACAAACCACCATAAACCTCCAGAAATTTTGGTGCAATTCATGGAGGTTCTTTACATGAATCAGACTATTGATCTGTAAAGTTGACTGGGCTTCAAGCTGAACTGTAACATGCCCCACTAACCAATATTGGAGCACTGCTGTGCACACTGAACCTATCAGCTCCTGAGTATCAGTTGCTAAGGGATGTTATGGGGTAGTTTTTAATGCACTTGGTTAGATTACATGTTTTGGAGATGCATTGTAACTCTGGGCAGCTTCCATGAAACAGGCAGTGTAAAGAGTTGGCCCTCCCCTGTAGTCATGGTGGGAGGGTGGACCCAGGGACTATGCATCCACCCACTGTGTAGGTGGCTTCTAAGCCCCAGGAAGGTCCAGCTCTTTAATCACATTGTCTGTCCATAGAGGGAAGAGTGGGCCCAGGGGGATGCAGTTGTCCACAACCTTTAGGGTGACTCCTGGACAGGATAGGGGAGTCAGCACTGCTCCATGATCATATTGTCTGTCTGCAAAGGGAACGTGGGTCCAAGGGGATGCAGTGACTTGCAACTATGCAGGGGGATCCTGGGCCAGAAGCAGGGCAGGGGTGTAGGCTTAGCTCCATAATCACATTGTATGTCTGCAGAGAGGGTGGGCTTGAGGGGATGCAGGCATCCACAACTGTGTAGGTGGCTTCTGGATCCTGGGCTGGGCAGGAGGGTGGACCTTGCCCCATAATCCTGTTGTCCATCCCCAGAGGGAGGGAGATCCTGGGGAATGTAACCATGTGCAAATGCACAGGTGGCTCCTGGGCTCTAGGTAGTGCAGGAGGATTAGCCCAGCTCTGTAATCACATTGTTCATCTGCAGATGGAGATTGGGCCCCACAAAATGCAGCCGCCTGCAACTCTGTGTGTGGCTCCCAGGGCCAGGGCAGGGTGAGAGGGCTGGCCTGCCCTGTAGTCACACTGTGCATGCACAATGGGAGGATGGGCCTGAGAAGATGCATCCAATTACGACCATATGGGTGGCTACCAGCCACAAACAGCGCAGGAGGTTTGGCCCTGCATTCATATCTGCTTATGAAGGGAAGGTAGGCCTGGGGAGAAGCAGCAACTTGCCATTGTGCTGGTAGCCCCTGGGCAGGGCATGAGGGTTGGCTCTGCCCTGCCCTGTAATGCATTATAACCCACCTACAATGCAGATGATGCCCTTTTCAGGGTGGAGGAGGTTGGGCCTGCATTCATCTGGTGGTTGGAGAGAGGATGGGCCCAGTCATGGACATGTCCATGTCCATCCACAGCAGTACAACAGTTACCTCTCACATGCTTCTTGGGAGAGGGGAGCATCCATTCTGGAAAGTTCCACAGATAGTTTGTTGCCTCCCCTCTACTAGGTTATATAGGGTCTTTCCTGTCCATTCTATGGTCCAGAAACCACAGTTGATTACATCTTATCAGAAAGCACATTCTTTGGCGGGCTGTAAATCATATGCTTCCTGCAGTCAAGGCATATAGTGGATCATCCCAGGGAGGTCTGACACAAGTTTGATGCCTCTGTCTCACACAGCCCGCATTCTATATCCTCCTGAACTCACGCTTGACATATCCCCCCAAAAGCATTTACTTGGGGGCACCATGTTTGGTTGTCTGTACCTTGGATCCCCCCCCAGTCCAATCTACATGTAACTTGTTGGGCTTGTAGAGTGGTCCACCAGAAGTTTAATGCTTCTAGCTCACACAAGAACCATTCTATACACTTCAAAACCCAAACCTAATGATCTCCCCGAAAAGCAGTTTACTGGGGGCACCTCGTTTAGGTATTTGTAACTCAAACTTCCTAAGTCCCAACTTCACCAAAGTTGGTGGGTAGGTAGAGGAGAGTCATCTAGAGATTTTCTGCAATTCTGGAATCTTCAGGGACCTGGGTGCACCCTGCACATTCTAAACTCCCCTGGCTGGGTTCAGGTTTGGGTTTCCCTGTTTTTTTACCCATCCTTAGAGTAAATCATGCTGCTATGTATATGATATAGAGAGAATGGAGTCAGAAACAAAGATCTTGTATAAGTGATTCAAGGAGACAGATGACCATTTGCTGCATATCTTAATTATTTTGAGGGGAATGGATAGAGTTATATCTGCTTTCCATGCAATATAGAATTTATATACAATTGTTGTGAATATCAACCCATCTAGTGGCTCATCTAAAAACACTCCTCCAATTATCATGCCTTCAAGTAAGAGATTATATGAAAAAGAACTGTATGATTAATGGGGTCCTGACCTGTTTAGTCTAAGCTAATCTGATCTTGTCAAATCTGAGATGCTAAATGGGCTCACGCCTGCTTAGGGAAGTCCAAGGTTGCCATGCAGAGGGAAACGGGAAACAATGACAAACCACCTCTGAATATCTCATGCCTTGAAAACCCTATAGGTTTGTCATAAATCAGCTGCAATGTAAGGGGGGGAAAGAAAAGTGGGCAGTTAACGGACAAGCTTGAATACCACAAAAAAGTTGCCATTTTCTGGATTTGAAGAGAGTGGCTTGAAGCAGCTGCTGCACACAAAACTAGGATATCTTGCTTCAATAAGCCAAATAAATACATGGCAAACTATTGTATAAATCATTGTGTGTGGAGAGGACCCTTGCTACTCCCAGTAATGATCTGTGCCACCTTTGCTTACAGAATGAATTATTCAGGGGTGTCCTAGAATTCCATTTTCATTGAAATAACCTTTTCTGTGTCATGCTGAGCCTCCATCTCTGTATTATCTAGCCTTTTATGAATGATTGTGAAATGAGTTCACAGGCCCAACATAAAATATATGAGATCTGTGACTGCAAAGTTTTCACTAAAGAGTTCTTCACATGCATCCTGGTATTTTCTGAAGATTTTTTTTTTTAACTCTTGACCAGTCACATAAAACCCAATACTCATCTTTCCTGTCCTGGCAGTATGGAAGTCACCGTTAAGATAACAGCATACTAGATCATTGTACAACATTGGTTGCATTTTGGCAAGAAATTGCATCCCTCAGCAGGTTGGGGGGGGGGCAAATGCCTCAAGAGAAATCTGTGTACCCTCTTATATAATAAATAAAAATTCATGAAAACATTAAAAACATTTTAAAAACTAAAATTAAATTTGTTAGAATTAAATAACATTCCTATAGAGCAAATAAGGCCATCCACTGAATTTAAAGAGAGACATTTTTGTTCCTTGTAAAAAAGGCCACCGAGAGAAACTTCACTATGTTGATGATTAGCTTTTGTAGTGAGCCATTTAAAGAAAATGTATTTATTGGCTCTCCAATAATTCATCTAAATTCCTTACCCAAAGGATGATATATTTTTCTCTCCATTTATTGTACAGAGAGCAATAAAATATGACATAAAATAATGACTCTGCTTGATTTGTATCACATTTATATAAGTAATTAGTAACTGGTGTTTTAAAGTATCATCCTGTCATTTTGGCTGTCAGAAGGACATTATAGTGTACGAATGTAAAAATTCTTCTGTCTATAAATCAGAGTCTTCAGAATAATTCCACTTGGTCTATACTACATGTCCTGAAATTTTAAAATGTATTAATAGATTACCCAAACAAACAAACATACATATACACATGCATATATACATACTTGGTGTTTTACAAGATTAGCAGGATACAGATGTTCATAAAATCATTTTATATGACTGTACCTGTAGTTATCCAGGAAATTTTTTTCCCATTTGTGAAGGTAATTTCTTGCCAAAATCTGCTTGGTGTTCAGTTGTATAATGATCTAGTGCATTGTTATCTTAACTGGTTAATGTGAATGTCTGACCTGTAAAGGATCGATAAACAAGCAAACAGGATATTCTGTTTCTGAGGCAAGATCTACTTAGAGCCCAGAGTGTATGCATTAAGTACAGTATTTGCTGGCGTATAAGACTACTTTCCCCCCCTGAAAAACATGCCTCCAAGTGGGGGGGGGTCGTCCTATACGCCGGGTGCACTTCAGTTGGGATAGACATAGCTGCCCATAGTGGCCCATAGTACCGTAATGTAATGTAACAAACTCTATATTTTGAGTGGAAATGTTGGGGGGTCGTCTTATACGCCCAGTCGTCTTATACGCCAGCAGATACGGTAAGTGGACTGGAAATAGTCACAGATCTACCCATAAAAGTAATACACTTTTATGTGTATTTGTATGTGCATGCACCCCTTCAGTATGCATTTGATGACAGTAATGAGCAAGACAGACAAGACCAAATTGACTCTGGTGTGGATTTCAAGGTTGAATCCAACATGACTTTTTCAATTTGTGCTTTTAAATGCATGTGATACAATTCTTAGTGTCATTAAATTATGACTGGACAGCCAGAAGTATCACTGTGTTTTGTAGATTTGCTTTCCTTGGCAGCCATTTTTGGTCTTCTTAGTTTATTCTTGGCCTTCTATAACTCCAGACGTCCCCTCCATGAGTCAGCTGACAAACAGGGGTTAATGGTAGGGAACTGGTGAGGACATTAGCAGATCCCTGATGTATTGATGTTTCTGTTGGTTCATCCAGAAGTGACATCAGTGCATCATTGAGGGATGTCAAGGATGCCCTGGCATTTGGACAAAAGTCCATGGACAGTGACAACTTCTTGTTGTCGGTGATCCCATTACAGTGCCAGTGACATCCCCCCAGTCAAGGTAAGCCTGCTGCCAGTTGCCAGGGGAACCTGGTAATCCTATACATAGTGATATTCTAGTCTGTATTCTGAAAGCCACCCAGAAGCAACATCATGTCCTCCCCAAACTCCTTCCTTCCCTGGCAATGCTACCCCAATCTCCTGACATTTGCCAAGGCAGTACTGGGAACCCTAAGACATGCTTATACCTAGCACACAAACCAGTTTCTAACCTCATCAAATGAATAAGCAGAGGATACAATTTCAGGGTCTTTTTCAATTTTCATTTGCATACGTATTTGAAGGAAATCTCCACAATATATGATTTTCCTTTAGAAAACAGTCATTTCCCTCAAAAATAAAGAAAAGACAGCCCAGTGTGATGCCACCGATCATATTTATTAATCATATCCAACCTGTACTTTTATTTAGGTTACAGCTTGTTCTATATATGGGTATTTTGGCACTAATTATAGAACAGATTGTGCAGGGATTTCTATGGGACTGCACTATGGCAATACAGATTAAGCAATTAACCTTGATGTCACTGTAATTATTAAGATACTTTAGCAAAATGAACTAATTTCCCCACAGGATGTTCTGCTGAAATCAACTTTCCCTTTTTTTTGAGATGCCAAAATAGGAAATGTTAATGGAAAATTAAGTTTGCGATTTTTAATAAATCTGCAGGGTATATGGCTGTTTTTGAGAATGCTGTGTTTTAGTTGTTTTGTGCATGATAATCCTAGTTAGAGTATGAAAAATTATATTTAAAAAGACGTTGTTCACAGAAACATGGTTATATTTTGAATCTCTGCTAGTAAAAGTGGTAAAACTATTGCATCCCAAGTAATATACTCTATCCACTGACAGATTCTGTTATCGTTCACTTGCTCTGCTCTTTAAAAAATAGCACATAATGCCTTCAGTCCTAACCCTTTCCTACACTGAGACATTAGCTTAATCATTGATCAGTTGTTGTCTTAGCTGCTCCGCAGATCTGGCTTACAGTGAAGAGAGTTCTGTTTCCCCCTGTGTTGCCTCCCTCATACATTCCTGAATTCCCTTCATGCATTTCCTTATGTGTACATTCAAAATATTTCATACATCCTAAAGTGTTGGGAAGTTTCAGAACACAGCATATTTAGAAATATATAACCTATGGTGGAATCAGGAAAGGAAAAGCAGACATTTCCCCATGTGTTCATAGACAGAAAGGACTGCCATCCATGGAGCATGACTTCCTTGCCCCTCCATATGCTACACCGAAAATGTCGTTAGAAATGCTGTTTCAGAGACAGGGGACACCCCCAAAGAGAAGTTGGAAATTTGCAATGACCCATTATGCACGGGACGAAATGCTCGTGCTGGCAGCGGCAGGGCATTGGGGAAAATCCCCAATTATGCATGCCCCTGCCACCAGTGTGGGCATGGCCCGGCCCAGGGCCTCGGAAGGCCTGCGTTTTAATAGAAGCAAGATTTGTGATTCCATAAGGGGTGGCAATACTGGAGCACTATGCATAGATTAGATGCATAGGCATTTCAACGAACTATTGACTTTCCAAAAAAAAAATTAGCAGGCATCACAGGCTGTGTAAAGCATGGAGAAAGGAGATTGGCTCCCTGGCTTGATTGACAGGTAAAACAGAGACGTATAAACTGTGTTGATCTCTTTCACCATTTCAAGCAGCACTAGTGGAGGGAGAGAAGCACAAAATGGCGGCAAAGAAGAGCAAGACATCAAAAAGGTGAGGAGGGGTCGGGAGGCATGATTATATTTAGTATTACACCATTCAGCTAGCGTAATGCTATTTTTACCGATGTGAGGAAATGCCCTGTGTTATCACTTCTGGGGAAAACCTATAAATTAATTTTTGTTTTTCTAGATTTTCTGGTGACTCTTAGAGAGGTGTGACATCACTTCTACATTTTGCTTAGAAGTGACATAATGCTGTCAATTCAATGTTCATTATTTTTAAAAAATCTGCCATTGCCTCTCTGAGCAGTTGTGAGAAAAGGGAGCTGGGAGGGGGGGAGGACATCCCATGCCCCACCTAAGAAGTTGTCAGCCTTGTGCCAAAATATTAATTAATGAATTAATTAATAATTGGGTGTGGTGGGGAGACTGCACCTTTGTGCCTGCCTCCCCCAGTTCAGAATATCGTGAAGCAACTTGGGGAGGGGGTGGAACCAGTTAACAGCATTCCCTGCTTGCAGGCTGTTGTTTGGTGCCACTCACAAGAGGCGTATGTCCACATTGGCCCATTTGATTGCCCTCCCAGGTTACCCCAACAGAAAACAGAACCTATCCCGGGCTATTTTAAACAATTTCACAATGAATACAAATAAACATTTCTTATCTCTTCTTTTTTATATATGTATATGTATATAAGCACAACCAGAACGGCCTCCAGATTTAACCGTTTTCAATTGAGTTTTCCTCAGTGGTTGTTTTTCAAGTTTTCCTTTTAAATTATATATATGTGGCCTTTGGCTCCTAGGTTTGGGGAGGTCTAGTCACTGGTAACCAGTGCAGATGATGAAGCACCGGCTGAATGTGGGCCCTCAAAGGTGTTCTAGTGAGGACCCTGGCAGCCGCATTTTGGACCAGCTGTAACTTCCGAGTCAAAGACAAGGGAAGGCCTGCGTAGAGCGAGTTACAGAAGTCTAATCTGGAAGTGACCGTTGCATGGATCACTGTGGCCAGGTGTTCCGAGGACAGGTAGGGCGCTAGTAGCCGGGCTTGGCGAAGATGGAAAAATGCCGTCCGAGCTACATTGGTGACCTGAGCCTCCATAGAGAGGGAGGCATCAAATGTCACTCCCAAATTCCTGGCAACTGGTGCAGGTGTTAATTGCACCCCGTTCAGGCATGGGAGGCGCGCTTCCTGGTCCTGCCCTCTTCTGCCCAGCCACAGGACCTCCGTCTTGGAGGGGTTGAGTTTCAGGCGACTCTGCCTTGTTTAAACTATAGACATAAGAAGAGGTATCTGCAGAATAAATATCTGGAAATTCTGCAATAGCACAGTTCTGAAAGATCTATTGGAGTTTGGGGGACTTGTATACCACACATCTGGCTATTATTCATGTTGAGGAGTTGACAAAAGCCAATAGAGATATCAGTGTAGACAAATATAATTAATTTATTCCTCCTCCTGTCTTTCCCTGACAATTTCTGCAGCCTGCTCTCTTCCAGTGAAATGTCCATCTTGTTTAGAGATTAGCCCAATGTGAAAAGTTTAAAGTCTAAACCAAACTCAAATATTAAATCTGACAGAAATAAAGCAGCAAATATTTGGAGAAATTCACATTCATTAATTGTTGCACATATCTTTCAATTTATTATGTCACAAATTTAAGCATTTTGAAAGCTTCATTTAGTATTCTTTGTCGATCTGATTCAGAAATGCATTGGATTTTGGCATGCTTTGTATTATGGTAATTTTTGAAGGCTGAAATTACTATGGGATTATTACTTTTAAAACATGATGAAAAATGGAAGCTAGAGCCTGGATTTCTTTTCACAGCAGTTTCTGGTGGTTTTTAGCAGCACACACTGTCTTTTCAAGGTAATTTTGTATGAATATGTACATTGTTTGATTCATAAGTGGAAAGGTTCTAATCTATTTTGTAAAGAAAGCCCATCAGCCTTAAGCAATATGATAATGAGCCAGTCACTGCCTTGTAGTTTTCATGCTGCAGATATTTCAAGGTCCTTCACAATGTTTTAAAATGTACACCATTTTGATTAGATCATTACACCCTTGGAAATTATTATTAAAATATTAAATATTAATATACTTCACAACATATTTTAAGCCTTGACGAATTTTCAAAGGTGATACAATTTAGGATCTGAAATGCTATAGTTATTTCCCCAAAGTGAAGAGCTGTATCCCCAGCCTAACACAGCATTAATATTGACTTCAATAGGACTTGATTAAAGCACATTACTTCTTAAGCTGCTACGTGGTAACTCAAAGTAATAAATGAGTTCTCTCTGTGTTCTGATTGTCATGAATCTTTTGCTCAATGTAGAATTGAAAAATGTGGAAAAAAGTTGTAATTCCTTGTATTCATTATCTTGGCTTGCCAGCATTCAGGACATTGTTCTTGTCCTCTGCTGGGACTCAAATGACCATTTCTATTCCAAAAATAATATATATATCAGGGAAAATGCAGGCAGTTTCAAAAGAAAATTACACAGGCCGAATGAACTTGGAAGTCAGTGGGATGTGTTCAGCTGAGTGTTTAATCCCATTCCACTGCCAACAGGGGTACTTGGATTTCTGCACGTGATAAAGGCATTATATGACGTCACCCACATCCAGCATCTGGCCAGCTGACAGCTTGCTACATCCTCCATTTTAAAGCCCAAGTTCAGGAATCACATAAAGTGGATTCACCAACCTAAAAAGGGCTAACTACTGGAGAGCAACCAGCAGGCAACCGGCAGAAGGAAGGTATGGAGGCTAAAACCCGCTAAAGTCACCTGCTTTGTCCCACCTTCGCACCCGCCTTCCTCGCCCTTGTTCTTGGGGATGGAAATTTATTTTAAAAAATGGTGACGTGCCTGGAGCAATGAATAGGCAGATGCAGATATAGGAAATGCCAGAAATAAAAGATTTTTTTCAGTATTGTAACACAAAGCATGCCTCTCAAAAGTTTCCTCCCCCAAAATCAGGAACAATATTAATTTTCTAATTTATTAAAGGACTCATGATACCAAAAGGGGTGGGGTTGAAAAATCACTATGCATCTATGATTCCATGCATAGGCATTGCAACAGAGAAGTATGATTTTTTTTTAAATAGCTGGCATCGTGGGACCTTTAAACTACGTCAAAATATGGAGAAAGGGGATTGGTTGACAGGCAGAAGTGCAATGTGTATAAGGTGTGCTCTCTTCCACCATTTCCAGCAGCAGATGTGGAGGGTGAGATACGCAAAAAGGCAGCAGACCAAGTCAAGGCAGCAAAAAGGTGAGGAGGGCCTGGGAAGTGCGATAAAATTTAGCATGTTACCATTCCACTGGCATAACGCTATTTTTACTAATGTGTGGAAATGTCCTTGGTTTTCTTTAAATTGTGCTGTATGTATATCAACTAGTTCCAGAAGGTGGGAACAACCATCTTGTTCCTTTGATTGGTCACAACCAGACATGTGCATCTATGTCTTTGAAAAGCATTGTGTTTGAGTGACTATCAGAAGCAATCTGGACATTGTGGGTTGGATCCTGAGTATCTGCTATACTAAGAAAGGTACTTTCCTGTAATAGAGGGAAACTGCCCTTGATGCAAAAGGCTCTTGCAGTGCCAGAAAATCCTCTTACATTCAGGGAAGTCTGTTTCTACTATAGGGAAGATCCTCAGGATTCAATGCTCCCTCTGTGATGGCTTATTCCTCCTTGAGAATGTAATTATCACAAAGGGAACATCTGTGTGTGGGCCACATGAACTCATTTATGGGAGACTGTCTACAAGGGAGGCCTGATCTAGATAGCTAGGCTATCGCACCAAATCTTGGAAAACTGTTTACTTCTTAGATGAAAGACCACCAAGAAAATCCTGTTGTTATGCAGAAGCAGGGAATGGAAACTCACCACTGAATGTTTGTTGCCTACAAGGTCACCATAAGTTGGTGTGACTTGACAGAAATAAATAAATATATCAAAATGAGACTTATCAATGAGTAAACTGAACTCATGGCAAGTCTGTAGTAAAACAGCTAGATTCAAGTCCAGTAGCACTTTAGACCAAAAGCCCCCAAGACTTATCTAAGGGGGCCATTGCTGCTGCGGGGGAGGAACGCCAACAGGGACCTGGCTGGTTGGAGAGATTGCCCAGCCCTGGCATTCTCTGAGCAGTATGTGTGTTGGCATGGCAACAGGGGGTGTGGCCGAACTGGGCATCAGTTAAACGGATGGCCTGATATTCTTTAGCCTCTTTCTAAAAGCTATGTCTCACAAGAAGCCGCACTGGGCACAGTGGACAATCACCAAGGAATAGTCCCTGGTGGCGAGTGACCCTTTCACCTGTCGCCCAGAGTTCTGTGATCTCAGGTGGAGCTAAAGCCTGGGTATCTAGCTGTATTGGGATGTGTATTACTCATTGGGGGCCCCATGGTATGGCATTTGCAGTTCTGGGCCCTTTATAAGAGTGATGGGGTG
Source organism: Paroedura picta (assembly GCF_049243985.1). NCBI lineage: Eukaryota > Metazoa > Chordata > Lepidosauria > Squamata > Gekkonidae > Paroedura > Paroedura picta. The sequence goes on along the minus strand of NC_135373.1, from coordinate 62,094,299 downwards.
CACTTGGGGTGCACTTGTTGGAGTGGGGCATGGACATCTTGCTCCATGGGATCCAACATGTTATTTTGAATTGGCTGCAAAATTGAGCGGTGGCGGGAGCTCGAAGAGGTATATACCTATTCAGGCTCAGTGGCGGAAGTGGAGCATGGGAATCATCAATTTTGGAGAGGCCAAGCTTGCGTGCTGTCCTCCCCTAGATTTGGGGGGCCCCTTAAAGGGCTGTGTGGATGCAGAGACTGATTGAAGGCTAGCATTTCCGGGGGGCAGGAGAACCCAACAGTGGCTGGTGCCCAGAGGGGTCACTCCATGGTGCCTCCCCCCCCTGTTTCAGCCTGCCATTATGTCCGGGTTTTGGGGCTGGATAGCCAAGGCAACCTGTTGAGGGGCAGGCTGTGGTGGGCTTCCTTGTGGTAGGGTAACCACAAGATGGCATGATTCTCTTCGCATGCTTGCCATGCTCAATGTTGAATAAAGGCTGTGGCCAAATATTTTATGCCAAAATTATGGTTGTCAGTGTCCTCATTAGGCGGTCAATATCCCCCTGCAAGGCAATAAGATTTTAAAGGTATAAACTCTCTCATCAATTGCAAGTTGGTATGGAGTTCTCTGAGGCCTTATAACTTGGGTTGCATGGGAAGTGCCGATTCAAACAACCTCCTGTACAGCCCAGCGAACAGTTCATCCTCAGAGAGGCTTTTATCCGCAGATCAGCTATTTTTCAGGAGCCTGAATCAAAAGCTAAATCAATATGGCTTTTTGTTCTTTGAGTCATGAATTGAACTAGGGATTCTCCATTACAGTGAAAAAAAATAAAAAAATAAAACTTGCATAAAATCCTGACTCTGTATGATCAGAAAGGTTGGGTGCTGTAGCACCCACAGGGCGAAGAGCACAGTAATCCTCTTTCCAGCCCAGTGAAGCTGATCAACTTCCACATGCGTCAATCACAAATTCACCAATCCACTTATTGCAATTTTAAAATCCTACTTGCTGCAAACCCCCAACAAAGGTACCCACCCCTTTTATAGTTTTTCAGATCCTGCAGAGATGAATGGGAACTCTCTTACTGACAGCCAGCAGTACCTGTCAAGCATTGAAGGACTCCAGTTGGCATTTCCAAGGCTGGAGTATTCCATCCCCACCATTGCCTTGGAGTTTATGCCTTTGACACTGGGTTGTCCAGAAGACATTTCCATTTCCCAGACTACCCCTGAAGTTCTGGAAATGTTTGTGGAACATGTGATTCTGGAGTCATATTGGCAATCTGGGGAGGAAGGGGGGGCTGACTGGTGTGGGAAGGTTAGGAGGTTTTTAGGGTATTGTTTTTATCCTTATTGAATGTGTTGTTAGCTGACACAAGCCTGCTGACAAGGAGCAGTGGCCTGAAAATGTGAGAAACAAACACAAGGAAGCTAAACATCACTTTTCAGACTGCCCCAAATTTGGCATGGATTTTGCTTTGTGTGCCAGTTCATGCCCATCACTACATGAGAACTGTACTTTTCCATAAACACTTCCACTCTAGCATCTTTTAACTATCTGACCCAACTATTTATGAGCTGGGGGGAGGGGGAGGAGACTAATTTAACATATTATATAGGGGTAAAAGCAAGTTCAAGACAATATTTATTTTATAATTTTTATTTATAATTCAGTTTATATACTGCCCATTCCCGTGAAGCAGGTTTAGTAGGAAATGAACACCACCTCAGCTACCTCACAGATGCAAAGCTGTTCGGCACACTATTGAGAAGAGATGGATGTTAGGCACGGAGACCTGAGGTTTGACTTAGCTCATGAATGATCGCAGGTGTCAAAAATAGAACATTCACCTGCATGAAGTTCTCAGCATCCCCAGTCCCATTCGTAGTATCACACCACTGTTTTCCCACCCTGTTAATGCTCTTTTTCTATGCACTTGTATACCTTCATAAATCACCCTCATGCTTCAGACTTTACAGCTTCCTAATCAAAATAATAAATAATTTTCTGACAAAGTAAAATAGATATATAAGGCAGTCAGGTATTCAGTTCAGCTTTGAATGACCACAGGACAGCTGATTTTTTAAAACAAAAAAACCCTCTGTAAATTAGACATACTATACAAAGGGATTTTTTTAAAGCACTATTACAGAAAGTAAATTGACTTTAGAATACTGTATTAATATATTGTTCCTAATTATAACTATGCCATTTCTAAGCTTAATCAAGGTTGTTGTTCCACTTTTATATCACAAAACCCCATTTTCAAAAGCCAGAACATGGCAGTAAGTAATTAGCTCCAGGCTAAGTATTAAAATACAAATGTCAGGTCAGGAGCACAATGTTTAACAGACTTTCTGTATTCTTTAAGCATCAAGTGAAACAAGGTAGAAATGGAATGGTTAAGTTAGCTCTTAAACCAAGATAACTTCAGAATGCCCAACTACCTATGTGAGAAATTATGTAATATATACGGAGCCCAAAATAGCGAAGGAGAAATGAGCTGAGATCTGCCAGTCAATTAATTTATCAATCAGTCAGTCAAGAAGGCTAGGACAAAGTGATTAAATTCACAGCGAGGGACTCAATGTTTTCCACAAAGCTAAAACATCAAAATTACAGTTTCTAAAATAGCATGTTTAACCATAGCTTGCTTTTTGCTTTACTGCAGGTATGTTTTGTATTTGAAGTTTAACATAAAATGAAATTGCAAGGATATTTTTCCAACTTTCATCATTTCAATACTAGCTTCTCTTATATCTGAATTATGTAATAGCAGTGGCAACAACAGAAGAGCTGTTTTTTTAAAAAAATCGCACTATTGCCCAACGGAATCTCAAAGCAGCTTCCAGTCACCCACCCTTATTCTCCCCACAACAGACACCCTGCTAGGGAGGTGAGTCGAGGCTGAGAGAGTTCAGAGACAACTGTGACTGGATAGCTGCCTGTAGAAGACTGGGAAATCAAGCCTGGTTCTTCAGATTAGAAGCTACCTCTCTAAGGACCAAACGATATAGTTTTGGACAAAATGGGTACAGGGTGCAGCTGATAAGATAGGTAAATTTATCTTCACCTGGTTGTTTTGGCTTGGGAAACAGGTATGGGAGATGATAGAAATGCCTCTTCCACTATATCATTCTGCCAACCCCCAAGCCCAACTAGGCATCTGGATACTTTAAAAAATCCTTTTACCTAGGTTCTGGATGACTGCAGGGGAAGTGAATTGGGTCCTGGGAACCTGGTAGTTTGACCTTGCGTCAAGCTAGAGAATGCATCCTCCTAGCAACTATCATCCCAATTATGCCTAAAGCAGAACAGCTGCTGGCCCTTTTGCATGTCCCCTTGGGGAAAATGCAATTCCATTTGGGGAACAGGCTTTGTGCCTAATGGTATGTTGATTTAACTGATTACAAAATGGTGTGAGAGAGGTTGGTTGTAATTAGTTGTGCTTGATCACAGGCTCATTTGGCTCATGCTTTGCTTGCCAGTGATGATCAAGGAGCCAAGCCATTTGGATGCATCTGAGCAAATCTAGATATACCTGTATAGTTAGGCTGCTTTCTCACAGCTGCTTCCAATCCCCTTCCTATAGTTTTTGAAAGGCATATAGCTAATTTTATTTTTTTTAGTTAACACTTACTTCTTAGATGCCTATATATCTGACCATGAAACTACCTTAACCTGTGATCTTTTTACAGTACTTCAGAAATAGTTCTTACAGTACTGCAGTGAACCCAGTGCAGCCAATTCAAATATGTGTCTAAATATGCAAGTGAAAAGGGAGATGAAAAGCAAGGAACATTTGAATCTTCACTGGTAAATGACAAGACTTATCTTGCAGGCAAAAACATCTGTAATCTGTATTTGTTACTTATTTACCAAGGGACAATATGGACCTGTAGCATCAGTGGCTACTAGGGATGGGCAATTTGGCTTGGATAGGCACAAAATACTTGAATCAATGCTGATTGAAGTACTTTTCATGTTTATTCGAGCTGAATCCCCATCAGTTTAAGTCAGCCAAATCAGAGAAGCCTGCATAGATTCAAACTTGATTTGGCTGATTCAAGGTTCAGTTCCCCCTGAACCTTTCAGGGAGCACAAATCCAGTTCTGCGCTGCCTGGAGAGGGAAGAGCCTGAGGCTCAGCTGTTTGGCAGGGTTTTAAAATGTCTCCTCCCACAAGACCCCCTCTGAAGCTGTAGAGAGTCTGCACTCCACAGTTTCAGAGTATAGTCTGTGGGGTTTAAAGTATGTTCTACTATAAGCCTTGGATGACTTCCAGTGCTCCTTTTGCTTCCCATCAGCCATTTAAGCTTTTCCTTTCACTCCCTTTTCCTATTCCCTTCCATGGGGAGGGAAGCAAAGGGTTTGCTGGAATGGCTTTTTCAGCCTTTCAGCATTTTATCCTTATAGCAGGCAGGTACTGTCTATGGGCTATCAAGGGTAGTGGTGGTTTGGCTGGCTCCTTTCACACTTCAACTTTCCCTCTTTTTTTGGGCTTCCCAGGCCCTGGAACAAGGGGAGGGGTGAGGGATAGACCAATGGCTGGTCTCCCTGTAGGAGGCCAGCCAATCATTGCAATGCATTTTGTATTTGCAAATGTATTACAATGCTGAGGTTTGGTGCTTGCTGTAGCAGCTTGCTGCAAGGAAGGGGGGTGGTGGTGGAGAGAGAGCAGTTATCCTCTATAGGAAAGTATATTTGGGGGGGAATACATTTCCTGGCTAATCATAGAAAGTTTTTCCTTTTTGAAAATCTTCTCTGTTTGGCCAGGAAAGTATATAAGGCTAGAGGATTTCTTACCTGCCTTCTGTTGCTGACTGCTGCTTCCCGGCCTCTGAAGTTGTGCCTGGTAGAGTAGACTCTTACAGTCTGACTCCCAGAGACTTTGCTGGGCCTTGCTGTGTGACTGGCTGGCTTGCTGCTGCTACACTGAACATTGGAGGATCATCGCTGGAGAAGATATCAACGGTTTGACTGGGGGACTCTGATCTTTTTTACTTCTTGCCTTCACTTTTCTTTTTCCTCTTCTTAATCACTTCTTCCAAACTATTCTTTCGGTTTCTGTGGGTGGGGTGGGTTTGGGGGATTAACTGTTCTGCCTAGTATGTCTTCTTTTTTATCTGAGGGATAACACTGTTTGGCTTTGTTTCTTGGGGTGGTGTTCCTTTTAAAAGTTGATTTTTACAGTTGCTTACAGTTCTGTCTTTCAGCATTGCTTTTGTGGTGGGTGTAGCCCACCTTTGGGTGGGTGGCTGTTGCTCCTGTTTTGTTCTGGGTGGGGGCACTGCTTATGATGGATGGTTCTGGCCTGGGCTGCCACTGTTGTTATTCCAGTTTGGTAGCTGTACTTGTTGTTGGTTGCCAACTTTGGGAACTATTGATCCCTGTGTGACATGATTGCTGTTCTGCTCTGGTTTGCTGCTGTTCTTGTGGCCAACAAGGCACTGTTGGCTTTACAGTTGTTTTTATAGTTCTTCCAGTGTTCAGTTTTACAGTTCCTTATTTCAGTATTTTGTTCTTGGGGGGAGCACTGCTTGTTGTGGATGGTTTTGGGATGCCACTGTTGTAGTTGGAGTTATCCATTCTCCCAGTTTGGTACCATGTTGTAGTAGGCTGCCAACGTCAGGTACTGTTGTTCTGCTCTGGTTTGCTGACCTGAGAGGGGGCACTGTTTGTTTCTTCTTGGGATGCCCAGGAGTTCATATGTGTGGTGGTATAGGAGCCAGGGGTGGAGAAGACAGTGGTTGACTGATAAACACTTGGTGTAGTGGATAAAGGCCTGTATAGCCAGGTTTGATTCCACATCCCAGTGTTCAATGTGTGGAAATCTGGGAGGCTTTGTCTAAGTCCTGCCAGAGCTGTTTTCACATAACAGTTCTCAGAGCTCTCTCAGGATGTCTGGTATGAGGAGAGGAAGGAAAAATGATGGTTAGCCATTTTGATAATCCTTTGGTTAGTGAAAAATGGGGTACAAAAACCAGCAGCTAGTCTTCCTCTTGACTTTTCTGTATTTGTTGGGGGGGGGAGGCTGGATGGGAAAGCCTGTGATGATGGAGCATAGATTAAGTGCTTAGGCCACCCTGAGCTCCTCTAATGGAGGACAGTAGGGTAGGTACATGTGATAATCCTGCTGAGATGGAAGGTGTCCACGTGACACTCCCCCAGGTGAGCTTTGAGTGGACTTCAGTGGTTCTCCAGTTCTCACCTGAAGGTTGACATCCAAGTATTGCTTGGGCAGCCAGTCATAGATGTCCCCTGCAGCTCTGGCATGCAGTGTCCCTTTTCCCCAGGGGAGCTCATATGAATGGGAAGGAATTGCTCTCTGTGTGAAAATGAGCAACAAATCCTGTTTATTCCCATCATCTCCTGCCTGGAAGGTAGCACCTGCATGCTAGACATGAGTGAAAGAGCCTCCCTCCCTGGTTTGTATTTTTCAGGATTCCACATTTCCAGTGGGTGGGGTTTAAGTTAGTGGCTCCAAACTTTTGGGGGTAACACTGGGAGCCTCTTCTCTGACTTTCCTTCAAGTTTCAAGAAGATTAGACAAGGGAGTCTAATTCTAGGGGCTCCCCATACTCTCCCCATAAATCCAATGGTGAAAAAAATACAATTGAAGTAAAAGGCCCATTATGTCCTACAGCGGGGGTCATCAACCCCCAGGCCACGAAAGCCTTGGCACCGGGCTACCGCTGGCCGTGCCTGCCTCTCCCCCCCCCTCAGTGAGAAGCTCACCGGGCCACGAACGAAGCGGCCGCCCTGAGAGCTTCTCGCTGCAGGGGGAGGGGAGGCAGGAGCGGCTGGTGGGTGCAAACGCGTATGCACAGCAGCTCTGTGCATGTGTGTTTGCGTGGCGCTGCTGCAAGTGTTTGCACCCAGGCTGCCCTCTCCTTCCAGCCCCGCAGGCAGTCTGAGCCTGATTCTGTCCCTCACATTCTATTGCACTGCCTGTCATTTTATGAGCTCCATCACTGCCTGATTGACCCAATCTTAACCAATTCTGTGCATTTTTCTGGCAGGGATATTGAGGGCCGTTCCGCATTCGTCCAAAATAGCACAATGGTTACTAATTGAAATCGCTACAGTTTTGCCGTTATGCACAACGTCGTTGACAATCTGCAACACTCCTGAAACCGATCCGCAAAAAGCGCTTCGTTGTAGCGCTTTCAGGGAAATCCCAAAAAGTGGATTCACCCTCCGGAAAGCGCTACACTCCTGCAACCAATCTGCAACACTAGCGGGAAAGTTCTTTACGTTACCATTGTTGCGGTTTCTGCAAAGTCCCTCCGCCTGGCTCTTTCCTCTGATCTTCCGGCGAAGTGATCGCCATTTTTTTTCTCCGAGCGAGCAGAGATCAATGCACCGGCAAGCCTTCGTTTACCCAGCGAGGCTTCCCCGGCTGCAGCCCCTCTGTTTAAAGTCACTAAGCACAAGCATCGCAGAGGCCCGTTTGCTGGTTTATTTTCACTTTTTTTTCACACTGTTTTCGGCTGAAAATCGCGCCCGTGAGGGGGGGGGGGGGGTTCACTCAGGGGGGAGCGTGGCAACGATGAAACGGCAGCTCAAACATCACCTGCTAGCTGGATGGGTTTCTCCGTTGCAACGAATCAACGCATATTCGTTGCAACTGTGTGTTTTTTTTTTTTAAACCTTCCTTAAAGGGAAAGGGGCTGTTTGGGAGCATGATAACGGCCGCCCATTGGCTGCTTGATGGCCAGGGGTGGGACACAGCTCAGCAATAGTGCTTCCTTTCTAGCTATTCTTGCTGAGACCGGAACCCTGTGGGAAACGATAAAAACGCAACTGGATTCCACTACAAAGGCACGTATGCATAATGACGAATTCCACTATTTAAAATGGCGATTTTTCGTTCAGCAAACAATTTGCTACATGGATCCCGGTGCGGAATGGCCCTCAGTTTTTACTAGAATACAAGTTTTCCATTGTAACACAGAAGGTGACTGAATTTTTGGCCAAAGTTCTGCATGACAAAACTCGCATCTGCAAAAAAATAACTTGTCCCTTCTATTCCTTAAAGATGGTGTCTGTATAATATGCCATTAAAGGTGCTTGGAATTCAATGATTATTCAGAAACAGAGTTTATATTGAAATAGTCATTAATGAAATTTAAATTAAGATGTCATGTTTTTAGATCCATAAACATAAAACCAGGAGCCTTGCATACAGTACCATTTTGTCCCAAAGGATACCTTACTACTTTGTAAAGTAGTTTCCAAGTCTTTCAGTTTATATAGACCTACCAGTTCACAGACCATGCTCACAGATACCTATTTGTGAGGAAGAGACAGTGAAAATCCTCACAAATGTCTGTAAAATCTGTGTGTTTTGCTTAGTTTTCTCCCCTAGGAGTATACCATCTGTTCTGTATTTTTATTTTTAAGCCTCTTTTCACTTGTCAATTTAATATCTTTAACTGCTTCCCCTCATGCAAACACAGAAGCATATCTTGGGATACCAGGTGTTTTGTAACAACAATCAAAAGTGCAGAAATCATGGCACCAAAGAAAGACATCTTTTATTTACCATCTTTTAAAATCCATCAGACATAATTGTGTGCAACAAAGGTTAATGTCTGGTACAGGAAGGGGAGAAGGGAAGTCTCACTGACCATGCACATTTAGCATTGATCTTGAGAAGGAAATATCTACTGTTGGAGAACAGAAAAATAAGCTTGTTTATAGTGTGCATGTCTCCTTAATATTCCTATTTTACTGAAATATCCCCAGGTAGTAAATAGGGATGGACCATTCAGTTAGGCTAAGCTGAAAAGTACCTGAATCAATGCTGATTTAGCTGTATCCAAGCCAATCACCCTTCCCTGCCTTATGCAAATCATGATTCAGCTGCAATTCAGCCCCTCTATGACAATGGAGGTTGGATGTAGCACCCACTTTCGCTGCCCATAGAATTGGACCTCCTGGTCCAATTTTTCAATCTTTTTGAAATGTGGGGGATCTTTTGAGAAGAGGCTCCTTCAGCTGTGCTGCATACTTTGTGCCTCTACCACAAACCCCACCCCTCCCGCTGCCATATCTTGGAATAGATGAAAAGGCAAAATTTCCCATTTACTTTAATGGTGCCATAGATTATAATACCACCAAATTGATTTGACCCAACCCAGATCTCCAAATCTCTGAATCTGAACCAGTGATTTGGATTTGGCTGAAGCAATTTGACCCGAATAAAAAAATACCATGTTTTTTTCTGTATACATCCCTAGTAGTAAACAGGAACTTCTCACTCAAATCCCTCCACTTTTAGATGAATGGCTATGTTCATCTACAGTAGAGTAAGATGTGAGAAAGATATTGGACTTGATTCTTGATCATGACTGCTCTATAGGTAGTGGAATGGTCTCTGTGTAGAGTCTTATAGTGGTCAAAAGTGTCATTAAGATGCAGCCAAATTGTGGTGAGCCCATAAGGTTTTGAAGGCAAGAGATAGCCTGCCTCTGCATTTAACACCCTTGTACTTCTTCATGGTATCCTATCAGAACACTAATCAGAGCTGATTCTCCCCCTCACTGGTAGTCTTCAAGCAAAGGTTGGATACATACTTTTCTTGGATGCTTTAGAATGCTTTGGGCTGAACCTGCGTTGAGCAGGGTGGTTGGACTAGATGGCCTGTATGGCCTCTTCCAACTCTATGATTATGTGATCCTGTGCTAAACTTCTACAATTAGGCTAGACTGGGCCATCTTTTTATAACCTAACAAATAAAATGGCCATGTGATGCTTTCTAAAAGCAACTAAAGATGTTGCCCTCCTCACTGAGGCCATTTCATGAAGTAGTACTTAGTACTGAGAATGAATTGGCTGTAGTAGCTATATCAATTGAGGCTTTTGAACTCTGGTGCTGGTGAAGACTCTTGTGGGTCCCTTGGACTGCAAGGTGAAAAAACCTAGAAGAGATCAGCCCTGACTGCTCCTTAGAAGGCCAGATCCTGATGATGAAACTCAAATATTTTGGCCACCTCATGAGAAGGAAGGACTCCCTGGAGAAGAGCCTAATGCTGGGAGCGACTGAGGGCAAAAGAAGAAGGGGACAACAGAGAATGAGATGGCTGGATGGAGTCACTGAAGTAGTCAGTGCGAACTTAAATGGACTCCAGGGAATGGTAAAGGACAGGAAGGCCTGGAGGATCATTGTCCCTGAGATTGCAATGGGTCAGACACGACTTAGCACCTAACAACAACAAAGCTATATCAAGTGTACAATGTTAAGTAAGGAGACGTCAGGTTGCCAGGGTGGGTCATCAATGATGCATAGGGACATATGCAAGACTATAGTGCTTAAGATATGTGGCACCTAGAACTTGAAAGGTCATAAACAATGCCTTAAACTGAAATCAAATGGCAGTCAATACAGCTGTTTTAAAATGGGTATTGCATGAACCCATCAGTTAGTTCTGATATATTTGGATTGCTACATTCTGAATCAGTTGGAATCTTAGGCTGGTTTCTATTGCATTATATCTACTGTGTTGGGTTTCTGAAGTGTGTATCCTGGAAAGAGTGCTGGATTAGGTCACATCAAGGCATACATCAGGTCAAATAATGATAACACTGCATAGCTCAACCATTCCGTAGCCCAACTGCATCTGCCTCCAGGTAAATATATGGCTGTGGTCTCTTCATACTGCATTCTTTCAATAGGAGATAAATTTGGATTCATACTCTGCTTCAGTCAGTTGGCTAAGCATGAAGTTGACTTAGCTCATGACACTTTCTTATATTGAGTCAAACCCTTGAACTGCCAAGTATAGTACTATCTGCTTTTACTAGCAGTGACTCTCTAGAGTCTCAGGGCCATTCCATACCCATTAAATATAGTGAAATGCTTAACTTAGGTAGTAATTATATTCCATCCACTCTGTATGATGCTGCCAACAGCCAGTGTCCAGGCAGTAAACGGCTGGCTACATCCTCCATTTTAAATAGCATAAAGTAGATTCCCCAAACTAAAATTGCTTTTCACAGTGGACAACAGCACACTACACGCTAAAGAAATGTATAGAGGCAAAGAAACGCTATCTCCACCTCCAATGTCCTGCCCTCGTACCCCCCTCATTCTCCCTTCTCCCGGGAACAGGATTTTTTTAAAAATAGTAAACGGCCTGGAGCAACAAATAGGTGTACAAGTGTGCAGGCAAAGCCAAAAAGAATTTCCCCCCAAAACTGTCACACAAAGCATACCTCTCTACATTCCCCGCCCCCCAAAAAAATCAGGAACAAGATTAATTTTTAAAATATTCAAGACTTGTGATTCCATAAGGGGTGGCATTATAAAAAGCACTATGCATCTATGATTAGATGCATATGCGTTTCAACAGAGAATTATTGATTTTTTTAAAAAAAAATTAGCAGGCATCGCAGGACCTTTAAAACAAGAAGAATGTGGATTGGTTGCCTGGCTTTATTGACAGGTGGAAGAGAGACACATATAAACCATGTTGCTCTCTTCTGCCATTTCCGGCAGTGCTTATGGAGTGTAAGAAGCGTGAAAAGACAGCAGACTATAGTGAGACGGCAAGATGATGAGGAATGGCTGGAGGCATGATAATAGTGTAACGCTTTTTGTTTCAATATGTGGAAGTGCCCTCAGTCTGAGGTCTTTCACATGACCTAGTACCTGAGATATTTTGCTGGGGATGCCAGTATTTGAACCTGGGACATTCTGTATGCTACCACCTTAGTGTGTCCCTTCCTTTAACTGGATTGGAATGTGGGGCCATTAGTTCCATTGCCTTGTCAAAGGGGACATCATCCCTCTTCTGTAATTCCAAAGTTTGTGAACAACTGCATATCCTTTCACAAATGAGTGCAACAATTACAAAGAAAGTAATACCTTCTGGTAGGAAAAAATATGAAAAACTGAGCTCAGAGTTAGGGGCTTTACGCACCGGGATCTTTGTTGCAAATTGGTCACTGAACGAAAAATCGCCATTTAAAATAGTGGAATTCGTCGTCATGCATACCTGCCTTTGTAGTGGAATCCAGTTGCGTTTTGTAGCGTTTCCCACAGCTTCCGGTCTCGGCAGAAAAGGAAGCGCTATTTCCAAGCTCGTCCCGCCCCTGGACGTCAAGCAGCCAATGGGCAGCCGTTAGCATGCTCCCAAACAGCCCCTTTCCCTTTAAGAAAGGTTTTTTTTAAAAAAAACAGACCCATTGTAATGAATCTGTGTAGATTCGTTGCAACGGAGAGACCCATCCAGCTGCCTAATGTGAGCTGTCGTTTGATCGTATGATCGTTGCCACGCTGCCTCGAGTGATAAAAAAAAATCCCCCCCCCTCTCACGGGCCCGATTTTCGGCTGAATTAATGTGTAAAAAATAAAGGGACTTTATTTCAGCAAACGGGCTTTTATGTGGTTTGTGCTTAGTGACTAAAGGTGAAGGACTGAAGCCAGGGAAGCCTCTAAACAGAAAGAGGCTCGCTGGTGCGTTTATTCCCGCTCGCTCGGAGAAAAAAAATGGCGATCGCTTCGCCGGAAGTTTGGAGGACAGGCTCAGGAGGAGGGACTTTGAAGAAACCGCAACAATGTTAACGCACAGGTCTTTATCGCTAGTGTTGCAGATTGTTTGCAAGAGTGTAGCGCTTTCCAGAGGGTGAATCCACTTTTTGGGATTCCCCTGAAAGCGCTACAACGAAGCGCTTTTTGCTGATCGGTTTCAGGAGTGTTGCAGATTGTCTACGACGTCGTGCGTTATGGCAAATCAATAGCGTTTCCAATTGGCAACCATTGTGCGATTTTGAAGCCGTGCAAAAAGCCCCTTAATGTTTAGCTGACTTGGAAAAACAATCAAGATAAAGAGAAAGGTCTAGATATATTTGCTGTTAAATACCATCTGTGATTACAGGATATTGTCTGTTATTCTACCTTCTCTGCAAGCTCCTAGCACCTCTATCAGGTGCTATATTGTTTTATTCGACTGGACTGCTTTCATGTGTCATCCATCAGCCCAACATCTTTGAAGTACCATGCTTCTGAACATCATTTACCACTCTGTGTAGGAAAGCTTTAGGACTGAAAATTTGAACTTGACTTTGAACTCCTATGCATTCAGACATTTCGGAAACTTCCTTTGATCTCTCCAGAAAAGGCCTCACCATCATTTTTCTCTTTAATAGAAGCCTTTTCCAGTGAGAGGGGTAAATTTTTAATAACACTCACATGAAAGTACCTTACAATTAAATCACAAGACTAAATAGTTAAGGTGATAATTTAAAGTGTTAGAGACACAGGACATGGTTCTAGACCCTTTTAAGTTCAGCTGGAGTCTGGCTAGAAAGAGAAGTAGGTAGGAAGCAATATAAGTAACCTGAAAAAGGTGTCTTGCTTCAGAGGTCAGGCTCTGGTTTCAGTTTAAAAGGGTACCCCTGAAAATGCAGCATTCTTGTGTCAGTAAGAGTCCTTTATTGAAAGATTAATGAGCAAGATGATATTCAAGATCAACAAAGTCAAAACAAAGAAACCTTACAACTTCCTTTCAGTTGCTGGGATCAGTAGCAGAGGGACATTTGGGTCATATATTCTGGGGTGCCTCTAAGCAGTTCCATGTTTAAGAGAAATCCAAAGAGCTAAAGGCAGGTATAGATTTACAGGCTAGATCAGGCTTTCTCAAACAGGGTTTCATGTTACTGGTTGGCTTAAAAACAAGGTGCTCAGACCCCTGTGTGATCGGGAGAAAGCTGCCTGATCACCTGCCCCCTCTCTTACAGCTCATTTCCTACCTCCAGAAAACAAAAACAGAGCTGTTTTTGCCTGTCAGAGTTGTGAGAAGGCTGCACATGGTCCATGGAGCCCCAAAAGACATTTCGTGTTGTTGGCTTAAAAAACAAGGTGCTCAGATCCCTTTACGATCAGGAGAAGGCTGCCTGATCACACACACAACACCCTCTTTCCAAGTTCATTCCCTACCTCCAGAAAACAGAAAAGGGGTTGTTTTGCCTGCCTGATCCCAAAAAGACAGTGGACACTTAATTTTTTGTTGTTGTTTTACCTTTGACAATGTAGTTTTGCAGTCATGCTGCAACATGGACCTCACCATTAAAAAAATTAATCAGAGCAGGAAATGTAGAGGGGAATGTGGGTGCAAAGGCAGGAGAAACCTGGCAAGACTATTGCACATTTCTCCCCCATATGGGATTATCTCTAGTTGCTCACTGGTTGTTCACCAATGGGACACATGATTTAGGGATATAAATGCAGTTTTGGCGATTCCTGAAATCACAAGTTAAAAATGGCCAAAACTCAACCCAGCTATTGGAAGCTTCAGGATGCTGGCAACATCATGTGGTGGGGGTTCTAAAACCTGCCAACATTTGAAAGTTGTCTAGGAACAGATTCCTCATGCAGAAATGGTCTGACCACTGATGAAGACCCTCTGAGTTGAAATGTGTTTGGTCTATGGTCATATCATGTGCAACCATTGAGACTATATGTACAACACTGCAGACTGTGATTCCTATGCTTTAATGTTGTTTTTAATCTTAGCATGCACAATAATAAATATTTGAATTTTAATATTAATGTATATTATTTGTTCAATCTTCGGGTTCCTATTAACGACTATTGGCCATGGTGACTGATGGGAACCTCCACATTCAGAAGCAAAATTCCTCTTAATCTCAGAGCTAGGAGGCAATATCACAGGAAGATCCTGGCCTCTATCCCCTCTTGTGGCTGGCTGGCCACTGTGAGACAGAATATGGACTATATGGACTACTGTTCTGGTCCAGGAGGGCTCTTTGTATGTTCTTGTGTTTGTCACATGATAATTAATCTAGAGCACTAAATGCATTTCTGTTTCCATCTTTTGCACTGGTCAAAGTATTACATATAGAAAGAATAAAAACTTTTCACAAGTTAATATTATGACAGAGTATAAATAATGTCATGTAGATATTATAAGAGTTTATACCAGCATATAGTCAGCATATATTCAGTAGAACAAAGGGGAAATGCAGAAGACCTCATTAAATTTAAAATATAAACATTCAAAACATTATGCATTCTGATCAAAAGACCCACTCATATTTCACAGACTGGAAATTGGAAGGATTCTTGAAGTTTGCATAAGGATAGTACTCTGTAAAGATCCTCTGGGCTTATCCCGGCCTTGCTGTTACTGTAGCAGGTTGGTGGTGCTAGGTGAACTTTCTTCCATGTATACCTGCAAATTCCTATTTCAGTTCAAGGTGCTGGTTCTAATTGATAAAATTCTTCGTGCTCACACTGCTGTACGATTACTTATTCCAGCATAAGTCCTATGCTAACTTGGGTACTTGGGGTACCTGCTGACTCTCTTTTGGGGTTATCATGCATAGGCACCATTAGCAAAAGAAAGGGTCTCATCTGTGTTCTATGGTCTAGGCTGCAGGAGGATGTCAAGAATTCTGCTTTCTTTACTTGCTTTTCACAACACCAGCAGAAACTGCCAAGGGCTTTGTTTACCTGATGGGTTTGCATCTATTGCTAATTATTGTTGTTGTTTTAAATTGAACGTATAGATTTTTGTTTTTGAATGAATTATATATGTTGAATGGATCCTCACAGCAACACCGTGGAGGTCTCATATCCGGCCTATTCTCCACCAGCTGCAATGGTTACCAGTTGAATTCCGGATCAGACTAAAGGTTCTGGTTATTACCTTCAAGGCCATACGCGGTCAGGGCCCAGTGTACCTGAGGGACCGCCTCCCCGCCTATGCCCCCAAAAGAGCTCTACGCTCTACTGCCTCCAATCAGCTAAGGATCCCTGGCCCTAAAGAAGTCCGTCTGGTCTCGACCAGGGCCAGAGCATTCTCTGTTCTGGCCCCTACCTGGTGGAACGAGCTCCCAGAAGAGATCAGGGCCCTGACGGAGCTTAAACAGTTCCGCAGGGCCTGCAAAAAGGAGCTCCTCCACCAGGCATTTGGCTGAGACCAGACATAATCAACAGCGACCAAGGGCCCCTGCTCCCCCCCAACTCCCCCCTCAGAATTCAATAAATAAACCACCCCCCGCAGAATCCCATCAATAAGCCCTGGACCTGTTTGTAGTACTATATTGTTATACCGTTATATTGTGCTGTTATTTTGGTTACAATTATTAGTTATCAGTTATACATGTTACAGACTGTTTTATGTATTGTTCTCTGTTATGATGTAAACCGCCCTGAGCCTCCGGGGAGGGCGGTATATAAGTATGATAAATAAATAAATAAAATAAATAATACTTTTATGTTTTAAGTCTGACTGTTCCTGACTTTGAAATTCAAACAGGACAGGTTTTCTTCTAGAGAGGGGTGGGGAGATAGGGAGGAAGAGATGGAATGTAGAAAACTTGAAGTTGCCAATTTCACCTTGCCTTTGATAAAAAAGCAGTGAAACTGGCAAAGTTCCACAAGGACTTAGGGTTCCCTCTTCCCTCTTGTCTATAGTGGATATAGTGCAATTAGAGACTTGAGGGATCGTTGCAGAATGGACAAGCCTAGGAGCTGTGACCTGCTGTGCAAGGCTGTATAGATAAAGCCTTTGACTCTGTTCTGTAGGTTTGACAGAATGATACTCTGCAATAGTATACTCTGTTCTGAGGAAGAGTGCTTGCACTCGAAAGCTCACACCCTGAATAAATCTTTGTTGGTCTTAAAGGTGCTACTGGACTCTGATTCTATTGTGCTACTTCAAACCAACACGGCTACCCATTTGAATCTATCTGTTCTATTAAATCAGACATAGGTAGCAACATATGTCAACTTTTTTGGTTCTCAGGATTTTTGTAGAAAAATCCATGGTGTGATAGTAAAACACTGAATTATGGGTGGCATGCAGATGATGTCATGCTTGGTCTCTCACATAAGGTACCGTAAAGGCCCCTCAATGGTACCTTGGGATGGGATTTTCAAAATGGCAACTGGGGAGAGTCCTCCCACCCTGTGTCTGATGTGTCTGGCTCTGAGGGAAGATGAAAAAAAGAGTTTTATTTTTTTAAAAACCTATCCTTTGGGCAGGTTGACGCGCCCTCTGCCAAAAGTGGCCAATGATGGGAAGGGGAGAGGCCTGGCCATTTAAACCCTTGCTGGCTGAGTTTCCTCTCACTTCTGAAGCATGTGGCCAGCTGACATCACTTCCTCGTACCTTGAAGCCTGAAAAATATTTTAGCGGTACATCCAGGATCAAAAATTTGAAAAAGGCTACTCTAGTTTTTTCAACTAAGTAGGCCTGGGGCTGTGTCTCAGTGATAGTGCATCTGTTTTACATGCAGAAAGTCCCGGGTCCAGCCCCCCCAACATCTCCAGTTAAAAGGAAGAAGTAATTTGCAATATGAAAGGCCTTGGCTTCACACCTTGAATGCTGCTGCCAGCCTGAGTAGACATTATTTACTTTGATATAGGACTCTACACATGGGCCCTCTGCACACTGACTGAAGGAGCGTTGTACAAAGATGCACTAGTCCCACTTAACACTACTGCTGGGTTATCTGCACAACTGGCCATGCATACACTGCCTTCACATAATGAGGGATGCTTTGTTGCAAATGTTATCAGTCATGGGAAGAGAGCAATAAGTGCAGACACTTCCTCAGGTGTATGTGCCATGCTCATGAGCTGAGACTACATTGAGTCCGGTAGCATGGCTGGAGTACTTGTTCTCCCACTCCATATGTTCATGTCAGAGCACAGAGAGGTCATGTGTACAGGGCCAATATAAGGAAGTGTCATGAATACAGGCTTTCAGGCATCAGATCTGTGAATGATATTTATTTGGAGCCCTTGGACACCCGTTTCCAGTCAGAGTGAACAATGTTCATGTATACAGACTAAGAATATGACCTGACATAATCTTTAAAGCCCAAATGAATTGAGGAAATGGGAGGGAGTAGTTACAATAGGAAAAACAGAGAAGGCAAATACACTTTTTCATCTTGCTTTTAAACTATACTACAGCTTTTTTTATGCCTCTGGAAATGTGAATTATACAACAGGGAAAAGGTATCCAGGCACAACAGTCTCATCCAGCACCTCAGCAAATGAAGAGTCACAACTTAAGTCCCAAAGGATTTAACACTGAAGACATCCTGCAACTCAAAATAGCTGAATAAAATGAAAATGAATTGACTCACTACCTAACCTGCTTTGCAGGTAAATCACCTGCTTTGGGATATGCAATGGCAATTTGCTTTGTCTATTTCCCCACAAAACAAGACATCCCAGAAACTCAGCCAAAAATATGACAAAGTGAAATGCCTAATTTAACCGGAGTGCATTCCTCAGCAAAAGCAAAAAAACCAAAAAAAACAAAAGCTGAATATTGTTGCTAAGGAAATTTCTCACAGCTCACATCACTAGGGAAACCTAGTTGAACTTAATGTTGAGTTGACTCTTTCATGTTCAGTTTTTCCTCCTATCATCTTATAAACAGACTATCTCCTCTCAGAGACCCTTATCCATGCTTTCTCTATATATTTTGTGAAACAGCCTGGAGGATGGAACGTGTCTGGCTGTCCTAGCTGAAATAGGGCCAATGCTGGCTGCACCCTGATTGGCCCTGCTCCCGCCCTCCCTGGATGCTAGCTACGTTCCCCTCAGCTGCGACAGAGACAGAGACACACAAAGTCCTGCCAGACCGAACACGAGCCCTCATTCCCTCCTATTGTTCCTGCTGCGAGACAGGCAGAGAGAGATACAGAGAGAGCTGCCCCTAGCTGCTGACCAGCCCTGCTTCCCTCTTAAGAATGAGCCCTAATTAACTGCTATGGCTCCTGCTGCCACGGAGAGATAGACACAGAGAGCTGCCCTGATGCGAAAGAGGGAGATAGAGACACAGAGAGAGCTGCTCCAAACTGCACACCAGCTCTGCTTCCCTCCCACAAACCAGCCCTGATTACCTGCTATGCCTCCTGCTACGAGGCGGACCAAGAGACATGCAGTGGGAGGGAGAGAGAGACACACAGAGGAATCTGCACCTCCTGGTGTCCTCTGGGTCCTAGCGCCCATTTCATTCCTGCTTGCAATGGTCTTTCTTGCTAGTTCAATATAAATGTACAAATACTGTGCTAATAAGAGTGTGAGCAATAAATGCATCAATATTCCTGATATGTTTGTGCGCCATTTTGTGTGAATAGGACAACGATCCCTCAGGATTAGCTGTTTGGCAGGCTGTCACGCCAATACAGCCTTCCCATGCTGCAGAGAACTAACTGGTGTGCCCTTTATATGCTTCCATCTAGACTCTTCCTAGGCTGTGCAAACAGACCTGCTTCAGATCAGCTGATGAGTGGGACCATCTGAATCTTCTCTTGGTTTCCACAGCCTGGGAAGGTTTTAGGGGTGGGGGTGGGGCCTTTAAATGCCCTTTTATGGAGACACATTCATTACTTTTATGTTTCTTTGCCTGATATTTGACACTTAGAATCACGCAATGGCTGTTATGTACTGAGGAACACTTTTAATGGTCTTCTCTTGATAACTAACTGGCTCTCAGATATGGCATTCCTACTGTTCATTATGATGTCTTGGATTGCTGTTAACTGTTTTGACAGAATGATATAGTGACAGCTTCTGCAAGTAATAGTTAGTGTCTTTGGCTGTGCCCATGCATATAGTTAGGGTGCTTCAGTCCTGATGTTCAATAGCCATTATGCTCCAGGATTCTTAGGACTTGTATTTCTTTATCACCAGCCAAAGATGCTGCAGAGTTCATGGCAAATTTATTCATTGGATAAGTATGCCATTTTCAACCATTGAATCACCTTGTTGCTGTTCAACTCAAGCAGCTACTGGACAATTTTGTAGTTATTCAGTAGCTGACATAGTGGACTTTCCTTTGCTTTTGCCTTACATCCATTTTGGCATTTCAAAGCAGGTTAAACCGATGCTCCCCCACAATCATGGATGGTTAGGTCAGATAATTAAATGGTGCCAGGGAGAAATTAGAACTCTCACAAGAGTGTACAAAAGTGGAATGTAGAGAATAACAGCAATGGCCCATTAATGACCACCACTAAGTACAGTATTTGCTTGTGTATAAGACTACTTCCCCCCCCCCTGAAAAACATGCCTCCAAGTGGGGGGGGGTCGTCCTATACGCCGGGTGCACTTCAGTTGGGATAGACATAGCTGCCCATAGTACTGTAATGTAACAAACTCTATATTTTGAGTGGAAATGTTGGGGGGTCGTCTTATACGCCGGCAAATGCGGTATTAATTTATAAACACTGTCTGGTTGACTAGTTTACTCACTTTCTTGAAAATATTGGCTGCCAAGCACCACAAAGCAATGACTGGACTGTGGGTAGTTGGGGGCAATGTGCATAAATAAAATGCTGTGTGCTGCTTATGTATGTTGAGATTAACCTATGGAACAGAATCAAGATGTTTATGAGCTGTCCAACTAATCAAAGGAACATCCACTTTCTGTTTGCAACTGGTGAAGAGGATATGAATCAATCTGGTAGATGTTTAAGCATCCCTAACAGTAGATATTTATGCTACATGGCAAAAAGTGCTTGTAAATTCAACAGCTTTCAAAACAAAAGTATTTGATTTGGCACAGGTTCTGTAACTTATGAAGGGGACTGAAAAAATCCCACTGAATATTACTAAATCAGCAGGCATGCCCATTGAAGGTTTTAATGTAATATATTGGTTTGAAACAGCTTTTCTCCCAATGGGGGTCCCACAGCAATTTATAACACTACTGTCCCCACCTCCATTTTATTCTCACAACCACACTGCAAAGGTAGCTTAGGCTTGAGAGTGTATGATTGGCCCAGGTCACCCAAGGAAGTTTCAAGGTAGAGCAGAGTGTCAAACCTATGTCTTCTAGCTCCATGTCTGACACTCTATCTACTACATGAAGCCTCAGTAAATCAACGATAAGACAGGAATTGAGATCACAAGCATCAACCAATCAACAGAGTCAGGAACTGAGATCAAAGGATCAGTCAATCGACACTGAGACAGGAAGTGATGCCACAAACCTCAGCCAACCCACACTAAAACAGGAAGTGAGACTATGTCAGGAACCAAGTGGTTGAGACCCAGGAGATTCGTGCCAAAGACATCACTCTCAGGTTTATGGATGAAACTTTATGTAAAAGTCTTTATTTGGAGAATCAGGACACAGATCAGCACATTGCATAAACTCTTAGATAGGAATCTTGACAGAGACCCTGGGCAAGGGGGGTGCAAAGCAGATATACCTTAGGTGAAGGGGGGCATCGGGGCAGCATTTGGTGGGAACATTAGTTCACACAGAAAGAGCAATAGAGTTCTACAGGGCTCCAGAGCAGCCAAGTCAGCCATCTGGTGTTTAGACTAAGTTCCAAGTGAGAACAATCTGAGATAAGGAAGTGAGAACTGGATGAGCCTATAAAATGCAGGCAGGGATGGGAGGGGTTCTCTCAAGTGGTCTAGGGAAGGTGCCATAAAGTAGCGGGAGATCCAGGAGCATTGGCAATAAAGCAAAACATGAAAAGGAGATGAGAAGGTAAGAACTACAGGTCAGGAACTAGATTCATGACAGACCACAATCCTCAGCCAGTCCACACTGAGACAGGAAGTGAGATCATAAGCCTCAAACAATGAACACAGACAGGAACTGAGACCACAAGCCTCAGCCAATAAACACTGGGAGAGGAAGTGAGATCACAAGCCTGTCTCAGTGTTGATTGGCTGAGGCTCATGATCTCAGTTCCTGTCTCCATGTTGATTGGCTGATGCTTGTGATTACATGAATCCTGACAATGGCACTTCATTTGCCTAAGGGTATGTAGTCTCATCATTCAAAAGTCTTTTTCCTAGAGTGGAATGGAGTCCATGAACTGCAACAGGCTGGAAAGATATTTTTATTCAAGGAAACAACAATGTTTAAAAATATTTTTGTACATGATTTAAAAGGTACTAAATGCAGCTACTTATGTCTGATGATTTGGTATAAAATAGGTCACACAGCTTCATGTACTAACTACTCTGAGATTTTCCTCAGGGTCATGCAACCTTTCTATAGGTAAGTGTACAAGTAAAAACATTTGGAGCAGCATGTAAACTTCCCAAGAGATCTAATGTTACCTCATGCAGAAAAGGTAATTTCTCAGCAGAAACCTAGAGCTCTCTTCCTAAATAAGGGGAAGTAGATCTCTTTTCCATCTAATTAGGGAGAGGGAAAGGTTTATATTTAAAACATAAGCTAAGCTGTGTGAATAACAAGCATTAAGGACATGGTTTTTCAGCAAAGAGGTGGGGAGCTCCAGTGTCATAATGAAATAGTGGTTTGCTGTGTCTCACATTGGTTATTCCACATGTCTTTGTATTAAAATACTGTTCATTTTGTCCCATTTCTGCTAATACTGTGTTGGTACAGGTTCATATTTGATTTATAAGATGTAAAATTCCGCATGTCCCAGTAGAACAGAGTCCAATATAAAAACCATATTAATTTTAGATGACAAAATTATTGAAGAGGTGAAAGAAACAGGGAATGGACAATTAAAATACCTTTACAACATGCTGTGTGGTAGTTTTCATCTACCAGATGATTTTGGATCTAAACATTATGATTGTGTGAATAGTTAATAGCACAATCCATTCTGTTTACTGCAAATGTGCAAAACAGTGATGCTTTTCTAAGAGTCCCCATTTTTATACATCGAACACATAAGTAAGGGAGTCATTTTTAAAAATCTTGAGCAATTGCCAAAGGCATTGTGGAAATATATAAGAAGGGAGACTTCCTCAAATAGCATCTCAATTACGTTTCTGCACACCCCCCCCCCCGGGAAGGTGCTGTGTCTCAGTTGAAAAACCTGTGCCTTGCATGCAGGTCAGAAAATCAGAGTTGTGAGAATAGCACAACATCACTTTTGGAGACTAATCATTAGTGTTGACTAGCAGGTGGCGACTATCCCAGAAACGACGCAGACCCGAACTTGGCAACAAAATTGGCCGCAGCCGTTTATTAACCATAACCCCTCCCCACCGGAGGGTTGGCCCGTATGCCAGGTAAGGGAGCCCCACCTTGTCAGCCGGCCGGCTGACCACCATGCCCGCGGCGTTCCAGCTCCTCGCCTCACTCCCAGCCGGGAGGATGGGATGCCTTCCGCCGCGGGATCCCTGGGAAGCGACCACAGGGGGCCCCCCGGGCGTCCGCCTCCAAGGGGCCCCCTCCCCTCGCTTGGCCCCGGGCCCCTGGCCTCCCAGCCGGGTAGGCCGCGCCCGGTTGTGGCCGGTCTCCTTAACGAGACCCCCTACTCCAGGGAGTCCCGTACGCAGACGGGCTCCCTGCCAACGGGCTCCCTGCCTTGCATAACCCGCCACTGGACAGGAACCATTGGTCCCTGTTCCCGCCAACCCTCCAACAAAACTGTGCGCAAAACGCCCCGCACGTCGGAAAGCCATAGGTCACACCCTCGCTCGGAAAGGTGAACCCCGTCCGACCGAAACAGCAGCGGGGAACGAAAAGTTATGCCGGCGTGTGGAATCACCACACCCCCCAAAGAAAGTACGGTCTTCGACGCGGCCTTGTCCGCCTTCTGCTTGGCCAGGTTCACTCGGTCGGACCGTCTAGCGTCCCGCCAAACCAGCCGATCCAGCATTGCTGACCATACCAACATGGTACGCGGCAGGCGTTGTCGCAGGATCCCGAGGTCCTCCGTCATGGCTGCACTCAACTGACGGCCGGTCAAGGAAGGCAGGTCGTTCTCTCCCAAGTGTATCACTAGCACGTCGGGAACGCCCCATCGATGGACGTCGTCGGCCACGACCCGCAGCAAGGACGACCACCGTAGTCCCCTCCGTCCGGACCAGGCAATCCTGCAGACGTCCTCCAGGCCAAGCTCAGCTCCCCATCCGGTAGAAGCCGCGTGCCTGCCGGCCCAGTACGGAATACTGTGCCCCACCACCAGGACCACCGCTGTGGCCGAAGGGACACCTGTGGAAAAACCAAAATCAAACAGCATGTTGAGGGCGAATGTACGACTTATATGCCTGCGAACGCCATCGCCCTCTCCGTTTGATCGCCCCGGGCGGCTCGCCAGCCAAGTAGGCCTCAGTGGCCGCTCCGATGCGAAAAGAATGGGCCCCATACAAGGCTGGTTGGAGCCCTTGCAGGCAAGACCGAAGGACAGCAACAAACTGATACCGGGACAGGCATGTCCCGTTCTGGTGCACGAACAGGGCCCCTGGCACTGGCGGCCTGAGTTCGAGATAGGCAGCCATGGCCCGTCGCTGGCAGTCGACCTCCCCCCGGGAAGCCGGAAGGTATACGTGGGCCCCCTGTCCCCTTTGATCGCACTTGGATCGGCGCACCAAGCACTGAACTCCGGAGTCGACCAGCTCCACGTCTGAGAACATCAGGCCCCCGGGAAACCGTGCGGCACGGGATTGGGCCACCAACTCGCCGCCCCGCAATGCTCCGTGAAAAGCCGCCGTGAAGGCCGCCTGGAACAGGACCCGCTCGAACGGGGAACGGGCCACGGCCGGCAAGTGCCCCAGCAGCTGACGCAGTACGGCCCTGGTGATGGGGCGTCGAGGATCCGGCCCACGTGCATGCTGCCGTCCCCAGCCCTTCACGGCCTGCCGGGCAAGGAACGACGTCCCGGGATCCCAGGATACCACGGCCTTGGAGCAGAATGAAAGGCCTGCCAGTATGACCCGTAAAGTCCGGTAGGAAAGTCCCCGCTCCCTGAGGTGAGCCAGGAAGCGGAGCAGAAGACCCTCCCTCATGGGCCAGACGGAGAAATGTCCAGCCAGCCGAGCGAAGTCCACGAACTGGCTGGCTGCCTGCCGATACGCCCTCCGCGTGGATTCAGCCAAGGACGACAGGACCCCGTCCATAATCAGCCGACGCCAAGCTGCCACAGGTCTGCCGGGCACGCTGTTGGGTCCGCTGCCGCTGCAGGGGCGAGGCGGCGAAACCTCTCGACCTGAAACCGAGAGAGAGCGTCGGCCAACTCATTGGTCACCCCCGGGACGTGCCGTGCGCGGAAGGAGACGTTGTGCGACAAACAGGCCAGCACAAAAACACGGACCAGGCGCATAACCCTGGGAGATCTGGAAGACTGTTTGTTCACAATCTGAACCACGGCCTGATTGTCGCACATGAACTCGACCTGGCGATTCGCGAAACGGGGACCCCAGATGCGAACGGCCACCACGATCGGGAAAAATTCCAGAAAGGTCAAGTCACGGTGAACCTCCGCCGCCCAGGCGTCTGGCCATTGCGCAGTGCACCAGTCCCCATCAAAATAAACCCCGAACCCGCATCCCCCTGCGGCATCGGAATAGACCTGTAGCAGATCCCTGGGGGCATAAGGCGTCTGCCAAATGGCCACGCCGTTGAACCCCTCCAAGAACCGCTCCCACACGCGGAGGTCCGCCTTCATCTCCTCGGTGACACGGAGGTGGTGAAAAGGCCAGGACAAACCTCGGGTGGCGAAGGACAACCGGAAGCAAAACGCCCTGCCTGGGGCGACCACCCTACAGGGGAAGTTCAAGTGACCCAGCAGCACCTGAAAGTCCCGGAGTGTGCACTTCCGCTTTACCAGAATCCCCTGAATGAACCCCCGAAGGGAGGTCACCTTGCCGGCCGGCAAGCGTGACGTGCCCACCACGGTGTCGAGCTCGACCCCCAAGAAAGTGAGCCTAGTCGCGGGACCTTCCGTCTTGTCGGCGGCCAGGGGGACGCCGAGCGCGGCCATCACCCTTTGGAACGCCTTCAGGCTAACCAAACAAACTTCCGTGCCCGCCGGGCCAGCCATCAAAAAATCGTCCAGGTAGTGCGCCAGCTCCCTGACCCCGCCCTGGACCCTGGCAGCCCACTCGAGGAAGGTGCTAAACGCTTCGAAGGCCGCGCATGCGATGGAGCAACCCATTGGCATGGCCTTGTCTACGTACCATCCGTCGAGGAACCGGAAGCCCAGGAGGCAGAAATCATCCGGGTGGACGGGCAGAAGCCGGAATGCGGATTGCACGTCGCACTTCGCGAGCAGTGCCCCGGGGCCGAACCGGCGAACCATGCCGACCACCTCATCGAACGGAGTGTACCGTACGGCACACAGCTCCGGAGGGATGAAGTCGTTCACTGACCCGCCCCTCGGGTATGACAGATGGTGGATGAGGCGAAATTCCCCGGGCGCCTTCTTCGGCACGACGCCGAGCGGGGAAACCCTCAAGTTGGGAAGAGGCGGCCTGCTGAACGGTCCGGCGATGCGGCCCGCGGCCCGTTCCTTCAACAGCTTGGCGGCCACCACGTCCGGAAGCTCACGGGCGGACCGCAGGTTCCCGCTCGTAGACTCCACCCGCTCGCCGGTAAACGGGATCCGGAAACCCTCTGAAAACCCAGCCGCCAAGTAGCTGGCTGCCGGCCTGTCCGGGTATCGACCCAACCACGCCAGCAGCACCGGCAGCTTAACCGGCGTGGGAGCGATCGAGCGGAGCAGCCCCGCGGCATTAGCCGGACTTTGGGGCTGTGGAAGGAGCTGCGGACCCCGATCCCCCGTCCTTTTTCCCGGAGGATCGGGTGCCTCGAAAGGGCTGCGAAGAGGAAGGCTGCGTGCAGGCCGCCATGGCATGGCCGCTCCCGCAAGTCTCGCATCGATGCTCGAAGCGGCACCTGCGGCGCTTGCAACCACCCCGATTATAGTCCCAGCATACAAGGCCCTGCAGCTTCCGAACCGGGCCCGAAGAACCGCTCTTCCCGCGGTCTTTCTTCTGGCGGGCGCTGGGCCCCACCTGCATGAACCATGCGTCATGCAGCCGGAGATCCCAACGCGTTGAAGCGTTGTGGGAGGCGAGTTCCCTGAACTCGCAATCGTAATCAAAGGCTGCCTCCTCGCCCCCCACCTCCCAGGCCTCGAGCACCGTGTAAAGGTAGCGGGCGAGGTGCCAACCCCTCTCCGGGTACCCTCCGCAAATCAGCGCCTGAAACTCGGCGAAGCCCTTGAGCCAATTGAGCATTGTCCGCTCGCATGGCTGGGACTGAGCCTTGTCCTTATCAGCCTTTTTTCCAGTATCAGCGCCCTTGCGGCGCCACTTCACCAACTCGAAGAAGTCGACAAAGTACCCGTCGAGGGCCCTCTCCCGCAATTTTACAGGGAGGTGCACCCCGGGGGGCGCCTCGCCGTCCCTGAATCGGCCGGGGGGCTCCCTCTGCCGTAAGCTGATGCCGGCCTCGTCCAGCATGCGAACCATGTTCCGCCGCCGGCTCTTCAACCAGGACGGGATCCCCGGGACGTATGCCCCTTCAATCCAGTACCATCCATCATGGATGATGCTGTCACCCTCCTCCCAAGAGGAACTCTCACCCGAGGGCAAGCTGTGCCGCGACGTGCGCCTCCGCTTATGAGCCTTCCTCTGCGACTTCCGCCTCCGCTTCTCACCGTGCCTTGGCGACGGAGTCCGGGATTCGGTGCTCCCCAACGTGCTGCTGGAAAGCGACGGGTTAGCCCCGCCCAGGCTGCGCCGGTGTGACCGCCGGGCCCCGTAAAGCGCCTTGGCCTCGGCGAACCCAGCCCTGTAATCAGAGGACCGGTGCGGAATGGAGGGGCCGGACGAGGTGGAGCAGGATGACCGGCGACTTCGCCCACTACGGCGACTGGAACGCCGCCGCCTTCTGCGGGTGCCCCCCCACGCCCCCCGGATGACCCCCGGGAAGGGCGTGGGGAGGACCCGCTGGACCCGTCCGCGCCCCGCCGGAGGAGCCGGCGTGGACGGCGCAAGGGAGACGGGGACCTGTACCCGTCCCTGGCCCGGTCCCTGGGGCCCCCCAAGCGGCGTCGGGCGCCCCCGCTGGACGCGGACCCCGACGAGCCCTGGGCCCGCCTGGCCCCCGCCGACCCTGACCTGGAGAGCGGCGGACTCCCCGCCGTGCGGGCCTCCCCTCGGGGGCTGCCCCCGGCCCCGCCCCTTGGTGGACGGGAACCGGACCCCCCGTGGCCGCGCCCCGCGGAATTCCCGGCGTCCCCGGCCCCGGAGCCCCGGACGCGGGACCCCGGGATAGCCGAGGCCCAGGCCCGGCTGGCCCGCAACGCGCAGGCCCGTTTTCGGGCTCCGCCCCCGGACCTGGAGACCCCAGGCGATGGGGACCGCGAACGCCGTGGGCTGCGCGGGGACCGGCCCCGGGACCCGGACCGCCCCCGGGCTCGCCCGCTCCTCCTGCCTCCCGACACGCGGCGCCGCTCGGAACCGGCCCCGGAGTCCCCCGACCCCGCCCCACTAGCGCCGGGCGAGGCCCGGGCCGCACGCGCCTCTCCCCCGCCCCTCAGGGGTTCGCCTCCCTTGCCAGGCGAAGAAGGCGTCCGGGCCGGGCTGCGGCAGCTCCTCCGCGGCCGCGCCATCGCCGAAAACCGAGCGGGCCCGCCCGCCGCCTCCCGTCCCTCGGGGGCAGCAGGGCCAGGCCCGCCGGCACGCCCGTCCCCCGTGGCCGGGGCTCCGCCGGACCCGGCTCCCCCGTCCGCGTGGCCGGACCCCCCTGCCGCCGCAGCGGCCGACTTTGGGCGGCGAGGCATCGCGCCGCCCCTCTTACCCCCAACCGGAAAGCCTCCCTCGCCGGGACGCAGCTGCTCTTTTTTTTTTTTTTTTTTCGTGCCGGCGAGCGAGGCCTCTTTTCTTCTTAGGCCCAGCAGAAGGCAAGCACCCGAAGCGCCGTTTGCCGCTGGGCCTGCCCTGCCTAAGCGCGCCCCGAACAGCAAGCTGTCCGGGCGCGAGGTCGACGGGGAAGAGGGCGGGCTGCGTGCGCACGGCCTTTTTAAGGCCTGCAGCCCCGCCCCTCTCCTAGCGCGCCGCGGCGCGGCTGCTGACGCAGCCGGGTCCGCGCCGATCCGGGGCGCTCACCGCCGCGTCAACGGCGGCCGCGCTAATTCGCGGCCGCTATATATCACCAAATCTAGGATTCCATCCCAAGCCTATAATATAGGCCTTTGTACCCTCCCTCCTCCCTATCTCCACCAACTCCTTCTACTGCCACTGACTGGAAACCTATCAATTGGTCTTTGATCAGTGAAAGTGACAGGAAACAGTTCACAACATAACAGAAACAAATTTGATTTGAGTCTGGGACAGAATGAGGAAGAGCATGGGTGCTTGGCTGAGGCCTGTAGAAGTGCAACCAAGCCAGGATTTCTCACATAACTAAAGGTCTAATGGTTGAACTAGGAATTACTGTGAGAGTGGATGTTAATCAAAACAACAGAGTTATATCATCTTTACCCATCCTGGTAACATCTGAAAATTCCACATGTCAATTTGAAACATGGGACACAGTGATGTCACATTCCATGCAGTGTTAATGCAGTTATGGAAAAGAGAAGAACAGGAAACACGGGGCTGTTGTTTGTAGCAGCCATACATTTCTATAAATTCACATCTGCTTCCAAATTAAGACCAAAAAAAGGCCTGAAGTGAGTTGGGCTGCTGTTATGGAACTTACCGGCAGGGGCAGCTCTCATGCAGCAGGGATCTACAGACTCTGAGCCTCAGAGGGAAATGGAAGATAGGGGATGGAAGGCTGGTCACTGGACAGAAAGTCAAGCCAGTTGGAGGAAGAGGCACTCGGGTGGGACAGCCATCCTGATTGGGTGTTAAGCGCTGAGTGGCACTTAAGACATGAGACATGCTCCTTCTCCAAGGCCTCACCAGAAATATTAAGTGGAACAGATAGGTCATTAGTCTTTTTTTCTCCAAGGTAAACATGCAATCTGGCTGCTGCATTCTGTACAAGTTGCAGTTTCTGGGTCAGGGACAAGGGCAGGCCAGCATAGAAGTCTAATATGGAGGTGATTAGACATTTGGAGGTGATTAGACTTATAGAAATCTAATGTGGAGGTGACTGTCACATGGATCATTGTGGCCAGGTGCTTTGGAACCAAATAGGAAGTTAGTAGCTTAGCTTGGTGAAGATGGAAGAAAGCCAGCTGGGCTACTCTGGTGTCATGAGCCTCCATAGACAGAGAGAAATCAAGGAGCATGCCCAAATTCCTAGCAGATCGTGCAACCTTGAGTTGCACAACCTCCAGGCAGGGCAAGTGTGCTTCCAGATTTGGACCCTTCCACATTGGATCCTAATTTTGTTTACTATCAGCAGTTCAACATGAGCCTCATTGGTAGGTTAAATGGCTGACTGAGATAGTGTTGCCAAGCAGAGCCTCGCAAGTGGGGTAGGGAAGGGGACATGGTGGGGTAGGGCAAGGTCACAGATGTGATGACACCTGTAATGCCAGTAAAATCCTAGAAGAGACAAAGGGGAGCTCTAGGACTCATCAGAAACTCTATAGTAAAACTATGGAGTTTCCTAAGATTCTTTAGGACTGCCTTATTAGATGCAGTACCTTACACAAGGGGTAGTCAACTTGTGGTCCTCCAGATGTTCATGGACTACAATTCCTGTGAGCCCCTGCCAGTGTTCGCTGGCAAGGGCTCACAGGAATTGTAGTCCATGAACATCTGGAGGACCACAGATCGACTACCCCTGCCTTACACAATGATTTAAACAAAAAAATTCTCTCCCATCGCTTGGAGCAGCATTGAACAATGGAAACTGGACAGTCATAGGCTGAGTATAATGAAGTCATTGCCACATACGCATACATATTGGCACAAACATATTTAAATGCAGGTGCATTAGATAATCAACCGCATTCACTCACCTAATCTGAGATTTCACTGCTGGAGTACAGAGCTGATTCCTGAGGAATTACAATTCAGGGAACTCTCAATAACACAAATGTAATAGATTCAAATGAGTAGCCATGTTGGTCTGAAGTAGCGTAATAAAATCAGAATCCAGTAGCACCTTTAAGACCAACAAAGATTTGTTCATATGAATAAATCTTTGTTAGTCTTAAAGGTGCTACTGAACTCTGATTTTATTGTACAAATGTAATAGGGCAGGGGTAGTCAAACTGCGGCCCTCCAGATGTCCATGGCGTTCGCTGGCAAGGGCTCCTGGGAATTGTAGTCCATGGACATCTGGAGGGCCACAGTTTGACTACCCCTGTAATAGGGTATTCCTCAATGGCAAAAAGATGTCTTATAGACAGGTACCCCAAAATAGTAACAGTGCCTGTCAAGTTGGAACCAGTTGGAGCATATGAATATACAGTAAGATATCTAGGGAACAGCCTAAATATTTCTTTCAATTTAAAGTAACAAAACAAGCTAAGACAGAGAGGGGCAAAGACCCAGATTAGGTACGTTCCCGATTAAATCTTGTCTATTCGTCATTTGCATACATGTGTTTCTGTTCAGTTCTCTTCAGAGCCATGCCTTTCTAAGTCCTTCAAAGTCAGTGGGCTCAGAAAGGTGTAACTGTGCTTAAGACTGCGCTGTTACTTGTCTGGATCATTCAACTGCTCTGTATTTCTCAGCACAGATGGAGAAAAATAAAAATCACTTTTGAGAGTTACAAAAGCCAGCACAGTAACTTCTCCCTGCAGGGTTCTAGAGGTTCTTAATTTAAACTATGAATCACTTGCCAAATCTAGAGAGAGACTTCTAAAGCTCTTTCCTTTGGGGGTGATTCTGTCTGTTGTTCTGCTCTATATATTTTTCTTAGATTTGGAACAAGTTAAAGCACTTGAATGGCTGACAGTAATCCCCTCACTTAACTGTGGCTGATCTGCCTATTATTCAGCTGCCCTCTAGAAAATACAACTCTTCATTTATTTTTGCATTTATACCATTTTTGGTGATGGACTTTTAAAAAAATGATGCCATCAGCTGTTCAATCAAATGTTCGTAGAATGATATATCTAGCTAGTTTTCCAGATTGGTAAAGAAGCAGGGAATAGTAGAAGCATTCTTGGTAAATTTCAGTAAATGGTACATAGTCCATTCCAATCCAGATTCAAACCTTGATCAATTAATCCACGTTTTACACAATAAAGGAGGCCTCATTCTTAAGGACAGAGTGACTCCGGATTAAAATTTGGAATCTCAGATTATTTTGATAAATGGTGGAAGCTTAGAAGCTAAACTATGCACGATCCTGATTTAATTGGAGGTGAAATGAATCTCCTATGCTTTAATCTGAGACTCTAACCACTACAGTACACTAACTATCAACCAATATCATCATACTACATAAAATGTGTTGGGTGCTTCCAACAATGTGTGCCTCTGATTAGCTGTCAATGGGAGACCATTCCCTCAGTGGGGTGAGAGCTCTATCCAACAAAGGACTAATCAGAAGCTCTTCCCCACCCCCTGCTGCTCTTCCCCTGTGCTCCTTTCTGGCACTCGGTGTCAGGAGGAAGAGCACACAGAATGTGAGCTCAGTAGCTGCGTACAGCAAGGGGGGGGGTGACCACATCATGTACCCATTCCTTCTCTATGCATGAAGCCCTTGCAGGGGCTGTCTACCCACTTTACTTCTTCACCAACCCTGCTTTGTGCCATCAAGGCCACAAGGGCATAGGGCAGAGACCAAGCAGCAGCAGGGATCCTGAGCTGTGGCTCTGTATGCCTCCCCAGCTCATACAGCTTACACAGGCTTTCTGCCCCAACTCATCATCTCACCTAACCTGCTGAGTGGCACCGAGGCCACAAGGGGACATGGCGGAGGACCAGTAGAAGTGGGGCTCCTGACTGGTGACTATGATCACCTCCCCACCCTCCTCCCCATTGTCAGAGCTTTCCTGGGCCCTTCACCCCACCTCACCTTCCCTGCTGTGTAGCAGCTAGGATACCAGGATAGAGGGTGAGTGGCAGCAGGGCTCCTCCACAACAGCAGCACCCTGCTCCTAAGCCTCCTTGCCACAGCAAGAACTCACAGAACCCATCTGTTGTGGCTCACCACCTCAACCTCCCCCTGCTCTTCCTAGATGCTAGAACAGGGAGCAGCCAGTGAGGGAGGAAACTACTCCTGCAGAGCCTGCCAGCACAGCTCTCCCATCCTCCTACAGCTTTCCTACTAGTCGATCCATAAAAAATGTTAAATTGATAAAATTGTTGTTTAGCAATTATATAGCATTTTAGAAGGTTAGAAGCATTTGATATACCTAACTTCAAGTACAGAACAAATTGTAAGTTTCTTATCTGATGGTTACAATAGCATGTGATCATATTGCTAAATATGTGAAATGTTCAGTAATTGTGTACTGCCAATGGTATGAAGATTTCCAATCTAGTGATCAGCACATCTGACCTTTAATATAGCAAAGCTAATCAACATAAAATAACCTTTTATCTCTCTTTTAGATATGCCTTTGGAACTTGTGGCCACATAGACTCCATTTGAAATGGCTTGCAAAAAATTATGCATTAAAAATTAATCAAAGGGACAAAATGTAACAGAAAAAGTTTTTAAATCTCATAAGATTATAGCATGAGATTTTGGCAGCCATTTGGGGCTAGCTTTCTAAGGTTGCTTGGTTGATCCAAAATTGCTGCTGCAAAGTCAGTAGAGAGGAGAATGAATGGGCATTCAGGAAAGACAATAAGGAAGACAAGAGAAGGCAAAAACCAGAATGGTGGGCGAGGGCCAAGAAAAATGGTGGCTGGAGGGAGGGAGCAAGCCAAAGGGAACAGCTACAAGGCCTGCAAGGAGTACGAAAGATTAAGATAATATGAGTAAAAACCCTAGCTAGAAGAAGATGAGAATTCTTCCTCCTTTAGGAGCCCACCCTTATAATAAATAATGGAGAATAAACTGACTTTTTAAATTCTTATGTGCTGCTACCTAATACCCCTCCAAAAAGCTTTAATAAGAACTAAATCCAGATCAAAGAATCAGTGATAAAGCCTGTTGACGGGCTTCAGAAATCTCATTTTAATAAGACTTGGCTTACATGTGTTATGCTTCCCTCTGCTTTGGGTAGCACATCAGTTGTTACCCCTGTTGCATTGTGTTTAAACTTGTCACCACACGTATTACATGTCTTTGTCAAAGCTTTTCCCTTGGAATAACAACATGTTAATATTGTTGTCTTCCTTTGTTGGGGTGGGGAATATAGACCTATCAATAAATTCACCAACAACTTCATAGCAGATTTAAATGATACACCTAATATTGAACTCAAAGATACTGCAATCGGACAAAATGAATTCCTTGCCAGCATCAATTTACATATTTTCCATCAAGATCCACTGAGTGAAAAAGAAATAGAGGGAGACGGTTCAGGTGATAAGGAAAGAGTCATTTATCAGTTTTGAATGGAAAGAACAGTTTTTCACAGCCGCTCTTTCATTTGCCTGCTATCTACTACCTGCCCCCAAACCTTAACACTAACCCTTCAACAATCTGAAAAAGTGTGCTTACACATGAAAGCTTATACCATGAATAAAATGTTCTTGGTCTTAAAGGTGCCACTAAAGTCAAACTTTGTTCTGCTGTTTCAGATCAGCACTGCCACCCACCTGAATCTACTTTCAACAAAAAGTTTTTCATTGTACATTATTACTTTTTATTTAGAGTTTATTTGGCACTATTAGTGAGAGAGCAAGCTGAAGGGCTACAAAATATAGCTCGGTTAACTTCACAAAAATTCAATTTAGATTCTGGCAGATTGCATGTATGTTTGGGAAGCACAACTATGCTCATGCTATTCATGTATACATAAATGATACTAGGAATGAGAAGTTTGTGTTCATATATTGAAATGGATCTAAGCAGGTTTTCTGCTGGTGAAAAGGGACAGAAGAGGTCCTGGTTGACCAGCGAAAAGGTTATACTAATTTGAGTGTCTGGGTGGGGCAGAGAGGCAGTGCGACTTCTGGATAAGCAGCATTAACTGGTGAGATGGGTTGACTCAATCAAGGAAGTCACGGCCCTCAGTTTGCAAAACCTGAGATTGGCAGTTAACAATAGGATGTTTGGGGGGACAATAATCGATATGTCACCAAGAGTTGGAAGTGACGTGATAGTACTTAACACACAACATCAACTGAGCCATTAATTTCTGGAATAGCAGTTGTTGACACTATTGTATATGCAAGTGAAAATAAAACCAGTTTAATGTTGGGTAAGTCTGTAACCAAGGTAGATTTATCCCTAAACACTGATTATTGAGGCAGATTGCTTGTTAGATTGCTTGCAACTCAGTGCAATTTAAGGATGCTTAACTGATGTAGATCAGCCATTGAAATTAATTAGCCTTTACATTGGTGATGTGTACTTATTTCGCTTTGCTATACATCCAGGAACAATACATGAAAATCTGGTGTAATGAAAAGGGCAGGGCTGCAAGCCTGAACCAGGAACTTCAAGATGCAGTTATGGTAGCCCTTAATTCAGAAGGGGGGCTAAACAAATGATAGCCCTACCCATTCTATTAGATATGATGGCTAAACAGAAACTTCATGTTCAGGGTCAGCATATTTCTGAAACCAGTTGATGGGAAGCATCCACAGAGAAAAGCTATTGCATTCAATCTCTACTTGAACAGTTGTCATGAGAAACAGGATGCTGGCCTACGTGGATCTTTGACCTGGTTCAGTAGGTTATTGTATAGCAATACTCCAGTATCCAATTGTGTGGGGATCCAATCTTAGAATCCTTAGATCAAAGTCACATATGGAAGAAGTTGGAACTTTTTTAAAAAAGCTTTGAGTCTGGGATTGATTCCCTGAAAACAAAGATAGTAAACTTCATTTCTGATTTTTTTTTGGGGGGGGGGGAACACAGGCCATATCTATTTTAATGGGCATTTTGGGAGCTGAAACTAATTTGTTATCCATGTTGATTGGCTTCTGTATTGATCTGTTATTTTTAATTGGATCTCCTGGTTTTATGGTGGCACGGTTTTTATTTTTGAGTTTTCTTTTTCATTACCATGAAAGTTGAATTGAACAGGAGGAAATGTGGAAAATAATGAATATATTTATACCACGCTCAGTGGATAAAGGGGGGGATGTTCATATTTTATATATATCCCATATTGACTTGCTAATTTTACATTCGGTTTATCATTATTTTATACTGTTTTTATAGATAGATAAATTTATTATGGTACTAGACCAGTAGTCAAATTACAAATACATAAAAACAACTGGCATTAACAAGATAAAAGAATCATTGGTAACTTATGTATTTTGTAATTTGACTACTGGTCTAGTACCGTAATAAATTTATCTATTTTATACTGTTCTTAACTTTCAACCTTAAAAACAGCAGCCTTGGTGACTCTTGGAAAACCTGATAGATGGTGCTTTAGAACAGGTGACTCTAGTGGTATCAAGAGTTACTATTAGGAGTATGCATTTGGTCTATCTGAAGACAGAAAATCCCCCCCCCCCCCAAATACCTTTACTGAAATTTTCCGGATTTTTTTTTCCAGTCAGATATACATACCTGGTATTTATTTGCCTATCCAAATTGGCCAACCACTGGGTAGCAACAGTTAAAGTGCATTTAAATGCCTTTGGAGGAGCTTAGAGAAGGTATTAAAATGAAATGTGAGTCCTTTCAATCCATTCAGAGTTCACTTGCAGGAAGCCCAGACATGGTCTTCTGTACCACACAGTGCAATTTACTCCACACATCCCATCAACTCCTAAGGCTAGTTTCTCCTGGAGTTCACTTTAAACTAGACTGTCAGAGAACTGAGCACAGTCAGGATTGGTCATGTGGAGCAATGTGAGCCTAACAATTCCTAGAGCTTGCTTCACCTGCAGCATAATTTAAACCAGGCTGCAAGAGAAGCCAAGTCAGCCCTAGAATCAATCAAGCCGTTTAAAAAATCTGGTATTTTTCTCCTCAGGTATATTGTACCTGAAAAAACGCAGGATTTCTAAAAAAAAAAAAATCCTGGATCTGAATACTATGCTGGTTTTGGGAGCTGGGATTTTTTTTTCTTGAAATATTGGATATTTTCAGGTCCAATGAAGCCAAACCAAAAAAATACCAGAAGACAAACCTAGTCACTGTGTTGTGTATGTAGTGAAGCGGACCTGTAGAGTGGAAGCCATGATTCAAACAGCGAGGACTTGTAAGTGCATTGGTCAGCAAGCAGGATCCGTCCTGCTATTGTATCATGTAAATGGCCCAATCTGTTTAAACCTGGGTGACTTGCACAGGGCCAATCACAGGCCTTGGTTGGATCCCTGGACAGTACGTAAGTTTGGGTGGTGGGCTGTTGAGTTCCGTTCTCTGGTGTGATACTAAATAAAGAGCTGATATCTCACTCCACAAGCACTCTACACCTCATTGAACCCACTATTAAATACACTATTTATTGCATGTCCTCTACTACATTTCTTCTTTAATGTAGTCCTTCTCTTTGATGACAGTTAACATTTACAAAATAACTTCAGAAATTAATCTCCACAGCCTCTCACTCTGCTCCCATTAGCTAAAAACTAATGTCCTGGCACACCCCTACATTCAGCTTCATCTACTCTAATCCAGAGCAACAAACCCACACATCAATTATAAACATCTTTGTCTATATGGTGCACTTCCTGCACCAGATGACTCAGACTGATAGGCTAAATGGAGCTGATCTGATTCAGCCTTTTGAGGTCACCTAACAGCAAATTTCCCAATCATCTTCCCTAATTGATTAAAGTACAGAAGTGTAAACTCCTCCATTTCCCAAGGGGAGTGGGCTTGGAGCCAAATCTGGTCCAGGCCCTCACGTAGTAATATACATTATATTATATTTTCAACAATATATGCCATTGACAATTACTTGTGTTTTTTAAGAAATATTTTTTTTTCACTCATAACAGTTTGAATCTCAGTCAAAGAGTTCTCTGTGAGAAGAAAGGTGTAAAATCCTTCCGTGAGACAATTTGAGCAAATATTTTGTTCATGATTGAAAGGAAATGCTCATTCCCCCTTCCCCCCCTCTTATTTCCTTACAACCACCCAATAAAGTAGGTTAGGCTGAGAGTATATGACTGGCCCACATCACCTAGCATACTTTGTGTCTAAGTGGGAATTTAAACTTTGTTCTCTCCAGTCTTAGATCAACACTCTAACAACTACACTACACTCATTTTGGATACTTAATATGAATCTCCCATCTCAAAATGCCCTGTAAATCCAAAACAAATTCAGGCTTCTGTGATATCCAGACCTGAAATCTTGGGAGCATTTGCTTTGTTGAAGTAGGGCCCATGATTACAGAAGAGCCTCACTGACTGTATTTGGGGAAGGCAGGGTGAACCAGCTTTCTTTCCTGCCCCTCATGTACAGATGCACAGAGGCCATTTCCACAGTAGGAGACATGCCTTGTTTTAGCCTTGCTTTGGATTTCAATTGGATGCTGCCAGTTAACACTTTGCTTTCTGCATTTGTGCTTTCCTACTTTTGTTTTCCAAGCTGTAGTTTCCTATATGTCTTCTGCATTGTCAGAAGAAGGCAGTCCCCTATTATGCTTTGCTCCCTTCCACTGTTCTAAAAGAGTGGGGTTTTTTTTTCAAAATGGTGCCTGCTTGCACCTTTCTTTAAATTGTATCCCTTAATTTCACCATTCCGTGCCTTTGATCACCTTCCCCCAGATGGATCTTCATGTAATTGGTCAGTTTTGGTTTAATTTCTGTGAAAGAATACTTGCATACTTTTATGTTTGGGGGTCACCACAACATGAGGAATGGTATTAAAGGATCATGGCATTAGGAAGGTTGAGAACCACTCCCCTAGATATTATTTCTGCTGCTTAATTACCCAAGAATCGCAAGTTCCCTCAGAAATCCCCAGAAATCCAATCCTCCCCACACTTGGAGGGCAGGTAGAGTCAGCCAGAGATAAATTATGGTGTCTTTACCACATCGGCCATTTTACCACATTACAAATATCACAAAGCAAAACAATTCATTTCACCTGAAAAAAAATTAGTACTGGAATGTGGTCCATAAACTGGGCATGCCACAAATCATAAGCACTCACAAATTGCCTTTCCTGATTCATGTCCATCCCTAGTACAGAATGCTGAAGCATAACTATCTGTTCCATTTGGGTCATCAACTAGTACTTTCATGTTATCCATTTTTAAATCCTTTATCCTACTAGTTGAATTAATGCAAATTAATAAAAGAGTAAGATTGTCTAGCCAAAGCAACTGTTGGTGCATTAACGTATTTCCAAATAGGTACAAATGTCTGCAGATTGTATAGAGTTGTATTTTAAATGAATAACATGGGTAATTTCATTTCATTGTGAAATTATTTTCATTTTCATTTTACACTATTACTGAACAAAAAAGACTAATTTTCTATCTAATTTAGCAGATTCTAGTTGTTGCTATTGTTTTTAATGGTGTCATTCTATTTTGCCAGTGGATGTTATTAAAAGCAAGTAGATTTAATATGTGAAATTGTATCAAAGCTCTTTATTCCTCTCCTGCTAGGTTTAAAAATGGAAAGACAAAGAAAGAGTGTAAGGGTATTGCATGCCCCCAAATTGTACCACTAAAACAATGCATATTAAATTACAGCAGTATTTTTAATCTGCATGTAGTATGCATATGAGGCACAATTAAATTGTTTAATAATGGAAAGCACAATACAGGACTGCTGGAACTAGATATTTTTTCCAGGTTCCTAACAAAGGAATGAATAAGTCACAGACCCAGTGCAGGATTCCTGTTTTCAACATGATAGACTAAATGATAATCTGGTATGCAAACTGTAGGATTGAGAATACATTTTCCATCAGCAGAATTGAACTTTCCTGCTATCTTTTTCCTTCAATCATTCACTTATCCCCCCCCCCCAAATGTTACTCCTACAGAATAGGAGACCCTAAGAAAAACATGAAGATTGTGTGTCACAGAAAAATGGGTATCAATGGAAACAGTTAATACTAGACGACACAGTTAAACTAAATAACAACTCTTGAACAAAAATTTTCCCACAACACTTAAAATAATTGCTGGTGACTTCAACACAAGCCTAGGTACAAACGATTTGGACCTATGTAATTACAATTGTTTAAATCCAGACAAAGTCTGCTCCAATACTCTCTTTTACCCAAGTTTCCAAAGACAAAGAGCTAAAAAGAGCAGCTTATCTTTTGATTGATTTTTGTCTCCCCACAAATCAAATTCTATTAAATGGGTGCACGATAGGAGGCGTACCAGGTGAGTTCACGTTCAGGTCAAGATGTAGAGCAAGTGTTATCGATTATATTATTATCCCCTCTATCTTGAATGGAAACATCAACTTTCAAGTTGGCAAGCACATGGAGAGTGACCATCTTCCACCAGCCTTAAAGCTAAGAAGCCCAAATTGTGTTGGGCCATTGCCCTCTCCTGCATTGGCTGAATATATTATCTCTTATAGATGGTCTTCCAAATTTGAGGAGAGAGCCCATGAATTTTTTAACAAAAACGCCTCACTTGCACTCCATCAGTATGTGGTAGAGGCATTGTTCATTCATTTTGCTCAAATTCCAAATTTCAGATAAACTTTCATAAGGGTTTACTTGAAAATCAATATTTCAAAGAACTCACTGATAGCTTCAAATACTGAACTCCTAGTGCATGGCAGAGAAGTCTTTGAGCCTTGCAGAGTTCTGAGACACTTCATGTTCATGTACCCCCCCCCCCCAATGACTAATATAAGTAGCCAAGTTGATCTGCAGAAAAACAAGACTCAAAACCAGCAGCACCTTCAGAACATAAGAGAAGACATATTGGATCAGGCCAATAGCTATCCAGTCCAATATTCTAAGTCACACAGTGGCCAAAACCCAAGTGCTGTCTGGAGAATCACCTGTTTATTCCTTTGTTCCAAACACTTAGTATCTGAAGCTGGGACACTTCAGTATTAGAATAGGATCTGTTACCAGGAACCCTCTATAAATAGCTTGGGCCAAAACTCTACCCCCACTGGAGACAATCACAATGATTGACCGATTATGCACCAGCTGGAATGCCCGAGATGGCGGTGGCAGGGCTTCAGGGAAAATCCCCAATTATGCTCGACGTCACCACCATCCCAGCCCTGACCCAATTCAGGCGCTTGGAAGACCCGCGTTAAGGAAACACCGATTCTTCCATGTCCCTGAGTCTGCCGCAGGGACAGGTGAGGGCAAGGTCGGGCTAGCCCAGTGCATAATTGGAGGAGCCAGGCTTTTGGGCTCAGCTCCTCCCCTGACCTCACCCCTGCCAGCTCTAGGGATCTGTGGAGCTGACAGGGGTGTCCCCCCCACTCCACCATGGGGCTCATAGGAATTGTAGTCCATGGACATCTGGAGGGCCACAGTTTGACAACCCCTTCCCTAGCTGTATCTAAACTATAACTGTATTTCAGTGGTTCTCAACTGCTCCCATGCAGAAACCCCAACTGTGGTGGCAGCGGGGTCACAGCAGCAGTGTGCGCACATGCGCAGACAGCATGCACATGCATGCAGACAGCATGTGCATGCACATATGCGCAGACATGCACATGCGCAAAATGAGTGGGCAGCATGGAGCATTTAAATTGCTTTGCTGCCGCCACCTGCCACCATTGCCCTGCTGCCGCCAATCGCCACTGCTGCGTGCCCCTGGCTGCCGCTGCCCGCCCCTGCCCCCTGCTGCCCACCACCACTACCCGCCCCTGTCCACCACCAGGCAACTAACCAGGGGACCCCCACAAAGGGGCCAGGTGTCCTCAAATGGGGTTGTGACCCCTAGGTTGAGAACCACTACTATATTTAGCTGTAATTTAGCTGTAATTTGTTTTTGTTTTCCCCTGTCTGTTACATAACCCTGCCTCAGCCTTATCTATGAACTCACTATCCCTAGTCTTTGGTATTAGTACTTTAATCTATAGGTGTCATAAAGTTTCATAGTAATATTAAAGCTTAAACTAGACCTGTGCCTTCAATTTTAATCCTTGTCCTTTGTTTGACCCTTTGCTGTACTATCGTAAAACTAGCCAAGAACCTCGCAGCCTGTTAAAAATTAGCTACACCCAAGTAGTTTGAGCATTACTGCAACTAGTGTTCCATTATGACACACACTAAAGTGATGCCATGGTGTTCACTGACACCTTCTTGGGCATCCACCAGGTGTTTTTAAAAAGTGGGTAGGACAAGGTATCCAGGAAGGCTCCAAAGCCACTTGAAATTTGATTTTTAGATATATTGCTTTGGCAGAAGCTGCTACCAAAGCACAAGGCTCTTCATTGTGTGAATAAAAATAAACTGCAGCAACCATTTTGTTGCTGACTCCACATACTATGATAGCCATTCTGGGCTGAGCCTACCTCAGAATTCCAGATATGTCCACTGGCTCAACAGGATTGAGGGTTCCTGTCATACCTTCACATTGCTGTTGCCTCTTTGAGCCAAACATACCTTTCGGGATAGAAAAGTGGAAGAGAAGACAGCCATGTGATAACCCATTTGGGCCCCCATAGGTCAGGAAAGTGGGGTATAAATAGAAGCATCTGTACACCGCCCATGGCGCCGCGGGCGCCACGGACTAAATAAAACAGTAAGGGGTTCTGAGGCGGGATGTGTCCGGGATGAGGAAGGGTCCGGATTGGACCCTTCCTCATGACAGACAATCAGAGGGAACAATCGGCAGGCGCGAAGCGCCTGCCGATTGGTCCCTCTGATTCCCAGCCCCAGCAACTGCGAGCCGCGCGGAGCGTGGCTCGCAGTTGCTCCCGGACTGACGCGGCGAGAGGCGCAAAGCGCCTCTCGCCGCGTCAGGCCGCCACCTGAGGGAGCCCCCGGCAGTCGCGCGGAGCGCGGCTGCCGGGGGCTCCCTGCCCGGCGGCTTGACGCGGTGAGAGGCGCGAAGCGCCTCTCGCCGCGTCAAGCCGCTGGCCAGGGAGTCCCCGCCGCCGAAGGAAATACCACTGTGAAAAGAAGATGGCCGCCGCCAAGAAGCCGCCTGCCTCTCCTCAAGGGAGCCCCCGCCAGTCGCGCGGAGCGCGGCTGCCGGGGACTCCCTGCCCGGCGGTTGGACGCGGCAAGAGGCGCGAAGCGCCTCTCGCCGCGTCCAGCCGCTGGGCTGGGAGTCCCCGCCGCCGGGCTGGGAGTCCCCGCCGCCGGGCTGGGAGTCCCCGCCGCCGAAGGACACAACGCCGCCGCTTCAAAAGAGCCCCGCTTCAAAACAGCAAACGCCCAGGAAGTCCCCGCGGCCGAGGGACGCACCGCCTCGCAAGACCTGCTGCCCAGGGAGTCCCCGCGGCCGAAGAATGCGCCGCCTTGAAAGAGATGCCGCCGAGGGAGTCCCCGCGGCCGAAGGACGCACCGCCGCACAAAAGCCGCCGACCAGGAAGTCCCCGCGGCCGAAGGACGCACCGCCGCACAAAAGCCGCCAACCAGGAAGTCCCCGCGGCCGAAGGACGCACCGCCGCACAAAAGCCGCCGCCCAGGAAGTCCCCGCGGCCGAAGAATGCGCCGCCTAGAAAGAGCTGCCGCCCAGGGAGTCCCCGCGGCCGAAGAACTCACCGCCTCGCGAGAGCTGCCGCCCAGGGAGTCCCCGCGGCCGAAGAATGCGCCGCCTTGAAAGAGCTGCCGCCGAGGGAGTCCCCGCGGCCGAAGGACGCAACGCCGCACAAAAGCCGCCGCCCAGGAAGTCCCTGCCGCCGAAGGACACACCCCCGCAAAAAGAAGATGGCCGCCGCCAAGAATCCACCGCGCTGGAGCCGCCCGCCGTCCCTGTCGCCCTCTTGAACGTAAGCCACCTTTCTTCAGCCAGCCCTTGCCAGTCCC
Source organism: Paroedura picta (assembly GCF_049243985.1). Lineage (NCBI taxonomy): Eukaryota > Metazoa > Chordata > Lepidosauria > Squamata > Gekkonidae > Paroedura > Paroedura picta. Next base: position 62,050,720 of record NC_135373.1, on the reverse strand, counting down.
TTGATTTCTCCCCCCCCTGCTAGCGCCCATTGTCTTTAGAATACAATGGGCTATTTTACTAGTACAGCATATAAACCCTAAAAAATATTGTCCTCTTCTTCCTCCCCCCGTCTCTTCCCTCATCCATATTGCTAAGCAAGGAAATATACCTTAAGTTTCAGACCAGAATTTAACTGCTATGCTAAATTTGAGAATGTCATGACTTGTCCCTTTTCATTACATACCTATTTGGAATCTGTTTGCAAATATATTACAGAATGTATGCTGTTTTTTTCTTCTGTTAAACAAAAGCATCCAGCAACAAACTGGTGCCTCCTTCTACACTTGAGAAATCCAGAAAGAGATTTAGGTCAGGGAAGCTGTTAGAAGGGAAAGAGATGCAGGAGCAAAATTATACATCCTACAACAGCATGAATCAGGAGTACAAAGACTTTAGAGCTCAACGTTCTAATATCTTTTTGTCTTGCAAATGTGTAATATCTTTCTGTCTTGAAGGTTTTATCTTTTTGTATATGCAAAAACAATTTATCAAAGGACAATAAAAATGCAAAGAGGGGAATGGTTCACAGCTTATATCTGTTTTCAATGTAATTACAGGCACATATTTGTAAATTGAATAGGTCTATTAAAGCTGCACGGACTCACGGCAAGCCTCCATAACCAAGTCATTAAAATAAGCATTGCAAAGTTAAAAAATGAAAAAAGCCATCAACTGAGAATAAAAATGGGAAAGCAGGAGAGAAGAAAAAATAGCAGGAATACGATAGTCAGAATATATAGTAATGTGCATCTGCAGCCCATCATGGCTCCATGACAAGTGCATCTGTGCAAAAGATATGTTTGCAAACACATTGAGCATGAAAATCCAGTGCCATCCTCAACTGACTTTCAGCATTCTAAGCCCTTTGCCTTCAGTGGATTTCAAGGATGCAACTCTGCTCAGGAATGCACTGTTCAGCTCTTTAGAGACAAACAACAACATCACTACATAGAGAGCGGATTGTTGTCAGGACTTGTATTATGAGTGGAATAGGGAATCAAGTGACAGCATGGCTGCCTGCCTCCAAATGGAGCTCCTAGAAATATAAATGAGAACAAAGAACAGTTCCCTTCCAAAGGTGGACTATTTGGCATTATACCCTGCTGGGATTTCCTCCTTATCCCAAACTTCCACAAGCTACACCCTCAAATCTCCCAAGAGTTTCCCAACTAAGAGTTGGCAATCCTAGATAATGGGTTATGGGACAATCCAACAGTCAAAACCAGCAGGACAGAAGCCAAGATGGGAGCAAATTGTGTGCTGAGAGTAAAGGCTATAGGGAAGGCCAAGAGGCTGATGCCAAGAGTTCAAAAACTGAGATTATGAACGATATGCCAGAAGCTCAGGTCTCAGGAAAAGCAAGGTTTCTGCTCCCATACAAACCTTAAATCTACTCAACATTGTCAGTCTCAGGTCCTGTGCAAAGAGGTGTGTATAAACAGGCCATATTCTCTCCTTTTACAGTTGATTGTCATGGTTGCTGCTAGTTCGGTTTTGCAAACTTGCTCTGATCTTGGAGATAATATCACACCTCTCAGCGGATTGTTTTTCATGAATATGTTTGGGCAGATAGGTATGAATATGCATGCCTTCTATAATTAAATCTCAAGGAAATATGGTTTCATCTGGAAGACTACATAAACTGAAACTCTAGGTCAAATATTATTTTAATCACATTAAACACTTTCAGACACTGATTTAAGTTTAATTACAAGAGCTGCCTGAAACAATATTATTAACACAAGTTACTTTCCATCGTTTGCATATCTTGACCCCAAGTAATAACAGAAAGATGTCACTGGAATGTAACAGTGCTAATTATATTAATTAGTTTCTATGGAATGGCTCAAGGAAAACAGTAGATTTCCAAAAAAGCGTTCCCAGATCAGACTTTTAAAAAAACATTTATACACTGGTGAGAGTATTATTGATTGCAGCAAAATCCTAGGCATATTTAATCATAATTAAATCCCACTTGAGTTTCATGAGGCGTTGTCCCAAGAAATTGCAGAGGACTTCTAATATTCTCTAACAGGGCAAGGTCAATCTATGTCACTGTTAGCAAAGATTTTTCACTTCCTGAACTTAAATTGTTCTTTTGGTAAAGTTATGAATTTAATTTCTGCTGTACTTTTAACCACAAGGAGAGAAGGCTCTGTAATCTGTTAGTGATTAATAACTAATTAATATGATTAATACACATGGAAACAAGCTGGAAGAGTTTCTGCTGAAAGAGTTTCTGCTTCTACCACATACAGCAGTCACTGGGATCATCACTATGTAGCTATACCCTTATAGTGCAATCCTACACAATGTAGCAATGTTCTAACAGCAATGGATTCAGAAAGGCATAACTCTGCCTTGAATTGCAGAGTTAGTTTATCATTCTGTTCCATGATGTACTCATTTAGTAATTCAGTGAATTTTTATCCTGCCTATCTTTCACACCGCTGGCATGTGATGCAGCTCATAAAATAAGTCTAATTTAAATGTGTAACCCAGGACAGAACCCTCAGTCTCTTGCCTGACCAGCTCAAGGGATTTCCAGAAGGAGAAATCTAATTCTGGTTAATTGTAAATGGACCTCTCAGGCTTAACTGTCAAGAAGGTAATGGGATACCCTGTAGAGTGGGTATGTCTTTATTGAGCTAATTTGGAGCTGAGACCCCTGTCCAGACTCCTGTTTGTGTTGATGCTCCATGGGCCATGCCCTGACAATCCCGGCCCAACCCTGACCACAAAACATTTCAAAGATCATTTTAAAATATACACATATAAAAAGAGCCAATAACAAGACCACAACTGCAATGATAGGAATAAAACTTTTTTAAAAAGCATCAGAGACCAAAGGTTCTGGTAATTACCTTCAAGGCCATTCGTGGTCAGGGCCCAGTGTACCTGAGGGACCGCCTCCCTGCCTATGCCCCCAAAAGAGCTCTGTGTTCCTCCGCCACCAACCGGCTAATGGTCCCTGGCCCTAAAGAAGTCTGCCAGGCCTCAACCAGGGCCAGAATATTCTCTGTACTGGCCCCCACCTGGTGGAATGAGCTCCCAGAGGAGATCAGGGCCCTGATGGAACTTAGACAGTTCTGCAGGGCCTGTAAAAAAAAGCTCTTCCACCAGGCATTTGGTTGAGACCAGGCATAACCAACAGCGAATGAAGGGCCCCTGCTCCTCCCACCCCAGAACTCAACCAGAGCACTCTGGACCTGTTGTGCCATTGCACTGTTGCACTGTTGTGCTGTTATTATGTACTGTTACAACTTTATTTGTTGTATTATTAATTGTTATAACCACTGTTGTCAATATTATTGTATGATGACTAATGCAAATTGTTTTATGTATGGTTCATAAGTTCAATGTAAACCGCCCTGAGCCTCCGGGGAGGGCGGTATATAAATAAATAAATAAAGTCAACTGCCAGTCATAAAAGAACTGAGAGAATGAAATGGCTGCATGGAATAAAAATCTCATATGCTCTCTGGGAATAAGGTCATTCTCAGTAGCTTCCAAAAAGTGAAGGACTGAGACCACAGTGGAACAAGTGGGATGGTATGACTGAATTAAGCCCCATCCTACCTCTCATTTATATCTAAAGGCAACTCTTGGGGGGGGAGTGGTTCTTCAGTGCATTTCTTCTGGTTGCAGTTATAACATATTGGGTTGGATCTGCTTAGATTTATGTGGGTGCAGGTAGGAGGGAAATTCATCAGTTTCTTCCTCCCACTGTAGTCTTAATTAGGTCCCTAAGCCCCACCTCGTGCCCTTCAATTATTGCTAGAGTTGGGCATGAACTGGGGAAATGTGGTGCATGACTGAGCCACAAGCCAAAACCAGACTGAAAGGCTCATTTGTGAACAGAACCGGTTTGTGACTCTGAAAACCCTCTTCAGAGAGTTTAAAGACCCCTCCCCCCAAAAAAAACAGCTTAAAGAGCGGCCACGAGTAAAGCGTGGCCAGCAGTTGGCAATGTGGAGGGCCTGGCCGCAGAAGGAACAGGCGTGGGTGTCTGGGTCCCGGTGTGAGCATGTGGCTGGGCATGCATGACAGCATGCACGAGGTGGGGCTTAGGGACCTATTTAAGGTGCCATGTGCATTGCCCCGGCCTCTGCCTCAGCTGCTCGCCTGAACTGCTTCCTTCCCACCCACCCTATGTTATCAGCTGTTTACAGTTATTGACTTTTTGTTGGGTTTTCTTTGTTGCAGTGGCGGTTTAGGGGCATGGAAATTAGTTTTGGGCAGGGATCCAGTCTGCACACTGTATGCCTGCAGGTGAGGGGTCTGTTAAGAGGCCGGCAAAAAATGGGCATGGCTGTCCTGGCTGGGGAAGACTAGGCCCCTGGCCCCCACCCTGTCAGGGCCCTGATCTCCTCTGGGAGCTCATTCCACCAGGTGGGGGCCAGGACAGAGAATGCTGGTCTCTGAGCCAGGCAGCGAGAAAGGCCAAATGAGATGGGCACCCCATTGGTCCCGAGTCTCAATGCCTCCTCACGGTGAAGTCTCCAGGAGCAAGAGGTTGGCCTTCCCAGCTGGGAAGCGTCAGATCCCAAGGACTCCTGGAGCTGAGGTAAGTAGCAGCCAGATGGCTGCAAACAGGGGTTACTCATTTCCCATGCTGTCCCAACCCTCAGTGTGGTGGTGAGGGATGATAAATAAACACTGTGGCCTTATTGCGAAAGAAAAGGTGCTGTGTTTTCCTTTCCTGGTGCCATTCTGCTAGTCAATTGTTTTGGGCTGTCTTCTGCAGTGCCTTTAAATTTTGAAAGGACTGCAGGAGACCATTTAGAAACAGCATCCAGCAAAAAGGGGGGAGATTCCCCCAGAAAGGGACTTGCCATCTACCCTTCTGCTGATTGAAGTAAGCCTTGACTAGCAGAAAGGTGGGAGTGAAGTGCCTTCTCCTTTCCTTTATATCCTGCTTTCTGCTCTCCGTGAAAGGTCATGGGGAGCTAAAGGCAGGGTGTGATGGACAGCACTCAGAAAAATAAAGTTTTAACTGGTGACACAACAACAATTAGTGAAGGTTTCTAAATAGGGTTGTGCGTGGCAGTGTCTGAAACAGCCATTCCATGCTGAAGCAGCCAGTGCTGTGGCGTGGGAGGGAAGGGGAGGTGCAGACGCTGGCATGCAACCCGGTGCCTGCATGCCGGTGCAGAGCTCTGCACCTGTATGTGTGCACGAACTGGCGTGCTGGCACCAGTGCCTCCCCTCCCCACCCTTGGTGCAGTGCTGGCTGCTTCGGACACCACTTCACATGATTCTAGTTAAAAATCCTCACTATGCAGACAGAGAGCCACAGGCTGTTGTGAACCCTCTGATTCAACAGCAACAGATGAGTGGGAGTTAATATTCAGGCTGTGCTGAAGAGAAAGCAATTCCTGAGTTGTTTCTAATTGTGACAGAACTTTAGTTGATTACTTACTTTCAGGGAAAACTCTAGTGAGACAACTGTGTTTACTACTAGCAGCTAATCCTAGTTTATACAACTAGGGCTGTAATTTGACAGTAAGAATTTGAGCAGTGAGGAGTTAACTCCTAAATTAGGCCAAATTGAGAACAGAATCCTTCTAAGGAAGAGAAGGAAGATCCCTGTCTTGTTAGTATGGGGACATCATGTTTGTGTATTCCTCAGATTCCTGTGTAAGAGAAAGTGCTTCACTTAGTAGGCAGTGGGATATGGGTAATCTTCCTGACATGGAGTTAACTGTTTTTGAATGGGTTCCCCAAGCAGGTGTAAAGATGATGTCTCCTTGGCTGTTCAAAACATCTTTAACCGCTCCTACGGTATTAAATAAAAGGGTAAGGCCACCTGGGGAGGAGTTAGGGCGGGCCCTGTCCAAGATAAAAACTCAGAGGGCCCAGTCAGGAGCTGTGAAGCAACAGCAACGCAGGGGAGCCTGAGGGCCTTCCTTTTGAGGGGGGGGGAGACTTTCCCCTTCTGCCAAACAGTTGCCTGACAGGGAGGCCACAGAAAAGCCCCTTCTCACTTAAAAATACTGCTCTGCCCAGAGGTTAGACATAGCCAAGCCATGTATCTTTCTTCTTTGCAACTCTCTGCAGATTTGAGGCCATTGCACAGTGTTATTCTGCAGAGGAAACTGGCTCTTTTGTCTCCTGTTTCATCTGCACCAGTGGTCCTCAACCTTTTTATCACCGGGGACCAGTCAACACTTGACAATTTTACAGAGGCCCGGGGGGGGGTAGACTTTTGCCGAGGGACGTCACCACCGCCTGAGCCCCTGCTCCCCTTGCTTTCCCTTACATCCACCGCTCGCTGGGGGGTGCTGCCAGCAGCAGCTGTGCAGTGCCATGCCAAGGGGGAGCCCCAGCCATGGCGGCCACTGGAGAGCACCAAAGGTGAGCTGGCAGCAGAGTGGCAGGGCAGCCCCTGAGGCAGCAGCTGGAGAGGAGGAGCTGCGGCCCACTACCGACTGTTCCACGGACTGGTACCGGTCCCCGGACCGGGGGTTGGGGACCACTGATCTGCACAATATACCTGTGCAGTAGGCCTCAAGTCTTTCAATTCAACAACAACCTGTGTGGGAAGCCTTAAATGTTTCTTCTCTACCACAACTCTGTATAAAGTAGCCTTTTCCGCCTGGGGAGCTGATCTTTATACTCTGCAGGTGAGCTGTAATTCCAGGAGCTCTCCAGGCCACACCTGTAGGTTGGCTACCCCTGGGTTGGAAATATTCCTGGAGGTTTGGAGGTATGACTTCAAAATCATAAAATGCCTCAGAGTCTAGCCTTCAAATTGAGCCATTTTTGCCTGCAGTGGTGCAGGAGTGTCCCTCCTGGCCTATGGGTTATGGCCAGCCCTTACCAGCAACTGTTTGTATTCTGGGGCTCAGACAGGCAGACCAGCATCAGTCCTGTGAGTCTGGAAAGTGCAGGAAGATCTAAATAAATATTTATAGCCTGAAACTGTAAATAGAGAACAAGTAAATGTCTGGAGACACGTAGTAACTGAAATGACTTATTGGCCTGGCAAATAACCTTGGCCTGCCAAACAAACAAAAAAAAAACACTATAAAATCTTACTAAGGTCAAGACTGCTGTGCACATAGAGTCTTCCTCTTAGGGTTGCCAGCTTCCCTGTGAGGCTCGCTACCCCACCTCCCTCATGTGGAGTCTGCTATGGGGAGAGAAAGGGAAGATGATTGGAAAATGCTTTGAGACACCTGAGGCTTGCTGGGTCACTGCGGCCCATTCCCAGTTCTCTCAGATCTATCACAACCTCACATACCTCAAAGGTTGACTGTTGTGGAGAGACGAATAGAAAATGTGTTTGTAAACCGCTTTGAGACTCCTTTGGGTAATAAGCAATAGGGTACAAAAATCTGTTCTTCTAAGAAGCAACCATGAAAGGAGCATGTGGGCACATAACATTTTACCAACAGTGAAAACATGGGAGACAGAAGGAACAGGGTGGACACCTGTGTACTGTGACTACCCCATGTGAATTAGGGCAGAGGGGCATTTTGGTGAATGTGGCCTAATTCACACAAGAAGGGAAATGACGCAGAACTGGGAGGAATTGGTTGCCATGTAATCTTCCCCTAAGAAGAGTCTCCAGTCTGATTTTCCCTTCACATATCTGAGGACATGGCTCTGGAAAGCTCATCTGTAACCACTATGCCAAAATCCCCAAAGGTCAATCCTCTCCCACACTCAACGAACATTCCACACCACAGGTTCTTGACACCCATATCTCCACACCCATACCCTCATTTGCCACCATGCCACCACAACCACCCACACAACACACACATTCAACCCCATGCCCTTACAGACTGGACAACTCCTCCCCTTCCTCTTCCCACTGCCAAGCTCTAGCGCCCGTTGTATTCTTGGATACAACAGGCTTTGCCCCTAGTCCTCTCATAAAGAAGATACAGGGCAGATTGGTTGTTCATTTTTGGGGGTTTTTTTAGACAGATGTTTTTTTTCAGCTTCCAAAGAAAAGTTTTCTCCTTGTGGTAACATCTGTGCCTATCTAAGCTGAGGCTATATACCTAAGATATGCCAGCCCAGGATGAGGTGAGGATATTGCTACTCAACCATCTAACAGAATGCACCGTGCTCCATTTCTCCAGCTCCATTCTCCCCAAAGGCTTAGCTCTATTGGGCTCTTGTATAATTCCTTCAAATGAGGCAACACAAGACAGCTCAGAGTTGTGCTGGCTGCAAGACTTCTCCCCATGGTCTAAGCTTTATTGGGCTCCCTTGTGCAGCCCCTTGAAAAACATGTATCTAACGTACTGCACAATAGAGCCCAAAACAGCTGACTGATGGGGAGTCTGCTCCTCATCAGTTCAGCTCTTTTGGAGCCTTGTCCTCTGCTGTCCTTTTAATGTTTAAAGGGACTGCACAAGAGAGACTGAAACAGATGAATGACAGTGAGCAAGGTTTGTGCATCCACAACCAATGAACCAATTCAGTTTGGGAAGCAGTTTCCTTGTTTGGTTCAGTTCATGGTTATGTTCATGGTTTGGCCACAAATTGAACTATATTTTACCAGTTTGTGCCCATCCCTAATAGGAATTCTCCAGCATTGCAATTGCTTAAATACATATTGTAATATATTTTAAAAAACATTTTTAGATTGCATCTTGTGAACAATGGAAACATATGGTACTGAATGAAATAGTGCATCCCTTGACAGGACTACCTATAATGGTATAGAATTCTTTGAAGCAGGGAATCAGTTGTGGGGATTTTTTTTCCATTTTACAATAGTGTAAATTTTAAATTCATGTGTGAGCCAATTTATCCCTTCAATTCATGTTTATTGAGCTGATTTTCAAATGGGCAGATAGGTGCTAAAACTTTTTGTGCAAAATAAATGTTTGGCTTGTCCAGTAATATCCAGCACCCATGTTGTGAAGGCTTCCTGCTGCTCCTTTCTTCTGCAACCATGGTCAGGAGACTAAATCCTTAGATAAAGCACAGTGTCATTTTAATGAAACCCAATTTGCTGTTAAACCAGTCGGATTGGATATTAAACCACATAAGTCCTATACACAGGCAAGTGGTGGCCAGGAAATGAATCTGCTTAATTTACTGTGTACATATCACTCTGTGAAACATTATCTTTTAATGAAAAAAATTCCACGTAAATCCATCAGATTCTTCTTTAATGATTACCTATTAAAATAATCCATTAATATATCCTGTTTCTAAATTGGCTGCGTGGATTTCTATAGCTATCCTTGAGAAGTCATACCAAAGGAGGCAACTAACTTGTTGCTCCCTGAAAAAAAAAGATTTTTTTTTAAATCACCCTGAAGGATAAAGTAAGTGTTCAAAATATTAATAAGTCTAGTATACCTCATTCTGATTTTTCCCTTCATAAATGGATGAATAACCTCAAAGCAATTCAGTTGGCAGGCACCTCATTGATTTGAAGTAGATGTCAGTGGCTTTTCAATAAACCAGCTGGTTTTGTCCTAGACAAGATACCAATTAAAGACTTTCAGATTAATCCCTCTGCCTGAAGTTTTGACATTTGATATGTATGTTCCTGATTCCGGACTGCTGAAAGCCATCACAGAGTCTCCCCCCCCCCCAAGCAAAAGATTATCTCTGGACCCACGTACCCAGTCAGATGCAAACAAAACAACACATAGAAGGAAATCACATTATTTGACAGTTCTATGGGCTTCTACAGTGACTGTGGCCCACAGAATTTTGCCCCCATATTCCCCTATGGCCCTATATGTTTTATATTTTTCAAAGTTGTATCTAAATTCGTTTTAGCTGGTTGATACAGTGATCCCTGTTTATTCCAGAGACATATATAATATAATGTTGATAAATAAATATAAATACATGCCATATTTAAATATAGTTGTGCAAACCTAATATATGTTAACAATTAGCAGTTCCCAAGTAGGGAGGAGTGCATTTCTCCCATTCAGTGTCCATAGTGTTCCAGTGTTTGTCTCTGTGTAACACTCATTTTTTCCTTAATTCTACTTTAGCTAAAATAATATTTAAAATTAATTCCAAAATTGTTAAATGCAAAATTTACAACACCTTTCTATTTGTTTCCTTATTATGTTTCTTTTCAGTGTTAGTATTCACGTCTCTTTTATAAGTAGCATTCTATTATTTTTCTTTTCCGCACACTAGTAGAGGATGGAAGTGAATAAATATATATATATTATATATAAATATATATATATATATTAGAAGTCACATTCTATGAATAGACAACCAGAACAGTCTTATACTGGACAGTCTGCCCTTGGGGTGGCAGTACTTGGTAGCCATTATAATTCCTTGCAGGTCCTTTTCTGGCATCAACCAACCAGCTCTGCTTCCACACTTTTTCATATTGTATCATGATTATGTAGTACATTTAAGGGATAAAGTTGGGCCGGGTTGCATGGGCCGGGGTGCTCCTAGAGCTCAGGGGCCTTGATCAAAAGTCAAGGATCACTGCTACACCTGTTACATATCTGTATTTCTGGGGCTGTCCCAGGAGCAAGCAATAAGTAACTCCCCCCCCCCCCCCTGCAGGCTGGCACAAGGAGTCACCACCAAGCCAGCAGCACAAGCCCTAGAGGAATAAGGTGCACAATCACTGCAGAATTGGCTGCAGGAGCTCTAGAGGAAGAGGGTGGGCAAGTGGCCATGGCCTCCATGAACCTGGATAAGGGTGTATGTATATGGCCACCACCAATCCAGTTGTCCAAATCACAGAGCAGATGGGAGCAAGCAGCAGAGACTGCCTGTAGAATCAAAGAGTTGTAAGGGGCCATACAGGTCATCTAGTCTGTCTGTAGAATCATGGAGTTGGAAGGGGCTCTACAGGTCATCTAACCCCCTGCTTACTGCAGGATCAGAAAACATTCTTGATAAGTATCTGGCCAGTCACTGCTTGAACACTGTCAGTGAGGGGGAGTTCACCATTTTTTTAGGCAGTCAATTCTACTGCTGAACAACTTGGACTGCGAACATTTCCCCCTGATATCTAGTTGGTACCATTCTACATGTAGTTAAAAAAAATTACTGCAGGTCCTGCTCCCAACAGGATCTGCTCCTTGCCCTCCTCCAAGTGACAACCTTTCAAATCCTTAAAGACAGCAATCATGTCCCCTTTTAGCCTCCTCTTCTCCAGGCTGAACACTCCCATGTCCTTCAGCCTTTCCTCATAGGGTTTGGTTCCCAGGTCCTTGATCATTCCCATTGCTCTCCTCTGTACCCTCTCAATTTTGTCTATGTCCTTTGTGAAGTGAGGCCTCCAGAACTGCACACTCCAATTGCGGTCTGACAAATATGGTTTACAGCAGGACTGTGACACCTTGTGATTTTGAATGTTGCCTTTGGTTGATACAGTTCAATACTGCATTCATCTTCTTTACCACCACATCACACTGTCTGCTAATATTTAGCTTACAGTCCACAAGTACCCCCAATATCTCATTCACACACACTGCTACCCAGAAGTGTTTCTTCCATCCAGTACTTCCATTCTTTAGTTCTCTGTTGGGAGATAGGTGGTTGGGACTCTTCACCCTGGAGCAGCTGCTCTGGATGTTTCATTGCTAAGACTACCTATAGCTGGGGCACTTTAGTCTAAACAATAGATAACAATAGATAACATTGGTGAGCACCATGTGTCATGTAGGAGATGTCTTCAGGCCAGTTTTGGAATCTGAGTCTGTTGCAATCTGTACAGGCACTAGCTTGGGTTCCAACTGTCTTGTCAAGCCTGAACTAATGGTTTCTATGACTGCATAAGTTAGCCAAGGCCTCTCTTAACACACCTAACAAAGCTGCTTAAACACGGCCGATAATGGTGGGTAGTCCAGGGTGGCAGCAGCAAGGGAATGGGCTAACCGTCTATTATGCATGACATTGCCACCATCCCAGCCCTGGCCCAGCGCAGCACCCCGAATAGCAGCACACCAGTATGCAAATGCGGAAACTCCTGCATTCCCTATGATACCGTTGGTGCCATCCACATCCCTATGGTGCCAGCCCCATGCATAATCCACCCCTGACCTATGGTGTCTCTGCAGGGACACCACATGACCCTGTCAGCTCTGCGGGACTGTGGAGCTGGACAGGTTGTTTCCCCACCCCCACCTTGGCAGGAGAACAGCATGCCACTCCCCTGCCATTGTGCAGTGGGGGTACCCTGTCCCCCACTCCCCCCACCACCACTGATGCCACTGCCATGCAGTGCACCGGGCTCTTCCAGCCCCAGCATTGTGTGCAGTCTCACGCTACTCTGGGGCAGTCTGCATTTGCTGCGGAATTCCCTCCCCTGTGCATACATGGGAAGCAGCGGGGCATGCCACCCCACTGCAAGGACCCAGCAGTAGCCCAGTGTGGCTGCTCTCATGCATAATCGGTCCACCTGATGCATCCTGTTTAGATCCTGTTCACCAGAGGCAAACAGGGTGAATTTTTGGATGAATTGTTAATCTGTTTTTTCAACTACTCAATCTGTTCATTATGTTACTTTACCCTGTTCCTTCCTAACAGTGTCACCTCTGGTGGCTCCCGGCCGCTGTCAGCTGTGGATCTCTAGCTGAAACCAACTAAGTCCCTCTCTCCCAGATAGAGAGTAACAGAGCTTTGCTGGACAGGGGGAGGGGAGTGGGTTATATATTTATTATCCACCATTGTGATATTGTGTTTTAATTACATTTTAATGGGGTTTTATGGGATTTTATTGTTCTTATTAATTCTGTAAACTGCCACAAGGCATTTGAGAGCGGCGGTATATAAATATAAAAATAAATAAATAATTATTTTATTAATGATTATTATTTATTCAATTTATTCCCTACCACTCCCTGAGGGCTCGTGGTTGGTTACAACACCTGGGTAAAATTTTTTCTAAAAACCCAATTAAAATCCCAGAATAAAATCACATACAATTAATCAACCACAAAGATACATGGTGGAAAAACAATGCCTCAATCTCAATTATCCCTACATCTAAGGGGGAGTGGGAGAGAGGAGGGTACAGATATTACTAGCAACCATCAGTTCCTGGAAAGGGGGGGCCATATAGATCTCCTGTCCTTACTGACCTCAGCCATAAACCTGTTCAAGAATCAAACATGATTCGTGCAAAATTCATAACATTACTATTACTACTTGTTCTGAGCAAGGTTCCTTGCCCAAATATTTTGATATTTTCCTAAGACAAAATACATCATTATTCAATATTGAACAGAATTTAATAATGTGAGTGCCCCTTCTCCTTGCTGAACTGTTTTTTTCTTTTTTCCCCCGCCCACTATTTTAAAATTGAAAGATTGTGTCTCATCTATTCTAGAGTATGCTTCCAACTACATTACTTTGAATAGTTTCAAAATGTTGCTACAACCATATCTGTAAGTACAATTTTATGACAGATTTCTTTGGAGTGCTTTATTGATGCACACTAGCACAATGATATGCAAAGATGCTTATACATGAAAGAGCCTGAGTCAACTATGTGTGGCTAGAGCTTTGTACCTATACTGGGAAAGGTTTTGGTTTGTAATAGACACAAGATCGATGATTTATAAGATAGTTCATAAATTTATATCAAAAATCAGGAGAGAAATTTGGATCCAGAGATTATAGGGGGCATCTTTGCTTCAAATTGATATATGAAGCTCCACCAGTATCAGAGGACAAAACCAGCCAATTTAAGACAGCCCTTTTGTGCATGAAAGCACTTAGATTTACCTGCAAAGGTAATAGCTATCTGTATTTGTAATCATAATGTGAATGGTTGCCAATATTCTAAAGATTTCTGTTGATACTTTGGGACGTATGTAAGGCTACAGCTGAGAATATCATAACTGAATTTGTCTAATCGCAAACTGCCTTTAATTAAGATCCCATTTTTTGCTTAATGAACCATCTGAAAGTTGGGACTTATTTATATATAAAATCAACAGATGTTAGCAAGCCTTCCACTTGTTCTATTAGATACAATGACAATAGAGTTAGGGGTTTCCCCTAAAACTCTAATTGTAAAATTGACCTTATTAAAATTGTACTGCCTCCATAATTTTTTTTATAAAAAACTAATTACTTGTAGTAATTGGAGCAGAAATGACATTTGCAGAGCATTAATATTCAACAAATTGTTTTTTGAAGACGTTCTTCCAGGGTTAGTAGTCAATCTTTAGCATTTTCTGTTCATTTCTTATTTAAAAAGTCATCTTGAATAATAGTTTGCATTTTAATAAGTCTTGTCTTTCTGAATTGACTTTATTTATAAACTTTAAATTGCTAATTAATTTGGAAAAAAATAACTGCTAATATTTGTAACACATGAAGGAAAAGGTGAATGTGGTAGAACAGCTAGTGACTCATGCAGTGGCGGTCTAAATGAGCATGAACAATGTGATATTGCCTTGATCATGATTTTGTTATTTTTCACTTTGAAATGTCAAAAACTAGCTTAATGTGTCATACTTTTATGCACCTAAATTCAGAAGTCAATTTATTTAATTCAACAGAGTTGAAGCATTTCAAAATAATGAAGTATGGAACATTTTCTTAATTAATATCACCCAGTTTTGATCCTGTCTTGAAGACATATAAGCTGTTTATGTCCTTTTAAAAAACCTAAACTTTTTAATAGTGGTATAATAGGTTTTAGGGGATTAAAAGTTGAGGCACATTCTATGCTTACGTTTACAAAAGAGGCATGCTTATTTTCTTGATAAGGTACACACAACTGCAGTTGTAGAATTCATCTTCTATTTTACCACTCTTTAGAAGCTTAGGGATAGTTTATGTGCAAATGCACAACCCCTGGGATTGTCCTTACTTATCAAACTAGAGTACATACTGCATTAGAAAATCCCACCACATTCTTATTCTTTCTGTTGGAATGATGCCAGTGTTCATAGTTTGAATGAGAGAAGATGGAGTCAGTGCCCATGAAGCTTTCCACTTCTGACAGAGATATAATGGTAGATGCAACCAACACAGTGGCTTGCTTTTTGAAAGTGCATTTCAGTCCTGTCCTGGACCATATTTCTTGTTTAATTAAACATGTTTCTAAAACTTCTGAAACAGGATCAGACATACTTTGCTGAAGCTCCCATCTCTCCTCTGCTTCTACATTACTAAGGTGTTTACCCATATTATCCAAAAGGTAATCTTGAACTGAATATATTAATCAGCATTATTATTGTGCATTGCTTGAATGATGTGCACCTATGCTCTTGTGGACTGATAGAATACCCCACCTCACAAAAAAAAATGTAGTGTACTGGTACATGCAATCCCATAGCTTTTGGTAAATTATGGGGCTGAGAGTGCTTTGAAGTGGCAGCATTGGTGGTGGTAGGGTTTGGGGGCATGGGGTCCACACTGCACAACGATGGGGAACAGCATGCTGCTCTCCCACCATGGTGGGGGTAGGGGGACACCCCTGTCAGCTCCGCGGAGCCGCAGAGCTGGCAGAGAAAAGAGCCGTCCTTCCAGGGACGCTGCAGGTTGGGGGAGGTCCAATTATGCACCGGGCTAGCTTGACCTAGCCCTATCCTTTGCCCTCAGTAAACCCAGGAACATGGAAGAATCCTTCCTTAACACGGGTCCTCTGAGGGCCTGGGCTCAGCGGCGCCTGGGATGGTGGCAACGTCAAGCATAATTGGGGATTTTCTCTGAAGCCCTGTCATCACCAGCTTGGGTGTTCCGGTCCGTGAATAATGGGTCTATGGGTCTCTCCAGAAGAAATGTCTAGACTTTGGGGATTAAAGGAAACTTCTAACTGGTATACCTTATATTGATGGAAAAACTGTTAAACTGAGATCAAGAGAAGACCTTTCAGATCACATGATAAAATTGTTTTTATATTGCCAAATGGTGGAATTGTTTAAAATACACAGAGAAAATGGTTTCAAGTCTGGACCATGATTTTTGATAGACCAGGAGCTCCTATGAGGGTTCCCCCTTTCACTTCAATGGAATGGAAATTTTCATAACATAATATACTTTTAACATTCCAGAACAGCATACACACACTGTAAAACAACGCATTCACTGTGTAAGCATTCCAGGTTGCCCAGTCTCCAAGTGGAGCTTGTAGATTTCCTCAAACTTCAAATGATTTCCAAATTTCAGATCAATTTCCCTAGACAAAGTGGCTGCTTAGATGGTAGACATATATATGCTCAGTAGTCCTTGGGTGAAGCGAGTATCTTCTCCACAAGGGAATAGATTTGTAGGTGCAATTTTAAGGCCTGTTTTGTGGGGAAATAAATGATATAACCTAGCTCATAGCCCTAATAATGGCTAAAACAGCAGATGAAATGGATAACATTTCATGTGCAAGCTTTATTATGCAAAAGTAGGGGAATTGTTGTTTGATCTTTTTTCTCCCTACAAGAGGGCCTCTTGGCTTTTATCAACAGAGTTACAGGGCTCATGGAATTGGTGGGGGGAGATGAAGAAGAAGAAGAGTTGGTTCTTATATGCCGTTTTTCTCTACCCAAAGGAGACTCAAAGCAGCTTACAGTCGCCTTCCCTTTCCTCTCCCCAGAACAGACACCCTGTGAGGTGGGTGAGGCTGAGAGAGCCCTGATATCACTGCTTGGTCAGAACAGTTTTATCAGTGCTGTGGCGAGCCCAAGGTCACCCAGCTGGCTGCATGTGGGGGAGCGAATAATTGAATAATTGAACCAAGGGACCAAGCCCTATGAAGATAGGTTGAGGGACTTGGGAATGTTCAGCCTGGAGAAAAGGAGGTTGAGAGGGGACATGATAGCCCTCTTTAAGTATTTGAAAGGTTGTCACTTGGAGGAGGGCAGGATGCTGTTTCTGTTGGCTGCAGAGGAGAGGACATGCAGTAATGGGTTTAAACTTCAAGTACAATGATATAGGCTAGATATCAGGAAAAAAAATTTCACAGTCAGAGTAGTTCAGCAGTGGAATAGGCTGTCTAAGGAGGTGGTGAACTCCCCCTCACTGGCAGTCTTCAAGCAAAGGTTGGATACACACTTTTCTTGGATGCTTTAGGATGCTTAGGGCTGATCCTGCGTTGAGCAGGGGGTTGGACTAGATGGCCTGTATGGCCCCTTCCAACTCTATGATTCTATGATTCTAACCTGGCATACCAGATTAGAAGTCTGCACTCCTAACCACTACACCAAACTGAATGAATTTAAAATCTACTACTCTTAGATACTTCCATTCATGGTAGTTTGGAAACAGCGGTTACCCTCTGCCATGGTATTCTACCTGAGGATAATTGACAGAAGTTGCTGGCTGATGTGGAAATTGGCAAATGACTAGCAATTGTTGCAGGAGCCGGCTCTTCAAAGGGCAGGCTGGATCTTGGGCTTTTTGACTGACCTGGGACCCAGAAGCAAGGTGGAAACTTAACACGACTCTGTCCTCAGTGCAGAGAATCCTACGTTGCTGCCATTGTGGAAGCTGGATGAGGGGTCACACCCAGACAGGGTGTTTCTTCCTATAAATTATCACTTGACTGAATGTGTGCTAAAGAAACAAAAGTCTCAACAATTCAACATTCTAGTCTATATTCAATTTGGCTTCTCCTGCAGCACTTATTTATTACTGATTTCAGTTGTAGTCTTTACTTCCCAGTGGGACCTGGAAAGACTTACATTGTATCGGTTATGTAGACAATCTAAATCTTCATTAGTAGAGGAAGATTCCCCTGTTTTCAAAACACTACTCTATGAGGTAGGCTGGATTGAATCAATTTGACTGGTCAGATGTCAATCAGCAAGCTTCCTTGGTAGAGTAGGAATTTGAACTTCGGTCATCCAGACCCAGGTGTGACACTCTTAACTACTACACAACACTGAGTCCAGCTGCTGACCTGTTTTAGTTGTTGCATTCAGTATAGAATCATAGAATCATAGAGTTGGAAGGGGCCATACAGGCCATCTAGTCCAACCCCCTGCTCAACGCAGGATCAGCCCTAAGCATCCTAAAGCATCCAAGAAAAGTGTGTACCCAACCTTTGCTTGAAGACTGCCAGTGAGGGGGAGTTCACCACCTCCTTAGGCAGCCTATTCCACTGCTGAACTACTCTGACTGTGAATTTTTTTTCCTGATATCTAGCCTATATCATTGTACATGTAGTTTAAACCCATTACTGTGTGTCCTTTCCTCTGCAGCCAATGGGAACAGCATCCTGCCCTCCTCCAAATGACAACCCTTCAAATACCTAAAGAGGGCCAACATGTCCCCTCTCAACCTCCTTTTCTCCAGGCTGAACATTCCCAAGTCCCTCAACCTATCTTCATAGGGCCTGGTTCCTTCCCACTTACCTGTTTGTGACTGCTACGTGTATATTTTTATCCTACTTTTTGCTTTACTTTCTTTTCCATTTACCCCCACAAAAACTCTCTGAAGTAGGTCAAGCTGACTGTGACTTGCCCAAATCAACTCAGTGAATTTTAATTGCTATTGTAAACCCTTCCCCATTTTGAGACTTCTTTCTGCATATTTTTAACCTCACCCTTCTCTCTGAAGCATAAATGGCTCCCACCTCCCTCCATTTGCTCTGCAGAAAAAAACCTCTGAAATCGGTCAGGCTGTATGTGCCCAAGGCTGCCTGACCAGTGAGATTCATGACAGAGGATGGATTTATACCATGATTTCCCACGTCTAACCTCAACAGCACCTGAGCTGCCATTGCAAAATCTTTAATAATCTTTAATTATTTAATCTTTAATAATACAAAGGCTTCCTTACCCTGTTGTTCTAATGACCAGTGTGTTTGGGAGGAAAGTGTGGGTAATATAAAAGATATCCTAGTATTTACTTGAAGAGGCAGAAGACTATCACCTCAGTCTACAAGACCTGAGCAAGGCTATGAACAGTAGGACATTTGGGAGGATGTCAATTCATAGAATTGCCATAAGTCAGAAGTGACTTGATGGCATTACACACACACACACACACACACTAAAGTGACCAGCAATCTAGGGCCATAAGGTGGGATGCGCCGCAGCAGCAGCAGGCAGGCCCTCCCCCCTTTCTCCCCGACTGGCCTCAGAAGAAAGTAGGTAGTTACTGAGAGCCAGAGGAGCATAGTTGATTTCTCAGGAGAATTGTGATTAAAAGTGTACAACTAGGAACTCATTCTAACAATTTTGGTATCTGAGTGATCAAACACAGTGAAGCCCCATCCTCTTTGTATCAACTGTTTAGCAAGCACACCAAGTCAGAGTAAAGTCACTGAGCAAAATACCTCACAGTGATACATACATCGTATTAAAATACCACATATCTCTGTGATTCTAAATATTCATTAAACTATTATGCAAACAATACAAAACCAAAAAAAACCCAACAAAAAACTTGTGTGCCATAAGGAACCATGTGAGTTTCACAGAACGGAAGAATACATTTTCCTCAGGTTTTCAAATTATCAGTCAGAAGCCTCCCAATCTCCCTGCTTTCTAAACTCTGCAGAATATTAATTTAATCAGTTCCTTCTCTGCTTTGGCAAGAGAAATATCCTGAGGTTATTTTCTCATAATATTCATAATGATTTATACTCAGGTGTAATAATTTGGGGGCATAATATGGGGGGCAAGAGAGAATAAAGCAAAAAAAAAAAGTCCCACTTGTCTAAAGCTATAATGGCTGTTAAATGCAAATTCCTGCCTGTACCAGGAGAATTTTTCTTATTATAACATTGAAAGAAAAATGCTTTCTTTCATATAACTCATTTCAACCACAATCAGCTAGATTAATGATCCTATGGGCTTCTAGCTAAGAGTTATATTTACATAGTAGCAGAGGGAAGTCTTGAGCTGATGTAGCATGGAAAAAGTCTGATATAATGCAGAGATGCTCAACATTTAAATTTCAAGTGTATCAGACATATTGTTACCTCTCAACTTGTCTTGATTTTGACAGTTATCAAATATGAAAATAGCGTCAAGTTGTCAACCATCAACCAGTGTAAAAATAAAATAAAATAAAATGGAAGCTTGAGGCCAAATAACAGGTTGGTTGGTTTAAATCAATATGAAAACTTCAGTCCCATTCCTGCCACTATTTGACCTTCTTTAATCCCTTAGAAAGGCCAGGTATCAAGGCAGAAGAAATTACAGAATTAAGTCTACAAAAACCTGACAAGTGGTACTTCCTTGACTTCCTAGCTGCAGACTTCAGACTTCCAAAGCTTCCTTGCTGGCTTGCTTTCATTCTGCTAATAGGGCTGATCCCTTCTTACCATTATAGCCCATGCATAGGCTTGCCCTAGATCCCTTCCCAGTCTTCATCTTGCCCTGTGTGAAGTTTTAAACTGACAACTTTACCATCCTCGTGGGAGTGGCAATACAAAGCATTTAATTGCCTTGGCAAATGAACGTTTCTTGGTACAAGGGCAAAATATTGGAGAAGTTTCACCAGCACAAATATGCCACATGAAGTGAAAACACTAAATATAGTTGTGGGCTCTTAGGGGTTTCAAGGCAAGGGACATTCAGAAGTGGTTTCCCATTGCCATCCTCCTTGTCAGCTCTGCTTAATACAATAGTGCCATTGTGAAAAGAAGATAGGACTTTTGTGGGGTAGCGAGAATAAAGTAGCCCAAATTAAAGTACACATTGGTGCTCTTCCAAAGTCGTTCCCTCCTTCATTGTCAAGAAACAGAGGCATTCAACCAAACGTATATGAAGTACCACAACAATCAAATATTAAAGTATAATCTGGTGATAACATTCCATCAACAGTAAAATTCTACTAGCTCTGTTCCAAATTCTGGCTGTTCAGGTCTTTAGGGGATGGTGCAATCTGTTGCTTATTTGTTGGTAACTGTTTTTTTTCATGGTCTTGGGATGTTTTGTATTTGTTTAGGTGTATTTTTTAATTGAAGGGTGGAACATAAATATGTACCTAAATAGTCAGGAACAGCTAGAGCAAAGTTCCTTTAGTTCCATGCATTGTCCGGGCCCTGTGTATCTGAGAGAACACCTTCCTGCCTATAGTCCCTGAAGAATGTTCTTCAAATACTAACCAGCTGGTAATCCCTGGCCCCAAGGAAGTACATCTAGCCTCAGCCAGGGCCAGTTTAGAGCTGAAAATTCTAAAAATACCATTACTGATTAGCAAAGTAAGATATATAATTGAATGTTGCTAGTGAAAATAAAACAAAATCTCAAAGAGAGGAGCAGAAAGTCAGATGAAAGGAATATGTGCAAAGAATGTTATATAACATGTAATTTAACTCATTTTTTTAAAAAATCTTAATTAACACATCCAAAATGGCATAATCCCATAGTGGTCTCAGTGTTAGACTAGAACCTGGGAGACTGATGCTGCTGTGGAAACTCACTGGGTGATCCTGGTTCACTCACACTCTCTCACCTTTATTGGCAGGATAAACTGGATGATATGTTAGCAGCTGGATACCTCCTCAAGCTCAAATCATCCTGGGACAAGTACTACCAGGGCCTATGCAGGTCAGGGCAGTGTTCAAACAAAGACACCCATTGCATAACTCCATGGGAAAGCTAGAGAAATGTACTTTGATTAAATCAAGAGATGGTCAGAACTGATGTCTGTACTTCAGGTATAAAGACATGCGTAAAGTCACCAAAAGATGGGAACTACTTGATGGAACCTAACAACAAATTTAAGCAAATATATTATCCAAGTCTTATTCTAAACTGAAGAGTTATGTGAAACACCTTGCAGCTCAGCTTGTTATTCTAGCAAGGTTAGTGAATCTGCTAATATCTTCATTATATTGCATATTTGTTGGATACTTTCGTGATGCTGATGGAGAAAACAATTATGCTAGGACTGGTCAGTGATAAAAGGAAAGCAGGCTGACAAGGAATGTGGTGGTTAGATACGATCAAAATGGACACTGAACAAAACATTACAAAACTAAAAAGTGTTGCAAGATTGAAAATCATGGCAACAGTTGAACGATAAGATTGCCTGGAGTTAGACTCAACGGAATGGTTAACATCAACATCAATTCATGATACTGTTTATTTATTTACTGCTAATTTCTTCTATCCTTATATATGTATTCTAGTGCTTTCTATGTCATTCTTTGAAGAACTGGAATAAAACTTTGTTGGTCTTAAATGTGCCATTTGACTCAAACTTTGTTGTGGAACATCTTTGGAACACTTCATTAGCAACTAAAAAAAAATGATTACTCTCAAACCCTCTTTTGTATATGCAAGATTACTTTGCTGTCACCTAAGTGTAACTTAATCCCTTTATCATATCACCTGTGAAGTCAAGTCTTCCTGGGTCATCAACATGGCCATCAAACTATAGCCAAAACCTTTGTTTCACCCTAGTAAAACAACATCACAATTGTTTTCTAAATTTCCCAGTTAAAAGAATACACATCATTATCATTATCATTATCATTATCATTATCATTATCATCTTTCGATTTATTGCCCGCCACTCCCTTACGGCTCGTGGCGGGTTACAACATTTTAAAACCGCCAATAAAATCCATTAAAATCCCTCAACAACAATTACAATATAACATTATCGGTTAGCAAGCTAACCTGGCAAGATAAGCTAATCAACCTCCCCCTCCTACTACAAGCAGGTGGAGAGGGGATACTGATGGCACTAATCCCCAATCTCAATCCCAGGTCCCGGGTCCCCGGGGGGGGCATAGATGTTAGCCTCAGCCTCAACCGTAAATATCTTCCCACATCCTTAGTACACAGTTTTCCTATAAGAGTCACCCTCTCTTTCTATAGTGTGCTTTTGGTACCAACCATAAACTCACCCATTCATGGATTTCTTTTTTATCTCCTTCATAGAACAAAATGCTGGGCATTTCTATCTCGATCTGCTGCTTCCACAGATCTCTCAAAGACTGGTGAATACCTCCTGATTCGTAAATCACTGTTTCCCCACTCCTCTGTTTCCATTTAGTTAAGGCTTTCTCGATCAGGATTAAATGAAACCCTGAGGTTTCTTGATAGCCTCCAAGAGTCTCCTGAATGGGTGGAAGTTAATTAATTTTAATATATATATTTAAATTTGTTAAACATTTATCAGGTGATATGACATTGAGTCTTCCATAAAAATGCTAGAGGTCATCACCCCAAGGGTCAGACATGACTTGGTGCTTGCACAGGGGATACCTTTACCTTTACCTTTTATGACCATATATGGTCATGTCAATCTGTTCCCCACTTCCCAGAATGGCCAGTGATGAGCCTGGAGGGGTGTATACACAGCTGTGCTTCCCAACCATATTCTGCAGGATCATTCCGTGTCTTGAATTTCTCAAAGCCTGAAGAATGTTTCAGGGGTTTCTCAGTGGTAAACAAGTTGGGAAAGGTTATCTGTTGAATGCTGTGTGTGTTTTGCCAAATGAACCCTTATTTTCCCCTTTCCTCATTTTCCTTGTTAATAAAAAGACTTTAATTCAAACAAATCACCTGTTTATTTCAAAAGTTCTCGTAGGGGCAGGCTCATAAGTATTACTGTTTTTCTTCCAGTTGCCGCCCCCCACATAGTCTCCTGTGTTAATCCTCCTCCCCATCAGAGAATGCTTCTTTGGGTAACAAGCAGGGCTGGATTTACATGAAAAGAGGCCCTAGACTATTCCACTTATGTGGCCCATTCACCTTCCATTTTTAAGTTTGTAAATTATATGAGAGATAATAAAATACATCATTACTGTGATATATATCAATATGTTAAATGAAACATGTGATTGGTACTAAATTTTATAAAAAATGTGGAATATAGGCCCCTCTTGATCTTGAGGCCCTAGGCTGAAGCCTAGTTAACTTATAGGAAAATCCGGCCCTGGTAACAAGTGGTGTCTTGTATTTATTGCACATATTATCACAGAATAGTCTGTTCTCCCATAAGATATATGTGTGTGTTGAATTCATTTCATGAGGTAGAATGCCTGTTTCTTAATCCTGTTTGTTAGTTAGATTTGTAGACTACACAAGCTTACAGGTCCTGAAAATAGTTGTTCCCATCCCTGTATCTCCTTGCTAATAAATAGATGCTGCAATTAACACACACTTCTCTATTGTGTGAACCTAGAAGCATGAGCCTGAGTAAATAACCTATTCCTGACTTGCAAGCAAAAGAGAACTTCATAGAGGGGACACTGTCATATGGCTCTTCAGTTCTCTACCGGGGAGATAATGAAGCACTCTATAAAAATTAATTGTTCTCAAATAGCCCAGAAATTCATTTATAAAAGGAAAAACCAAATTGAGTCTAGATGCACCATAAAAGTTAGTAGATTTATTGTTTCATAACCTTCCATGGGCTAACGTAGGAGTGTATGTATTATGTATTATATGTATGATTATATGTATGATTATATGTATGATTTGCATTCTGTATAAGCAGTGTTGCCAACTGGCATAGAGAAAAAAAATCCTATTTTTGTTTAAAAAATACAGGCTCAATGTGTTATTATTTACCAACTGATGATACTTATCTCCATACCCTGAAAACCTTTCTCTGCCCACTTCCTGTGTTAAGTCTCTATTAAGGGCATATTAATGGAACATCCCCCCCGCCCAGGCTTATTGGCAACTGTACCAAGAGAGAAACAAATCTAGAGAGAAGGGAATTCTGAACAGTGGGATTAAAAGCCTGTTAACTACAAGAGGAACATCATTTCTATACAAAATCCAATAAGTATGCCATTCCCAACAGCTCTCTGTGGTAGAATAAAGTCTGCTTTGTTTCTTCATGCTCGTTTTAACACCCATAGAAGGTGAGATATGTTTTGTCTTGACAAAAGCCCTGGTTAGCGTAATTAAACAAACAGATGCTTTTTAATTCAGCGATTTCATTCTGTAGCACCCCTTAGAAATTGTTTTCTTAAAGTAAGTTGAGTATTCTGATAGATGGAATTTCTGTCCCACAGATGTCAAATTAGTATCTACTTATTCTTCTGGCATGAAGACTTTGATGTAGACAGCAGAAGGGCAGTATTGACAGAGGGTTATATATATCCCACTGGAAGATGAGCATGTGCTAAGTCTTCCTTCTTTTCCAAGCAAATTATTCAGCTAAACCTTCTATATAATTACAAAAGGAGGTAACTTAACAGTTGGCACCTACTTATGTCTCCATGCAGATCTATTAGATGCTGTGCAATATCAAATATTAGATACTGCAACATCAAATACTGATACCAAATGTTTGGCAATTTGATAAAGCACATAATCTACTGTGAATATTTAACAAGGGGAAAATGCAGAGAATTCTCAGGAGCAAATTCATTTTGGCAGTGCCCATTGCTTTCAGTCTAACCTATGTTATATGACTATTGTAAAGATGAATACAAATATTTAAATCTATTGTAATGACAACAAGTAATACCCTCAAGAATAACATAAGAGGCAAATTGGAGGTCTGTAATGAGAATCAAGAATCAGACTAAATCCACCCCATGCTATGTTTGGTGTAGTGGTTAGGAGAGCCAGTTTGGTGTAGTGGTTAGGAGTGCGGACTTCTAATCTGGCATGCCGGGTTCGATTCTGCGCTCCCCCACATGCAACCAGCTGGGTGACCTTGGCTCGCCCCGGCACTGATAAAACTGTTCTGACCGAGCAGTGATATCAGCACTCTCTCAGCCTCACCCACAGGGTGTCTGTTGTGGGGAGAGGAAAGGGAAGGCGACTGTAAGCCGCTTTGAGCCTCCTTCGGGTAGGGAAAAGCGGCATATAAGAACCAACTCTTCTTCTTCTTCTATCAGCAGGGATTTTCTGTGAATTCAAGGCTTTATTATCAATATTCTTTTATTTTTGCACAGAATATCTTTCTCCAGTGTACCAGGAAAGCAGAATAGTTTGTGTTACTGAAGTTGCAATTGTATGTTCTATTGAGGTGTATGTGATTTACTTCTGAGTATACAGGTGTAAGATTGTGCAACCAGTCTGCTGCTGCTATGGAGAGAATCTAGGCACTATCACCTCCCTCAGTATCCTTTGCGATGGTTCCAGTCAGTTTTCCCCACTTCCTTATTCCAATATGTATCTCTACTTGATCCTCAGAGTGCCTGATTTCTCATTTCTGTTATCATTTTTTCCCAGCAATCTTTGTTTACACAGACCTCCAGTATACCGCCATGCATTTCACAAACGCACCTACTTTAATAACTTTGTCCAATAAAGAGGTCAATGGGAACAGCACAGACGGTCCCATAATTGGATCAGAGTGCTGCGCTTAAAATGATTAAACTTTCAAAGTCGTGTGCGGACAGCTATGCTCACACATCCCAACCAGGGCTTAAGAACTCATCTCTCTCCCAATACTGATCTGCAGAATTAGCACTCCGTGACCTAGTATACAAAACCTACTTGTGAAAGAAGCCATCTGCAATCACACAACTGTATGAGAATAATAATGAGCACCAGGGAGGATTTGGCAGTGGTTAAGTGTTCCGTGGCTGGACTTTAAACTAAAAGAAGCAAATATTTTAAAATGTGGGCCATGAAAATTAGTGAATTTAAGATAACGTTGTTGAGATGAGACCAGAATAATAGAGAAAGATGGTTGAAGTCCAACCATTTGAATTGTATTTGGGTCACCACATATTTCAGACATCAGCAACTGCTTGAAATAAAAGCTTGCTTTATAAGGACAAGAGCTTTGCCTTTGTATGCTTAGAACTTCTGGTCTTGTACAGTCAGAATCATTAGATAATCTGTTTGTGATATTAGGCCAGAGTTTCTGTATCAAGGCAGGCATCAAGCCAGGGAATTGCAAGAGGAAGTAGCTTCACTGCCATGAGAATTTGAGGGTATATAAATCAAAGGGATTTTTCTATGCTTTTCCCAGACCCTCACATCCCAGTGGAATATAATGACCCATATTTGCAGGATAATAATTTATCCTACCAGGATCTCCATTATGATGCAAACTTTGCTGGAAACTTAACCCAATGTATGAGAAGGACCGTCTCCTGCCCCACTATTGAAAGGTATTAGTTATGCCTGTTACCCAATTAACTCAAGAATCTCATCCAGATCCTTGTCCCCTTCCAAATATTTCTAGATGTTTTCCATATCAATACTCCTTGTAAATGATTATGGGTCCCCCAATTGTTTCACCTATTTTTAGTACCCCAGTCCCTTTCCTGTGCATAAAAGGGAGTTTGTCAGCAAACTTCCATTTTAATAATACTGGTACACCTTTAGCCAATTATGACTAAAACTTGCTTGCTCTGAAAAGATGCTAAACCTCTCCAGGAGGAATTTGGATCATGCAGGGGGTCCGGTTAATGGCCTTTTCTCACACCTTGGAATGAGTCAAATGGTCTCTGACAGATGTTGGTGATAGCCTTTGGTGCTATTTTTCACACCTGTGGTCTTTCTTTTCCTAATTAATATACCTACCTCAGCTATTTCCCCATACATTAGAGCCAGTTTCATGTAGTGGTTAAGAGCAGATGCTTCTAATCTTGTGAGCCGGGTTTGATTTCCCACTCCTCCACATGCAGCCAGCTGGGTGACCTTGGGCTCATCACAGTCGTGATAATCTTACCCATGGCAAAGAATATAGGAGTGGTTCTAGATGCCTCCCTTATGATGGAGGCACAGATCACAGGGGTAGCACGCATGGCATTTTATAACTTTTGCCAAGCAAGGCTACTAGTACCCTACCTGCCCGCTGACTGCCTGGCCACAGTGATCCATGTAACAATCATCTCTAGATTGGGCTTGTGTAACTCTCTCTATGCTGGCCTACCCTTGTCCTTGACCTGGAAGCTCCAACTGGTCCAGAATGCAGCTGCTAGAGTTCTCATTGGTTCATCTTGGAGGATGCATATCCAGCCAATTCTGAGGCAGCTGCACTAGTTACCAGTTCTGGCCCAGATCAAGTTCAAGGTCTTGGTTTTGACCTTTAAGGGCGACTATGGCTTGGGCCCAACCTATCTTAAAGTCTGCTTGTCTGCTTATGCTTCCTGCAGGATGCTTTGCTCTGTGGGTACTAATCTGTTTGTGGTCCCTGACACCAGAGAGATATGCCTGGCCTCTA
Source organism: Paroedura picta (assembly GCF_049243985.1). NCBI lineage: Eukaryota > Metazoa > Chordata > Lepidosauria > Squamata > Gekkonidae > Paroedura > Paroedura picta. The sequence goes on along the minus strand of NC_135373.1, from coordinate 62,022,708 downwards.
CCCAGGCAAGGGCCTTTTTAGTCCTGGCCCCAACCTGGTGGAATGAGCTCCTGGGAGAGCTGAGGGCCTGACAGAGCTGGCAAACTTCTGCAGAGCCTGTAAAATGGAGGTCTTCTACCAGTTCTATAGCTGAGGTCGGGTTAATAAAATCAGTGGGCTCCCCTCAGGCTTTACTATTACATCTAGCTCATCTCCTTGTTAGATAACAGTGGGAGGTAGGAGGGATCTTGCTGTCTTAGCTTGGTGGGGAAAGTGCTGTTTTAGTGTAGGGTTTTCATGGGGTTTTATTCATGTGTAACCCACCTTGAGTCCAAGAAGGACGGTAGGCTATAAATTTAATAAATCAGTACATAAATACATTAATACATAAATAAAATAATGCTGTTTTCACAGAGAAGTCCTGACAGGGTTCTCTCAGCCTCACCTACCTCACAGGGTGTTTGTTGTGGGGAGAGGAAGGGAAGGTGATTATAAGCCACTTTAAGACTCCTTAGGATAGTGAAAAGGGGGGTATAAAAATCAGCTCTTCTTACATCAGATCATTATGCCCACTTTTACATAATGGATTGTCACATCTTAGTCCCCATTCAAGTAAGAATGCAAATGTTGCAACTTTCTGAAAATATCGCTCAGTGAATTACCTCACTGCAGAGGCTTCCCGGTAACCTAATCAAGGTTTCTTTGTAACAGACTTGCCAGACACACTATTGAGTCTCCATTTCTTAATTTGACACAGGCATTTAATTCAAACACATTGTTTTAGGGGTTAACCACCAAACCTGGCCTTAGGACACAAATTTAGCCATTTAAATGGACATACTTGACCTGGTTTTGTGTGTTGTTCCTGGATCTAAACCACACATTCTGCTAGCACACCAGTCATCTTGCTTCTCCTTCTCCTCTTCTGGCCATCTACAGGTCAGAAGTTATTTATTAATCTTATTAATATTTATTATTCATTCTGTATTGCACCATCACATTCTTTTACTTTCTTTTTGCATGCTTGTTAGTTTGAATAATTTGAAAGTATGTTAGTGGCTTTATTTTGTTTTTCAATAAAAATCCTTCTTGCTTAATTAAAAAAGTTTGCCTCTGCCTATGTTTTCTGGCTAGAATACCCCCCCCCCCCATATACCAGTGGATATTTTGTTTGTTACCCCTCTCACTTAGCATGTCAACTAGAACTGCTAATTTCCCCATCTAATATCCAGGAAACAGATCTATTTTCAGTAATGCGTTTATGGTACAGCCCTCACATTTTCCAGTGAGAGACCAGATCCTGGAATGAAGCCTAATAACAGTGAGGCTCTGAAGTACCAACAATTAGAACAACATTTCAATGGGCTCCAGCTAGTGGCACTACTTCACCCACTAGTGCCCTTGTAAATCAAGATTCCTAAACAGGGTTGCTCAGGCTATAGTTCCCCCCCCCCTCAATCTTGAAGCTCCTTCTACTGATGATTTAAAACAAAACAAAACACAGGATCCTTTCATAAAGAGGAGGCAAAGTATGATCTTGTCCCTCTAATTCTACTTTCCCATCTTTTAAACTTTCCCACAATGTCAGCCATTTCTTATGTGCATGTTGTAAGGATTTGTGGTTTGTGTGGTGGGAAGCCATTGATTTGAATTGATCCCACAGCAGTAGTAATAAAATGAGTTCTGAGCCAGCCACAGCTACCAACCAACCAGTGTGACAAAAACCAATGACACTGATGCAAAAACAGCACATCAATTTAAGATACAACATATACACTTGATTGTGTTGCCCAAAAGATGTAAATCAGGGAAAATTTGCATGATGGCCATGTTATTTCAAATTTCACACTCTCTTACATAGATCATATTACCTAATATTTGTTTCAGTTTTTTCTATAGGCAGCTTCAAGTTCTAAATCACTTATATTCATTTTGGGGGAAGGTATCATTAGGTCTGCCAGGCCTCCTGCTGTGGTGGGAGACCCCTGTTGAAAGCTGTCCCTTCCTGCCACTGCTATAAGAGGAGGCAGAAGGTTTTGTTTTGTTTCTAAAGTTGACATTGCGTGTGCTGTTACATCATTTCTAGGGAAAAGCCAGAAGTGACAAGAGTAGTTCCATGAATTGCTAGTAACTCTATGGTTAAAAAACAAACAAATAACTGAAGCAGATTCAGTGCCCTTATTTGTGCTGGGTCTCTTGCTAGTACTGGGAGCAGGTATGGGGCTACTTACAAGTAAGGAAATGTCTGGGGATTTGGAGACAGTGCCTGAGGAAGGTAGGGTTTGGGGAGGAGAGGGACCTCAGTGGAGTACAATGCCATGTACCCACATTCCAAAGCTTCCATTTTCTCCAGGAAAACTGATCAGTGTCGTCTGGAGATCAGTTGTAATCGCAGGAGATAGCCAAGCTCCATCTGGAGGCTGGCAATCCTACATCCAAGGCAGTAGATAACAATGTGAACTATAAAAACGAAGTTTGAGTCCAATGTCATATTTAAGACCAACCAAGTTTTATTCAAGATGGAAGCTTTGGTCAAACACATTTCTTTAGATAGCTCTGAAGAAGTTGTGCACACAAAAGGTTATATCTCAAATAAAACTTGGTTGGCTTTAAAGGGGTCAGTGGATTCAAACTCTGTTCATACCAATATGGTTACCCACCTGCATCTATCTGTCTTCAGTGTATACTATACTATATGTTGCTGGAACTTTTGCAAGAGTAGTTTTGAGTGCTTACAACTTTATGTACTGACAGAATCCACTTGAGCTTCTCCATAGGATCAGCTGTGTCTAGTTTTTATTAGAAGGGTAAAACAGGATTTCATCTTGGATGTGTTGACCTTTTTATTTATTTTTCTTTAGCCTGAGTACAGAGATAAAAGGAAGCATTTCCTGTCAGAAAGGACAAGAGAAAAAGCATGTGGGATCAAAATGATGGGTTTCTTCCTGTCAACTTGTGGAAGTACCTTCAAGAACTACAAGATAAAATTTGTTTGTCTTCTTTAGACACTATATGTGAAAAATCTACTTAAAATACATCTGGAGAGTAATCTGAAGTGGGTTTACTCAGAAACTACTCCAGCCTATTCAACTGACCTTCCTAAGAAAGTTTTCATGGGCTTGGATTGTTAGTAAGGAATCTTTTATTTTGTAAAAGAACTGGCAGATCACTCTTATTGCTGAAATGCTTAGAAGAACTTAAGTAAATCCAAGGAGACTTTCTTAAAAAAAAAAGAATACTATTTTAATATTAGAACAGCAAACTATAATAAAAATAAAGCATCAATAAGATAAATAAGAACAAAGAAAGGAATTGCATAATATCAAATCTTAAAACAAAATGAATTAGAGCTAAACTAAATTTTCTATCTTCTTTTCACTGTAGGACCCGACCCCATGTCATTCCTCTGAATCCACTTTCCTTTAGGATCTGCATTTCATATATGCCTCCATGCTGTAGGGAGAACAGAGGAAGCAGGAAAGTTCTGTTCTGCAGTTAGAAAATTTAATCTGGATCCAACTTTATATCTCTCAAATAAAACAAACTGAAATAAAATTGAAACTGGCTATACCAATATTTCCATTTTTGTATAAGTAGTCTGATTTCCTTGGGTCAATGAGTTTAACCTAAACTAGCTCTGCCTAGGATTGTGCTGTAAAGTAGTTAAGGATCTTCTGTTCATTAGGGATATATAGAGAGATTAAGAAAGCAGAGACAAGATGTGGAGTACAGTTTTAGGAAAAGACAATGCAGTATTGTCCAAAAGAAGTCAATGGGAAATTCTCACCATTTGTTTAGATTTCAGTTTGTGAAATAGAGAACTGGAAACTTTCTCAGGTTTATATTTCCTTTAAAGGGGTATACATACAATATGATGAACTGCTGGTGTGAAACAATCTTGGCACTTGATTGAATGGAGATCTTTAATGTTGTGGCTAGGTTGTCAGGTGTCCAGGTTTGAATGAGACAGTCCAGTATTTTCCTTTGTGTCCAGAAAAAAAAACCTGAGAAAATACTGGAGATATAGATGTCTAGTATTTTTTTTTCTTTTTAATGAAATAACCTTATTTAAGTAAGTAACTATAGCCAAGCTCCTTGCATCTACCCTTACTTTCCCCCGTGTTTTGATAAAGTGGTGATGCTTCATCTATTTGCTTTCCATCACAGTGACTAAGGTTTGAAAAAAACTAATTCGCCCCTCCAGATGACCAGGCTGGATACTCCTGGAACGTTCCTATTAACTTTATTAAAGAAAGCTGGAAAGGGAAAGATATCTGCGGCTGACCAGTTGCTTCCCATGTTGGTTCCAGCTTATGACCCAAGCTGCATTTTCTGCTAAATAACCACATCAACAGAGATGTTATACAGAGGTGTAACAGGCATATTATCTTGCCAGAAGGGGGGAGGGGGGAATAAAAAGAAATTTCATGTGAAGGGAAGGATTTGATCAAAATTTAGTGGTGTAAAATTAAACATGGTTACCCCTTGTCTACTTAAAACATGGTTGAACTGAAATCCTATGTATGGATACCTTAGACTTTGATAATGACTGAATGGAGGGGAAGAGATAAAATATTCACATGTTTATATTTTATGGTCCAGAAAAAAGTAAATGTAATTTAAAAAAATCCACCCTGGTTTGTAATTTCAGGGTGTGCCTGTTGTATGGTTGTCCATGTTTTCCAGACTGTTGTGTTTCTCCTGCCTGTCGACCTTAGGAACTCCACAGGATCTGAATTGCACCCACAGCATCAACTGGATGCACAGATAGGTCAAAAATGCTCTGTTAAGGGAGAAGGAGGGGTATGGTATAAAAAAAAGGCTGGAGGGCAGTATGTGAACATAATGTCTGTGTTGCATTTATATGTTTTGTGCATCCTTGATCACAGCAGCCACTTTATTGCTACTAAGTAATTTAAGGCTGCACGACTGTGTACATTTACCTGTGAGAAAGTGTCATTGAGCTCATTGAGACTTACTTCAGAGTCAACATGGTTAGAATTACATGGAAATTCTCCCAGTGATTTCAGTGGGAGACTTGACTTAATCATGTCTCTTATTATTCCTCTTTTATAATGTATAAAATATAATTTGCAAGGCTATCTGTATAATCCTATGAAGATTTACTTCTTTCTATTTCATTGATTTCCATGGAGTTAGTCCACTGTAACTACATTGTACTGCACTGCATATTTTATTAAATATAATAATTATGCTAGAAATGTTAAGATTTTTTTGTTAGTCTTTAAGGAAGCATTTTTTCAACCTTTTGACTGTAGCGGAATCCCTGAAATAATGTTTCAGATTTCAAGGAACCCTGGACATCATGTCATCTGATCACTAGCCATACCCTTAGCCCTCCTTTTGTTTTCTCCCCACTGCTTTACTACTACAATGGCAGCTCTGTCTCATGTCGGCCAGAAAAAAACAGTAGGAGAAAATAGCCCAGACTTTTCCTGAACCATGGCACTTCAGAGCTCTGACAGACCCCAGCTTCATGGTGCTACAGGATGCTTTGTTCGAGTTATCACAGATATAGTAAATCCAGGTTTGGTCTTTACTGCTTTCAAATTCAAAATGGAACACTCTTCCATGTTCAAAAAGAAGCAATGGATAGAGTGAACCAGTGTGGTGTAGAATGTAGGACTGGGCTCTTAGAGATCCAGGTTCAAATCTTCACTCTGTCATGGAAGTTTGCTGCATGATCTTGGGCTAGTCATATAATCTCAGTCTAACCTACACCATAGGAATGTTTCGAAGATTAAAAAAAAAACCCAGAGAATGAAGTACTTGGGTGTCCATTGGGGAAAAGAGTGGGGAATAAATGAACTAACTAAATAAAATAAAACAAATTCTGCTGATCAAAGATAACAAGACGTGAGGGATAAGAGTTCCAGCTAGTTCTTTCCCAGTCATCTTATTCATGTTTTCTATGCATGTGTGCATAGAACCAGTTACCCCCTGCCCAGTTACCATGAGTATAAGCATACTTGTTCCAACTTACAGTTAGCCACAACTGGGCCTCCCCGCATACCTCTTCTTTCTGCACGGCTGGCTTCAAGATTGTTGCAATTGGCTAATCATGCAAACTTGTATTAAGTTCTGCAACTAGATGGGATCCTCTATTCTCATCATTTCATCAAGTGAGCTCCCTAATTGGGTGGGGAGACCACCTAGTGCCAGATGGTAAAATACTATAATTAAGTTATGGGCAAGGGGAAAGCCATACTAACTTCATGATACAACTGGGCAATGACTCTGACTATGTCCGACACAATTGTGCTGGACTGCTACATAGACAATTCTTAAGCCTCTTCCTTGGAGTATTAGATAGAAGTTAGCTTTTTCTTATTTTCCTGATGCAGGATTGTAAAAACTGTGTTGTCTTCAATAGTGTTTTTTTTTTAATAGGTTTTATTATAGACAAAAAAAATCAACAGAAAAACAGAACATAAGAAAAACAGTCAGTTATCTTGTGTTGTGATTTATTTAAATACTAGGGGCAAAGCCCATTGTATCCAGGAATATAACGGGTGCTAGAGTTGTGGAGTTGAAACAGGGGCAGACTGGTGGCAATGTTGCCAGATTGCCCCTGGCTGGGCTGGGGAGGGGGGCAGGATGTATTGCCTCCCTATTGGTCCAAAGATAGGACTGGCCCCACCCACTCTCTGCCCACTAGGACTTAGCTTTTTATATTATACAGCAAAGCCGTTCCAGATGCATCAACTAGGGATTTCAACCTTGACAACTTGGAAGTTATTCTTTGTATCTTAGCCAAGTTTTTAGCACAGTCATTCTTTGTGGGAAAGTGTCTATTTTTTAGGTCATTGAAGAGGCCACAATAGGCTGTGAGGACCTTCATCTAGTCCAGTATTCTCAAAAACTAAGTCTTTTGATAATGTGTCCATAATCCAATCTGCTAACCATGTCAGCGTTGCGGCATGAAGATATAATTTCAGATTTGGTACTCTCTGACCTCCTCTCATTTTATCATCTTGGAAGATTTTAAAAGCTATTCTGAGTCTTTTGTAATTTCAAATAAAAGTGCTTTTCCCCTTGTGCAGGGCTTTATCCTTAATATCTATAGATAGTACTTGGAATAAAAAGTTTTGGTAAAGCGTTAATCTTGAGAATTGTAATTCGAGCTGACCAAGAAAATTTCATTTTAGACCACATTTGTAGATCCTCTTGTATTTTCTTCCATATTAATTTGTAGTTGTTTTCAAATAGATACTCTCAATTCTTTGTCCAGAAAAACTCCTAAACATCAAACTTTTTCTGAATTGATTTCACAGCCAGTTATTTCTTCTAAGACCTTCAATTCTTGTTCAGAAGCACCCAAAATCAGGATTTTTGTTTTTGTCTTATTTATTTTGTAGCCAGAGATTCATCCAAAATCTTTGAGATAATCTAGTATAGAAAATGATCTTTCAGGTCTGGACAGCATAAAAACAATGTCATCAGCATATCTTCACATCTGGAACTCTTCTTCATCAACCTTTAGTCCAAGGAGTATCATTGTGTGTCTAATTTTTGTTGCAACCATTTCCAAGACTAGGTTGTCTTCAATGCTTTTATACCAAAGTCTGCTTTCTTGTGTGCATATAACCTTGAGGACCCATAGTTCAGAGCACAGCTTGCTTGCCCAAGGGGTAATGGCTCAGAGGGACACATGTATGGTTTCTTAACAACATGCTATATCCAAAGATATGGGTTCAGGTGGTTTGTATTGTTTTATGCACCCAAAAGGCAAAACAAAACTGGGGGAAGGAGTCAAGCTGAAGGCTTTTAAGAGAAACTGTGGCAAAACATGTACAATACTTAAATATATGTGTTCATTTTATTACTTCATACTGGGAGACCATAATATGATCAGGAAATCAATGGTTTTGCTTTTCATAAAGTATAAAATAGCAAAGTAAAGAACATTTAACCTATTAGTTTTATCTGTTAAATTTCTACCTACTGCATATTTTAAACTCAGAAATTCCTGTTATATGTTTGCATATATTAAATGGTAGGAAAGTATGATGTGATAGTGTTTAGCATATCAGACTAGGAAAGGATAGATCCTGGTTAGGGTTGCAAACTCTTTGGAGAAAAAATATCTTATGCCTTTAATAGAGATTTAATAGTTACTTTTAAACTGAATATTCAGGAATTTTCCAACAGAGGTGGCAACCATTTCTTCTGTGAAAGGGACAAGGCACTTTGTATCATGTGTGTGGGTCTAGTGGTGGTGCAAGGCTCTGTCCTGGACCCAGAATTCTACTTTTAAAAAAATCAGTAACTCAAAGAAGGGGTGGGAGATGCCTTTATCAAAGCTATAGATGACTTCAAACTGAGAGGGACAGTTAAAACATTACAACACATTAATAAAATTCTGAATGACCATAAATTGGAAACCTGCTCAGTTGATGCTAGCTAATCAGATTGCTTGGAGCAGCCTGTCACTCAAGGCTCTCTGGCTTGGTGAAGAGTTAACTCTTCACAGTCTATTTACACAACACAACACTAAGCTTTTAAAAAATGTAGTCTTTGACTGACAGAGAAGGATATTCCTCTAGTATGTGATATTCTTTAACTGATATTGTCAAGAACTGAATCTGTGATCATCTACATGCAAAGCATCTGCTCTGAAACTGAGGTACAGCCTCTTTCTCCTTTGATGTACTTTAAAATATGTCAAGCAAGACCCACAGGAACACTCAGCATCTATTTTAGGGGAGACATATAGCTTTCTGACAAGAGAAAGAGATCTAATCCCCCTCCCCAAGAAATGTATTATGAAATATCATTGAAGGTTTACTTTCCAAGGGCTTGAGCTTTGATGCTGACATTGAATTTGGATGGATCTTGCCTAATGGTCATGATATGATTTAACAGCATTTTTGAAAGTGTAGAAGAAGGAATGAAAACAACAAACATTTGCACTTTCCATTATCCATGTGAACACCTAAATACTTCAAATTAGATTAAAGCCAGTGAGATGGTTCAGAAATAATTCAATTGATATGTCAAGAAATAGATGACTGCTGGAGTAATATAAAAACATGCACCAATTAGAAAAAAAAGATGGCTCATTACTTTTTGACTCCCCTAGGAATCATACTTCTGAAATATGCCAATATAATTAAAAATATTTGTATTACAAAACAAGAGGTTACTGGGACAATCAGCTGCTCATCAGTTGATATAGTATGGTTTATAGGCAAACCATACTTAATATAGTATGGTTTATACTCCAACCATTTATCTTAAGCCTAGAGCCTTCTGCTTGCTATCTTGGTTCCTGTTTTACATTGATTCCTGCTTTTCATTTCCTTGATATGTTGCTATTACCTGTGCATTCAATACAGTATTAGTTATACCTGTCTAGAACTGGACTGCATGCTGTTTTTAACCCCAGTTAGTCCCTGCAGTGTGTTTTGCTGAGGGATACTGTGCTTAAATGTATCTGTAACAACAGTGTTTATCATTGCTTGCATATTAAACTGTTGCAATTTCCACACAAGTGCAAACATTCACATTGACAGTCTTAAATAATCAAAGTTTGTAAAACTTAGTGCACAACTTTTTGCCTCCCAAGGTATAGATCCAACTTTAGTGCACCATTACTGCATGCTTTCTGAATCCACTTTTTCGACATATAGCGGCCGCAGCTCGGCGCAGCTGCCATTGACGCGGCGGGGGTGCCTGGGGTTCCCAGTGGCGTCATCCGGCCACGCCTGATATGTGGCAGAAGAGGGGTGGGACGGTCGGCCTATAAAAAGCCAAGCACGAGCTCGCCCGCTGTCTTCGCACCAGCCCCTCACCCAGAACAGACACCCGTCAACACTCCCTGTTTGTTCTGGGTTTTTTTTAATTAAAAAAAATTCCTTGCAGCTGCGGTTATGCTTGGTAGGGAGCCTGTTGGCAGGGAGCCCGCCTACGTACGGGACTCCCTGAGGTGGGGGGTCTCAGTAAGAAGACCGGCAGTGCCCCGGGCGTAGCCTACCCGACTGGGAGGCCAGGAGCCCGGGGGGCCAAGCAATGGGGGGACACCAATGGAGGCAGATGCCAGATGGGTCCCTTGCGGCCGCTTCCCTGAATTCCACGGCGGAAGGCGTCCCATCCTCCTGGCTGGGAGTGAGGCATGTAGTCGGAACGTCGTGGTTCATAGCATGCAGCTGGACGGCTGATGGGGTCAGGCTCCCTTACCCGCATATGGCCAACCCTCTGTTGGGGTGGTCCGTTAATCAAAGGCTGAGGTCATGTTATTTGCCAAAAGCTGGAGTCGTGTCGTCACTGGGCTAGTCGCTACCTGCCAGTCAATATTTCCCTTCAGATCTGAACTTACAATTTTCTAATGAGAAATTCCTGATTTTGAATTTTTCCCCCAGCACTCTTTTGTGATATCAGTGTTGCATATTCATCCCCCTTCCTACCCCCCACCCCAGGATGTTTCTAATTTTTCTTTAAAATGTTGATTGTGCTTCAATGCATTTTGTTTTCTGTCATAAAATAGTAACATTATAATGTTGGGACAAAATGGGTTTCATATAGTAGGTTGGTCACCCAAACTTGTATTGCTTTTTCATTATCTGCCCCCTCCTTCTCTTCCCCTATAGCTGCCAGATTGTTTTCAGTGACAATTTAGTGTTTTAAACATCTAAAAATAATGGAATTATATAATTGATCTGATACTCATGGACACACAACATGTGCAGTGTTTCCTTTTCGCATAATACTGTTATGAATTGATGTATTCAGTTCAGTGATCATCAGCCATTTTCTAAGTTGGTGACTAAGCAAAAGTAGGGCACTTTTGAAATGGTGGCATCCATGTTCCCTATGATACATCCAGCATTTTTTTTACAATGTTATGATGTTATAATATTCCTTAACACACAAACACACACACACATGCACAAAGTGATTCTGTTGCTGAGGAAGTACATGATGGCACAGCACACAATCAATTTTCAAAGTAAGTGAGGAACACATAGGGAGGGTTGGATCTAAATTTAAAGAAACATTTTGTGAAATAAATGCTCTTTTACAGAAGGGTTGTTTCAAAGTCAGAACATCCATTAAGGTTTCAGCTTGTCAGGAAACAGCAGCAACACTGAGGTGTGAAAAAGTTCTGTGCTAAACAGTTGTCAGGTCTCCTGTTACAGTTCAGTGCAGCAGCAGGAGCAAAATGGTGGGAAGGAAATGCCATTTTGGTGATGTGGTGATAGTTACTCTGCAATGTAACTTCTAATTGTAACATCACATATCGCCACAACATTCTTGCAGACTGCTGAAAATAGAGGTCTGATAGATTGCTACAATAGCAGTGTCACCACATCAGTTCTGGTTATGCTGGAAACTCTAGTGATAAAAGGTGCCAAGTTTCACTACTCCCTACTTAATTGATCCTGACATATCTGGAACCACTTGGTGAGCGGTATCATATTTCACTAAGCCATTAGTGGGTGGGGCCAGTCCGGGTGAGGGGCCCATCGGAGGGCGCTAAGCCCCTCACCAGGACAGATAGCAGTTCTGGCCTGTTGGTTGAGGGCCCAATCGGAAGGCGTAAAGTGCCTTCCAATTGGGCCCTCACCAGCAACAGATAGAACTCTGCCCAGAAGCCAGAACGACCACCGTAAATAGGCAGTCAGTCTGGTGGCTGGGCTTGTTGCCGGGTAGGGAGCCACCACGAGCAGGCCCACCACGTTGGAGCCCCCCTGGGAAGCTGCGACATCCGCATGGGTGGGGCCGGGTGGGGAGGGCTTCCTCGGGATGGTTGTGCCGGTGGCAGGGGCCCTTCAAAGCCCATCCTTAGGGTTATCCATATTATTCTAACCCAGGTCTAATCTGCCCTGGGTTTTTTTATCCTCCATCAGCCTAGATTTTAAAAAGCAAACTGCACCTTTTCCAATTTCCATTTTGATTATGAATTCTTTACGTTTGCCATCTACAAAATCCATGATTGACTCTGCGATGACACTATCTTTAATCCGGGCTATCTGGGAACAGATATTATCCACTAAATCTGAGAAACACTCTCTGAAAACCCAATATTGCAAGTGTAGATGTACATGTTTTTTCCATTTATCTTCCACACTCTTCTCCATACCTCCACCACTGATGTAGCATGGTAGTCTGTCACTGAATGGTCAGGGTGTCAATTCAAAGATTTTAGGAGACTTTCCTTCCCCCCCTTCCCCCTCCCCCTGCTTGCTCTGTAGAGTCAGGGGTGGAAGGGCTCATGCTTCTTTAATGCTGGTTGGACCTCCCCCCCTACACACAATCTAGCTTCAGAGTTGTCTGGGGAGACAAAAGTGCACATGGCCGCCCCCTTAATAAAGCAGGAAGTAGAGAGGAGATTGACAATTGGAATGATTCAAGTGGAGAATGCAGTCTTAGTAAAAGCTATTTCCAGGCGGGGGGAAAGGAAAGTTGTAGATCTGTTGCAAGATCCAGTTTCAGATCGGTCAAAATTCGGCAGGATAGATTGTGGGATAAAAAAGTGAGTGCAGGCAATGCCCCAATGTAAAATACAAGATGGGCGGTTCAAGAAACCATTCTGCATTCTTCTGATACCTTTGAGTTAGCACTAATTATTGCTTCCTGTAAAGAGCAACCTACTGTAAAGGAGTCCAAAATTGAATTCCATTGGTTTCCAGGGCTGTTGTGTGCAAGAAACTGAGCTGGCTCTCTGGGAAGGTGGTATATAAAATGAATGAATGAATGAATGAATGAATGAATATGAAGAAAGTATCCAGGTCAGGGCAAAAGTCTCAAATTTATACCACATCAAAGTCAACCTGGACCAGACCCCTGTGATCTCATGTATGCCCTGAGCACCAGCACTGGGGCAAACCTGGAGATCCCCAGTGATCTCCCACATGATTCTGACTGATTTTTTTGGACTTAAGGATCAACAGCATCTCCTTGTTCTGTGATAACTCAAGTCCAGACATTTGTAGTGTTGCATGCAATGCATCCCCCCTAGAAGTGGTCAGTAACTCATAATGCACCAGGTGGGGTTAAAAGGTCACAAATGCTGCCACTTGGAATAAATCTGCCTGCTTTGTACCTCCTTACCGGAAGCTACATGAGCTCTGTGGTTAATAGTAATTGAGAATCCTTTTGTGCTGATGATTCGTGTGCCCAGCAAAGCGTCAAACAACTGCATCATTCCCCACTCACTTTTGCACAGTTGCCTTTAAGCTGTCTTCTAAAATGCTCTTCCTTTACCTGTGCTTCACAGTCTTTTTTATAAGCAGTAGCCATCCTGCAAGCAGCTAGCAGCAAAGGCTTGCTTGAAGAAAGTATAGCTAATAAACAAATATGCTATGGAGTTGTACCTACTTGTTGGCTGATTCAAATATCATAACCAAATAATGCCTTGTGCCTTCCTTGCTTTGAATAGGGATGAAGTAAACTGATTCCCCACTTTAATTCCAGGAATTCCTCATTTCATAATATCAAATTCTTCAATAGGATAAGTCTTTTTAATTTCATATATCACCATCTTGTGCTTGCTTGACAGCAAACATGACTACTTTGTGGTACGTTTTGTTTTATAAGGAAAATAACAATTTCCCAGTTATATTTCTGTGCCCCAGGTAGTCTGCTGATCAGCAATTGTCTGATTACAGATTAATTATCTTCTTATTTGGCTGGATTTTGATAGTTGACATGATTCTACACGTCCTCAACAACAGTCTGTGTTGCTCTGGCATTCAAACAGACAAATACAGATCTAATCTGATCCTTAATGAAATGGCAAGTGTAAGGAAAACCACCAATTTGATGGGACTTTGAATTATATTTGAATTTCTCGTAGACATTTCAAACATATTACAGAAAAAAGCAATAAAATGTTGCTCATACTGAAATGCCTTCCTAGCAATCTGCGGAGATGATAGATAACTTCCTTATTAAAGACAGAAATCCCATTCCAGACTGAGTACCTTATCCACTTTCTAATAAAAATATGTATAGTACCACATTGTTGCAAGACAAGCAGCCATTAATTCTTATTGAAAAGGATTAATTATTACTGGTGCAGTTCCACTGAGAGAGGAAAAGGGGAAACATTTTTTTAATACAACTACAGCAAAAGCTATTTTAGGCTCTCTCTCTTTTATTTTGCTCATATCAACTGAGCTGTGACTCTTGCATTTAACTACAAATTTACTCTCAAATTTAAAGAGATGCAGGTTGTATTAATGCAGTCAATGGAGTATCGGTATTCACTTATCTATTATACTTTATCATGTTGTTCCTCCAGGTAGTGAATATCTTTTATCATGATCTTCCTCCAAAGGAGATAACAGGGTTCTCCCCATGCATCTGTACTACATCTTGCACATGTATGACTGCATCACATAATTAGGAAACCTTCAAAAAGCAGGGTCCCAATCATAGGATGCATACATTTGTAGGAGCTCACTGCAGATGCTTGGTTGCACATGTAAGCAGAGCTGCTTATTCCATTTCCACCTGTCTAGGATATAGGTGTGCACTATTTTGATGAAGAAGTAGAATTGGTTCTTATATGTCGCTTTTCTCTACCCGAAGGAGTCTCCAAGCGGCTTACAATTGCCTTCCCTTTCCTCCCCCCACAACAGACACCCTGTGAGATAGCTGAGGATGACTGAGCCCTGATATCACTGCTCAGTCAAAACAGCTTTATCAGTGCTGTAGCGAGCCCAAGGTCACCTGGTTGGTTGCATTTTGGGGAGGAGGGAATCAAACCAAGTTTGCCAGATTAGAAGTCCGCAATCCTAACCACAACACCAAGCTGGCTTTGGACACCAGAACAAAACTGCTGATGGCCATTTAAGTTTAGTTTTCAGCCCATGATTTTGGATTAATTTGACAGTGAATCTAGCACCAGCTCAAGATGCATTTGATTGTTGGGCTTGTTAGTTGGTTTACTCATATCATACTTAAAAAAAAATCATAAGGAGCTTTGGGATACCCTCAGGGTACAAAGTGGGGCACAAATATTTAAATACATTAAATAAATAAATAAATAAATAAATAAATAAATAAATAAATAAATAAATAAATAAATAAATAAATAAATAAATAAATAAATAAATAAATGATTTACCAGGGCTGCCCTGGGATAGGGAAGCCACACTAAGGGGATAAGAAGTGGTTCATAATCTTGGGTAGATTATATATTTTAGTTTTAAACCATAGTTTTTATATGGAGTTATGTTTTTTTTTGCCTCAAGCCTTCATTTTGATGTGAGACCACCTTTCTGGTATCTATATGCCAAGAACATTCTGAACATTTCACATGAAATAAACCAAGAACTAGCAAAATCAGCAAAATGTGCAAAATGTCCATCTTTACTGAGGAATGTCATTTCCCCCCGAAGAGATAAAACTTATCATGAATGTGAGAGAAACAGCTTTTGTGCTGGTCTTTGACCATAATCGTTTATTTAAGAAATATCATTATCTCCCTTCAGCTTTGATTTACTAACTGCTGAGTTTCCTGAACCTCCATTTTAGGAATCACACCCTTATTGGAACTTGGTGGACAGGTAGTGATAGCCCTGCTTCTTTTATCTCTTTGACCTCTTACCTCTCCATCCTTCTTGAGTGAAGTGCATTTCAAAGACTGTTTACGCACTGGGAACTTCCCTGCCCCAGCTCCTGTGCAGGAGCACAAATCAGGGGCAGATGAGGTGCATGAGGCCAAATTCTCCCTCATGTGGGTACAGGAAGAGGTGGGACAACCTACCACTACTAAAACTCCAGCTTGCAGCCTGACATGAAACCTCCAGTGCATAAACAGTCAAAGTGTGTATACTGCATAGGCTGCATAGGTGTAAGATAGACCAGCTGTGCTGTCAACAAGGAGGTGGCAAGCTGTTTCTCCTTGCTTATGCAGACAGTAGGGAGGAGCTGGAGCAGGCAGAGAAGACAAAGCAGTTCTACCTATGAGCCAAGTTGCTGCAGATAAGTCAACTGGAAGAAGACATTGCTGTCACAATACAAAGTCAGGGCAGGCAATTATTCACAAAATCCAATAGTAGTCCAGAGGTCCGGTCAGGAGGCATTCAGCAGAATCATTAGTGTGAGTGGGTATGTACTCACTAGCACAAATGATGCAAGAACACAGCTTGAGCCTTCATCCCAGTCTTTATATCTTATCACATTGTTTCCTGTAATTAGCTATAGATAGATATAGATATATAATTAATAGCATGATACAGTACAGTAGAATGCACAAAGATGTGCTGAGAGCCTTCAGCCTTGGAGGAGGAGCATGGCACTGGGGCTCACCTGCATAGCACGACTTCAGTCACCAACCTGAGGCTGCACGGTTTCGTGTTGGCGAACAAAGGTGCACAGCCTCAGGTGCACTGTACAGCCTCAGGAGCTACATGGCAGTGGGGACAGCTGGGGAGATCTGCAGCTGGACCAGAGGGGAGCCTCCCTGTAGGGAGGGCTGCAAGGTTAAAGTCCAGTTGGCTCAAGATTCCAGCTCCACACACACACACACCGTGAGAGTGGGGAACTTTGGCTTCAAAAATAGAAATCTCTGAAGGGGGGGGAGCAATTTTGTTACATAATTCCAGCCTTTAAAAACAAGCAAACAATTATTTCAGCCTTGGATGGGGTGGTCGATTGGTAGTTTTCACCACATGGCATTGATTGATGTGTAAAACAAACAGGTGTAAGTTTTGACTTCCTGTCACTTGGCTCTTCCATGTGTACACAACTCCTGGGGACAAACAGGGAAGAGCAGGGCAAGGGCTTTCTGTGTGGTACTGGGAAGAATTTGGGCAACTATCCCAAGGCCAAAAACCAGGCGGCAGTGTGGCATAATGTCCTTAATGTGGTAGCTTATTACTTCTCCAGCCAAGTTACTTACGGTATTCCCCTCAACTGTTTTTGTTCCTGATATCTCTCTGTCCATATTTCTAAGTATTTATTGAAAGTTTATGGAGGGATCTTATTACTTTGGTAACAGGTTCCTTGATAATTGTTTGAGAGGTTCACTGCCAATATTGGGGGTGTTCCTTAACCTATTTGTTGAAATTAACCAGCAACTCTTTTAACATGAGAGTGAGAGATGTTGAAAAGTGTTTTATTCCATATACTCAGGCCAACCTAAAATGAATTTGGACCAAATTGAAACTTAGGTCACATTCACCCTGGCATGTGTCCAGTGCGCATGTGTCTCCCTGTCCACACACAGCAACCATTGTGAGTAGCTGATTGACAGTGTTTCTAATTTTGTTTATTTGTTCCATTTGTATAATATCAATTTCCCCAGGTTTCAGTGCTCACAGGGGGCTTGGGGGCAATCTAACTGATCCTCCACCATTGTCCAGACATACTGTAGATAGAATGGCATCAGAAAGCTTATCTATTCATCTGTGTTGTTTAAATACGAAATACTTTTTTCAGTTTTAAGAAGTCCATTGCTCTTAAAAAATTGTTTTCCTTAAGCATAACCCCCCGCCTTTTATGATGGAAAAAGTTTTATCCCAATAGGGGTTTTGGTTGATGGCTCAGAGCTGATTATAAAAGCTGACTGACATTGGGTTGTGCTAATGCATGGCTTCACAGTTGTGATGAGGGACCTGAGAAAAGGAAGCCTATTTGTTCCATGTTGTAAAGCCCTGTTGCTAATGGCGGGAGTTTTATGTGACTGTGCAATAGCAATGGAAGAAAAAAGGACCCACTGGGAGTTAATACTGCTTTTAGCTCTATTAACTCTCAGTCAGACTCCTTCATAAGTATACAACCAGTCTGTGGAGAACAATGCTGTGGAACATAACCCAGTTCCCTGCTTTATCATGCTCTTGACTTGAGCCCTGTACTTATTCTCTTTCCCTAGCAAATATTTTCAAAAAGCATTTGACAGATTCAAGCCAGACATTTTTATCTGCTGGCTATAGTAAGCAGCACAGGGAGCTGTTCTAGTCACTATGCTGAAGACAATAGAGGAATTGGGAACTATAGCATTTCCAGTTGCTCCTGGAAGTAAAGACCTAGTGTCATGAAGTGGTTAGAGTACTGGGTGAGGTTCCGGAAGACCTAGGTTCAGATCCCCCCTCTGCCGTGGAGCCTTTCTGGGTGACCTTGGGCCAATCACATACTATCAGCCTAACATACCACTCAGGGTCATTGTGTGGATAAAATGGAGGAGAGTGATGTAAGTCACTTTGGGGCCCCATTGTGGAAAAAAGGCTGGGTATAATTGAAGTAATAAATAAATATTGTTCTAATAGCCTGAAGGAAGGAGGGAATATACTAGTTTGTCTCAGGAGAATGTATGAAGAAAAACGTTACATCCTGCTCACACAAAATTACAGCTTTAATTTGAATTGGGGCCTCCCATGGCTGCAGTTGGCTTAAAAAGAGTAGCCGGGAGATCAATTCACAGATCAGTACCCAAAGTCTACAACCTTTTCATTATAATGTGGACAATGTCACACTAGAAATTGTTCTGTCATGCACTGTTGTTCTATTGGTCTCATTTTACTGGAAAGGAAAGAGTATCCCACACAGGGTGCAGCCCTAACATGAGTGGTCTTGTCTAGCCTTATCAGATCACAGAAGCCAAGTTAGATCAGCACTGGTAAGTACTTGGATAGGAGACCACTCAGAAATTCCAGGACTGATGTGTATAGGTGGGCAATGGCAACCCACCTCTGTTTGTCTTTTGCCTTGAAAAATCTCCAGGTTTGCCATGAATTGACTGCAATTTGAGGGCAGTTTATGCACACACATGGCATACACAGCAGATCCACACAAACCCAGCTTGCCTCTCTGAAGCCCTGCAGATCTCTTACAGTATAATCCTAAGCAAAGTTACAATTCTTTACAATGAAGTCAGTGGCTTCAGAAGAGTGTGATTCTGCTTAGCAGTGCACTGTTGGTGGCATAAATTTTGAGCCCAGCATTATAGTTGTATGGGGGCCCTGTGGTTTCTGCACTACCCTGTAGGTTTATGATTGCCAGTTCACAACTCAGGGATTCTGCAATACAACTTTAAAAATGCTGCAGAACAAGACAAATAATGAATTCCTGGCATTACCCAGACCCTGGGTACTCCTGCTGCATCATGTTATCATTGTGTGCTGTGGGACAAGATGTCAGACTTGCTGAACAAGTGGGATGAGTAATGAAGTGGCAGAAACCACCGGTTGTATCCTGGATATTTCTAGCAGCATTTCTGAGTGGCACTCTGGCATCTTAACTGAGTTTCTGTGTGATTGGTAAGATCTGATATGACCTCTACTATTCATTTCTACTCTTATCTTTCATATTTTCACCTTGACTTTTCTAGGAGGAGGCCAGGGAACCATATGTGGTCCTTTTCTCCCCCATATTCTCCTAGGAACAGTAAGAAGCAGCTAAGGCTAAGAATGATAGATGAAGCATCTTGTGATATGACACATAGCTAAGTAGGTATTCAAACCTGACACTCATAAGTCATTCTCCAACACTAAACAGGGCTGCCAACCTTCCACTGTCTCAGGAGATCTCCTGCCAGAAGCCCTAACTGCCCACCACCACTGAGTGGTGATTTTCTTTTTTAAAGGTGATATTTGCAGCATCACTATCAGTTCCAGAGGAAATCTGGAAATGATGTGTTGCTTTAGGAAGTGCTAGAGACATTATGGTTTTACTATACAGTTTCCATCAATTCCTAGAGCTACACCATATCACTTCTGGGTTTGCCTCAAATGACCTACAGATGCAGTCAATGTTGTGCCCCCTCCTCGTATGCCCTCTCACTGTTTTGCTGCATCAGACTGAGGCAGTAGCTGAACCTGAATGCTTACACTCTGATCCAGCCTTCCTCTGTTCCTTTGTGGTGGTGCACAATCCATTGAGGCTTCCAAACATTGGGTTGGTTCCAACCAGTTTTGCTAATGATGGAGAAGTTCCCTTTGACTACCAAAAAAAAAAAAGGCTATGCTAACAACCATGAGACCTTCATATACTAAATACATTGTGGGAAGGGATATGGAAACGAATGTAGGTGAGAGGGAATGGGCATAGAATTGAATATGAGCCCATTTTTAACATCTGTAAAAGTTGCCTTGGCCAAAACAGGGAGCACATTAATAATAAAGTGATCAATGTATTCCTTTATGTTTTAATAAGCTTTATATTTTATCAAGGGGGAGGCAAGATAGCTCTTTCTTCAACCTACTTACTTTGTGGAAGTCCCAGAGGCTCTAAAAAAGATATTTATGCTTTTCAAACCTCTCTGAAGACCTGTGCTAGTACATGAAGCTTGCCAGCCTGGTTCCAGCAGCACAATGGATTTTTGCCCCAGTGGGGATGAAGTGACAACATTTGGCCTAGGATACAAGCCATCCATACTGGGTGTCCCTTTGCATTCCACTGTTTAATCTGACTCAAATGGATTGCCAGTTACCTCAGTTAAAAATGTTCCACCACTGTCATTGTTTCATATCAGCTTATGACACCTGTTTTTATTTTCTTCCAGAGGGAACCTATTAAATTTCTATTCATTAGCCCACTAGAAAGCTGAATCGTTGAAACTCCTCAGTGGACAATTAATATTTTTGCATCTAGGAATAGTTTTAAATGTGTGTGTAGATTGGCTAGAAGTATCAAATTGCCTCTTGCATCATCAGTCTGTAAGTAATTCAGCTCCTTGGGGGTCGACTTGGGGTACTTATAGTCAAGTTTAGAACAATTAGGGAAGTTTATCTCAAGGTGATTAGCTATACTATTTCAAGTGAATGAGGCAGACCTCCCACAAAGGCAGAGAAGTTGGAATGAAGATAAATTGGCTGAGAATAGAAGCATTGTCACCCAGAACTTAACCATGTACTGAACAGATGTGTCAGCTTAACCATGAGGGTACTGTGTCCCTTTAAACCCCATAATTAGTAATAGCTCATCAGTGCTAATATAGACAAGTAATTTTTTTAAGACAGCCATGGGGGAGGGAGGGGGGAACTACCAATGAAGTCAATGCCTGAAATTGACATTAAAAAGGCTTCTGATCATGCAAGTAATCCTGGAAAATATTTCTACTGGTTCTCAGATGGCCTAAACAGCCCCTCCTTATCTCAGGGTCCCTGGCCCTTGAGATGCTCTCATTTTGGTGTTAGAATGTTACCAGATACAACAGAGCAGGGATAGTCAAACTGCGGCCCTCTAGATGTCCATGGACTACAATTCTCAAGAGCCCCTGCCAGCATGGAATTGTAGTCCATGGGCATACCCCTGCCATAGAGCATTGCTAGAGAGCTAGAGTGTCAGATGCAATAGCATATGCAATAACAGCACTTCTCAATTGTACAGGAAGTGACATCTTGGTTTTGGAATGACACAAGTAAACTTCCATTTCCTTTTGCATTTTCTCCTGATGTTCAGCTGAGCATTACCAACACCAGGTTGGGGCATTCCTACAATTTGGGGGTAGACCAAGGCAAGGATTGCATAGCTGCAGGATTCCAGCAGGGTATAAAGGAACACAGTCCATCCTCCAAAGCAGTGATTTTCTTCATTTCTGTTGACTGGAGAATGGCTATTATTCCAGGATATTTAATTTTTATTTATTTCTTATATTTATATACCACCCTCCCCTCAGGGAGGTTTATATAGAACAGGGGTAGTCAACCTGTGGTCCTCCAGATGTTCATGGACTACAATTCCCATGAGCTCCTGGCAGCCTTTTGCTGGCAGGGGCTCATGGGAATTGTAGTCCATGAACATCTGGAGGACCACAGGTTGACTACCCCTGATATAGAATATGAGAAAACAGGGAGCAAGTACAGCATAGCTCAGGAACAACATCTAATAAAACAACAGTGGTAACAGTAATAACAGTAATAACAGTAATAAACCTGCATTCCCGCAGTGTGCACAACTAGCGGTCCTTTGATACAGTTGCACCTTCCTTCCAGCTGACCCTCCGCTGCATCAGTAATCGGCTGTGCTAAGTCCCAGCCATGTTTATCAGGTTTTTATTTTTTCTCTGTTGCTCCTGTAGTCATTCAGAGCCATGCCAGGCAATAGGAGAATGAAGGGGGGTGAGACGGGGGTGGGAGAGCACACCATCTTCAGAACTTCCTTTGAATGAGATAAAGTGCATCAGGTGTATGGATATAATGGGCTTCCTTCCTCATAGGCCCTGCGTATTTTCACGCTCCTGAGGCTAAGGGCAGTGTATTCTGAGTTTCAAACCTGGATTTGTCTGTTTGCCAAATCTGAAAATGACTATTGGTCTTTGGTGAAGGCTACAGGCTTTCCTGTATACAGCTTAAGTCCTTTAAGTGGTGTAAATGTTTAAGCTAGGCATAGAACTAGATACAGACTGGAAAAAAAATTATAACAGTTCAAAGGAAATTGGTCAGCACTGGCATATCTGCACATTATAGGAGGCGTTTGCTAAAATGGTCTTCTGCATCAATTTCATTGTAATTTATTGCATTATAGGCAAAAAAAGTCATCAGAGTAGTGATTAAAAATGTTACATGTGGTGAAAAGCTCAGCATGAAATCTGTAAAACATTCTGTTTTGATTACATGTTTGAGCTGCAGTGAAAGATCATGGGAATGTGAAACTCCAGCATACGGCAGAGGAAGCTATAATTATTTCCTTAAATACTATTCAAAAAACCAGGGCTATTTGAGCAGAGATCTCCCACTTTAGACTACTGTTCAGAATCCCTTTTTTAGAAAATACTCAGAAACTCTGCATAGGTAAAACAGCAACATAGGAACCTTCTTCGCCATTTTAGTTAGGCATTTCAAAAGACGGATCCTATAGCTGAAAATTAGGGTTGCCAGCCTGCAGGTAGTAGCAGGAGAGCTCCAGCCATTACAACTGATCTCCAGGCGACAGAGATCCATTCTCTGGGAGAAAATGGCCACTATAGAAGGTGCCCTCTATGACATTATACCCTATATAGAAATCCCTCATCTCCCCAAACCCCACATGTCTCACATTCTACCCACCCAAATCTTTGGTATTTTCCAACTCTGAGCTGACAACCTTAATAAGAATGGATACCCTCACACTTTAAAGGAGGGCACAGCCTTAAAATTGGTAAATACCTGGGAAGCGCATCTGGCATACGGGCCCGGAAGAGCGTGGAATGAGCTCCCGAAAGAGCTATGGGCCCTGCAGGAGCTTTCAGTGTCCCGCAGGGCCTGCAAGCTCTTCCACCAGGTCTATGGTTGAGGCTGGCGCACTGAGGAAGATCTGGACCCCCCTCCTCCTATAGGTGGATTAAGATCAGTACCCCTCTGTCCACTCCCAGAGATGATTTTAGGTGGGATCTGGTTGTTGGGTTTTTCGCCGCTGTATATCTTGGATACGCTATGTATGGACTATTGTGCATTTTATAGTACAGTTTTTTTGGATTATTTTTAGGGGTAATTTTTATTGGGGTTTTTATGCATGTGTTGTAAATAATCTAAACAATAACAATAACAATAAAAACTATCAGAATTTATAAAGAGAGGGGACAGAAGTGGGGCCCACAGATTCCTGGATATTGCTATATTGTAACCATTTTTTTCTGGATTATCTTACCTGCAAATAACTGTTTTGTGTAGCTCTCTCAGTGTGTGGTTTCCATTTCCAGTGGAAGTCAAAAATATGTAATTGTGTCTAGTTTAGCTTTTAAAATTGAATGATCAGAACCAATTATAATTAGCACCATGGCTAATTGGGAGGAGGGCATTCACTGTTTATATAACCATCTACTCTGAAAGATGTCTCACTTGATCCAGATGTCAAACAAGAGAGAAGATAATGAGTGGTGTTTTCTGTTTGTGGGGTCTGTTACACCAATAAAACATGCCTGAGGAAGCGACACAAGACCTGCCTGGTGAAGATGCTTGTGTTAGAATTGCAGAGAGGGGTGAAACCTGGGAAGAGGGGGAATATGGCAAATGCCATGTCACTTCTCAGGTATTTATTTGCCTACTTTAATTACAGGTCACTTGTGGGGGAGATGTCACGGGTTCCACAGTGCTCTAAGCATTCTCTTAGTCTATATTATGAAGACCATAGAGATTGGGGAAATTCCTGGAGCATGTTAGATGAAGTGATATTACGTCTGGTAATAACCTGGAAATAATGCCATCATGCTTGTAATGCCCCCTCCGTTGTCCTTCTGCTACTTAACATGTTTTGTAGAGGCTGGGGGAGAGGGAGATGAGACTTCTGTAGGAGCTGGCAACCTTTCATATGCCTTTTCATTGAAATTATTGTAATACATGAAGTAACACTATTCTGTTTCACTGTAAAGGTATCAGTAAGGTATCAGTAAGTAGTGATACCAAAGTCAAACAATTTAAGGACATAATTTCATTGGAAGGTATATATCCCATGTTCTGCATGTGATGCTGTTTTGAAAGATATCTAGGACAACAAAGAAATAAGTTTATCTTCTCTGGCAAATGGGGGCAGTAGCAATAAGGTGCCAGCTAATACACAGCCTAAGGCAGCAAAATTCCATCAGCCAGAACTATCTGTATTTGTTTTTGTGGAGAACACAGGTAAAAAGTTGCTCTCATTCCACAAAACACTGGGTTCAATCGACTCTCTGTTTGAATTTATCCAACCAATGAGCCTAATGACAGCCCCCCAAACCGCAAAAGAAGCCTTGAAACCTATCACTGTGTAATAAGATAGCCCATCAAACAGATGGAGGAGAAAAAGACTAATCAAACAGTAGTTCAAACAACTAGCAAACGAAGATTTGGGTTCCAAATGTTTCCCTGGCATCCTGATCTCTTCATCCATTCTCTGATTCTAAATGGCTCTTTGCATGACTTGGGTTCTGCCTCTTTAAGCTAGCAAGATTCTTTTAAATGCTTCCATTTTAATTCACACAGATGATAGTCACAGCTAGTGGTGAGACAAAGCTGATTAGCTCATTGGCTCCCTACTGCTATCCTCTGGAAGAAATTTCTGATTCTGACATGTAGATCTTTGGGATTTAGTAACAACAAAGCAAGGGGAATGCTGTAAATGGGTTTGTACTTAATTGGTATCTAGACCATGCTTTGAGACTGAAACTGGTTTGGAAATACTCAAGTGAACATGACCTCTGAAAAGTTCTTTCTCTCTCTCCCCCCCCCCCTGTCTCTTTCTGAGATTGTGGAAGGTAACTGGGTACATCAACATGATCATTCAGCAGCATACAGCTACTGCTGTCTGCTTTTCATGACAGGTGCAAATGGATCAAAATATATGAATTTTGACAATGCCATGCCTGGTCTAATAAAAAGAGCATATGTATTAATATTCATTAGATGGTTATGGATTGCTGAATCAGTTTGACAGCTACTACTAGTGTTTATGTTTTTGCAATATTGGTACCACTGTCCAAACTTACTTATTTGCTGACTGTTACAGTCCACCTTCTGGAATGGACTTAGGCATAGTAATAAAATTCCGGATAGATATACAGGAGATAATGATGAATAAAAGGAGAGTGGGGTTGATTGTTCACTCATTTTACTGTAGAGATTCTCCAGTTTTAAGAATACAATTTCTTTTCTGGATACCAGCTGATTTAATGCACTGAGCACAATCAAAAGAAAGTTAAAAATATTTTAAGTCTGTTTAATTCTCCCCAAGTTGGAATGAGGAAATGTATGGTGAACTCATTATTTTTAGAACAACTGGAACACATGAATCATATATTTGCTTATTTGTTTGTTTGTTTGTTACATTTCTATACCGCCCTACCTTACAGCCAAGGTTGGTTTACAAATAACATTTGTAGTTGGCAAAGTTATAGCTAGCAGCTCATAGAACATAGAACACAGAGCACAAGAACACAATAACAGTTTGAATTTGTAACACTTTGAATGTAACAGTACATAAAACATCAACAATTTCAACTTATAACAATTCCAAACTTCACTGCAATGAAGAAGAAGAAGAAGAAGAAGAAGTTGGTTCTTATATGCCGCTTTTTTCTACCCGAAGGAGGCTCAAAGCGGCTTACGGTCGCCTTCCCTTTCCTCTCCCCACAACAGATACCCTGTGAGGGAGGAGAGGCTGAGAGAGCCCTGATACTACTGCTCAGTCAGAACTGCTTTATCAGTGCTGTGACAAGCCCAAGGTCACCCAGCTGGCTGCATGTGGGGGAGTGCAGAATCGTACCCAGCATGCCACTCCTAACCACTACACCAAACACCAAATTTAACAGTCTATAACATGTAGTGGGTGGTTTGGCATTGCTCTACATTGTCTCTTTTGAGCATATTTGGTGACTGGGTGAGCTTTTAGATTGGTGTTATTCTACTGCCCTCAGCCAGGCATGCCTCTTTGGGGCCAGGGATCACCAGTTTGCTAGCATTTGAGAAGCATAGAGTAGGGTTGGTGCTTTGGCCGCCGAAGCAGCTGTTCACGCCTAAAGAAGCCGGTGCCACGAGGGGGGGGGGAGCAGTGCCAGTGGTGTGCAACCCAATGCCCACAAACATGCACAGAGCTCTGCATCTGTATGTATGCATCAACTGGTGCACTGGTGCCACCCTTCCCCCCTGTGGCGCTGGCTGCTTTGGGCGTGAACAGCCACTTCAGCAGCCAAAGGACTCAACCCTAGCATAGAGCTCTTTTGGGGGGTGTAAGCCGAAAAGTGATCCCTCAAGTACACATGGCCCAGACTGTGTATGACCTTGAAGGTGATTACCAAGACTTTAAGCATGATCCAGAATTCAACTGGCAGTCGATATAGCTTTGGAGTATGGGCCGAATGTGGGCCCTCCAGGCTGTTCTTGTGAGAACCCTGGCTGCTGCCTTGAAGTTGGAAGTGGCCATAAGGCCCATCTAGTCCATCTCACTGCTCAATGCCAGATCAGCCTAAAGCATCCATGATTGACATCTGTCTAGCCACTTCTTGAAGACCAGCAGTGTGTGTGTGGGGGGGGGGGGAGTTCACCACCTAATTTGGCAAGTGATTCCATTGCTGAACTGTGAAATTTCCCTCCCTGATATCTAGCTGGTACCATTTTACACATAGTTTAAACAAATAACTGACAAGAGGGCAATATGAGCTTGAATAAGAATCAACACAACAATGTTGGGTATCAGCAAGGCCACAGTTTCATCACCTCCCCACAGGAGGGTTGGCAGAGTATGGGAGAGGGAGCCTGACCTAGCAAGAAGCAGACTACACCACAACCCCATGGAGTCCTGAGGCACCCTGGGGATCCACACCATTCCCAGCCAGGATAACAGGTCCCCTTGGCTACTGAAGTCTGCCACTAAGGAAAGCACCCTATGCATGGGAGCCAATGGATGTCAGCCCCATTTGACTGGCCCCAGGCCACCTGGTAACTGAGCCCGTAGCCTCCCAACTGGGTAAGCCCCACTTGTATATGTGCTGCCTCTTAGGGAGGTCCCAAACCCCAGGGAGTCAGATTGCACACCGGACTCCCTTCCAACAAGCCCCATCTCATGCCAACCTGCCACAGAATGAGGCCAAACAGGCCCCATTCCTGCCAACTCTCCTACAACCTCCACCATTCCATCAGGCCAGCCAAAATTCCTGTGCAAACACAGGTCACTCCCAGGTCCAACTCATGAACCATATTGCCTCAGGAGAATGAACCCATAAACAAGGCAGTCCAAGGATCCTGTACCCTTAGGTCACTACCCAATCAAATAATTGGGTTCCATCACTCCCATTTTTTCAGGGAGACTTTTGCCGCCAAACCACCTGATCCTACATACTAGCTTAATCAGCTGTAAGACAGGCATCACCAGTAAGTCATTCTCAGCCAGATAATGATGCTGACTGCAGGGCATCTGCCCAGTGAACATCCTGATGACAGTGCCAAGGGGGGCCAGGCCACCTCAAGCTGCAATGCCCAGTCCTAGTAATGTGGACACAGACCCAGAGACCCAGGTGAATGACCCCTTTCCATTTTGTATCATGACGAGTATTGGCAGAGTGAAGAAGATTTATCCTGGTGACCCAGTACTTCTCCATACACAGCATGACCCAGTACTTCTCCATACACACTCCATACACTCCATACCATACACTTCTCCATGCACAGCATCCATACACACATAGACCAACAATCTGTGTCCCAGGAAGCCCTGACTTGGAGCAGCTGGTCCACCCAAGGAGCACTGCAGCCAAGCGCATTGGCCCCTGATGGGACACCTTCATGGGAAACCTCCCACATAGTGGTGTCCTGCCATCCCCAGAGGCCACCACCATACATGATGGCTTAACATGACCTGACAGCACCAGATGATGCAGTTTCCTTGCTGGCCCCACCAACCAGGAAGCCCTCAGGCCTACCAGTCCTTCCACCAGCAGTCAGAATCACCTGGTAGTGCTCGATGGCCCTTGGAAGTCAGCTGGTTGAAGGAGGGAAGGATATCTGCTCAACAATATCCCCACACAGCCCTTTGCCTTTCCAAAACAAGTTCCCCCATGGCATATTAATGGCATTCCCATAAGGATGATGGGGTTTCTGAGATCAAGCAGAAATGGGGGGCCAGACTCCCACTGCTATCAGGTGAGACCAGCCACATCTATCCTGTGATTTTATGCTCCACCCCAACCTAGTGCATGAGGTATCTACTGCTGAATTGCCCCTTCCTGGGTAAGCAGTTCAAAAGAGCCACCTATCAACTGGGAATCCCCCAAAGGCATGCTGCTTGGGCTGACAGGGAGGTACCTCACCCTCCATGGAATACCACTTTTTGTGTGGTCTTGTCCCCTTGACCCTTAAAGATGACTCACCTGAAGATATGTTGCCACAAAAGCTCACATGCCCCTTGGCCCACAGAATGGTCCACTGTGTGGTCCCTTTACTGCCCCTGCCCTTGTCAAGTTCTGCCTAAGTAGGGAGTCAGGGAGCCTACAGCAGGGAAAGCCCTGCAGCAAATGTCCATGTGAACCCCTTCCCCAGGTAAGCCACCAACCTTGGATGTGGGAAGGGGCAAGTGGGAGGGGGAGCAAGCCACAGTCTCCATGGGATACACATTCGGAGCAGGTTGCTGAGTCTCCCCCCGGTCTCTGACTATAGCCTTACCTCTCTGCCCTGCCTGGCCTGCTAACTGGTGAAGCCAAAGGTCACGCCAGGCATCTCTGCTTGCCAAGACAGGCATTGCTCAGCCTTGAAGTTACAACTTCAGTACTGCAGGTTTGCCTATCATCCCCACTAGCTAGGGCAACCTAACCACTGCCATGAGCAAGAGCAAGAGCCAGACCTTTGCTCCCCTGAATTCATTCCACGGCTCGGTCATCAGAACTACCGAACCTCTGCTGGAATGACAATAGCACAAAAGAGGCCCAGCAGACTGTAAAAAGAATGTAAGCCCCTATGTTGTGAATCTAGCACCAGAAGCCATGCCTTGTAAAAAGAATGTAAGCCCCTATGTTGTGAATCTAGCACCAGAAGCCATGCCTTGACAACACCCGGCCATCCGGCCCTGTTTAGCTTCCAGGAACCGCCGCACCCTACAAGCCACCAGTGAGTTATGCAGGCGGGTGGAGATCTGCCACAAGACCCCGACACTGGTGCCAGAAGGAGCCCACTCATCTGGGTGAGGATGATGGGGGGGGTGAATTTTCTGCAATCCTCAACTGCTGCTGCACATGGTGTGCCACTCCCCTGATTGCTGCTTCAGACCGGGGCCAATCCGAGCCAGCAAGGGAGCCAGCATGCTAATGGCGAGCCTGGTGAACCGCTCCCGCAGTCACTGCTGCTGGCTGGAGGGGTTCTCTCCCACAGCATCCCAGGCAGCAAAGCATGGATCCACAAACATGGTGCCTTATATATGCGCTGCAGGTCCCGCCTCACCCTTGATGCCGTGCACGCTACGAGTACACAGCACAAACCATTAGTGGTCCTCTGAGATGGTCACGTCCATTTCCGCTGTCCCTCTGCATCATCAATGAGCACCACTGTAAATCCTGACCTCGTTTTTACTGTGGGTCCTGCCCTCTGCTACCAACTATGCACAGTACTCCAGATGCAGTCTAACCTTTGCAGTATACAGTGGGACTATAACTTCTTGCAATTTTGATGTGATCAATATTGCAAGAAGTTATAGTCCCACTGTATAGTCTGTTGATCCAGCCCAAGACTGCATTTGCCTTTTTAACACCACATCACACTCATATTAAGCTTACAATCCACAAGGAATCCAAGATCTTGTTCAGACACACTGCTACCCAAAAGTGTATTTCCCATCCAGTATATGCATATTGTTGTGACCCAAATGAGAAGCATGGCTAATAAAGCTTCTTTATCCTGAATTATACCATTGATTTATTAAACATCTTTATTGTCTGCTTAGATGGAATGGCTCTCCATGGTCTCAGGCAGAGTTCTTTCATGTCACCTGCTACCTTATACTTTTAAGTACAGATTCCATGTCTGAATCCGTTCATTGGTCCATTCTTACTGACAACAGCTCTTCAGAGTCTTGGGTGGAGGTATTTTCCATCACCAGCTACCTGATCCTTTAAATTGTAGGTGCAAGGTTTTACACCTGGGAAGTTCTGCAGATGCTCTGCCAGTGACTCACACCACCTCCCCCCCCCCCCGCAAAGCTGGTAAAGAATTTTAAAATGTATTTTTTGTACACACTGTGAGCTAGATGTGGGGGGGATATGCACTGTACTACAGAGGTAGTGTAAAAGAAAACAAACTGTTGGCTTTGAATCTTATTAGTTCAATTTTAGCTATTGGTGTGAGCAGAGCAGATTAAGTGTCAACATCCCTGCTGTTCAACACAGTTGACAATCTACTCAACATGGCTTAAGCAAATCTTCCTACCATTTACATTAATGGGAATTTTATGGGCCACCTTTGCTAATAGGATTTGTTCAAATCTTTTGTAGTCCCTGGATCTGTTTTAAACAGAACCAAACAACAATAAAATAGTGAAATAATAATTATTGAATAAAGTTTTTAATTAGGTTGCAGAACAAACAGATGGTAAGATAGGTGGGTGAGCAGATTTGAACAATACCTTTGTGCTCTGGGAAACTGATTACTGAATCTCTTGTAATACTAAAGTATCTTCACATTAATATTTAGCAAAGTACTTACATTCTGAATTTGTCCTTGACAGTGTAAAGAATTTAAACATTAGTGAAGTATTATATTGACAGATTGACTGAAGATTTATTATTTTTGTTATTAATCATCGTCAGAAGAACAATTCAGCAGCACAGTTTCACAAAGAATATTAATTGCATGGGTAATATGATCTATTACTCAACCAATCTTCACCATATATTATTTATTATTTATTTCACTTACAGAAATATACCACAACTTTCTATCTCATCAGGGTCACCAAGGTGGCTGACAGTTTAAACAATCGGTATAAAAACACATCATATGTTAAAGCACAGAAAACAGTAACTAAACTATGAAGAGATCATTGAAGAGACCATACTAGGATGCTGAGTAGACGTAGTTAGAACTTCCTTCAGAGTGTCCCCATTTTAAAGAAAAAAAATGATGCACAAGTTCTCCTTTCTGGTTCTTCTGGTAAGCTCGGTGGAAGGGTGATCTATTTTTAAATGTAAGCAAAACTAAAACATGTCCCTTGTCATGCCCAATTTATTTCAGCATTTTCTTGGTTCTGTTGGAACTAGACAAATAGGATGTTGGGTTCAGTTTCTCCCATCCCTAGGCTTTGAATTTGTTTAAAATTCTCCTATATTAAAGGTAAAGGTATCCCCTGTGCAAGCACTGGGTCATGTCTGACCCTTGGGGTGATGCTCTCTAGCGTTTTCATGGCAGACTCAATACGGGGTGGTTTGCCAGTGCCTTCCCCAGTCATTACTATTTACCCCCCAGCAAGCTGAGTACTCATTTTACCGACCTCGGAAGGATGGAAGGCTGAGTCAACCTTGAACCAGCTGCTAGGATTGAACTCCCAACCTCATTGACTGACAGCTTCAGATAGCATTTCTGATGCCTTACCACTCTGCGCCACAAGGTGCTATCTCTTACTAGGAGTAATCAATGGGAGCTATTGCAGTGTTAAGAGAGCTAGCAGTTAAGGGCCTTTATGTCAGTTGAAGCTGTGAAAAAGGGAGAACAGTAGTCTAATACTGGCTGACAAAAAACATACCTTGTGACAAAGATGCTTGGAAGAATGATGCTTAGAAGAATTAAGTTCATGAATTACTCTAATGTTATTTGAAATGCTAGCTCTGTTTTTATGGTTAACTGAATGAGTACTATCTGAGGGAAAGAAACACACACACTTATAGGGTTTCTGCCTCCATATATACAACGATATATCTAATTGGTGGCATTATGAATGGGAAGTAATATTTGAGTCCCTCAATTACAGTTGAATGCTGTACTTGTTTGTACCACAACTGCCTGCAGCTGTACTATTTGAAACGTAATGTTCCATAACTTCTGGTTCCATGTTAATATCTACCCCTGTTGACCATTATTTTCTAAGCACTCTTGTTCCTCTTCATTTTCAAAAGCAAACCATCATACTTTTTAGTATACCTCAGTTTTTGATCTCTTCAGGTCTTTGAAGAGGTGACAGAAATATCCTATGTAAATAATTAAACCAACTTAAATTACAAGCAATAAACATGGCCATCTTGAAAAATGCTGTTCTACCCTTTCTGCATAAGAAGATAAATGTGGGAGCCTTCCTAACCTCCTCAGGGGGCACAACATTTCATCCGGGGGGGGGGGGGACACACAACAGATAAAGCTTGTGTATGTGTCACTTTTGGTTACCCTTTGCAGGGTGGAAGCTTAGGGAAGTTTTGGCAAGAGACCACAGCTGGCCCATCCACTATCTACTGGCATACATTCAGATAGAAATGAGGGAAGATATTCTTGATGAAGACTACAGTCTCCCATCCCATGAGTTGTAACCAGTGTGGTGTAGTGGTTAAAAGCTGTGGACTCTGGAGAACTGGATTTGATTCCCCACTCCTCCACATGCAGTCAGCTGGGTAACCTTGGGCCAGTCACAGTTCTCTTAGAGATGTTTTTGCAGAGCAGTTCTCTTGGAGCTCTCTCAGCCCCACCTACCTCACAAGGTGTCTGTTGTGAGGAGAGGAAAGGAAGGCAATTGTAAACCACTTTGAGATTCCTTTGGGTAGTGAAAAACTGGTTATAAAAACAACTTTTCATCTTAATTTTAGGCCTGTGCATACAGAAGTGCTGAATCAGATCCACTGCTTATACCTTTCACCACAAAGAGTGAGACTGCTTTTCAACCATTTCTAGTATTCCCTAAACATCAGCCTATGACATCCAGAGATGGTTTGCAATTATCAATTACAGAGGAGACAGCATCAATGTATAAATTACTCAGATCAGTCAATTACAGCCCGATGGAAGGGGAAAAAACACATTTCATTGTAATTAGACCTTAGACTATTCAGCATGGATATTAAAGGAAATAGAAGCACAGACATAAATTCATTGACCTACTTATCTCTTTATCTTTCTGCTTACTAAACATAAGCCTTAAGTTCAAGCAAACCAATTGTAGAAGCAGAACTGAGTTAATTAGCTATACCGAATTACCAGAATATCTAAATTGGATTTTACTTCAAGGTTTAGTTGAAACTTATCTTGGCTTGAAGCTGATTCTAAAGTGGATAATGAACATATAGGAAAGTGATGAAAGGAATATTTGTCACTGCAAAGCGCAACTAAAAAAATACATTTATGGAACACCCGCTGATTACTTTCAACTTTCAGCATTACTAATGAGCTTGGAGAATTTTCTTTTCAAGGATAAATAAGGCAGGTCTTGACTTCGGACATCTCACTGGGCATTTGCTCCTTATCAACCACCCTACACCCCTTCCCTGAATAATACCTTGCTCTTATTATCACTTTCCTAATCGCTCCCTTCTCTCATATCCTTTTTTTGTTGTTGCCATCCCACCATTCTTATGGTGGTGGTAAATGCTGTCAAGTGAAAGCTGATTTATGGTGACTGGATATTCAAGGCAAGAAACAAATACAGGTGGTTTGCTCTTGCCTGCAGCTGCATAGCAATTCTGGACTTCCTTGGTGCTTTCCCATTTGAGTGCTACTTAGCTTCCAAAATCTGATGAAATTGGGCCAACTAAATCAGGACACCATTTTGGCAGGAGGAAGAAAATAAATATTGTATGGTTTCTAAGCGATTCCTGAGACACTTCCAGAATGGAGTCCTGCTTTTTTTTTGGGGGGGGGGTGTTGGGGGGGTTGGGGGGCAGGAAAGTCCCAAAGAAGTACAGTGTGATCTGATACAAATTAACTCTGAAGGAGTCCCACTGCCCATTCTGCAAAAGTTGGATAATATACTTTCAGTGCACATTAGAAGTAGATTTTCCTATTCTGCACAGGAAAATCCAGCTGCAAAAGCAGATTGAAAGGGCATTATCCAACATAGGTTTATACCTGAGGGAGAGTCAATCCACAATGTACAGATAGTTATATATCTCTTAGCAGCATACAGACCCAATTCTGTGTGAGATAATGGCACTTAGGGAAGATGCTTAAACCTCCCTCCCCCTAAAAGCTTAAAATTCCTGCTGGATAAGACCAGTGATCCATCTAGTCCAGCATCCTGTCTCACACAGTGGCCAACCAGTTCACCTGGATGGCCAACAACAGGGCACAGAGGCAAAGGCCTTTCCATGATGTTGCTTCCTGTATCTAAATGCATCTGGATCTTGCTTACTGCCTCTAAATGTAGAGATTCTTCTCAGCCATTATGGCTGGTAGGCATTTATTTATTTATTCATTCTTGCATTTGGGTGCCGAGCCTTCCCAGAAGGCTGAGGGTGGCTCACAGCAATCATATAAACAGTCATATAAATAGTATAAACAATACAACAATGAAATGAACGTATATAAATCAGACTTTTTGATGATATTTCTAGGCTTCGCCCATAGCTCTGGTGGAACATTTCCATCTTATAGGCCTTGAAGAATCTTCCATAAATATGTTGAATCCCCTGTTAAAGCTGTTTATTCCTGTTGTCATCACTATGTCCTCTGGCAGTGAATTCAACATGTTAATCACTCACTGTATGACAATGAACACAGAAGCAAAAAAAGTCTTGAGATATGGAATTAACCAATAAGTCCAATGGTTTCAAAAGGAGATTAAAAAAAAACCCTATCCTCCAGAATTTGTCTAATGATTATTATCCATAATACCTAAATTGAACATTCATGAACAGAGGTGATATCTTACCGATATTAGGAAGGGGGAGGGGGTCTATTGACTTCTTGCCCCGCTTGTGAACATGCTAGGACATTTAAACATGAGCAAAGCTCTTTGACGGGTATAGGCAGAAAGGTCCCTCAGGTACACTAGGCCCTGGCCATGTATGGCCTGGAAGGTGATTATCAGAACCTTTAGCCTGATTTAGAATTCAACTGGTAGCCACTGCAGTTGTTGGAGGATGGGCTGGATTTAGGGCCTTTATGGTGTTGCTGTGAGGACCCTGGTTGCTATGTTTTAGACTAGCTGCAGTTTCCAAATCAAGGCTAAGGGCAGACCAGCATAGAGCGAGCTGCAGAAGTCCAGTCCAGAGGTGACTATTACATGAATCACTGTAGCTAGGTGTTCTGGGGCCAAGTAGGGCATAAGTAGTTTGGCTTGGCGAAGGTGACAGAATGCCTGCTGTGCTACCCTCATGACCTGAGCTTCCATTGAGAGGGAAGAATCCAGGATCACACAAATTCCTGGCAGAGTGAGCCACTGATAGCTGCACACCATCCAGGGTAGGGGGTCCAGCCACAGGACCTCCATCTTTGAAGGATTGAATTTCAGATGATTCTGCTTGAGTCACCTCATCACTGATTCCAGGAAGCTGGCTAATGCTTCTGGGGGAGACTCAGGGCAGTCATCCATCAGGAGGAAGAGCTGGGTGTCATCTGCATATTGATGACATCCCAGCCTGAACTTCCATACCAGTTGGGCAAGAGGGCACATGAAGATATTGAATAAAATTGGAGAGGAAACCTCTCCTTGTTGGATCCTGCAAGTGAGTTGTTGGTGTCTTGATCGTCTCTCTCCTATTGCTACCCTCTCTCCATGGCCCCGGAGGAAGGAGATCAGCCACTGAAGGGCTGTCCCCCATATTCCGGCATCAGGGAGGCGGTGAGCTAAAAGCTTATGATCAACTGTGCTGAACAGTGCTGAGAGATCTAGTAGTACATACAGTGCCAACCCATCTCCATCCAGCTGGCAATAGGGGTTCTCTGTCAAGGCAACTAGTGCTGCATCTACCCCATGGCCAGGCCGGAAACCTGACTGAGATAGGTCTAGGACTGAAGCATCATTCTGTCATGCTAGTCGTTGACTAGGCCATTTAGAGCAATGCTGGGAGGCATTGTGTCCCGCACAGCATTCATGAATCCAATTGGATCCATAAGTATCTGCAGGTGAACTGAAATTCACTTGGCACCCAACTGAGGAGGGCTTGGTACTCTTAGCCGAGCCTTCAGGGTGTAGTGGTCTGACCATGGTCTGACCATTTGCCATGACCAGATCCACATTCAAACCCATGCCAAAATGAGATCAAGATTCAGGGGCCCAGTGGTATAACTGGTTCTGGTTGACCTCAAGTGTAATGCCAGGTCAATAAACAACAAAACTTCCACCCTGCAAGCTTGAGGCCAACAACAAATTGTGAGAGTCCTAATGTCGCCATGGCCGACACCAAGTCCAGCCCATTTCTAGAGGATGGCATCTCAGCATGGACATTAAAGTTCCCCAGAATTAATAGACTGGGGAACTGCAGCATCCAGGCTGCTCCAACAGGGCTGCCAGGGTATCTGGAAGTGCATTGGGCATGCGGTACACCAACCGGATGGCCACACTCTTGACTGATCCCCACCCGAGTCCAACCAATTTGATACCTGGGATTGATGGTGTGGGAAGGGCCCTGAAGGAGAAATCCTCGCAGATTAGGATTGCCACCCTTCCTCCCTTCCCAACAGTCCAAGACTGGTGGAGGGCAGAGAACTTGCCTAGGGCTAGTTCTTTAAGGGCAATTGTTTTGCCCTCCCTGACCCAGGTTTCAGTTATGCATACAAGGTCCACTCTATGCTCTGTAAAATCAGCTTGCAGGGTGGAGAATTTGTTGTTTATTGACCTGGCATTGCACTTGAGGTTGACCAGAACCAGGAATACCACTGGGCCCCTGAACCTTCCTCCCAGGAATCCATATACCTGAACTGAACCATGGACCTATTTGATTGTTGTTCTGTTAAATAGTTATTATCTGTTGTCGTTGTTATCATTATTACAATTGCTGTATTTTACTTGACACAAAACTGAATTTTATGTATTGTTTTCTATATTGCATGTAGATCGCCCTGAGCCTCAGGGGAGGGCAGTATACAAATGCAATCAATCAATAAATTTTCCTCAGTTCTTCATTCATTGTTCTTGACTAATAAAGCTCCTTATTCTGAGTGATACCACTGGCATATCAAGATCAATGTGGTTCATACATACTCGTAACAGCTCTTCAAGCTATCAGCAGTATTTCATATCACTTACTGCCTGATCCTTTTAGCAGATTTTGGGGACTGAACCTGGTACCTTTTGCATGCACAGAAGTCATCTACTCATCCCTGAATACCTCAGCAAAATATATTAGGATTTATGTTCTTCATATCCTAGGTTGTTGTTGTTGTTAGTTGTGAAGTCATGTCCAACCCATCGCAACCCCATGGACAATGGTCCATCTTCAAGATCTGGCCTTCTAAACAGCAGTCATAGAATCATAGAATCATAGAATCAGAGAGTTGGAAGGGGCCATACAGGCCATCTAGTCCAACCCCCTGCTCAACGTAGGATTAGCCCTAAGCATCCTAAAGCATCCAGGAAAAGTGTGTATCCAACCTTTGGTTGAAGACTGCCAGTGAGGGGGAGCTCACCTCCTCCTTAGGCAGCCTATTCCACTGCTGAACTACTCTGACTGTGAAAATTTTTTTCCTGATATCTAGCCTATATCGTTGTACTTGAAGTTTAAACCCATTACTGCGTGTCCTCTCCTCTGCAGCCAACAGAAACAGCATCTTGCCCTCCTCCAAGTGACAACTTATCTTTATTAAATTGCATCTTGTTCTCATTTGCCCATTTTTCCATTGTGTTCAGATCTCGTTGAACTCTGTCTCTATCTCCCGGAGTATTTGCCAGTCCTCCCAGTTTGGTGTCGTCTGCAAACTTGATGAGTAGTCCCTCCACCCCCTCATCTAGATCATTAATAAATATGGCAGAGTGCAATTGAACTGATTGGCCCTCAGTAGCAGAGTGTTCTCACCCTATTGGTGGCACACCCCTACTGAGGGCCAATCAGGTAGGGAGTGAATTTTCAACTTGAGCTTTAATATGTTTCATTATAGTGATAGTGATTTGTCCCTAATGGGTGCTCAAAATAGTTTACATAATTTACCTCTACACCATTTTTTCTTTATAATTACACATGAAATAGTTTAGGCCAGCCTTTCTCAACTTTTTTTACTCTTCAGAAATGCCTGAAACATTCTTCAGGCTTTGAGAAACCCCAGGAAAGGTACAATCATGCAAAATATGGTTGGGAAGCATAGCTCAGTACATGCTCATTTGCCCCCTCCCCTTCTCACCCACTCTAGGCCCATCATTGACCATTAGGAGGGGGGCTGATATAACCATATGTGCTTATATCACCCAATAAATGTTAAACAAATCAAAAAAATATATTAAAAATGTATAAACTCCAACCCTTTCGGGAAACCATAAAACTGTGGTTCAGAATGCCTGGGTTAGGCTGAGAAAGACTGGGAATTCAGCCAGGGTTTCCCTATTCCTTCTCCCACATTATGGTTGCTGCACCATGCTGACATACACAATAAGGCTGTCTTTTCACCCACTGCACATTCTTGAGTCAACTATACTCTGTTTCTCAGCCTGGCTTCTTACAGTTGTCACCCTCAAGCCAGTAACTGGGGATCTCCTGGGATTTCAACAGAGATCAGTTCATCTGACGAAAATGGCTGTTTTAGTAGGTAGGCTGTCATCATACCCCATTGAAGTCCCCCCTCCAAACCATGCCTCCTCAGAATCCACCCCCAAATCTCCAGGGGTTTCTCAACCTGCTGTGACAATACTATCTTTGGAGATCTGTTCTTTCCAAGGTATCTGAACATTTTAATTGGAAAGGATGGATATCCAGAGAGGAACATCATAAGAATCTCAGCACACTTCATGGGGTTCTTGAAATATAAGTCTCTGCACCATTTTTAGCTAGATCTGAATCCTGTAGTACCTTAGAGACCAACAAGAATTTCAGGATATAAGCTTTCAAGAGACAATATGACCTTTATCAGATCAAAAAGATGCACCTTTTTATATCTGCCTACCTCTCCTAAGGTGTAAAAGATGTTACTATATGGGCTAGACTTGCCAGTGATATTTGGGCGATGTGAGTATGTTTAACTTGTAGTCTGCTACCCCGTGGAGAGGCATTGTACAATGGGAGTAGAGGCGGGGGAATCTCCCACCTCCACTAGGGGAATGAGACTTCTAAAGTGGGCTCTGTTTGGCTACTTAATTGGGGTAGAAGCAACTTCAGGAAGTTGGATTCCAACTACTAACATTGAATAAGTTTGCCAATTTCTTCATACTAAAACTTCAAAGTGAAACCAATTTATTCCTATTTTTTCATGTGGAAAGATTCAAGTTGAGTTTGGAATCCACAGTAATTTTCCTGTGGTGAGGCGTTCTTCCCAAGTTTCTGTGATCTGATCAATATCTAACCCTGTCCTGGGGAGTTATTTTTAAAAAAGAACATTGTTTCCTACGTAATATTGGTTTTATTATGGCATGGTATATTCTGAAGAAAGATCACACAGGAAAATATTGTAATTATGTAATTTTGTCCAAATATAGAAGCATATTTTATTAATTCTGCCAGGATTTCAAAGACTAAGGCTGCAACCCTAAGGACACTGTACTGGAAGTTGCTCTATGGAATAACATGATACTTACTTCTAAATAGACCTATTCAGGATTATTCCTTTAACACTTCTATGGGAATAAACAAAATGTGAAAAAATAGACCATAAAAAAATGGGAGGCGGAGGGAATAAATGAATATAAAATGCACTCAAATGATCATTAAGGTGGGTTTCTTTCATAAATCCATACAGTCTATAATATGGCAGAGATCCCCAATCTTGCTCTGCCTGTTGACATCTTAGAAGTTTTGAGGCGGGAGTAAATGCCACCACAAAATGCCTGCCATAGTGGATGAATACTATGGGAACCTGGAAGGAGTCACGATAGGGTTGCCAGTCTGGCAACTGTCAGGAGGATTGGGAGGGGGGTCAACAAGAAAGCAGCCTTGTATATTTACTGGAAGTTCTTAAGTAGTAGCTCTACGAACTACCAGAAATCCTATGAACTATCAGAAACCATAGATTTCCCAATGATTTCTAGAGCTAACCTTGTCAATTCTGGTAAACACGAACAAAACCAGGGAGAACGAGAATCTCAGTGCAGAACCAAGCCAAACAAAGAAAAGAGATATGCACTCAAAACAGCTGATGTCTCAAAATAATGAAATTATATTATCAATATAAGAAAATCATACAAAGATCATATACAAACTGAAGGACATGAGAAACTGAAAATTAACAACTAGAAACAAGGAATTACCTTGCAAAAAAGGGGGGATAGCAACCAAGGTTACATACAAACTGTGAAGGAACAGTAAATAAAGACAAAATAAACTTAACATTTTAATACTGATTTTTTAAAAATTAGCCACCTTGAGGCCTTGCAGAGACAAATAGATGGTATATAAATTACCTTAAATTAATAACAAAACCTCAGTGGTAAGTCTGCTTTTAAGAAAAAGAATAAGAAATGGGAACACTGCACAGAGCAGTCCCTTTGATATCTCGTGACAAAATCCCCTAGGCAAGAAGGGTTCTGGAGCTTTCCTACCTAACCTTCAAGTAACTTACTAGATCCAGGTGACGAAAATCTAGGACTATTTTCTATGAGGAGCATCTGCCTCTTTGGCAGACTCCTAAAGCAGTTGTATTGGCAGCTTTGGAGTAACCCTTGCATCTGTTGTGTAGTGTGTCTACCCTTGTCCTGGCCTGCTATATTATTTTCCAGTGATTCAATTTGTTTCTGAATAATGTCTGTAATTTTTATGCGATTAAAGCTCCCACACAAATCACCTATGAGATCTCTAAACCAATCTTGCTCTGGTGATATGCTGGACCTATTAACAATCGACAATCTTCCTTTCTCTGCCAGCCAAATATTTATTACATGAAGGAAGGCTTACAGTTTACAGTTGCACTTGCCACCTTGTTCTGGATTAATGCCAGTCTCAACAGCACTGGGAATGTTCTCTGGACAGCATACTGTGATTCAAAACTAAGCTTTTCCAAATGGTACACGTGTCTCCTATCTCTCATTGAGATTTGTTACACAAGAGCTTCAGCATATGATACACACTTTCAAGTTCATTTTTCATACTCTATATCTAAAATCCATCACCAGTCAATTTCAGGTCCACGTGGCTTAATTCTGAATTTAAAAAATTCTGCACTGTACCAAATAGACCACTTTCAAACAGTTTTTTTTTTTTTGTCTTGGTTTTACTGCTAAACTGCAACCAATTTTTGGTTACCATTTTTTTTTAAATCTTGTAATCAGTAATGGGCTGGATGAGGGTGAGCAAGCCAAAACTTAATCCTGACAAGACAGAGGTTCTTTGGGTTAGTAGAAATGTTGAGTAGGGACTCTCCTGACTTCGGCAGGGCTCTGCTCCTCTTAAAAAGCCAGGTTTACAGTTTAGGAGTACTGCTTGGCATGACAGTCACTTTAGAAAACCAGTGGGCTGCAGTGGTTTCAAGTATTTTGCCCAGCTTTGGTTGGTGCGTCAGCTGCACACAATCCTGGTTCAATCCTGTGATTCTGTGAATCAGATAAACAGGGTTCCATACCCTAGTTACATCTAGAATGTGCATTGTATTGTGCTCTACTTGGGGCTTTCCTAGAAGTGTGTTTGGAGTCTGTGGCTAGTACTGAATGCAACAGTGAGACAGGCAGTTGGGACCAGCTGTCAGAAGCAGGTGACCCAATACTATACCAATTACACTGGCTATCAGGCCAATCCTTGCACCTCAATGCAAGGTGTTAATTTTATCCTTTAAAATCATTTATGGCTTGGGAGTGAAGTATCTGAAGGATCGTAAATTCCTGACCAGGAATTAAGGTCACTGGGAGAGGCCTGCTTGATTGTCACACCAATCAAAAATGTTCATCTGATGGCCACAAGAGAGAAGGGCTTTTAGATGAGATCCCCCCCCCACACACACACAATTACAGAACTTCAATAGGGAGGAGTACCTTAGTTTCAGTCTTCAGGAGGTAGGTTAATTTAGAAGAAGAACTGATTTTGTATACCTCACTTTTTATTACTCAAAGGAGTCCCAAAAGCAGCTTACAAACATATTTACCTTCCTCTCCCCACTACACATACCCCATACCCTGTGAGGTAGGTGGGACTGAGAAAGCTCTAAGAGAACAGCTCTAAGGAAACTGTGACTGGCCCAAGGTTACCCAGATGGCTGCTTGTGGAGGGATGGGGAATCAAACCTGGTTTCTGCCACTCCTTAACTACTATTACACCAGCATTTGACTAATTTAGTTTTTATTGATTGGCAATCCTGATTGAGATTGCTTTTCAATCACAATGTAAAGCTCATTGTGTAAAATCATGTAAAATCATTTGTGGCTT
Organism: Paroedura picta; assembly: GCF_049243985.1. Taxonomy (NCBI): domain Eukaryota; kingdom Metazoa; phylum Chordata; class Lepidosauria; order Squamata; family Gekkonidae; genus Paroedura; species Paroedura picta. The sequence goes on along the minus strand of NC_135373.1, from coordinate 61,979,978 downwards.
TGAGGCTGGATGTCATCAATATGCGGATGGTACTCAGCTCTATATATCCTTATCCAAATCCCCTGGTGATGCAGTAGAGATCTTGAACTGCTGCCAGGCTGTGGTGGTAAATTGGCTTAGTGGAAAGTAATTGAAACAAAATTTTTAAAAGACAGAGGTGATACTGGTTGGGTAGGCCGAGATCTGGAAGGACACTGAGCTTCCCACTTTTTCAGTGGAGTTCAGCTGACCCATATTGAGCACAGTGGTTATAGTGGAACCAACTTTATTACTGGAAGAGCAACTTGATGATGTTGCCCCAAAAGCTGTCTTCCAACTAAGCCTAGCCTTAATGATGGCCCCTTATCTTGATCTGCCCATCTGGATATATGTCACAGTAACATTGATATTAGACTACTGCAGTGCTACGCTAGTCTCTCTTTGGCACCAGAGGTTATGATACCTTCTGTCCAACAGGGTAGAGAATCAGACTCTTTATCTTAGGCAATTCCAGTTATTTGCCTTGGCTTATTTCTATACTGCAAAATGTGCAATTCAAATTGGGCAACATTTGGAGTGTTTTTGTATTTGCACAGTGTTAGAATTCAGTTAGAGGCTGGTAGCTGCTGTTGATGAATGTTCATAATTTGCTTAGATTACATATGCTGTCGGGTTTCAATGGAGAAGTTATGTGTCATTTAAAACTAATTTATATTGGAGTACATGTACTCTTTTTATGCCTATGTAGTTGGCCACATCTTTCAGTTAGTGATATTTGTCATGTTAACACATGCTCAGAACTCATAGGATTCAACAGGTGTCAGTGTGAGAATCTCTACTGAACATGCTTGGTATTGATAGCCTTTTATGAGTTTTAACTGGCAAGCGAGTTTCAGTCTTTCCTGGGCAGGTGATCTGACCACTATAGTGCATGTCCTGTTACATCTAGATTAAATTATTACATTGTAATCTACATGAGGGCTACCTTAAAAAAAAACATTTGGACACTTCAGTTGGGTATAGAATGCTTCAGCCAGGATGTTGACTGGAATGGGTCATGGGGACCATAACAATCTACTCTTGGCCCATCTACATTGACTACCAGTCTCTTTCCAGGCCCAGCTTTCCTAGCAGGAGGCTAACAACACTATAGGCATCTCTTCTCTACAGTCACAGAACTTTTCCATTGGTTTCATATCCAAAATCCATGGACATAAGAAGCAAGGAATGTATGAGTATCAACATATGGTTAATCACCAGAATCTGTGACCTTCCATGTATTATGGTGGGGTCAACAGGCAACCAGTGTGGTATAATGGTGAGGGGATTAGACCAGGGGAGATTTAGACACAGACATCTATCTACTGGGAAGCACTTGGGTAAGTCATTCTTTTGCACCCTAGTCCACCTCACAGAGTAGGGAGACAAGTATGTCACTCTGAGCTCCTTGGAGAAAGAGAACAATAAAAAAGACAATGCATGAATCAGAACATGTGAGGATAATACAAAGCTATGTGGACATATAATGGATAAGGGTGTCTGCTTGCTAGAAATGGTAATGGCTTCCAAGTGGTTTTAAATGTGAGAGCTCTACATAGAATAAAGTCAGAATAAAGCCAAGGATGGATATATTTTACAGGTTATCGTTGACTGCGTCCTGAGATAAGGCTGTTACATAACAAACAGATATAGTGTCTTTGCTGCATTTTAAAAATGAAAACAAATTTACTCATGAAATTGTATGTTGTTGTTGTTAGGTACGAAGCCATGTCCGACCCATTGTTACCCCATGGACAATGATCTTCCAGGCCTTCCTGTCCTCTACCATTACCCAGAGTCCATTTAAGTTCGCACTGACTGCTTCAGTGACTCCATCCAGCCGCCTCATTCTCTGTCGTCCCCTTCTTCTTTTGCCCTCAATCGCCCCCAGCATTGGGCTCTTCTCCAGGGAAATTGTATATACAGATGGAATTGCATGTTCCCCCCCCCCCCCAATATTATAATTTGAACTGGATCCACAGAAATTGTATTTGAGCCCTTGGTTTGCCATAAAATAGATCCTACATTAGTAAAGGACCGCTATAGAGGATTCCAGGAGCACAGATACTTCTATTTCAAAGAATTCTCTAGACCTGCCCCTGTTCTAGTTTTCTCTTCCAGCTACCACCAGTGGGACAATGTAAGTTCGGAAAGTTCGGAACTCAACAATTCCATAGAACTTTATTGTGTTTGTAATTTGGCCAAAGTGCTTTCCAGACATTTTGGATTATTTTACAGAGACTATGATAAGAAAACCAATGAGTTTATACAGTTGGCATAATGTGCAGAAAGGAAATGGTACATTTAGCTGGTTATCAAGTGATAAATTTCATACTTTATGTTTCTGCTGTGATTGATGTATGCCAGGCAATCATATGCTTGACCCATTTTAGTAACTTCTGCCTGAATGCAGATTATTCCTGTCAGAAGCTATAAAAGTTTTGAATGCCAATTCCAGAGAACTGATTTCCATAACTTTCTTCATTGTGTAGAGTCACTGCTGCTAAGATTATTCAGGACTGCTTCAGACTTCAATATGACACCACTTACAGCTGAGTATCCCTATTCAGAAGGCCAAAATCGCCAAGTAAGATGATCATGATTGGTGTCACTGGATCATTCTCAACTGAGTAATCAATTGTGAGGCACGGGTGGACCCGACAATCTCTGAAAGCTGAGCAGCATACACTTATACCCCAAGCAATGTCTGCACACTAACATCATTGAACACAGAGAAAAATTGATACTATGAATCTAGACTATGAAACATGTCTACAATGCTTTTACACCGGAGCAAGTCTTAATGTGTTGAATACAGCCAACTTTTATTTCTCAGTCTCACCCAATATTTTTCTTTATTACAAACCCTATGTCATGTGACTTCTTTTAGTAAAGCTCCCATGATCCCCAGCACAAACTTTTTGAATGGACGAAAAGGGGACCCTTGCCTTTTTTCTTTCACTAGCTAAACACCTTGTGAGATTCAACTGAATATTCGTGTGCATTTATCTAGAAGGCACAATTGTTCTCTGTTTATGACTGTTTTTCATTGAATAGCAAACCTATGAAAAGGAGTAGTGTGGTGTTGTGGCTGAAGTGCCAGACTAAACTCCCTTGAGACCCACATTTGAATCTCCATTTTGTTGTGGATGACACTAGGCCTTTCTTTCTCTCTCCTGCTCTTTCTCTTTCAGCCTAAGCTACCTCACAGGTTGGGTGTTGTAAGGATAAAACAGGAAGGAAGAATAATGTTGCAAAACACTTTGGATCCCCATTAGAAAAAAAAATAACAACTCATGAGCTAAAAGTATCAACAGCTATCCTATCTTTACAGGGAAATTAAGGAGCAATTTTGCAATATAACCTGATTGTTCACATGAAACTGCCATATAGTGAATCAGACCCTTGGTTTATCATGGTCAGTATTGTCTCTGGGACATGTATTTCACTTCACCTATTGCACACTTTGTTTTTTGTTTTTTGTTTCTTTACTAGAGAAGCCCAGAATTGAATGTGGGATGCAGAGCAGATGCTTTACCACTGCATGCAGAGCAGATGCTTTACCACTGAGCCTTGCTCTATTTAGGGAAGCTCGAAATTCAGCATGACTTAGCAGGTACAGTTTCATGATTATGAAGCACACTTCCACTAGCATGGTTGAACGCTTACATCAACATTCCCTCAGGAGATGCAACATTCAGTGTACAATCTCTGTCAGGCACTGAGGTGGGTGGTGGGTTAGGCAAGATGGAAACTTTGAAGTCAATTTCAGGGTAAGATAGCTGGGAAGTCAGAAAGACACAACAGGTTTATAGTGCATGACAGAAACCTAAGGTCAGACTAGAGAACAGGAATATTCAAGAGCTGTAAACTTGCAGCCAACTTATGACAACCCAGTGTTCAAAATAAGATGAAACAGGCATAGTTTGACATTACCTGCTTCTGTTTTGTGACTCTCGACTTCCTTAGTGGTCTCCCATCCGAATAGCTTCCAAGGTCTGACAAGATCTTGCCTTGACACAGGCCACTCAGAAATAAAAATTGAAATTAAAACTAGAATCAACATCCCTAGCACAATCTTCACATTGCATATAGGTTGTGTAGAATAGAAGTTGCTTCTCTATGGTAAATATTGGATCCTTGTGTCAGCTGCATCTGGCCCTCTCCAGCTGAGGTGCATTTTTTTTCTCTGGCCATTTTCAGGAGATTGGCATAGTACAGGGAAGATTGGATGAACACCTCTCTCTGAAAGCTGCTAGATCTGATGTTGGATTGTTGGCCTCGGGACTTGGGTACAAGTCTCCAGGGTACCTGATACTTTTCATTCTTTGCTTTTCCCTCCCCCCCGCCTCCCCGGCTGCTAAGAAAGAAAAGTTGAAGTTGAATCCAGAAAATACAAAGGTGATACTGGTCAGAAAGGCTGGTATTTTCGAGGGACTGGGTCCTTTTTATAAAAAAAGATAGAATAGAGTTAGTTTTTGCATAGCAGGTTAAGCTAGGTACACAAGCTAACAATGTAGGAGTGCAATTTAAATTGCTGCTTATGTTGTTTAAAGCCAGTTGTGGCCTAGGACCCAAATATCTAAAGGACTGTTTCCTCCCATATGTCCTTGTATGCCATCTACTCTCTTCAAGCGGCAGCATACTGACTATTTCCCTTCTTCAGGTGGCCTGCCTGGCATCAACTAGAATCTCTTTTCCATTTTAGCTCGCACTCTGTGGAATGGGCTCCCTTAGTAAGAGAGCACCATAATTAGAAAATGGCTCTGCAAGACCATTTTATTCACCAGTGATTTTATGAGGTCTAAAGTCCAGGTATCCTTTGTAAGAAGGGGGATATCTTGGGTATTATTCTGTTGGTTTTAAAATGTAATGTTTTAAGTGGTATGTCAACCACTATAACCACAATGAAGAAACATTAGGACTCTCTTTGTTTTAGTCTGACGGACTGTTTTAGATTATTTTAAATCTTATAACTGTTTCTAATTAATTGTATGTATTTTTTATGATTATGTCATAAGCCGCCCTGAGCCAGCAATCCTAGGAGGGGCAGGATATAAATTAAACAATTAATGAAATGAATACAGTTTTTCACAGGTAAAATTGACAGAAGCTGCATACAGTTGTTCACTAAAACACCTTTGGCACAGATGACTTTACATTGCCCACCTATGTTCTGGAGTATATTAGCTGTATCAGATGAGAGAGCATTACAGACAATGAAAACAAATTGCTAGTATCACAGGAATTTTCCATACCAGGCAATCAGAAATGCATTCTTTTCCTTCCCATATATTCATCTTCAGAAAATATATTTTTTTAAAAATTGCAGAAAGTGGATTCTGCTACTTCCTTTTCTGTGGTAGAGCCTCCTATTTTTTGTCTTTAGGGTGGCCTAAGATATGGTTGACTTGTAAGGGTTCTATCCGATGCTGAAACTGTCATACCGATATGTCTGATAAAAGATGAAGTGAACAGTTTGTACAAGCACTTATTGGCATGTGAAAGGAATGGAAGAGATAATATTATGAATATAAATGTAAAACAAATGCCTGGTTACAAACACTATGTGATAATCATATCAGTGGCTCCTTGGCTTTACATGTGCCTAACAAAAAAGGAGTCAGAGGATCAGCACAGAGATACAATAATTTAGAAGAAACAAATGAAAAGATTGTAGAAAGTGACCAAATAATATCTTTGAGGTCAGCTGGTATGCCAGTTAAGGATTAAATAGCTTTTGCTTCCCTGTCTGTCCCAAATCATCAAATGTTTTTGTCCAGAGATTTTGAAAATTACTTTAAAGGTTTGTAATGAACTCCACAAACATCTTAGAAGGATTTCTAAAGGCTTATATATATGGAGGTATGGCCATCATTATATAAGGAACAAGTTCGTGACTACAGATAAAATAGTGTGGAAGGAAATCCATTTACTCCAGGCTGTTAGCAGAGGTGGGGACAATAAATAGGCCCCATGCATGCAGAGCTCTGTTCTTTAAAGTTTATAGCACCAAAAGAATTTCAAGAAGCATTAACCAACTGTAGACTTTTGAGCAGCAAAGACACCTCCAGGATATATTACTTACAGGCAGATAAGAAACACAAAAAGAAGGCAGACAAAAATCAGAGAACAACTGATCAGAGAACAACAACAAACTCTGAATACTAGAAAACATACCTTACAGCTCCCACTAGATTCAAAATAGAGCTATACCTTGTACTGGTATGGACATCAAACTGCTCTCATGCTTATGCTTCTCTAACACTGTATTCCTCTTTTTATTTATTAGAACATTTATATCACATCATTCCCACTGACTACAGTGGTTCAAAGTGCCTTATAAAGTGCCTTATAAAGATCTACTCAGAAAAATATCTAGACCTGAAACAATCAAGACAATCAACAGACAACAACATCAGTCAATGATAGGGTTGCCAGCTAAGCTCTTCACTCCAGTAAGAGTAATAATGGGGGTAAAAACTACATTGTCTTGGGGAAATTTCCGGAGCACCTGATATAACTGTGGGTACAACCAGCAGTGACATCATGTGACATCACTTCCCATTTTTCTGCCACTGTAGTGAAGAATGATGGCAGGAGACTGCAGCTTGGTTGATTTTATAATTTTGTCTGCCTGAACTGAAGCAATTGCTCATAGTATGTGAGTCTTTACTGCTCAGTAATGCAGTACTTATGACTAGACTACTGATCTATAGAGTGAATTAGAGGTGCAGGAACTAATCCCAGTTGCAAAATGATTAATGTTTTAAGAAGAGAGATAAAGAATCCCTAAAGACTCAGTCTCAAATGTTTTCATCCTATAATTAATACATCACTTTACATGAGGAAATTGTCCTGATTGTTGTGAGAGGATGGGCAAATGGTACCTTTTGCCTTTATCTCTTCCTGCAATGCCTGCCTCCAGGGGATAAAGGTGCATACAGGGAGGCAAAATCCCAGACCAGAGATGAATAGCAATCACGTAAAACCTAGTGCTTGTATGATCAAGAAAGTTCTCCCCAAGACATTGGAGATGGTGCAATCATCAGTGCAAAGTGGAAATGCTGTTCACAGAAACACAGGTGGAGATTGCCCTCTTTGGGGAGAACATCTGCTAATTTCTCTGCCTGGCAGACCAGTTAGATTATCTTCAGAGTCACTCTTTCCCCCTGCTGCCTCTTCCACTTGCTTTCTCTCAGCTGGTGAGACTGTAAAAGTGGATAACCATGTGACAGAATAGCAGTGATTACTGAAGATATTTTTGAACTTACCAAATGTTTTAGTGATTAGATGAATTATATTAAAGGCACTAAAGAACAAATTTTGTTTGGATGTTGGATGGGTAATACACCCAATCTCACTCATAAAAGTATCTTTCAAACTGCCCTGAGCCCACTTTTGTGGGAATGGACAGTATATGAAAGAAAGAAAGAAAGAAAGAAAGAAAGAAAGAAAGAAAGAAAGAAAGAAAGAAAGAAAGAAAGAAAGAATCACACTGGCCCACCAGATATTGAACTAAGAAGGAATCACAGGTGAGCAAAAGGGCAGTGGGGGTGGGAGGGAGGCCCAAGATTCCATTGGATTGTTGTTGTTAACCTGCTGGCCTCAACCATAGGCCCGCTGGAAAAGCTCTGAGAGGTCCCTGATCTCTCCTGGGAGCTCATTCCATCAGGCAGGAGCCAGGGCCAAAAAAGCCCTGGATCTGGTTGAGGCCAGGCAAATTTCCTTAAGGCCAGGGATCCTTAGCTGGTTAGCATTGCTGAGTCATAGATCCTTGCTTTTGAAAAAAACCAAGTTATGATCAGACTAATAGCTCACTTAAATGTGATCATATCATTTAGTGGATAACACATACACTCCTAGTAACACTTTTGGGGGGGACTTTAAGCACTATTGAATAGTTGCAACTTACTTCTGAGTGGACCTTCTTAGAATTGCTCCCAAAGTAGCTTTGCCTTCAGCAAAGAGCAGGAAACAGCCAGGCTGTTCTCGATTATTCTTGATCCAGCTGCTGCTGAGGACTCCATTTCTGAGGCTCCAGTTGCCATCCGTGGGGTCATCAGGGAGAGGGCTTGAAACATCCATAAATATCAGCAGCCAGCTGTAGCTGAGAAGCTCCAATCCAAGGAACATCTTAACTATGTTATTTTTTTAAATTAAAATTTGATTATTCCTTTAAGCTACCCCAGAAGTCAGTTTTTGACTTAAAAGTAGGATAGAAATATAATAAATGAATGACTGAGCAAATGAGACTATTAATTAACTATTAATTTGCAGAACCATGAAATGATAGAATGTGGAATTATTTTACATTTTTCGAAGCTTTTGTCATCCTCATGTAGAATGGCTGGTTCCATCTATTTTGATGCTTTTCTTTAATTCCCATGATGGGTCTTTTAAGACATGCATTTGGATCTCAAAACTAAAAGATTACTTCTCAAGTACAAAAATGGGAATTATAAAAGAGAGTCTCTGCAGATGAAGATGTGAGTGACAGCATGCATTCCAAAGGACAGAGATAAAATGGAATTTGGGCATACAAAGTATCCCCACTGGCTTCAAAAGGAATATTCATGGACTTAATTTTAGGAACATGGTTGAATATGACTTATGGGAACCGAGAAGTAGAACACCATGTCTAATGGGGCTGAGGCCATGTTCAAACACCATGGTTTCTTGAAGAGGGCATATTATGAAGGATGGTTCATTTCAGCACCTTTTAATACATTTTGCATTAATATTTTAGCATCATAAACTCAAAACAGTAACACTGAAGTAGAAGTCGGAAAGTTGCTAGGGAATTTTCCTTGCTCTTATGCACTGTTGCAGATGTAGTACCCACAATTTCATGTAGATAAGAGTTTTACTTGACATAGTTCCGGTATGTGTTTCTGTAAAAGTTTGAGTATTGTTAAGATGGCATAAATAGCTTGTTTAATTGAAGCAAATTTAACAGTAGGTTTTACTTCAAGATTCTCTTGTGCCATCTTAGTTTTAATGGTTAGCTCTTTTGGCTTTTGAATACCAGTGAAATGACAGCCCACTATTTTATTACTGTTACTGTTACTGTTACTTACATTTATACCCCGCCTTTCTCCTGAGACTCCAGGTGAGTTACATAAAAATTATATAATCTGATAAAATCCCATAAAAACACTTAAACCCACAGTAACTCCCAAACTACCAAGATGACAATGTCCCTCCCACCTCCTGCAGTCATCTAACAAGGGGTGAGCAAGATGTTGTATAGAACAGCCCATTGCTCTTACTGACCTGGCCTCAACCATAGACCTGGCAGAAGAGCTCCATTTTGCAGGCCCTGTGGAACTTTGCCAGCTTCATAAGGGCCCTTAGTTCTCCTGGGAGCTCATTCCATCAGGTCAGGGCCAGGACCAAAACTGTCTTGACCCAGGTTGAGCCCAGGAGTATCTCTCTGGGCCCAAGGACAACTAACAGATTAGTACCCACAGAGTGAAGGGCCCTGAGTGGGGCATAAGTAGACAAGTGATCCCTCAGATAGGCTGGGCCTAATCAGAACACAAAGCTTGAACTTTATCCGTGCCAATACTGGTAACCAGTGCAGCTGCTTCAGCACTGGCTAGATGTGTCCTTCAAGATTAACCAGTGAGGATCCTAGCAGATACGTTCTGTACCAACATTCACATAAGGGGTGAGAATCCTTGCTCCCCCCTCCTCCCCCACCCCCTCCTTACCTGCTGGTATATCTACTGGTGGGAGCAGGGCCAGCCCAGCATGACCCAGCACTGCATGTTGCTGTGCTGAGCCTGCCCCCACCAATCTCCCCAGGCTTCCCCCTCCCTCCAGAGAGCGGGAACAGCCTTGGAAGCATAGCAGAGGTGGCCCCAGCTCAGACACACACAGCACTGTGTGTTGCTGTGCTGGCCCTGCCCCCATCAGTTTTCTGAAGAATAGGGGCAGCCTCAGAGGCATAGCAGAGGTGGATCCAGCCCAGCAACACACAACAGTGTTCTGGCCCCACCCCCACCAGCGTCCTGAGGTGGCCTCCACTCTCCGAAGGGCAGGAGCAGCCTTGGATTAATGGCAGCGGTGACATTAGAACACTGAGCGCACCACTGCCTATCTACTGATGCGGTCCTTGGGGGTGGGACTACAGATGTCATGTCCATAGCCTTCCATTGGAGGGACTACACCTGTAGATGTTACACATCAAAAAGTTTTAAAAATTTGTTAACAATAAAGTTGGCATAGGGTGTGCTGTTTATTTAAGTTATCATTTTCACAACTAAATATGTAAGACTAGGAGAGTGTTGACACAAGGGGTGCAATTACAGGTGCATGAAGGAGAAAACATTATCTACTGAGAGCATTTGGAGAGAGGGAATCCAGGAGTTCTGCAAGGACTCATCCCAGCATCCAAGTTACCTCTCTGCAGCTCTGATTGTCTTACTGAGATAGTAGGAAGCTTTCATGTAGGATGCCATCTCATGTAGCCTTTTCCCTTATCCTATTCTATCACTGAACAGAATAGCCTTCTGCACATGATACCTATGCACATTGACTGAACTCATAGAAAGGGAGAGTAGGCATAAAACTGATTACCCAGCCACACGATTTCGGGCTCATGATCATATCACCTATGCTTTGGGGAAGGATCCATGTGTCTGCTTCCTCCCAGTGATCGACAATATTTGGGAAACAGTGTCTCCAAACATGGGGAGGTAGTGTAGACATGGGCGCTGCCACCATGCATAGGAGCCAGTGATCCAGAGGAGGTAGGGCACAGGACCAGCACACTCATGCCTACTCTCCTTCTTTGCACATATAGTCAAGGTGCAGGGAGGACTGTTTATATAGGGCTTGTGTAACCCTGTATAGGTAGCCATAAGACAGATCATAATCTACCTGTGTCTGTGTTTTGTGTTCAAGGGTCTGCACTGATTTGAGAATCATAGCAAAGAGCAAACATTGCAACTCTATTCTATTCCAAAGTGTTAGGAGGCATTAAAAAAGGCATTTTTTTCCTTGGCAGCTTGTACTTCTGGAATGTCTGTTACCCTGCAGTTTCAGTCTAATGCAGCTTTTAAATTCAGGTCAAGAGCACAGACTTTGGATGGAGCTTTTACTGCTTATTGAATTTTATGTCAGAGAGTTCGACTTCAGTTGTATTTTATTGCTTTGATTAGTAAAGCACCCTATGATGCCACGCCTGATGGCACGATAAAAAAATAAAATAGAAATACCAATGCATGTAGTGAAGCATCCTTGCCAAAGAACAGGGAAAATAAGCACAGTGCAATTCAACTGACACATTATTTGTTTCAGCTACATGCCAAGGAAAGCATAGACGTACAAATTTTTATTTAAAATGGCTTGCTTCTCTAACAGGTAAGTTCTAAATTAGCTCTAAAGCCACTGTACTCGGTAAATTAAGCCTTTGAAAATGAACTTTCCACCCTTTAAAAATCCATCCAGGCTCTTTTTCACTCACAGAAAGGGGCTGATGCACATAATTGGCTGATTTAGTGATGTTTAAGAGTTCCTTGAGTAAATTCCGTAATCTTATTAAAATTCTTTGGCTTGGATACAGCCGGCTTTTCCTCTCCGTCTTGCCTTCTTATGACAGCATCCATCCTACATAGCTTTTGTCTACACACAGGTTCCATTATTCCCAGTAAAGGACTTCTTGCTAATCTTAGAGGTTCCCTCCTTCATTTTTCACCAGCTGAAAAGTGGGCTAGATCCACCTATTTGTCTCAGCATTTTTAAAGTGTTTCATCCAAATATGATTTCCCTAAATTCACTCCAAATTTTGCCATGTAATCCCCTGATAATTTTGGGGTCCTCTGGTTTGGGATGTTTTTTTTTTTTTTTTCATTTCCTTCAAAATACTTCAGATGATTTATATGGAAGGGGGTGGCAAAAGTTAAATGCCATCTTCAATCATGTTGAATAGGACATCAAAGACATTTGCTACCACAGGAAATGGTAGTTATGTTATTCCCCGAGTGGTTTGCTATGTTTGTCTGTTGCCATCAAAACAATGACGAGTCTACTTTAAAGACTAACAGGAGGTTACATCCATCTTTTGTACTATGCTACATGATTTGCAACAACTTCAGTTCCTTCAGTTAATTCACACACACACACACACTTCGCTTTATCAATGCACTTACATGCATTAATTACACACTGGGGAAAAACAATAAGCACAGGAGATGAAAAAGATTCATGGAACCTTATGTTAGATCTCATGATAAATCTCCAGGAAGTGGCTTCACGGTGCTGTTGAAAGGCAAATCTATTTTACTCAAATGCTTTAGATTGTGGATCTTCATTTATGAAGCGAATTGTGCTTTTATTTGAAATCACTTTAAAAACAATATCTTCAATATTTACCCATAGCTTGGATGTGTCCTCCTTTGTCTTGCTTCTTAAGGAAAGCATCTTTGCTTTATCTGAAAATGATGTATAGGGCTGAATAATCATGCAGGTTTCCTGTTTGATGTTTCAATGTACAAGAAATGTTTTCCTCCCTTGTGATGAAATGTCATCAGATACCATCTGTGCAGTCTGTAATTTTAACCACAATTCATTGTTGTATTTATGTGAAATTTGTTTTTCAAACTAGCTAATTTTAGTCCCCAATTCAGCCACCACACTAATTTCCTTGTTTCTTCCTTGCTGAGCAGTCTGATCTAACATCATCTCATAAAGAGGGCTTGGCACATTCCCAAAATGAAATGCTCTTATCTTCTTTCGTAGAACTGCTGTGCTTGATGGAACACAAAATAATTATATATCATCACAATTTTTTAAAAGAGGGATTCGTTCGCATCATGGCAAACCACAGGAAAGGTGTGATTGTGCATGTTAGATGTAAGTTTCTGCTTCATCCTACCATTAAAAAAAAGACATAGAAAGCTAGAGCAAGACTCAAGACAGCTACCAACTGAAAAGACCAAAAAGATTTCCAGGGTGTAAACTTTCAAGAGTCACAGTTGCTGTGTAAGGGAACAGTTCTGATGCATGAAGAATCGCACATACTGCATAAATGTAATGCCCATTTCATCTCCCGTGCTTGGAATGTAATGGTGGATGGATATGAACTGTTCAGAAAAAACAGAATAGATCAAAGAGGTGGAGGAGTGGCACTGTATGTGAGGAAAGGGCTTACCTGTCAGGAAATTCTAGTTAAGGAGAGCATATCTACAGTGGAAAGCATCTGGGTGAAAATAAGCGAGGGGAAAACAAACAGTGTGGTGGTTGGTGTCTGCTACCGACCGCCTGACCAACGAGAGGATGTGGATGCTGCACTTTGTGAGCAGCTTGAGAAAATATCCAAGCGTCAGGTCCTTGTCATCATGGGTGACTTCAATTTCCCAGATGTGTGCTGGGAAACAAACTCTGCGAAGCGTCCTCAGTCATGCAAGTTTCTGACCTGCCTGGCTGACAATTTCATTTATCAAATGGTAGATGAACCCACAAGAGGTTCAGCCATACTGGACTTAATACTGACCAACAGGCAAGAGTTGGTGGATGAGGTGAAGGAGGTGGGGACCCTAGGAGGAAGTGACCATGTCCTCATAGAATTCCTTTTGAGATGGGGAGCCAAGGAAGCTTGTAGCCAGACGCGGATGTTGGATTTTCATAGGGCAAACTTTAATAAATTCAGAGACATGATGAGTGTCATACCATGGACGAGAATGCTGGAAGGGAAGGGAGCATGTGAAGGGTGGGCACTACTCAAACAAGAGCTATTGCATGCTCAATCAATGACTATCCCAGAAAGACGAAACACTGCAGGAGCTCTAAGAAGCCTATTTGGATGAACAGAGAACTTCAAGAGGAACTAAGAAAGAAAAGGAAAATGTTCAGGAAATGGAGGGAAGGACACAGCTCTAAAGAAGAGTACCTACAGGTTACTAGGCACTGTAGATCAATCATCAGAAAGGCCAAAGCTGAGAGTGAGCTAAGATTGGCCAGGGAAGCCCATTGTAACAAGAAAAGATTTTTCAGTTATGTGAGGAGCAAACGTAAAGTAAAGGAGGCAATAGGCCCACTGTTGGGTGCGGATGGACAAACTCTAACGGAGGATGCAGAGAAAGCAGAAAGGCTTAGTGCCTATTTTACATCTGTTTTTTCCCACAGGTCAAAGTGTTTAGGCACATCTAGAGATGGCCGTAGCCAAAGATAGTGTCTGGGTGGCAGGTTAACATGGATAGAGAGGTTGTCGAGAGGCATTTAGCTGCACTGGATGAGTTCAAATCCCCTGGTCCGGATGAAATGCACCCAAGAGTATTCAAAGAACTTTCCAGAGAACTTGCACAGCCCTTGTCCATCATCTTCGGAACCTCTTTAAGGACTGGAGATATCCCGGAGGACTGGAAGAGAGCAAACATTATTCTGATCTTCAAAAAAGGGAGGAAGGATGACCCGGGAAACTACAGACCAGTGAGTGTGACCTCTGTTGTGGGGAAGATAATGGAGCAGATATTAAAGGGAGTGATCTGCAAACATCTGGAGGACAATTTGGTGATCCAAGGAAGTCAGCATGGATTTGTCTCCAACAGGTCCTGCCAGACCAATCTGGTTTCCTTTTTTGACCAGGTAACAGGTTTGCTGGATCGGGGAAATTCGGTTGATGTCATTTACTTGGATTTTAGTAAAGCTTTTTACAAGGTTCCCCATGATGTTCTGATGGATAAGTTGACGGACTGCAATCTGGATTTTCAGATAGTTAAGTGGATAGGGCATTGGTTAGAGAACTGGACTCAAAGAGTTGTCGTCAATGGTGTTTCATCAGACTGGAAAACAAGATGCAATTTAATAAAGATAAGTGTAAAGTTCTGCATCTGGGTCAGAAAAATGAAAAGCATGCCTACTGTATGGGGGATATGCTTCTAGGTAACACTGTATGTGAACGAGACCTTGGGGTACTTGTGGATTGTAAACTAAACATGAGCAGGCAGTGTGATGTAGCAGTAAAAAAGGCAAATGCCATTTTGGGCTGTATCAACAGGGGCATCACATCAAAATCACAAGATGTCATAGTCCCATTGTATACGGCACTGGTCAGACCACACCTGGAGTACTGTGTGCAGTTCTGGAGGCCTCACTTCAAGAAGGACGTAGATAAAATTGAAAGGGTACAGAGGAGAGCAACGAAGATGATCTGGGGCCAAGGGACCAAGCCCTATGAAGATAGGTTGAGAGACTTGGGAATGTTCAGCCTGGAGAAAAGGAGGCTGAGAGGGGACATGATAGCCCTCTTTAAGTATTTGAAAGGTTGTCACTTGGAGGAGGACAGGATGCTGTTTCTGTTGGCTGCAGAGGAGAGGACACACAGTAATGGGTTTAAACTTCAAGTACAACGATATAGGCTAGATATCAGGAAAAAAAATCACAGTCAGAGTAGTTCGGCAATGGAATAGGCTGCCTAAGGAGGTGGTGAGCTCCCCCTCACTGGCAGTCTTCAAGCAAAGGTTGGATACACCCTTTTCTTGGATGCTTTAGGATGCTTAGGGCTGATCCTGCGTTGAGCAGGGGGTTGGACTAGATGGCCTGTATGGCCCCTTCCAACTCTATGATTCTATAACTTTTGGAATAAATGAGGTTACAGCATTTATTGAATACAAATGAGTGCAGGCATAAACTAGCACAGGGGGCAGATCCAGTGGCCCAATCCCCTCCCCGCCAGTGGTCATGCCAACCATGCTTCATGGGAAGGGAAAACCCACTGGCAGGCCTGCCTGTGGGGTCTGAGCGACACACCTGTCCAGATCCCCCTCTCCATCAGGCCTGACAAACTGTAGGGAAGGTGCTGCTTAGAGGAAGCCCATGAGATTCAGCTTCTTTTGAGGTCCCTCCTAGCCCACCCTGCCATGTGCTACAGCCGTCTCCGCATTTGGGCAGATGATCCAGTGTCTGGACAAAGATGCCTTCCAGAGCCCTTGCCTTGACTTCTTCATTACTGTCAAGTAGGGCTAGATACTCTCTTCCTTAGACTCTTGACTGAAGGATTAGCTGAAGAGACTAGTTACCCTGGGGCATGCAGCTTCACCCTTCAGCCTTTGGGTATTTGCTCTTGCCTAATTGGTCACCATAAAGAGATCTTTTGACAAGCACTCTCTCTGACCTTTACTGCTGCGCCAGCAGCTGGGTTTTGGTTCAGAAGAAAAAAGGAAATCACAAGGCACAATGATATAGTAGTCTTCTCTATGTTTATGTGAAAAGGTTATAACATAAAGTCTAACTGGTCAAACATATGATCAAACATAAAGAGTCAACCAAAACGGGATCCTAGGTTAAGTGACCCGCTTTCTGTTCTATCTTCGTCAGTGGTTGCTCTTCCAATATACTGTCATAGTAGTAATCGTAGTATCACATTGGCAAAATGCTCATAATCGTCTGGGATTTCATAAAGTTTCGGTTCAGGGCAGGCTGCCCTGCCTCTTCCCCGCTCCACATGGCATGATCTTTCCAGTTATGGCCCCTATGCTGTAGAATGTTTTCCCCGGAGGTACATTTTTCAACTGCTTCAGTTCGTAGGTAAGGCCTTTCTGCAGAATAAGGCTTTTGGTCATAGAATTGCAGCTGTTTGCTGCTATTGCACTTCAAAGGTAGTTAGTTCTAGATTTTGTTGTGTTAATATTCTAGGGTTCTTTTAATAACCAGTTATGGCACATTTGGCAAAATTAATACATTATATATGAAAGAACAGTACCATGGGGCCACTTTCTTTCTGATCAGGGGGAAATGGGTTGAAAGGTCAAAATCCACCTTTCCATGTCTGCATGACCTCAGTCTAGATCACATCTCTGCATGCAGTTAGTTTCTACAGACTGATGGAGATCCATGATCTTCATTACGTCTGTTTGTGCCCAGAGCACATATTTCATTTTGCTGGCTATTACTGAAGAGAAGCTATCCATTGTAAACTCTGTTGTGTATTAACAAATCACAGCTGAGTCTTATTCAGGTGATGTTTCTTCATTTTGGAGAGAGGGTGGGGAAGTGGACTAATAATTTATGTGCATCACCATGCCTGGTGGCCATGCAGGATGGTAATATATTTTCTCTCTCTAATGAAAAGTAGTCAATGGGGAGAAGGAAAGAGTGCAAAGTGCTTTCATCTGATTCCCTCTGGTACTACTAGTTCTATCTCCACATGTTCAAAACAGCTGCCTAATTTGGTGCCTTGCTTTCAAGCATTTTAGACCATGTGTAACAAGGTGAGGGGAGATGGAAAAAAATAAACAACTTTTGTTATGCGGTGTGATTTTTAAATGCATAATGCATTAATGTTTCTGGCAGTTCCTGTCTTACTGGATAGTAACAGAACATGCAACTAGGGATGAGCATGAACTGAGAGAATGTGGTTCATATTGGTTCGTGGCATGCACAATTTGCAGAACACAGTCAATCACAAACCTTTTGATGCTAGATGAACCAACTTGATTCATGGGTATTGTGATTTTGTGGAATGGCCCCCTGCCAGGCTAGAGACAAAACTCACAGGCTCTCTCTGGCTGACTATCTGTCATCCAAGTTTGGTGATGATTTGATACAGGGCCCCAGTTCTGCTCCTTTCAAGAAGATGTTCCCAGGAAAGTGCTTTTGAGGGAAGTGACAGGCTAAGATTCAGGAGTGTATCTTAGACACCAAACTCTCAGTGGATTACTGGTTAACTTTCCTCTGCCTTCCAAGATTAGTGAGAAATGGATTTATAGAATCTGTTATGACCCCCCCCCCTCCCCTGCAAAGAAGGTGCCCCATTTTTCCCATGTTTGTAATAGAAGATGGACAGGGGGGAAAGCGATAGAAGTCCAGGAAAACAAAATAAACAATTCCAACAAATCTCTGCAGTAGAAATGGAAAGTGGAAAACATTTTTGCAAACCCAACTGAACTAGTGCAATGTGCCCAGCAGAATAGCTCAGTGTAATCCACTGCAATCTGGATATTCTAGATTAACTCAGACTCTGTGAGTGTTGAACTATGTATCTTTGACTGTTTAATAATGGCATTCCTTGTTCCTTATCAACACATGCTACTCCAGATTCACTTGTTGTATTGTGAATATATACAATGTCCAAGTTTGAAAATCCTGCTTCAGTCTTCATGTCATGATCTGAGGCTCTTTCACTTATGTAAAATGTAACAACATGGAGAGACAGGAAATGTCTGCAGGAAGTATTTGCATTCCTAGAGTATGACGTATTTACCTTCTCCTCCACCCAAAATGTGCCTGTAATGCTGCTCCTAGGGAACAGGGGACCTCCCAGAACCACATGGTTGAGGAACCAGTTCTACTGCAGGATAGGGAAATCAATTAAAATCACCACCTTTGTGGAAATGTTCCACTGGTCCCTGTTGAAGTAAAGGTGACTCAGCATCCAAAGTAGTAAAGCATTTATTTAAAATAAACTGTTCATAAGTATACTTTTAGCGCAGCAACTAATTGGACAAAGGATCTAAAAGAAATGGATAATATGCAATTGCTGTGTCTCTCAATCCCTCTTTCTATACATGCTCTATCAGATGTCAAAATATAGGATAGTTTAGGAAGATACATATTTCTACAGTTCCCATTACCTTGAAGCATCATTTGGCTCTTGAGGCTAGCACATGATCAATAGCTGACTGTTCTACACCTCAGTCAACAGATTGGCCTGCTCTGATGGACAGTGCAAAAGAGACCTTCTCCTTACTGAAATGTTTTTATAATCTCTCTTTTCTGCATTACCTTGAAGTTTCCTTCAGCACATCAGGCTAGCCCATGGTCACTGACCAAACCAGGCTAGTCAGAAATGCTTGACCTGAAGATTCCAGAATTTTTCCTTCCTGAAGTATCTCTAGTATTCCAGCTCTCCAAATTTATTTTATGTGCCTAATGGGGGGAGAGATTATGGGGGGAGAGATTGGGCCACCCATGACCACTAATATGATTTACATTATGGTGGATTGAGGTATGTCTGGAAAGCGTTTGATCTCTCCCTCCTGCCTGTTCTCTGTCCAAAGAGGTGTTTGTGTGGGGGAATTGTTTGAACTCAGAATGAAGGTTTTGCTCAGTTCAAAGCTCCACAGGAAAAAGGCATTTCTTCATATCCTACTAGGGGCCATTTCTGCATTATAGAGCATTCAATAAATTTAGAAATGTGTCAGTTCACTATAAATTAATTTCAAATTGAATGGAGGTCAAGCTAACCTGTTAATATGACACCTCCACACAATATGTCACATTCAGGGTTTTGTTTAAACAGAAATACCATCATTTCAACATTAGGTAAAATTCCTCTCTCTTAAATGTTGTTCACTTGTTTATTTCTCCTGTTTTAATATATGAGTGACAGTTTATTTTTTCCAAATTTAGTTTCAGGGATAACTTCTACATGCCTTGTTGTCAGAGAAAGGCAGCAAAAAGGCTGATCCACCTCTCCATATTTTCCACACATCTCCTTTGTCACCCCAGTCATCTTTGTACCCCTGTGTATTCTCTGTGTGATGGGGGGAAAGCTCCTCATATGCCAAATCAAATGGCAGTCTGATTGGGAATATTTTAGAATGCCTCTGCATTTTAACCTCAATTTCAATTGGATTGAAAATAAAAGCTTTTTTAGCACCAAGATAAGCATAAATAAAATACCAGAACCGCATCCTAACACATCCAGCCACTTTATAATCAAAAGGAAATAACAGTTCTGGAGCATGGCTGGGGAAAAAATAATAATGGGCCCTTGTAAGGGAAATCGTCCTTGCTGCAAGCAGAGGTTAAATGAGGAAAGTAGTTCCTTTGCAGAAAAATTTACATTTCTTTGTAACATGACAGCTTTCACTAGTAACAAAGCTAAATTTAACCACACTGAATGCTTGCAGGATTGCAGCTTTCTAGTTTCATGGCCTATTCTGAAAATGTACTGCTCCACCCCGCTCTTAAACTTTTCATGCTTGGTCACCCTCCCAACATGAATATTTCTGAAACATTCAAGGAAAATCCCTCCAGCTATTTTGGACTTATGAGGGCATGAAAAAAGATATATATTATTTTACCCAGTGTAACACAACCCTGACCATTGGATTTCTTTTTAAGCATGGATCAATTGAAAACAGCTGAACTTTGAGACTTCAAAACCTGACATGTCCCTAACCTTTCCTTGATTCATGCATACTTTGCAAAAGGCTGAAAAACAAGAGACTCGTAAGGTAGACTCTTCCCTTGAAATTTTGCACAGTCTCACTTGTTTGTATTCGACAGATTTTGAAATGAATCTCCAAGGAGAATCCTTCATAGGTACAGTGATGGGTTGTTTGGGCTTTTTTTCATGAGACGTGGCATTAGCAGCTGTGGGTATGTTTGTCTAGGCTCCTTTCTTCCAAATGAGGCCTGAGGCAGCATTGATCAGGGATAGAAATGTTCCAGTTGAAGGTGGGAAGGGGGCATTGGAGCTACTTAGAAAAGCCAAGCCCCTCCCAAGTACGTATTTGTGGTGTGCTATTGAGGAGAGTTGCTGCCTTGCATTGTGCACTTTCTGCATCTGTTGGAGTGATGTTGAGTTATGGGGTGTTGTGTGGGTGAAGTGTGTATTTCAGAACTTTTTGGGGTAAGTGTGTGTAAAGTTAGTATGATTTTGGCAAGTGTGGGGCACGGCATTTTGGCAAGTGTGGGGTTCACAGTATCATGTGATTTTCCTCTTTTAGGATCTTTTCTCTCTCCCACACATGTCCTTCTGTCTCCTTCAATTGTGTTCAACATTTACATATTGAATTGACTTGCTCCAAGACATTTTTTAAATGGAGACTACTCTGCCATTGGAAGATTACCACTTCATGCCACTAGCCTAAATATTTGATGGTGTAATATATGGATATGTTGGTGTTGCTTAGGAACCATAGTTTAAGAAGGGTGATAATGAGGAATGACTAAGTCCTGGGAACAGCTTATGAGGCATGGCTCCTAATTCTACTTCTGAGATCCTTGCAGGGGATCTCACAGTTCCTAGTGATGCTTGTTAGGAAAAAACTCTGGACCATGTGGGAGCAACTATGGTCCCGTTTAATTTGTCATGTTTACTGCTACCAGTTCCCTTTTAGGGAATTTTTCTCAAATCAAATCACAAAGCAGTTAGGGTTCTAGAGGTTAGGCAATAAACCATCAGATTATTTTACTTGGAACCATATTGTGAAGCCTGATCAGGTTATGTACATTGGTTGGCCTAGCTAAGTTTCCTAACAAGTTATTAAGGGATAGGTAGGAAGCTTGCAGTCCTGTGATTTAAACTCTGTATCCTATAGATCCTAACTGCATGGCAATGTTGTTCTCCTCTCTCTTAAGGAGTCTCTCCCCCATGTGCACACAGGGATGGCGGGGCTTCTTGACCCACCGCAATGGAACGGCAGCAGCCCGGTGTTGATGCCACCATGCATAATAGGTCTATAACTATTAACCAGGCTGGACATGGAGTGGACATGTAAAGCCTAAGGAAGGAGCAAACAAAGTATCCTATAGCCATTTCTGCTTGCAAAAAAATGACAGGGATGGGAAGCCTGAATCCCCCCTCTGATTCCTTTCACTGTGTTTGCAATTATGTGGAACAATGGAGAGCTTTTTCAGGTTAACTCCTATGTGAACTTCTGACTAAGAATTGAGCCTGTACCCATGGCCCAACTTGTATCAGGAAAAATGTTCGTGGGAAACTATAAATAAAACATAAATCAGCAGCAAACTTTAGCACCATCATAACTTTATATAACTTTATAGCCAAAGGATAGTATCTGGGTGGCAGGTTAACTTGGATAGAGCGGTTGTCGAGAGGCATTTAGCTGCACTGGATGAGTTCAAATCCCCTGGTCCGGATGAAATGCACCCGAGAGTGCTCAAAGACCTTTACAGAGAACTTGCACAGCTCTTTTCCATAATCTTCGGGACCTCTTTAAGGACTGGAGATATCCCGGAGGACTGGAAGAGAGCAAACGTTATTCCGATCTTCAAAAAAGGGAGGAAGGATGACCTGGGAAACTATAGACCAGTGAGTCTTACCTCTGTTGTGGGGAAGATAATGGAGCAGATATTAAAGGGAGTGATCTGCAAACATCTGGAGGACAATTTGGTGATCCAAGGAAGTCAGCATGGATTTATCTCCAACAGGTCTTGCCAGACCAACCTGGTTTCCTTTTTTGACCAAGTAACAGGTTTGCTGGATCGTGGAAATTCGGTTGATGTCATTTACTTGGATTTTAGTAAAGCTTTTGATAAGGTTCCCCATGATGTTCTGATGGATAAGTTGAAGGACTGCAATATGGATTTTCAGATAGTCAGATGGATAGGGCATTGGTTATAGAACCGCACTCAAAGAGTTGTTGTCAAAGGTGTTTCATCAGACTGGAGAGAGGTGAGTAGCGGGGTACCTCAGGGCTCGGTGCTCGGCCCGGTACTTTTTAACGTATTTATTAATGATGATCTAGATGAGGGGGTGGAGGGACTACTCATCAAGCTTGCAGATGACACCAAATTGGGAGGACTGGCAAATACTCTGGAAGATAGAGACAGAGTTCAACGAGATCTGAACACAATGGAAAAATGGGCAAATGAGAACAAGATGCAATTTAATAAAGATACGTGTAAAGTTCTGCAACTGGGTCAGAAAAATGAAAAACATGCCTACTGGATGGGGGATACGCTTCTAGGTAACACTTTGTGTGAACGAGACCTTGGGGTACTTGTGGATTGTAAACTAAACATGAGCAGGCAGTGTGATGCAGCAGTAAAAAAGGTGAATGCCATTTTGGGCTGTATCAACAGGAGCATCACATCAAAATCACAAGATGTCATAGTCCCATTGTATATGGCACTGGTCAGACCACACCTGGAGTACTGTGTGCAGTTCTGGAGGCCTCGCTTCAAGAAGGACGTAGATAAAATTGAAAGGGTACAGAGGAGAGCAACAAAGATGATCTGTGAAATTTTTCACAGTCAAAGTAGTTCAGCAGTGGAATAGGCTGCCTAAGAAGGTAGTGAACTCCCCCTCACTGGCAGTCTTCAAGCAAAGGCTGGATACACACTTTTCTTGGATGCTTTAGGATGCTTTGGGCTGATCCTGCGTTGAGCAGGGGGTTGGAATAGATGGCCTGTATGGCTCCTTCCAACTCTATGATTCTATGATATCATTCTTGGTCTGAAGTAAACAAAATCCACATTTTTGAATGGTATTTTTTTAAAATCAATATTCCTCCATATATCAATTCAGTCTCTTTTCCAAACAGGTCGACTCAAGAGAGTCACAATGGCTGTTTTAATTATGAGTCACCAAAGAGAAAGCAACAGATGTATAAACATATTTTAGGTATCTATGAAATATCTGCTGAATTGTTATACTCCTGTTGGCTCATTAATGGAATCTCCATGGATTAACCACTGATTTCTGAACACCTTCATCTACAAAGACACACGGAAGATTTGCATTTTCACCTTCTGCACACTAATTACAATTTCTTTTATACATTCCTAATCATGCACCTTTCTCTTTCTTGCCTTGTTTCTTCTTTCTGAGGGCTGATTGAATTTCTGACTATAGTTAAAAAGGAAAGGAGAATAAGCAGCAATTGACACATAAATATATCTCTCAATGAAGTCTTTATTCACATCAATCAAGGTTAAGTAGTATCACTAGTAAATAAAGCAGAGAAATACCTTTGCATTTGAATAAATGAAGTTGCCTGTTGCCCCTCAAGAAATCACTTTTATTTTCTGTAAATGATAATGTACAAATATTTTTCTATTCCAGGAAATACATTTCTTTTTTATAGCTTCTAAAAGTGTAATGATGTAAAATGTTTGCCTATGATCCAGAGGTCACAATGGTAGAGCTTCTGCTTTGTATAAGAAGGCCCCAGGTTCAGTTCCGGTCATCTCTAGTTCAAAACATATCCAATACTAGGTGATGTGAAAGCCCTTTCTCTGAGACCCTGGAGAGCCATTACTGGTCAAAGTAGGTTATATTAACCTTGATAGACCAATAGTTTGACTCAGTATAAGATGTATGTATGAATGTGACCTCAAACAGTGGTTTGTGTCATTGTATGCCCAGTGGACATATTTTATATACCTGGGAAATATAGAAAATATGACTGGGATAGCTCTACTTACCATAGCCTCATTCTAACCATATCTGGGGGAGCTCTGTTGCTTAGTGGTAGGATATCTGCTTTGAATGCAGAAGGTTCCAATTTAAATTTTGACATTTTCAGTTAAAATGATGTTGACGATGATTAAAAATATCTTGACTTGAGACCCTGAGGGACTACTGCCAATCACAGCAAACAATATTATTTATCTCAATAGACTAATTATTTGATTTAATGTAAGATAGCTTCTTGTGTCATGACTTGCATTTCTCCATTATACATGGCAAACTGCTTTTGAAAGTGAAGCAGGATTTTCACAAGCTGGTGACAAGAAAAGCACAAAACAATTTTGCATAGGACACAAAAAGTGCTTGATGTATCCTGACTATCTCTGTTCATTTTGCTAATCTGCTTCATGCCAGTAAAGGTATTGTGTGTGTGTGTGGCAAAGGACACAGCCTATCCCTTGAGATCACCTAAAGTACTTTCTTAAAAAGAAAGTTCTTGTTATTGTTCTTATGAGGAGTGGAATCCCTCACCCTAGAAATTAACTCTTTTTGTGACATAGCTATTGATTTCTCTTATTATCTTTTTAGTGTTGCCAGCTCTTGACGTTGCCCAAATCCTAGAAATCTTCTAGAGCTACAACTGAACTTCAGATGAAAGAAAGTTCTTCAGGAGAAAATGGTTGCTTTGGAGTTAGACACTACAGCATAATCAGGCCACCCACTCCCCAAACTCTACCTGCCTTAGGCTCCACCCTGAAAATTTCCAGGTATTTCTCAGCCCAGAGATGACAACGTTCTTAAAGGAGCTGAAAGGGTCCACTCCAATCCATAAAGACCAGACTACCCATCAAAGCATTATGGAGTAGTCATAAAAGCCTTCCCTCTGGGCAAACTGGACAGAAGCCTAGAACATTCCTGTTCAATCCTTATAGACCGATTATGTACGGGCTGGAATGCCCGTGATGGCAGCAACAGGGCTTTGGGGGAAATCCCCAATTATGCTTGATGTTGCCACCGTCTGAAGCCTGGCCTGACCCAGGCCCTCAGAAGACTCGTGTTAAGGAAACACAAATTCTTCTGCGCGCCCGGACCCACCATGAGCACAGGTGAGGGATAGGTCAGACAAGCTCTGTCCATAATTGGAGGGGCCAGAGTTTCGGGTCCGGCTCCTCCCATGACCCACAGCATCCCTGCAGGGATGGCTCTCTCCCTTGCCAGTTCCATAGCTCCGAGGAGCTGACAGAGGTGTCTCCCCGCCCCCACCATGGTGGGAGAGCAGCATGCTGCTCCTCACCATCATGCAGTGGGGGTCCAATGCCCTTGATCCACATTGCTGCCATTGTTGTGGAGGTGGGATGCTCCTGGCACTTCTGGCCCTGCGTTGTGTGCGTGGGACCATTGCGTCAATGTAACCAGTATGTGCTGGGGGAGCCCCTCCCCCATGCATACGTGGGGAATGGCAGGGCTGCAATGGAATGGTGGCAGCCTGGCATGACTGCCGCTGTGCATAATAGGTCTTAGAGGTTAACTGGCCATTAAACTTACAGGGGAATTTCCCAGTGGTGGCCAGGAGCAATCAGAGCCAAGCTCCAGCAACTCTGCACAAGCTTCCAGTGCTGCTTGGTCCTGGCACCTCATCAGTCATGGCAGTCTGTGTCAACTGACCCAACTATCTTTACCTGCACTGCTTCTAGTTTGGGGGGCTGATGTAGTAGTGAGAAAACACCCATTATCTGGCCCACTGATCTGAGTAGCCCTGCAATGCTGGCTTGTAACCACTAAGGTCTGGGACTGTTTTCACTTACCAGTTTGCTCCTGATCCCCACATAGGTAAAAACAAACAAACAACACCCCCAATGATTCTAGCACATTGATGCCACATATTTTGAGAACATGTATAAGACCAGGATGTGAAAAAGGACAAAGTGTACAATAGTATAAAATAGAAACATTGCAGAAATCAAGAAGGTTATTTGTATTCTAAACCAGTGGTCCCAAACCTTTTTATCACCGGGGACCACTCAACGCTTGACAATTTTATTGAGGCCCGGGGGGGGGGGTAGTTGACTCCTTTACTCTCAACCACTGCCCTAACGCTCTCTGATCGCTATGGTAATGTTTAAACATCCCTTCAAAATAAGATACAGACACACCACAACAATGAACATAAGGAACATTTTATTTTCATGGAAATTTTAACTCATGACAATGGGAACCCTGAGCTTGTTTCTCTTCAACGATATAGTCCCATCTGGGAGTGATGGGAGACAATGACACCCGAAGTGTGTTGTAAAGGGCCGGGGGGGGGATGAAGTAAAGGGCCGGGGTGGGGAGAAGGTGTCCTTCACGGCCCACCTCTAATAAGTCGACGGACCACATGTGGTCCGCAGCCCTCAGGTTGGGGATCGCTATTCTAAACCAATTGGCCATACTAACCCATTCTCCAGTTTTAAGGGTTCATCTATAAGCAATGTGTTATATGCTACTGGATTTTTGACTGCCCTGGAATGTCAGTTAATATCTGATTTCTTCAAGGATATTTTCATGAGACTAAGAGGCAGCACCACCTTTCTAGCAATTCTTGAATTCAAGTATAACTCTATGCAGAATTGCTCCAGTCTAAGCCTGAAGTGATGCTACATAGGATTACATTGTAACAGATGGAAATGTATTTTCTGCCATTGCATTACTATAGTATCTATACAACTGTTTTGAAGCTTGAAGTAGATTTGTTTTCAGTGTTGGCCAATAGTAACCATCTTTCTAAACAACCAAACCGGGCATTGAACTGTTAATATCAGCTACAGAAGCATAGTCATGGGTGTTTTGATCAGTCTTCGTCTTTAAATTGAGTTCTGTAATCAGGACTAGTACCACTTTTGACGATGATTGAGATGACACTACTAATTTATTTTGTTAATAGAATCTAGTGCAGGAATGAGGGTTTCTCTGTTATCCACTCATCATACATTAGATGTATATTACCCTTGTTAATGAGCATGCTGTTAGCCTTTTAACCTGATACTAATTTTAGTTTTTGTGGTTGAACATAGACCTTTTATTTGGGTGGGGGGGATACATAATTATTCATAGGAAGCAAATGAGCTTTTCTACTTAAAATCTGTATTTATATATAGAAGGGCGTCAGAAAGTGGAAGAGGGGGGGGGAGGAAATAGGCAAGACTTAAGCCACGGAACACTTAAAATGAGAATACAAAGTAGTACAAAATATAATTGAGGGGGAACCTGCTTTGTTAATGTGATTCATTGTCATTCATATTTTCTTTGTTTCATGAATCATGTTATGAGCGAGGTAAAATACGTACAATTCAAATGGAGATGAAGAATTTCTTTATGAGTTGGCTTATTTCTTTCACTTCTAATGAAGGAACTTGGAGGGAGCTTCCTTTGATATCAGGATTTCACATTTACTGAGCTGGCATTCCAATTAGCATGGTGGAAAAATGCAGATATCCATCTCCCCTTCATCGTATATCTGACAAGGGAAGATCATGGAAAGTAGATCTCTGTGTATCCAGGCTGGGTACCCAGCCTCTCTACCTTTTGTGATAGGTTCCCTTAGCTATTCTTTTAGATGGTTAATAGGGACATTAGTGCCCCCCCTCCTTATCCAAGAATCCCTCATGGCACTTCTGCTTGGTTTTCTCCATCACATTTCTTTGTGGCTCTAGGCCTAGTCTCCAGTTGTGCATGATTTTCTGTACTTTCCACATCTATCCATGTTATGACTCCAGGTAAGGTCTCTTTCTAGCATCTGGCTGTCTGCTTCTTTGGCATCTCCTCCCTCTCTTGACCACCAGTATCACGAGCCACACATCAAGAATCCCAGCTGCCTGAAAGTCAAATGCAGACACTCTGTTAACCACAACACAAACCTAGATAATTCCCTAGGGCATCAGATTTCGAGAACCTCCCAAAAGGTAAGAGGAGCTTCCTCTGCTGACTTGAAGATAAACTTGGTACTAACTGGCTGCTAGAATATCCTTATCAGATCTCTTTGTCATGAAGGATTACAGAAAGGTTTTGAGGAGTTTGCCTATTTATTACAGTGTTCCTTTTGAATGCTTAGTAAGCTAAGTGTGCATTCATTCTAGATAAACTTAGTTTTGTCTCTTTGTCCCCTGCCAGAATGGACAGCCCTCATTCCCTGAAGCTTTCTTTGCTGGTTCTGACTCTAAATCCAGCTGTTCAGATGAGCATTCTACTGATGGAGCTTGATTCCTCCATTTCCTCATCCTCAGAGGAAGAGAAAACTGACTGATTCATGACTCAGAGTCACTTTCAAACTTTGGATGGTCTCTCACTGCTGCCATTATTATCCATGGGAAGGATTGCTGAAGTGAATGTAGAATTACTTAACTATAGGTGGGGTCTGGAGTTCTTCTGCTATTACAACTGTTTTCCAGACTACAGAGTTCAGTTCCTCTGGAGAAAATGGCAGCTTCAAAGGACAGACTATAACCGTTTATGAACTGGAGGTTTCATGCCGAGCTGAAGGCTAGAGTTTTAGTCATGGTTGGTTGCCCCACCTCTTCCTGCACCCACACATGGGAGCATTTGTTCCAGTGCACCTCATCCGACCCAATTTGTGCTCCTGCATGGGAGGTGGGGCAGTGAAGTTCCCAGTGCGTAAACAGCCTATATGGCACTCTATACCTCCCTTCCCCATACTCCACTTTCCCCAGACATTATCCCCAAATCTCCAGGAATTTTCCAAGGTAAAGTTGAAAATTATAGATAGATGAACCCAATATGCTATGGCACAGAGAGGTGGCAGGTAGCTATTAGGGAATCTCCAAGCTGAAAACATAAACAAAACTTCTTGTTCCCATGATTTTTCATAATGGTTTCATAAACCCAAGATTTAGGTATTACAGCACCTACTCCCCCAAACACTGAAAAACCATGTAGCGTTTCATGTTTGGGTATTTATGATTAGCTGCACTAGACATCTTGATTTTCTGAATTTCCAGGAAGTAGCCTAGGATAGGCAGTTCCTAGTGAATGCAAACCAGGCATAGAGTGCAACAGAACATTAAGTCTGGCTGGTTCCTTCTCTTTCCTTCTCTCCTTTGTTCGCATGGGGCCTTTTTCCTTCTGCAGATTACTGTGGGGGAGTCTTTATATTAGAGGAAGTACTATGTTTTATGAAAATTTGGTGCCATTATATTTAAAACACCCATCCTAAACACTCCAATCACTTCATTAAAAATAGTGGTCCTGAATAGGTAGAACATGGGGAAAAAGCAGATTTGAAAACTGAACTGGTAATATCCTATTCCTAAACCAGCAGGTAATAGTAAAGGTCCCCATCCCTGCAAATCCCAGATATGAAATTACAAATTATTATGTTTTCGGTTCATACATGTAGTAGCAATTTTGATCCAAAGCAAAGTCCACAAACAAAACAATGCAATTCTTTTTTCATTATTAGAACAAACCAAAATGACAGTGTGCAAGCTTTTAATTTCTCTAGAACTGAGCTACTGCCAGAACAAATAATACAGACAATGAAAGAACAATGGCCTCACTCTGTATAGGTATACACTTGATTTTTAACCTTACTGTATATATTCTGTGTGCAAATATCTCAACGGTGAGGTTCAAAGTTCAAAATAAGTATAATGATAAAATAAAGATGTGCTTGTCACATTGAAGAGGGTGGTGCTATGAAGCAAAGAAAACACATCCGATAGGTGCAAGTAGCAATTTATAACAAGATGGGAATCATTTTGTAATGCATTTTGGTGTATATCGAACAAAAGGGGTAGGGGAAGGGGAGGCAACCCTTTGTCTTGCATCTATTGCTACAGTAATAAAGTGATTTGGAAACATATTAGAAATTCTCCATGAATGTAACTTTTCAGCAAAAAGGATAGAATATTTTTGAGCAGTGCTACCTTCTTTATAGTAATGCTGTTGTGTGTTGCCAGCAGACTTAGAATATCCCATTGGTCATGCTTTTTGGAGGCTTAAATTGATGTTACCACCTGTTAAAAGCAACAACAAGTCATAAATTTCAGGTTTTCAATAAACTCAATAGAGAGCACCCTGCTGATAACCTAGCACTGTGATAGGCTCCTGTGGAGTCAAATATACTCTTGGTCCTGAATGCTTGGGCAAATGGTACTTACTAGTTGTGATTAGGCCTGGAGGTATTTTAGATAAAGGATGATATTGGCTGTACAAAAAATAAATTCAGTGATAGAAAAATACCTGCCACACAAATATTTGGTTTGGCTTTGTATCATTCTTTTGAGGAGCTACTGAAATCTTGAGACAAACCTCATGCCACAAATTCAGAAATATGAAAATAAAGAAATATTTATTTTCACTTTGAATAATGCTTCAAACTATCCTATTTTACAATAGCATAAATATTACATTTTATTTCTTCAGAGCATTTCTCTCATTCTTTGTGGTAAAAACAAGGGCTCAGTTAGTCATTTTACCTCACACACTACCTCACAATAGAGTTTGAAATTGCTTACAACATAATAAATAAAAATGCAATATAACATTTTAAATTGTTTTTAAATGTCCACAGTTAATTCATTGTCCCATACAGCAAACCTCTAGACTAAGCAGCAACAAATCCAAAGCTAAATGAGCAAAGGGAAGGGGAGAATCTTATTTCTAAAATTCTGCTAAAACATATTAATGTCAAAAGCCAAAGGAATTCTCTCAGTTATATAAAATAACTTTAAAAATGGCCACTGTTATCCATAATTACTTCTTTTTAAAAACTAGGCCCAAAGAAAAGCCAGAAACACTGAGGAAAAGGGTCTCAACCTGAACCTTCTTTTTGAAGATAATATTTTCAGTTTTTTCCCAAAGGTTCTTAAAGTATTTGGTTCCATGACATATAGTGCTTTGAAATAGGCCCAGAAGCAAATTGGAAGCAAATGTAGATGGGAAAAGACTGGAGTGATATGGCTCACTCCAGTCAGCATTACTGCTGCACCATTCTTTCTGAATTGTAGAGTCAAGACATCCTTCAATAGCAGTCCAACACTGCTGCAATCTAATCCTAGATGTTCACAGTTTTTTATTATTATTATTATTATTATTATTATTATTATTATTATTATTATTATTAACCCAGAAAAGGCTGCAGCTGGTGAAAATATTACCGGCCACTATTACCACCAGCTCATCCAACAAGATGCCTGAGTCCAATAACACTCCGAATCACAAGCCTGCTCCTTCAGGGGGAGTGGAACGTCATTCAAAACAGGAGACACATGAGTAACCCGGGGTAGGCTTCCCCACAACTGGTAGCGTCTCTGTTTTGTAAGGATTAAACTTCAGGTAATTCTCAACTGACATCAAAATGCGTTCAAGCATCAGTTCAAAGATTCCACAACTTCCCTAGGATGTGCTAGAGGAATGAGATAGAACTGAGTATAATCTATATATGGGTGACAAAGTAGCTCTAATATCTGAGTAACTTCACCAAGGGATTTTAAAAAGCATTTGGACAAGGTAGAAGCATGAGTCCCAAGGGATAAAGCAGAGATTGAGACCTGCTCTTTCTAGCACTGTACTATTTCCCTGATGGCTAAAATACAAATAGCTAAAAACTAGACTCCAATACAAATCTGAATTTAGTACAGATTAATGAACCACCAATAAATGAGATAATTATGAATTCCCTGAATGATGGCATGAATTCCCTCAGGAGGAATTTGCCAGGAGGGCTGCTGTGGAAATTCTACCTGAGGAAATCACCATCTGTCATGGGGGTATTTTTTCCCAGGAAATCTCATGTTAATCTCATGCATATGCATGCTTGGCAACCTCCAAAAGTTGTTAAATAGATTAGAATTTTGGTGTCAGATGTATTATAAATGTGAGGTGTAGGAATCTGTTAGTCTTTTAGATATGAATGGCATAGATGCCACAAGATAGAAAGCCGGGGGGGGGGGAGTAATTGTATTATTCACAGTAGCTACATTATAGTCTCTTGAACTCTGGCTACCCCTATAAATACATCATAAATATCCATTTTGGACCTACTGTACAGCATTATTGAATTGCTGGTTGCACCGACTGCAATTTTCAGATCACTTACTATAGAATAGTCCCGGTGGAACTCCCCTTAGAGTAAATGTTTGAAGAAAGTGGGTCTTGGTATTGAAAGGACTTTATTTAATTGCTCTTGAAAGCTCTGATTAAAAAAAAAAAAGATGCCAGGGTGTCTCTGAGGATGCTTTCCCATGTGCAGCTTAAACTGTCTTTGATCCTTTCTCTCATTATTGATGTTGCTGCCTGCTCATTGTTCATATTTACATTTGCATTACAAACCCAACTAAAGGAAGATCCATTTTCAGCCTTGTGTACAAAAACATCCTAAGCCGATTTCTCTTTCTACTGCCAGGCTTCGTTCACTTATTCATGATTCTTTGTTCATGGGTAAATACTTGTCATAATTCAGAGTACTACATGTAACCTATGGAGCAGGAACTGATTCTGTCTACACCCCATGGTGGAATGGGAATTTATGACCATGGGAGCTGGAGCTAAGTAGGCTGTCTGTCTTAATTGGAGGAGAATAGACTGGAAGGTTATTGAAATCCAAACCATTCCTCAGAATCAGGACTGCATCTGCAGAACTTGTCACCTTTCACTGTAAATCTGAGCAAGGACTTTGGAGTGTTTGGCTCAGAGAGGAGCCTTTCTCAAGAAACATGATTCTTCAGATATCACATTGATTGGTTAAGCTCTAGCTACATAAAATGTCTATAATATTGCAGGTTCTGTGAGATAAAATTAGAGAGTACCCCAAGAAAATAAGGATCAATGGAGATACTCGAACTACCCATTTATTAGAATACCTTTAGCAGGTGAAATTATAGGATCCTTTCCCTCAACCCTGTAGTTGATACCATTCCAGAACCTTCATCCAAACCACGAGCATGAAATCGATTCATTGCTGACACATGATGGCATAAAGGATGATCAGGACTATGAACCTGAGATTGTATGGTAGATGTTGATGGTGTTGCTAAGATCGATATGAGACTAAAGTTGGCATCTTGGTTTGTTTCAGGCCTCGGTACCAGAGACAATGTTACTGTTTATCATTGTTGGTGAGAAGGTTAGCAGGCTATCTGTAAGCAATTAAAAGTCTGCCCCCCCCCCAGTGCCTATGTGAGGGAAATATCACTATCCAGCATGGATTGGAGGTCGCATGTCAGCAATGTTCTTCTGCCCTCTACATTGAACAAACCAGTGGGCAAATATTTTAACCTTTCAGAGCATTCAGTTGCTGACCTAAGAACAGCAGTTCTCTTACAAAAGTATTTCAAAAAGAGATTAGAAAGAGAGACTGCTAAATTATAACTGACAATGAATCTCAAGACAATGCATCCTCCTGGACTGAACTGAGACTTAGGTTTCTTGTTTCATTACCGATGTTTATTTCTCTATGCCTATTACCCTTCTGCATATCACACCTAATCGAATCAAGCCTGCTATTGTCATTTATCTGTTATTGTCATTTGGCATCTGAAATCTCTCCAGTCTACAAAATATAAAGACAGATGGACTCTTTCTAGCTGTATGTGAAGAAATGAGCAGTGACTCACAAATGCTCACAACCATGCCACAATTTTTGTTAGTTTTTAAGGTGCCACGGGACTCTCTTTTCTACTGCTTCAGATAGACTAACATGGTTCTAAGAGAGTACACTTTGCTAAACCAAGCCCCCAATACCCTAAATACCTTATTGGTATTTTCATGTATTATTTCAGCTGGAAATAGCTGCTATTTTTCAGCTATCCAAAATGGCTGAGCCCAAAAAAATCCTCAAAATATTGAGTGTATTTTGGGACTCCTGGATAACTGAAGTTTAAAGTACATTTAAAGGGCTTGCAGTCTTTATAAATGTCTCTAGAGTGAACTCACAGCATGAAGAAGGAATTTAAAGAGACTATGAGCCATTCAGATGCCTTTGGAGTTAATCTGTGCCACTACTGCAGCTTGGAAAATGCATTTAAATTTTAAAGGGACTGCTTTTGCTTTAAAGTTTAAATGCATTTCACCCATCCATTGGTGACAATGGAGAATGGGAGCACCTTCTTTAGGGGCTCATAGTATTGGACACCTTGGTCTAATCATGTTCAGTCTTGGGGGGAAGTGTTTTTTTTTAGGAGAGACACCAGCAGCTATGTTGCAAATTTGGTACTATGCTGTAAATTTGGTGCCTTTACCTAAGAAGACCTAGCACCTCTAGAGCCTCAGATATCCTGAACTTAATGCTCCATTTTGGTGGCTAACATGCTGGCAGGGGCTCATGGTAATTGTAGTCCATGAACATCTGAAGAGCTACAATTTGGCCACACCTGTGCAATAGGGACCACTGACTATAATGACTATGACTAAATGGCATTGACTGTGGGCTTCATAGGCAGTAATGGAGCTGAAAAATTCTGGTGCTGGAATTCAGTTTGTATACCACCACTCATAGCAACAACTGTCTCATGGAGGTTTACAATATAAAACTAAGAACAATCATAATAAAACCCCATAATCCCCCAATGAAATTATAGGGGGGGAAGCAATAAATGGCAGCATAAACTACAAAAAATAATCCCTCAGTCCAAGCTCTGCTATTCCAGCCTTGGAGATCCATGCAATAAACTAGAGGATATAAACCTGGGGATTGAACTCAACACATAATCAGGGACCCACAACTGACAACCCCAATCATCTACCGGGCCTCAACGAAATACCTGGCAGAAGAGCTCCATATTGCAGGCCCTGCAGAACCTAGATAGTTACATCATGGCCCTCACCTGGGAGCTTATTCCACCAGGTTGGGGCCAGGGCTGAAAAGGCCCTGGCCCTGGTTGAGGTCAGGCGAACATCCTTGGGGCCCGGGACAGCCACCAAATTCATATCCAAGGAACAAAGAGCCCTGTGGGGGACATAAGCAGATAAGCAGTCCCTCAGATAGGTAGGATACAGGCCATGTATAGCCTTAAAGGTCAAAACCAAAACCTTGAACGTGATCTGGAAGCAAACTGGTAACCAGTGCTGTTGACGCAGCACCACCTGAATATGGGCCCTCCAAGATGTCCGAGTGAGGACCCTCACAGTCACATTTTGTGCCTGTTGCAGTTTCCGGGTCAAAGACAAGCATAGGCCCACATAGAGCAAGCTACAGAAGCCTAATCTGGAAGTGACTGTTGCATGGATCACTGTGGTCAAGTGGTCTGAGGACAGGTAGGGTGCTGGTAGTTGTGCTTGGTGAAGATGGAGAAATGCCATTTGGGCTACTTTTGTGATCTGACCCTCCATTAAAAGGGTCTGACCCTTTGATGATCTGACCCTCCATCAAAGATCACACCGAAATTTCTGGTAACTGGTGCAGATATCAATTGTACCCCATCCAGGCAGGGGAGATGTGCTTCCTGGTCCTGCCCCCTTCTACCCAGCCACAGAACCTCTGTCTTGGATGGGTTGAGTTTCAGACAACTCTGCCTAAGCCATCCAGCCACTGCTTCCAAACAACTGGCAAATGTTTCTGAAGGGAGGAGGGAAGAGAGCTGTGTGACATCCTAGGCCAGATCTCTGGACCCAGCTGGGCTAGAGGGTGCACATAGTTGTTAAAAAGTGTGGGGGAGAGTATCACCCCCTGTGGTACTCCACATGGGAGCACAAAGGGACTAAACAACTCCTCCCCCACTGCAACTCTCTGAAGCCAGTTCATCAAATGCGGCTGAAAGATATAAAAGCACAAGAATGGCTGAACCACCCCGATCCAGCTGGCACCGGATATCATCTGTCAGGATGACCAGCACAGTTTCCACCCCATGGCCGGGTTAAAAGCCAGACTGGTATGGACCTAGGGCCGAAGTTTATTCCCAAAATGCCAGGAGCTGGTCCACTGCGGGCCACTCGGCTACTCTTCCTAAAAACGCAAGATGCAAGATCAGGCGGTAGCTGGTGGGGTCCAGTGAGTCTAGCGATGTTTTTTTCAAGAGAGGGAGCATCACTGCCTCCTTAAGCCCCTCAGGGAACTCACCCAGTGGTAGGGAGAGGTTCACAGTCTGCATCAAGGTACCTCCTATCCGCTGATTGCCAATTTGGGCAACCAAGACGGGCAGGAATCCAAGGGAAAAGTGGTTGCTCTCACTGACCCCTGCAGTTTTTTCACTTTGGTTAATGAGAGCCGTTTGAAGCCATCAAGCATTAACCCCCATGGCCATGGATCTTCCATTTCACAATCTGTATCATTCATAGCAGGTAGATCTCAGTGGAGCAACAAGACTTTGTCCACAAAATAACTCCCTAAATCCTCACAGCACAAATCCAATATCATCAAATTCCAGTATGTTTTCTGGTTCAATATACGCAAACATGAAAAAAATTCCATTTTCCACACCCCTAATGGCTACTCATCTTGACATATCTAAGTTAAATGAGTTGATTTTATTTACACAGAGAATGTTGTGCCCAATTGATTGTATTGTAGCTCTGAAAGGTATACTGAAATGCTATCTGTGTCAATATTCAGTGTTCAACAATAGTGTTATATTGTTATCAAACACTGATTGAATATTCAAGTATGGAAGTGCAACATTTACAGAGAACAGTCTTATATTCTCTTTTTAAATTGTGCACATTTACATTTGAATAGTTCACTAAATGAACTCATTTTAATCAAATTTTGCTATTAATTATCAGCTATTCAATCAATATTTATTTTAAATATACTAGATAAAAAATCCTGTGTGATCACCACTAAGAAAATAAGAAATTTATTTTCATTAGAGCTCTATGAAGAAGAATTTGTCTTATTGCATTTTGTTATTAATGTTGAGAAATCATTTAATTTCATTATTAACTGACTGTGTCAATTAGATAATTGGTTTAATCTATAAGTTTTGGTTAACTGCACTATTCTAAATTGATGGCAATACAGAATGAAGGCATTACTTGTTGGAGTGTGTGACTCAGCATGCTAGACATTGTGGAGGGATGGGTTCTGCATCACTCTAAGTGCATATAGATATTATCCCCTTGAATTAGATGACTTTTTGTTTTAATCTGGGAGCTGCCCTCTCTCTCATGTTCTATCATTCTTTCTTTGTCCTCTCATTCTCTCTTTACATGGCCTTCTTTGGTGACACGTGCTTCTGCAGGTCTTTTCTGTATATGCAATGCTCTCATACTCCCACACATGATGAACAAGATTAACACCATTTGTAAAAGTTTGGGGCTTGGCTGAAGATTTATGCATACATAGTAAGTTATTATTGTATTCTACTTAAGCAAGCAAATGCACAAAACAAGATGTGGCAAAGTGGGTGAGATGTCTCAGAACATAGCTAATTAGGCAAAATAGTTATTTGGGGGAAAAGGGAAATAGGTTCACAAGAAAAAGCGACGAAGACTCAGCAGCAGCCGCCGCCATTGACAAGGCAGAGGAGCAGGTGGCGGGAAGATGCGCTGGGAGGGGGAGTGGTTAGAAGGGCAGGTGCTATTTGAGAGCATTGCGCTTGCCTTGTTGGCTCTGGGGTGGGGGCCCAGGGTGCCTTAAAAGGTGCCACATGGAGGAGCCCTGCCTTTTGCACCAGGCTTGCTGCGCGAGCAGCTTCCCTCCCACCCACACTGTTTTGTTGGTTGTTAAACTTATGTCTGTATGGCCACTGGATTATATGTTTATATTGCATTTTGTCACAGCTGGCGGTTTTGGTATGGGATGGAGCCTGTTCGGGGGGAGTTCGGTCTGTGCATCGGACTCCCCAGGTTGGGGACCTCCCTATGAGGTGGCAGGTCTGCGAGCAGGGCCAACCCGGCTGGGGAGGCTTGTGGCTTGCAGGGCCAGGTAGCCTGGGGTGGGACCAAGAAGGAGGTGGGCGCCTCTCCTTGGCACCCCAGGGCTTACAATGCCAGGTGGCCTGGGGCAGTGCCAAGGGAAGTGTGCGCTTCCTCTTGACGCCCCAGGTGGACACTTCCCTATGGTGGGAATCCAGCGGCAAGGGGACCCACATTCCTGGTGGGGGAACCAGGGGGGGCCCAGGGCACTGCTGGCTCTTCCCATGGATGGGATCCCAGCAGCAAGAAGTCCTGTGTTCCCAGCAGGGGATCCAGAAGGGCTCCAGGACACTGCTGGAGTCCGGGTTCTTGTGGGCTCCTGACTGCAAGTCAGGCTCCCTCTCCCATGTTGTGCCAACACTCCTGTGGAGTACTAATAAAGCTGTGGCCTTGTTTAAGCCAACAGAAATGTGTGCGTGTCTTCCTTGAGCCCAAAATGCCC
The DNA here is from genome assembly GCF_049243985.1 of Paroedura picta. NCBI lineage: Eukaryota > Metazoa > Chordata > Lepidosauria > Squamata > Gekkonidae > Paroedura > Paroedura picta. The sequence continues at coordinate 61,941,558 of NC_135373.1, read as the reverse complement.
TCCTGCAAGTCAATAATAGGACAAATGTGCTTATAAGAAAAAAAACTGCATATGCTGCAGCAAATATAGTTATACTAGTAATTAAGCCCGCTGTATGCCGAATACAGCGGGCGCTAGAAACTGACCTTGTCGGGCGGCGGCTCTCTGCCTAAGTAGTGGTCCCCAACCTTTCTGAGGCTGGGGACCGGCACGGGCCGCGCCCGGGCCGCGCCCGCGAGCCGCGCCCGGGCCGCGCCCGCGAGCCGCGCCCCCGGGCCGCGCCCGCGAGCCGCGCCCGAGCCGCGCCCGCGAGCCGCGCCCGAGCCGCGCCCGAGCCGCGTCCGCGAGCCGCGCCCGCACATCGGGCCGCTTGCTGGCAGGGCCGCTGGTGGACTGTTTCTTCCTGGAACCGGGAGCGGCTGCGAGGACGGCGGAGACCATTGTAAGTTGGGGGCGAGGGGGTGGTGCGCGGGGGCTGCGGCCTGCGTGGGTTCCCTCGGGTGTCAGGCCAGGAGCAACTGCGAGCCGCGCTGCGCGCGGCTCGCAGTTGCTGGGGCTGGGAATCAGAGGGAGCAATCGGCAGGCGCTTCGCGCCTGCCGATTGTTCCCTCCGATTGTCTGTCATGAGGAAGGGTCCAATCCGGACCCTTCCTCATCCCGGACACATCCCGCCCCAGAACGCCTTACTCTTTTATTTAGTCCGTGGCGCCCGTGGCGCCACGGGCGGTGTTCAGATAGGCATAAAGGAAAGCAAGGTTCCATTGCATAATAGACATATCTGCATGTCTAAAAGTTGTTTACTTCATAATATAAAATGCTGATGCTAATGCTGTTTAAGCAGATTCCTTGGCTTTATTGCCAAGGACCCTTTATTGCAATAAGGTTTTGTCTCCTGGAATCTCATTGGTTGTGTTCATTATTTGGTGTTGGCACATGAAGCAAGAAGCTCATTTGACTATCATATATGATGTCAGACAAGCTGGCCATTTGTGATAGGGAAAGTACTCCTTATATTAGGTTTCTTTCTCTTCTTTTGAGTACAATCTGAATGTGAACTGGATCTCCTTGAATAAATGTAAGCTAACTTTCTTTTTGTGCAGTATACTTCTTGGGAGATTTAATCACTTCACTCAGCATCACTTTCAATGACTGGGCAAACCCTGCTATAGTAAAATGTCCCAATAGAGTTATGGGGGCACAGAGTAAATTTTAAAGTTTAAAGGGAATTCTTCATTTATGTTTTTAAAAAGAACACAAGACGCTGTGAATTTGCTTAACAGCTGGTCCCAAGCTCTTAAAGGTAAAGGTATCCCCTGTGCAAGCACCGAGTCATGTCTGACCCTTGGGGTGACGCCCTCTAGCGTTTTCTTGGCAGACTCAATACGGGTGGTTTGCCAGTGCCTTCCCCAGTCATGACCGTTTACCCCCCAGCAAGCTGGGTACTCATTTTACCGACCTCGGAAGGATGGAAGGCTGAGTCAACCTCGAGCCGGCTGCTGGGATTGAACTCCCAACCTCATGGGCAGACAGATTCAGACAGCATATCGCTGCCTTACCACTCTGCGCCACAAGAGGCTCTTAGTGCAGGTAAAAAAAAAACAACACATTTTCCCTCTCTCTGTTTCACCTTCTTTCTATTAAGGAGAACATTTTACAACAGACAGACATTCTATTGATACCTGCCATCTGTAGTCATGAGAAGAAAATCCCTCTGCCCTCAGATACAAGAACACCAGCAGTTCATAAGCATCAGTTAAATTTTGCCAGTACCTATTAAAGTGCCACATCACATCTACTTTGTATACCATTTTTATTTTGTGTCACTGACATAAACAAAAATTCCCTAAGCACAACATGAAGCACTCCTGACAGATGCGGTTCACTTGAACATTCATTTCTATTTGTGTATAATTTGTGGATAAATAAAATTACGCTTAAAAAAAAAACCTTAACTATATAACAGAATGACTTCTACAGAAAAAAGTACTGAATTTCTAACAGATGGGAAAACAATTCTCACATTGCTTCCCTCAAGTGCTAGTGTACTGCATTAATTTCAGAGTTGATTATGCTAGTTGTTAACAGTTTTACCAGCTCACTCAAAATGCTCAGTGTGATATCAGTTCATTAAGGACCCTGAAGTGTGATCTCTCTCCTCCCGCTCTTCTTACTTTTTGGAATACAATATTGATTCTCAGGAAGCAGGTGGCAAACTATCAATAATTTGCTTTATGTTTCCTAATGTGTCTGAATCAACATTATCACCTCTTACAAAACGAACAGGTGTTGGGGAAAGAAGTTTCACATTGGTGTAGTGTACATGCCAATATAAGGGGCAAATGTGATCATTCATGGGAAGCATGCCTCTTATCATGCCACTGTTTTTAAATAGTTTATTCAAAGCATGAATCTATAATCCAATAATGTTTAAAACACGCACCCAGAGCTGTAATCCCCCATTAGGCATCCACAGAACATTTCAACTTGGTCTCAATTATGCAAGGCTCTCAGAGATTATTAAAAGTGCCTGAGTTTATTAAGGACACATTATTCACCTTCTTTCCCGCAAACAAGCTTGATGTGCCTTCAACTGAAATGATGTCTGTTAAAGTCTCCTAAAAGGCTGTAACTGTTGCATAGACTTCTGTTTGTGCTTGGTTTTCTGTCAGAGCTTTTGGGAATCAAAGTACTACAGCTGGTTCAAGCTGTACTTGCTATCCAGAAGGACAAAAATTAGAGCATAACCATTTTGTAAAAAGGAAGGCTGTATGCATTTGTGGTCCTACAGTAGTGGGGGGACCACAAGAGATTAGAGCTACAACTCTCCATTTGAGGAGAACACTTTTGTTTCTGCAGAGTTCTGATAATAACTAATAGCCATAAATCTCTCGCATATATAATCTACTATCACTTAATGGCAAAAGAGAAAAAAATGATCAAAGGCTTTTTTTTTGCTATAATCTATTCTCCCCCCCCATAAACTCCAAACACTCATGTAGTTTACTTTCTCCAATATGGACTCAAGTGGCTCCCATCTTTACCATCTTACCTTTACAAAGAACTCACTAGGTAGGCTGAGGAAGGTCACTTTCCCAGGCTTTGAGCTGCAAAATAGGATAATTGGATCACAATAAGAGATGATCTGTGCAACTGTGTGTGCTGAGGACATGTACATTCTAGATATGTATTAATATGGGTCACCTTTTTAGTCTGAGCAACCTTCTTTTTGTTTCATCTTGCTTTAAAATAGAGAAGGTGCTGTCACTTTTTTTTTTAATACCCCTTCCAGGTGAATCCCTAGGATATATATTGAACTCCACTTAGCACAACTAAAGAAGGTACAGCCCATCCAGGTCTTTGCTTTTTGTTTCTGTGATGGCTGTAGATGAAAACATAACAGATATTAAAACTAAGCAGGTAAACTCAGATGTAAGTCCCATTTTACTGAATGGGCCTTACTCTCAATAAAGTGCTTTCTGGATGGCCGTCTTACAATTGTAAAGCTAAACGGTAAAGATAAAGCAACTGGCAAATACCATTAATTAGCAGTTATCACCTGCTATGTTTGAACCAAGTAATCTTCTAAAGCAGGCTCATGTAGAGCTCATGTAGTTCTTCCACATTAAGTGAACTAGCAGACAGTAAAAAGAGCTGAATAAAGATGAATTCTAAAGGCCTTTCAGGAAATCCTTGAGCCAATAAAAGTTTGCTAGAAAGGCCTCAGCCCAAATTTTAACAGATAACTTCTTCTCAGCCTCAGTGTTCTATTTACTTTTTCTTCTGTGAAAGCTCTCAATTTGTTCTCATTAGTACAATAATCTATGTTCTACCTTGACTTCCTCAGGACATTCTCTGACTCATGAAAACAATGGATGTCTTAATGACAAATTGAAAATTAAAGATCTTACTCTACAACTAAAGAAGCCTTGTTCCTAAAAGACAGAAACTTGATACTTACTTATAAAACATAAGTCTATATGGTTATTTAATTACTGAAATGCACTTAAAACATTTTGCTGTAGCATGGCATTTGTGGTATTTTATCCTCAATTCATAAACTATCATGATGCTGTTATTTAGGTTCTAAATAGACCCATTACTAGAGGTTGCATGGGAATATTTCATGACTGTTTCCACACAAAGGGCTAAAGTACGTGGCCTCCTGCCTGCAAACACGGGATGGTAAACCTCACATTTGCAGCCCTCTATACAGGAGACCCTCCCACATTTTCCCTCTGTCCCATTGAAGCTTTTTGATTCCTGACGAGGCTGCAAGAGAAAACAAGCCGAATTCCCCCCTCCCCACTCCTTGGCTTGTCAATCATAGCAATCCACCAATCACAGCACAGTGGTTCTCTCATGGAGTAAAACCTTCTTCCCTTCCTGAGCACCAAAATTGTTTTAAAAGGCACATTGCAATGCAGTAATGCCACAACACAAAAACATTTAAAATTGAAAATTAACACTTCCATGTTGCTATGGAAAAATTCCAGAATGATACAGCATTCCTTTCCTTTTTGGGATTTGTGGTGTTTTGGACTCTATTTACATCTGGGTAGATTTGTGAGAGGCTAGCCACGGTAACTGGAGCCCAAGGAGTAATTTTATGTGAATGGTAAGCTTTAAAACAAGGAGCATGCATGCCTGGATGATCGGGAGAAAGCTGCTTCATCCCGCATTCCTCTCCCTTTTCCCCATTCACAAACAGGACTGCTTTGCTTGTCTGATTCCAAAAAGACCATGGACACCTTAAAGAAGATTTTATTTTACACATGCACATACATACTCACACACACACACACATATTTCCCTCTTCATATGGTTGCTCCCTGATGGGATACAAGATAAAAAGTGGCAATCCACATTTTGTGATTTCCATCATCCGGAGGTAAATCTGGGCAAAACTCAAGCCAGCCCCTGGACAGCCTTGAGATACAGGCAATGTCATGTGGAGGGGGCTTTAAAACCCGCAGTAGTTGTCCAGGGGCAGATTCCTTGTTGTTGTTGTTGTTGTTGTTGTTGTTGTTGTTGTTAGATTTATGTCCCGCCTCTCCCTATAGGCCCGAGGCAGGTCACAGTAGTGTGCCAATGGTCCATGTCTTGTCCTCTTTTTCAATTACTGTCAGTGAGACATTCCTAAGAATATGAAGGTACAGAAGGCAGCTTAGACATGATTCAGAATCACTTTATTTATATACACAAAAATGATTGTAAACCTGTACCACAAACCTCCAGCAGCCTGCTTCACCACATGAGATTTTGGTCAAGCTACCCTAAGAATTGCTAAGTAGATTGTGATATCTCAGGGATATATTTTTGAAACAGTGTATATTCCTGGTGCCATGAATATGAGTCCTCTTTATCATGCATCAGGGTAACATGGAATACAGTGATGGAGCAGTTAACCTATATTCACAGATCACTGTAGGGATTTAATGGCTAGTTATATCTGCATGATGGAAAACAACTATGGTAAGTTTTATATGAAGTGAGATCCTATATAATTACGAATTTATGAACATTTGTAATATTTGTTTTGTTTAAATGTGTAGATGTGGAGAAACAATTATCTTGCTATTCAAACAAACATTCAGGAAGACTTTATCTGTTCTGAATAAGAAGAAAAGTTCATTTTTATATGTTGCTTTTCTCTACCAGAAGGAGTCACAAAGCCTCTTACATTCTCCTACCCTTCCTTTGCCCACAACAGAACCCTGTGAGGTAAGTGAGGCTGAGAGAGCCCTGATATTACTGCTTGGTCAGAAGAGCTTTATCAGTGCTTTGGTGAGCCCAAGGTCTCCCAGCTGGCTGCACGTGGGGGAGCAAGGAATTAGATTAGAAGCCATCATTTCTAAGCACTACACCAAGCTGGCTCCCATCTGGGAATGAATCTAACCAAAAGGTAACTTCAAAAGTACTTTAGGTGGCCAAAAATGGACAGAAAAGTTCAAGGGCCAAGCAGTGAAGGGCCAAGCAGTGACAGATCAAACAACCCTCTGTAACCCTTTAAAAACAGTTGAATACTCCATCTGCCAATGACAAAAATTAGTCCTTAACATAATGGGTCCACTTGATGATCAACTAGCAAGGCAAAGATCTTCCATAATAATTCAGTGGGAAAAGTCATCACAGAAACTGTGACTAAATTCATGTCTTCATTTTTATTTTATTATTTTTTTGCTAGGGAAAGATTTCCTAAGGAACTTATAACTGACAATGAGGTTCTTCTGAAATGCAGGAATACTTCCACACTAATGAATTAAGTACAAACCTTTCCCCTGTGTTTCTCAAAAGCTAATGCCTTGGTGTTGAGAATGAACAAAGTGGTAACAGAAAATCTATTCCAGCAGATGATAGCAAGTGGCATTATGAGATCTACTCTTTGCATTTAATACTACATCTGTGTAGAGTGACATGAGCTGTTAACGGGATGCAAAGTCAAAACCAAGAATAAATGTGCTCTTTGTATGCATTTTAAATTTTTAATACTGTTACTTTGGTGCCTCAGTGTTTCCCTAAAGAACTCACAGTGCAATCTTAACAACACTTTCTGAGAGTAAACCCTATTGAGTAGACCTTAGTAGGATTTCAAATAAACTTACAATTTTGCTCTCAGTATAGTAAACTGCAACCTAGGTAATAGCCAGTACAGACTTGCTCCTTTAGTGGTTGGAATGCCCAACTAGAATCTGGGAAATACAGGTTTAAACCCTCTACTAATTTTGCCAATCACACTTAGCTTAATATATCTTAAAGGACTGTTATGCAAATAAATCGAAAACAAAGGATAAATGGAAAACAAATAAGCGCAGGATAAAAAAACTACTAATCAAGAGATTATCAAAATCATGTTATGTTTTTGTCATGTTGTTGTTGTTATTATTATTATTATTATTATTATTATTATTATTATTATTATTATTATTATTATTATTATTATTATTTAGATTTGTATGACCGCCGCTCTCGGAGAACTGGCTTGTGGTGGTTTACAATACTTCATTCAAAATCATTACATTAAAACATTAAAATCCCCATTAAAACCCTCATAAACAAGAACTCAGTAAAATGATGGTGATACCATGTTAACAACTCTTCCCCATACATGCTCACTGGATGGTCCAAAAAAGCAGGCAGATGGATAATTGGGCATAGGAAGAATCGATCTGGGAATCCAGGCCAGTCTAGTACTGGCCTCTGTCCCTAGGGGATAAGGGACCTGATCTTAACCCGATCTTAACCCCCAGGCCACCACCCAGACAAATGCCTGGGGGTCATTTATAAGATAGTTACCTTTATGGACCTTTGATGCTAATATACCCAAATTATATGACTTAAAATATAAAATATAAGAATTACGTAGTGGGTTGAAGACTTTGTCTGTATCCCTGGAAAAAAACCAATTCAGAAATAAGTTTACTGAGGAAGTAAAATACAAAAATGAGATTTTATACCTAGGAACTCGTTCTGAATAAATCTTTTTGCCATTGCCAGCCTGGAAATTTCATTCTGTTTACTCAGACAAACGCCTGGCAGAAGAGCTCCATTTTGCAGGCCCTGTGGAACTCAAATGTTCCAACAGGGCCCACAGCTCTTCGGGAAACTCATTCCACCAGGTAGGGGCCAGGACCAAAAAGGCCCTGGTCTGCCTCAAGGCCAGGCGTGCCTCCCAGGGCCCTGGGATCATCAACAGATTCTTACCTGCAGAGCGAAGTGCCCTGTAGGGGGCATAACGAGTCAGACGGTCCCTGAAGTATGCAAGTATGTTATACCGGTGAGATGCATTTGCCAATCTTTTTACACAGGTCATATTATAATGATTTAGATTTTACATTTGGTATTCCTGTTTTATGATTTGATTCTTGTCAATGCCTTGTCAATGCTTGCATCACATCAGGGGTATATGGGGCCTTTTGATCAGTCTCATTATCTTGATTTTGATCTTTTGTTATTGACTAGAGTAGATGTGAATATAGCTAGTTTTTGGACCTCAAGCTTCCTGTCTCCCTTCTGAACAGCACGTGGAAATGGTCATTCTCCCCAGGTCTCTAAATCTCAAAACCTCTTCATGCAGATACTTTGCACCCAAACCATTTGACGCAAGGAGGGGAAATGGGAAAAGGGTATAGAAAAGAGTGGTTGGATTAGGGTCTTTAGTCTTAGCAAAGTTCCTATGATGGTAAGTTTGTTATTCCTTCAATAAAGAGCTTTGTCACTTTCTTTCCCTTTATGTATGTGAGAAATCCTTTAATCATGTCTGTGTTGTTCCAGTCCTTTTTTATTTTGCCTGTTCAGTCAATATATTTCCAAGTTATCTTTTGGCATGAGTAACTTGTTTTTAAATGATGAATTATCCAAAATCCTTTGATTTCCTGGACTTTATGGAACACATTGCTTGTTCTTCCTTTTTTGTTGTTGGTCTTCTATTTCTGTACACTAGTTATTGCATTGCAGGAGGACCATGATAGGACCTGCAAAGAAAATAAATACACAGGCATGCTTCTTTTTGGAAATAAAAAGGGCACAGCTTTTATTGATACTACAAACATCAGTAGACCAAAAGGAAACCTGGAGCCAGTGGTGTCATCCAAGCTGCAAAGTGAGTCAGCCTGCCTGGAGGAATGTTCCCACAGCCTGTTGGCAACCTCAGGGAGTGGCAAGTAGATAGGAAAATCCAATTTATTTATTTATCATACTTATACTTGGGTGCGGGCCTCTGCATGGTTCCCCATTGCAACCTGGAAATGTGATCCTGCCAGACCTCCCCTGCCAGGGTGGTGCTACAGCTCAGGATCCACACAGTCCCTTAAGGAGGCCCTCATGCTGGGGAGCCCAGTATGCAGACTCAGACACCTCACAAAAGTTTCCACCCATGCCTAGAACTTGAAATGACATAATGAAATAGTAAACAAACTTATAAACAGAAAATTAAACAGCAAACAACCTTGTGAAAGATACAAAAAAAAAGGTATAGGTGGTCAGGAAGCTTCCATGTGCAAGCCCAGGGAGAGAGGAAAAGAGGACAGGGCCCAAGAAAGAAGTTCATGTAAGGCCTTACTTTGGCCCAGGCCCCACCCTTCTCCACCAGTCAGAGTGGCTCCTATGAGGACTGCATCACTGCACTGCAACAGAGCAGCCCTTCTCTCATCTAACCCATGCTCTGCTTGTCCTCCTGGTAATGGCATCATTAACACCCCATCCTCTTCTGCGGTCTTTGGCAATTTTAAACATTTCATTATACCTCCATCAAGGCTTTTGATTTCTTTTGACTACAGGAATAATCTTTGTACATTCGTCCTTAATATTATCTCTGGTTTCAATCTGGTTCCCATGCACTTGAATTTAATAATACAAATCTGTCCTTTACATAGAATATTGTTTAAATTGTCTTTTGACACTATGAATGTTTTGGTTCCTTTCTTCAGCTTTATTCTAATTTTAAATAATAATAATTCATAGTCTGTACCATAATCAGCTTCTCCATCTTCTGTTTCCAATTATGTAATTAATTTGATTTCTATATTGGCCATTTAGTGATGTATATGTACACAAGTGTCTATTCAGTTGCCTGAAATGTGTTCATAATGAAGAGCTTGTCTTCACACAGTACTATCAGTCTCTTTCTTGCTTTATTTCATACTCCTAGTCCAAATTTTCAAACTGTATTTTATTCTACTTTGTTTCCCACTTTTGCATTCCATAAAGATTACCTACAAACACATTTCAAAATCTCACTTTAGGTAAAATTCAGTGATTTCTATATCAATGAAGCAAACATCCATCATAGATTAAGGTGAGCTGTTTCCTTCACAGTTCTCCTCACCCTCTGGCAAGTATGGTCCCTTGTGAACAACCTCTAATTGCCAAAAGCTGACTGGACCATATTATTATTAGGCTTGGCTTCTGAGAAAGACCTTGATGCTTTGCCATCATTTAGAGTACAGAGGAGTTTTGAGGGAGTGTCAAGTGTAAAGACAAGGAGTATATTTCAGTTACCTGTTATTATTTCTTTTCCTGCTACCTTATTATTGATGCATGAAGGCTAATAGTTCTGAGTAGAAAAAAAAGACAAGAGCTATTCCCCCACAGAAAACACTTCTAAAGTTCATTCCTCCCCCCAGCACTTTATGTTTATTCCAGGTTTCATGGAAGCCTCAGGGAACAATCTTCCCTACTTCAGCCAATTTAGCTGTATCTTGCTTTAATATTTATACTATTTTCATTTTATAATAGTGAATGGTGTTCTCACATCAAAGACAGTCATCCCAGTGAAGTAAGCTCCTCAAGATGAAAGTCTGAATTCAAATGGTCCAAAAACACCCTGGCAGTAAATATATATATAATAAATATTATTTACAGGGTTTATGAATGTTAATAATGTTGCTGCCTTGATTTTTCTTTCCTTTTTACCCTTCAGGTTTTCGTTTTGACTGTGATTTAAGCTTTCTATCTGTCTCCTATTGGTGGATCTGTTTTGAGCAGAAAAAGAAGTGGTTACCCTGGCAACAGAAAGTGGAATACAATATGTAAAAGAATTCAGAACAATTCTGTTCCCACTTAACTACAGCCAAGCACATTTCCTATAATTTTGCAAAACAATAAAATAAAATAAAGGAATACACAATTTTCCTCCTGATTAATAGAAAAGTTCTGAAAAATGACAGCCTGTATCTAACCCCTTTCAAAAATGAACAATAAATGTGCCTGTTTTCACATAGCACAGAAAAATATGTAGTCAATATAGTATGAAGCCTGCAGGCTGTGTACTTATATAAATACATGCTACAGTAAGTACTTTATACAGCTTTGTGCCAAGGATTTAAAAATGTCACTTTTCTCTGACACAGTACTCTATTTACCTACAAGTTGTAATCTGCTTCTGAAGTGCTAATGGAAAAGAAAGGTTTAATGGCAATTGCCTGCTTATAATAATTGTAAAATATTTTATTTTTATATGATACTATTTTAAAGTCTCCAAAATTATGTACATCTTAGCAATGAATCACTGGAAGCCAAAAGAAGGTATCCCTTCAGAAAGAGTTACATGTTTAGTGGTGCAAGACTAAAGAAGTCAGGCTTGTACAGACAGAAAATCAGGCTTGTACAGTTTCTAGCCGCCCAAGTTCTGGCTGCTAGGCTCCTGTCCCTCCTTCTGCTCAGAGGAGTGGTAAGGAAAAAATATCCAAGAAAAATACAGCCTACCCACTAAGCATACTAATGCATACACTGAATGAACCGCCAGTTTTTATAGCCTGTGTGGGATCAGTAATCAAGACAAGTTGCTTAGGATCTTCTAGGCTACAGTACATTATTGGTAGGCTGAATCCTTACACACATTTTGTAGTCCTGTTAGGATTAAGAGGGATCCAAGCTTCATTCATGCCTTCATGGGAAAGGCACTGGCAAACCACCCCGTATTGAGTCTGCCATGAAAACGCTAGAGGGCGTCACTCCAAGGGTCAGACATGACCCAGTGCTTGTACAGAGGATACCTTTACCTTTACCTTTAAGCTTCATTAAAAAAAAATCAACACCAATGTAGAAAGTGTTTGTGATCCAAGTTATCACTCTAGCTAAATAGTACTCTTTTTGAGCATTTGAGCTCAGATTGTGACTTGAGTAAAGGAATGTTCATCTAGTAATAATAAAAATGTGTAGATGTAATCACTTTTATGTATTTTAGTATTTATTATTATATTTGACCAACACTCCTGGACCATGGCGACTTGTGGCAATTTACAGTAAAATGATAAAACCACATAAAACAGAAGGAAAAAATATAATCCCATGCACTGGCAATAAAATAAGTCTAATCCTCCCCTCCCTTCTCCGTACACCCGACCGCAGCCACCCACAGTCCCCACCCATGATCTCAGGTGGTAACTCCTGCCCGGTAAATAGGGCCTATATGCAGATCATTGATCTATTATCATTGATCTATATGCAGATCTTCTGGGGGCTTCTGAGGTTCACTTGTGAAAAGAATCCTTAGACTGCTAAAAGTTAGGGCATTGTGATAAGTGATGGATAGACAAATGCTTGGGAAAGCAGGAATGACTGTGTCCAAGTTCTTGCTGAAATCCAAAAACTCTTGACTCATGCTAGTCATGGCAGAAGGACTTCTTTAATAAAATCATGAAAATATAACAAGTTTAAGCACTTTCCCCATTTATTTAAAATGAGAGATCTAAAGTTGTGCTGTAGAAACCAAAGCCCCTTTAAATATTTACCTTGTGTGGACCATGCTCCCAGATGCTTCGCACCCTAACTTGAAAGAATAGTTTGGTTTTCAGAACATCTGGATCATATGAAGTTTGTTGGGCAACTTTGTGCCAGTCACTCTATTTGTGAGATCCTCTCCTTGGCCTGGCACCTAGGTCTCCCCCTAGATCTCCCCGTAGAGCTTGTTCCCACAGTTGTGGGTGGCTTCCCACTTTCAGAGGGCACCAACTGGGTGGTGGGGAGGGGATATTCTCCTCAAACTCTGGGGACTCCTTCTTCCAGGGAGGTTGGGGTCCAGTGCAGGTTATGGTATGGAGGCTCCCTATTGATCATCTGCCTCCTGGTTCTGTGGTCCTGTTGGATCTCTCTGTTTCCTCATTGTCTACCATTCTGTTGATCATTTCTGTCTGTCCTGTCTCTGATAGCCGTGTGGAGGGGGGTGTCTTCAGCTCTCCTTGTCCTCCATTGCATCTGACCCTGCTCGTCCTCTCCACCTGCCTTTTATCTCTCCTTTGCTCCTGCCATTCCCTTCCAAACCCCTACCAACTGAGGGCTCAAAATTCCCTCCCTCCGCAACTTCTCAGCATGCCTTGGCCCACCTGGGTGGGCCAAGGCAACCGTGTCCTTCCCTGTCACAGCATCTAAACTGAGCATGGTGGAAGGCTGTGGAATGCAAGGCTCATGACTGTGCCATCCTCCTGCCTCAGGGAGAGACCGAGGAGGACAGGCATGGGCACAGTCCATGCCACTGGCAACTCCCATGGTAGCAGCATTGTCAGTGCACCCACTGCCCTTCCTGCAGGCCCACCAGGCTCCAGCAGCTGTGGGGAAACTGTTGCTCCAGGGGCAGAGGCTTCTGAGGGGGCCATTGCTAGTGGTAGTGCAGGTGTTGGCCCTTTTGGAGCTGCGGCAGCATCAGGTGGACCCTGCGGGGGAGCAAGGTTGGCTCCGGGGGTGGGGTAAGTGGCTTGGTTGGGGTCAGCATGGGGGGTTGTCTGGTTCCCAGGGGGACATAGCATTGAGGCCTAGAGTTGTCAAGTCCAGCATCCCACCATCCAGGGTGGGGCCAGACACCATATCAAACTAGCCTACACAAGCGGGTTGTCTATGACTAAAATGGTGGAATGAAGAATTATCTTTCTGAAATCTTTGGAGGAAGTGATGTAAAATTACTAAATAAATTGTGTAACAGAATCAGTAATGGCTATATAACTGCTGTAGACAAATATCTAGGCTTTTCTACAATATCCCTATTGTAGACATAAAAGAGAGCTTCACACTTTGACAAATGGTAGTAAAAGCACCATTTCATTAACCACAATTTTAGCTATGATGTTAAAGTATATATTTTATTTGTGCTATGTGCTTCATAAGACAGGATTGTATATTTAGTTTGGTTTAAAATGGTCTATACAGCAATGTGTGAATATGGAATATTTATTAGCTCCAATGTTCCTCCAGTAAGCAATGAGGATATCAGATCAGCAATCTCCAAAGTATTTTCAGTGCTGTAAATTCTGAATGTGCAGACTTCCTAATGTTGCCATTCAATTTCTCTAATAATCATCAGTCATCTATGTCATACTTTTAAATTTAAGGTACTCTTCTAAAGTTTTTATTCACAAATAAAAAATCTGACTTACTATATTGACTTCTGAACAAACAGTAGTCCATATAATCAGGAGGTAATTAACCATACACAAGAGCTTAGGAAACTTACATGTATTAGCATCAGATACATTCATACAGGATAGGTAAGTATGACCAATACACCCTTGAGTATCAAAGAGTGGCCATAAGGATGACTATTTGTGTTTTGCTAGAACCAGGCATAGAATCACCAATTGGTTCAAAATTGAGAAAGGAGTTTGGCAAGGCTGTATACTGTCACACTGCCTATTTAACTTGTATGCGGAGCACATAATGAGAAAGGAGGGGTTAGATGAGTCACAAATTGGGATCAAGACTGAAGGGATATCTCAGAGAAAATTGGTACAAAATGTTTTATAGGTGGTATGTAACACCAAAAGTGATTGCTAAAATTGCAAAAGATGGTAACAACAAAGATTGTAATAACAAACGTTGGACATTTTTTAAGTGGTTTTTTTTTATCATATGTGGTGGAAATGTCATAAAGTATGTGGGCCAAAGTTCACACTATCATGCAGAAAATGTGGGGTCTGTGTTTCCCAATGAAACCAGAGTATATGTTATTAAGTTTACCACCGCAGTGCCTCCCGACATGCACAAGAGGACTATTCTTTTATGCGATGACTGCCGCCAGATTAGTAATGGCAAGAAAATGGAAGGCACAAGAACTAGTATCGATAGAAGATTGGCTGAACAAGTTGGCAGAGTTGGCCAAAATGGCAAAACTGACATTGATGCTCAACGGGAAAACTGCAGAAGCCTTTCAAGAACAATGGGGCCCCTATCTGAACTATTTAAACAGATAGCTAAAGTTGAATGAGAAGGAGGTTAACTTCTAATAAATTGTTATTATAATGTGTATAAGTAGTATGATGATCTAATTATAACAATTCTATTTCTTTCTCTTACTTTCTAAAAAATAAAAATCTGTAATTAAAAAAAAGATTGAAGGGATAAATATCAACAACTTCAGATATGCAGATGACACCACTCTAAGACGGTTTACGCACTGGAGGTTTCATGCTGGTCTGCAGGCTGCAGTTTTAGTTGTGGCAGGTTGCCCCACCTCTTCCTGCACCCACATGGGGAAACATTTGGCCCAATGCACCTCATCTGCCTGAGATTTGTGCTCCTGCACAAGAGCTGGGGATGTGAAGTGCCCAGTGCATAAATGATCTAATGGCAGAAAGTGAAGAGGAACTAAAGAGCCTCTTGATGCGGGTGAAGGAAGAGAGTACAAAAGTTGGCTTGAAACTCAACATCAAGAAAACAAAGATCATGGCATCCGGCCCATAATATTTTGAAGATATCTATACACTTAATGTAAGACCTCAACCCTTTATAACTTCTAGCAGTACTTATCTGTTAATATAAAATCAAAATCATAAAATCATAATATATATCATTATCTAATCTCTGTTAGTAGGAGCCTCTTGTGGCGCAGAGTGGTAAGGCAGCAGACATGCAGTCTGAAGCTGTGCCCATGAGGCTGGGAGTTCAATCCCAGCAGCCGGCTCAAGGTTGACTCAGCCTTCCATCCTTCCGAGGTCGGTAAAATGAGTACCCAGCTTGCTGGGGGGTAAACGGTAATGACTGGGGAAGGCACTGGCAAACCACCCCGTATTGAGTCTGCCATGAAAATGCTAGGCGGGTCACCCCAAGGGTCAGACATGACTCAGTGCTTGCACAGGGGATACCTTTACCTTTACTTTTAATCTCTGTTAAGTATGAGCATGAACCGGAAAATGCAGTTTGGTTTGTTGTTGATTGAGTGCCCAGTTTGTGAAATATAAACTGTCATGGACTTTTAGGCATTAACAAACTGGTTCAGTTCATAATGTGGTAGAGTGCCCCCCCACATGTGCTAGAGAAACCAAACTCACAGGGGATCTCCACCTTGACTGTCTTCTACCTGCACTCAAACTTTAGTGAGGAATAGATTTTTGTTTTTATAAATAACATAATAATTTGGAGAGGGTTTAGAGGGGATACATATTAAATTTCCAGCCAATAATAAACTGGGAAGGGTAGCAAACACAACAGAAGACTGAATCAGGATCCAGGATGATCTTGATAGGCTTGAGAAGTGGGCTAAACTAAATAAAAATAAATTCAATAAGGACAAATGTAAAGTTCTGCATTTAGGTAGGAAAAACCATATACACCAATATAGGATGGGGGAGACCTGTCTTGGCAGTAGAGTGTGCCACTACTTAGTAGACCATACATTAAACATGAATCAGCAGTGTGACTTGGTGGCTTAAAAGGCAAATGGGATTTGTGGCTGTATCAAACAGAGCATCATGTGCAGATCAAAGACTTTACTCTGATCTTGTTCGGCCTCACTTGGAGTACTGTGTTAAGTTTTGGTCACCACAGTTGAAGAGGGATGTAGACAAACTGGAGCATGTCCAGAAGAGGGCAACAAAGATGGTGAGGGGCTTGGAGATGAAGACGTATGAGGAAAGGTTTGGGGAGCTTGGTCTGTTTAGCCTGGAGAGGAGACGATTGTGGGGGGATCTGATAACCATCTACGAGTATTTAAAAGGCTGCCATATAGAGGATGCAGCAGAGTTGTTCTCTCTTGCCCCAGAGGGATGGACCAGAACCAATGGGATGAAATTAATGCAAAAGAAATTCTGTCTAAACATCTGGAAGAAGTTCCTGAGAGTTAGAGTGATTTCTCAGTGGAACAGGATTCCTTGGGAGGTTGTGGGTTCCCCATCATTGGATATTTTTAAACAAGGGCTAGATAACCATCTGACAGGAAGACTGATACTGTGAAGGTTCAAGGAGGTGACAGATTACAGTGGATGAGCGATAGGGTTGTGAGTGTCCTGCATAGTGCAGGGGGTTGGCTAGATAACTCATGATGTCCCTTCCAACTCTATTATTCTATGATTGCATTGCAACCTGAATTTGGCAGAATGATAGTGCCCACTTTTAGGGAATGATCCAGAATATTATCCCATGTAGTTTTGCTTTCTGCCCAATCTTTCTCCCTTATTAATATAAGATGGGCTTTTCCTTCAAGATGGAATCTGTGCTGGCAATTGTTTGTGTTTGTAAGGCTTCCGAGAACTACGACTCAACATTCCTGCCCCCTGTCTCCCCCTCCAGCAGCTAAACATACTGCCAAAATTTCCATCTCTCTTTTAAAGAAATGAAAAAATCCCACATGATATGTTAATTTGATGAAAAGAGACTGTATCTAAAACTGAGGAGAACCTCAAAAATTTCTCCTTGGCTCCGAAGTGATTGACACTGCTGAAAGAATAATGGATATGGTAAGAGGAGCTTTGCTGGCAAAGGTCTTCTGGAGAAAGGGGTGTTGTCATCTACTTTTCTTTTCTTACTTCTCTTCTAGTAGACCATGCTGTAAGAAGCAGTCAGGCTGTCCGCTCAAGACTTTGTGTTTTCCTGTGAAATGAGATGGTGGCAAAGCATCTTTTATCCCAAAAAGACATGGGTGGACTTGGAGGGATGTAGACACACCAAAACAATGTCCTGAGACACTGCTTCTGACTAAACAGAAATGATGCATCATGGAGTACTCTAGGATTTTACCAAAACACTATGTAAAACCCATAGCATTTGGAAGAGTTCTAGAATATCACTTCCTGTCAGTAGAAAGTTGGAAGTTATCTCCAGGCTGGAATGGCTTAAGGGTTTGCAGGGCCCATGGCACCAGAGACAGCTTAAGGATTTCTGGGGCCATAGTAGAATACAATTTTGGTGGGAGCAGCCAGACTGGGGGCACAGGGACCCCCTCAGAGTGGAAGAGGGTATCACTCCATGTGTCCTTAAAGAGGGGAAAGGGGTGGGGAGAGAGAAGAGGGGCTATGGCTCTGATCCATGGGGGTGAAGATACTGCAGGGCCCCTGGAAATGTGGGGTCCGTAGCCTGTGCTACATGTATTATATGGATAAACCAGCCCTGCTTCCAGGGTCATCTAAACCAACTGCAGAGTGCAGGATATTCACAACTACCTACCCACCCACAGTGACCAAAATTCCATGCCCAGAAGATGACCCCTCCCAAACCCCCCAATTTGTCTCCTGACCCCAAGATTAGGATCAACATTTCCCTGGGTATGCAAGAAAGAGCCACAAGAGCCAAGCACTGGCACATTCCCTTCTTCCCACCCACTCACAACCTGCCTCAGTTCATAGGAGGTTTTCACAGCCATAGAGCTGCAGAAACCTCCAGGAAAGATTGAGCCTGAGGGACTATTCATACAATAAAACAAACCACTGAGGAAGAGAACAACCTTGAAAACGGGCCATTGAAAAAAGAAAAAAAACAATATTTACAAAATAAATTACCATAAAGTAGCCGTCCCCAACCCCTGGTCCTGGGGACCGGGACCGGTCCGTAGATCAGTCAGTACTGGGCCATGGCTCCTCCTCATCCTCCTCCCCAGCTGCTGCTTCAGGGGCTGCCCTGCCACTCTGCTGCTGGCTTTTGGTGCTCTCCAGCGGCCGCCATGGCTGGGGCTCCCCCACGGTTTGGCACTGCGCAGCTGCTGCTGGCAGTGCCCCTCAGTGGGCAGTGGGAAGTCAGGGGCACTGTCAGGAAAGCAAGTGGAACAGTGATAAAAAAGTTGGGGACCACTGCAAAGATTACAGTTTTGAACCAGCCAACTGGTTGAATGTTTTCAGTTTGAATCAGTTCACAGAATCAGCATTTCTGTCAGATGGCTATCTGATCTCTGTTTAAAAACTTCCAAAGAAGAACCCACCACCTCCTGTGGAAGCCTGTTCCACTGCTCTGTAGGAACTTCTAGATGTTTAGACAAAAATATTTTTGAATTAATTTCAACCCAATGGTTCTGGACTGACCTTCTGGGGCAACAGAAAACATCTCCATCCTCTATATGACATCCTTTCAAGCACTTGACGATGGCTATCATATCACCTCTTAGTCATCTTCTCTGAACAATCCAAACTTCCCTCATATGACTTTTTCTCCAAACCCCTACCATCTTCGTTGTCCTCCTCTGGACACACTCCAGTTTGTCTACATTCTTGCTGGGGCATGATTGGTTCAATGGTATAGTGAGCAGATAGTGAGAAATCTTTACATCATCTTACATTTAATCAATGAGACAAAGCAAATAGATATTACACAGCCACTGTGGTGATGCAGGATTCCATTTCATCTTCAATTTTCCCCCTGATGCTCACTAGAATGAGGACCAATAATGGACACAGAGAGCTGGAGTTCTTTTATCCTCAGCAAACATATGGCAACCCTAAATGTGGAATCTGGGTTTGCCTTGGGCTATTTAGATTCCTGGAATCCCAGAGATATGAAATTATAAAGGAAAGAAGAATAAAGCATATAACTCCTCAGACTCTTCTGTGTAATATTGAAATAATCTAGCCCAATCATTATGGGTGCCTGAGAATATTATCCCTTTTTCCCTTTCCAGTAATGTGTTCTATACAATAACATATGAAGTAAAGGGTATGGCATTGCTTAATAACACAATTAATGTTCAAGAGGATGACAAAATGAAAGGTGATTTAGCATTCCATTTTCGATATGCCATACTGCTTTTCATTGTACTTCAATATATTTAATGGAGGAGTCATAGTACTCTGGCTCTATTCACCCTGTTTCATTCATTAAATGTAAGATGATGTAAAGATTTCTCACTATCTGCTCACTGCACACCAAACTAAACACGTCCCTGCAAGGAGCCTGTGGATATTCAGACTTTGCTCTCCTGATGCTTTATGCTTGTTATCATCTAGTAAATCATTGTTTACAACATTTCACTCTGAATTTTTTTTTTGTGGAAGCATCCCATGGAATGTAATGAAGTGAACCTAAAAGAGTCAGCTGGAAATGGGCATACACAAAGAAAGAGAGAGAGAGAGAGAGAGAGAGATCTGGCACTCACATATTTTATTCACTTTGCTTAGGCCTGCCACCAGGGATTTTATTTCAGATATGCAGGTGTTTTTGATTCACATGCACTTCTACCCTAACTCTGAAATTTCAAAAGGGAAACTGGAAGTTTCCATTCCAATGACTCAGATATCGATTATGTATGGGAAAGAAGCTCCGCCTTACAGACTGGCCGGTGGCAGGGCAAATTCATGATTGTGCACAACGTTGACATCATCCTGGTGGTGGTTGAGTGCAGGTGGAAATCAGGCCCCCGTTTACACCATGGTAATGAAACACAGATGATTGTGAAGTCCACTTGGAGACCTGTACACAAAGAGACACCATGAGGGGGTGGGGCCATATGTATGAGGAAACCCAGGGGGGTAGGCAATTGGGCTTGTGTGCCATCCTTCTCCTTGGAGTGTCACTTCTGGCTCCTATCTTAGTCACCAGTGCATGTGGCCATTTTCATCCCTAGGAATGGAAAGTTTAGTGTTGTGACATCAGGCAGGAGGTTGTATCATTGGTGTACTAGTCCCTGGCCTAGTTCCACCCTGCAGCTCTTGGTCACATCCCAGGAAAGGTTGGTGGAAGTGAATGGGGGCAGACATGCGAGTATCCCAACCAGTGATGTCTGAAACAAATGTGCACTATGGCAAACTGGAGTTGTATAGGAGAGGTGCAGGGGGGGGGGTACAAAGAAGAGCTAGATAAGAAGGGCAAGGCAGGGGTCCCAGTTGATGGCTGTTGGGTAGTATTCGGGAGGTGACACATGTGAGCACATGCACGGGGGTCATTAAGCGTAGCAATGGGTCACTCACAACAACTGTGGCAGTCCAGGGCACATCTGCTGTCACCAGCAAATCCAGTGAACCATCCATCCCTGTCCCCGAAGATCCTGTAACCATAAGTTGGCCATGATTCAATGGCAAATAGGGTACAGTCATGACTTAAAGGTGCCATCAGAAAGGAGACTAGTACTGGGCATTCCATAGGCCAGGGGTAGTCAAACTGCAGCCCTCCAGATGTCCATGGACTACAGTTCCCACAAGCCCCTGCCAGCGAATGCTGGCAGGAGCTCATGGGAATTGTAGTCCATGGACATCTGGAGGGCCGCAGTTTGACTACCCCTGCCATAGGCCATGCATGCAGCTGGATAGACATCCAGGTGCACAGTAGAGTATGTGTGACTCACTGCAAAGGGGAGGAGGAATTGCTGGATCAGTGGGAGAATGCAGAGTACCTTGGAGAACACTAGGACCACAGTGTGTAATGGCAGAAAGATTGGGAGAGGGGCAAGGGTGGCCAGGCATATCCATAGTGACATCACTTGATAAGTATTTGACAATCCTGTACAGTGGCCCTCCCCAAACTATCATGAGTTGTGCTGACAACTGCCCCCAGTTTAGGGGGTATTACTCCAAAATGGGGAACAATATCCAGCCAGCCTTGCCAGAGGGGGTCCTCACACATTGGGTCCATAGTGGCCCCATGGCAGGGTTTGGTGGCCCCTACTGACATCAGGGTGTGTGATGTGAGCTTTCTGTGAGAGGAGACAGGTGGCAGTCATGATCGGTGTGCCCAGCACAATCATCCCCCTCCCTTCAAACATCTGGAAGGCCATGTGCAGGAGTGCCTGGTGTCCAGCTCAAACTGGTGAATCACAGCCTTGAGAAATGCCCTTGAATCTATCATGCACAGCTGCTGACCATAGAGAAACACTGCCCGTGGACCAGTGTAATGACTCCTGATAGCTGTGTGGCATGCCCCCTGTCATGACACATAGACTGAAAAGGGGCAAGGAACCCTTGCATTGCATGGCATCTGCCAGGGCCATGAACATTACAGGAAACCCCTGTAAAATCTGAGGTGTGGAGGAACCAGTACGGTATAGGGCTGCAGGAAATCAGATGACCCTCCTCACCTGGCTTGCCTGCAAGTACCAGAGCCCTCCCCCCTCCCATGGAACCTGTTCTCTGGATCTCTTTCCATGGGACCAGGAGTCAGGTCATCCATGTTATGGATGGCACACCCATCAAATGGGATTCTGCAGTACCCCACTGATCTGATCATCTCCACTACAATTGTGGGGACATTTAGCGACTGCATGTGAACATACATACAGCATGTCCCTACAGGAGGCAATGCCACCAAGCCTTAAAACAGCCAAAATCCTGCTCTAACATGTTTTGCACACGGCTTAGCTTCTTATTAATATACCTCTCCACCCTATTCTGTGGTGGGAGGTAGGTCTTCATGAGCCTCCCCCCCCCCCCGTTTCCGGCACAGTCAGGTGATTGATGGGCCTTGGCCAGGAAAGCTTGCACCATGAACCCTGGGCTTTTGGTCCGCCGGTCGCCTCTGTTGCTGGTGCAAATCCAGCCCATGCAGTATACTGCATCCTAAGTGGCTTCCCATTAGCACACAGGATGCAGCACTGCAAGCTGCACCATCCCAACCATCCAGCACCAACATGCTGAAGCCACTGCCATGCATAATCAGAGTGAATTATTAATCTGAAAAGTAGAAGAGCACTAGTGTGGAATTCTGTGGTGAGAAAGTGAAGTGTGTCATCATGAATTATAAGTCTTTGTTGCCATTCTTTGGGTGTCTAGCAACAGCACATCAAGGCCAAGGCCTTGATATTATCTCCTGGTTGTTTATTCCAGTGGCCAACACTACATCCTCTGGCACAAATTCCACATTTTAATCACTCACTGAGTAAGGTAGTATTTCTTTTTGTCCATCCTGAACCTACTTCCCATCGGAATAAAGTCCAGTGGCACCTTTAACACTGTCCTGAGAGGTCATTGTGAGGGGTGGTATATAAACTGGATGAATAAATAAAATCAACAACATTTTATTTGAGGTCTAAGCTTTCATGGGCAAACATCTGAAGAAGGCTTTCCCTCCTGAATCTACCTACTGCCCATCAGTTCATTAGATGCCCTTGAGCTCTAGCATTTTGAGAGAGGGAGAATATTTTCTCTTTGTCAGCTCTCTGCTCCCCATGTATCTTAACCATAGGTCTCTTAAATAAAGTTGAAAGGGCCATGTAGGCTGCCCTGTCCGGACCCAGACACCCACCCCAGCAAAGCTGGGCACTTCCGGATTGCGACGGCCACACCACCCGGACAGCACACAGTAAGGAGTAAGGAGGGCACGCACCCATTCCAGGGATGTCTTCCCCGGTGCCGGAGGGGAGGGGGATGGCTTCACCGTGGCCCGCCAGGCACACCAGGCACCTCAAAGAGGGAAGCCACGCCCTCACCGGTGGGGGAGGGGGCTGTGGCTTGCTTTGGGCATGCTTGGTGCACCGAGGGAAGCAGCGGGGCGGGACCTTTCAAAGCCCGTTCTTATGAGCAGGCTTTGAAGCTAGTAATGTAGAAATCTCTATAATGTCCCCCCTTAATCACCTTTTTGGAAACCAAAATATCCCAGATTCTTCAGCCTTTCCTCATAAGGGAGTTCCTCCAAGCCTCTAATCATCTTGGTTGCCCTCTACTGTTGTAACATTGAATTGCTGAATTGCTGACTCCCATCTCATTTTACTGTAGACTTGTTAATATGTTTTTTTAAGGTAAAGGTAAAGGTATCCCCTGTGCAAGCACCGAGTCATGTCTGACCCTTGGGGTGACGCCCTCCAGCGTTTTCATGGCAGACTCAATACGGGGTGGTTTGCCAGTGCCTTCCCCAGTCGTGACCGTTTACCCCCCAGCAAGCTGGGTCCTCATTTACCGACCTCGGAAGGATGGAAAGCTGAGTCAACCTTGAGCCGGCTGCTGGGATTGAACTCCCAACCTCATGGGCAAAGCTTTCAGACGGCTGCCTTACCACTCTGCGCCACAAGAGGCTCTTTATGTTTTTTTTTTAAACTACAAAAAAAATGAGAAAATACTGAAAATGTTAAAGTAGCATTAATACATTTATCTCTGAGAACAAAAATTGCTTGTCAGCAACAGCTAAATTATGTGTTTCACAGAAATAGAACTCTCCAGATGCCCCAACAATTTTACATTCACACTGGATCGGTATTTTATGGGGCATAAAAAGAAACATTACCAACTGTTTAGGTAGGCAGGGCACAATTCCAGTGTATATGAATCCAAGCAGGCAAAGAATGGGTAGAGAGAAAATATATATATGAATATGTGGAAAAGGAATAAGATAGAATCAGAGAACTGAATTCAAGAAAGAATTAAGTTGCCGTTAATGTTTCTGTGAATGTAAAGAGGTGGATGTGGGTGGGTGGGTGGATATGGGAAGAAAGCTCTACAAAGCTATATAAACAGCATCAAAGTACACTCATCAAGTTTATTACATGTAACAAAAACACACAGTTTCTGTGTACTGAAGCTGTAACTTGTACAATATTAATGAATAGTGTAATTATCAATAAAAGTGTGTATGCATATAAAACCCCTCATAATGTTTTATAAATATTCATTTAGTTATTTGATAATATAGAATTGATGTGCTATATTTTTGATCTGAAGTACAGTTATTGCCTTGATTTGGAAGCAAGTGTGAATGATGCATTAGCACAATCCAACCAAAGTTAGATCATCATAACCATGGATGAAAACCATGGCGAAATTAGCTTGACTAGCTTTTTCTGAACCAAGTGTGCTACAAGTGTTTGAGACAGAGGATCAAAGAACACTGTGTTTCTTCTTCTTGGATTTCTTTTTTAAATGAAAGGCTGTCACAGAAGGCTGTGTTAATGTCCAATGCCAGTCTTTAACACACATACCCCGAGACAAAAAGTCTTGGAGGGGGTTCACTTCCCTGCTATTTCAGCGGTCCCAGGATCATTTATTTATTTAGCTATTTAAGCCACATTTTTGGTGACCCCCAAGCGGCTTACAATATCATTCTTATTAGAAGAAGGAAGAATCAAGGAGCAATGAGCAATGAGCTTCCACTTTCCTTCAGTATGTTTGTAATGCATACAAGTATCACTTTCATATGGCTGGCAGGCCAAGTTGAAACAAAGATGGTATGACAAACAAGAAACATAGTTCTAACCCTGGCTGCATATGCAGATGGCTCCAGAGCAGCAACTTGTCTACTTTGGGAGGAGGAAGCATGAGAGGCTAAGACACAGTTGGAGAGGAGTAACAGAGTGGAGCATTGGAAGAACAGAGAGGTACAGATAGAGGAAATGGAGCTGAGGCTGGCAGAGATGAGAGCCCATATGGGAATGAGGAAGAAGAGAAAGAAGAGCATAGAGAACAGAGAAAAAGGTAGGGCAAAGTACACAGAAGGCCAAGGGGAGACTTGCATTTAAACAAGAAGAGGGAAACAAACAGCCAAACTCTGTCAAACCCAGGATAGAGATTTTACCTGTTCTTGTTCCATGTATCCCAGCTTGGAGAATCAACTAATGACTCTGTCCAAGACAGTACCCAATTACATACTGTGATCTGTAGCATTTATTAGAGGTTTTTTCCAATGCCCTGCTATTTGATCTTTTTAACTGGAGCTACCACAGATTGAACTTCGTATTTTCTGTATTTCAAGCAGGCACTCTGTCACTCAGTCACAATCTCACCTCTGTGAATCCAGAATAAAATCATGTGTGCTTGCTATCTTCCTTCAACAATCTGAAAAAGAATTACCCAAATATCCAACCTAATCTAAATAGAAATATACAGGCTGAGGAAATATTTCCCACAATACCTTACCCCTGGGATGTAACACATTGATTAAACTTGGCTAGATTTTTTATAATTTTTATAAATCTATATATAATTTCCAGATCTTCCTTTAGGGGTCTGTCTGTCTGTCACCTCTCCTCTATTCTTATCTTGCAATTAATAAAATGCTGTGTTTCATTGCCCTGCAAAATTTAGTATTCCAAAGCATGGGAACAAGTTCTATCTGGGTACCAGTCAGGAGCAAAGGGAATATGATAATTAGTCTGGAGGTCATATTCCTTAATTCTACCCATTAATCAAATTTCCATTAAAAATCAGACTTCCAAAATCATGCCCCCATTGTGCTGTTTACAACTACTATATACTCTGGTCACTCTTCTCTGTATAACTCTTAAGGTTTTAATGAAAGAAAGCCAATTAGGAGTGAACTGGTTAGTAAGAACATAATCAGGGTCATTCTTTGGTAACAAATCAATCAACAAAATGCTAATCACCTATGCTCTTGTAAGTTTGGATTAATCTATTAGTAATTAAAGTTAAGCGCAAATCAAACATCTACCCTAATTGTAGCCCAAAGGCACAAATGCCTTTTTGTTGACCGACAAGACAGCACTCTTTGATTCAGTGTGACAGGACTGTTTATAAAGAATTTAATTTCCCTACAGATTTTTCCCCCTTTTGTGAATTAAAGGGCCATTTCACAATAGCATGGTGTTTGGCTTGTTTGCCTAATCTATAGCAATCTTTTCTGAGAAAGAACACCAGTGTGTGTAAACTGTTATTAAGTTGCAGCCAACTTATGATGACCCCAGCAAGGGGTACTGACGGCAAGTAAGAAGCTGAGGTAGTTTGCCATTGCCTTCCTCAGCAGAGTCTTCCTTGGTGGCCTCCCACCCTGCTTAACTTTTGAGATCTGATTATATGGGCTATGCCACACCTCCTTCACTACTAAAATAATTGCTATCTAAATATTGGATGTGGTTTTCTGTCTGCAGCTATTAGCTTGGATACTACCAAAACATATTCACTGATAACATGACTTCCATCAGCAGAGTGTGATTTTCTTGCCCCTCCCCTCTTGGCTGCACCCCAAATTATGCTCCTAGATGCAGTATTCTGGTTGTAAGCAAGGACAGTTTGCCATTGTCTGTTTTTATTCAACCACATCCTTCATTGAAGTGATGTTGGTAAATGCTTGTACATAATAAAAAAGGTAAAGGTATTCCCTGTGCAAGCACTGGGTCATGTCTGACCCTTGGGGTAAAGCCCTCTAGTGTTTTCATGGCAGACTCAATACTGGGTGGTTTCCCAGTGCCTTCCCCAGTTGTTACCATTTTACCCCCCAGCAAGCTGGGTACTCATTTTACCGACCTCGGAAGGATGGAAGGCTGAGTCAACCTTGAGCCGGCTGCTGGGATCGAACTCCCAGCCTCATGGGCAAAGCTTTCAGGCGGCTGCCTTATCACTCTGCGCCACAAGAGGCTCTTTTGTACATAATATCGACAACCTAATTCAATTTCCCCCATTTTT
Source organism: Paroedura picta (assembly GCF_049243985.1). Taxonomy (NCBI): domain Eukaryota; kingdom Metazoa; phylum Chordata; class Lepidosauria; order Squamata; family Gekkonidae; genus Paroedura; species Paroedura picta. The sequence continues at coordinate 61,914,619 of NC_135373.1, read as the reverse complement.
TATAGGCTCAAAAGACCACACAGTGTCCAGGTAATGCTGCTTGTTGGTCACCTATCTTTTAAAGGAGAAAAAATAACATGATATTTTGATCCAAATTTCTGTGAGGCTCCAATGCAGACATGAATCTCTGAAAAAGCAGAAGCTTCCTTCTATGGAGTAATACTTTATGACTATGTACATCATTGCCTTGAAACAAATATCCCCATTTGTATAAAGGAATCCAGTTTCAGATACAGTGAATCCTATGAAATCAAATCCTTTTGCTATCACTGCTAAGTGACCAATCCAGCTGTCTTACTAGAACTAAAAACTAAACATCAAAACTTGGAACATGGGAGAGACATTTGCGTTGTCTGAAGCAATTATTGAAGGAGTAACACTTCCATCAGATTTTGTCATTACTATGCTGGATCTAAGAGCAACTTAAGAGAAGAGTACTACCAAGTGAAGCCACATGTTTTTGAAGCTTGATGTCACCAATGAAACCAAAGTAAACCTTGAATGAGAGGCATATTACTTCCTGCAATAAGTCCTCTTGTGTCTAATATCTGAATGGTAGCATTCAGATGGATTGTGTCAATTAAGAAGAAGACTCCTCAATCAATGAAGATGTGTGAAGTGGTAAAGTGAGGAAAAAGGCACATTGAAATCAATTAAAAGTAGCTGAGGAGGACACACACATTTTACCCCCTACAATGATCAGAGCAAAATGTGTGTGAGATTATTATAATATTCATATACCTCAGCTTCCTACTTGCTTATTTCTTGAAAGAGTGATTCCATTTACCTGTCATGTGTATTTTTTTATATCTACTGCTCCGTCTAAAGATGCAATCACCTGCTAAAATGGAGTGACATGGAATGAGCCATTTCAGTTAATTGTGTAAATAATTCTCCTGTTAAAAAGAGGAATGAATATGTATTTATCTTGCAGAGCGGAACGACTCCAAAGGAGCCGTCTTGGTCTATCAGCCGGATAATGCAGTACACATTGCAAAAAGTCACCTAATTATGTATTTATATATGGCTCATGTCAGTTTACATCAAAAATATAACATTCTTTAATCACATTTGGTATATGCGTAATCTACATCTGGGTTTGTGTGTGTTATGCAGATATTAAGAACATGAAATTCTGTGTTGGTTGCTTTCTGAAGATGAATATCTCCATGCGTGGAAATGCTGAACAGAGAAATGTAATGACCTTGCATGTCTCAGAAGCTAGAACCCCCATATGGGTTCCGATGTGTTTGATTTTTTCCCCACAGAAAACACCCATACTGGATCCAACCTATAAAGTCACAAAAAATGAATGAAGTGAAACAACATGGAACAGTAGAAAAAATGTGGGAAACATTAAATTAACTCATACTGATAGCCCAGTGGGTTGGGCAGAATACACTGTATTTGAACTCTGAGAACTAAATAAATAGTTAAAGCACTCCTCTTCTTAGGCTGCAGTCCTATGAGTCTTGCTGCTTAAGGGGGAAATCATTAGAGACTGGGAGGAATTTGTTGCTGTGGAGTTTAACTGCTTTATTACTTTTTGCTTTTATGGCACCTGGACTGCAGCAACCAGAAATCTGTGTTCTTTCCTTCACCTAGGGATTCTTAGTGGATTGCAGTGGCCAAAGGCAATTGTTAGGCTTTGAAGTGCCATTGGCCTTTTGTTTTTGAAAAGCAGTACAATAATTGCACAGAATTCAGGTCTACCCTACTGAAGACAGGTCTGATCCAAACCTTCTAAAACATCAGCTTTCCCAACCAATATCACCTCTGCCTTATCAGGGTTTTATTTCTGCTTCTTCTGTCTTGGCCACTTTTTTACAGCCTCTAAGTAGTAGACTCAGGGTCATAACAGATGCATCTGGTGACTCGGATAACAAAATATAGAGTTGTTTGTCACCTGCATATTAATGATACCTAACCAATGGGCAATCTTATTGAGCAATCTCCAACATAGTAGAGCATGGATGAGATGATACAATCCTGTCACTCCACAGGACAAATCCCACCCTGTTAATTCTGCTTCTCCAATGATATCATTATCAGGCAAAAATATCATCTTTAGAAGCCTTTCTACGCCAGATCCCTATAGGTGAACAAATGAATCCTTGCAGGCTCAATAAACAGTTCAATTTTCACAACTCAATATTCAACAAATAGGTCCCGGTGAGTTGCCCTTGTTTCGATATACTTCATCAGTGTATAATACAATCTATATCAAAATGAAAAATGAGAATGAATATCTTTCACAAAAAGTCTAAATTAATGGAGAAGATGCAGATATCACTAATGATTCTAAATTCCTCCCCAAACAATGACTTGCAGGTCCCCAGAGGTGTCACAAATCTGGAATACTCTGCTACAGAATGAGAACAGAGCTGAAACATTTCTTGTATAAAGAAGTTCAGAGCTTTTTATTCTATCCAAAGAGTGTACATCAGGGCACCTCATGAAACAGGAACATTGCTAAGAACAAAATGCCAAGCCAAACCTGGGGTTAATATAGGTAATTTCCCCCTCCCATCAAGTGCACATTTAGCTCACCAAAATCTTTTCCCACAGGGAGTTGGCTTTAATCTACAAAGAGAAGTCAGAATGAAGTTATAGCACCTGACTGTCAACAGGTAGGTGAAACTATTTCACTAAAGTCATAATATGTGAGTCACAAATACAGTATTGAAGAACGGTGCTGGCTACTCAGTGAAGCCAGATTCCAGTTGTGCCAGCATGGATCACTGTGGCTAGGTGCTCTGGGTCCAGGTAGGGCACTAGTAGCTTGGCTGGGCAGAGGTGGTAAAATGCCACCTGTGCTACCTTTGTGACCTGGGCTTCCATTGTAAGAGAAGCATCCAGGATCACAACCAGATTCCTGGCAGAGTGCATTGCTGAGAGCAGCACACCATCCAGGGTGGGCAGACGTGCTTCCTCCCATGGTTCCTTTTTACCCAATCACAGGACCTCCATCTTTGCAGGGTTAAGCTTCAGACGACACCATTTTGTTACTGCTTTCAGACATCTGGCTAAGGGTTCTGGGGGAGAGTCAGGGCGGTCATCCATCAGGAGGAAGAGCTGGCTGTCATGCACATATTGATGGCAACCCAGCCCAAACCTCCACATCAGCTGAGCCAGAGGGCGCATAAAGATGTTGAATAAGATAGGAGAGAGGACAGCTCCTTGAGGGACTCCACATGTGAGCTGGTGCCGGTTAGATTCTCTCTCCTATCGGTATCCTTTGTCCGCGACCCTGGATCCATGCAACGGTCACCCCTAGACTAGACTTCTGCAACTCGCTGTATGCAGGCTTACCATTATCCTTGATTCAGAAACTGCAACTGGTTCAGAATTCCATGGCCGGGATACTGACAAATACACCATGGAGATCCCACATCTGGCCTGTACTTCAACAACTCAGCTGGCTCCCAGTTGACTTCCGGATCAAGCTGAAGGCTTTGGTAATCACCTTCAAGGCCATACACAGTCTGGGTCCAGTGTACCCGAGAAACTGTCTCTCTGCCTATACCCTCAAAAGATCCCTACCCTCTGCCACCACCAACTGGCTGGTGATCCCTGGCCCCAAAGAAGCATGTCAAACCTCAGCAAGGGCCAGAGCCTTCTTTGTCCTGGCACCCACCTGGTGGAATGAGCTCCCTGAAGAGATCAGGGCCCTGCCTGAACTCCCACAACTCGCAGGGAGCTGCTTCACCAGGCATTTGGTTGAGACTGACAGACCCAACAACATCCGTTGCCCCTCCCTGACACCCCTTCCATGACCTGAATGAAACTGACCTCCCTAAGGGTTCTTGTTAAAGTTGTTGTTCAAAATGAATCTGTTGTAATATTCTGTTAATTTTGGAACCCCTGTTGTGATTGCTGTTGATGTGTTTGTGTTGTGATTGTGATGTAGGCCTTTGATGTTTTATGTAAACTGACCTGAGCCATATGGAAGGATGGTACAGAAATTCAAGAAAATAAAACATACAAATAAATAAATAACTCCCACCCATTTGATTATAAATAATAAACTTCCACCCATTCGGAAAACCCTCCCAGGGCTATCATGAAACCCCAGAGTTTCACAAAACCCTGGTTTAGAAAGCCTGTGTTAACCCACTGGTTGCCTTAAAAAAGAAGTCTTCTAGGTATGATGCTAATATTTTTCACAATTGGATGAATATCTACTTTAATAAAAGTTAAAGACATGTGCTGAATGAATGTACCTACTCAAATTTTCAGGCTTTTTATAAAAGAATATATATGGGTTTGCATGGTTGCAAAATAAGTCAAAGTGAAAATCAGCTTTGACTGAATTTTGCTCTTTTATTGATATTTTTGTTTGCAACCTGAAGCATATAGTAAAGCCCATGGATCTGTGAACTGCAGGCATATTGAGACAAAAAGAAAAAATGTTGTTAGGAACTCCTGTGAAGTGAAACCATCAACATTTGTAGAACTGTGCTTCAAACATCCTTTTAGAAATTGTTATCTTTGTAGGGACCCTGCAAAGTGAATGATGATATTGCCATGTTTTTTGCAGGCAGCATATTAGTCACAATGAAGGGAAACTGTCACAAGTTATACATCATCAGATCAGTTGGACTACATCCTTAGTTGAAGAGGATAGCAAGTCAGGTACCCAGTGACTATGTTTCTGGCATGTTTTGTTCCCTTTTGGATCAGAATTCCTTTGTGTTTGAAAGGACAGCTTTGACAAACATCTCTTCCCAACAATAAACATGGTTCAATACATTTTCAAATACTGAGAGACAAGCTGGGTAATGCCCAAGACTTCAGAAGTCACACACGCGCACACAATTCTCTGTCAAGCAGGGTTCATAATCCACCAACGTGTAAGGATATTTTAAGATCCTTAAAACAACTTATTTATTTAAATTTATTGACTGCTCTCTCCACTGGAATGGACTCAAGGTAGTGGAGAACATGTTCAACAATGTACCTAAAAACATAGATAGTTCTAAATCAATTCTGACATTCTAAAATATCCACCCATGGGTGTATTAGTGGAACCCAGTATGGCCTATTATGCACGGCTGCCGAAACGGCGATTTCGGGTCACATGGAAAATACGGAGGGGGAAGAAGTGAAGCAAACCGCTTATGCATGGGACGGGACACAACGGCGGCAAAACCCAGAGTAACCGATTATGCATGTGGTGACTCTGGCGCTGCTTCTGGTTGCATCCCGGTCACCCGGAAGCTGCACTTTCTTCTGCGTTTCGCTAACGTGGCTTTTTCCCTCCTCCTGCAGTGTAATCAATCATTTTTCTAATCCCCGGACCTTCTCCTCTAGCAGAGCCACTAATTTGCACTTGCTGCATTTGTAAAAATCGTCCCCCTGAGGTAAAAGGACAAACATTCCACAGATGGTACAAGTCACTACGCAACCTTCTTCAATCTTCATGCCACTTTGATCCATCTGAACTGCTGCACAAACAGTCCTACACTTCACTGAAAACCTTCGGATTGATCCTCAGGCAAAAAGCTAAAATTCTTCCTCCATTTAATCATACATTTTCTTTCACTTGTTCTTCTTCTGTTTGAGGAATTACTTACATATCCACCATAATAAATGATCTTTTTGTTTGTAATTCAAACTTAGTCTTCTCACTCAGAATTCCACCTTCCTTATTAATATATTTTTTAAAAATTCTTGAAATGGATTGATAATATAATAGCCATTGGATGTTAATTGCTTCATCTTTTATCTCTTGCCAAGATTTAAGTTTCCCCTGAGCATTTAACATATTGTCACAGGCTCAAAAGTCAATTTTATTTCTTGTATTTTTTATCATGTTATGCTTCTACTGGCAGTTTAAATGGAGAAATTATGGGGCTCAATACATTCCAGCATGAAAACCATGCTCTCAATAATCTATCTCTGCGTGTATGACTTTTTTCTTGTATGACAATCATTTTGTGTTATTACTTTTTAACAAGTAATTCTGTAGGCCATCATCTTCTGATTCAAGTTTTATTATTCTTTTTCTAGCATTTTCAATCCTGTTCATAATCCAGACCAGACCGACCACTTGATAGTATAATTTTATATCTGGAACTAATAAACTCATGTTTAAAACATTGTGTGTACTGTATAGTAAAATCTGAATAATATCTTCTCTATTCCTTCTATATTTCTATTATATTCTTATTTCTTTCTTTTAACCTACAATAAAAAGAGTATGACTTGGTGAAAGACATAGTTTATGTTAACTGATAGACCATCATATTAAATACTGGAAATGTTCCTAAATATTAATTTTAATGTTTAGTATGTTTTCATGTGTCATCCTTTCTTATGCTTAGGGACCTCAAAAGCTGCAAGTAGCCCCAGCCTTTTTGGACCACTGAGGCCAATTCCACATGGATGGTAAAGGCTGGGGTTGCATCTATATAGACCTGGGGCTAATCCCCAAGTCCACATGATGCTGCTGCCCTCCTGGGTCTGATACAGATTGGGTCCATGAAGCCCTACATTAAGGGATCACAGATTCTTCTGACTTTCTTTTCAGCACTGTGGGAGCCAAAAGGTCCTTTCCTGTGGCAAGCCTGTCTGGACAAGATGAGCCAGGACTTCCAGGCCCCTTTCCTCCCTGCCCGATGGAGGTCTTCAGGGGACAAATATTTCCCTGGATAGATTTGCAGCGCTTCATGGTGCCGCAGGGCAGATCAGGGCATCTTTTGTTTATTTTACAGGAAGGTTCCAGGCAATCCCAACTTCCAGGAAAATAAAACACCCCTGCCCTGCCCTGCCCTGCCCTGCCCTGCCCTGCCCTGCCCTGCCCTGCCCTGCCCTGCCCTGCCCTCAGCTGGTTCCAAGGTCCCTGGAGGAGATATCAGTTCCCAGGTGCAGCACAGTGGGAGGAGGGGAGCATAGGCTTCAGGCTTCTACATTTACACCAGTCCCAAACAATAACCAGAATCCAAGGCAAGGAGACTAGGCTAAAGATCAAAAGACATGCATAGATAACTGGCAAAGGCTCACTAATGACAGGAACCAGGTTACAAGGCAAAAGCATAAATCATGGTTTTGACACTGGGTGGCTAGGAGCTTCCTACCTGCTCAGCTGTTTGGTTTAAACAGTTGGGAACCACAAAGCAGCAGGGAACAGAAAGCAGGGGATTAAACTTTAAATGTCTCACAATCCAATACAAAAAAACAAAATCAGAGTCCAGTTAAGACCAACAAAGATTTATTCAAGGCGTGAGCTTTCAAGTGCAAGCACTCTCAAAGGTGCCGCTGGACTCTGATTTTGGTGTGTTTTTTTTGTGCTGCTTCAAACCAACACGGCTACCCACTTGAATCAATACAAACCAGTTCAGTTTGTGAACCAACCTCCTCATAAAAAAGCTTGATACTAGACAGGTGGAACCTGGGACTTTGTGTGTGCAAAGCAGATGCTCAGCCACTAAACCACGGCCCCTCCCCAGTCCAACAGCATTTTTCTTTGTAAATTTGGCAGCACTGCAAGTGTTCAGAGCACATGCTGTGTTTTCAATGAAAGGAAAATATCTTCTATGAATTTCTATGTGAGTGGTATATTTTCTGAATCTGATTTTCAGTGTGAATATGGAAGGAAAATATATTTTGGGAATGGGCCACATGCTGTAAGCGAAGAGTGGCACTTAGGCTGAAATCCTGTTTTGAGAAATGCAGATGCAAAACCCAAATGTATACTCTGATGTTAGTTTCTCTTTCTGCTGAATGTCACCCCAATCCTCAGTCCCAGTTTTCTCTCTGGACTCTGTTGACAAGACAACTGACAAGTGCTGTGATATGACATCTTTTGCATATTGTCCCGTCAACGTAATTGCTAGAATTGCATCAAAACTGCATTATTGGAAATTACTCTCAGACCCATTTAGAAAGGGGGGGGGGGTACATTTGAAAGGGAGTGCACAGGTGCAGTTTAGAAGAACTTGCTTCATTTTGAAACTCGCACATACATAGCTGGAAATAAAGGGAAATTACAGCTATTAGCTCTAACAGGAAATGTATGCGCCAGATTTAGCTCCACATGAAAATTAAAATCCAAACTGCTAACAATTCAGTCTGGGCTTTAATGTTAATTTCTCACATGCTTTCCTTACATTTACCCCCCTCACACTGGTTTTGTGCATTAGCTGAGCTTAGCTATTCAGGAAAGGAAAGGGGGGGATTCCTCACTGGAGGGGGGGTGTTATAAATACCATCTCTTTTTTGTGTGCATTGTGGGAATTGAGGTAAGCTGCTTTAGTTGTAAGAAAGTTCTGAGCATAACATTTAAGGCTGCTGCAGCATTTTCATGGATCATTAACAATTTGCTAATATTGTTTTAGCTTGCAAATTAGTGCAGCTTAGTGACTAAGGAAAGGTTCCGTAGCTGTCATCAATCAGACTAAAATTCTTCATGCATGAGATGAAAAACGATTTTTTAGCCTTTGAGGCTCAGGCTGAAATTACAGTAACAAAAAAAAAAAAAAGTACTGTGGGGGGGGGGGGGCGTTCCAATGCAAAATTATCATAGCGCTTCCATTATGTTTATGTCTTGTTGCACAAGAATAGAATGAGAAACATCCTGGTGTATCCCTGAATTGGTTTTCTTCTGTGTTAATAACTGGCAAAGGAAATAAAAAGCTGCATCTCATGGAACGAGTGAGCCAAGTGAGGGGGGGGGGGGAATCTGAGTGAATATTTGATTTAGAAGCAAATATTTTTGCTCTGTTGTGTTCTTAGTTCTTCTGTATATCTGCTTCCTAGCTACATCTAAGGGACTAGAGTGTAGTCATTTTGATGTGACCAAAAAGTTTGGGATTCATGAAAATCAAAGGGCAGACAGGGAAAGTTTCTTTTAAATTATATTGAACTGAAAAAAAATGATTACAAAACAGTAACCAAAACCAGGAGGTGCTGTGCTGGGTCTTACCAGTAGTCCAACTCATCTAGGATCTGATTAACTAGCTTCCCTGGGTAGAATCTGCACTTATTTTGTTTATTCCATTGTCAATCCTGTTGAACTTAGATCGCTTTGAACTCGGGTGTTCTTCTCCCCTTCCACTCCCCATTGAAACAGAAAAGTATTCTGCACGTGGTTATGGTTGGTCAGAAGGGGAGGAGGGAGCCAAGCCTCTTTCTTTTCTTGAAGTGTGTGTGTGGGGGGTGGGGGGTGGGGAAAGAGGAGCCAAGCAGGGAGCTGCTTTCTTTTCTTGGAGGGGGGGGATCGAAGAAGGCAGAGGAGTGAGAAAAAATCCAAGACCAGCAGAAGTTGAGAGAAATTAGGGGCTTCTCCTTTAAGGCAAGCTTGTCACATGGCCACCTTTGGCCAATCAGGGGTTCTCTGCCACGGAGGAGAGCCCAGATTCAAAACAGCCTTTAAATACTGAGGGTTAAAAGCACTCTAAGATATCGCACAATAAAGGTAGGGTCACTCCAGATCAATCCTTCTTGCTGCAGAAGGAAAATTTAAATCGCCCCAAATCAAAACGGAAATCACATTCTGTGTAGACAGCAGGGACTGAATCGACTTGGGATGGGAATAAAAGCTCCATGCAGTTTACACCCTGGAGTTTCAGCAAGCAAAGTTTGGAAGCTAGAGTGTGCCTCTGAACACTGGTATTTCAGATTGTGGCTTTTTAGACATCATGCCTAGTAGTCATAGATAACCATGAAACTGTTCAATTTTGTGGGAGAAAAAAAGAACATTCTGTTCCAAACCACCTTGGCCATGCTCCTCTTCTCAGAAAAGGGAAGGAAGCCAAGCCAAGTCATTCCCTCAGATGTCATGAGCAAGCTAGGCTGGCTGGGCCCATCCCTTACTGAACACACAATGGCTTCCTCTGCCACTAACCTACTATAACATTTCCTGGTGGCTTTAGTGGCCAATCCACTCCTGATCATTACCTTCACTATCAGGGTGTGAAATTCAGCTTATCTGACAGTGCCTATCACATGCAGAGCAGCGACCAGCATTTTAACCTGCTGATGTGTGTCCTCATGATTATGAAAGGAGCATGACTTGTGAAATCTTGAAGTAAGAATATTTCAGTATGCCTGTGCAATTAATCTCACCACTGAGGATACCTTGGATATACATGGGTCTGCCAAATATTTGGTTTTTGCCAAAAATTCTGCTGGACTGTCCTGAAATTCCATTTCACACTTTTGGGGGTTGAAATGTCATTCTACAAACTCTCAGTGTTTGTTTGTTTTTTAAAAGCATTTTTGGGGTAATACAAAAATTTATCACACTCATCATATGGTCAGTCAAATAAATGTGAGTGGGAAAATAGAAATGAAAATAATTAAGCCTTTATTATTAATAATAATGAAGCCCTATTGACTGCAGCAACTGAGAAACAGATTTTGGCCAGACATGTTAAAGAATTGCACCTTTTCTTCTCCCTCAAGGCTCTGGGACACAGATGGCCTTGCTGTCTATCCTGTAGTGCCTTAAAATCATGGAGCTGCTTTGGACCAGCAAATTGTAACTAGGATTATTCCAGGCCAGTCCTAAACAGAATGATACACTTTAAATGCACTGATTTTGATCACTTAGAACTCGAATTATGATTGTACTGTTAAATTAAGCACACACTGTATGTTTGTAAGGTCTCTCTATATTTTTGAGTCATTTAGAACACTTGTTTCTATATGCATAGATTGTTATACCCCACAATGGGAACCCAAAGAGCCTTACAGCATTGTTCTTCCTCCTCTGTGTTATCCTCACAGCAATAGTGGAATTAAAGATCATCTTGAATTTCTACATCTTAGTTTTGATACAGCCCATGTATATTGTCATTATGTTAGAAGTCAGGACCGGAGCACTTTACCTTCCCTCCTAATAAAAAAATATCTACAAACATACAAAATTATCATGTCAGGAAGGAGGCATGCTTATATAGCCTTCTCCCAGGTATGCTAGTTTTGAATGGTCTGGGAATTTTGTCAGTTCAAACATTTGCTCTCCCTTCTCCATCTAGTAATGCAATCCAGAAGCAGGTATACCATGTATGGTTTCTGTTTATGAGCTTTATCACCATCAGGAGCTGTCTTTACTTTTCACTATTCCTTAGTAAAGCAACTCAACAATGTCTAAAGCTGTCACATCATGTACATGTCAAATGCTACCTTTCCTGGAATATACAGTGTTAATAGAAGTACAGTTACCCTTGGTTGTCTGTGTAATTCTAATCATGACATTTATAATTGAATTATCCAGGAAAAATGTTATTACCATTAGATTTATCTAATACCACCACTGTATCTGAACAACATAATGCAATCCATCCATCAAAAAAGTAATCATTTACTTCTGTTTCTTTCCATTTTTAAGGACATTTTTCATCAGCTTGGCAAAATGAATTATGAGCCCTATTTCAAACTTCACTTTCCTTTACAAGTTCATTTGCTAACATCAGAGTCTTAAAATGGGGTAGGAAAAGAAACAAACTACTTTATCAACCTTTTATCCAAGAACTATACCTTTTGTTTGCAGTATTTAAGATAGCAGCTGTTTTAGGCTGAGTAATGAGAAGTGCTACATGTCCTTATAGTTATAATTTATTTGGGGAACTCACAGATCTTTTATTAGATGTGAGTCTCAACATTTCATGGCAGAACTTTATAGTTCTAGTACAATTGAAATTTTTTGTGTTATATTTTAAATGCATTATGTCTCTGAAATGTAATATTAAGCATAGATTCATACAAATTTGTGTCAAAAGCAGATGTGGATTTTAAAAATGGCAGTCTACTGTGGAATTCTTGGCTATTTAAGTGTATCCATGTTTTTTGTTTTTTGTTTTCTTAAGTTGTTGTGAGTCTTCTTCTTCTTTTGTTTCTGCCATTCATGATTCATTAGGCCTTTATGCCATTTTGTACTATGCCATTGATACAAAATTGATACAAAAGATAACATTGAAAATAAATTCATTTTAACAAGAAACACTGGGAAGAGAAAAAATTGCAAAGCTTTTTTTTTTTTTTTTAAAGACATGGTTCTATTCAAACAAGGGAAAGATTAAATCAAAAATAGATTTTAAAATCTAAAGCAGCAATGAGAAATTAGGTATCTTCCTTAGTTAGCAAATGGAACTATAGAGTTGATGGTTGTGGTCTTTCCCTGCTTTCATCTTACCCCAACAGCCCCTTCTAAGTCCAGGACATTCCCCAGGACACTAGGACTCAAATGGAGTGATAGCCATTAGGGGAGTGCATTTGGATACACTCAAGATTAAAATATACCTGAAGTATTTTCCAGCTATACTCAACATCCTGAATGTATTGAGGATATTTTGGGAAAACAAAAAAAAATAGTCCAAAATCCCCAGAAATATTTGAGAATTACAAGGAAGCTCAGGAGCCAGCATTTGCATGTTCTTGGTGATTGTTTTCACTTTCCTTTTCTCTCCCCCAACCCCACACCTGCCTTCTTTCTGTGTCTCCATGGTTGTTCCTGTGTCCTTCTAGGGGTTTCATTGCTGCTTTTGTCAATTTCAAATAAATCTTCTCAGTTTCTGTAGGGTTTATTTTGTCTTCTTTGCATGCTTTTCTTAGTGTTCCGGTCCTGTTTACTTACACAGAGCTTACATGTAAACACATGCTCACCTTCCATTTGTACTGCAGAAATTCTTTGGTTTGCCGTTAGTCCTCTTTTGCTTGCTCTTCCACAGTTGAAAAAAATGCTGCCCTACACTTCTGTTTCCATTGAAGAGATACTCTGGTTTGATTTTGGTTCTGTTTGGCTTGGCATACTGGATTCTGGTTCTGCTGAGATTACCGAGGGACATTCCAAACAACTTAAATGTAGCTGAAGTCTTACCTTTTGTAAACGCTATTAATTTAACGTTCCGCATGACATCATAAACAAACTGAAAAACTCCTGCCAAACTCCAGCAACAATCGGAATTTTATAGCCAGAAAAGTAGATTCCCCCCCAAAAAACTGCTACACTTCTGAGCACAAGCCGCAGCTCATCAGCAAAAGACATTAGCGTTCTCAAAATAGCGTTAGAATGTCCCTCCCTAGCTCTAGCCCCCAAGCTTCCAGAGACCCGATCACCATTTTTTCCCTTTAAACATGCTCCAGAATGCAACAGATTTGCCTCACCATGTTCCTGCCCCCTTAAGTGCTGGACCCACTAGGTCTGCTTCTCTTAAGTGGCTATGCAGTTTTATACTACAGTGTGGACCTTTTCTGCAGAATGAGTGTATTAGAATAACTTTGTCTCAAGTATTTTAAAACTGAATCTAACATGTATTTCACTTTTGAACTTCAATAGCATGCCTCGCTGGAAGATGCTAAAAATACGGTGGCATATAATGATGCATTGTATATTATTAACTTCTTCATAACTGTGACAGCCCACTGGGTACCTAGCCCAAATAAGTGATATTTAATAAGGGCAGGCAGTATATTAGAGAGAAAATTGGAAGTATTTAAATCCTGCAGAAGTGTGGCATCTTTAAATCAGTCAAAATTTGATGGAGGAGGAGGAAGAAGAGGAGAAAATAAATCAAACCTCGAAATTCTTAGAGTCACTTTGAAGTTGAAAGTTGCAAACATCCTCACCTATTTATTTAAGTACTTTTGTTCTGCTTTTCTTCCTAGTGGGGACCCAGAGTGAATTACAGAATACAAAAAAATACAATTTAAATGAACATATAGGAAAAAGGAGTATGACAAACCACATTCAGGGACGGTCTTGGATCCCTTGAGTCAGCTCACTCAAGATTGCAGCTCATTGCAAGCCATGGCCTGAGAGCCTAGGGACACATCCAGTCTGTAACAGAAAGGGAAACAAATCTTATTCAGCAGGCAGACATGTCCTGATGAATTCACCTCCCCTACTGGGTCCTGTTTCTGTTAAAATGTGTAATAAGTATATGGAGGTCTTGGGAAAGACACACAAGCAATGAAATCATCATCATGTCTTCTGCTTATATTAGTAACCAGGGAAAAATAAACCAAATAAACTAATAAAAGCTGTACAAATACTCTTGGGGCAAACTCTAAAACAAACAAACTACGAATAAATAAGCCGAATACAGGTAAAAAAATCCGGCAAACTAAAAAGAAGGGATAAAACTTCAGAGACAAGCCTAATCAAGCAGAAATGCTTTAGTCTGACTTCTAAGTATTAGCAAGATATAAAGTTGCCAGCTCCAGGTTGGAAAAGTCTTAGGGCAGCAGGGTTTGGAGAGGGGAGAGGCTTCAGTCAAATATAATCCCATGGAGTCTACTCTCCAGCAGTCATTTTCTTCAGAGGATAGATCTCCATCATCTGAAATTCAGTTATAATTCTGGGACATCTCCAGGTCCCACCTGGAAGTTGGCAGCCCTAGCAGAATATATGCAAGGCAGGCCTCAAATGGGAAGAAATGTGTTTTAATAAGAAGGTGAAGATGATGTTAATACAGGCTGGGGATTCCTCCAGAATGAAACAGGGCAACACTGTGGAGCTCAGGGGCTAAATGCATAGCTGTTCACTCTGGGTTGATATGAACAGGAAAATGCTCATCTAGCCCTAAAGCAGAGAGGTAGTAAGTAAGAAAGTGATCAAAATTCAGAACCATTTAACTAGTAGGAACTTTAAATTGAATGTCACAAAGGAAAAGAGCCAGGGAAGACAAATTACCCCTCCCTTCAATGTGAGCATTTGGTTTGCAGGGGACGGGTGGGAATAAAGTTGAGCAGAGGAATACAAAACTGAAACCAGAGGCTGTAAATGGGAATTTAATATAATATGATGGCTTCATGTCACTCCCAAGGAAACAAACTTTCATGCACGAAGTGGAGAAACTGCATACAACAACTGAGGATAGCTTTGGTTTCACACCCAAGAGATCTTCTCCCTGATGGTGTCTCCTTGTTTTCTGCCATTGTTCACAATGAAGGATAGTGAATGTGCAGAAGGAAGATCAATTGCATTTTTATTCTCCCATTTCTCCAAGGAACCCTGGAAACGTATATGATTCTCCACCAGCAGCCTTTTATCCCTGTAACATCTCTGTGGGAGTGACTGATCCAAAGTCACCCAGTGACTTTTCATGGCTGAACAGGGATTTGACTGTAGCCTCCACAATCCCTAACTATACCGTACTGGCTCACCAAAGTGAAAGGGACACGTGTCCCCTCCGTATGGAATTGGTTATCAAGAAGGGGAAAGTAAGTGTCTGAAACAATAAATTAAAGGGAAACCTGGTTCTCGCCATCCAGACGGTATCCATCCAGCCAATTTAAATTTTTCCAAGGAGAAAGCTTGCCCATGGTTTAGTGTCATTTTTTTTTTTGAGCTAGACAAAAAGGTCAATAGTCTGCCAGTGCAACTCGGCCTTGAGGCAAGTGCTGAAGCTACTTTGGGGGCAGCAACCTCCTCCCAGCTGAGTTCTGGCAATTGTGGTACACTTAATTGTACAGAACAGGAATCTAAATGTAGGCAAACCCAAAACCAGGAAGGGAGGTGTTAAAATATTGACTGGCATCTGCAAGTTCCTGGCAAGGCCTTTTAGGGCTTGCCAGTCAAATAACAGCATCCCCCTGGTTTCAGGCCCTTCCTTCTTGATTATGTAAACTTAGGCAAATTGTGAGTGGGTAGACAGGAAGGGCTGTGTCAGTGCTTGACTCTTGTGGCCTTTCTTGCATACCCAAGGAAATGCCAACTGCTATTTTGGGGTCAGGAGGTGAATGTCCTCCAGGCCAAACTGGTCAGTGATTTTTGTTTTTTTGGGGGAAGGCATAATGTGGGCACAGAATTTGGTGGGCAGGTAGTTGTGAGTTTCCCACATTGTGCAGGGGGTGAGAGCCAGTTTGGTGTAGTGGTTAGGAGTGCTGACTTCTAATCTGGCATGCCAGGTTCGATACTTCACTCCCCCACATGCAGCCACCTGGGTGACTTTGGGCTCACCACAGCACTGATAAAAAACTGTTCTGACCGAGCAGTGATATGAGGGCTCTCTCAGCCTCACCCACCTCACAGGCTGTCTGTTGTGGGGAGAGCAAAGGGAAGGTGACTGTAAGCCGCTTTGAGCCTCCTTCGGGTAGAGAAAAGCGGCATAAAAGAACCAACTCTTCTTCTTCTCCTATTCTTCTTCTTCTAGATGACCCTAGACTCCCTTCCAACTCTATGATTCTTTTATTCCCAGGGCTTGCCTGACACTATCCAACAACGAAGTCTTTACCTAGATCTTCGGTTCACAGCAGAAATCCCTGCTTCAGTCCTTGGTTCCCCTTTTGCAGCTTTACACCAGCCATTTTCTCCTTGTCAGCCTGTTCCTGCCTGACTTAGGGCCAACAACATTCCTTCCCCTCCCCCCCCCCCCTGGAAAAACAAAGGGCAGTCATTGCAGAGCCAGGGCTGCTAGAAGATGTAGTCCCTCTGAAATTCCTCGATAATATGATGTGGGTTGCATTCTCAGTTTGGGTTTTTGAGGCTGTAAATAATTGCCTCTCAGGAGCCTAGAGTGTCATCTTCGGTCCTCCCTGGTTCTGTTTAGTCTCACAACAATCCTGCAACCCAAGTGAAACTGAGAGAGATGACTAGCCCTAGCTCACTAAGCTGGGATTTGTTTAGGGTTGCCTTGGAGTTGCTGGTGGGGTACTTACCAGGGGTGGGGAGGTATGCCAGAAATTACTGTGACATAACTATATCAGGGATCAATGCTCTGGCTTTTTGGGAAAAACTCTATAGTATAATTAGCTTCAAACATCACCCCCCCCCCCCAGTGTCCCCAGTGTGTCTACACCACTTCTGGGTCATGTAGGCATATTGCATTTATATCTGGCATTCTTCCCTTTTGCTAATTGGGGTTAATGGAAGTTAATTGGGGCAAGAGATGCGGCCTGGAAGTGAGGGATCTCGCCCAGACCCCAGGGTCTGGCAACACTAGATTTATTTGATCCCACTGCACCACAATGGGTTTCATCTAACATGCTGATCTGTGGACAGTGGACTATCCTCTGTCAAAGAGAGACCCAGGACTATGGATGAACTAGTGGTTTTCTCCATACATTCCTCATTTTGTCATTGGTACCAGAAATGTCAAAAAGGCACAGAAGAACAAATTTAAAAGGTAGTTTTGCTGACACTGTACTATGACTGTCATGTAGGTCTATGATAATGTGTGCGTTCAGTTCTGTGAAAGTCAGTGGCATGTCTGAGGGCGATGCATTAATTTTATTAAAAGTAACTGCTAAACAGTTGGTCACCCTGGCTTTTCTCCTTAAAGATGCTTCAGAGGTCAGGCCTGCATAGATTTGCTATTAGGTGTCATTTTTTCATACAAAATGGACAGTACAGAAGGACTAGCTCAGCGTATCTGTGGACGTTCATACATAAATATGCTTTATTATGGTTGGCAGCAACTGAAAGCCAAAACAGAAACCATCTCTGTAGCACCTTCAAATTATCATTGCCAAAGATCTCCCTTCTGTAGAGAGAAGACAGAAGCTTACTTTGAAAATAATGACCATGATCCATCAAGCAAATGATTCCTGTGCTATTGTTTTATTGTGGGCTTTTCATGCAAGAGAAGCAACCCACTTTTTTTTTTACAGAGAAGAAGAGAACTGGTTTTCTGTACCTTACTTTTTACTACCTGAAGGAATGTCAAAGCAGCTTACAATCACCCTTCCTTCCTCTTGCCACAACGGATACCCTGTGAGGTAGGCTGAGGTGAGAGTGCTCTGACAGCAGACTGGCCCAAGGTCACCCAGCAGGCTGCATGTGGAGGAGAGGAGAATCAAAGATGGTTATCCAGATTAGAGCCACCAATCAAACAGGTTCTTTTCTTTTTTCTTTTTTTTTTCTTTTTTCTTTTTTGCAGCTCGCATTATTCCACATAAGACACCTGTCTTTCAGTTTAAAATGTGGACACCTCAATTATTAAAGGAATTGGGTTAATAATTCATGTAGAGATCACCTTGGAAGGGACCATAAAAAGAGAATGAGAACCATCAAACATTCCCTTAATGAAAAAGTGTAAAGTTTTAGTCATTTAAAGAAAAGTATTTGCCTGGTCTATCTACACAGAGAGCTAAATTCTTGGGAAAGAAACAAATAACTCCCCCATTGTTCAAGAGCTCCGATTCAAAATTCAAATAACATTTTGTGAATGTTTTCTCTAAGGATGTAAATACTTTCTCTAAAATATATCCTCCATTGCGGTGATTTTTTAAAGGGGTGCCAAAATTTCTAGAGGGTTGTGCCTTGGACCCATGTTCAGCTCTGCCCCCCCCCCCATCATTTCTTCTCCCGTGTAGTATGGAGGTGTTCCAGTCTCCAGAGCTAACATCTTCATGGCTCTGGCATCAGGTTGTTTCAAAGTGACCACTTTCCTCTTGATGTTGAAATTTGTCCTGATACATGTCAACAACACAGTAGGCAAGGAATAAGGGGGATTTGAAACAAAGAAATGATGCTAAAGAGACCATAACTGCCAGTGATCTGAAGAATATTCTACAGGGGGCATTGAGGGTAATGTGTATTTAGCATTTTTAGATCAGGAACTTCCAGATATTTTTCATAGTTTCCTCCTCTGTCCTGATTGGCTCATTGGAGATTTCCTGCTCCTTTGGGCCCAGGTCCTTCCTATTTGCCTCCTCAACAGAACAGAACAGAATGAATGCAGAAAGTTTGACAGGATTCTCTCATCTCTCTTTCCATACAAAGTTGTATCTCTTCAACATATTTTATTCTTTCAAGCATCCCAGTGCTTTGCATCTTTGCATGTTTAAACTCTGCCAATGCCTAGAACTCTCCTTCTTTGCACTCACCTGTAGCACTAATTTGTGCATAATTAGATGTGCTTGGGTGGGGATGTTATGAACACTTTAATTATTTAATCTATCAGTTCAAAAGAAGCAGGCACACATTTGATTTACTGTCATGCGGTTGGCTGATAAAGATTGGCCAGCTGATAAATGTGGTAAATGAAATTTTGTTGATCGAACCTATCCTTTACTTTGTTTTTGCACAATAATTAAAGTAATTGAATTCAACAGGCTTCTAATGAGGGACTTTTACCTACAGTATTCTCCACCCAACTGGAAAACACAAACCAGACCAAACATGCAAGTCTTCAAGACAAGGGGCTTTGGCTAAACAGAAAAGGGGACATTTGTACTGTTCTGTAACCACCGATGCAAATAATGTAGAACATTTACACTCTGCCTATTTAGAACAATAATTGCTTTGGACCCAGCATTGGTAACACATTAAAAAATGAGCATGTAATCAATATCAAACTTGTAAAGCACATTATATAAAAAAGGAGGTGGAAACAAATTATACGCTTGACAGAGGTAAGTGTTGATTTTAAAAGAAAGCTAACTCTCCCGATGGTGCATAAAGAATGCTTTTCCGAACTAGTGAATAGAACTAAACCTTTATTAAAGACCAGTCATTTGCCATCTCCTAATCACATCTCCCTCCCCAAGTATTCCTCAACATTATTGAAAAATAGCTTCAGGAGACAGTCATTTGTTGCAGCAAATGCCCCAACTCCTCATCCTGTGCCTATTTTCTGTTCACATTCCCTCTAATGATATGTATTCAAAATAGAATCCCCGTCCTTCTAAATTTACTTAATAGCTGATTTTAACATCCTTCAAAAGAAATATTCACCATTATCAAATTGATCATGAGCCACATATAACGGTATGTTTTTTTAAAGGAAGAAGTGACACATAGGTAGTTTTGGTATTTTCCACATGGGAACAGCCTTCTGCAATTCCCACCTTACTACACCAGCTATCATTACAATGTAGAAGCTGCAGCAGCAGCAACAGGACTTCCACATCAGGCGTCCTTATAGTTCCACTGCCCCATAATCTAGTGGTAGCTGTCCCTCTCATGCCACAAGGGCTTTTTCAGTTTTTAAATATAATTTCCTTCCTTCCTTCCTTCCTTCCTTCCTTCCTTCCTTCCTTCCTTCCTTCCTTCCTTCCTTCCTTCCTTCCTTCCTTCCTTCCTTTCAAATGTATGTCTCTAGATCCTTTTGATGTGGAAATATTATTGATGAAGAAGAAGAAGAAGAGTTGGTTCTTTTATGCTGCTTTTTCCTACCCGAAGGAGGCTCAAAGCGGCTTACAGTCGCCTTCCCATTCCTCTCCCCACAACAGACACCCTGTGGGGTGGATGAGGCTGAGAGAGCCCTGATATCACTGCCCGGTCAGAACAGTTTTATCAGTGCCGTGGCGAGCCCAAGGTCACCCAGCTGGTTGCATGTGGGGGAGCGCAGAATCGAACCCGGCATGCCAGATTAGAAGTCCGCACTCCTAACCACTACACCAAACTGGCTCTCTATGTGGAAAAGTTATTTTTAATGAAGTTTGGAATTTGAAAGAGTGATACACAGATTGTTATAAAACAATTTGTTCCTTTTTTAAAAAGCACCCCCCCCCCATTGGTTGGAGTAAGAAACAGCCAGCAAGGGAAGAAGGACAGGGAAAATGGCTGCCATTGTGATGGAACCAGGAAAATATAGACCATAGCACTGACATGGCAGCCATTGAGGCTTTGCTGTAATTTCCCCTAAAACATCTAAGCAAAGCAGATTTGGGGGAGAAATCAGAGAAAGGTCATGGAAATTCCAGGAGGCACATGAATGCACCATAGAATATACCCCATCATGGTATGTGTTTGAACAGCTTGCTGATCTAGTGGCACCCTGCTCTGCTCCCACAAGCAAGATATGAGCTGAACTGTTGGGTTTTCCAATAAAATCAGAGTCCAGTAGCACCTTTAAGACCAACAAAGATTTATTCAAGGTGTGATCTTTCGAGTGCAAGCACTCTTCCTCAAACTATGATCTTCTTACATGGCAGGGAATATATAGCAAAAATCAGTTCTGTTACATCTGTGTCACAACCAGATACAGCCAATGATAATCCTTTGTCAATCCCCTAGAATTCAGTGTACTTTACAAAGAGAAACCAAAACCTTAAGCAATATCATTTCAGGATTCTAGTCTTGCGGCTGTGGTTTGATCCAAATTCATCAACTTAGAGTGCTTATCCAGTCTTCACAATTAAATTGATCTTTTTCTAGTTGGATGGTCTTTGTACAAACTGTTGCTGACTCAAAGAAGGTGGCAATTATTGATATAATAGATTCAGACAATGGAAGAATTTTTAAAAAATCCACAGTGTTTGTGATTCTTCTTACTTTTAAAAACCTGACTGCTTTGCACACATATTACATAAACAATTTCAAAGAGCAGCAGTGAGAGGTCAGAGATGTATAAACTGCTGATGATTGATTTTTACTGCTTTATTTAAATGCATTGAAAAGCAAACTGTTGGGCACACTTCATCTGCTCATGAATTCACCTTTGAAAAATCTTCTGACTGGTGATCAGAACATGATTCAAGAGTCTGAGTAGGGATGGGCATGGACAATTTCACAAACAAAAGTTCATAACAAATTTTGGCCAGTTCATGGTTACCAAACTGAAGTTCACGGGAAGTGAACTGGGATAAACTTCCCATGAACTTTCAAGCAACTTGTGGAGATTCATGAGGTTTGTGAACGGATGCTTTCTCAGGCAGTTTCTGTTCAATCAAAATGTTTGCCAAAATTCAAAGCAACCAGGTGTGGGGAGGGCAGAATTCTCCAACCTGTGCATTTGCTGTTTGTAGCATTCACTTTTGAACTTGTTCCTGACATTTCCTCCCAAAGCACTTTCCTGGGGCATCTTCTTGGGTGGGGGCATAACCCAGGTCTCCTTAAGTCCAGTCTGCACATAATTTGAAGAGCATGTAGAGGAGAATCAGAGGGATTTCTCCTGCATGTTTGATGTCTCCAGTTTACAGTGTTTGTTCTATACACTCCTGAACCTTAACTTCTCATTTCCCCAGAAATCACTTTCCTGTAGGCACCTTTTTTTAGGGTTCATGACTCTGACCCCATACATCCAATACTCACCAAATTTGGAGAGCACATAGAGGAGAGCCAGCAAGAAGATTGGTGTCTTGAGCACATAAGGGGAGTATTTTATCTCATAACAAATTTTACAGACCAAACCAGTTCACTGGGTGCCTAAAAGTTCATGATAATTCATGGTTCATGAACTAGGCATGGCATGAACCACAAAATCATCATGAGACACATTTTCCTATTTCATACCCATCCCTATGTTTGAGTCTAACTCAAGTTTACTAAAATATGCTAGCAGTTCATGTGCTGCATAAGAAAGTAGTAATAAAACCATTAAATAACAAGAACAAAATTGAGGACATTACTATGCAGGTTAGAGGCAATGATAGAACTGATTTGGTTGACTTTTATAATTAGAATGCTCCAATCTCATGATAATTCTATTTAGTAATGAATTGTGATAAGAGTGACTATTTATAATGGATCATTTAATTACATTTGAAAGAAAAATCATCACTTCTTTTCCCTAAGTACCTTTTGTTACTCATTTGCATTCCTCAGGCTAGGTTTACATTTTCTTTTTGTAAACAAGAGACACTACTAGTGACAGATAATAGAAGAGGAAGAAGGGGTGCAGGGTATTTTAGCTGAAGAAGCAGAGACGTTTATGTTTTCAGGGATTTCAGGGATTACGTATATATGCACTCCCAAACACAAAAGAACAAAATTGGTGATTTATAATGCTGAACCTTCAGGAACACTGCATGTATTACAGACTATTAAAATGATAGTAGCCATTTATTATTCTTCCACAATTTGTACATTGTTGTAGGATGCCTCTCACATGGGAATTTGATATTATATGAGAGAGTTTCTTCAGAATTATTGCACAACTCATAGTTTGTTTCAGGTTGCTTCATCTGTAGAAAACTTGATTATTTTGTGAGACAGTTTCTTCTGAAACTTAAAAAAGCACAAGAAGAAGCAAGAACACATAATGTTAAGCATGACAATGAACATTTCTAGGATTATGTTGTGGATTAATCCACATTATTAATTAATCAGCTAAAGCTGACAAAGGTGTTTTCCAGACTACAGCTGCCTATTAGGTTTCCATAGGTGTTGTGGCAATTTCAGTGATTGCACTATTGGTGTCACCAGTTCAGATTTACAGTTTTTGCATCCCCCCCCTCCCCCGGCATGGTTCCATCTGTTTCACAATTACATTGAGGAATGATTTTCCTAGAGCTGTTTTATTTTTCCTTTTCTTTTTTGGTGTGTGTGTGTGTGTGTGTGCTGAAACGCTGCAGCTTTTCAGCAGCCTCAAGGGGTCCCCACCTATCCCACTACAATTGAGGTTTGTTTCAACCCTTATTGGTTGCCTCTTTTCTCACGTTTGAACAGCATTTCCAATTGGATTCCAAGGTGGGCATCTACACAGATATGCTCCCTATCCGTATTCTGCACAATCATGCCATTTCTGGGTTTTCTCCAGTGCCTATGCCCTTTCTTGAAGGAAAGGTTCTATGGAAGTCCCCTCACCTCTACCCCTTCCTTCCCTAGACCTTACTTCAGAGTTAAGCACTGTCAGAGTCACCCAAGATTGCCTCAGAACACAAGGGCAGGGTGCAATCTGCTTAGATGAGAATAGCCCAATCAGCTTTAGTATAGCCACTCTGATGTAAAGTGAGGGTGGGGACAGTATCCACCAGAATATTTTTCTCCCCTCCCCCACTGAGGCTTATGATTAACACATGTATCTTCTTCAGTCTCTTATCTGCATTGTTCTGGTGAACATCTCAAAAGCTGGTTTTGAAGAAACTGGAGTTACAGAATTCCCCCTCCCACCAAGACTGCCTTGATGATTGAGTATAAGATTGAGAGCTGCAAAAGCCGATGTTAAGCCTCCCAATAGACCTGTCTGTTTTAGTACTTGTGTGCTCCAGTGCTGAAACATTTCAGTGCTGTTATGCAAATATTTTAAAAAATTCACCACCCAAACCTGCCCATTCCAGATGGGTTTTGGATGGCACTTGATGAAGCAGAACAACAGTGTTAAGATTCTGAGAAAGAGGCTACCTTGCAAATTCATTCCACAATGGAGAAAAGTACGGGAGGAAAAACTAGTTTCGGAAAAAAACGGGGGGGGGGGCGAGAGAAGGAGGAAAGACTGAGAAAGTACGGAGATGTTAACAAAGTTGTCCAGTTACAAGGGTGGGGGGAGGGTTACATTGGGGAATGAAAATGGAACATCAAAGTAATCTGGAAACAGCAGACATTCTAGCTCTGGGAGAATGCTCCTGTGATATGTTGTGATACATTGTTGCTCTGCTATTGTGATTCAGCACCAGTTACTGTTTCTCAGACTAATTTATCTGACAACACTGTTGGGTAGAGAAAATGGGGAGAGAAACATGGAATGCTGCACTGGAAGAAAAGAGACCACATTGGAACAGTTTGCTGAAACCAGATCATGCTTCAAACACTGAGATAACTGTGAGCTCCCCATTGAAGTTCAATAACTGATCTGAAATATGGGACTGCCAGTGGTACAGTAACATTTGCATAGCATGTTGATAATTTTAAAAAATATATGCAAATCACTAAAAGATAGCACCTGTGAATTGGCTTTGCATACTGTAATTGCAACTCTTCAGAACAATGCTGAACCATTAGAGAGCAGTCCCTGGGGTACCAGTCAGATCACTATTCTTGAAGGGGTTTGTGTATCAAATTCCTGTCTTTCTCATGGCTACCTCTTGTCTAAAGCTCCAGCAAGTTGAAAACATCAGATTCCAGAATATGCTGAAGGGATAACTGTTAAAGAATATTCCTTTCCAGCCTACCCCTCAAATCTATTTTAGAGCCCATCATTAGTTTGGGATTGATAAGTGGTTCTGATCTGAATTAGTTCAAAGGGATCTGTTGGAACCCTAAATTTTAGAAGTCACAATAAGACCTAATAAAGTGCAAATTAACGTGAGGAAAAAGAACTGCTGTTTTGAAAATATAGTTATTTTGTAATTACACTTTTTAGAGTCCAATCTAGAGATTTTGACAAATCTTTCAATTTTTAATCAGTTGAGAAGTTGGACAATGCAAGATTCATGATTGCATTCTGTCATTTTTATTGGTACCCCCAAGATATTAGTGGGTTCCTTCTGATGTCTTAAGTCCTTCAACGAGTTTTCTATCAAACTTTTAGATGAAGATTAGGGATGCTGCAAACAAATTTGACAGTCTACCTTATCATGCTCAGTAGTGGCAAAATGCAGTGAGAATCAGCCCCAAAATTTGATCATTTGCTCACCAAACGTCTTGAACTACTTGACAGCTAGTCTGCAGCTGTACAATAACTGTGTTACCTGAAAATTGTCCCAGAGTGGCCTTTTGCCTTATTTTGCCCATGCTAAAGTACAGAACTGTTCCTTTACTTACACGTGTCAATACTCTGCATTTCTGCATGCAGATTTATCAAAAGCATATGTGCATTTAACCCACCAGTAATTTCAAAGTAAATGTAAAAGTAATGATTTTGCAGTCATGGTGTGGCAACCCCCAAATAAGCAGGCAGAAACTGGAGCAGAGCAAAAGGTGCCTACCGAAAGGTACCTCACTTTAAAAGTTATTGGGGATGGTAGTTAAGAATCCAAGCAACGAACATAATAGGAAATTACATCTCTCAGGCTCCTTTGCAAAACTGTGCACACACAGCTCCTCTGCCTAATCATTCATTTTAGCAACCACAAGCAATTGAAAATCATTAACTGGGGACAGAGAAATGTAGGGTCTACTTTAAAAAATAATTCATTACCCAAGAGATTTGTGATGTATTTAAATTTGGCTGAAGTACATCCATGTGGCAACATCAAGCTACAGAGACAATATACATATACCAGATACTAGTAAAGTTGTAGTTGCCACCTTCCTTGCAACCATTGAAAATCTGGGCTGGTAAAGAATAACATGCCCTTTGGGCAAAAATTATAAGACTGGGACTCCAGCGATTATCACATTTTATTTACCTGCACATTTGGGAGGCTCCTCTTCTGAGGGATATGTCTGGATCTGCTGCAGGCCATGGGGCTCTTTCCCCCCTTAATGACAGTGATCATCCCTGGGGTTCTTTATCACAGTGTTTAAGATTTCAGCATTGAAGAGCAGCATCTCATTGTCAGTGCTGGGTGAAATGCCAAAGCAAGCATAAGCATTACCAAAGCACTACCCCACTTTTAAAGTTATTTATATTTCAATTATATAAAGGTCAACATAAGGATTTATTCCTCTAGCTTGACAGTAACTTTCTAATTAGAGCTGATGAGCCTGAGAGAAACAGTTGATTAGCAAAATTGCTTCTTTATTAAAATGTTTTCCAAAGTTGTCAAGCACCAAGGAGGGGAGAACAATGGCAGGATGTTGTGGGGAGCTTCATGTCTGTGGCACAAACAACCAAAGTCAAACAAGAAGAGAAACAAACACTTATGATATTTGGGGACGTGTTGCACTGGAATTTGTCAAAGTATGACATTCAATTATTTGTGCTTGTATTTTTTATGAGTCAATTATTTTTCAAGCTCCCCTCTTGCTCTTTCAGTTTCTCTATTGCAAAAATCATATCTTTGGAACATAGAAAAATTAAATGTTTGATAGATTTGCAAGAAAGAAAGAAAGAAAGAAAGAAAGAAAGAAAGAAAGAAAGAAAGAAAGAAAGAAAGAAAGAAAGAAAGAAAGAAAGAAAGAAAGAAAGAAAGAAAGAAAGAAAGAAAGAAAGAAAGAAAGAAAGATGAGGATACTTAGTTGAGATGTAGAGGAATGAGTCCTAGCTGAGAAACCAAAGAAGAGTAACTTATACAAAATCCAGAGACTATGATCTTATACATAACTGTAAGTCTTACTAAACCCAAAGGGACTCCCAAATCAACATGCACTGGACCAGGCTTTGGTGGGGGGGGGGGGTACCAGGTATACATGGCACTTTCAATTTAATTATCTGAAGGTCAGAGGTAAATATTTTCATCAGTGTAGTTTTCTGCATTCATATATTATACAAAAGTAACTTGTGATATACATTGCTTACTGCTTCTGGGTCATTGATTTAATTAACAGGAACGAGCAGTTCCACCACAATTTTGGATACAATTTTCTTTAAAAATATATTCTTTAGCCCTCTAGAAATATTCCTCATTGGGAATAATGCCAAATATCAGCACTCCCCCCCCCAAAAAAAAATCCTCCAAATCTGAATATTAAAATGGTATGTGGAACCCAGATAACCTGGCCTGCCAACATGTTTTGGCTCCCTGATATCAAGATCCAAAATATACTGAGTTTTTTCAAGGTTCGCGTCCTTACCTGGGTCTAGTATTTCATCCTAGGTGTAAACTGCATGGAGCTTTTATTCCCATCCCAGGTCGATTCAGATCCTGCCGTATACACAGATAATTTAAATTTTTCTTCTGCACCAAGAAGGATTGATCCGGAGTGACCATATCTTTATTGTGCGATATCTTAGAGTGCTTTTAATGCTCAATATTTCAAGATTCTGATTGAGAAAGCAGGCTGTTTTGAATCTGGCCTCTCCTCCATGGTAGAGATGCTCTGATTGACCAAAACTGCTCATGTGACAAGCTTGCCTTAAAGGAGAAGCCCCGAATTTCTCTCAACTTCTGCTGGTCTTGGATTTTTTCTCACTCCTCTGCCTTCTTCGATCCCCCCCCTCCAAGAAAAGAAAGCAGCTCCCTGCTTGGCTCCTCTTCCCCCCCCCACACACACACTTCAAGAAAAGAAGGAAAGAGGCTTGGCTCCCTCCTCCCCTTCTGAACAACCCTAACCACGTGCAGAATACTTTTCTGTTTCAATGGGGAGGGGGTGGAGAAGAGTTCAAATCGATCTGAACTCAACAGGATTAACAATGGAATAAATAAAGTAAATGCAGACTCTGCCTAGGTTAGTAGCCACTGATGTACTTATCCTCCATGTATTAATAAACCAGCTGTGCTTTTACATCCCCCAAATTACACAACTTAGTTACTTGTTGAAAAAAGTATTTCTTTTTGTCCATGCTGAACCTATTGCTCTTCCGTTTCATTGTGTGCCTCTGGGTTCTAATATAAGAGAAGGAGAAAAAAAATCCTCTTTTTCCATTCCATGCATAACATTTTTATTTTTATTTTTATTTTTATTTTTATTTTTATTTTTATTTTTATTTTTATT
This sequence comes from Paroedura picta, assembly GCF_049243985.1. Lineage (NCBI taxonomy): Eukaryota > Metazoa > Chordata > Lepidosauria > Squamata > Gekkonidae > Paroedura > Paroedura picta. Next base: position 61,886,529 of record NC_135373.1, on the reverse strand, counting down.
TTTATTTTTATTTTTATTTTTATTTTTATTTTTATTTTTATTTTTATTTTTTTTATTTTTTTTTATTTTTTATTTTTTATTTTTTATTTTTTATTTTTTATTTTTTATTAGACCGCCCTTCTCCAAATAGGTCTCAGAGTGGTTTACAACATAAACAGTTAAAACACAATAAAATTAACATCATTAGAAACATTATAAACCTCTGTCATTTTCCCCCTTAGCCATTTGTTTCCAAACTGAAAAGCCCCAGTTTCTATAACATTTCCTCATAGGAGGAAATTTAATTTAATAATCTTTGATCCCCTCTTCTGCATTTCATCTAGCTCTGCAGTATCTTCTCTAAGACATGGTGACCAGAAAGGACAGGGAATTGGTCAGATGGGCATGCTACATGTGTATGGGATGTGACCTCACACTCAAGATAGCATGAAACGTTCTAACAGCTATGAGGACTTATAAGCTACTGAGTATAATAGTAGCTGTTATAAGCTACTGAGAGTGAAGCCCAGGGAAACATCGAGGACACAGTTCTCAATACTTCTCAGTATTGTAAAACTAGCACAATTTTCTTGCTATATGTAATTGACAGAGGACTTTTTTTTACAGCTTTCCAAACAGAATTGGAATTGAATGTTCTCTGTCAAATGCTAACATGATGGCACATCATATTCTGAGAAACACATTATGGTCCTGCCTCTAAGATATCTGCTTGGTTAATCTGATAGGGTAATAAAGAATGAATCATAGAATCATAGAATCATAGAATCATAGAGTTGGAAGGGGCCATACAGGCCATCTAGTCCAACCCCCTGCTCAACGCAGGATTAGCCCTAAGCATTCTAAAGCATCCAAGAAAAGTGTGTATCCAACCTTTGCTTGAAGACTTCCAGTGAGGGGGCACTCACCACCTCCTTAGGCAGCCTATTCCACTGCTGAACGACTCTGACTGAGAAAAACTTTTTCCTGATATCTAGCCTATATCGTTGTACTTGAAGTTTAAACCCATTACTGCGTGTCCTTTCCTCTGCAGCCAGCAGAAACAGCATCCTGCCCTCCTCCAAGTGACAACCTTTCAAATACTTAAAGAGGGCTATCATGTCCCCTCTCAACCTCCTTTTCTCCAGGCTGAACATTCCCAAGTCCCTCAACCTATCTTCATAGGTCTTGGTCCCTTGGCCCCAGATCATCTTCGTCGCTCTCCTCTGTACCCTTTCAATTTTATCGATGTCCTTCTTGAAGTGAGGCCTCCAGAACTGCACACAGTACTCCAGGTGTGGTCTGACCAGTGCCGTATACAATGGGACTATGACATCTTGTGATTTTGATGTGATGCCTCTGTTGATACAGCCCAAAATGGCATTTGCCTTTTTTACCGCTGCATCACACTGCCTGCTCATGTTTAGTTTACAATCCACAAGTACCCCAAGGTCTCGTTCACACACAGTGCTACCTAGAAGCGTATCCCCCATCCAGTAGGCATGCTTTTCATTTTTCTGACCCAGATGCAGAACTTTACACTTATCTTTATTAAATTGCATCTTGTTCTCATTTGCCCATTTTTCCATTGTGTTCAGATCTCGTTGAACTCTGTCTCTATCTTCCGGAGTATTTGCCAGTCCTCCCAATTTGGTGTCATCTGCAAACTTGATGAGTAGTCCCTCCACCCCCTCATCTAGATCATTAATAAATATGTTAAAAAGTACCGGGCCGAGCACCGAACCCTGAGGTACCCCGCTACTCACCTCTCTCCAGTCTGATGAAACACCATTGACAACAACTCTTTGAATGCGGTTCTCTAACCAATTCCCTATCCACCTAACGATCTGAAAATCCAGATTGCAGTCCTTCAACTTATCCATCAGAACATCATGGGGAACCTTGTCAAAAGCTTTACTAAAATCCAAGTAAATGACATCAACCAAATTTCCCCGATCCAGCAAACCTGTTACTTGGTCAAAAAAGGAAACTAGGTTGGTCTGGCAGGACCTGTTGGAGACAAATCCATGCTGACTTCCTTGGATCACCAAATTGTCCTCCAGATGTTTGCAGATCGCTCCCTTTAATATCTGCTCCATTATCTTCCCCACAACAGAGGTCAGACTCACTGGTCTGTAGTTTCCCGGGTCATCCTTCCTCCCTTTTTTGAAGATCGGAATAACGTTTGCTCTTTTCCAGTCCTCCGGGACATCTCCAGTCCTTAAAGAGGTTCCGAAGATGATGGACAAGGGCTGTGCAAGTTCTCTGGAAAGTTCTTTGAGTACTCTCGGGTGCATTTCATCTGGACCAGGGGATTTGAACTCATCCAGTGCAGCTAAATGCCTCTCGACCACCTCTCTATCCATGTTAACCTGCCACCCAGACACTATCCTTTGGCTACAGCCATCTCTAGATGTGCCTAAACACTTAGACCTGTGGGAAAAAACAGATGTAAAATAGGCACTAAGCCTTTCTGCTTTCTCTGCATCTTTCGTTAGAGTTTGTCCATCCGCACCCAACAGCGGGCCTATTGCCTCCTTTACTTTACGTTTGCTCCTCACGTAACTGAAAAATCTTTTCTTGTTACAATGGGCTTCCCTGGCCAATCTTAGCTCACTCTCAGCTTTGGCCTTTCTGATGATTGATCTACAGTGCCTAGTAACCTGTAGGTACTCTTCTTTAGAGCTCTGTCCTTCCCTCCATTTCCTGAACATTTTCCTTTTCTTTCTTAGTTCCTCTTGAAGTTCTCTGTTCATCCAAATAGGCTTCTTAGAGCTCCTGCAGTATTTTAGTCTTTCTGGAATAGTCATTGATTGAGCATGCAATAGCTCTTGTTTGAGTAGCGCCCACCCTTCACATGCTCCCTTCCCTTCCAGCATTCTCGTCCATGGTATGACACTCATCATGTCTCTGAGTTTATTAAAGTTTGCCCTACGAAAATCCAACATCCGCGTCTGGCTACAAGCTTCCTTGGCTCCCCATCTCAAAAGGAATTCTATGAGGACATGGTCACTTCCCCCTAGGGTCCCCACCTCCTTCACCTCATCCACCAACTCTTGCCTGTTGGTCAGTATTAAGTCCAGTATGGCTGAACCTCTTGTGGGTTCATCTACCATTTGATAAATGAAATTGTCAGCCAGGCAGGTCAGAAACTTGCATGACTGAGGACGCTTCGCAGAGTTTGTTTCCCAGCACACATCTGGGAAATTGAAGTCACCCATGATGACAAGGTCCTGCCGTTTGGATATTTTCTCAAGCTGCTCACAAAGTGCAGCATCCACATCCTCTCGTTGGTCAGGCGGTCGGTAGCAGACACCAACCACCACACTGTTTGTTTTCCCCTCGCTTATTTTCACCCAGATGCTTTCCACTGTAGATATGCTCTCCTTCACTAGAATTTCCTGACAGGTAAGCCCTTTCCTCACATACAGTGCCACTCCTCCACCTCTTCGATCTATTCTGTTTTTTCTGAACAGTTCATATCCATCCACCATTACATTCCAGTCATGGGAATCATTCCACCAAGTTTCTGTGATGCCTACTAGATCATACCTTTCCATCAGCATGAGAAGTTCCAGCTCTTCCTTTTTATTGCCCATGCTTCGGGCGTTAGTATAAAGACATCTGAATCCTTTAACTTTTGGTTCCCTATGAGCTGGCCTTGCCGGTTGGGCTGCCTCCGATAGTTTTCCTTCCATACACTCCCTATGTTGATCGTCTCCTTCCCCTAGTGGCTTTAGTTTAAAGCTCTCCTGATGAATCTCCCCAGGTTCCTGCCAAACACATTCTTCCCCAGTTTTGATAAGTGCAGTCCATCAGGTGCTAGTAGGCCTTCCTCAAGAAAGCCTATCCCATGGTCCCAGAAACCAAATCTCTCCTGCCGGCACCAACTTCGCAGCCAGTGATTCACCTCCATTATCTTCCTCTCCCGACGCATTCCTCTTCCCTTGACAGGCAAGATTGAAGAGAATACCACTTGTGCCCCCATTTGCTTGAGCTTCCTCCCCAGATCTTGATAGTCTTTTTTAATAGGAGCGATGGTATTCAGGGACATGTCATTCGTTCCCACATGGACCATCACAAATGGGTAGCGATCCGTAGATTTGAGGAGTTTGGGCAGCCTTTCTGAAACATCTTTAATTTTCGCCCCTGGCAAGCAACACACCTCTCGGGTTAGGGGGTCGGGCCCAGCCACGTGGCGATCCATTCCTCTTAGCAGGGAGTCTCCAATTACCAGTACTCTCCTTTTTTTTTTCTTCTCAACTCCATTTCCTTCTGTCCCCGTGGCCTCTTCCCTTTGTCTTAGAGTTTGTTTTGGGACCTCTTCCCTTGTTGACCCTTGCACCTCCTCTGCAAGGGCCTGAAATCTATTCTGGAGCTCCAAAGGCCCCGAGAACTGTCTCGCCCTTCGCCGTTCAGTCTTTTTCCGAACTGCCTGCAGAGGCTCCCTATTGTGGTCAATCTCCTTGTCCTCTTCAGGACTGGTTGTATTCTCTTTATTCTCTTTATTGCATGTTGCAGAGCTCTGGACTACGAACTCCTCCCCTTTCTTACTTTGGGTCAGAGTAATAATTTTGTTTTCTAATCCCCTAATCTTTTCCTCCAAAAGTTTTACCAGCTTACACTTGGGGCAGCTGTAGTCCATCTTGTCTTCTGGGAGGAAGGCAATCATGTCACACTCACTGCAGATGATGGGATGAGTGTCCTGGAGGTCCATTGTAATGTCTAGGCAGTGCAAGTACTAGGGAAATATAATCTACTGATATAATCTACTGATTCTAATTGCTCGGCCAAGAACCCCAGGCTAAGAGCCACAGGCCAAGAGCCCTTTGTCTCTTGCCAAAGGCTCGCGCCTCTGGAGAGGAGTAGCCCTTTTTAATCCTCCCAACAATTACCCAGCAATCACCTCACCCAGGCAGAACAATAGCCTCACCTGGTCAGCAGCAACTCTCCCCAGTAACTCTCTCCACGTGCTCTCAGTTGTCTGAGCTCTGCCTCTGGCGAGGAGCAGCCCTTTTTAATCCTCCCAACAATTACCCAGCAATCACCTCACCCAGGCAGCACAATAGCCTCACCTGGTCAGCAGCAACTCTCCCCAGTAGCTCTCTCCACGTGCTCTCAGTTGTCTGAGCTCATGTATAGCACTTAATTTCTGCTTTGGAGGGCTTTACCCCCTTTCTCCTGGCAACATTAATTAAGCTCTCCTTATATGTAGGAGGTTTGAGAACTTTAAAGTACAGTTTGCTTAGCTAGATTGGAATTTTTTCAAAGCTTAATGGATCACTCATTCATTAGCAGGCAGGATTCTTTTTTAATGTCATGTATTGGGTCTTATAAGACAATGCATGGCAAAGATAATGGCTTTATCTGTGGATGATAGCCTAAGTAAGCATGTTGTAAGCATGCACTAGAAGATCAAAGGATAACTAATCCCCTGCAATGGTCTTTATATTGCTTTATACTGCTGACTAATTCACCAGATTCAAGTGGGGGTTTGTAACTCTCTGTGAATCACAGCTGATCTACAAACAACAAAGATCAGTTGCTCTGGAAGAAATGGCTGATTCATAGGTTGGATGCTATGGTATATTATAGAGTTTAGGAGAAATGGCAGTCCTAGAGTGACATCATATCCCTGCTGAGGTCCCCCTACCTTTCCGAACTCTGTCCCACCCATGCATTGCTTCAATTTCATCAGGAATTTCCCTGAACAAAGTTGGTTGGCCTCAAAATTAGTCAGCATACAGAACTTTTATGACAGATGCTAAGTAATGATCTGGGGAATTTATCATGGATTTATCTCCAACAAGTTCCGCCAGACCAACCTGATTTTCTTCTTTGATCAAGTGATGGGCTTATTAGATCATAGAACTCAGTGGATATCATTTACCTGGATTTCAGAAAGGTTGTTGACAAGGTTCCCCATGATGTTCTGATGAGTAAACTGTAGAATTGTAGACTGGATTTTTGGATGGTTAGGTGGATAGGGAAATGGCAAGAAAACCACACTCAACATGTGGTTGTGAATGGTATTTCATCAGAATGGAGGGAGGTGAGCAGCAGAGTGCCACAGGGCTCGGTACTGGGTCCAGTACTTTTCAACATTTTTATCAGTGATCTGGATGAGGGGGTAAGGGGATTCCTCATTAAATTTACAGATGACACCAAATTAGGAGGAGTAGCAAATGCCCCAGAAGATAAAGACAGAGTTCTGAACAGACTGGAAAAGTGGGCAAATGAGAACAAGATGCAATTCAATAAGAAGTGTAGAGTTCTACATCTGGGTCATAAAAATGAGAAGCATGCATATGGGATGGGGGATGCACTTCTGGGTAGCAATGTGTATGAAGAAGAATAAAAATTGATTCTTATATGCCGCCTTTCTCTATCAGGAGTCTCAAAGCAGCTTACAATCACCTTCCCTTTCCTCTCTTTGCAACAGACCCCCTGATATTACTGTTCAGTGCTGTGGCAATTCCAAGGTCACCCAGCTGGCTGCAAGTGGGAGAGCGGGAATCAAACCCAGCTCATCTGGCTCATCAGATTAGAAGTCCATGCTCCTACCCACTAAACCAAGTAGACAATGTGATATGGCATTAAAATAGGAAACTGTAGTCTTGGACTGTATAAACAAAGTCATCACATCAAAATCAGAAGATGTCATTGTCCCTCTGTACACTACATTGGTTAGACACCACCTGGAATATTGTGTGTGCAGTTCTGGAGGCCTCACTTCAAAAAATTCAGAGGGTTCAATGGAGAGCAATGGGTTCAAACTATGTGCAGATTCGAATGATATTGGCTAGATATAAGGGGGGAAATCCCTAGTCATAATAGTTCAGCAGTGGAATTGACTGCCTAAGGAGGTGGTGAGCTTCCCCTCACTGTCTTCAAGCAGTGGCTGGAAAGATACTTATCCTGGATTTTTTTAAGGCTGATCCTGCACTGAGCAGGGGCTTGGACCAGATGGCCTAGATAGCCCTTCCCAACTTATCATTCTATGATTCTAATGAAAGGGTTGTCCCTGGTATATATAGCAGATATTTTCTGAATACTTCCTATGGTATTTTGCAGCCTTAAGTCTTGCAGACTGTAAACATGTAAAGTGTGAATCAACCAAAATAGATTTATATGGTTTTCTCCTGTCCTTGACACTTCCTGTTCTGGAAATTCTATACTGTAGTGACATGTCATTCTCTCTTTCTCATCAGTCTTTGATGTGTGTTTGTATGTTAAATTAAAGTCAAATGTAACCACTTAAACATTTAATTGATTTTAGTGGACATGAGTTAAATGTGTTCAAGTTTCACCCTTTGATGACAGAAGTAGTTGAAATAGACTTGTCAAGAGAAACTCCCTTAATTCTTCTTTTTCACCCTGAAATCAAAAGATTCTTTCCCTCTTTTTTTTGGAATTTCAGATCAGTTACTAGTCAATTCCATTTTGATCAAAAACAAATTTGACAAAAGGAGTGGCAGAAAAGGCAGTTCTGCAAAACGTTGGAATTTCAGTCTGTAGATGCTCAGGAGCAGGCAATGTTTTTCTAAATCTATTTTCCTGTTGAACAACCCCCCTGGGCTGATATTTCAAAAGGTTGCATTGCTTTATCTTCCAAAGAAACTAAAACGCAGCTGAGACTTACCTTGGCTGCTTGTTGATGCCCGCGGAGCACTAGCTGATGGCAGATGCGACCAACCCAGTGGCCTGCCACAGCATGCATTGTGTTCATGCAGCATGCATGGAGTCAGGGCATGGTGTGACTGAGGGCACCTATAAAGGTACCACATGTTTGGGTCCTGGACCTCATTGCCCAGGATGCCACAGAATGCAGCTTCCCTCCCACACACCCTGTGTTATTCTGAAAACAACCTTGTTCAGTGTATGAGGTGGATGTTTCATGGTTAATAATTTGTCACCTCTGCGGGTTTGCATGGGATGGAACCTCTTGGCAGGGTGTCAGGTGGTTATTGGACTCACTGAGGTTTGGGGCCTCCCTAAGAGATGGCACATACATGAGCGTGGGTGACCCTGCTGGGTGGCCAGGGGCTCGTTTGCCAGGTGACCTGGGGGCAGCCAAATGAGGTGGATGTCCGTTGGCTCCCCCACATAGGTTGCTTCCCATCGGGCAGACTTCAGTAGGCTAGGGGATCTGCTATCCTGGCTGGGAATGCTGCAGATCCCCAGGGCGCCTCGGGAGTCTGTGGGTTTTGGTGCAGTCCACTGATTCCTAGGTCAGGCTCCCTCTCCCATGCTGCACCAACCCCACTATGGGGAGGTACTAAAGCTGTGGCCTATTTTATACCCAACATTGGTGTGTCACATCTTATTCTAGCCTCAAAATGCCCTCCTACAAGTTAAACAGAAATCCTTCTATTAAAATAGGGGGGGGGGAGAGAAATTAAGAAGAATCAGTAACTACATCTAAAAAAAATGAATGTTGGAAAAAGAAATTGCCATTCCTAAACAATTAAAACAATTAACATCAACGGATACAGAGTGATGACACTCCACTTGGGACTGCATTATTAATATTACATTTGTGCAATATTTTCCATGTGTTGCATTGAAATCATTCATTATGATGACCAAAGACAATAAGAGCTTTTATTTATAGGTGCATAATTCTTTTTTCCTTTCACTTGATGAGTTTCATCTTCCTAGAGATAAATTAGAGGTTTAGGTGTATGTTCTAGGATGTGTTCCAAATTCAGTTTCAGAACTGAATGAACAGGTGTATTAAGGATGGCACCTAATATACCTGACAATGGACAGGTGTATTAAGGATGGGGTATTGATTTGGTTGATTTCTAGCAGGGGGGATGCCTACTGTAATGCTATACTTGTTGAGGAAGTCTGTTGTGGTGCAAGATTCTATATACACAAATGCATAAGCAAGCTGATTGATAGTGCTTGCTTGTTTTATATCATGACTTTGTAATCTTTTCCCAATTTACAGCCAGCTAATTGAATGAGCTTTTTCAGTATCTGTCATTCAAAAGGAAGCCACCTATTTTGGTGTAATTATTCCATTTTGATGTTTTAACAGTTTTGGATCAGGTAGTCTTTGTCACTCTTATTGGCCTTTTGTGTTGAGGTCTTCTATTGGTTTCTGGTTAACATGAACATTGGAAGCTAAGTTAGTGGCCAAGAGGAGCATGTCTTTCTCAGTGGTAGCACTCAATGTTGATTTTAAATGGTTTATTGATGTTTTATTGCACTTGCTCTTATTTACAATAAGCTACATCATGTCTCAGCCAGTCCAAATTTGTGTGTGTATTTTAAAAACCTGTTTAATTAGTACTGCCAAATTAAATAAGCCCATTTGCTGGCTTTTCATGATTTCTAAATAGTACATCCTTTGTAGCTGTTTCAATCAAGACCATTTTTAGCAGTTTTCTAATTGAATAACAACAAAGCATATGAAGGTTTTACATTTGCCAAAATAATTCAATATGCTGGAATAATGAACACAGAGATTATTTGTCAAATAATGGAAATGGCCTGGTTGTGCAGACCTTTTAATCTGCATTGGGTGGTCACTCAAGGCAATTAGAAACAGTAATCAAATAAGCTGCAATTAACTGTCATTGAATTTCATTTTCTTATATCCCAAACAGGACACCTTGGAGCACTTATTCTTTCTGGCTGAAGCAGTCTTTCTCAACTTATTTACCATTGCAAAGCCCCTGAAACATTCTTCAGGCTTGAAGAACCCCCAGAAGAGATGTGATCATGGTTGGGAAGCACCCCTCACATAGCTGTGTACATGCCCTTCCTCTCCCCTTCCCACTCCTTCCTGGTCCATCATTGGCCATTTTGGGAGGGGTGGCCAGGTTGACATGACTATATATGGTCATATCACCTGAGAAATGTTTTTTAAAAATGCCGGGGCTGTAAAGAAACCACAGAGTTTCATGAAATCATGGTTGAGAATACGTGAACTAAAGGAAGAAAAGGAGCTGAAGATTCTGGTCAATTTTGGCCAAGATAAGTCATCTAGTTTAGCGGTCCCCAACCTTTCTCAGATCAGGGACCGCCTCCGGAGTGAGGGAAATGCTGACGGCCCGGGTGCTGCGAAAACGCGCACACGCAATTGCCACGCATGCGTGTTTTCGCCAACAGGTGGCGCTAACGCGCATGCGCGGCAACTGCGTGCATGTGCGTTTGCGTCACTGCCATGCCGGCGGCTGCGCCTGCCTCTTCCCTTCCTTCTTGCTGCTGGTGGGGGAAGGCAGGCGTGGCTGGCGGCGGCCCAGTACCGGGCCGTGGATTGGGGGTTGATGACCCCTGATCTAGATGGCTCACATGCTGTATTCTGCATCCTATCCCTTTCAACAAGCTATAAGTAGGGGATCCTACTTATTTTTCCACCTTCATATTTTGCTAAGGGGTAAGTGGGCAGAGAGTGGGCGGGGCCGGTCTGGGTGAGGGGCCAATCAGAAGGTGCGAAGTGCCATCCAATTGGCCCCTCACCAGGACAGACAGTAGTTCTAGCCAATCGGGTAAGGGCACAATCTAGGCCCTCACCAGGACAGGCCAGAAAGGCTTCTAGGCCCTCACCAAGACAGGCTTCTAGGCCCTCACCAGGACAGGCCAGAAAGCGACGGGGAAGCGGCAGGACACCGTGAGTAAAAGAAGGAGGCCTTCTCCTTGGGCCTAGAAGTACACCTGGGGCCTCTTTGAGGCTCTGGGTGTGCTTCTAGGCTCGAGGGGAAGGTGACACCACCGCCGGGGGGGAGGGGGGAAGCAGTCTTTCCCACTGGGCCCAGAAACGCGGTATCCAGGAGCAGTGCCACCTCTATGTGTCTGCTGGGCAGCCACAGCAGGGGGAGGGGGGCTTTCAAAGCACGTTCTCACGAATGGGCTTTGAATCTAGTAAAAATATAATGTTCAAGGCAGTCCAGGCTTTGTATGTAGCAATGCATATGCACAGATTATGATCTAGCAGAGTGTGAAAAAGGATCAGGGGCTCAATGAAATCATGTGCTCATAGCATACCTTGTAGGGAGAAAAACAGAAGCAGCAAGAGATGTGAATCATCCAAGTTATTTGTGGAACATATCCACATACTCACCAACTGAGATTAATTACGAAAACAGATAACTAAAAGGCTGCTTTCTTAATTAGAAGACTGTTGCATATGAAACAGAAAATAAAAATTAATTTGCGACAATGATAATATCAGACAATTACATCATAAGGGAAATATAAATGCCCAGTTTTTATGTTTGAACTAAATACTCTAAAAGGTTGTGACAATTTTCACTGCTTGGCCCTTGCTGAAAGAAATCTCTCTGTGGATCACTAACTATTTAATTTGGATCACCTGATTCCATTTTTATTTTGCTTAAATCCACATGGTGTTTTTTTTTCTTTCCATTTCTTCTTCCCCCTCAAATTCCTGCCTCTTAATCACTGGCCATTTTCAAACTGCTTTTGTATTTTGATTTAGTAACTGGTTGCAAATGGATTTTTTTCCTTTCATTTCAGACAGACCAGTTTTAGTAACTGGCTATTAGTGGAATTTCTTTATCTGTTCATACAAACCTGTTTGTGTCAGGCTAGCAAAGCATGGAGCACCTTTGGGGAAAACTGCTTTCCTCCATTTCTACCCCTCCATTGCTCTTTTGAATCACTGTGGTTTGCTGTTTAAAATGTCCATAGTGGTTCTGCAATGCCACTCCCCTCCCCTTTTCACCATGCAATTTTCCGTGGACTTTTTAAAAAGCTCTCTAGCACAACACCAATAAAGCACTTCAGAGCTATAGTGGCACTCTAGAGTGCCTTGGCACCGTTTGAAATGATGCTTCAGAGACAGCTCATTAACAGGCTTCTAATCTGGATAACTGAGTTTGATTTCCTACTCCTCCACATGAAGCCTGCTGGGTGACCTTGGACTACTCACAGTTATTTCAGAACTCTCTCATCTACCCCACAAGATGACTGTTATTTTGGGGAGAGAAAGGCAAAACAATTGTAAGCAACTTTGAGACTCCTTGGGATGAGCCAAGGCAAAACTGATCCTGTCAGATTTTAGAAGCTAAGCAGGGCCAAATCTGGCTAGTATTTGGAAGGGGGACCTTCAAGAATCTGGATGGAGTTCCTCCAAAGAATACTAGGGGTCATGATGCAGGGGCTGGGGGGGGGGGGAACCAATATAAACACCATACAATAAATCACTAGACTGAGACCTAGAAATACCATACAACATTCTGGCCTTTCTTCCTAAAACACTTAATATCTACTACTTAGCACCAAGAGCAAAATCTGCATACCCCACTTGCTAGAGACAAAGAGGCAGTCTTTCTGGAATCGCTATATTAAAAAAAAATAGGATTTCACATGCCAATTTTATTGTGCGTTATAAACGCTGTGAACCTCCTTGAGCCCTTGAGGAAGGGCAGCATACAAATACAAAAATAAATGTAAAGGAATAAATGCTTAAAGGTAAAGGTAAATGTAAAGGTATCCCCTGTGCAAGCACCGGGTCATGTCTGACCCTTGGGTTGACGCCCTCTAGCATTTTCATGGCAGATTCAATACGGGGTGGTTTGCCAGTGCCTTCCCCAGTCATTACCATTTACCCTCCAACCTCGGAACACATTAAAATTAATTAACTCGCACTCATTTGGGAAACAACTCATTTGGGAAACAACTTCCCAAACCCTAGGGTTTCATGAAACCTGGGTTTAGAAAGCCTGATCTACACAATACCATCTCAATTCATTTCACCTTTAGATTCATGCTTATTGCAAAACATTAATCAAGCACTATGTCAGTGAAATGATAAATTATTTCAGAGACTATAATACCATAAGCAGAAACAGTGAAGTAATTGCTTCAGTTTAAGCTAGTGGGTGGTGATTGACATTTTGTGTTTGGGATTGAAAGAGAAAGGAAAGGAAAGGAAAGGAAAAGGAAAGGAAAGGAAAGTAAAGAGGAAAGGAAAGGAAAGGAAAGGAAAGGAAAGGAAAGGAAAGGAAAGGAAAGGAAAGGAAAGGAAAGGAAAGGAGGTGTCTTTAAAGTATTAAAAAGGTAGATCACCTTTCAGTACCAACATACATAAGAGGATGTCTAGTATACAAATGAATATGAGGGTGCCACACTAATTTCTTTATATAATTTAAAGGCTGCAATAAATGTTTGTCAGAATTAGAAAAACAGATAAGAGAGGTAAGATTAGCTCTTAATCGAAATGGCTAGCATCTCAGGATTTTTCCCTAAGGTGCTTGGGAGGGGGGCTTTTTTGCTTCACTGCCGGACTATGTGGGGTTTTATATTTTATGATTGTAACCGGCCATGAGATGGTCCACAATAACAGCAGGGAATTATTATTATTATTATTATTATTATTATTATTATTATTATTATTATTACTATTATTACTATTATTACTATTATTACTATTATTACTATTATTACTATTATTATTACTATTATTACTATTAATTATATTTCTATCCCGCCACTCCCGCTGAGGCTCATGGCAGCTAACAATAATCATAAAACCCCAATAAAATCCCATAAAACAATTTAAACCCCGCAAATCAACCATACAGTCAAAAATATAGACCATCCAGTGCTCTGCAGCGAAAAACAACCAAGTCCTATCCATAAAACAGTGGTCCCCAACCTTTTTATCACTGGGGACCGGTCAACGCTTGACAATTTTACTGAGGCCCGGGGGGGTAGTCTTTTGTTGAGGGACGTTGCCGCCACCTGAGCCCCAGCTCCATTTGTTTTCCCGCCAGTGCCCCTGACTTCCCGTCACCCACTGGGGGGCACTGCCAGCAGCAGCTGCACAGTGCCACACCAAGGGGGAGTCCCAGCCATGGCAGCCGCTGGAGAACAACAAAGGTGAGCCGGCGGCAGAGTGGCAGGGCAGCCCCCGGGGAGGAGGATGAAGAGGAGCCGTGGCCCGGTACTGACTGATCCACGGACCGGTCCCTGGGCTGGGGGTTGGGGACAGCTGCACAAAAAGGCCCCATGGTGGACAAAGGGGCTGATCTATATTCTTTAATCTGCCAATAATGAGGGGGGGGCAAGATCTTGTGGCACCGGCCAGAACCATAGACCTGGTGGAAGAGCTCCATCTTGCAGGCCCTGCAGGCCCTGCGGAATGCAAAAATCTATCAAGTTTAGGCAACTTACCTGTGAATCATTCCAGGGCAACTCTCCATGGTGTTGCAGGTGCTGGTTGTGTGACACATCTGTGTATTGGGCAAGCCACTACATTGCCAGGTCAGGATATGGCACCCACCTTGGTATTAAAGACCACATCCACATCACTTGGTCCAGACACTGGGGGCTGTGGTAGCCTGCACTTCTGAAGGTAGTGAAGCCCAATGGATGGGTACACCATCAGCTATTATCATACATCTGGGTGGGAATGATTTACCGACAACAGTTGATCAAAATAATGATGGCAGACCTAATGGTCATTCAACAGAATTTGATATTTAAGGAGGGCAAACCCATCACTGGCCAAGATATTTCATCATCAAAAAAGATTTTAAACATCATGTTCGGGGGAGGGGGTGACCTTGTGGAGTTAGGAAGAGAATGAGAATTGGTGCCACTGGAATTAAAAACACAAAATAAGAGCTAAAACAAAATAAATGCATACTATAATAAAATTATTAAAATAATAAATATTACCAACAGAATCCTTTTGGATCTGTATATTACGGTATTGATATCATTAATACTGTATGGATCCTGTAGTCCCATTGATTAACTGAAATCTATTTAACTTGAAAGTAACAGATTCAAAACACCGATGGAGTTAATAAATACCACATCAAAAATATGTGTTTTCAAGATCCCTCCACGAGAGATCTAATATTTGAAAAATTGGGCTGGCAAGAAGGTTTTCATAATATGAAATATGATGTGTTAAATAATCAAAGAAAATTTGAAAAAGCAAAGCAATTTTGCTGTTTTGAGTTTTGATGCTTATCGAAACCTGAAAGGTTATCTCATGATGCTGTCTACAAAAATAAACAACAAATAAAATTAAAATAAATCCAAATCTTTCCCAGAAACTGGATCCCTGATATATTTGGGAAATGCATTCTTAGTTTTTTAAGAGAGTGTTCCAATGGAATTCCCAACAACACAGCTTGGGCAGAAAGGTTCCGCCATGCAGGGAGCAGGGGTGCTATTTGCAGGAAGATGGGATTGCATGTCAACCCAATCCCACCTTCCTGCAAATTAAAAAAATGCCCCATTCGCCCCCCCCTCCAGCACAGTAAAGTGCTGTGGAGCTGACTAGGGATTTTTTTTGTACCGGCTGGCATGCCATAGTCAAGGAGTCCACACTGGCCTGCACCTGGCTAGGCTGTGTTAGCTCCCAAGGTGGCTAAGGGGGCAATGTGGGACAATTGAACCTTAAAGCATGCCAGGCCCAGTGGCCAGGCCATTGGTGACATCATGTTAAAGCAGGGATTAGCCATGCTGCCATATGAGTGTCTGCCTGGCCTTTCCCCCCTGTGCAGAATCGTTTTGATTGGAGTTATTGTATACTTAAAAATACTTTGCTCTAGTGAGCTAACCTTCTGAATTGTTTAAAAATGGTAGATGTTCTATAGACAAATGGGACAGTGCCACAGGATGGTGGATTGGAGCCATAATTGTTCAGTTGCCATTCCTGTATTAGCTAGAACAAGAACATGACTCCCTAACAACGCAAAGCGAGAGTCCTTTAGCATTGCAATAAATAAATGAACAAAAGACTACTTAGTGCTGATTGATGGAGAATTTTAATTACTGTTTCTAGCCCTTTACGTTTCCCAGACTGATGCAATTCTCTCAAGTGCGAGATGTTTTAACTAGCTACATGATGTAATATCTTTAGAAAGAACTATCTAGCACAACCATTATTTCTGTATTTTATAAGGTCACCAATCAATGTATACATTAAGTAACCAAGTCTAGCCTTGAACGTTGTACTGAGTTTTCAAGAACAAGTCAACAGTCACATCATGTGTGCCTCATTGCTTCTACTGTGGCCCTAGAAGAGTAATGAAAAATGAGTCCTATGTAAGTTATGTATGTTAATTACTGTTAGCTAACCAGACCAGTAAGATGTGAAGAAGTGAGAAGTTGGCATCTCTGATTAAAACTGATAACTGTTGACTCTTGCAAAGAATTTATTCTTATGAGATTTCTGTTATCAATTAGACCTTTTCAAAAATGATACTAGGCATATGGCCTTGCAATAAATATCTACAAGGATCACCTATTTTATCCACTGCCATAGATCATCCTCTTTGTGACATATGTAGTACAGTTAATTCATTCAGATATTAACCCTGAAATTACTGTTCGGTTGAATTAGGCATTCTATTTGTACTTTTTATGTTGGATATAGAGAAAAATAACTCTTTTTTAATATTGGGGAGGGATTTATATTGAAATAAGCAACTCAACATGCCTGCACACACTCTGTGTATTGGTGTTATCTCCCTCTTTGCTCTGAGTGCGGAAAGAAACTCTCCTTCTTCCTTTTGAATTGCTATAGTATTGTTGTTGTTGTTGTTGTTGTTGTTAGGTGCGAAGTTATGTCCGACCCATCGCGACCCCAAGGACAATGATCCTCCAGGCCTTCCTGTCCTCTACCATTCTCCGGAGTCCATTTAAGTTTGCACCTACTGCTTCAGTGACTCCATCCAGCCACCTCATTCTCTGTCATCCCCTTCTTCTTTTGCTCTCGATCGCTCCCAGCATTAGGCTATTCTCCAGGGAGTCCTTCCTTCTCATGAGGTGGCCAAAGCATTTGAGTTTCATCTTCAGGATCTGGCCTTCTAAGGAACAGTCAGGGCTGATCTCCTCTAGGGTGTAAACTGCACGGAGCTTTTATTCCAACCCCAGATCGATTCAGTCCCTGCCCTCTACACAGAATGAGATTTCTGTTTTGATTTTGGGCGATTTTAATTTTCCTTCTGCACCAAGGAGGATAGATCCGGAGTGACCCTGCCATTTCTTCGCCATATCCAGGAGTCCTTTTAATCCTCGATATTGGAATATTGCGGTTCAGAAAGCATGAGAAAGCACTCCCTCCGTGGTAGAGCAGTGCTGATTGGCCAGCTGACTCCGTGGTAGAGCACTTCTGATTGGCCAGCTGACTCCGTGATACAGAAGCTCTGATTGGCTAAACCTGTGAAGCCAGCCAAGGCTGTTAGCCTTTCTTAAAGAGGAAACCCTAATTTTCTTTCTGTAGAAGCTGCAGAAGCCCTTACTTCTGTGGATAGCGATTTGCCTCGTGTTTTTTTTCCCTCCCTTCTCTGTTGTCTTCAAGCCCCCCTCCCTTCCCCATTCAAGAAAAGAAAGAAAGAAATAGGCTCTGTCTGGGCTTGGCTCCCCCTCCCCTTCTGAGTTTTCCCAATCAAGTGCAGAACACTTTTCTGTTTCAGTGGGGAGGGGGGGAAAGAGGAAGACCCGAGTTCAAATCAATCTGAATTCAGCAAGATCCACACCGAAAAAAACAAAGTAAGTGCAGAATCATCCCTGGACTGACCGGTTTGTTCACCTTGCAATCCAAGGGACTCGCAAGAGTCTTCTCCAGCACCAGAGTTCAAAAGCCTCAATTCTTTGACGCTCGGCCTTCCTTATGGTCCAACTTTCGCAGCCATACATTGCAACTGGGAATACCATAGCCTTGATTAAACACACTTTTGTTGGGAGGGTGATGTCTCTGCTTTTTAGGATGCTCTCTAGATTTGCCATAGCTTTCCTTCCCAGGAGCAAGCATCTTTTAATTTATTTGCTGCAGTCCCCATCTGCAGTGATCTTGGAGCCCAGGAAAATAAAATCTGTCACTATCTCCATTTCTTCCCCACAATATCCAATCATAGAGAAACTTGGCATAAATAATTCCATGGCATATATGCAGGTCTTGCCCTCTTCCCTCCTTCACTCACAGGGATTTCCCTTTTTTCCTTCTTCTTTCTGGCTGAGCAGCCCTTATATCTATTTTCTTCTTATTTGTTTGTCTATGGCTGCCTCTCCCAGTCTCCTTATCCTTATCCATAGTGTCTCTATGTATTTGTTAAAAATCTCATTGGGTAGAGCATGTCCAGCCCACTGAGACTGTCTGGACTCAAATTCAGCCCAGTTGGGGTGCGGCCAGTGAAGAACCCTGAATGGCCGGCCCCTACAGTGAATGTCCCCCCTAGGCAACTGCTCACCTCTCCGGCAGACTGGCCACAGACAAGCCTGGCTGCTGGGACTGACATGTCTGTGGCGCCCTGCCGCTCCACCCCAGTGGCAGCCAGGTGGAGGAGGAGGCCAGGGGGATGTGGTGCTGGTGGCACCACTTAGGAGGCATCTGCGGGGCAGATGAGGAGGGGGTGGTGGCCATAGAGTTGCCATAAAGGGGGTGGTGGCCATGATGGAAGCCATACGGAGCATGCAGCGGCAATGGAGAGCTTTCTCCTAGTAGTATATAAAGAATCATAGAATCATAGAGTTGGAAGGGACCTCATGGGTCATCTAGTCCAACCCCCTGCACTATGCAGGACACTCACATCCCAATAGCTCATCTACTGTAACTTGCCCCCCCTTTGCCTTCACAGAATCAGCCTATCTATATATTCTGCTGCTAGTCAAACCCAGGGAACTGAGGGAAGAAACAAAATCTCCTTGTATTCAACTTTTGAAATGGCAAATAAGAAGTTTTAAAAAGTTCAAAATGAAAAAAAAAGTTATATTTAATTTTGAGGAGAAAAGGTCAGTAGAATCAGAGTAGGATATATGGGGTGAACCAATAATAAAAACTGAGGTAACTTTGTAATCACAATAACTCCAGATAATTTGTTGCCAACAAGTAAATGTTCCTGCTATTCAACAATATCTTTAAACTTTGATGAGAGAATCTTTCTTATAAGTTTCTGTATAAACACCCAAGCACAGGTTTCTGAATTTCATCAACACATAAATTCTAGTAGGTATAACATACAACCAATGTTCTCCTATATAAACAGACCTTTACTAAAAGTTATCTCCCTTTTCACTGAGCAATAATTACTTGTCTTAACATGAAACAATTTCCCTCTTCAGCTTGAATGGGGATCCTCTCTAAACTTCTCACTCCTCTTTCCTCCATCCCCATTCACAGTCAATGCTTAATTCTCTCTTCTCTCCACAGAATTCCATTTGAACAGCCTGTCACTCAAAGCTGCTCAAAATCGAGATACCATTTCCACACAAGAGAAACCCCCTGCATCAGTTTTCTTAAAGAACTGAACAAAGCAAAACTTCCCACACAAAATTTTGCCTCTCCAAGAGTAGATCCAAATTTGGCACCTCCTTACTCCAGAGTTTCCAACTCCTCCTTTACAGCAGCGTCCTCCACCCCCACCCCATATCTTAACCTGCAGTTTTCCAGTGAGGAATTCCTGAATTTGAATTTGGTTTCCCACTTGGCCAGTGATGAGCCTGGAGGGGGTGGGAAGGTGAGGGGCCCTGGGTGAGAGTGCATACAGCTAAGCTTCCTGGCCATAGCTCCATCATCACACCACTTTTGTGATTTCTCAAAGCCTGAAGAATTTTTCAGAGGGTTCTAAGTGGCAAAAAAAAATAGAGAAAGGAAGACCTAGGCAATGCTCACTTTTACTTGGGAATTCAGATTGAATGGGAACCAAATGGAAGTTATATTCTTGGTCAATAAAGGTACTGGAAATATGGCAAAATCTGAGCCTGGAAGTAGTTAATCCAATGGTCACATCAATGGCATCAGGCTTCTACAAAGAAAGGGTACCCGATGAACCACTGCCTGACAACAGTAATTACAGAACTGCCATAGGCAAGCTTCTATACTTAGCAATGACAACACAATCTGACATTGCAACTACTGAAATGATATATTACTCTGCGTATAGGTGTTATCTCCTCCAATAGAATGTCCCTTTTTGTCTTACCCTGGGAGTTGACCTCCATTCTGCACATGTTTGGATAATGCATTTTCAATGCACTTTAGAAGTAGATTTTTTCTACTTCACACAGAATAATCCAGCTGCTGAGCATCATGTGACCTTCCCCTACAGGCACACCATCTCCTCTTGGTTCCTTCCTTGGAGGAAGGACTCATCAGATAACCAGCTATCTACATATAGCAACTGAATTTGCTGCTAGTTTAATTTAACTGGACTATTATAAAATGTATTTTATATAATTTTAAATGTAAATTTACTGTACATTTTTTACTTGCAGTCAGGTGTTATGGGTCGGAATAAGGACACGGACACCGTGCTGGCTTATTGCCACAGCTCTTATTTAAAACACAAAGCTTGACACGGAACTGGAGCCTGCCCACTCTATAAGCATAACCATAGGCCACAGCGGCGCCAGGGAGCCACTTACATCCACCTTTGGGAATCCAAGTCCCCCTTGCTGCTGGGCCTTCCTAACAGGAGGTGTTCCAACCTATTATGGCAGATAGAGGTGCAAACCTTCTCTAATCACATAGGCCACCTGGCTCAGCAAGCTTCCAGCCACCCAGCTAGGTGGCCTAACTCGCTCCAAGCTACCCCAATTTTGGGGGCCCCAGCGCTCTTCATTCATTCTCCTGGTCGAACTGTCTGTACCAATACTGCCCCCTTAAAGCTGTGACTTTATTTAACAGATAAAAGTTTGAACAATAACCATATGCCACCTGGCAAACAGATAACACAATTTGCACACAGGGAGGCTGGGTGGGAGCTGACTTCTCACTGCTGGGCTGGAGGAGGAAAAAGGATGATGTGATGCAGCCTGTGTCTTAAATAGGCACCATGTGCTCGCGTCTGCTGCCCTCTCCCCTGTGCACGCTACTCTCCACCCCCTCCCTTCCTGCACAGCAGGAACACGCACATCCCTCCTTCCCACCTGCCCCGCTGCTTCATCGATAGCGGCCTGGGGGTTAATTCTCCAGCCACATTTATTGCACATTGTTATTGTTGGTATGATTTAACCCCTATGTGACTGAATCAAGAGGGGCAGATTATAAACATAAATAAATAAAAAGAATTAATTGAAAATGTACTATCCAACATGTGTGGAATGGGCCTGTGCCTTCCTCTGTGTCTCACTTTGATTGCTCACTCTTGTTCCACATGGCTTTCCATTGAGACACATGTCTCTGCAGGTCTGTCCTGTAGATACAATGCCCTCATATTTCCATATGGTGAATGCCCCCACAGTTGGTCGGGCTGTTGCATGTTGGGTGAGTGGTCAGCTCCGCTGGCAGGTGGGCCAATGGCTGTGCTTGTGGGCAGGCCTATTGCTGGCGAAGCATGGAGCCACAGGAGTGCACTCCTCATCGGCCAGTCAGCATCCGGCCGCAATGTGGGCTGAGCACCTTGCAGCCGGCTTCTGGAGGTGGGCACTAAGAGAACACTAATATTATTAAAATTATAGGCCTATCTCACCGCTAAATAAGGATTACAAGCTCTTCACATATATATTATCAGAAAGACTCAAAAAAGTGTTAAGATTATGTATTCATCATTATCAAAGTGTTTTTTTTAAACTAAAGAGGTATATAAGGGAGAATGTAAGGACAGTGATTGATTTAATTGAATATTTTGACAAACACAACAATAAACAAGTAGCAATGTTATTTCTAGATGCTGAAAAAGCTTTTGACTACCTCTGTTGGGGTTTCATGTTGAAAATATTGGGGAAAAATGGAGGTGGATATCAATGTGCTTAAATGGATAACAGGAATATATACTAAACAAGTAATTGTAAGAAACAAAGAGGACCTAGGTTATCCATTATCACCATTCCTATTTATTTTGGCATTAGAAGTACTGTTGAAAAACATCAGACAAGATGAGATAATAGGAGATTAAAATTAGGAAAGAAACATATAAATTAAGATCATTTGCTGATGACTTGATGATTATACTAGAACAAACACTGAATGGAATTGAGGTTTTGGTGTCAAAATTAAAAGATTTTGGAGGAGTGGCTGGCTTTAAGATTAATAAAGGAAAAAATAAAATGTTAGGCAAAAATATGATTCAACAAGATCAAAAGAAGCTTATGCAAAAGATTGCTTTATGTTGGAGAAGAGAGTGAAATATCTGGGAACAGAATTAACAAACCAAAATATAATGCTATTTAAAATCAACTATGTCAAACTGTGGAATGAAATAAAGAAAGATTTAACTAAGTGGGAGAATTTAAATCTCTACTGAAGGGTATCAAGTATTAAGATGAATGTTTTACCTAAACTGTTATTTCACACTATACCAATTATCATAACAAGCATCTCCTTCAAACAATGGAAAAAGGACTTATCAAACTTCATTTGTCAAGCCAAGAGTTAAATTTAAACTATTACAAGAGGCTAAAGAAAGCGGTGGTCTAGCCTTACCTAATTTCAGATTGTATTACAAATCATGTTGTTCAGTATGGGTAAAAAAGTGTGTAACTTTGAGAAATCAAAGAATCTTGGAATTGGAAAGTCGTGATATCAGATATGGTTGGCATGGGTAGTTATGGCATGACAAAATGAAAGTGAATATGGACTTTAAAATCATTTTGTAAGAAAGGCCCTTTAAAGAGTATGGAATAAGTACAAACCGATATTTTATACGGAAATCCCACTCTGGGTTTCACCACATGAAGCTTTCTATAGAAGAGAAATACCTTTTAGAGATAAGTAGCTATTGTATCAGGATACCTTGGAACTGATAACGGTAATGACTGGGGAAGGCACTGGCAAAACCACCCCATATTGACTCTGCCATGAAAATGCTGGAGGGCATCACCCCAAGGGTCAGACATGACCTGGTGCTTGCACAGGGGATACCTTTACCTTTACCTTTACCTTTACCTTGGAACTGATAGGATTGGTTAATGAAATCAAGAAAAGAATTATAGGAAGAAGGATTTAACTGTCAGTGCTTCTTTCATGCTCAATTAATGGAAAGATATAAGCAGGACAAAAAGGGTTTAAGTTTTGATGGCAACAATTTTTTTTTTAAATATAACTATGTACTAACAATGAAAGTATCATAAAAATGTACAACTTACTTTTGAATGTAGACATGGAAAACGAACAGGTCAAAGAATGTATGGTCAAATGGCACCAGAATTTTGGTTATGCTTTACATTTAGAGAAATTGGAAAATATGTGGAAAAGAGGGATTCAATTTACACTTAGTATGGCCCTGAAAGAAAACTTTTATAAGATAATATGTAGGTGGTATTTAACACCTGTAACTTTAAGTTAAGTACATAAGGGAATGGCAAATACTTGGTGGAAGTGTAGAGAAATACCAGGCACCTTTTTCCATCTTTGGTGCACTTGTGTCAGGGCTAAAAGATGTTGGGTTCAGATGCATAATGGAATACAGACTATTTTAAAGGTATATTATCAGTTTAAACCAGAGGTATTCCTTTTAGGCTTAATAGTTTAAGAAGTGGACAAGCAATATAGAACTCTGTTTCAATATATGGTAAGAGCAGCAAGGATTGTTTTAGCTAAGAAATAGATAGACCTGCAAATACCAACAAAAACTCAGCAGCTCATTTCATAAAAGATTGGCAGCCCCTATTCTTTGCAGCAGAGAGATAAAAATGACTTATTAACTGAAGGGTTTGAAAACTAAGTTTAATAAGTTTAAATTTATTAAAGAATCATGTATAATATAAGAAGTTAGAGGAGAAAATGGAAATAATGATGGTTCTTCTGCAAGAAACTGTACCGTCAACATTAATTTGATTTTTCTTTACTTTTCTTCTCTCCCCTTTTTTATTGTACTCTTTTTTCCTTCCGTTTGTTTCATCCTATGTTTTATTAATGAAAATCATTAATAAAAACATTTTTTTTTAAAAAGGAAGAAGAAAGAAACCCTGGGGTTTCTTGACAGCCCTGGATGGGTTTCCCTAGTGGGTGGGAGTTAATTTGGTTGAGGTTGATCAGATCCAACATCTTCCACTCCCATGTAATTTAACTCCGGAACTGATCAATCGTGGGTCCATCAATATGTTGTGTTTATGAATGTACTGTTCTCACTGTTTATTATTGTTCTATTGTTAATTATGGGTAATGACTTTTTCTGCTCTGTTCCTGTTCCTTATGTTTAATGTGAACTGCCCTGAGTTTCCGGGGAGGGTGATATATAAATGTGATGGATGGATAGATGGATAGATTTTGATATACATACTAAATTTTTTAAACATTTATCGGGTGATATGAACATATATGGAGATGTTGCCCCCCCCCCCAAATGACTAATGATGGGCCTAGAGGGGATGGGAAGGGGAGGACCCCTGAGTGGGTATGTATACAGTTATGCTTCCCAACCATATTCTGCATGACCACATCACTTCTGGGGTTTCTTGAAGAATGTTTCATGGGCTTCTCAATGGTGAAAAAGTTGAGAAAGGCTGTGCTAAAACCACTCCCCCTCTTAACTTCATTCCTTATAGCCAAGATACTTTTTGGAAAGCACAAAGTGGAAATTCTGTGACAGGAAGGAGAAATCAACAAAAATCACTCTTCTTCCTCCATTGCTAAAAGTATCTTTCTGTCAGTAGAAAATAGTAGAGGGATACTATTAAATCTGTGGATTCAGCAAGACACACAGTAAGTTTATTGGAGCAAGAAAACACTGAACACCAATTACCAGAACTATTGAACTTATATATATTCTCCAGCCTCCCACCAAGACACAATATTGGCTGTTATGAGAGGCCCATGATTGGTCCATGAAGTCTGTCCAGTGATGGGCTAAGACCCTGAGCCTGGTGAATTCCTAGCAAGGGTTCAGAATCCCAGTCTCAGCTCCAAGGCTTAAGGACACAACAGATAACAGCCATAAAATCTGATATATAGTCTAAAGTAAAGGTAAAGGTAAAGGTAAAGGTAAAGGTAAAGGTAAAGGTAAAGGTAAAGGTAAAGGTATCCCCTGTGCGAGCACCGAGTCATGTCTGACCCTTGGGGTGACGCCCTCTAGCGTTTTCATGGCAGACTCAATACGGGGTGGTTTGCCAGTGCTTTCCCCAATAGTCTAAAGTAACCCAGTATAATAAATGTTTCACTGTGTTTTAAGCAAATTATGGTTTAAGCAGATTGTAAGTGGATGGGCAAAAGAGCTCTTGTGGCCCTTTCTTGCATGCCCAGGGAAATTCTGATCACCAATTTGGGAGGCAAATTTCCCACAAGCTAGACTGGCCAAGGATTCTAGGTTTTTTGTTTTTGTTTCTGCTTGTTTTTTCGTGGGGCAGCATCATCTAGGCATGGAATTGTGGTCAATGTAGATGGGCAGGTAGTGGTGAATTTCCTGCAGTCTGCAGGAGGTTGGACTAAACCCTGGAGGTCTGTTCCATATCTACAATTCTATGATTTTTCCCCATCTTGTAGCTAGGATTGCTATTGCTGATGAAATTAAATGTATATTGTAATTATTAATTGGCATATTCTAAGGAAATCCTGGTGTTAATTTCAGAGCAATTTCATTAAAATTGCACAATGAGGAAACAAGCATATGATGATCACCTCCCCAAAACAAATCAAGGATAGGAGGAAAATTTCTTTTGCCAAAACTCACTTTTTAGATATAGCCATTGATTCCTTTTTTCTCTTCAGAAAGTGGGATGTTCCTTTTATTTCTCTTTGTAGAACTATCAGTGTACCTTTTGTTAATTTGGGCCTTTGTAACTCCAAGATAGGAAGGTTTGGGAAGAGTCTGTCACTTAGTATCCACTGAGTGATATTCTAAAATTTTGCAAAACTTTCCTCTCTGACCTCTTCACATTTCTCTGATCAAATATTAGATATCAATTCCAGTTTTCTAAAAAGAGGAAAATATATGGATTGTTTGATTTCAGGCAGAAATTAGGTTAAGTGGAATGAAAAGGATTTCTCTTAATGCTACAGCTACAGCTAATGTTGCTTCCTTGATAGCTGAATAGTGTGATATTTTTGACAGTACAATACTGTCTCTGCAAACAAAAGTGTGTTGTACTTCCCATTTATATTTGGAGGTGTATACATAAAACTGATTACATTATGCATATAATGCTGTGGAGAATGTTAGCTAAAATAAATGCATTGAACATGGCCATAAGGGATTTATCCAACTGAACTCTTAGTTTCATTATGACCTAGCAGGACGATTACAGAACCAATGCTAATATGCTCCCCACTTAATTTTAATTGGTATGTGCCTGGAATATGATAGTTTGTATGTGCCTGGAACTGGAGCAGAGTAGAGAAGGTGGCTGTAATTGATAAAAGTTGTTTGGCAGGTTGTACCCATTTGCATTTTAAATCCAAATCCCTGTAAGATGTTTATTCATTCTTTCCTATATAGTACTCATGAGCACCAATCACAACAGATTAAACTCCACAGTTTTGTCAGGTATTCTGCATATTAATCACTCACAGCTACATTATGTTAACAAAAATATTTTGGGAAGCAGAATACTTCATTATATGCACTATGAACTGAATAGATTGTGGTACAGGCAAGGTGTGGCAAATGTAAATGGAAAAAAATAATGACTTGAAATACAACTACATATTCTTTCTGTGGTTAATGCTGAATGTGTTGTAGGGACTCTGCTTCCAGTATATCATCTTCCACTTGCCTACCAATGTATTTTATGTTTCATTGACCGATTATGCACAGCAGTGGCTGCCAGTGCCTTGCAGTAGGGTAGCATGCCCTGCAGCTTCCTGAAGATCCATGGGGGAAGGAATCCCTTGGCGCAAGCGGACAGCCCCGATGGTAGCAGCAGTGGGGGGAATGGGGGGGCATGGGGGCTCCTCCGCACAATGGCAGGAGAGTGCAACCCACCATCATGGGGGTGAGAAACCAGCTCCATGGCATCATGAAGCTAACTGGGGCATTTGGTGTCCCCCCTCATTCTGTTTCACAAGTGTGGCTCCTCCCATTATTCACCTCCACCTATTTTCATGGGCTATTTATATAGTTCATTTTGGAATTTTGAATATGCATTATGCAATACTGGGAAAACTGCAGTTTGTTCTTGCTTCTTGCTTCTACACACTGCTTCATTTTGAATTGTTGTCCTTCAACAGAGTTGTGTGTTTATGTACATTAAGTCTATTAAAGTTTATTTACATTCAACCAACCCATTTTATTACCGAGCATGCAGTTGTATTCAGGATTGAAGCAATATGCCACTGGCAATTTTATGTTTCCCAGTATTTCAAGTAATGAACTAGTGTTTGTATAGTTTTCCATTTAAAACTAAGTTGTTAGTGCCTGTTCTAAGTCTCTGGCTTGCTGGTGCTGTGATAATGTAATTGTTTGGATATAAGTGTTTTTGACCTTCTGCAAATTGATTGTTTACAAGCTGCTCATTTCATTGAATCTATACCAGATAGGTTATGTTGTTGTTGTTTTTTACAATTTACCTATCTCTCTAAGATGTAGGTTGTACAATTATGCATTCTATCACATATTGCATTGCATTTCATTGCCTTGTAGTGTGTGTGTGTGTGTGTGTGTGGAAAATTAATACTTTTTAAAAATAAAGAACCCTGGAACTTCTTACTTGACGAGTTCCAATTTTATCAAGGCTTTATGAAGATCAAAAGTTTATAAAGATGCATGAACTAGCAAATATCCTGTAATTTATTATGCATTTAGAAAATGTCAACACAGCCTCTCCAGAGCACTGCTTAAGTTGATTTACTCCCCAGCCCCATAAAACAATAACATTATTATAATAGTTCAGAGGGGTTTTTTTTAAGTCTGAAGGATCCTGTTTCCCCTCATTCTGTGTTTCTGATTAACTCTATTCAGTACTTCCATTATGTTGTTTAACTGCCCTGTGCTGTATTGTAAAGGTGGGCTAGAAAAATAAAGTATTATTTATTCTGAAGTCCAAATTACCAGTCTCATTAAAAGTGAGGATTTCTGGGGTCCTTTGGGTCTGCCATGGGAGAAGGACAGCAGGAAAATGATGGGCCACAAGGCAATTGTTCCAGTGGAAATGGTATTCTGGATCCAGACCATGGTGTTTCAAAAGAGGGGATGGGGGTGGGAATTGGAATTTTAATGGACTGATATATATGTTATGTCATGGGGCAGATGAAAGGGAGACTGGATAATGTCATTTATAAAATGGAGGAAGGAAGATTAATGTAAGCCACCTCAGGCCGAATATAAACAAAGCAAATAAATTAATTTCTAACATTGCCTTGGTTTGTGAGACTTTAGCTATGTTATGAAAGCAATTCATAATATAGTATAGCACAGTTTAAAGCTGCACATCACAGGGGTGCACTAACACTGCCATTTTAAGAAATCTTTCCTGGGAGTAAATACCATTAAATACCTTGAAAAGGATTCTGAGTAGACCCGATTAAGCTTGCCCCCTTGGTCTCAGCCCTCAATTCTGTGTGCTTTTGCTGATTACAGGGTCCATTCCACACGACTTCAATGTTGCAAAAGGCTTCATTCACCCAGCGAGGCTTCTCCGGCTACAGTCCCTCCACAGAACTGCCCCATTTGCAAGTTCACGTTATTTTTGGCTGAAAATCGTGCCCATGCATGGGGGGGGATTTTTTTTTTCACTCGGGGTAGGTTGGTAACGATGACTCACCAGCTCACACGCCAGCTAGATGGGTCTCTACGCTAGGAGGAATCAAGGCATATTCGTTGCAACAGGTGTTTTTCTTTTTTTAAAAAAACCCTGTTCTTAAAGGGAAAGGGGCTTTTCGGGAGCATGATAACAGCCGCCCATTGGCTGTTTGTTTGATTGATGGCCAGGGGCGGGACAAAGCACAGAAAAAATTGCTTCCTGGATAGCAATTTTTCTGAGACCGGAAACGTGTGGGAAACAATTAAAACACTACTGGATTCCACTACAAAGTCAGGTATGCGTAACACTGAGATTATACTTTTAAAAATAGTGTTTCCGCTTTCAGGGATCAATTGGCAACATTGGTCCTTGTGCGGAATGGGCCCAGGTTTCATTTTGCTGTTGCTGAGAACATTGCATTGTAGAATGACAGCTCACCAAAGAAAGCCTTCATTATTTTCCAAAAGAGGTAGAAGGACTTGTTTTAAAAGGAGGCCTGGGACATTTTAGAATAGTTTATCAATTTTAAATGTCAACATTGATTGAAAGACAGGCACTTACTCCTACACCCTAACAGAAAAATGCCTGACCAGAAATAAGGATTTAATTACCCTATCCTTTTAGTGTAGGTTCCCTACGTGGTCACCAGATGGCTCACCAGTGTTAAGTGGCTGTGCAAAGGGTTCACCCACCTTGACTTTGAGCTCAGACTAATAATTTATCCATGCTATATATATCACAAACTGAACACCCAAGTGTAATAACAGATGCTTGCGAACCATCCTCTGGTTCCACTTAACAGGAAAGGATGAGAGAGTTGCAGTGCCAAGCTGAGGACCAGCCAGGTGGCAATTTCTAGATTGGGTACCTCACCTCATTTTAAGGGTGCGTGATGATCTAACCAGTTTGAGCCTCTGAAGATGTACCAGTAGCTGGGTCCTAACCAATTCCCCTCCCCTTCCCACTCAGGACCAGGTCTATTTAAATTATCCCCATTAACACTCATACTGTGACACAGACAAAAACATGCTTCTGTCCTGGCAAATGTGAACCCCTCCCTCTAAATCCAGCTCATCTGTTAATCTCACAGTACTATGAGAAAGGTAAGGATGATGAAAGTTTTGCCAATAGAAAGCTGGCTAAGATGTGCAAGATGTCTTTAGTCTTCCTGGCATCCAGCCCTCTTGGTCAAAATGTAAAGATGTATCTTCCCTATCCAACAGCTGACATATTCTTTTAAAACCACAGTCCCCATCCAAAAGGCATGAACCACTCCTATATAATGTCTCCACCCCCCCAACTTTAATTAAAATTGGGGGACAAAAATCTCTGAAGGATAGAGATTTATTCCACACCTCCTAGTTAAAACCAAACCAATGGACTTAAACATTTATTTGACAATTTACAGTCCTTGTAGGAACCTTTCTTTCCTCAGACACCAACAACTAAGGTGTGAGTGGCAAAGACTGGGGGCCATTCCACACAGATTCTTTGTAGCAGGAGTGTGGCAAATTGTAATCGCTACAAAAATGTGGTTATGCACAACATCGTAGACAATCTGCCACACTCCTGAAACCGATCCGCAAAAAAGCGCTTTGTTGTAGCACTTTCAAGGAAATCCCAAAAAGTCCCTCCACAGAACTGCTTTAAAGCTCCCCTAAGTCCCCTCGTTTGATTGACGGCCAGGGGCGGGACAAAGCTCGGCAAATATTGCTTCCTGGATAGCGATTTTTGCCAAGACCGGAAACCTGTGGGAAACGATAGAAACGCAACTGGATTCCACTACAAAGGTAGGTGTGCATAACAACAAATTCCACTATTTAAAATGGTGTTTTTTCATTCCGAAACCAATTTGCAACATAGATCCTGGTGCGGAATGGCCCTGGCTATAACCTCAGAATGTTTGCTTCTGGTTTTATTTCCTCCCAGTTCTATTCTGCCCTTCTGGCTGCAAGTGTATTGAAGGCTGTTAAATATTCCTAATAAGATTTTTGGCCCAAAACAATGGACAAAAGCTGCTATGTTTGGTTTTTGTAGTGATGGTGAAATTTTTGTATAGGTCAGGAGTAAAATTTGGGGAACTACACAGGCTGCAGTGGCCAGTGAATTATCTGATAAAATAACATAAAATACCGTAACAGAAAGGCAAGCCGTGTCTTGCAAAAGCGGTATGTTATTTCTCTGTACTTTCTTTGTGACCCTCAAAATAGACTGCTTGAAAAGCATCCTGTGGGAATGAAAGCACATTGCTTTTCACATCTCCAAAGAAGTTTTTATATCCTTCTCCGCACAGCATATGCTTTCATAGCTTTTGGAGTCAGACTCAATAGAATATGTTAAAACATATTTTATACTGAATGAGAAATACATTGCCAACGTTTAGTACAAATGTTCTTTCGTTCTCTGGAAAGTAGTTTAAGTATGGGGAGAAACAAGGATGCTGTAGTTAGAGACAATGCCACTTTACATTTTAGTGTAAGGAGAGAGGCAGTGGTGTAGATGTGGAATGTGGAGATGAAATAAAGAGCTCTGGTGCTTTCAGTATTTTTCTACCAGTCTAGCTTGCTTTGAAAGCACATATCAACTGTGTTTAAAACACTGAGCTAAGAATTTGCTAGAACAGGCAGAGATCACATATCTTGATCCTTGCGTAAAATGAAAGCCACATGGTTGTTCTGCCTCAGTTTGCCTGTGGGACAAGTCAGAAAGGGAGAGGAGATTTAATCCTTCAAGTTCCATGGTTTCACTGTTTGAAAATGGCACTACCACTATTAGCATTTTAAATGGGAAAGTAGGAAAAGGGTTTTTTTAATCCTTAAAAATTCGGATAGCTGAGCAGAAGAGCTCCTCTGAAATAAGGGGGGGGGGGACCCCAAGAGAGTGAAGGTACTGAGTGCATTTTTAAAGGCTAAAGCCTTCCTGGATGGCTTTGGGACTAAATGAAGTTACCTGTTTCTGCAGTTTGCATTCAATGGATTGACTGAGGCATGTAATCTTGATCTCCTCTGTTTGAATCCTAAAACACCAGTGGATCAGGGTTCTGCATCAGTGATTCATACTTTCTGACTTCCTTTCAAAATAGGCCCTCTCCCCTTGCATTTTTCATGGATGTGAATGAGTGGAGTTGCCTCTGCAGCTGAGTGAACCTTTTCCTTGGGGGAAAAAGGTGTGGCTGCTTAGTACTTTCAGAAGAAATGACAGCCACTGATAGATCTCAGATTCTGAACCAGCAGTTCTGTCTCAGAGGAGATCCTCCTTTACCACAAAACTCCCATATCTTGTCTAGGCTGGTAAGCATGTATTTACCATTGACAAGGGACACATTTTCCTGCTTTTACCTCCATCCTGATGGTCTGCAAAGCAAAGGATGTCTAGCAAAAAGTAAGCAAAGTCTGAGCCTCCGCCTAAATCCCCCTGCCATAAAACCCCTCATATAATGTCACCAAGTACACTCCTCAGATTTGTTATGTCAGCTCTGTTCAAAAATGAGCATGAGTTGTTCTATAACTGCATGACCCTCTTCCATATACAGGTTCAACATTGGAAAAGCAATAACATGGATGGGTTGGAACAACTTCTCTGACTGCTGTTTCTGCCTCTAAAATTCAATTATTGATTCCATTATTGAGAGCTGGAACCTTGAACTGGGGTATTTTGTAGTTCTAACAATCATTTGATTTCTGTCTTTTGACTTCTGCTTTCAACAAATCCATTTAAATGTAATACTTATTCATGTAAGCATTAATAATTCTCCCAATAACTGCAATCCTGTGGAATTTTGATCATCTTTTTCATGTTTTAACCCATTGATATCAAAAAACATTATCTTTGTGAGGAAAAGATATTGACACAAAAGCCAAACACTTAACAGGCATGGGATATTTTAACCCTTTGATATCAGAATACATTTATTCTCACACATGGAACAGCTAGACGCAAAACCATTTGAAAAAAATCTGCATTAACAAATAGTGGCTGCTGAATGAACAACGCCGGCGGTTGACACCACAGACAGGTGGGCCAAGTGAGGCACATCTGTGCCCACAGACAGGAAGCGTCTGCATGCGTTCATTGGCGCACATGGAGGCGCAAGGGCTGGGGCTCCCGGGACCTATATTAGATGTTATGTGTGAGAGCCCAGCCTCTTTGCCACTGCTCTGCCACCAGGACAACTTCCCACCTACACAACCTGTTGTTACTGTTTTCTGGATGATTTATGTTTTGTCACAACTGTGGTTTAGGGGCATGGGCAAGAGACTTTGGTCCAAAGGCCAGTTTGTGTACTGGTACCCTGGGTATGGTGGGGGGACTCAATAAAAGTCCAGCTCAAAACTAGCATGGTCTTACTCGGCTGAGAAGGCCAAGGGCTCAGAGCCTGGTAGACCTTGGTGATAGAATGGGGTGAGAGCCCATTTACCATTAAGATGTTTGCCTCCCATGGGAATTGTTCTTTAGGAATACACACATTTTTATTTCTTTTATTTTTATACAATGTATTATTTTCCTGGTATCCATTATTAATCAAATGTAGGTTATTTGTTGTTTGCTTATATTGCTCTCAACCAGGAGGAAAACTCTCAGAATAGCTTTTTAAATTGTTTTCCATTGCAATTCAATTATATTCTCAGGAATTCAGTTTTTAATAAGCCATTATTGTATTTTGACCCATAATTCGTTCATGCTATGACCCCATAATTCATTTTATATATGCATTACATAAAATATCTGCATAGTGAGGATTGCATCTGAAGAGACAGGCTTCAGTCCATGAAAGCTTAGGCTGGAATAAAAAAAAATCTTTTAAGATTGACAGAGAATATATAATTAATTAATCGAAGGTTAGAGTTTGGCAAGCAATCTCCTACTGAAACGTCTCCTCCCTTGCCTCTCAGGCCAACACTAGAAACTGTAGGAGGCAGAAATGACCAAGCTACATGTCAACATTCCACCTGGGCAAAAACCCAGACATGATGTTAGATGTCAATCAAACACACTAGAAACTCTGTTGTAACACCATTGAGTTTCTATAGGATTCGCCAACTTTCTTATGTCAGTCTGGGGGTTTTGCCTGGTTGCAATGTTGGCATACAGCCCAATGCCATTACTACTATTGTCCCTCTTCCAGAGCTCCCAGGGATGCCAAGATGCCAACCAGCATCTCTGTTGACTTGAATCAACAATCTGAATCAGGATAAGGTAGCTTCATGTGTTCATGTGGGTTCAGGGTTCTATGATGGTCTACTGAAATCAGAGAAAATAATTTTCACAATATTAATTTTTATTTAGCAGGCCATACTATTAGAAGTACATGTAAAGACTGCTTGGAAATACTACCCAGAGTTTCAACAGAGGATCATTTCCCCTCAAATAAGATCTGTATTCATACACTAGCCCCAGTTAGTCAGGATGCAGAAGAGCTGTTCATTTTGCACCCTATGTTTTACTACCCAAAGGACTCTCAAAGCAGTTTACAATCACCTATCCATCCTCTCCAACAGAAACCCTGTAAGGTAAATGAGGCTGAGAGAACTCTGAGAGAACTGACTGGCCCAAGGTCACCTAGCCAGCTGCACGAGGGGTGGGAATCAAATCTACTTCAGATTAGAGTCCAATCCTCTTAACTCTATACCAAGGTGGCTACCAACCATTACACCAAGACATAAAAGCCCCAACATTACACATGTAATACAGACACACAAAGATGTTAACCCAATCAAGTCCAGTGCTTTAAATACATGGATGGACACTGAACCAAGAGGGTATCACATCACAGCCTCATTGATTATTCCAAAAGATGCTAAAGTTATATCCAATTAATAGTATGAAATAAAATGAGCATAATCTTTTTTATTGCACCCTTGTCAGGATCAACTAGTACACTGAAGAGAAGCAAGTTAAGAGATTTGTTATGCAATTTTACACCCTTCTAAGTCCATTAAAGTTACTGCATTTAAAAGGTTGTAGCTGCTTATGATTGTGCTATTGGTTACACACAAGTCTTCATGCTTTGAAAATGGCCACCATATGGAAACTACATTTGGAGGTGACTTCCCTGTTGTGACTGTCTCAATTGTGCACACTACACAGCAGTAGCCATGTGTAGCAGCTCGCTATGTGAATTGGAAGTTTTTCATCACAATGTTGCACACTGAGAGGAACAGGTCTAAATGTGGCATGGCAGCAATGTTCAGCTTGGCTCACTGAGCCTGAACATAGATAGCTCTCTCACTTGAGATAACCTTTCTGGGAATCATTTAGGGCAACCTCTACCTAACTACTCTCCTGCATTCTCTATCTCCCTTGTGGATGGACAAATGAGATGAATTCTAGGGAAAAAATCTACTAAATAGTTTTGTGGTCCATGCAGAATGGTTTTTCCCACTGATATTCTGAGCATATTTCAGAACATCCTCTCTTCTTTTAATAGGTGGTACAGAGATTAAATGGCAGCTGAGTTGCCTGTTGAGAACAATTAACGCAAAGCAGATGGTACTACAAATACAGCTCTTCAAGGCCTTTTCCTTGTCTAAGATTTTGGCTTTCATTGTTGATTTTGCCCCCTGGGTGTATTAAGGTCTTTACTGATAGATTTAAGATCTTGCTGACATTTGATTAAACAAACTTAATACAGAGATGGTATTAAATTTTAATATCTGTCAGAACTGAACAGTAGACTTTATCAGATGCTTTTCACCCCAGGTCTAATGCTTTAATATCTCATCAAATCATCTACAGACACAGCAACAGGAGATCCGGGTAACCCAGTGCAGATGAAAGGCATCGGTGAACAACTTGTTATCACACAATTGCCTTAAGGGCAAGAGTGGCATTGTTAATAAGTAGTGATAGTTGTAGAAGTCATTCAGTGCAAATTAAAGGCATCGGCACCACTTAGACTGACAGGGAATCAGAAAGTTCTACACCACTGGCCTCTGATTTGCATGGAAGGGCAACATGTATTTAGTTGTGGTTCAGATTTGGTGACCTCAGTACCATTGTGCATGTACAGAGAAAATAACAAGACAAGGAGCAAGTAATAAGGAAAAATGAAATAGGTGGCAACACTGTCAATTCCATTAAGCTACAATAGGGACAAAATTTTGTGACTGTATAACAGCCCATCAAAGTCTTCTGCAGATGTTATGCTGGAATTGTGGTCACATGAAGGACCCCACCAGCTATGTGTATCAGGAACCAACAAATCAACACAATGTGCCCTATGCATACAATTGTACTGCTTGTGAATTCATCAATCCATGGCTTTTCAGTGTGGGTACAGCTTCCTTGCACACAAACCAGAACCCAGGAAATAATTCTGTGAATGGAAACTGCTCCCATATGGAAAATCCATGCACTAATTAATCCACACCTTATGAGAGGGTGTAAGGGCAGGAGGGAATGGGGGGAAGGAGTTTGTGCCTGCATGTCTGCATATGTGTGTGAGAGAGAGGGGGGGGGGAGACCAGGGAGGAGGTCAGAGAAGCAAAAGGTAAGGGGGGGGGGTGAGAGCAGAGGGGAATGGGGGAAAGGAGTTTGTGTGTGAGAGAGGGGGGGAGGAGGAGGAGACCAAGAGCCCCAGAATAGGTATATGTTCCATAAGCCTTGTGAGAGTCGGGCTGTCACTAATTTCTTTTCTAGAACTTGCTTACTGACCAGATATTCCCAAAGTTGAAGTTATTTTTTTCTACAACTTGCTTACTGACCATCCATCCAAGTTTAAATATGTTGTATTTCCACTTTTGTGTTTGTTAAGATCGTCTACATTTGAAAATATCAGGAATATCAATTTGCAATAGATGACAGCCATTTGTACAACTTCTTTAATCAGCTTTGGTGAAATTCACATTCTGTTCATGGCTGTCCTCATGCACAAATTATTCTAACAATACTTCATCCATGCCAGATCCAGAAATAATTTATATGGAAGAATAGATGTCAGATAAATGCAGAATCATGGGACTGTACTTATCTTGCAGTCCTTCCTCCCATCAGCTGGGCTTTCTTTTTTTATCAGATCCAGCCTGGGGAAGAAGAAACTGCCCGGCCTGCTGCAGTCTTGTCCTACCCCGGCCCTGGCTGGATTCATGAATTGTCTTTTAGCCCTACTCCTTCACAGTATTACTGATTCTTACAAGCTGCTTTATATCCTTTCTAGGAGATGTTGAGTTCCAGTATGTAAATAAAGTTAAGAGCATTGGCTAGGCAACACAAGGCAAAAACAATCAGAATGTCTTGCACTTCTAAATAAAGGTTGGCATCAAGTTGAACTCCAGCTTCATATCCTATGAATTTTATTGTTCATGTTTAGGATGTTGGCAGTGAGTTTCAATTACCTGTCCAAAGTAAAGCCATTGTGGGGTATCACCCAAGGATGGGGGGAGGGTTAAAGATACAGAATTAGGAAACTCTGAATCTAGAAATAAATTCAGGTATCTCATTACTGGAAAAAAATTGATCCTTGCATTCAAAGCCCTAAATGTTCTGGGACACCTGTATCTATAGGACCACTTTTTCTACTGTCTTCTCCCCTAAGAGGACTAAGATCAAGTGATCAGGGGCCCTGGTCCAAAAGGTGTAAAACTGGCCTTGACCATCCTGGTGGAGCCCTCCTGGAGGAACACTCTCCCTGGTGATATCAAGGCCCTCTGTGAATGACAAAAGGTCTGGAGAGCCTGCAAGACAGAGCTTTTCTGTGGCTGAGGCCAGGAAATTAACATCTAGGAAATTCTGGCATCCCCACTCACAAAATATTGATCTGCTCAGCATAAACTACCTCCCCATAAGGTATTTAAGGGGTGGCATTTAAATAATATAATTTAAAGTTAATTTTATATTAATTATATTAATTATGTAAATCTTTTGTATGTTTTATTATATTGTTACCCATCCTAAGGTTGACATAATCAGCATCATCATTGATAATAATAATAACAACTACAATAACAGTTCACAGGTTCAAACACTCTTCCTGGGCCATCTGGCTAAACCAGTGCAGAATACACTTTCGCATTTCTCCAACAATGAGGTGATAAATGAGAGCCATAGATCCTGCCCTACTCATCCTCAACCCCTGACTCTTGAAATCCCAACATCTAACCTTCATCACTCACTATCCCCCAAGGTGGTAATGGGCACACCAAATAGCTTTGCCTGAATGACCCCATTCTGAACAGGAATTTGTGTCAGATTACTATGTAGTGAGTGGGAAAGACTTCAGATTGAGAAATATATTGAAAAGTGTACATATTTCTGATAGCATGCTGAATGTTCCAAAGCATGTCCCACTAATTTGCTGATTTTCCAAGGAAAGCCATGCTGAGACTGCTAAAAAAGGGAGGTGGAAAGGGAAACAGCAGTGTGCATCGCAGAAAAAGGACTGCATAGCAAATCACGCACACAATATGCATACGTAACTTATAACACCATACACAAGAAAACAGCCCAGCAAAAAACAGCCCACTACATTAATGCCATAGCAATTAATTCTAAGACAAAACCACGAGATAATGCAAAAACAAGCAACTAGAGGGACCTTACTAAGAAAACCCCTACACAGGAGAAGGATGACAACACACAAAAAGTAACTGTACACCAAAGGATTAATGCACAACTATCTGCCAAAATCCACTGATGCCCACCCACTTTATACAGGAGATGATTCGGAGGAGGAACATTGCCTGAGAGAGCACTCTAACACTGCCACAGATACAATATTAAATAATTAGTAAATAATAAATAGTAAATAATAGAAATAATTTTAAAATTAAAATCCATCATGGGGGGGTGACCTTCCCACAAGGGGACACCAACATCACACACAAAAAAAGAGAAAACAGGAGAAAGGGGGAGGGAAATGGAAACAATACCAGACAAAACAACCATTTCAAAAAACCAGTAAAACAAAACACTAACCCTAAACAATAACATCAGAGTCCATTCTACATCAATTCTATTAACTGCTCCTTGGCATTCACCTCTATGACTGATTATGTACAGGGCAGGAAATCCAGGGTGGCAGCATCAGGGTAGCCCCGATTGTGCACAGTGCTGCCACCATCCTAGCCCTAGCCCGGCACAGTGCCCCGGGATCTTCCACGTTCCCTGGAATGCCACAGGCACCAGCAGGGCCTAGGCCGGGCCAGCTCCATGCATAATCAGCGGTATCCCCTGTGGAACTGGCTGGGGAGTTTCCCACCCCCACCTTGGTGGGAGAGCAGCATGCCACTTCCTGCCATCATGCAGTGGAGGCCCCATGTCTCCTGCTCCCTACCCACTGCTGCCACCTCCAGGCAATGTACCAGTGTACCCCTCGTGCATATGTGGGAAGCACTGGGGCATGCTGCCCCAACGCAATGCCCAGCAGGAGCCTGCCGTGGCTGCTGCTGTATATAATGAGTTAATGGGTGCACAAATGGCACCACTACAACCAGGGTATGGCCTATATTGCTTCTGCATCACAACAGAAGAAGTAATAATATTGGGAGGACTTGGAGACAACATCCAATATATTTCTCTTAATCACTAGAAGAGTTGTTTTTTTATCATCTCTTATGGCTATCTGAAGGAGTCTCAAAGCAGCTTACCATCACCTTCCCTTCCTCTCCCCACAACAGACACCATGTGAGGTAGGTGGGGCTGAGAGAGCTCAGAGAGAACTGATCTATGAGAACAGTTCTAACAAGACTGTGACTAGCTGAATGTGGAGGGAATCAAACCTGGCTGTCCAGATTAGAGGCCACCGCTCTTAACCATTACACTAGGATGGCTCTCACTAGAAAGCTTTTATAACTATCCATCAGGCAAAGGAGTACAGTAGATCTACAATAAAAGAAGAAAGGACATGAGTGGGGGGGGGAGATCAACTTAAATGGACCCTACCCTGAAATTCATGTATTTCATATACAAATATGGATTGGATTCTTGACCTATTCCTTATTGTATTTATTTATTGATAATATTTCTGTGCTGTCTCTTCAGAGTACTCCTCAAGGTGGCTTGTGATTAAAAACTACAATGTAAAACACAAGCCCTTCAAACATTTAAAAAAACTGTCTGTAAAACAGACATGTATATATGAAACTATCTACATTTTAAAAGTTGATACATTTGTAATTAAAAGTAGTGAGGAGGTTTGTGCAACAAACAATTTAAATGTTTCCAAACTTTGAAAATATAGATGCAGAATATGCATTCCATAAATATATTTGCAAGACTCCAATTTGCTAAGTTATATGCTTGATTCCGCAGAGTAAAAG
This sequence comes from Paroedura picta, assembly GCF_049243985.1. Lineage (NCBI taxonomy): Eukaryota > Metazoa > Chordata > Lepidosauria > Squamata > Gekkonidae > Paroedura > Paroedura picta. The sequence goes on along the minus strand of NC_135373.1, from coordinate 61,846,747 downwards.
GAAAGAATCACAAAGCTTCTCTTTCCTCCTTTCCAAGCAGATGGAAAGCTGATAATAACTCTGTCTTCCAGACATTAAGAGACAGTTTATTGCAACATGGCCACCTCTGAATCTCCATCAAACACCTTTGAAGTGCAAAAATAGGATTTGTCAAGATAGTATCAGTGTAAAGTGGCAATAAATCTGCATGTAGTCTGCATAAGAATGATATTAAAAGGCATTTTGGTTATTAATGCCAATCAGTGAAACCAGAGATAGGGAGACTGATGCAGAAGTAAATTGTCAAGGCAGGACATTGGAATGGCGCACACAAATCTTGTTAGCAATAATCAGTAACATTTGCATGATTATGTCTTAGGCCTTACATAGTGTTCTAATTTGTCCTCAAACATAGGAAGAGATGAAAGTGTAACCACTGAAAAGACTATCCCTACAGATATAACAATAGGGTTATATAGAATATATAAGAATAGAGACCATATATCCAAGTTGGATCCAGCCACTCTTCATTTAATCACCCTATTCCTTTCCTTGTGAAATACCAGTAAATCTTCAGTATATAATTATATAATCTTAAATATTTTATTGGCATATTCTAAATATAATCTTAAATATATCTAAGATTGGGACCCAGAATTCTCTTAGATTTCCCACTTCTGTTTATTGAAATGTGGCACATGCTTGTGATTTCTTTCAACAATGCATTTCTAGAAATATATTTGGATTAGGTAATACTCACCTTCACCTTGATAGCCCAAGCTAGCCCAAGCTCACCAGATCTCAGAAGCTTGTTTAGAAGTGCAACATCTTGATTTTCACCATAACATATTTGCAAAAGTGAAAGGACCAGTATTTTGAGATGACTGCCTTCTCTTAAAACCTGGTGGAGAGAAGGCAGTAGCCCCCACACATACACACATCCCATGTTTATAGTGTTCTTCATTCTTGAAAGAGGGGAGAGGTCCAACTAAGCCCCTCGAAAGCTGAATCTTGCCCACCTTCTTACCCATAAAATAATGGACTGGCCCAAGAGGAAACCCGAACGGTGTGATATAATACGCTTGCCCTTGTAAAAACACAAACCACAAATGACTCATCTAATGCAACTGTGACATGTGACAAAACCCCATCTTGCTTAATGGGGAAAGCCCAGCCTCACTGTTGTCAGGTCCCATTTGTGCAGAGGTAGGTCCACCCCAACAAGAATCAAGACTCTGCTTAGGACTGATATTGCCTCACCATTTATTTATTTAGTTCCTGGTGTCTTTATCCACAGCAAATTCACAGTTTACAGCATTTAAAATGCAATGTATAGAACCAATACCAATACAAATAGATGTAATTTAGGTAACCACACCTCTCTGTTCTCCCCAAGGAAGGGGGACACAAAACAGCTTACAACATTGTTCTCTGTTCTCCATTTTATTTTCATAACAACCATGTGTGAAGTAGGTTAGAGTGAGAGATGTGACTACTCAATGTTCAGCCAGTAAACTATCTTGATAGGATGGATATTTGAACTGGGGTCCCTCATAACCTAGTCCTAGAATCAGAGAGTTGGAATTCAGTGGTCTCTTCTTTCCCCTTATTTGGCAAATAGCTCTAGGTAAGAAGTTTACAATGTAATATTTTCTTTAAAATAAAATTTACAATGTAATGTCTTCTTTAAAAAAGAAAAATCTTTAAAATAACGTTCAAATAATAAAATAACATTGCTAGAAATATTTTCTTTAAAATAATTTTATTTAAAATGTCACATATGCTTATATAGGATTTGATTTATCAACCCTCAGTTGAATCCTGGAGAATTTCAGATATCAGCTCTCCTTCAGAAACTGGGGGCTTTGTGATGGATACATGGAATGGGGCTGCAATATCCAGAAAAGCTAGCAGAGTGCTTAATTAAGCTATTGTGCACAACATAGCATTGCTGGTTACTGACTTTATGGTAAGGAATCTTCTCCTGAAAGCTGAGGCAAGAGATATCACACAGGGTACAACTTCCATCACCACAGCTGCATTACCTCACTTCCAAGGAAAACTAGAATTCCTACAGAGGTATGATGCCACTTCTGTGGTTCCCTACAAAGTGACCTGATGCAGTTATTCCTTTTAGTTCATTTTTCTCCTACCAGCTGACAGAACAGTGATGAGAAGTGGGGCTTGGCAGTGGGAAGTCTCCCCTTATGGTTCCATTTAGGCGTATACCTAATGATTTTCTATTATTCTCAGACTCAGAAGTACATAACTTTGCCTGGATGATCCATAAAATTCTTTCCACACAGTCAAATGCCAGCTACTGCAGTCCTTCAATTTAAAAAGATTTAGTATCACTCAAGTCTGCCTTAGAACAGCATGTTCTGATCTGAAAGCCCTTCCTATAATGTCTGTTGTGCAAGAATTTCTTCTGCATAATCAAATTCAGGTCATTTTCAACAATTTGCAGTTCACGTATTCCAGGATATTAATCTTTTGCACTCAAACTTGATGTGTTTAAGTGGCCCCGTGTACAAATTGTGTTCTCCAGGAATGCAGGCATGAAAACAATAGATGCCCTTAAGATACATGTGCTGCTTTGTATGTTCCCTTAGATGACCATAACATGGCCAGAGCAAACATTTCCAAAGTGCCTAAATTAGTGTTTACTAAATTGCAAGCTGGCAATCAATTAGGATTTAGTGGCATGTTGGTAAACATTGGTTAATTGCAATCAATTAAAAGTACTTAAAATGGGATCAAGGCTTTAATTTAGGCACACTGTTAATTTTCTGTCCTCCTATATAATTTACTTCCTTACAATGGAACCCTATGGGTTTTCTTTAATAAGGAAGTGAGTCTGTACATTTATTGCTAGCTTAAAGTTCTAAATATATTTCAGTACTAGACTCAAATAATTTTGATTGTAAGTTTGGCGTTGTCATCAACATATCTCCCAAAATGAAGACAGAAGACCATAAGCTTGGGTTTGACACATTTAACTGGAAAATATAACAATGCTACAAATGTTAAAAGCAGAAGAAAATAGGAAGACCCAGCTTGAGATGGATTAACTCAATGAAGAAAGGAAGTCACAGCCATCAATTTGCAGGACCTGAACAAAGCTGTTATTGATAGAATGGTGGGAGGTCATTAATTCATAGAGCTGATGGTAAGTTGGAAGTGACTTGACAGCACACAACATACAGACAATTTATTTAAGTGGATTATCCTCATAGACCCATTATGCACGGCAGCAGCCATGCCGGGCTTCTGCCAGGCATTGCATCAGAGCAGCATGCCCCTGGTGCTTCCCACGTATGCATGGGGGAGGGAATCCCCAGCATATATGGGCTGGAGGCAGCAGCAATGAGGGGGGGAGTGGGGTCATGGGGCCCCCACCACATGATGACAGGGAGCAGCATGCCGCTCTCCCACCAAGTTGGGGGTGAGGGTACTCCCCTGCCAGTTCCACAGCTCCATGAAGCTGACAGGGGCATGCAGTGTCCCTGCAGGGACACTGTAGATTGGGGGAAGAGCCAGACCTTTGGGCTTGCTATGCCTATTATGCATGGTGTCAGCCTGACCTCACCCCCACTGGTGCCTGCAGCATCCCAGGGAATGTGGAAGGTTCTATGTTCCCTTACCGCAGGCCTTCCAGGGTCCTGTGCCGGGCTAGTGCTAGGATGGTGGCAGCATCATGCACAATCAGGGCTGCCCTGCTGCTGCCACCATGGATTACATGTCCCATGCATAGTCTAATATTTTTAAAGATTAGGCTACACTAAGCATCCTTACTAGAGACCAAAGCATTGGGCAACATGGTGGAAAGTGTTCATAGCCACTCCATAGCCATTCCACTTTGCTGCCATATTGCAAGACTTATCCAAGTTATTGGTGTCAGTGTAGGTGCATTCATGGATGCAAACTCCCGTGCCCCTGGCTCAGTGTCTAATGGACCACTGCCCTGACCAATCTTTCCTGCATGCATCACTGTGGGTGCCATGCTTCCAGTATGAAGGAACGCCTTGTGGGGTCTGCTCAATGGTTCTACATAGAAGTGAAAGTAGCCACTGGCCTTGATCCTCATACAGCATGCTTCCCTTTCAGTTAAGATTCTAGGGCTGCTCCGGGGTGCTAATGAGAAAAGAAGAAAAGTTCATTGAATGTGTAGTGACTATTGTCACACACTGGGCCATACTAACTGACTGGCATAAAGAAACACAAGGCTGGCACCCAGCTCCCACCACAGCTTGTAGTCTTGACACCCATTCAGTCACACTAGGCTCTTACTACCCACCCAACAACAACTGTATGGCAGGCCTCTTAATGATGTGCACTTTGCTAAGGATCCCTCTTTTTCTGAGTTTTTACTGGGTATCTGCAGAACTGCATCTCCCAATATTTTCCCCAAAGAGCATTGCACTCTACCAATTTCTTGGTAATCCCTGGTCATGACCAGAGACATTTTGGCCCTGGCCCCAACCTGGTGGAATTATTTGTCAGTTGAGATCCAGGCTCTGACGGAACTGTTGAAGTTCTGCAGGACCTGCAAAACAGCACTCTTCAGCCAGGCATACAGCTGAGAAAATGACAGACTAGAAATAGATGGACCTCCCCTACTCTTCCTCCCATTATACACCACTCTGAGTTAACTCTCAGGTTAAGCTGTATTATTGAGCAAATCCCCTCTGAAGGTTGATGGGTGGGGAGGGATTTCTCTGTCTTGATGCTTTGATTAGAGTTGTTTGTTTTATTGGAGGGATTTTAATGTGGTATATTTTTATGTAACCCACCTTGAACTTCGGAATAACGTGGGCTATAAATTGAATTAATAATAACAACAACTAACTATTAATTATGAATTATTTAATTATGTGATTAAATCCTATTACTAACTAGATATAACCTAATAGTAACTAATAAGACATGAAAATACTTAACCATGTTCTTAACATTTTAATTGCTTATTTGATGACGTTTGAATTTTCTAACTAATAATCTAATTGCCATTCAAGCAGCCTCAAATGATAGCTCCTCTTGAGGATGAGGGGTAGAGGACTGGATTTCTGAGAAATGTATGAAGATGGATGGGAAAACTGGTGTCCCAAAGACTGGCAGAGTATGGGACAGACACACTTCACTGGATAGAGAAGGTCATTTACAACCCAAAGGAAAACATCTCTTTGATGTATTAACATCTATCAACCGCCTGCCCTGCTTCTGGCAGGCTGGAACCCAGGACCTGGCACTCAACATGGGGAGAGGGGTCTGAAAAGGGAAGCTGACTCTTTGTTGGGAAGTTGAGATTGAGAGAGAGAAATCAAAGAGGAGACATCAGAGCTGGGATAAGGATGGTTTGGTGGGAGCAATGAAGGAGGATGTTGCTTGCAGTGGGGTGCACTATGCCTGCAGGACCCAGCCTCCCTCCAAAGCTGGATCAGATTTTAAAGGACTGTAAGTTAACTAGCCATTAACCTTTCTTTCATGTTCTTTATATTTTGTTTAGCTTTTCCAAAATGTCTTCTAGTTACTAAGAAGTTTTGTGCCTTGTGGTTAATAAAGCTGCTTAACTAGTGAGCCTTGTGTGTTTCCTTGCCCATAGCCTAAGACACCTTTGATGTCATGCCTCTGACCAACACCATGTGAAAGAGGTATTTTAGCAGATCCAGAGATGATGGACTACTACAGGAAACAAGCAAGGACAAGAATTATCTTTCTGTCCCCAGTTTCCTAAGTCCCCATGATCCTCAATATTGCAGCAGTGGCTATTACAGGAGTAAGAAGGCAGTGGGGAGTGCAAGTAATGCACAATGCTGACAGCACAAACTCTTCTCCTAACACAATATATGTTGATATGACAACCCACTGCGCCTCATTCATTGTGTATGTCCATCAAAACATATGATTGAAATACCACATTGATCGAGCTACTAGTCCTCACTTTACTTGCAAAGTCAACACACTGACTCTTTCTTGCAAACAGATATGTATACAGAGTATACACATATTCATTGTTATGTCTGTACAGGCCTAGGTCTCAAAAAGGAATAGTTTTAATCAGTTGGAAGATTTGTATTTCATGAGTAAGATTACTTAGATACATATAATTTCATCAGTGTCACGTAAACTCTTGCACCATGCTCTCGGATATAATCTCCCTGCCTTCTCTTCCTTACATAGATGAGCGATGCAAGTTGCAACATGGTGAACAATGATCATCAAGTGACATCTTGTTCTGTGATACTCAAGCCTTGCAAAATCAGATTTACAAGGGCTATAAGGGGCTATGGCACAGATTCACAGTTTGATGGAAAAGAACTGCTAAAAGAATTCTTGATAAAATACATGTCATACCTCTCCATTTTAGTAACCTCTACAGGATGCAATACTTCAGTGTCAAAGTCCTGTTCACTGGCATCCCTGCACTGATTGCTAATCTAATACCACTTTAGAATATCAAGAGTACATCCTGTCCTTGAGATTGAACCCTGAGATCAAGAACAGTATCAATCAATTTACCTTCTAGTTACATATTGTTTAATTTGTTTGTAGTGTCAGCACTTAGTTTGCTGAGAAGAGCACATTCTATCAAGATCAGCCAACTTGAAAACAGGTGTATTATCCTGTATCTTGCTGTTCATGTTTTATGTATGATATGAGTAGAGCAAAAGTAAAGCTACATAATGTGCTATCAGTTTATTCCTTTTTGGAAAGTTTGGCCTTGAAGTTGGCACATCTACAGAATTAGGTAAGGTGTTTGAGATGATAAATTAAATCTATTGCCACTAAATTGTTACCTGATGACAATTTTGAGCAAGTCCGGTAACCCTCATGTGGCAGAATGGGCCTGTACTTGGCTGCAGACCCTGTTCCATCCTATCCTGTAAGATTTTCCCAACACCTGGATAAGCTTTTCTTTCTCTCTCAGGGAACTCACTGCCACCATCTGACCTTTGTAAGGAATTGCCTGCTGGGAGGTTCAGGACTTCTCAGATCTGAGATCTTGTCTCTGTGTCTCCCACTGGGCAGTGTCTGATCACCATGGGGGCAGTTCATTGCCTTGTGCACCCCTAGAGAAATAGTCACTCCTTTTACAATAGCATGTCCAAGATGATGGAGGTCAGTGTGCAACTGAGAAATCCATGGTATAAAGCAGTGGTCCCCAACCTTTTTATCACAGGGGACCGGTCAATGCTTGACAATTTTACTGAGGCCCCGGGGGGGTAGTCTTTTGCCGAGGGACGTGGCCCCGCTGCCTGAACCCCTGCTTTCTCGCCGGCACCCCTGACGTACTGCTGCCCGCTGGGGGACACTGCCAACAGCAGCTGTGCAGTGCCACGCCAAGGGGGAGCCCCAGCCATGGTGGCTGCCAGAGAGCACCAAAGGTGAGCTGACAGCAGAGTGGCAGGGCAGCCCCCAAGATAACAGATGGGGAGGAGGAGCTGTTGCCCGGTACCAACTGATCCATGGACCGATACCGGTCACCGGACCGGGGTTGGGGACCACAGGTATAAAGTATTTATTAAAAAACAAATGTTCACAAACATACTTTTAGTATAGCACCAGATGGAGTAAGGGATTTAAATAAATGGAATCCAATGCATTCCTCGCTCCCTCTGTCTATACATGCTCTTTCAGATGCTAAATTATAGGACAGGCTGTTTAGCTTAGGAAGTTGCAGATCTCTACAGAGCTTTCACAAATTTGAACTTTTCTTCAGCTGTCCTCGGCTGTCTCCTCCAGAGTTCAGTTAAAACCTCTGCCTGTCCGGAGGAACTCAGCACCCCTTCCCCTGCCCCAATCCAGTCATACTAGGTCAAGGAAGCTTTTCCTGAAGTTTCCAGAATGATTTTCCTGAATTCCTTCTAGCATTTACTGCCCCCAAATCTCTGTTCCCTTCTTGAAAGGGTGGAGCTTGACCATCCCATTGTCTAGATCTATTAGCTTTTGAGAAAGTCTGGAAAGCAATTGAACTGACTTTCACCCTTCCTGCCTGTTCACTGCCCAGAGATGGGGGAAAAACTTTTTACAATGCAGAATGAATGCATTTCTTCAGACTTCAGTTCAGTCATAATTGAAAGAGACAGTTGAACATATCCCAGTTTACTTTTCTCATTTCCATCATACAAAGATACTTGGGATCAACTTATCTGCGGGGCAACCCACTGATTTTTGTTCTATCTTCTGATCAGGTCTTGACATGATTAATTCTATGAGACCAAATATGATGCTAAATGTAGGGGAAGAATCAAACCTTAGATAGAGAGGAGTACTCTTCTTCTGTCTATGTCATGTCCATTTAAAAAATCACGGACAATGGTCTGCCAAAGTGTGAGGAAGATTTGCGTGTTTGTTCTGGACCAGTACAAGTTCTCTGAAGATCATCACAAACATTAAGGTATCAACTTCTGGAAACTCTTTTAAGTCATATGGACATATCTCTCATATACCACAAATAAAGACACTCCTTATCACTGTGGCTTTTCTAAGGTTCAACTATACATTTTGTGTGACCCAACTTGACTTGCAGTACATGTGACATCCGCAGTACATGTGACATTATTCCCAACTTCCCAAGCACTGCAGGGCTACTTTCTGTGGCTGAATTTGGTACAGAGGAAATATAAAAATATAAGAAGAGTCCTGCTGGATCGGCTTAGGGATCCATCTAGCCCAGCATACTGTTTCACACAGTGGAGGCCCAACAAGATGAGACAGAGGCTGAAGTCTTCCCCTGATGTTGACTCCTGGAACTAGGACTGGTATTAAGAACTTGCAGATGCCTTAATGTGCTTGCCAATACAATTAAACTGAAACATCTAGTGGGCACAAATGCTACCCACTCTTATTTGTGGCTTAAGGAAGCTCAGTGAAACCATGCCTGTTAATAGAGCAAAGGAAAAACTCCTTAACAAAAGTACTATGAAGGAGAAAAAAGGAACTTCTTACCATTTTGAGAAAATTTCTGCTCAGTAATGAAGTGACCAGTTAGTCTTACTCTGTTTTATGAAGGGAAAAGAAATCCACCATCCCCTTTTATTTTACTTCATTTATTCCCTCCCTGTCTCTCCTGGCATCATTAATTTGATCAGCCAATGGTTCTCTGCTGGAAAGTGGGAACATTTATCTTTTCATTTTTATGTTTCTGGTTCTTGAGTATTTTCACCTTCTATACTAGCAAATCACACATTTTGTCTATATGGATGGACTATGACATAACTTTGTGTTTGAATTGTTCCACGAGGAACAAACTTGATTTTATTTGTGACAGCTCCTATGTTGATTTGGAAATGATGCTACCTGCTTATTAAAATCACTCACTAAACTGCAAACCTGAAATTCTAAAGCAATTACTAACATTACTAAGCAAATGCCTAGCAACCAGGCATTTCAGAAAGAATCACAATTAGCATTGATTAGAATACAATATATTAACTATGAATAGTATGCAATAAATGTCATCACCAAAGCATTTCAAGATTAAAATTTTCCATATGGTAATAGTAGAAATATTTCATATGCTCTTCTGCATACCAATACACATTAATGTCTCTATACTTTTTGAGAATTAATTTATCTGGATTTTGAAAGGAAGGCACAATGTAGAGCAGGGGTAGTAAAACTGCGGCCCTCCAGATGTCCATGGACTACAATTCCCAGGAGCCCCTGCCAGCGAATGTTGGCAGGGGATCCTGGGAATTGTAGTCCATGGACATCCGGAGGGCCCCAGTTTGACTACCCCTGATGTAGAGTAACCAGGGCTGACAATTACTCACAGTCCTCTGCTTTTTCATTCCTGCAATACGTTACAATCAATAAGTATAAACCTGTACTGTAGTGATGGTCAAACTGTGACTCTCAAGATGTTCATGGACTGCAATTGCCATGAGCCACTGGAAGCATGGCCAATTGGCAGAAACTCATGGAAACCACTGGGGCTTACCTCCTACCTGGTGGTTAAGACAATTAAGGTTTGGGGATACATTTTTTGCAAGTTAGACATTATCCATTATATGAGAATCTGTTTTGGAAAACAAATTACAAAGCTGAACAAGGTTAAATCTGAGTTGGCTTTTTTATCTTATTTTTGTCAAGATGCTGAATACTTGTCCCAAATTGCATTTTTCTACTCACAAAACATTTGCTTATCTTAGCAACTCAGCTATAGTACATAAGCAGGTAAAATCAAATGGTTTTCACATTCTCAAAATGCTATTGCTTATAAGGATTCATTTTAAATGGATCAATTTTTTTCAAACATTGTGTTGACATTAACACCAATCAATGTATTGCACTGTTTTTGAGAATGCCCCACAGTACTCTATAAATATAGAAGTACAGGGAAAATATTAGTGTACTGCTTATGGAAGGTTACTTGAGCAAGGGAAATTGGAATGCAAGTACAAAATCAGAAAATGTCAAGATTTGGAAAATGGATTTGAACAATGCACATTATATTCACTTTCCCATTTTTTAAAAGGTCTTTTAAACCACCTTTGCTTCACAAAGGCAAGCCAAAGAAGCTCATCATTTGCTTATTAAACAGAGTGTGAAAAAAATTAATGACCTTTTTGATTAGTTGTGCTGCTTTAAACCAATTAAGCAATTATATTTAAATACATTTTAACAAGCCAAGGCCTTAACAGAGATGTCTCTTTGAGGATCTACAAGGAAGGAGACAATTTGCCTCAGGTGTCAGAGGGAGGAAACCAGGTAACCAGAGAAACCTTAGGGCCAAACTAAATCACACAGATCTGGAAGAGAGATTCCACTATCCCCGAGGTAGCTTATTCCACCTATGAACAGCTGTCATCATCAGAAAATGTTTTCTAATATTAAAGTGCAACCTTCTTTCCCATAATTTGAATCCATTGTTTCTAGTCCTTGTCTCTGAAGCTGTATTAAACTAGTTGGTCTCTCTTCAACATGTCTATCACTGACATAGTTAAACACAGCTATCATATTACCCCTTGCCCTCATGTTCTCCAAGCTACACATTCCCAACTATCTCACCCTTTCCTTGTAAGGCATGGATTCCAACCCCTCAACCATCCTAATCTCCCTTCTCTGACCCCATTCCAACTTGTCAATATCCTTCTTGAACTGTGGCACCCAGAACTGGACACAATATTCCAAATGAGGTCTAACCAATACACAATAGAGTGGTATATGTGAGTAGGGGTCCCTGACCCAACCTACATACTTGTGTAACTTTGGAAATTAATATTATTAAGAATTATAGGGCCAGAGTTGCCTCAGGAGCATGGTGCAGACAGTTGAAGGGCATCAGTGCTCCCTCATTTTCTCAAGCAAAAATGGCTGCCGGGGTCCCCTGTTTGCTCCACAGTAGGACTCCATGTGCTACAGTCAATGTACGTGGAGATTTGTATCAGGGCAAATAGGGACCCCATGACTGTTCTGGCACTGCAAAATGTTGCAGGAGGGAATGTTAAAACTTCTCCTCCTCCTTCCATGATATACTAATGAGATTATTTTGGTACTAGTGTCATGTGTGATAGGACCCCACATCAATGGACTGTCATACTGTCCCCAATAACCAGTGGTGCCCCTCAACGGTATAGGCTTATGCCAAAGCCAGACACTGCTATAATCTTCCAAAACCCAGCTGCTCTCTAGCTTGGTCTAAGCTACAGATTTGACATGACAGCTGCAGTCTGAAACATATCTTGCCTTCTTCTCCCCCCACCCATTGTATTGCTGATCAAGTGGCTGGCAGAGTCAAGTTTTCCCAGGGGCTTCTAGGCAAGTGCCTTCGTCTCTCATTCTGACTCATTCTAAGCCAATCTGCCAGAGGAAATCACTCCCCCAACCCAAAAGTTAGATGTATTGAGATATGATAGTTTCCTTTCTTAAAGCTCATCAACACCCATCTCCAGATCCAGCCAGGCCATTTCTCAACTTCTCACTCCTGGAAAATTCCACCATGCTGTCATCTTGCTCATATCACACCCTCATTGTGATCCAAGCATGACCCTTTCATCTCAAAAAGATATAAAAACACTGGCTTTGCTAAGCCCAAATGTATATCTGATCAGGATCCATTCAGGTCACCCTTTATGCTGCTGGCTGGTCATGTTGCCTTTCTACATCCCCGCTCTTCAGGACAGGTAAATATACTTATTGCAATCCTATTCCCCCTTTGATTTTTCTATCCAATTGTCTATTAGTGTGCGTGATATATGTTTGTCTATCTCTTTTTATTATTTTTTTCAAATAAAGATTGCTCATTATTTTTACCATTACTTGTTGTCTGCCTTGATTTCCAAAGGATTCAATTACCTCATAAACATTGACAAACTATCCTTTCTTTTGCTATGTTACCAACCTCTAGCAAAGCAATTCCCCACTGCACACACATGTCTTGGACATCAGTAATGTTAGTTCCTTGGACACATGTGTGGCTGCAAAGCATATGGCGGCCACTCAGTCTTATGTGTGTCACATATATTATCCAGATTGGCCCTTAACAGCAAACGGAAATGACTTTGATGGGTTCTATTAAACTCAAATGGTGCTAATAAATAACTCCAGTTAACTGATTAACAGTCTGATCCTAAGAACACTTTCCCGGGATTAAGCTACATTTAATAGATCTGAGTTGAATTTTTAGATTTCCTCCCTGAAGCCCCAATTCCTCCAAAACCCATTTCACTGTTTATTTTGTTAGAAATGGGAATAGAAGAAAATAGGATGACTATTTCATTTTCTGTTTCTGTATAAACAGAAAGAAAATGGGATGAAGTTAATTCTATCAGACAATGACAGACTTTAGTAAAATCTACAGAACTGTTCACATGTATGGACCATGGAAAAAAGACATTTAAAAATTCAATTATAAAGGAAAGAGGGAAATCATGAGCACTGATCATTCTGTAACAGCATGTAACAGAATTTTCTGGTTTCTCTCTCTTATCAGGCAGTTACATGGGATATGTCCAGCTACCAGAGTTCAAACGGCTTTGTGGATTAACATGAGGAGTGGACAGAACTTCAATAACAAATAACTTCCATACAGCTATTTCTCTCTTTCCTTATCAGTAGTCTACCCTTGAGTGACAGCATCCATCTCCCCAGAAGCATGTCTCTAAGGTCTTTGCACCTTCTGTGACACAATACTTTAATACAACTTCAAAAGATTTTGAGACAGTACGGAGACAGGGGCCTTATTTGGTTTCTTACTGTATTGAATAACTTGTCTCTGATCTTACATCAATTCCTTCTTTGCTTGTCAAGTATCCCTAGCTGTAAATAAAGAAGTAGGGGTTTTGTTTGTTTGTCAACATGTTCTGAAAGAAAGGCAAAGGTAACCAATTGTGTAGGACACAGATTTATTGTAATGCTAGCAAGAAAGCCCATTGCAACCAGGAATGCAATGGGCTCTAGGACCCAATGGACACCAGACTCTCTCTCCATGGCAACAGGAGCCATAGCAGGTATTCAGGGCTGTTTGTAGCAGGGAATGAGGGCTCATTTGGGTCTCTCTCTCTCTCTCTCTCTCTCTCTCTCTCTCTCTCTCTCTCTCTCTCTCTCTCTCCCTTTCTCCCTCTCTCACAGCAGGAGCCATAGCAGGTAATCAGGGCTGGTTAGCAGTTTGGCAGGACTCTCTGTGTCTCTCTCTTACATGCTGGCTCCTGCAGTGTCTGAGAGCAAAGTGGCTAGCGTCTTGAGAGGGAGGGTGGGAGCTGTAGGTGAAGGGCCAAATCAGGGTGCAGCCAGCTTTGCTTTGTTGGCTGCACCCTGATTGGCTATATTCCAACTCAGACAGCCAGGATACTCTCCACCCACAAGGCTATTTCACAAATATTTAGGGAACAATGGATAAGAATGGCAGTGAACTATGAAAATGTGAAAGAAAAACTGTGGGCAATCCACTTCCTTGTTTATATAAAAAATATGTCTTAATGAAAAAAAACTCAGCTAATCAAAAGGATTCAGGTAGATAAGAGATACAGCCATTACTTTAGTATTGTCATTTAACAGAATTCTAATTTAGAGCATCCATTAAATGCACTAAAGTTGCTGAAGCTCTGAAGAACTGGCATAAGAACATAATGAATTGTTGGATTACAGCAATAGTTTATCTAGTCCTGCTTCCTTGTCAACCAGAGACCCTTTAGGACCAACAAACTGGACATGGAATCCAAGGTCTTCCCTTGATATTGCTTCCATGGGCTGGTATTGAGGTTCCATTTAGTCATTATGGTTATTGATGGATCTGTCCTTTAATCTCTCTAATCCGCCTTTAAAGCTATTTTTGCTAAGGTCATTACAAATAGGGATTGGCATGAACCATCTCGCGAACTAAAGTTGTTGATTAATTTTGGTCAATTCATGTTTTTCAAAGAGAAATTAAATTCATGGCAGGTTAATCAGGACAAACATTCCATGAATTGTCAAGCTGTTCATGGAAGTTCATATCAGTTTGTGAATGGATACATTTCCAGACAGACTGTCTCTGTCAAATTTCAAAGCAATAGGGGGACAGAACTTGGAGGGCATATAGAGGAGTATCCAGGGGAGGTCCTCTTCAACTTTTATCTCTCTAACATGCTCAGAATTAATTCTATGCACTCCTGAGCCTCTTCCTGTTGGAATTACAAATAGTCATTTTTTTCCTAGTGATACCTTCTTTGGAATGGCTGTAGCTTGGACACTGATAATTCAATCAGCACCAAACTTGGAGAGGAAGCAGAAGAGAGTGAGCTTAAGGTCCCCCTTGGGTTTGGTGTCTCTAACATATTAAGGGGGCATTCTGGCAAAATGTGAATCTCATGAAATGAGCCAATTCATTTGGCCCCTAAAAGTTTGCAACAAGTTGTGATTCACAAACAGGGCATGCAATGAACCATGAACCAAACTGCATTTTCCACAAATTTAAATACTTGTTGGGTAAAGAAATTTTTTTTTCTTCCTGAATTTACTGCTCACCACTCAGATACTGTTCACCTTAATTGTGCTCATTCATAATGTGTGCTTCCTCTAGAGGCCATATCCCAATGGTGCTGACTAGAAATGCTTGAGAACCTTCTGGATCAACTCATGTTTCAATGGTGTGAGCTAAGCATCAAACAAAATTATTAAGACAGTCCAATCAGGGTCTTCATTCTTATGTAAACAAGAGTTTGAATTGAGGTAAATTCATTGGGCCATCAAAGTGAAGCCGTTTTTTGTTATGTTTGGCATATAACCTATAACTGTTAGTGGAGTCCTCCTTTGTGGTGTTATGCCTTTATATATATATTGTATATATAATTTTTCAATCCTGAAATGTTTCAGTGCGGAAATGTTTTAATGTTTAGTGTTTTAGGGACCCAATTCAGATATAAAGAATAGGAAAATACACATAGAATTGTTTTAAATGAATGAATAAAATATTCCCATCAAAGTTGTCAGCAAACCTGTTCCTCAAAAGTTCCTCATGACCAAACCTGCTCCTCACGCCTTTTCCCCCACAGTAAAAAAGTTCCATAGTTTCTAATTTTCAAACAAGCATATTTCTCCCTCATGGAAGATTATTACTGTTCATCTGATATCATCTTTCTGATCAGTCAGAGAGTATTTATCTGTCTTGTCAATGTAAGTTTCCAAACTAGAAATTTAATTCATCCAAGCAGTTAAGTGCCACTGAAGTGCTTTCACACCTCTAGTGCTGCCTCATGTATAGATGGGTAGCCCTGTAAAAGTGATATTAAGTGACTGAATCATAAACTTTCCACAAGATTCCTACACTTTACTGGTAATATACCTTCTAAAAATGTGTTCATAATGCATTTGTAGCCTGGGATAATTTTGCATTAGAACAAAAGAAAAGGGAGAGTAAGAAAAAAGCAATAATAAAATGTCAGCTTTATGATACGTTCTATAAATGGAAACTCAATTCACAGAAGTCTTCACTGATGGTATCATGCTAAGGTATTCATTTCCCATAAAATAATCTTATGTTTTCTATCGGAGGTTCAAGCAGCATGAAGGAACCAATGACAGGGTAGTGAATTTACTAGAAAGTCAAAGGTCTCTCTTCTCAAAGAAAGCATCTGGCCAAGAAAAATATATTAGATGCTTCAAAAGTGGAGTTAACTGGCTATTGTACCCACACACTACCATCTTGTACAAAACCCTAGCTAAAACTCTACAGTTAATACTGCTGTTAATGCAATTTGGGTGATATGCATGAAATTATTTGTCACAATAATCCTGACAGGTAACATATAATAGGTTTTCCAAAGTCTCTTTATCAATACAGACTTTCCTCAGTCAAGTTCAGGGACTTGGCTATGAGTCTAGGGATACACTGGTATTTTGGGGATATATTTTGGAGTCTGGGTGTGGCATTTCGGGGGTTTTCAACATACTGGTAATCAGTTCTCCAAAATTATAGCAATACTCAGGCATATATAGAAAGATTAATGGCTAGGTCTCGGGTATGATTTCCTTTATTTTACAGTGTATCTGATCTAGCATCTTCTTGCCAGATCTTAGAATTTGCATGCCAGTTTGGTGTGTCTTTGATTTTCTGGCTTGATATCAGTTCTGTTGTTCTGCAGTACTGTTTCTTACTTCAGTGGTCCCCGACCGCTTGGCTGCAGCCCGATGCCGGGCCGTGAAGGCCTCAGAACAGGGCCACGGCTCCTTCTCCCTGCCCCCCCCGCAGCGAGAAGCTTGCCAGGCTGTGAGCACATCGCCTGGGGGGAAAGTGGGGGGAAAGTGAAGTGTGGCCGCTGGCATGGCAGTGGCGCAAACATGCAGGGCTGCAAACGTGTGCGCACAGCAGTTTTGCGCATGCATACATGTGCAGCACTGCCATGCATGCACATTTGCGCTCCCG
This sequence comes from Paroedura picta, assembly GCF_049243985.1. Classification (NCBI taxonomy): domain Eukaryota; kingdom Metazoa; phylum Chordata; class Lepidosauria; order Squamata; family Gekkonidae; genus Paroedura; species Paroedura picta. Next base: position 61,829,922 of record NC_135373.1, on the reverse strand, counting down.
GCGGGGGCACAAATGGGCATGTGCGCGTGCATGAAACTGTGACATGTGCGTGTTTGCAGCCCCGCCAGATGCAAACGTGCATGCAGACCAGGTCCGCGCATGCACATTTGCACCGGGGGTGCCACGCATGCGCAGGGCCTGGGTCGCCCTCTCCCCCCACCCCGTGGCAGCGGTCTGTGGCAACAAAAAGGTTGCGGACCGCTGCCTTACTTAATTTAATTTGCATTGGATTCTGTGGATTAGATGAATCACTGGTCTGATCCCTCACAGCTCTTAATTTTCTATTTGTATGCTGGTAACCAGCCACTATCCTGCTCAAACCCATTCCTCCACTTTCAGAGGTCAATGGAAGAGAGATGAAGGTTTCTGGGCTCATAAGTGCCCTGGATAAGGGAAGCCAACACCTTCCTAGGTCTGCTGAACAAAAAAAAACAATGAGTCTAGGTTTTATACCTGAACACCCAATCCAGCTCCTCCATGTATTTATTTCACAGCATTTGAATGTACAAAACTAGTTTATGGATGCTTCTGAATTTTGCTGTCCCAGTGCTTCAACATGAAAATCATGTTTAATTTCAGTTTTATTTCTCTTTTGCGTAAATTAAACCTATGAACCTTTTTTGCACAACTTTCTGTCTTCTAAAGCCACACATTTCCCTTTATTTCTTTACTGTTCCTCTACAACAAAGCTGCCCAGCAATCTAGTACAAAACCAACATTGATATTTTAAAAGTGACCCTGTTAGTTTTTATTTGTAACCTCTTGTGGTTAAAAAAATGGCACATGGTACATTGAGAAACCCTTAAAATATTATTCAGGCTTCAAGAAATCACAGAAGTGGGATCTGCAAATCCCAGGTGGAAGCCAGCAACCCTGCCACTTTTCAGGGATGCCAGCCTCCAGGTAGTACCTGGAAAACCCTCAGAATGAAAGCTCCTTTCCAGAGTCTAGGGTTGTGCAGTTTGGTCCAAATCAATCCGAATCACTTTGATTTGGAGACAGATTGCTCTGCAGTTGTCCAAAATGCATCACTTATTTAAAAACCAGAGCCAGATGAGACCACTTCAGAGAGATTTGGACTGCTTTGTCACCCATTGAAAGTCAATGGTATCATTTACTCAATGGGAATTTTGTGTTTTCCACTTTTCCCAGACCCTGGGAGGCTCTTCCCTGACTCCTGTCCAAATTTCAAAACGTTTGGACAAAGGGGTCCAATTCTAGAGGCTCCCAAAGAGAGTGCCCCTATCCACTATTATATCCTATGGGACAGACCCCCTGGTCCAATCTTTTTGAAATTTGGAGGGCAGTCATGAAGGAGCCTTCCATAGGTACCCTGAAAGTTTGGAGGCTTTAATATAACCCCCCTCCAGGCCCTGGGAAAAGCAGGAAAGCCAAAATTCCTACTAAAGTCAATGGTGCCATTGACTTTAATGGACACCAAAGTGGTTCAGCTGAAGATGAATCAGTCCAAGATAGCTTCATCTGAAGCCAGATAGATCCGGATTGGACCCTTAGTACACAAGCCTACTCCAGACTTCAGAGATCAGTTCCCCTGGAGGAAAGGGCTGCTAGGGTGGGGAGGTCTCTGGGCATAGTGCCCCAGGGTAGATCAGGGATGCCAGCCTCCAGCTGGGAGTTGTGGATCCTTTGGAATGACAGCACCTCTCCAAACTGCAAAGCTCAGTTCCCCTGGAGGAAAGGTGGCAGTCCCCTATACAAAAACACAGAGAGAGAAAATGAGAGAGAAAACACAGAAGACAGAAGCATTTTCCCTTCTGAAATTGGAAACCTTAGGGGCTTTTTGCACGCCTTCAAAATAGCACAATGGTTGCCAATTGAAAACGTTACTGATTTGCTGTTTTCCACAACGTCGTCGACAATCTGCCACACACCTGAAACCAATCTGCAAAACGCGCTTCCTTGTAGCGCTTTCAGGGAAATCCACAAAAGTGGATTCACCCTCCAGAAAGCGATACTCTCCTGAAACCAATCTGCAACACTAGCGAAAAAGACCTGTGCATTAACATTGTTGCGGTTTCTACAAAGTCCCTCCCCCTGGCTCTCTTCTCTGATCTTCCGGCGAAGCGATCGCCATTTTTTTTTCTCTAAGTGAGCGGGGATAAACGCACCAGCGAGCCTCTTTCTGTTTAGAGGCTTCCCTGGCTTCAGTCCCTCCCCTTTAGTCACTAAGCACAAACCACAGAAAAGCCCGTTTGCTGATGTATTTTCCCATTAATTTTTACACATTCAGTCAGCTGAAAATCGGGCCTGTGAGGGGGGGCGGATTTTTTTTTTCACTCGGAGGAAGCGTGGCAACGATCAAACGATCAAACAACAGCTCAAATACATTAGGCAGCTGGATGGGTCTCTCCGTTGCAACGAATCTACACAGATTCGTTGCAATGGGTCTGTTTTTTTTTTTTAAAAAAACCTTTCTTAAAGGGAAAGGGGCTGTTTGGGAGCATGCTAACGGCTGCCCATTGGCTGCTTGACGGCCAGGGGCGGGACGAGCTTGGCAATAGCGCTTCCTTTCTAGCGATTTCTGCCGAGACCGGAAGTCTGTGGGAAACGCTACAAAACGCAACTGGATTCCACTACAAAGGCAGGTATGCATAACGACGAATTCCACTATTTTAAATGGTGATTTTTCATTCAGTGACCAATTTGCTACAAAGATCCCGGTGCATAAAGCCCCTTAGTAACCACACAATCCCATCTCCATATAGAAAATACCTGAGTGTCTCCCTTCTTGGACTGCTCTGAGAAGTCATTGGCAGAAGGTCCAAATTTAAAGGAAAAGAATCCCATAGTCAATGAGCAAGTAAAAAAAGACATACACCATCCTTCTGCAAAAGCTTCTTCTGTCCTTTACCTACATCTCTTTAAGGCAGTGGGAATTTGTACAGCTTAGTGTGGCGGTTAAGAGTAGCAGCTTCTAATGTTGTGAGATGGATTTGATGCCCTGCTCGTCCACATGCTGGGTGACCTTGGGTCAGTCACAGTCATGTTAGAAACTGTTCTCACAGAGCAGTTTCTCCCAGAGAACTCTCAACCTCACCTACCTCACAGAGTGTCTGTTGTGGGGAGAGGAAGGTAAGATGATTATAAGCTACTCTGAGACTCCTTTAGGCAGTGAAAATCAGGATATAAAAACCAACTCTTCTTCTACTGTGAAGGTACAACTGGGAAACTGTATCTCCCTTTTGTGCATTTCCCCATTTCATGGTGCTTATATGTCCCATTTACAATTTCCCCATCTTCCATGCCAGTGGTCTCAAATTTGCTTTGTTGTGATGGTCTCGGAAAGTTTGCAGCAAGACCAAGATGGTAACCATATGGAAAGGGAAAGTCTATGTCTTCCTAGTCCCACCCACATCACCATTATTTTCCCTGCTGCTATTGCCTGTGATGGCTGCCCCAAAAAGCATTCCTCACTTCTCAGATTGCAAGTTACAAACCTCACATGATTTCCTCATCAGTAAATGAGGGCAGAGGCTTTTCCCAGGCACCCTGGGTCCCAGAGTGCCAACAAGAGGCTGTTTCTGGACCTCCTGCAACCCCCTTCAACACCAAAAGGCATGCAGAAGCTGCCCCAGGAAGTGCTGGCTCCCTTCCCACCCACATGTGCTCAAAGTTGAAAAAGGCTAGGAGGCCAGGGCAATGTACTGGCAGGTGGGCATGCTCCGAGGCCAACTCCTCTTCCACCCAACAAACTTCTGAAACTGGCAGGAATTTGGAGGCGGAGAACTGATCTTTTATTAAGCCCTTCCTGGCTGAGGGCTGCTTCCTGATTGGGGCTAAACTACCAGGGCGGCCCATACCTAACTTAAGCCCATTACTTACTCATAAGTAAAGATTCCCAGGGCAGAGGTTTTTTCTGGGCATGGGTCCCAGAGGGCCAAGCAGAGGGCTGTTTCTGAGTCTCCTGCAGCCCCCCCCCCACCTCCAGAAGGCATATAGTGGCTGCCCCAGGAGGAGACAGCTTGCTCCTCCACCATGTCCTCCCAGTTGAAAGTGACCAGGAGTCCAGGGCAACTTACTGGCAGTAGGGCATGCTCTGGGCCCAGCTCCTCTTCCATCCAGCAAACCTGAAACTGGGAAGAAATTGAAGGTGGAGAGATGATCCCTTATTAAACCCTTCCTTGCTGAGGTATGCCTCCTGATTGGGGTTAAACTACCAGGGCATGCCATTCCTTGCTGAGGGCCAATCAGGTAGGGGAAGAGTAGTCAGTTTGGACATTATAAGTTTTACATTACTGAAGGTTTATATTACAATCTACTTGTTCAAATAAATTATTACAATTAAGAGATAAATTAAAATACAGAGAACATTTGGCCTTTCTGAGGGATTGTTGAGAATGTAGGCTAGAATATGTAGTGAAGTTAAGAAACTAATACCTTTGGCTTGGTGTAGTGGTTGGTGTAGTGTTTAGGAGTGTGGTATAGCCAGTTTGGTACAGTGGTTAGTGTGTGGACTTCTAATCTGGTGAGCCAGGTTTGAATCTGCGCTTCCCCACATGCAATCAGCTGGGTGACTTTGGGCTTGCCATGTCACTGATAAAGCAGTTCTGACTGAGCAGTAATATCAGGGCTCTCTCAGCCTCACCTCCATCAGGGGGTGTCTGTTGTGGGGAAAGGAAAGGGAAGGTGAATGTAAACTGCTTTGAGATTCCTTTGGGTAGAGAAAAGTGGCATATAAGAACCAACTCTTCTTCTTAGCCAAAACATGCAATTGTTCGTTAAAAGTGACCTGTCATACCTCCATAAGCTTGTCTGCTGATTGGTTAGAACCTGGGAACTAACAAATCCCTAACTAGAGTTCAGGATTTCTCCTAGGCCCATTATGCACGGCAGCCGAAACGGCGATTTCGGGTCACGTGGAAAACGCGGAGGGGGAAGACGCGACGCATACCGGTTATGCACGGGGCGGGGCGCGACGGCGGCAAAACCCAGAGTAACCGATTATGCACGCGCCAATCCGGGCGCCGCTTCTGGTTGCGCCCCGCTCACCCGGAAGCTGCGCTTTCTTCCGCGTTTCACTGACGCGGCTTTTTCGGCGGCATGCACCGAAGCTGCAGCCGGTTGCAGCCGGCTCCGTGCGTTATCCGTGATTTTAGTCGCCGCCATTCCACCCCGAATGTGCGCTAAAACCCCCGTGCATAATGGGTCCTAGAGTTCTCAAGGCTCCAGAATGTCTACAGACACAACAAAACTTACTTTCAAAGACAATGTAAGCTGGGAATCCAAAGAGCGTGCATAGTATACTTCTAGAGGGGCATTGTCCCCATGTGATTCGTCATCTTTTCTCTCTCTGCCAGTCCTATAAACTGTTTACAAGTAACTCATGGAGGGTTATCCTGTGCTCGGTGTTGCTAAGTGTATATAACTTTTACACACTATTAAAATTCCAACCAATGGATATTGTCCATCACTGTGCATTGCTCAGCTTGAAAGGGAGCATCCTTATTGAAACCCATCTTACAGAAGTGAAGGAGGGAATTTCAGGCCTGCCAAAACAAGAGCTTTTTATTTCAGCAAACTTTTAAAAGTAAGAATCAGGGCCAATGGGAAGGAAGGAGATTCAAAGGATGTTATAGGTCAGTGGTCCCCAACCCCCAGTCTGGAGACCGGTACCGGGCCACGGCTCCTCCTCGTACTCCTCCCCAGCTGCTGCCTCAGTGGCTGCCCTGGCACTCTGCCGCTGGCTCACCTTTGGTGCTCTCCAGTGGCTGCCATGGCTGGGGCTTCCCCTCAGTGTGGCACTGTGCAGCTGCTGCTGGCAGCACCCCCCAGCAGGCAGCGGGAAGTCAGAGGTGCTAGCGGGAAAGCAAGTGGAGCAGGGGCACAGGCGGCAGTGGCAACGTCCCTCGACAAAAGACTACCCCCCCTCCTGGGCTTCAATAAAATTGTCAAGCCTTGACCGGTCCCCAGTGATAAAAAGGTTGGGGACCACTGTTTAAGCTACACAGCATTCACAAACTGAACACGTGCAGTAATGTCCAAGTTTTTGAAGCAGCGGGGACAAGCTGAAACTAAAAGAAATGTCTTTATTTCACCTGTTCCCACTAAATTCACCATTTTAATGACTGGAACCTAGTGCAAGACTAAAGAGAAATTTCTCACATAGTCATCGGGCCTGTCAGAGCACTGTGAAAGGTACAATATATTTTTAGAGGAAGTGCAACTTTGTATTCCTTCAAATTACCTCATGAAATGTTTAACATTTTGAGTGCATGTCTTATTATTTCGACCTCTCAGCAGAGTCCCACTCACACTTTCAGGCTCCATAAGACAATATATATAATAGCTACCTGGTCTCATTGGCCTGCTTGACATAATCTAAAGCTTTCTTGTGGAAAACCTTGTCTGCCCTCACAGGATTTAATTCCCTTTGGGAGGTTTTAAATCAACCTCATTTTTCTAGCGTTGAGACTCAGGCCTACAGTCTGTAATATTCAACATCATTTATCTATTTTAATTAAAACTTGACTGCAAAATTCATCTCTGCTTTTGTTCAGCGGGAACCAGTTCGGCTTTACACCAGCATGGACTTTGGCACTTCAGCCACCAGTCCAATACTCATTCACTGTTCATTTATTTCATACTCTACCCACTCATTCTGGCTGGTGCAGTAATTCCTTAACAAGCACTGTTAACAGTGATCCTTAAAAAATAAGCCTCAAAAATTAACTAGCCAATTCTCTTCCCATATCATTTAACATTTTGAGACCAGCAATAAAGTCCCTCTAATGTATCATTACAAGCTGTAAAAACAAGGGATACAAGTCACCCAAAATAACCCATCTTCTCTGAAAGTAGTGGGAGATCACACATTTTGGCTTCATGCACTGCCAACCTACTCATCAACAATTTGGTCATGCTACAGAAGCCTTTCCTTCCTGTTCAGGGATTTAAAGTAGAATATATTCATATATGCATCTTCCTTCCCTTAATGGCACTACAATGCAACACTGTTGAAGCATTTAAGGACATCTTAAAGACTGTGTATATTGTGTATGATTTCAATGGATCTTAGTCCTAAGAAAACGAGCATCCTTAAGTACTTACAGTGCAATCTATGCAGTTTCTTGAATAATTCTGCATAAATTTGTACTGTGAGGTCCATAAATGCAAATAATTTTTGCTAACTAGTCTGACGAAGAGTGCTTGCACTCAAAAGCTCATGACCTGAATAAATCTTTGTTGATCTTAAAGGTGCCACTGGACTCTGATTTTATTGTGCTACTTCAGACCAACACTCATTTGTTGCTACCTAAAAGGTAGACCCAGTGAACTTTTTTCTAGGATTGTTCCCACTCTCTGTAGTATTTCTTCCATCTTGGCAAAATATGTTGAGTATATTTGCATTTCTGCAGTTATTGGTATCACATAGTAAATCATTAGGGATTCCTGGTACATGCTCAGAACTTATGAAATTGTCTAGATTGATTTAAAAAATGAGTTTACTCAGCGTTCCAGTTCAATTAAGGTGATTTTACAAATGGCAATCTTTACCAGTACTCGCAGGAAGTTATATATACAAAGATTTGGAAGAATAATATACAGGAAAGACATATCTCAATCAGTGCCTAACCTCTCTTTAAAGATCCATCTACTGTAGCAGGTAAGGAGGGAGTGGTATCATCTGTTTCTATCTTGCCTCAAATCCCCCTTGCTGGGGTTTCCATAAGTTGATTATGACTTAAAAGCACATGTGTACATATGGCAGGCTGTTCTCCCCCACATGGGTAATGGCTGTCGCCTGTTTGAGGGAAATGTCAGGAAGAAAACAAGCACATTTCTATCTGTGCACATACACTTGGTGAGCATCCCACCAAACATTTCCAAATGTCTGCAAAGTAGGGGATGCTGGCCTCCTAAGGAATCCATCTGATGTTGCCTCTGTGGTATGGAACCATTGCAAAGTGTTTTCTTTCTACCCCACTCTGGTACTTTGAATGTTTGATTGGCTTCTTCCCATGACAGCACTGCCCCATCTCCTGTGTGTGATATTGTGAGCATGGCTGGTGTCACCCACATGGCAACGGTCTTCTTATTTTTGTGCTGTACATGCAGAAGAATGAGGTGACAAAAAGGAGTTACATGGAATGAACCACATCAGACTAAAGAGGAGTGTTCATATTTTGGAATGGTTCCTGTGTTGAAAACGTCCCCAAAGTAGAAAACTAGCACTGTAATAAAAGGGAGGGCAGAGGTTTTCTCCTTGCAATACTAATTTCCCATTTTCATGAAGCTGTATATGCATTCGGAATGAGAATCTGTCACCTGCAGTCTGAAGTGGTGCATTCCATTCAGTGACTGCAGTATTCTGCCACTTCGTTCTCTTACTCGTATACATCTGCTCTGATATCACCTGAATGGCATCAGAAAGGGATGTCTCTGTACAGGAGTCCCTGTACTGCTGAGGAACAGCCCTCAGTATTTTGCAGAAATGCAGCTGAATATTTCTAACAAATAAAATGAGGTGAGCATCTATGGGGCTCTGTTTTATCTCTTATTAGCAGTAGTGCTGCCTGGAAATATATTCATTTGAGACTCCCAGATACCTTTAAACATTTTTGCTATTATCCTTTTTGTAGCAATTCTTCCTTCTCTGGGTATGGTGCTTCGTCCTGAACTGCCACTAAATCTCAACCTTACCCATTGGTCTTTGTAGCTAAACTAGATTATCACTTTGCACAATACACACACCAGTGAAATGTTAATAATCACTATGCTCTGTAAAATAATTTGCAATATTACATGCAAGATATTCTGATTTTTTAAAAAAATATATGTATATGTGTATTTTTAAGATATGAATGACATGAAAAAATAAGTTCCTCTATAAAGCACAGAGAGTATCTAATGGACAGAAACATCAGTTTTAAGGTGTTTTGTATTATTAGTTATTCACATTACCTTTGCTAAGCCAGCCTCCTCATTTCATGCTTTGGTAGCTTTAAAGTTGTTTATTGCTCTGTTATTCCTTATCACCGAGAAACATGTTGAGAATTCCTGTCACTTATCTGTCTTCAAGGACTTATGTACTGGACTGGTGTGAGCATTCTATAGAGGTTAGAATGTCTTTGTTTCGTGCCACCAGAGAGCACTGTTGGATTGTTAAGAAGTGGTTGTTCTTTCCTTCCAGACATTAACTATAGTAATGAGAACTAGGGAGACAAATAAAAACTTTGCTAAATATTCCTTCTCTCAAACCATATGACAAATGTCACTGGTGCAGAAGGCATAATAAATCAATTGGTCTTTTTCCCCCCCTTTGCATCTAGAGCTTGGCATTCCTTTGACATTCTTCATCCTTATAAATAAATGAGAGGTCCAATGCTCCCAAGGTTGCAATTAGCAGCTTAGTTTCTACCAAACTCTCATAAATGTTGCTCTGTTTGCTAGCCCAAATGAGTTGACTATGTGCTGGGGCCCCTGGGGAACTGGGTGTCAAAGTCTCATCTCTGATTGCTCCATCTCACAGTTAGAAAGGCCACAAAGGTAATAAGCTTGGAAGCAAAGGGACATGCTGTGTGAGCACATGCCTGTTGCACCAATCAATCCACCTTTGTGGAGGCTGTTCGTCTAGGTTTCTAACTTAAGAGGCAAGTATCGCTTCATTGTTCTCAAAGGTCAAGAGAAGGAGAAGTAGAAAAAATGAGCTCAAAACTGAAGCATTAAGATGGTCAAGGAAAAAGCAAAAAAAAAAAAACCCAACTGAATGGCCATATGGTCTGTTGACATTTTCAGCACATCTCATGGGTTTTTTCCGCTATCAAGAATAACCACAAAGAGAAGTGGTACATCAAATTATTAGGAAACTGGCATTTATTAGGGCAAATTCATCTTTAATATTTACTTTCTAATTGTATCTGGTTTTAAAGCTTTCATCAACTTTCATAAACTTATATGATCTAGATACATATACATTCCCCAGTCCTGGAGATACATTGATAATCCTACATTATTATTCTGTTTTCCCTCAAAATTCCTACAAGTATTTATCTGAGTAGGATGCAGAAACTTCATGCTAACTGAAAAATAAGCAGTTCTTTTGCCATTTTGAGTGGAAGAAACAGAACTTATGGTCCAGTACTTGCACAAAGTCATGATTAAATTCAATAGATAAATCCACTTGAGAAAAAATATGTCTATAGGAACAGAATGCTCTAAAAATATAAGATCAGAACAGGAAAAAACTCAATTTTCAACTCAGAAAGAGGAAATGAGAAATTCTAGATTTTGTGTCCTCAGGGTATACAGTGGACAAGACAAAAATTACAGCTACAGACCTATAAAAGACGGATGCAAGAACAGAGAACCTTTGGCTGCTTAATTATCTCTCTGCCCTGCCAATTTATTATATTTAGGTGTCACTTCTCTGTCCAAAGTTACCATATTTATAGCAAATGAATATTCATACATTAACAATTAATTTCTGATGTTTTTTAAATGTATACACCTTTATAGAAACTATAGAAAGTTATATATGAAAGTTGTGCAGTCCATGACACTCTAAGTCATGAGTGACAAATTAAATGCTTGAAGCTTTCAAAAGTACTATCTTTGAGAAGTCTGTCAGATCTTAGAAGCACATCCAGGGGTCAAGATAATTCTGTAAAGAGACCTGGTGAGGAGACATTTAAAATGCAGTAGACCAGTTTGCAGGATGGTTAACAGTGCAATCCTGAACAGTTACACCCTTCTAAACCCATTGACTTCAGTGATAGGTACTTAACAAAATGATTTCTTTTCCACTGCCTAGAGGAAAATACTGACAATTTGTGCTGTATTTAGGTTTCATAGTGTGGTACAGGCTGGAGTCTGACTGCAATGGCAATTTACAATGATTCCTACTTCATCTGAAGACACCCTCATGCCATTCCTATGGGTCCACTAACCTCCATTTGGTGGAGAAGAGTGGACAGTACTGAAAGAGGGAGAGGCCAGAATGTAGTGTTCCACTGGTGGAAAAATTAGTCCCCTGAATCTTTGATATTCTGGTAAAAGCTCTGGTTGAGATTCTAGAGAACTAAGTAATACTGGTCGGCATATGAATTCTATCAGAACCACCATTTAGGAAACATGCTTTGTAAAAGTTATTTTGAACAAATCACTGATCATTATTTCCATGTTATCATGCATCATGTGTTCATCAGTGCACAACAAAAGAGGGAACACAATAATCCAGCCTGTATATACAATCTGGGAACCTTAGAGGTTGAGCATTAGAATATAATTAATTTTAACATACAAATATTTATTACTATTATTACTATTCATGCACACATTTAAGATTTTTAAAACATCAATATTAATCATACATTATTGGACAAATCCAATACATATTGACACATACATAAAGTGATCTCATACAAAAGACAAAATGTGTTTCATCCCCTCTTGGGGACTTCCTCATTGGTCTGATATTAAAATGCACTAATACAATGTTGTAATAGGGTGGCAAATGCAGTGGCAAAAAGAATTCAAAGAGGTTTCTACTAATATAAAATGTCTCCAGATATATCTCTCTGGGAGCCCTCTCTGCAAAATATTTATTTTCCAAAAATCCACCCTTATTATTGTCCTCTTTTTAGCCTGAGTGCTTTCTTATGTGTCTTTAATAATGTAGCAAAAAATGTAGTGGACAATAACAAGGGTAGAATTTTGGAAAATAAATATTTGTATTTTCACATGTAGTATAATCTGCTGCTCAACCTCTAAGGTTCATCAAACATGGAATGGCAAACTATTTTGCACACAGAAATGTAATAGTGCAAGTTCATGCTAGGTTTGTGCTAGTTAAAAACTAGCTGGCTCTCAAAATCATACCTCATATGATTTGTGTAATGGCTGTTAATATAATTGAATGAATTACAAGACGTTGACTATTTCGTTGACTCATAAAATAATGTAGATTGCCAGCCACAGGATCCTAGGCTGTCTTTTTCCTTTGTCTCTGATTGTTATATCTTAGTCATCTTTGTATCTCCAGCTTGAATAGTTCCCATTCCTGTCCTTAATTATTGGCTTGTTCCACTTCAGGTCCTAACTTGGTGCTGTGATTGTACCCTGTAGGGTTGATGGGTGTGTGTTATAATGACTTCTTTCTCCTTTGCAAACACACACATTTTTGCAGTGGAGTGGCATTGACATGAAAATGTCTTCCACATCATTTGTGGAAATCAAGCATTAACAAGAATCTTAATAAGTGCAATCATATTTTAATCCAAACCCATTCTGAGCTGAGTACTTTAATCAAAGCTCTTTCCAGTGCTTGCAGGAAAATAGAATTCTTTGATAATGTTATTCAAATTGTTTCTCTTCCAAAATAGGTCATTGGGGTGCAAGAAAGGAGGAGAAATCATGAATTCCCTCATTTCAGGAGAGAATTCCCTTCAAATAGTGTTTCTGAGGTTTGATAATACACGAATGTAATTGTTACTCTTGTACAAGCTCAGCTAAATTAAAATAATATTTTCATGGGGGGCAAGCATTTAGTAGATTAATGTCTATATTGCTATGCAAGTTTCTATATCTATGGCCCTGATTTTTCCAACTTCTGCATACATATGTAGCTGCTTTATGCTGAATCAGATTCTTGGTCTATTTCAGTTAATGTAGTCTAGTCAGAATGGTAGCAGATATCCAGGATCTCGGACATAGCTTTTTCACATCACTTACTGCCATAACCTTTCACTGGAGATGTGATGCCAGGGATTGAACCCAAGAGGTGCATGCCAAGCAAATGATCTACCACTGAGCGAAAGCCCTTCCTTATATATACCAAAGTGGATTCTGAGGATTGCTCCAGGTCTGTATCCTCATATTGTTGGCTATTTTAAAATTCTTGCACTTTAGCAGAACTCTACAACCTATGGCTCTACAGTCTAATGTCGCTCCAAAGGGAAACAAACATGACTTTTAAATAGAACAAAAATTGAAATGGTTAAGTATATTGTCCTGGCAGAGTTTGTATATGGAAAGAGACTGCAGTATCAGGCTGCTTAAAGAAGAAAATACTAAAAACCATGGAGAGAGAGACACACACATCTCCCCCTCCCTTATATCTTAGTCTCCTCTCTACTTTTTTCTTACCTTTGAGCCTGGTGGTGGAAGTGGTCCCCGTAAGGCATTCTAAAGCAGAGCAGCTCCCCAAAGTGACCAAACCCAGAACCTGTCCCGATGACTACCACTGCCTTGGCTGGGCCTACTGTAGCTCCTTGCAGTACTCACTGACATATGGGTAAGTTTTATTGGGGGGGGGGATTTAACTTCCCATTGTGTTTTCTTTTTTTCAAAACTGGAGAGTCCCCAAAGTTTGCAGATCAACCTATTTATGGTAAATGATGTCCCAATCCACAGATTTTGGTATCTGCAGATGGGATCACACTTGAGAAATAGGTATAGGGATGAAACAGGAAACTCAAATGCAACTCCTTACACTGTCATGAAGGTCATTGAGTGACGCCAGACAACCCAATATATGATGATAGCTCCTTCAGAAAGTCAGAGGAATTTCAGGATTTAAATTTTAAAAATGAAAGCAAAATGTGGCAAGTACAAAATCCTATTAAATGTGGTATAGCAGCGTGGCAGCAGTAGCAAAATGTAATCAGCACCCTCTGTTTTCCATTACCCCTCTAGAATGGTTATCTGAGGTAATATATAGACGTGATTAGAATTTTTGCCGCATCTGTTTTATTTTATTTTGTGTATTATTGTGTATTTGGGATTTTATGGATTTTATTGTATAGTTTTATTGAGGGGTTTATGCTGTAACTCTCCTTGAGCCTCCAGAGAGAGGAGAGTAACAAGTCTAAATAATAATAATAATAATAATAATAATAATAATAATAATAATAATAATAATAATAATAATAATAATAATAATATTGATAGTTTGGGGATTGAAGACTAGGAAGACAGGAAGCTCCATTGGGCAGGTGGTACAGGAATCCCATGGAAGAATGTATTTCAAGCAGTTTTTATTCTTCGACTATACTAGATGTGCACATAATACCCCACGATTGTGATAGTCTCATCTAAATTAATGTTTGAGATAGCTGAACAATAAAGAAAAATATTATTCCGCTTGGAACATTTGAGCAACTTTTTCTATAGCACATTGATGTTGTTTAATGCTATTATGTAGCAATTTATTTCCTTGGGTACTATCTCCTCTTGATGTCATTTTCTTCTCCTTCTTCTTCACCACCTACATTTCAACTGCCCATCCTGCTGTTTTCCTGGGTTGGCTTTGGCAACTCACATTGTTTTGTTTACAAACCTCATTATGTCACATTAGGATCATAATGTCATAGATATCATTGTCAGTGATGGAAAAGATAAAGGAGAGTAGGGTCAAGAAGAACGGCATCAAAAGATGGTGAACATGTACAAAATATCTTTCAAAAATAGTTGAAAGGGAAGGCAATCATTGACAGTAATGAAAACAAAAATGAAATAAGGCATGCCCTTTAAGCTCAGCCCTTAAATGGTGATGCACTTCAATGTTCTTTAGTTCATCTTAATTTCTTTCCAAAAAATCATTGAAGAATCTCTCTTTTAGTATTTATCCATGAAATGTATGAGCTGGGAGTTGTCTTCTGTCCTAGTGAATGTGGAAGGGGAACTAAACCATTATATTGTGCTTTAAAATTAGCCTTTTAATTATATGAACTCAGAATGATTTTTAAAGAAAACTATGAATATTCACTGCATGATGGGCAAGACTTTTATGATTTTATGGTTTTGTGACAGCCCCAGAAGCCATTTGGGTGGGAGTTAGTTAATTAATTAATTGGGTGGGAGTTAGTTATTTAATTAATTATATATTTTGTAAAACAATTATGGGGTGATAGACCCTATATGGTCATGTTGACCTGGGTTGGGGAGGGGAGGGGCCCCAGCCAAAGAAATCCTCACTGGCTGAGATTAATCTCACATAGTAGTGATTGGAGTCCAAAGAGGCAAGTACTCTCATTTTAACTTAACTTTGGCTTGCTCTTCTCATCATTGGCTTACTCTGTCCCTGTTTCTGGTGTGTCTGTATGAGGGGGGGGGGGCAGGTAGGAGCAACAGCACTACAAATTTGCCCCAGACCTGTTTCTGCAGGCTCCCATTGCAGGTTCCCTTGGTGATGAAGAGCAAACCTATAGCCATCTCTGTGAGCAGGTATGGTTCTATTTACAACTCACCTGAAAATATTAAGTGCTGTCACTCCCCGTGCAGTGGGAGTCACATCCAATGGAGGTGTCTGGATGATGTCTCTTATCATGACATGTGATGTCTGTGGGCATGGCAGGAAGGTGTGGCCTGCTGACATCACTTCCAGGGTTTCGTGAAGCCTGAAGAATGATCCAGGGGGTTCTCAGGAGTAAAAAAAGCTGTTCTAGAGCTATAAGAATTTGGAGGACATTTGAAATTCTCAGTTTTTAAAGTTTCATGTAAGCATGTGAATGCTAACAAGCAAAATATAGAGACTAACATACATCATCATCACTTGTCCCATGAAGACCAAATCTTCATGTTAATTCACAGAGTACTCTTTTAATTACAAATATTGATCACTGGTTTCATCTATAAAGTAATCATTCCAATCTATGTAAGTGCCAAGCAGTAACAACTGTTTTATAGTGATCCCACCAAGGGGCTTTCAGAGCAAGTGGAAAACAGAGGTAAATTGCCTTGCCTTTCTATGCTGAATCATGCTTGATGGTATCCCAACCATGTACTGTTACAAATACTCTAAATGTGTGTGTGTGGGGAGGGGATTAGCAGAGCGAGAGGGAGGTAATCTAGTGAGGCTCTTTCACCAGAGTTTATGAGGTGATTGCACCATTCTAGGGACCCAAGGCAGACAACAAAATATTAAAAATAAAGAAGAAAAATACACAAGACACATAATATATATGCAATTACAGTAACACAAGTATGCAGAGAGAAATAAAAAAATGGTTAAGTTTCAGGGGGGGGAAGGGGCAGCAAGGGGTCTATCATAAACAATCTAGATGTGAAGAGTGCAGAAAGAATGAACAGATTTTGGAAGCCCAAGTGAAGGGATTTATATATTTTTCCTAGCCTGATACTTTGGTTTTAGATAAAAGGTATGGTTGCCCTCTGATTGGTATAACATAAGATCTAGGATTGCAAAGAACAAAGTGAACATAGAAGAATTCTTGGGGGAGAATGGGAAGCTTTGGGACAGTTTTGGACCCGGGATGATATTCTAATATCTAATCTAGTTGATATAAGAGTAATAAAACTCTTGGCAGGCTGAGATGATGGCGGGGGATAGGAAGGGTTTATGAGAGGAGGCAGCCAAGCATTTTTAAGGAGTCTGCCAGTTAAAAGTGTAGCAATAAAACGGTTGGAATGGGGAGGATATCATGGAGGATGCTCTTTGTCTTGATTGAAGATGCATACGTACTTCTTAGCCAATGCAGGGATGCAGAATTCATGAACAGGTCAGTTGGTCATAACATGGTCACTGTTGCTCTCGTTTGAATCCATTGTGCTATTGGCCTGACTTGCCTAGGACAAAGTGGATATCAAGTGTGACTTGATTGCAGAGGCACAAGCGTGCCATTCCAGTTCAGCAGTAAGCCAGTAACAATACTGGCTCCACTTATCTTCCAAGCTCTGATGTGATTAGTTTATACTATGCTGCCTTCCCTCTCTTTCCAACCAAAAGACTGTTTTTATGGATAGCAATCCTGTGGTAGCAAATATAAGGACTATATTAATCAAAATAATATATAATGAATGGTACAACATGTATTATTTTTACATGGTCCTGGTGGACGCCAGATGAAGAAATTATTAGTAGTAGTCGGAGAGGAAGAAAATAATATTTATCCAAACAAGACTTTTGGTCATGAAAAATATTCTGTTAGCCATTGTGGATTTTCCTAGTTGACTGAGATGGTTGGTTTATACACTGCTCTCCTAGCAAGCAAGCTCCACAATATGTTTACACCACAACATGTAATAAAGTGAATGCAATTAATTAAAATTTAAATTCAAAATTCAATTTAAATGCACATTGAATAGAATATCAGCAACAACAGTCCCAGTTATAAACTTCTTCAGTTCTCCTGGAATGAGGCTATGGTTTGGGGGCATCTTATATTGGTGAGGGCCTGATGGGATGGTGCTCATTTCACAGGCCCCCCAAAAAGTCTTGCCTGAAGAGCTCTATCTTTCAGGCCTTGCAGAACTGAACCAGTGGAGGATTCCTGAGCATTCTGTGTCTTAAAAAGAAGACCTATGGTTCCCATGTAACATAGGAGTTTTCAAAAGGATGCACTGATGTGTCATGTGGAAAGTTCTTCCATCAATGGTCTGAATCATAAAAAAAACACAGGGCCATCTGAAGACCAGCATATGCCCTAGAGCAGCTGCATTAGGATGAAAGTCTCCGGTCTGAGACCGAAGAGCAGTAAATGACAAAAGCAATTCTATAGTCTTTGTGTATGTGGTTTTAATTCTAGGTCACCTTGTTTGCTACATTATTTACTTGAACTTTGTAAGCTGCAATGACTAACATCTGAGCTTAAGCTACTTGATTGTATTGAGTTTATACATCCTGTGTGATAAGTTGGCACTAAGAAGGATTTTGATCTTTAATCTGGTTTCCAGTATTCTAAAGCACTCTGATTGCAGCCACGGGCAGTACATGTTCTAAATGAGATTGGAGAGCAAATTAAAATAAATAATGTTTCAGCAAATTGCATTGTCCTGGCTAAACGCACTTAGCAGTTTCATTTTCCTTTGCTGAGCTGGTTTCAAGGAAATTAACCATCAATTTATGTTTTTTGATGGAAGAAAAATGCCCCTTTGTTCTCAGGTAAGCTAAGTGCTTTAAAGGCACATAGCACCTCCATGCATCCCAACACTACCAAGGCATCTGAATTGAAATGTTTTTTTTTTTTTTGGGGGGGGGGAATCAGAGCACTGAAAAATATATATTGCAGTGTTTGTTGCCAGAGGCAAGGCATGGTAAATTGGCTGAGGCTTTCTTAACAATCAGAGTTCACTTGAGTAAAGATGTTAGGTTTTTTTGACTGCTGCAGTTGTTGCAACCAGACACTAGAAAGTTTTGTATTTGCCTGGATTTAAGAAAGAAGACGAATTAATGAATTTGGAAAGATATATACTGAAGCAACAAGGGCTTATTGTTCTATTGATCTACAGTGCATGATTTTCTGGTCTTTATTACACTAATAACTCAGAGATTTCTATATACTTTGAAAGACAAGAGATTCAAAAACAAGATTCATTACCATAATAAATGGGGGAGGAGTGGGGAGACCATATCTTAGTGGTAGAACATCCAGGCCATTTCTGCACGTACAAAATGTAGCTGGGCAGCATCCAGATGTTGGTGGTATATTCAGCCATGTCCACATGATGCTGCGAACATCCAGAACATCCACCTACTCATGTCAAGTAGGTGGCTCACGATTCCACCATTTTAAAATCATGATTCCATAAATCCAGGAGAATGGATTTACCATCCTAAAATGCACAAGCCACCAATGAGCAACCAGTGGTCAACCAGCTAAAAGACCATATGGGTGGTGAAACACATGATAGCCTGGGCAACTTTGTCCTACCCTCGTACCCAACCTCACCTCTCCTCCATTCCTACCACCTTGCTGCCCAAGTGCCTCCTTCCCTCCTCTTCTGTCACACTCCCATCCTTTCTGCTCCTCTTCTCCCCCCTCACCCTACTGGTCCACCTGCCCGCCACTCAGAAAATGGCAGAAAAGCCTCTCCTTGCCCACATGTAAGAAAGTTAGCTTACAAGAGAAAGGTCCAGCCGATCCCTTCTGCCCAAGTTTCTATATGCAGAGAGTTATGTATCACAATATCAGTTCAAGATTTTTTTAAAGCCATTTAAAGCCTTGGACTCTTGTCCTCTTTCTCCCCAAGTGATTCTGAAGTGGGGGTGATGCCACCCAAGCTGCCACATGCATGCACGCACACACACACACCCACACACACACACACTCACTCACAAGCAGAAGATGCTTCCCCATGAGGCCTTGCTTCCAAGCCACCACCACATTCACCTCTCCCACATGCACACGCTCACCAGCAAAAGATGCTTCCCCTCAAAGCTGAGATGCCTGAGCTTTGCTTCCCCACGAGGAGGCAGCTCAGGTGGAGAGGGCTCATGGGGAAACATCTTCTGCTGGTGAGCAAATGTGTGTGCATGTGTGGGGGAATTGGCGGCTTGGGTGGCACCGCTCCTGCTTCAGAATTTTCTGTCATTTTCTGAGTGGCAGGCAGGTGGGCCAGTGGAGTAAGGGGGGAGGAGCAAAAGGGATGGGGGTGTAACACATAAGAGGCCGGCCAGCTGCATTTGGACTTTTTCCTTTGGTGCTCTATCTTCTGTGACAACACATATGCATTTCAATTAGTATGGATTGCCACATGTCAGTTTCAATTTTTCAAAAACAATTGTGCTGGGGAAACTTTGGAGACAAACTTCCGATTGGTCACCCCCATTGATTGACAGGCTGAGGAATGGTGAGTAAATTAGCATGTTGCTCTTTCTTGTGCCTTTTTTGCCAGTAGCGAAGAGGGGAAAAGGTGAGATGGAGGGGAGAAATAGCACCATTTACTATCCCACAGTTGTGGGCAGGACACAAAGCTCAATTTGGCACTCTGTGCAGAAATTGCCCCACTTTGTTAGCAGAAAATCTCAGGTTTCATCCTTGTTTTCTCATTATAAGTGTCTGGTAGAAAGTGGTGTGAAAGATCTCAGCTTGAGATGCTGGAATGTAGCTTCTAGTCATTGTAAACTGGGGTTCCCAATAGTTCTGACCCCATGGGCAGTTTTGGAATTCTGGCCCAGGGTGGTGTACAATGATCAAATGGCTCCCACAGGAGGTGGAACCAGTCACAACATATCATGATGCAAGTTATGCAGAACGCGGAGAGCAACTCTTCAACATTTCAGTCAGAAGCTCTGTTTAACATGTGTTTTAAAATGAACATATTTTCTTTAAAACAAATTCTTCAAGAAACACAGTTTGATTTCAGTCATGTGGTGAAGATCCTTGTGCTGTTGTGGCAGCTACTGCTAAGCCAATCAGATCTCCAGTGGCCAGCCAGAAGCCCTGCAGAGTAAACATTCCACCTCACCGTATCCACTTTCTAAAATCATTTGGTGAGTGCCCGGAAAGTGATTGGTGTTTGCTGTGGCACCCATGCATCCACACTGGGATTCCTGTTGTAGACAGTCCTGACCTTGGAAGATTAATGATCTGATGCTGTACAAGACTGCTTCGTGTGTATTCAGCAAAAAACAGAATACCTCAAGAACTGAGGCATATATATTTTATGAAGAATACTGGCCTAAGGAAACACATTAATAGACCATCCAAGATAATTCAGTTGAATGGAATGCTTGAATCTCTTGCTGCATCAAATGTTGTGGGGGTGGTTCTAATGTTATCCAAATGCCAAAAGAAATTTGAATTCTTTTAGGTTGCTAAATTTGATCAAAGCATAGATATCTATTAGTTCGATTAGACCATAAAGCAGAATGGATATGCTCTCAGAATATACATAATTGGTGAGTGAAATAAGACTTTTTGTAGAACTTGTCAGTTTATTTTACTTTTCATTTATTTGTGAGGTAGAGAGTCAGAGGGGTAGCTTATTACATCCTAAACAGTGCTATGGGGGAACATGTTCAACTTGGTTATACTTAGTGTTGACCAATGGGTGCTATTGGCCCCAAAGTGATATAGAAATAGTAAGGGTGGATTTTCTTATGGCTTATCATGGAGTTTGGGAATCCACGTGTCATTTACAACTGGGCTGTCTTAACGCCAAAGCAGAATCTCATTGAAAATGCTATAGCACACCAATGCCGAAGCTGCAGAGAACCCCAGATGCTAGACTAGAAAATAAGAGATGGATGAAGGGCAAAAGACAAAAGAACTGGGATACAGACAGAAATGCCTGAGCCATGGCATTTCCTTCTGAGAAGAAATGCTGCCATGTGATCTTCTGGGCAAAAGAGGGCTGGAACCTCATACCCCATGCTGCATGAACTCTCTGTGTTAATAAACTTGTGGACAAAGTTTGCCTTGTGATCTGCTGGCCACAAGAGGGCCGGATCCTTATACGCCATGCTGCCCGAACATCCTGTATTAATAAAGTTATGGCCATGTTTTGCCAAAGAAGGTTGCCAGTTTCAGCCCAGTGACAGTTGTGAGTTTCCCATGGGAATTCAATGCTGAAGTGCTAAAGGGGCCCAAGTATTGAGATGTTTGGATCATAGTGTGGGATTGCAGGAATGATCAGCATGGATGCAAACCACTGACTTCAGTGCTTGTTTTGGTTGGACCTAGCCAGTCAGGAACCAAATCTCTGCATGGCTAATTGTACAGAAGCCCAAAATCGCAAGCATAAACCGATGACAGTAAGTCTTCAGCTTCTTATATAGAGAAGTAGTTCATTTCAGCAACTTTAAAAACAAAGAAGTTATGGATCGATGACCTTTCCATTATGAATCTTAACTATATAATATAAAGTTTAAATGCTCATCTGGGAAGAAGAATGCTTGTCTTCCTACAAAGCATTACTGATAACAAGAACCCCTTTCTTGTGGAGCACACACTTGAATCCCACTGACAAGAGCAAATTTTTTAAAAAGATCCTTGTTAGTTCACTGTACTTCCTTTTCACAGTCCAGCTTTCTCAAATACATTCTATTTAAGCAGCCCATGCTAATGTCTTCAATTCCTTTAAAAAATTAACATTGACAATGCAAAATTTGTAAATTGTAAGAAGACAGAAAAAAAGTGTTACAATGAGTACATTAGATTATGCAGTGATGATATGCTGAAAGCATTAAATATAGACAAGTTACAGCACAAAGTAGTCTAGGGACCTTAAAATTTAATAAGCTATAGCTACAGGCAAAAAAATTTAGCAGATGTAAGAACTGAGGAAGAGAAAGAGAGTAATCTACCAGTAGCATTCATTCAGAAGGCAAAAGGAACCTATCAATGGTAATATATTCTTCTTCTTTATGTTACTTAATGGTAACTGATGCCAGAAACTGACAGAAACTGACACCAACTACACAGATTTGTTTTAGATGTTTAAAAAAAGATGGAAAAGAATGTGTAAGTTCTTCATCCACTTTTGTCTCCTGCTTATTGCCACTGTCTATCTGATTCCATGTTGCTTCTACAGTTTGCTGGTTGCTTTCTGGTTATTTTCATTGTCATTATTGACTGTTCTTGTTGTCATTGTTGGAAACCTGTGGAGTAGTGATCAGCAACACAGTGTTTGCTGATGACTTTGCTGTTGTTCATTTGCTTCTTTCTGGCCCATTATGCACAGGCCAGAATGCCCGTGTTGGCGGCAGCAGCGCTTCAGGAAAAATCACCGATAACGCTCGCTGCTGCCGCCAGTGTGGGAGCCTCCCTGCCCAGGGCTATGGAAGGCCTGCATTAAACAAACATGGGATCTTCTGTAGCTTCCTGGGTAAGCCAGGGCTGCAGCGGGCCGGCACTGTGCATAATTGCCAGCGCCGGGCCTGTTGGCCTGCCCAGCCCCAACCCTACGGTGTCCCTGTAGGGACACCACATGCCCGTGCGGGCTCTGCAGTGACCCCCTGCCCCCACATGGGCATGCGGAGGGGGCCTGGGCCCCCCGACTCCCCCCAGACCATCCAAACCTCCCCCCGCCGCTCTGGCTTACCTCCTGGCCCCAGCGTTTAGCGCACACACGCACTACGCCAGGGCAGCCCAGTATGCCCCGCCGCCATGCATAAAAGTCATCTCTGAGCTTCTGGTCACTAGAGCAAAGAATCACTCTTAGCTTTCTTCAGTTCACTGTGGTAGAAGAACTCATAAGAAGAATGATGGTTGGCTTGCAACTTCCTACCATTATGTCATTGGCCATAGTACCCTATAGCAGCCATTTTTGTAGTGGCACCTATTTCCTGATGTCAAAATTCTAAAAGCACCCACAGGATCAAGAAGATTGGAAACCTCCTGCTGTAGAGAGTGGAAGACAGGAGATAATACAATTGAGAGAGACAAAGAGATAGAGAGAGAGAGAGAAAGAGAGATGGAAGTAAGGACAGACATATGCAAATTTTGTTCTTATATTAATTCCTATAAAATTTAAGGCACCTTACAGCTTTATACAGATATCAGAGATCCCCTTACCTTCATGTCCATCACTTTTCTCTCTCTTATCCCTGTTACATTTTATAGCTATTTTTTCAAAAAATTAAAAACCTGTTCATGTCATGGAAAAGAGTGAACACTTGAAATGACAACTTATAAATGTTAAAGCTAAAAGTACCTAAGCAGGATGACAGCTAAACCTCAAGAAGACAAAAGTGATGACTACTGAAGAATTATAAAACTTTATGCTGACAAATGAAGAAATTGGAATTGTTAAATGTTTCTGTTTCATGGCTCAGTCATCAACCAATCGGGAAAGGGAAACTGCAAACAAGAAGGAGACTTGGGAGGACAGCCATGAAGGGACTAGAAAGACTCCTTAAGTGTAAGGAAGAGTCACTGGAGACCAAGATCAAGATAATTCATGCTATGGTATTTCCCATTACTATGTGTGGATATGAAAGTTGGGCAATGAAGAAAGCTGACAGGAAGAAAATTGATTTGTTTGAAATATGGCATGAGAGGAGAGTTTTATGTATACCATGGGTCACCAAAAAGACAAATAAGCAGGCTTTAGTACAAATCAAAGCTGAATTCTGCCTATAAGATAAAATGACTAAACGGAGGCTATAGTACTTTGGTCACATGGTAAGAAAACAAGACGGAGGCAAAGACTGTATGCTATACAAAGTTGACGGTGGTAAGATGACCCTACATAAGATTAATTGGCTCAATAAAGGAAGTCATGACATTTAGTTTGCAAGACCTGAGCAAGGTTGTTAATGACAGGACAGCTAGGAGCTCATTAATTCATTGGTTCACCATAAGCTGAAAGCTACTTTTGTTTCTTCACTTCAGTTCTCTTTACATTTTCAGTGGTTTTTGGTCTTTGCTTTTTTTCTATTGGTTTTATATATTTCTTGCATACTCTGTCATTTTATATGCAATTTTTGTGATATCTGTACATATACTGTGTATCACACATTGCAAAAGATGACGGAATGGAAACAGTAAACACAAAAATTAGGAAATGTGGTTCAATTATATATGAGAAGGAAGTGAAATAAAAATGGGGGAGGGTTCTAGTTGATATAGCAAATGTGAGAAATTACAAACATTGATTATATTTCTAGGCCCTATTCATAACTTGCCTTAATACCCCATCTAAGATATAATTTTACTTGATATAACTGACATAAAATCCAAGAAAACCCAAGCAAAACAATTCTTAGTCTGTTCTCTTGAATGAGACCTCCTCCCCAATGTTTTTTTTGAGCTTTTCTCATAAGCCAGACACTTTCAATTCTGTATATGAGTGGCTGAGACTTACTGGGGCTGCCAGTTGATGTTGCAGATGAGCAGGTATGGCTGTCAAGATGCGATAGGATCAAGCGGCATGTCTTTGTGCATAATGCGTGGATGTGCTGCACATGTAGAGTAGAGGTGAGGTTCAGGACCTCATCACCTTAAAAATTGCCACATGCATGGGCTTGCTCTCTTTTGTCCAGAACCACAATGGGAACAGCTTCTCTTGTGCCCACCCTGTTATGTTGTTAACAATGTTTCTTATTTACCATTGTCTGGGGTTATAGGTAAAGTCATTTTTTGAATTAATCACAGCTGGCAGTTTTGCATGGGATGGAGCCTGTTGGGGGGAGTCCTGTCTACATATTAGACTGGCCAACATTGGGGTCTCCATAAAAGGTAGGATGTATGTGAATGAGCCCTGACCTGGCTGGCGAGGCATAGGGATCACATTGCCAGGCAGTTTGGGGTCAGCAAAATAAGGTCTGGGCCCTTTGGTGTCCCACACAGGTTGATTCCATAATGGAAGGATCCCAGCTCGCAAGGGGATCCATGTTCCCAGCTGGGAACTCTTGCAGACTCCCCAGGGCATCTTTAGAGTCTGCGGTCTTGCAGTTAGCTGACTGCTAGGTCAGGCTCCCTCTCTCATGCTGTGCCAACTCTCCTGGGATAATAAACCTGTGGCCTTGCTTAAGCCAATGGTCATGTATGTAGTGTTTTCTTTGAGCCCAAGATGTCCTCCTATCAATCAATAGGTTTTCCAGCAAATATTTGCCAGAAACATGATCTAAAATGTATATGCACTGGAATTGACATTCTTTATATCCAGATATACAGGTTTGAAATTGGTATGGTAATGCTGAATTTAAAAATATTGGCAACCTTGAAAACCCTGAAAATAAACCTAGAAGTGGCACTGTCATATTTGGATGACACTCTAGGATCCACCCAGAACTCTATGGTTTCTGGGGGAAGTGATGTTGTACCACTGACATGGAATCATTCCCATTGTTTTCGTTCTTGCCCCCTCACACTCCAGCTAGTTGCCAGCTATTGTCTTTGGCCGAAACACTAGACTGCACAGTCAGGAAACCTGCTGAAAAACTTTATAAATTGTTTGTATTAAATGGGAAGCAGAATGAATTGGAGGCAGATGTGCATGAACCAGATTTTTAAAGTTTGAATAAACCTTCAGAGAACGGCAGTGCGCAATACACTCCCAGGGACAGGCACAATGCCTACATTGAGGCAGTTCACAACCTATGCAGGGAGTTATTCTTTAGGCAAACATTAAAAATTGCTTCCAAATAAGCCTAGAGTAGCTAATCTAATTTGTTTCAGTTTTCACAATAACAAAAGGAGAGAATTCACAAAGGAGCCAGTGATGCCATTAGGGTCAGCAAAAATTGAAGGTTTTATGTTCGAGTTCTAAGTACTGTATTATATGAAGGGAAAAAATGGGTTAATAAAAATGTTATGATCCACTCATTGTCATGACAATTGTGTTTTTACAGTCAGCACATTGGCAAGAGTTCAATCACAGGACACAGGGTTCTCATTTTTTTAAGAATTTGCTGTATCCTACTATATTAGGCTGTTCTCTCAGGCCAACAAAGAATGAATGATATTCAAGGTGATCTATGAGACTCAGGAGAACAATACACTTTTCTCTAGGGCTAACACTAGGTTTCCTTTTGACATATTTTCTATCATGGTTGCTACACAGATACTTAAGCCTCTGTCACTGGCAGAGATTGGTGCCAAAACTATGAGGGCACCTCAATGGAAAAAGCTGAAGTGCAAGATTTTATAATCCAAAACATCCTGGAAGAGTCTGCTCATCAATCCATGAAAAAAATCAGTTGTATCCTGGAAGAGATTGTGGAAGGGAACACCTGGCATGTTAAGAAAAAGAAGGTCTCAAGGAAAGTGAAGCCCAGACCTGAAATAATGAGAACTGCAAATATGAATGTATCCACACTCACATGCACACACAAAAAAGGAGCAGGTACTTTTCAGTTCTCCTTCACCAAGTCCACCAGTGGCCCTGGAAAAATCTAGAATGCTTCCAGGTGCAGAGGAAGAACTCATGTCTTGTTGGAATTGCAACCAGCAAGTAATTTGGTGAAAGCAACTCTGAAGGATTGTTATTAAGCTGCTAAACTGCATCTGCTGATGTGTGGGATGTGGTCCTGCCTGCTGCCTAGATATAGAGACTTGAATATGCTGGTTTTCTAACTACTCTTTAAGCTTTTGTGCTATGTTTCAGTAAGGAGACTGGAGCCTATGAATATTATATATTTTTGTAAATAATCTTTTACAGTAAAGATTACTGTCTTTTAAACCTCATAGTGCTGCAAGTCTGGATCTGTGTCCCATCCACAAACATAACTGATAATGACATAGTTTCAAAATGCTGTTACCCTGAAGCTCTATATTTCTGGAGGGACTCAGGACCAAGCCAAGTCTGAGTCCCAATATGTCTGCTTCCTGGATTTCCTTCAATAACCATTAGAAGCAGAAGGGAGCTGGATCTGAAATTAGGCATTGTGGAATTTGAAATTTTTTGTTAATAAATGTGATAATAGAAGGAGGGAATAAGTAAGCACCTTTTGAAAAGGTTGGACATACAGCTGAGATCAATCATTATATTAGTCAAGATTGGTCCCTCTCCACATTGGATCTCATTCCTTCAATTTTATCTCTTTATCTTTATAGTACTTTATATAATATTATCTACATGGCATTCTTTAATGATAGGCATATAAGTATTTTCTATAAAGAGCCAGTGGGGTATAGTAGTCAGTCAGTCAGTAACCTTTTATTGGCATAAAATATGTATAAAACATATAGAAATAGGACTTAAAATTGCAATGAAATAATAAAATAGGCCATGGGGTTACATAACTGAACAGATCTTAAAATGATAAGATAAACTATAAAAGATAAAATACAAAACAGGCAGCATATTATAAAAGCATCTTGGTTAAGACTCTGGCGACGATAATGGTTACCTCTGTATCTCTGTCAGAGAGCAGGAATTGCAAGGTCATAGACTTTCTTACAGAGGGCTTGGTTTCCAGCAAAGCAACAAAACTGTCATCCCGACATCACTCATATAAGGGGCAATCTAACAAAATGTGTGAGGGAGTCAGGGCAGCCAGAACCACACGGGCAGAGTCTCACATGGTATGGAATACGGTTAAACCTTCCCTCTAAGACCTTTGAGAGGAAAGCATTCATTCATGCAAGGATAAAAGCTCTTCTCAGGGGTGGGACATCAAGAAGATGTAGATATGTAGTTATAAGATTTCTCTGCAGAGTGACACCAAAGAATGCTGGAGAGCAGACTCAAGGCTGGGTAGGCATGAGTTCCTGATACTCATGGTCTAATAGTCTCTGTTTAATAATCTGGAAGATTACATTTTTCTTCCAGAGGTAGTAGGGAGTTCAGATTAATGACAACGGAGACTAATTTTTGTTCAATAGCCTGGAACCATCAAAATTTAAGACAAGTTTTAGACAACTTTTTAGACAAGTTAAAAGGCTGCCAGTTTCTGCTCTAAAATAGAGTCTGACCCTAAATTTAAAAATAGCTATCCAGGCCCTTGTCTCTACCTTAATTTTGCCAAATTCTGTGCAGATGGCATGATAGGAGACATAATTGGGAACCCCTGTAATTTGCCTATAGAAAGCAGATTGAACATCCTCAACAGATTTATTAAAAGCAGGAACCCATAAGGGGCATCCAAACAGGAGCTAGGACATCATTTTGGCATTTAAATTTTAATTGCTGCAGGAATAAATTGGTTGCCTTTCACAGAGAAAAAGAACTGTTTTATCAGGGAAGATGAGGATTTGGCCAGATTGACAGCTCGTTGGCAGTGGGAGTGCCAGTTCTGGTTATATTGGAAGGTAACACCTAGATACTTAAATGTTTTGACTTGTTCTATTGAAGTGCCTCCAATAGACTAAGTCATCAGGTGCCAGCTCTTAGAGAAAACCAAAACTTTTGTTTTACCATAGTTAATTACTAACTTATTATCTTGGCAATATTGGTAAAAAGTGGATAAGTATCACTGTAAGCCAACCCTTATATATGAGAGTATTGTAGTATTGTAAGCATACAACAACAAAGGAATATGCTGGGAACCAAGTGTTAGGGGATGACCATTAATATATTCTAATTTTTGTGCTAAATCATTAATGAATAAATTAAACAACAAGGGGGGGCAGAATACAGCCTTGCTTAACTCCAATGGTCATTGACATCTTAGAGGTTAAGTCTCCCTTTGAGGAATACCAGACTTGACAGGAGTTGGACATATAAAGTTTTTGGATGAGAAACAGAAGTCTCAGTTCCATACCCATTAATCACAATATATTCCTGAGCATATCCCTAGCTGTCTTATCAAAGGCACTTTTAAGGTCTATAAAAGCTGTATAGAGCCTCTTGCTGTTTTGGGTTGTATATTTCTCAGCCAGACATGAGAGAATTAAACAATGATCTATAGTAGAGTTACCCTGCAAGAAACCAATCTGCTCTGGATCTATAATTCTTTGAGAGCGAGCCCAATCAGTTAGGCGCTGTTCAAGATGTTTCCCATAAATCTTACCTATAATTAATAATAAACTAATAGGTCTACAATTATTAGGGTCATTAAGGTCACCATTTTTTAACACAGAAACAATGATTGAATTCAACCAAGAACTTGGGACAATCCCATGTAAATAAATTATGGTAAATAAATTGGCCAAAGGTGGAGCCCACCAGTTGAGGTTGTTTTTTAAAAGTTCTGCAGACTGGGCATCCTGGCCTGTCTTAAGGCTCAGAATTAGTTCCTCTACTTCGTCAGGCAATACCGGGGGCTATCTTGGGACATAAGTTGGAATGGAATCATTCAGCAGATTTCCTGGAGCTGCTGGGACATTAAATAGAGCAGTAGAATGATCAACCCAAACTTGGGCATCAATAATGAGTTCTAAATTACAAGTCTTCCCACTCAAGGGTCCCCTTACAGCTGACCAGAATGTTTTGGAGTTTTTGGATCTAACGATATCAAATAGGCAGGCCCAATTATCATGAGAATAAAGTCATATCGTATCAAGAGTTCATATAGTTCAAGAGTTAGCTGTGTCCTGAGGAGATCAAAGTTCAAATCCCAGTTCAGCTATGAACCTCAGTGGGTGACCTTGGGCCAATTTTCTCTCAGCTGCAACTACCCATCAGGCTTGCCGTAAGAATAAAATGGAGGAGAGGAGAAACGTATATGCCCCTCTCAGCTCCTTGGAAGAAGTGCAGGATAAAAATGTAATAAATATCTATAAACAGCCCGTGGCGCCACGGGCGCCACGGACTGTATAAAGGAGTAAGGGGTAGTGGGGAGGAGTTAGGGCGGGACCGGTCCGGGATAAAAACTCGGGGGGGGCCAATCAGGAGCCGCGAAGCGGCTCCTGATTGGCCCCTCCGAGTGTCAATCACGCCCCAAGCAGACAATGGGGAGCCGCGCGAAGCGCGGCTCCCCATTGCCTGCTTCACTCGCTCGGAAAATGGCAGCCCGCCTGGTGAGAGCCTCGGCTGGGGGGTGGGCCGGGAAGCCTTCTCTCGGCCGGCGGAGCGGCCTCGCAGCGTTGTGGACGCTGCGAGCCCGCTCCGCCGGCCGAGAGAAGGCTCCAGAGAGCCTCGGGGGGGTGGATGGGTGGGGGGGGAAGGGAAGCCTTCTGCCGCCCCAAGGAAGCCCCCGCCGCAAACACAACACAAGACTCCAGCCGCCGAGAAGCTGCAGAGAAAAAAGAAACACCCCCGGAGGAGCCTTTCGCCGCTAGCGCGACGAGAGGCAGCAGAAAAAAAAAACCCTGTAGGAGCTCCAAGCCGGCGCGCCGACGAGAGGCAGCAGAAAAAAAAACCCTGTAGGAGCCTTTCGCAGATCCAAGCAGCAGAAAAAAAAACCCTGAAGGAGCCTTTCCCAGCTCCAAGCAGCAGAAAAAAAAACCCCTGTAGGAGCTCCAAGCCGACGCGCCGACGAGAGGCAGCAGAAAAAAATTAACTCTGTAGGAGCCTTTCGCAGATCCAAGCAGCAGGAAAAAAAACCCCTGTAGGAGCTCCAAGCCGGCACACCCACGAGAGGCAGCAGAAAAAAAAAACCCTGTAGGAGCCTTTCCCAGCTCCACGCAGCAGAAAAGAAAAACCCTGTAGGAGCCTTTCCCAGCTCCACGCAGCAGAAAAGAAAAACCCTGTAGGAGCCTTTCCCAGCTCCACGCAGCAGAAAAGAAAAACCCTGTAGGAGCCTTTCCCAGCTCCACGCAGCAGAAAAGAAAAACCCTGTAGGAGCCTTTCCCAGCTCCACGCAGCAGAAAAAAAAAACCCTGTAGGAGCCTTTCCCAGCTCCAAGCAGCAGAAAAGAAAAACCCTGTAGGAGCCTTTCCCAGCTCCACGCAGCAGAAAAGAAAAACCCTGTAGGAGCCTTTCCCAGCTCCACGCAGCAGAAAAGAAAAACCCTGTAGGAGCCTTTCCCAGCTCCAAGCAGCAGAAAAAAAAACCCCTGTAGGAGCCTTTCCCAGCTCCACGCAGCAGAAAAAAAAACCCCTGTAGGAGCCTTTCCCAGCTCCACGCAGCAGAAAAAAAAACCCTGTAGGAGCCTTTCGCAGATCCAAGCAGCAGAAAAAAAACCCTGCAGGAGCCTTTCCCAGCTCCAAGCAGCAGAAAAAAAAAACCCTGTAGGAGCCTTTCACAGCTCCACGCAGCAGGAAAAAAAAGCACCTCCTGGTGTCCCCTGGGTCCTAGCGCCCATTGCATTCCTGGTTGCAATGGGCTTTCTTGCTAGTAAGTTACAATAAAAGAGGAGGCTTTAGATTTTTTGCTTGCTTGCTTGTTTGTTGCCAATGCTAGGTCTAAAAGCTGAAAGCTCCCAAAGGTGAAAGATTTCTTCTATCAATATGTGCAGCTGATATATTTCTTCCAGTTGCAAGTTTCCTCAAGCAAGCTCCACATGATTTTCAAAATAAAAGGCAATCTGAACTCAACTGTCAGGCTCATGACATGATGCTAACAGAGAAAAAAAGAATTCTAAACACTGTCTCTGCATATGAGAGAGAGAGAGAGAGAATGTGTCTGGAATAAAATAGCAACTGAAATTTAGTATTATATTAGGATTAACCACTAACATACTATGTGCAAAGCAATTTCATTTGGGCCATTTTTGAAGCATGTTTCCCTGAAACAGTTTTGTTTGTTCTATTATAATTAATACACCAGATTCTTTCGTTTGCTTAGGCTTACTTCTGAGAAAGTATGCTTAGCATTTTGGTCTATGATGGTGGAATGAGTTGTTAAGTTGCAGCCAATTGATGATGACCTTATAGAATTTTCAAGGCAGATGAGCAGAGGTGGTTTGCCATGGCCTAGCTCTATATAGCAACACTGGACTTCCCTGGTCTCCCATCCAAATACTAACAATGGCCAACCCTGCTTAGTTCTCAACACCTGATGGGACTGAATAAGCCTGGGCCATTGAGGTCAGAGCTTGTTCTACAATATATGCCAAATCTCCCTAGTGTTGTACACAGGTAGTTGGATCAAAAATGCTATTTTAGAAGAAGAAGAAGAGTTGGTTCTTATATGCCGCTTTTCCCTACCCGAAGGAGGCTCAAAGCGGCTTACAGTCGCCTTCCCATTCCCATTTACCAGCTGAATGGTAGTTGCCCTGTTGGAATAGCACTTTTGCAGGATTTATTGGGATCCTTCAGGAACAGGGGAGGCAGGGAAATTCTATTGTGCCAGATCACTCTGCTGGTTGCATTTTATTGATTTAAACATTTATGTCCCACCTTTTTGACATGGGTCAAGGGAGATTATAATAATAGTTAAAAGCATTTTCAGTTAAAAGCAAAAATAAAATAGCAAATCCCAAATCTCTCTTCCTTCTTCCAGAATAATAATTTGTTAGGACCTGTCTATCCATAAAAACTCTCCCCACCAAATAAAACTGTTTCTTCTTTAAAAAAAAAAACTGGGTATTTAATGTTTAAAATATAATCATTTTTTTAAACAACTCATAGGTATATAGGGCTATTGCAGGTCTTCTGCACAGCATGAGTTTCAGCTGATGGAGAGAAACTCTGTCTGATAAAAAGTGTGAGGGTTTTTTTTTAAGAACTCTGTTGTTTCATTGAATACATCAAAACAACATTTCACCAAATAAACAGGATTCTAAGTTTGTTCAGATGTGACAGATCATAATAGACATTTCAAATACCAAAACATATCCTGCGGAAGACCTAACCACAATCCAAGCAGCCTAGTGTCATGCATATCCAGATTCCATCCCAAAGGCTGGTTGCAGATCAGCATGATCTGAAGTTGATGTGACAGCAGCAGTGTCATGCCCTGCAATCCTTATGAGCCAGGCGGCAACATCGAGTGCTGGGATTTCATTGTTCAGAAAGAAACCTGTGAATTTGACAGGCAGGCACCTACCAGTCAGCCCCACACTATTATTGAGGTCCTTATAATTGTATCTGTTTAACATGGTTATTTATGTCTATTGGTGATCCAAATGTGAAGAGAACCAAAAACAGAAGAGAGAGCATCAAACCATCTTTGCTGGCTGGTGGAAGACTTGGAATGCTTCATGGGTTTTCCACTGTCGTCCTTTCCAAAGCAGCCAGTCCGGATTTGTTCTGATTTTCCACCACTTTTAACAAAATGTATCCCTCCATCTCCCTTTATTGTGTAAGGCCAAAATGGACAGGATTAATATTTATATCAAGGGAGAGTCTTGCGTGGTTTCACTGAATGAACCTGACCTACCTTTGTAGTTTTAAAGGCGAACTGCTGTTCTATAAAAACCCACCTCTGGGTTTTAGTAATTTACTTAGTTTCAAATGGTTAGCCATGTTGGTCTGAAGCAGCAGAACAAATTTTGAGTCCAGTATCACATTTAAAATTAATGAAGTTTTATTCAAGGTATGAGCTTTCGTGTGCACGTACACTTGGTTGTATATGGAGAAGTATGCGTGCACATGGAAGCTCATACCTTGTATAAAACTTTGTTGATCTTTAAAGTCTTACTAAACTCAAAATTTGTTCTAATAATTTACTTACTTGTTTCATTTGTATCCTCTCTTTCTCCCCAGTGGAGACCCAATGAAACTTATATTGTTCTCCTGGCTTCCATTTTATAGTCAAAAGAACACTGTGTGCAAAAGAACATGGTAAATTAGACAAACTGTGTATAACTGGCAAACTTCAATTACAGAGTGGGAATTCATTCCTGGGTCTCTCAGAACCAGTTCTAACCAGTACACTATATTGGCAAGGCTTGAAGGATGGGAATTCTTCTTCCCTTCCTGTATGGTCTTGACATGAATCACAACTTCACCTAGGTACAGTTTTTATAGACTTAAATCATGAACTTAATTGTTTCTGTCCTTCTTTTTCTACCAGGTGTTAAGAAGATAACTTTAATTAGACAACCAATGTCTTTGATCATCTAGCATCTTTTTGATACATTGGCCTGGAACCAGCAAAAAATTTCTGTACATGAAGGGATTTCTGTCTTCAAAACATGTATTACACATCTGCCACAGGTCAACTTTCCCTGTAATGCTAAATGAAGGATGGAATCAAACTCCCCCCTCATTCCGCTCACAGAAGTCCTTTTTTAGAACCAAACATTTTTCTAATTAATCTGAATATTTTTGTATGTGTACATGATAACAATGCTAAAATCCTTTATCTTAGCTAATTTCTTTTAGAGAGGCTCATAGAGGGAAATAATTTTGTGCCCCCCCCCCAATAAAACTGTACAGGTATTTCCTGTCTACTCATAATGCTAAATGGAATATATGAAAATAATTTCTTGGAGCATATACAAAAGTTGGTCCTATGAAGCTAGCAATTTCAGCTTTGTTAAAAACCAATTCCCCTTAGTCATTAAGCATTTATTTCCTCCTTTATATCAAATGCATTATTTATGGTATCTGAACATGTTTGGGGTGATGATAAATTATATTTGTTACATTTATTCCTTTGTGAATGGCCAACTATTCCACAATTTTAAATTAACAAACTAAAAAGATATGAAATTATTAATTTGAATCCAATGTTCTTCTCTAAAAACTTCAGCCTCATGTTGGAATAAGTCAAGTGGCTTGGCAAGTATTTTAACATCTCTTCCATTAGAAAGTTTGAGAGTCCCAACATGCAATGTATTTAAATCAATCTTCTGTTTCCCTTTTGGAAATTATTTTAATGTATTCATGGTAAAACAGTAATGACTAGGAAAGGCACTGGCAAGGCCACCCTGTATTGAGTCTGCCATGAAAACGCTGGAGGGTCATACATGGCCCAGTGCTTGCACAGGGGATACCTTTACCTTTTATTCATGGTAACAAAGGAGTTAGAAGGAAAGATGGCAACTAGATTTGAACTAGATGTGATCTTTATTGAATGTACATCAACAGACAGGAAAAACCACAAAGGAGAGCAGTTTCAAAGACAATACAACAAAATACAAGGTTGGGGAATCACACAAATGTAAATTAAGGAAAAGCAACAAGCAATGACAACTATTCTTGGAAGCCATCCCTTTAAGCTAATTGTTTTCTTTTTCCATTGCTAGTCCAAAATAAGGGTGAGAAAATGCAGGGAGTAGTAGTAGGAAATAGGGGAAATGCAGGTTAGGAAGATAGGAACATGGTGGGTTGAGGTTTGCCCTATCATCTTCCAACTGAAGATTTGAGACACCAAATATAGGTTCAAATGAGTATTTTTTTAATTTAATTGTATTCAGCTTCATTAAATGGTTAATCTATGTCACTGCTTATATTTATAAGCTGACAATTATGAAAATGTGCAGTGCTGGGCATCCACATGGACTGCCTTCTTGACAGATCCACCCCATCTCCAAATTGGGCAAGAATTTACCACCTGCATTGCTATCACTGCTTGAACATCTCTGTGTACAGAAGGGCACCTATCCCCTGATGTTCAACAAAGCTACTGTGGGTGTACCAAAAAAACCAGTATTTTTTTGAGTCCAGTAGCACCTTTAAGACCAACAAAGATTCATTCAAGGCGTGAGATCTCGAGTTCAAGCATTCTTCCTCAATGAACTGACCATCATAACAGTAGAAATCTATAAGCAAAAGTTAATCCTGTTACATTAGTAAACTGTGTCACAGCATCCACACACAGCCACATGAGAACTCCCTGCCAAAACAGCCAATCAGACCTCTCGAACCCATTTGTAGTTCACAAAGACATATCAGAAATAAAACTGTCAAAGCCAGTGATCCATGACTCACACCCTACTATTTACTGCCAGCCCCATCTGTCTTCATACTAGTGTGAAACTTTCTTACAAGTAGAAGCTAAGCTGGCAGCTATCGTGTCCTGGGAACAGAAAGTAGAATTCAAAATTACATTATATATTACTAACAGTCACATAATCCCAATTAAAATAAATTGTGAGGTGTGTGAATACACAAGTTACATAAGGTTAGCATGCATAGTGAGATTTAAAAAAAACCTTTGTCCTTGTTGAGTCCAGGGTATTTCAAAGTATTGACTGTTGTAATAATTTGGGTATATTTGGGGGGGGGGAAATCAATATTTCCTAATATTCCTGAATCCCAACACTGCTATGCTATTCATATTCAGTAAATATTTGGGAAACCTGATTTTTTCCAGCTCCTTTATATCCTATGAGGACCATAGTAGTCAGTGATAGGCTTGAGAAGTGGGCTAAACTGAATAAAATGAAGTTCAATAGGGACAAATGTAAAGTTCTGCATTTAGGTATGAAAAACCAAATACACCAATATAGGATGGGGGAGAATTGTCTTGGCAGTAGCAAGTGTGAAAAGGATCTGGGAGACTTAGTAGACCACACATTGAACATGAGTAAACAGTGTGACTTAGTGGCTAAAAAGGCGAATGGGATTTTGGGCTGTATCAAACGGAGTATCGTGTCCAGATCTGGTTCGGCCTCACTTAGATTACTGTATTCAGTTTTGGGCACCCCAGTTGAAGAGGGATGTAGACAAACTGGAGCGTGTCCAGAGGAGGGTAACAAAGATAGTGAGGGGTTTGGAAACCAAGACATATGAAGAAAGGTTAGGGGAGCTTGGTCTGCTTAGCCTGGTGAGGAGACAACTGAGATGGGATTTGATAACCATCTTCAAGTATTTAAAAGGCTGCCATATAGAGGATGGAGCAGAGTTGTTCTCTCTTGCCCCAGAGGGACAGACGAGAACCAATGGGATGAAATTAATTCAAAAGAAATTCCGTCTAAACATCCGGAAGAAGTTCCTGGCAGTTAGAGCAGTTTCTCAGTGGAACAGGCTTCTTCGGGAGGTGGTGGGTTCTCCGTCTTTGGAAATTTTTAAACAGAGGCTGGATAGCCATCTGACAGAGAGGCTGATTCTGTGAAGGCTTAAGGGGATGGCAGGTTACAGTGGATTAGCGATGGGATTGTGGGTGTCTTGCATGGTGTGGGGGTTTCAAACATAGATGTTGATGCCTCTCCTCACCCCTCCCCATGTTTCAAAAAGATTAGACCAGGGGGTCCAGTTCAATTGCCCCAAAAAAGATACCCACATCCTCCATTATTTCCAATGTAGGGGGGAAAGGGGATGTTAAGGAGATTGCAGTCTTTTTTTACTTCCTTCTCCAAGCAGGTTGGACAGAATTCTGAAGGCATTTAAAGAGTTTGTCCCTTTAAATGCTGGGAGATCACATAGAAGACATTTAAAGGGACCGCAAACCTTTTAGATGCCTTTTAACTTTGGCTATCTAGTGGTCCACAAAAGTCTCAAATATTTTTGGAATTTTTCAGGCTTAGCCATTTCAGATAGGCCATATTCAGCCTGAAAGATATAGATATAGATATAGATATAGATATAGATATAGATATAGATATAGATATAGATATAGATATAGATATAGATATAGATATAGATATAGATATAGGAAAGAGTATATTAAGGTCATTTCTGCACATCTGTAAAAATAGCGTTATGCCAGCCGAATAGTGTAACGCTAAATATAATTGCACCTTACCTACTCACCTTTTCCCTGTATTGCTCTTCTCTGCTGCCTTTCCACACAAGCACTGTTTGAAATGGCAGAAGTGCGCAAAGTGCTTTACAAGCAACTCTCTTCCACCTGTCAATCAAGCCAGGCAACCAATCCCCTTTCTCAATATTTTAAGGGCCCGTGATGCCTGCTTATGTTTTTAAAAAATCCAATTCTTATCTCATCATAGAGGCATAGTGCTTTTTTAATGCCACCCATTATGGATTCACAAGTCTTGAAACTTAAGATAAAAAAATTCATTCCTGATTTTTTTTGGGGGGTGGGCTTTGGAGAGGCATGCTTTGTGTTACAATTTAGGGAGAAAATTATTTTTGGCTTTGCCTGCATGCTTGTACACCTATTCATTGCTCCAGGCAGTTAACTTAAAAAAAAAACCTCCCATCCCCAGGAGAAGGGAGAGGGAGGCAGGTGTGATGGTCGGAGTTCTGGAATCTGGACTGCTGAAGGTAGTGGAGGGTCATCCGAAATGTGATGCTGGACTTTAAATTCCACCTCAGTGCTCCTGTTTAAATATTTCACACCTTTTGTTGACAGCCACAAACCATAACAATGAGGAGGGTAATGAGATTACCTTTGCAAAGAATGACTTGATTAGAGTGGATTTGCACTACAAAGGACTCTCTTGAACACAGAAGGTTGTCCCATAAATACAGGTTGTTTATGAAGGGATCCGAGAGATCCCAGAAATGCATGTTGTTTATGAGGGGAGCCAGCAGAATCAAAATTAATCCAGGGTGTGTATGTGTGTGCACATATGTGCATGCATGTGATATTTTTCCCTTTAAAAATTGGTTCCCTTATCAGGAAGTGCGTTTTAATTTCATGTATCATAAATTCAGATTGGATTCAGAATGGAGTCTCTGTACATTTCTGCCTGCATAGGGCCCTGGGATCTTAAAAAGCTCTAGAAAGTATTGCTTGGCGGGGTGCGGGGGGAGTCTTTGGGTAACACTAAGGAGTACCAGAAAGTATTTTATTACTCTTTTTTAATTATGCTCTGTGATGTAAGACTAAAAGAAAACCCAGGAAAAGGGAGATAAAATAACAATAAATGCAAGGTTTATTTGTTTCTCTGCAGATCCCAGCCCATGAAAGGTAAATGACAGGCAGAGTGCGTTCTTTGGACTGACTGGCTAAGAAGGTGTAGGGGGACAGTGGGTAGTGGGAATGAGAGGGAAAGACTGCTCAGATTGGAGCCAGTCTGAAAGGAGACTCAGACAAGTCTTTCAGGTAAGAGATACTCAAGCTTGAGGGAAAAATCTGAATTCACTGGAGAACAGTAGTGGACAACAAATAAGGGACAGGCTTAGAAAGAGTTTTGGGGGATGAAATCCAAACTCCCCCTAATGGGGGAAGAGTCTTCTGGGAAAAGAAGCATTCCCAGTCTTCTGGGAAAAGAAGCAGGTTCCAAGAGAGGTGAATAGCCTAATACAAGGGAGTTCTGAAAGGAAGTGTGGGATTTGAGAACTGAGGAAGTTTGGGCTAAGAAAGAGAGATGTGTCAGTGAAAGAATCATTCTCTAGCCTTGAGAGAAACTTTATTCACCTGAGGGGATGTCTTTAAGGCTTTGAAACTTTCCCAGAGGAAAAAAAAAAGTACAACTCTCTCTGTAACAAAATCTGCTTCGCCGCCATCTATTGAAACTTCATACATTTAAGAATATTCATCTAGTTAATTAAATTCAATTTGTTAGAGAAAATAACGTTTCCTGCCCCCTTCCATCATATTTGGGCACAAAAGGACAGCATCATATGCTCAGACTTAAAAACTGAGGTAAATAATAATTTTATAATGACCACCCCAAGCTAACAAATGGTACTTGGTAGAAGTACCATG
The DNA here is from genome assembly GCF_049243985.1 of Paroedura picta. Lineage (NCBI taxonomy): Eukaryota > Metazoa > Chordata > Lepidosauria > Squamata > Gekkonidae > Paroedura > Paroedura picta. The sequence continues at coordinate 61,790,508 of NC_135373.1, read as the reverse complement.
GAGTGAAAGATGCTTCTTTTGTTGCAAGTAGTTTCACCTGCTGATTGGAAACATTCCCTGTTAGTTTTATTGTCTCTTAACCCTCTCTTCTCCTTCCTCCCTCTGAGATGAGCTATTTAATGCAGACAGTCAGATGCAGGGTAACAAATATTCATTAACTAGCACTAGTTACTGTTAGTTTCAGAATAGAGAATGTTTCTTTTCCCCTTCTTTTTATTGTTGATTCAGTAAACTCAGTTAAGCTTACTTCTTAGTAAACATGCATAGAATTGACCTGCCAAGCTTATTTTGTAAATCACATTTGCTTATTAAAAGCCTTGCATAAAATGAATTAAATGTAACATTGCTTTTTGCTTAGCAAAAAATATTTTCATTCTTCTGGAGTTTATTGTGACTGCTCATATAAGCTACGGGATTACAGTTTCTAATCAGTGCGGTGTTGGCTCTTGTTTCAAGTTTTATTTTGGTTTTTACGTGCATTGTTATCCCAGTTTTAAAACCAGCTATGTAGATCTCATTCATATGAATGGGAACATTAGTGGCAGCAAATCCATCACTGTTCCCTCAGTGGTTTCACTTGCAGTTGGTTATCAAAAACTGCTTTCACATCAGCAATTATGTATTAAGCCACCATGACACGTGGATTAAAAATGAATTGCTACAAAATGCCAGAATTCTCACTTTGAGGGGAATTAAATGGAACACTTTTCCTTGGTGCCTTAATTTTTTTTTTAAATCCTAAATATACAATAAACAATTTTGACAGAAGATCAGCAAGCAAGAAATAAAAACATGAGCACGTTTGAACTTAGCATTTTACCGAATGCAATAAATAATTATTGCAACAGAGAGGATTGTTGAAAATGCAAAACAGAACCTGCAACTCCCAGTGTAAAAGATGTTGACACAAATAAAACTGCAGTAAACCTAAACACCTGCTATAGCTTCTGGATTATTCTAATTGAGCCTGTGCAAAACAGAAAGAATGTCCTATGCCTCTGGCAAAACAAACTTGACAAAGATTTACCAAAGGAATAGGACAAAACAACAATCTATTCCACTCGCTTATTGAGTACTGTTAGATACAAACTTATAGAATAATAATTTACATAGCTACTAAATTTTAGCAGTTTAAAGGGAAATAATATACCAAAGATGAAGTGAGTATTGTTTCTACAGTTAACAAATGATTTATTTATTTCACTAGGGTCAAAGCCCATTGTATCCAAGAATACAACGGGCACTAGAATACAACGGGCAGTGGGAAGAGGAAGGGGAGGAGTTGTCCAGTCTGTAAGGGCATGGGGTTGAATGTGTCTGTTGTGTGGGAGGTTGTGGTGGCATGGTGGCAAATGAGGGCATGGGAGTGGAGATATGTCAAGAACCTGTGGTTTGGAATGTTTGTTGAGTGTGGGAGAAGACCAACCTTTGGGAATTGTGGCATAGTGGTTACAGATGAGCTTTCCAGAGCCATGTCTTCAGATATGTGAAGGGAAAATCAGACTGGAGACTCTTCTTAGGGGAAGATTACATGGCAACCAATTCCTCCCAGTTCTGCATCATTTCCCTTCTTGTGTGAATTAGGCCACAGACACCAAAAATGCCTCTCTGCACTAATACACATGGGGTAGTCACAGTACACAGGTGTCCACCCTGTTCCTTCTTCTCTATTTTTTTCACTGTTGATAAAATGTTATGTGCCCACATGCTCCTTTGATGGTTGCTCCTTAGAAGAAGAATGGATTTTTGTACCCTGTTGTTTACTACCCAAAGGAGTCTCAAAGCAGTTTACAAACAGCTTTTTCCTTCCCCACAATAGAAAACCTGTGAGGCATGTGGGCTGTGAGAGGTCTGAGAGAACTGGGAATGGGCTGCAGTGACCCAGCAAGGCCTCAGGTGTCTCAAAGCATTTTCCAATCGTCTTCCCTTCCTCTCCCCATAACAGACTCCCCATGAGGGAGGTGGTGTAGAGAGCCTCACATGGAAACCCTAAGAGGAAGACTCTCTGTGTGCATCAGTCTTGACCTTAGTAAGGTTTTTTATACTGTTTTGTTATTTGCCAGTCCAAGGTTGAAAAGTCACTTTAGTTCACATGTGTCTCCAGACATTTACTTGTTCACTATTTACAGTTTCAGGGTGTAAATATTTAGATCTTCCTGCACTTTCCAGACTCATGACTGATGCTGGTCTGCCTGTCTGCACCCCAGAATACAAACAGTTGCTGCTAAGGGCTGGCCATATCCCAGGAGGGACACAGCTGCACCACTCCCTCCCTAATGCAGGCATAAATGGCTCCTTTGAAGGCTGGACTCCGAGGCATTGTATGATTTTGAAGCCCCACCACCAAACTTCCAGGAATATTTCCAACCCAGGGGTAGCCAACCTCCAGGTGGGGCCTGGAAAGCTCCCGGAATTACAGTTCACCTGCAGAGTATAAAGATCAGCTCCCCATGCACAAAGAGCTAATTTGGACAGGGTTGTGGTAGAGAAGGAACATTTAAGGCCTCCCAAACAGGTTGTTGTTGAATTTAAAGACTTGAGGCCTAGTGCACAGGGTTGTTGTGCAGATGAAACAGGAGACAAAAGAAACTATGCAACAGCATCCAGCTTCATCTGCAGAATAACACTGTGCAGTAGGCCTTAAATCTGCAGAGAGTTGCAAAGAAGGAATACACATGGCTTGGATGTGTCTAATCCCCGGGCAGAGCAGTATTTTAAGTGAGAAGGGGCTTTTCTGTGGCCTCCCTGTCAGCCAAATGTTTGGCAGAAGGGTAAAGTTCCAACCCCCCTCAAAAGCAATGCCCTCAGGCTCCCCTGCATTACTCTTGGAAAAACCTCCCTCCCCTCAGTCAGGGCCTGTCAGAGGCTCCTTCACAGCAGGCCTGAAGGGAGGGGGGAGCCCACTCACTTGCCTCCTCCCATCTCTGTCAGGGTTCTGAGACAATTTACAGTTGGACATGACAGTTAGGACAGCCTTGAGGCGAAAAGGGCTGGCGTGGCCTGTCCAAGCCTCTGTTCTCATTCCCCTTGACAGCCCTACTGACCTCCTCTCCCTGCGGTGGTCAGGAGCAGACTGGCAGCAATGTCTCCAGATTGCCCTGGAACTCTGATCTGTCCTGGTGAGGGCACAATTGGAAGGTGCTTTGCACCTTCCGATTGGCCCCTCTGCTTGTCAGTCCAGGGCCAAGGGGCCAATCCAGGAGTTTTGATCCCGGACTCAGCCCACCCCAACCCTTCTTACTGTTTTATTAAGAGGGACAGACTAGAAATTTAGCCCACTGTAGCTAAAATACAGCGCGTACTAGTGGATTTGGAAGGAATAAGGAAGGAAAGGAAGGTAGAAGAGGGAATGATAAAGGAGGGGAAGGGGTGGGTGAAAGGATGGGTAGAAGGGAGAAAGAAAGGAGGGCATAAAGGCAGAAAGACATGAAGGGGAAAGAGAGGAAGTGAGAGGGAGAGAAAGAGAGGCAGGAAGTAGATAGAGAAATAGAGGAAGTCAGGAAGAGGAAGAAAGAAGGAAGGAAGGACGGTAGGGAGTTAGGTGGACTGGGAGTGGAGGGGGGAAAGGACGGGGGTTGCGAAGTGTCTGGTGGGGGGAGTGGGGTGCAAATGGGGGGGGTGGTAGGGGAAGAGCGTGGTGGAGGAGAGGTGTGGGCGCATAGGTGCGTGGATTGTGGGAGTGCCTGTGGGGGGGGGTTTGGGGTAAGACAGCGATGGGTGGGTGGGTGGATCCATGGGGGGAGGCGGGGGGAGTTTTGAGGGGTTGGGGGAAGATGGCAACGGGTGGGTCGGCTGCTGGGGGGAGCATGGCGGCAACTCCTGGGGGTGGGTGGGCAGTTTGTTGGGAGGGGGGAAAGCGGTGTGCAGTGGTGGCAGTATGGGAGTGCGAGTTGGGGCAAAGAGCAGGGAGGGTGGAGGTGGGGGTGGGGGTGCTATGGGGGGGGTTACCTTGTCTGTCGCAGTGACGGCAGGGCTCCTGGCTGGCTGGTCAGGGGCGTACGGTGCCACTCCCTGGTCTCCAGGAGGCTGGAGATGGGGGGAAAGCTGGTGGCGAGGCTTGGGGAGGACCCCTTCCTTGTGAGGCTCCTGCCTCGGCGGTTGGAAAGGAGCAGGGCTGCCGCATCATTGACCCATCTGCGAACCATCTGTGTAGGCAGTCCAGGGTGGGCCAAGTGTCCTGGTGAGCTCCTTCAAAGTAGGGCTGGGGAAAGATGATCATATTGTTTATGGCTAGAACCATGGTTCAGTGGTAGACCATCTGTTTTGCTTTGGTTTCTTATTTGTATCATTTAGTTTCAGAGGGTTGCCATATTGGCCTGCAGTAAAACTGCTAGATTCAAGTCCAATAGCACTTTAGAGACCAATTAAGATTTTGGAGATATAAGGTTTTAAGAGTCAATGCTCATTTTGTCAAATACCAGTAAAAGGGAGCTTTGACTTTTGAAAGCTTTCACCCCTAAATTCTGTTTGTCTCTAAGGTGTTACTACACTCAAACCTGGTTATATTTACATCAAAGTTTGTGTTGCAGGCTACAGAAAACACATTTTTCAATCCAACAACTGATAAATGGATTGTTCTTTTCCTATCTGCTTTCATACATTTCTCACTTCCTACTTTTCCTTCACAGACAATATTACCAACTGAAGATCCCCTCCCCATCTGCTGCCCCCATAGTTTATACCACTGTGACTGTCCTAGTGTACACTAAAAGGTTCAAGTTTTGGTTTTGACCTTTAAGGCCCCTTGCAATCTGAGACCCATATACCTGAAGGATCACTTAAGGCTTTATGCTTTGCATTACTAATGCGTTGGTGGTTCCTGGCCCCCAAGAAGTTTGCCTGGCCTCAACCAGAGCCAGGGCATTTTTGGTCCAGGCCCTGAACTGGTGGAATGGGCTCCCAGAATTGCTGAGAGCCTTGCAGGGCCTGTAAATGGAGCTTTTCTGCCAGGTCTTTGGTTGAGGATGGATCATGGAAGATTCACTGTACCACTTCATCAGATTAGAATGATTTGGCACCCCTGGAAATCTGTGCCCTGAGGCATTGAGAGATTGGAGGCTGAATGGGGGTGGAGGGCAAGAGGGAGGGGGAATGTAGGATGAGTTTGATTTTTTCACCTCCACTGCCAGAGTTACTATTTTGTAATGTTAATTTATAAATGTTTTTATGTGATGTGCGTTTTTATTCTGTAATCCAATGGTCCCCAACCTTCTTGCAGTCAGGGACCGCCTCTGAGGGTGGAAGAGAGCCGGCGGCCCAGCCGCTGTAGCTGCATGTAAACGTGCATGTGCAGTTGCCGCGCATGCATGTTTTCACCAGCAGGGGACGCAAACACGCATGCGCGGCAGCTCCGCGCGTGCGCGTTTGTGTCGCTGGCGTGCCGGCGGCCGTGCCTGCCTCTTCCCCCCCTCTCGCTGTGGGGGGGGGGAGGCAGGCGCGGCTGCTGGCGGCCCAGTACCATGGCCTTTGCAGCCCGGTTCCGAGCCGCGGACCGGGGGTTGAGGACCCCTGCTGTAACCCACTGCAAGACATTTTACAAGAGTGGCGGGTAATAAATCTAATAATAAATAAATTAAATAAATAAAAATAAATGTCTACTCTACTGTAGCTTATTATTCTGTTATAAAGTCTAAAGATACCCTGGAAGCAATCTGAAGCAGGTCTACTATGTTATTTAAGAGGGCTTATTCCCAGGAAAGTGATCTTGGTAGTATAGCCAGAGTTTTTCCAAGCTTTCCTGCAAGATTTGTTTTCCAAACTCTATCTTTATTAGTTTCCTTTGAACCTAATCTACTTTATTTACATCCTTTACAAAAACGTCTGCATATTTTACTGTGTGGTAGCTACATATCTCAAGACCAAATCCCATAATTTTGGGGTACAAAAGTTTTCCCCACATAAACTCCAAAATGTTTGTAGTGGCAGAAATCATTGTCTCTGATAGTACTAAAATATTCAGAGTGTGAAAACAGAGTAGAACACAAAGCAGATTACTACTTTTGCATAGATTCTTCCCTCTCCTTTAGTGTATCAAATTATGATCACTGGCATGGTTCCTCTACAATGTTATATGTAATTTTGTGGCAGTAAAAACTGTTTGGAACACACAGTATTAGACAACTAGCAAACTTACATAAATGTTAAAAGAAACCATCTAAAATTAACATTTTCTAATATTTTGTATTGTATGTCTCATACATTATTTTAATTTTAGGAAAAACTGATATTTTTGGCTTATAAAAGGAATACATAGCTACAGCAGGCAGAATTTTTAATGAGATTCTGCTCATAGAACTACATGCCCTTGCATCACTACGTAACACTACCCAGCTTGGTTTCTACTGGCTTGACATTTAGTTCATTACCTAAAATTATTCTCCAATTTGATATTGATAATATAAATAAATAAATAAGGACTCCTATCAAGACCTGTGTGTTTTCAACAATGTTGGGATGGGGAAGTTGAGTTGTGAAGCACTGATTTTAAAAAAATTGTCTTAAATGCAGCAATTTTTAATTTGCTTTTCTAATTGAGAATCAAGGAGGAAGCTCAGGTCACAAGAGTAGGGTGGCTGGCATTTGACCACCTTCGCCAAGCCAAACTACTAGTGCTTTACTGGGCCCTGGAACACCCAGCCATAGTGATACTTGTGACAGTCATCTCTAGACTAAGGTAACCAGATTGCCCCACTTTTGGAGGGACATCTGGGAAGCACCTGGCAAATTGTACTTATCTAAATTAAAATATATATATTACAATACTATTTTTGCATTCTATGCATTCTATGACATTTTTGTTGCTCCATATAGTCCAAATTTTTAATCAAGAACCCCCCCACCAGTCAATGGTGTCCCACTTTACCAATATTAAAATCTGGTCACCTTACTCTAGACTGGACTACTGCCATCTGTTCTACGCAGGCCTGCCCTTTACCTTTATCCAGATGCTACAGCTGGTCCAAAATGCAGCGCTCAGGGTCCTCACAACAATACCATAGAGGTTTCATTTCCAACTCTTTCTCCAACAACTGCCTGCCAAATTCCAGATCAGGCTTAAGTTTCTGGTAATCACTTTCAAGGCCATACATGGTCAGGGCCCAGTGTACCTGAGGAACTGCCTTTCTGCCTACACCCCCTCAAATAGCTTTGCGTTCTTCCAGCTCCAACTGGCTAGTGATCCGTGGCCCCAACCAGGCCTAGAGCCTTCTCTGGCTTGGCCCCCACCTGGTGTAATAAGCTCCCAGAGGAGATCAGGGCCCTAACGGAACTAAAACAGTTCCGCAGGGCCTGCAAAAGGGAGCTCCTCTACCAGGCATTTGGTTGAGGTCAACTGGGACCAACAACAGCCACTAGGCTCCTGAACCTCCCTCCCAGGAATACATGTGCCTGAACTGAACTACCATGTACCTGTTTGACTGTTATCCTTTTAAATTGTTATTTTCTGTAGTTATTATTATCATTACCATTGCTATTTTTCTATTTGATACAAAAAATGTATTGCTCAATGTATTGTTCCTTTACATTCCATGTGAATCTCCCTGAGCCTCAGGAGAGGGTAGTATACAAATGTAATAATAAATTCATTAATAAAATAAATTATACAGTCTAGGTCACTGCAACCAACGGGATGGGATAGCCAATAAAAAGTGCAGTAGGGTCAGAATGGTAGAAATCTGGAACTAAGGAGAAGTCTGAAACAAGGCACAAGTGTCCATGTTGTCTGTTAAAGGCAAAATTTTCACAACAGAATAATATGCACAGCAACAGTTAATACATATTATGTACAGTACGTGCACTGTCCCCTTCCATTTATTAAAGTATCTTCCCAACCATTCTGTTACAATATAGTCCTATTACCTTGATAAAAACTCCCCCCTGAGTAACTGAGTTTTGCCTGTTATGCAGAATGACAGGGAAGGGAGGGCCTTAGTGACTTTACCAGACAATCCAGTCCATAAGGTGGAGGCCACATGTAAGGGCAGTTGCCCATCTGCAGAAGGTCCTGACCTGAGACATTTCAGAATCTGATTTGCATCCAGATACTTTTTTTAAAACCTCCTCCCTACCCTTTTTGTGCTTAACAATCAGCCTGCTGACAAATTCTAGGGAACTTGAATGACTGCACTCACTATTTTGTAAAAGTTCCTTTGTTGCTAATAATAAGCTATTAATTACCCCACTGTGTGCCAAAATATAAGAAATGTCTATCCAAGACATGTAACATAGTTCATGTTTTTACCTTAGCCTGAATGAAGTTCTTCCAGAGAACATAAGCAGCTCTTCTGTTGATGAAGATCCACTTATACTGGAGGAAGGTCAGTAGAATGGTAGGATAACACCTATGTCTAACAGTTCTAAATTTGTCAGAGGATGTGGCACAATGGCCCATTATGCACGGCCGCCGAAACGGCGATTTCGGGTCACATGGAAAACGCGGAGGGGGAAGACGCGACGCACACCGGTTATGCACGGGGCGGGGAGCGACGGCGGCAAAACCCAGAGTAACCGATTATGCACGCGGCGATCCCAGCACCGCTTCTGGTTGTGCCCCGGTCACCCGGAAGCTGTGCTTTCTTCCGCGTTTTGCTAACGGGGCTTTTTCGGCAGCATGCACCGAAGCTGCGGCCGGTTGCAGCTGGCACTGTGCGTTATCGGTGATTTTAGTCGCCGCCATTCCACCCCGAATGTGCGCTAAAACCCCCGTGCATAATGGGTCTATGTGATTTTAAATTTAAAATAAATTTAAAACCTCCATGAACCCATAATATTTTATTTGAATTATGCCTTTCTTCTGATGCGTACCTTGTCATGCAATTTCTGAATAATAATAATAACAAAAAACTCCCACTTTCATTTTGCATCTTTATTTAAAACTGTATCCAGTTTTGCCACTTTCTTATTTTCCTGATATGAAAAAGGAAATTCAGGAATGAGATATTGTTGATCTATCTATATATATATTAGGCAATGGAAGACAAAGACCATTATTACTTCTGTTAATGAAAGTTTCAAAACATATGAACAATAAATCTAACATTGGTACCTGACAGCTGCAATTAAGATATGGCCATTATATTAGCATAGTCTCCTTTAAAAAATCAAATGCACCAAATCTACATAATATATGTACTGCGCGCACCAACTATAATTGGATATATTGCTAGCAAACAGTATGCTAAAGCCCTTGTACCGCTTCTTGTAAACTTTGATTGATCATCTCTATTTAACTTATGCCCTTGTATATATCTTCAGAGACCTATGCTGAAGTTACTTTGCACTAAATGCTCTATGTTTATATTAAGTTCCTAATGCACCCTGGTGTCTTTGGGAAAAAAAGCCTTGACTAAAACCTACTGTCCTGTTGTCTTTTTCCCCCTTCAAATAGATAGTGGAGGATGAAAATCAGCTTAACTGTCAAAAAGACAGTGGCCACAGAAAGCGACAATAAAAACACTCATTATTGCCCGAAGCAACGGGCTGTCTGTTTGTAAGGAAGACTCACACTCAAATGATTTAACATATTGTTATTCTGGAGGTAAAACTTTGATAATGGAAGCAATTTAGAAAACATTACAAAGTGGTATTTGAAAGGGAAGGAGGACAAGGAAGGACATGTAAGGACATTTTAAAATGGTGCGGAGAAGAAAGCAGGAATCTGCAGTTACATCAATAATTATTGTTTCTCTTTAAAATTATTTCTAAAGCAGGTTTTAAAACTAAAAAAACATTCTAGGGAATAGCAACATGCATTTTTTTATACATGTGAGAGTATGCATGCTCTGACCATTTGCAAGGTCTTTAAGAGCAAGGTCTTCTTATTTACAAAGGCAATATTCTCTTCAGTCCATCAACCTGAGACAGCTAAACTCTAGGGATCCTCAGAAGCGTGATCTATGGTCATTTCCATAAATAATGCTAAATTATTTATGAACTGAGCCAGGGAGGTGTAGTGGTTAAGAGCAAGGGCTTCTAGTCTGGAGAGCTGGGTTTGATTCCCCACTCCTCCCCATGCAGCCATCTGGATGACCTTGAGCTAGTCACAGCTGTTAGTGCTGTCCTCACAAAGCCGTTCTGTCAAAGCTCTCCCAGCCTCACCTACCTCATGGGATGTCTGTTGTGGGGAGAAGAAGGGAAAGGTGTTTGAAGGACAAATATAGAGTCCAGTGGCACCTTTAAGAACAACAACTTTTTATTCAAGGTATGAGCTTTCGTGTGCGCACACACTTCCTCCGATGCAATATAAGGTGTTTGTAAGCCACTTTGAGACTCCTTTGGGTAGTGAAAAGTGGGATATAAACTCTTTTTCTTCATATCCCTATCAGTAAGCATTATGGAAAAACCTCAGTTGACTACAATATATACATTCAGTTTATAAATGACTTTCTACTGCTTTCAGGTCTATATTAATGTCACTCACAAGTGACACAAATCATCAGCCACAAGGAGTTCTCAGCATCACTGGCAGAAATGCCCATCCAGAGTTTTGTTGCTGTCCTTTTATTTCATTACAAATAATATATATATACAAAGGGTTACATTAGATGTCCATCTTTCACTGTAACTACCACTCCCCAGTGGTTCAGTTCCCTATAGATGTCTTTGATGAGGATTGTAGCACTGTCTTCTTTTCCCAAGGGTAAATACATTATTTTGTTTTTTCCTCTCTTCCTGCCCATCATGTTGCTACTTCTGCTCTTTCTTAAATTTCATCCGTTTGCTGGATTCATGACCTTCTCTCTCTTCCCTTCAGATTTAAATAGGCCCCTGATAACAAAAAAGCAGAATATACAGGCAAGATATAACCCACTAGAGAAGTGCTCGGGGCTATCCATGGGAAGGGGTGGTATACAAACTTAATAATAAAAAATGAAGTCAAGTGCTTTCCACAAATTCTTGAAGACAAATCCCAATATGCAAGTAGGCCTGGCTCAGTAGCTAGCACATACAGCTGTGCCACAGCTTTCCTTGCAGGGGGAGGGAAGGGAAAGCTGAAGACAGGGGCAGATAGGTACATTGGTTGCCGGGTTAGAATGACAATGTTGGGTTAGAAGGGAAAGAGTGAAAAGGGAAAGGCTGTGGGGACTGCCAGGAAATGGAAACAGGAATCAGTGGGACAGGAGGAAATACAATTCCCCCCCCCCCCCACAAACACACACACAAGTCTTTGAGGAGTCCCCTTTTATATTCTAACAGAGAAGAGAGAGAAGATGTCCAGATTTAAGGATGCTTATATCTAGAGGCTGGACCTGTGAACAGATAGGGCAACTCTTTCTACATACCTGCACAACATTGACAGGGAGGTGGGCATTATTGCCCCCCCCCAAGGGAGATGCTGTATACATTACTTCTATTGACATAACTGGCCAGAGCCTTTTATTAACCAGAAGTGTTGGTTGAACATAGGAGAGAACCTGCCCTGTGGTCAGCTGACCACACCCCAACCTGAGCTTTTTAACCCTAGTGGCCCCATCAGGAATCCTCTCCTTTTCTCAGCTGGAAACAAGGGTTCCTTAGCCAGTAGGGTTCCTACCTGGTAAGTGTTCCTCCCAAGGTACCACCAGAGTTGCACACCTCCATTGGTCCAAACTTGGGCCACCCAGCTGCATGATGCCCAAGCCTTTCCACAAGGTTAGGTTGTTCACTCCCAGGCCACCTCTTAGGAGGTCTCAATCTGGGAATTGGGCCATACTCCCTGGGAATGGGGCTATACTCCCTGAAAACACAGGCTCCCGTGTCATCACACCAGCTGTGACAATAGATTCAAATTCTCCAGAAAACCCATATCGCCAACAAGTAACTATAACAATAATTGACAACTTACAACTTCAGCAAGGGAGGGTGGGAGGGAAACCTCCGTCACTGTCAGATCCCAGAGGTGAATGAGGCAGGGCTAGCACATGTGGTGCTATTTATAGCCTGCCTCATCACTCCATATGCTGACGCATGCCGTCCAACCATCCTTGATATGCCCGCAGACTTGTCATTTTCTTTGCTCCTCTTCTTCTGGAGCCTGCTCCACCTCCTGTCAATAGGTGGCCTCAGTAAGTCAGCGCCTTCTTTTCTCAGCATAAAAATCTGAGCTCTTTTAAAAGGAGGATTTAATGAGCCTGAAGCTTTGAGCAATAGATGATCTCAGTTACTGTCTTTGGCAGCTGCAACAGACTTGGTTTTTGTCAGTCAAAGGTAGGATAAGGGACAGGGTTTTTATCAGAACTGTTTTGACCTCACATTGATACCATATGACTTGTAGATTCATCTAGGTCTGGCTGCTCACTAATGTTTAACAGCACCCACTCTATAAAACCCAGTGTGGTGTAGTGGTTAGAGGTTCAGACTAAGACCTCAAAAAATGTACCTGACTTGGACACTAATTCGATGGCCATAGGCCACTTAGACATTCTCAGCCTAATTAACCTCACAGGCATGGACAAGATTGACCATTAAAAGCACCCAGATATTAGCACATGAACTAAACCCTTCTATGATTCTATGAGTCAAGTTGAAGCACATGGTGGTGCCCAGCAGAGCTTTGTTCTAAAAGGAGGCAGATAATAGGACTCAGCCCACAATGTGAAGCAAGGCAGATTGCATTGTCTGGTCTATATGAGGCAAGGAAACCAGAACCTGGCCAGGCAGGCTCTCTTCCTCCCACTTTAGGGGTGGGATAACACACCATTCTTTGCTTAAACATACTTTACCTAGGCATGTGCATGGGAAAATATTTCAGATCATTTCAGATTTGGCCAGAACTGATTCAGCAAAATCTGAATCAATTCAGCCAAATCAAAAGCAGTCCAATTTTCCCCCCTGCACATGCCTCTCCCCCACAGTCACCAGAAACAGAGATGGTGTATCAAGCAGTGGACGTGTCATCACTAGCTGCGTGATGAGCCTTTTAAATGTCTCCCACCCTCCAAGCCTTCTCTGGCAGTGGAGCGTATTCTCTGTTGCCAGAGAAGTCTAGGTGGGAGGCATTTAAATGGCCCACAATGCAGCTGTTGATGTCCTTCTCACCCTTCTCGAGTTAACTAAGGAATTGAGGAGTCGTGATCAGCTGCTTGGCAGGTCCTTGAAATGCTTTCCTCCAGCATTCTCTGGAAGCAGAGAGGATCTCCACTGCCTGGGAAGGTGGGGGAGAGAGAGAGGCATGTGCAAGGGGAAAAATGTTGTTAGAGAAGGCTGTGGGGAGGCATTTAAAGGGCCTGTCAAGCAGTTGATCTGCCTTGCACTGCCTAAGAAAGGGGTGGATAAATGTCAAGGGCACAGCAAGCAGTTTATGTGTCATCATCAGCTGCTTGGCAAGCCCCTTAAATGCCTTCCCCCCAGCTTTCTCTAGCAGTAGAAAAGGGGAGAGAGAGAGCACACAAGTAGCTGTGTCATCATCAGTTGCTTGGTGGGCTTTTTAAATGCCTCCCCTTCAATCTTCACTAGAATCACTAGAGCATTCTCTCCTCCCTCAGAAGCCTGGGTAGGGGAGACATTTAAAGGGCTCACCAAGCAGCTGATTGGCACACATATACTTCCTTCCTTCTCAGAAACTGCTTGAGAAAGGAAGAGGAGGCATAGAACCTCACCAAATTATGATCAAATTGCTGAATCACAATTTGGCCATCACTGATTTGGACCATTTGAAGTACAGGTATTGGTGATTTGGCTCAGATAGTCTAAAATTACCTGTATCAGCATTGATTTGGGTACTTTTTGGTTCTCCAAACTGAATAGCTCATCATTAATTGTGCTACTATTATTCAAGGTAGTATTTGTACTTCCTTACCCCAAGTATAACCATGGGATAAACACACTTTTCCAGCTATATGAAATGTATCACTTAATATTTATTTCCTACCTTACAATTTCTAATTATAGTAAGATATTTGTACTAGCACAACTAATGATTCTAAGAGCAATGTCTTTTTAAAGCCATGAACGGGCCTTCTCTCTTAGTGAAATAACAACTTGGACAGCTTTTAAAAGAAAAGGCTATTTTTGCTCCTTTTTCCTGAGCAGGTTTTTTTTTTTTGGTCTACCCTTCTGGAAATTTGAAATAACCAAGCAGTTAAAATTCATGATCTACATTTTGTGTCATTATTATTGCATTAGCATGAAATTATGGTCCTAGTTAGTCATAATTATACTCATAATTATTCAATTTATCACTATAGATCCTCCTGGAAATTTTATTGGAGGGGTTATTAACATTAATAAATTGTTTTTCTTCATATCCGTATTATTAATTCAACTCATGTATGATAGGAACTATCAGCCATAAAATTAATACTAAGCCTGTACTTCATATAGTTAACTTAATGAAGGATAGTCTGATAACCTTTTGTAATTTTCATGAGTTGTAGTGTATCCTACTTCCCCATAACTTATAGATATTAATCTATAAGCCTTAATGTCACCATTAAGTATGCTTTTATTTTGCCTGAGCATGAAGTTCAGCATCACTACAGCTGCACCTGCCAACTATCAACTATCAAGGTGGTCTACGTAAGATTTCCAGGAACTCTCCTGTTTGAGCATTGAATGACTTAGCTTCACCCAGGTTGCTCCACCATGTACGTTCAGACTATTAATAAATCGATTGACGTCACCCTGTCAGACCTGCAATTCTATAACCCTTGCTTAGCATACACATTTTAATAGGTAATTTAGATGTTTTTCTTTTTCTTTTTTAAAATCCTGATGTATATATCACCATTTATATGACTGGTGCTTTGTGTACAGTTTTCTGCTCCGATGATAGCATGTCTGCATTGGTTTGAGTGTTGGACTAGGGTCTGAGAGATCAAGTCCATTACCTCCCATCAAGTTAAAAAAAGACAACATACTACACTTCAGACAAGGCAACTTTATTTATATCGGAATAATTATGAGATATATGCATATTATTACAAGATCTTAGGCAGATATTTAGTGAGACTGCGTTGCTGGACGAATAAAGAAAAACATTGGCTTGAAATAAAGTTTGTGTCCATTTGCACTTTTCAGATCACTTTTGTGTGCATGCACACTTCTTCAGATAGGAAGAAGAAGACTAATTTGGATTAAGCAACTACACAGGAAATGATGGGCCGAAGGCAGTCAGGAAAATCACCATCCGTGGCAGAAATCCATGTACCTGCTAGCATGAATCCAAGCCATTCATGGCAGTTGTGATTCGGCTGAGGGACCTTTTGGATCACTGCTCACTTTCTTAGTGTATATGCCTCACTAGCTTTACAACACAAATTTTCATATGACGGGAGTAACAAGATTTTTTTTAAAATGCAATGTGTTGAAGGCAATTTCTTAAAGAATATATTAAAACATTTTCATCCCTTCTTGTCTGGCTTGCCATTAATGTGCAGTGCCTCATTATGTTGTACATTTCTTTTTAATATGAACTTTGGTTTCTATAAACTGAACATTGTATAGACTGCCCAATAACTATGTCTGAATTGTGATTTGTACGCTAAACTGCTGTTTAGGAAAGGAAACCCTCCTGCTGTTCTTATTGGGTGTTCTAGTCACTTCCCAGCCTGATAACTGTTCTTCGAATGAGGAGGTGGAAATGAAATGTCCTGCAAGATAGATGATCTCCTTTTCCTGCTTACACTAGCAGCTGTTGCTCTGCCTCGCTTCAGGATGCATTGTGAACTTAGCTCCAGGGGAGGGATAGTACAGATTTGCGGTATTTTTACTCTCAAGTTTACTTTACTCTTTAATAGAGCAGAACCAAAATGTAAGCAATCTTCAGCAGGTAGCACATTAAATAGTAGTGATAAAATATCCTAGCAATTCATTAGACTGTCCAACAAACATGCTAATGCTTTGATGCAGAACGTGTGGCAAACAAGTTGAAATATTTCTTTTATCTTTAAACCACCCGTGGCACAGGGCACCGCGGACTAAATAAAAGAGTAAGGGCTGTTGGGGAGGAGTTAGGGCGGGCCCTGTCCGGGATAAAAACTCGGAGGGGCCAATCAGGAGCTGCGAAGCCCCTTCGAGTGTCCATCCAGGGCCAGCAGCCAATGGGGAGGCGCGCAAAGCGCGCCTCCCCATTGGCTGCTTCGGCCGGCTGGGACTCAGTGCAGTCTGCCAGACCACGCCAACAGTCCTCCAGCCGGCCTGCTCCTCCTCCTGATTCTCCCGCCCGCTAGAGCAGCCTCGCCGTGTCGTAGACGTGGCGAGGCCACTTCAGCACCCGGGACAAGCCACAGCCATCACCCCCCGTGAGTTGGGGCCCACTCCGCTTTCTCCTCTGCCAGCCGCCGTCGCCTCAACAAGCACCCCTCGCTGCCGGCCCGCACACAACTGAGGGCCTGCCGGCTGCACCTGCCGCGGCCACACGCACCTGTCACTGAGGCGGTGCCGCCCCCAACGAGCACTGGTCACCCACCTTCCTACGCTGCAAGGAGCAGCTGGCCCACTGTCCCACCCCGTCACGAGCAGCACGCCATGTGAGCCGCGCTACCGCCTGCCGTACGGGACTTGGGGAGGGTGGGGGGTGGGAGCCGGCCTTCTCTCGCCCCCGGGAGCAGCCTCGCTGTGGTGATGCCGCTCCCGGGGCCGAGAGAAGACCGGCTCCTAGCGCCCATTTTCTTGCAGAATAAAATGCGCTTTATTTCTAGTCTTATTATAAAAATCAAACAAATAAGCTGGTAAAATACCTGGGATATTGCACAAAAAACAAACAAACAAACAAACATGCAAACATGGCCAGGTTTATACAGAGACAAAATTCATAAGTAATATGATATTTCACGAATATGTTCTAACATCAGGGGTTGTTCATAACAATTCGATGCTCTAATTAAAGATGGCTTTCTTTTATTTTAGTAGCTGATGTGAATGATTTCTTCTCATGATCCTAGAGAGCTGCTCCCTGTCAGAATAACCAGTACTGACCTTGAAAGATCAGTGGTCAAACTATGGATCTCCAGATATCCATGGACTACAATTCACCATGAATCCTTGCCAGCATTCAATGTGGCAGGCTGAATACAGAAGTAAAAGAACAAGTGTCAGACCAGAGGAACTTTGCTATTATCACCTTCCCCCACCCTATTATTTTCAAGTTCTGTGGCTACATAGATGTAATCTTTAAGTGTGTGCATACAGTCAGAGAACCCATGACAGTTTCCACATGAATACTTCCTGTGTTTCTGTAAAGAAGTTGTAGAGCCACGGAGAGATCTGCCCTGTCTGCATAGTGAGCTGCTCAACATTAATAGTATTCTGGGATGGACAGGAGAATGTAAAGACTGCCATTCAATTGAACCTATGGGAGTGCTACTCCAGCATACAATTTCAGTGGGGGGAAGCACAGGAGGAGTTAGTTTAGGCCTACCTCAGACAGAGAAAAGTAATAGCTCAGGTCCAGCTCAGCAAGAGAGCAGATGGTTTAAAGAGTAGCTCTGGCTGGTAGTATGGCAGAGTGGCTTAGCTCTACTTCTGGCCAGGTGCCGGACGCCTTTCCCAACCTGTGTGTAATCAGTCATAGTTATGACCATTGAGTTCAATAGATTTAGAAAGAAATCTGTTTAGAATTGCACTGTTAGGGACTTTTCCTTTTTATATAAGTAAATTTCCACTCTTATTAAAATGTGTACCATTAAACACATTCGTTCTACAAATTTTTCTCTTCAAATTACTTTTCTTCCTTTTAATACATTTGTGAAATGACCTTTCCGAATGAGACACTTTTTAGTTTTTTATTAATCATTCTGCCACCGTTGATCTCTAAGTAGGATAGATTCCAGTAAGTATAATTTAAATAATTGATTGGAAAGATAAATGCCACTTGCTTGATTATTTTTGAATTTTTCCTCAAGGCATCTAAATTGTAATTCTGTGGCATCTTAGAGACTATTGAGATTTTCAGGGAATGAAATTTTAAGAGTTGAAACTCCCTTCATCAGGATACCATGAGGGAACATTGACAAGAAAATGCCCATACCCTGAAAGTCAAGTGACCCAAGGCAGCACCCTGTACATGTGCATTACCACAGAGAAGAGGGTGGTAGTGCTGGTGGTCAAGGAGTCCATGCTGGCTTTGCCAGCATTGGAAATTTATAGCTGTAGCTGCTGGTTAGTGGATGAATATTGTAGTGAAGTGTCAGATTGTTCATACAATAGTTGCCCACATCATTTCTATAAGGTCCAATGTTTTGTGATCAGTCCAAATTAAAATATATTGTGTTACTAGCCAAGTTCCTCTCCCAGGCCTGTTTGTTAGCTTTCACACTTCATCTTGTAAGGGAGAGGGGAGCCTGCTCCTGTCTACAGTATTCCTTGGAAAGCCTGTGGTTGGTTGGGGGAAGGTCAGGAGGTTATGGTTGACTTTCTGTTGTTGTTGTTGTTGTTGTTGTTGTTGTTGTTATTATTATTATTATTATTATTATTATTATTATTATTATTACCTGCCACTCATAAGCAGGCTTGTGGCGGGTTACAAAATATCCAATTAACCTCCTCCATTAAAACCCCATTAAAATGGACAAGAAAGTACCAATCCAGTAAAACCAACAGTTCACAACATGGCAGAAAACCCCCAACCCCTACCTCAAGAGGGAGGAGGAAGGAGAGATAAAATAATTAAAGTTGGAGCTTGACATTAGGGGACCCCATTGATTTTCCCCCACTGCCACAACCTCAATCTTAGACCTGGCGGAAGATCTCTGTTTTACAGGTCCTGCAGAATGCTGGAAGGTCTTGCAGGGACCGAAGCTCACCCAGGAGCTTATTCCACCAGGTCGGGGCAGGACCAAAACAACCCTGGCCCTGGTTGAGGCTAGGTATGCTTCTTTGGGACAGAAACTGTATCCTCTCCTGGAAGAGGACATTTCCTTTGCATTTCCTATTTTCCTCCACTTACTCCATATATACTGCCCGAATATATTTGTATGTTTTGGAATACGATGTGTTAGCTATAAAAACAAACACCTCTGTTATAAGAACTAAGTAGTTAGCTTTTTTATGCATTTGACTGTCAACTAGGTATGGATGATTCAGCTTGAATAAGCCCAAAAGCTTATTCAAATACCTTTGAGGCTTATCCAAGTAGAATCATGTACCACATCAGTTTAAATCAGATGAATCAGAGAAGCCTAAACTGATTCAGTTTTGATTTGGCTAATTTGAGATTTACCTGACTGAGAAAGATCGCATGGGGTCTATCAGTGTCTCCCACATAGATCCCTCTGAAGCTGTTGAGAGAGGGCTCTCCACAGCCACAGAAGGGACTGCAGGGAGAAAGACTCTGCCAAACCGCTGATCCTTAGCAATTAAAATTGTGCCATCAAGTTTCAGCCCCATGAAGTTCCACCTCATAGGATTTTCAAGTGAAGAGCAGAGGTGGTTTTCCATTATCTTTCTCTTCATAGCAACCCTAGTCCTCCGTAATTTCCCATTCTAGCACTGAACAACCCTGCTTAGCTTTCAAGCTCTAACAAGGTCAGGATTATCTATTTTTGCTGTCACATACCTTGTAAAAAGTGCATTCAAATGCAGCAAGGACTTGACATTCCCTCTGGAAATTATTTTGATAGAAGGTCAAGAATATTTGGGAATGACCAAAAAAAAAACCCTAAAAGTTAAATGGTTATCCTCAAATTAGTTTTTTTTAGAAAAAATGATTTGCTTTCTTAAAGCATCCATTATTAATTACTAAGGATGAACATGAATCAGCTCACAAGCCAATATTTAGCACAAACTTGGGCAAATTTAAAGCCTGGTTTGGATGTTTGGGGTCATTTAAACTTAACAGCTAATCCGTGCAGGATCAACAGCTGAGCCCCCACTTCAAAGCAGGGGGAAACAAAACTAACCAGTGAAATGGCTGGCTGCCATTTAAGCCTATCAGCCATTAATCTCATCACTTTTACTCTCCTGCCCTGCTTTGAAGTGAGCAAAGTGAGAAGGATGGGTCACCCCTCTCCTTTCTCATGGTTGCAGTGAGCTGTGGCTCTGAAAAAGGTGGAACCAAAGTAGGTAGGTGGATAGATGACTAGATAGAGCATGTTAAAGCATGCCTCCACCTCACAAATATGGAAAAGAAAATGACATACAAGAAGGAGCAGCAGAATTATTTTCTTGTGGAAATGAACATCATATGATATCTGTATGAATGCCAAATGATTTTTAGTCTGTTCATTATCACAATGGATGCTAAAGGGCATTTACTGTAGGAAAAGTAATCACAATGAAATCCCATTTAAACTGAATTAATAACAACAGGACATGAGTGCTGACAGACGACAAGAGTAAAAATAAAGGGAGGGGATATTTTTGTTTACAATGCACATGAAATTGAATCACTGGCCTGACTTCTATTGACTTCTAAAGAAGCCAGACTGTACACCCACAAAATAATATTGCAAAATCAGATATAAACAATCCTTGGAGGGTTCTTAAGCAGCACAAGGTACATTTAATTCTGATTCTCTAAATGAGAAAAAAGTTAAGCTTGATCTATTTACAATGCCCCCCCCCCCCGCACACACAGAGCTATTATGTAGACACTGAAATGCTGTAACTTTGTAAAGGACTATAAACAAGATGTTGTCTATGTATAATATTGTTCATTTAAAATGTATATAAGAATGTTCATTAAAATGGAGCCAATGAAGTCATTTGCAACATTTATACCCATACTGTCAAAAACGAGGCTGGAGGCCTTTAGAGGAGTCAATGGAGATAGAAGCGGAAACACTTTATACTAGGCACTAGGGACAAAGACCATTGCATTCAGGGTGAAAGAACTCTGTGAATGACCCTTCCCAGGACCTGGAAAGGCTGCAGGCTGGGGGCCCCCGGGAAGGGAACTCACCAGCAGAGCAGCTCTCATGCAGCAGAGATCTGGAAGTGGAAGGAAGTGGAAGGAGGAGGGGGTGGTCAGGGGTGGGGGACGGAAGACTGGCTGCTGGACAGACAGACAAGCCAGTTGGAGGAGGAGACACTCAGGAGTGGGACAGCCACTGAATGCATTGAAGAAGGAGGAGGAGGAGAAGGAGGGTTGGTTCTTATATGCTGCTTTTCTCTACCCGAAGGAGGCTCAAAGCAGCTTACAGTCACCTTCCCTCTGCCTACAACAGACATCCAGTGAAGCGGGTGAGGCTGAGAGATCCCTGATATCAATGCTCAGTCAGAACAATTTTATCAGTGCTGTGGCAAGCCCAAGGTCACCCAGTTGGCTGCATGTGGGGGAGTGCAGAATCGAACCTGACTCGCCAGATTAGAAGTCCGGACTCCTAATCACTACACCAAACTGGCTCCTGAGACATGCTCCTCCTCCAAGGCCTTACAAGAAATATATTATATGGATGAATAAGATGTTTGCTTTGGATTGCTACGGTTAAAAAATCTCAGAAGCAGGGCCGCTTTAGAGACAGATTGCTCCGAAGTGGTCTGAAGCACAAAATCCTGCTGAGAGACAGATTCAAAGTGGTCTGTTTGAAGTGTGCTTCAGACATGACCTTTTAAAATTTAAAGGGAAAGGCAGACAGAGAGGGAAACACAGACAGCTTTACCTTGGTGTTTCTTCCCTCTCTGTCTTTCCTGCCATTTACCCAGGCTCCACCAGGCCCTGGAACAAAGTAGGGGGGGTGGAAGAAGAGAGACAAATGGCTGGGCTCCCAGTAGAAACCCAAACAATCATTGCAATGCATTTTGCATTGCAAAACCAAGGTCCTGCATCTTGCTAAGCTTGCTTGCTACAAATTAAGGCAAAGCAAGTGAGGGGGGTGGAGGCTTGGGGTGGAGGTTAGCCTATAAGGAGGCATGTTTTGGAGAAAAACATTTCTTGGCCTATCATAGAAGGTTTTTCCTTTTTTGAAAATCTGTGCTTGGCAAAGAGAGTATATAAGGCTAGGGTAAGGTGACCAGATTTCAACATTGGTAAAGTGGGACACCAATGACCGGGGGAGGTTGATTAAAAATTTGGTCTATATGGAGCAACAAAAAGTTTCATAGAATGCATAGAATGCAAATATAGTATTGTAATATCTATTTTTTAATTTCAACATAAGTACAATTTGCCATGTGCCCCCAGATGTTCCTCCAAAAGTGGGACAATCTGGTCACCTTAGGCTAGGGCATCTTCTTACCTGATTCTGTTGCTGGCTGCTGCCTCCTGGCCTGTGCTGCTCTTTGCAAGCCTTTTGCAACATTGAAGTTGTGCAGAATGGACCTTCTTCTTCTATTTCACAATGCAATCCTAAGCATGCTTTCCTGGGAGTAAGCTCCATTTAATAGACCAGAGAAGGATTCTGAGTAGACCTGCTTAGGATTGCACTACCTGGATCCCAGTAAGTAGGTTTAGTCAGCCTGCTTCCATCTCAGTGTTGGACAGGGTTGCTAAAAAAACACTTGTTGCTGTTTGCTGTCCCTGATCCTAAACTCACCCATGCATCATTAAGGGATTGTAAATGGACTGAATGCACTCTACCATGTAACGCTGTAATATGTTAAAGATCAGTTGACTGAAAATGGAGCCTTAAAAGAAAGCACTTGTGGAAATGTACTTCCCTGGTAATGGCCTTCCAATGCAGAGATGCTGTTTACTGCCTAAATGCCTACTGTGGACATCCAAGGCAGGGGGTAAGTGACAGTCTCAATGCAATATTACTTAATTCCACTTCAGCATGTATCACCAAAGGATAAATAACAATTGAGAGATGGGAATAAAAACATGCATTAAGGTCTCTGATGACTTGGCCTGCCTTTGTATATCTAATTCACAGTGCAGGCCGTAGACATCTTCCCGCCAAAGCAGTTTTATTTAATAGCCCCCTTATCTAGCTAGCCTCTTTGATATCTTGCACATCATATAAGTATTTATTTGAAAGCGACAGTTTTAGCTAAATGATAATAAGAACATGGATGAATATTGACTATGAATTTGTAGTCCTAGCTAATGGTTATGTTTCTGGGTGATGCATGGCATGATACTATGCATGTGTCCTTGGAAGTACTGTTTTTAATAGTCCTTACTCTGAATATCCCCCTTCAAGGATCGCTGCCTTGTTGTGGCAAGGGGGCTTGCGTAGTTCAGTGAAGCTATGAGCTATGCCGTGCAGGGCCACCCAAGATGGACAGGTCATAGCTGAGAGCTCTGACAAAAGGTGATCCACTGGAGAAGGAAATGGCAAACCACTCCAGTATCTTTGCCATGAAAACTCTATGGACAGTTCCAATAGGCATAACGATATGACGCTGGAAGATGAGCCCCTCAGGTCGGAAGGTGTCCAATATGCTACTGGGGATGAGCAGACGGCTAGTACGAGTAGCGCCAGAATGAATGAAGCGGCTGGGCCAAAGCCGAAAGGACGCTCAGTTGTGGAAGTAACTGGTGGCGAAAAGACAGTCCGATGCTGTAAAGATTTTTATTCCATAGGAACCTGGAACGTCAGATCCATGAATCAAGGCAAGCTGGACGTGGTTAAACAAGAAATGAGAAGACTGAACATCGACATTTTAGGAATCAGTGAACTAAAATGGACAGGAATGGGTGAATTTAATTCAGATGACCATCAGGTATACTATTGTGGACAAGAATCTCGCAGAAGAAATGGAGTAGCCTTCATAATCAATAAGAGAGTAGGAAAAGCAGTCTTGGGATACAATCCCCAAAATGACAGAATGATCTCAGTTCGAATCCAAGGCAAACCATTCAACATCACAGTGATCCAGGTCTACGCCCCAACCACTGCTGCTGAAGAGGATGAAGTTGATCAGTTCTATGAAGCCCTACAACACCTTCTAGAAGCAACGCCCAAAAATGATGTGCTTATCATCATGGGGGATTGGAATGCTAAAGTAGGAAGCCAAAAGATAACCGGGATAACAGGCAAGTTTGGCCTTGGAGTACAAAATGAAGCAGGGCACAGGCTGGTAGAATTTTGTCAAGAGAATACAATGGTCATAGCAAACACTCTTTTCCAGCAGCCCAAGAGACGACTCTACACATGGACATCACCAGACGGTCAACACAGAAATCAGATTGACTATGTGCTCTGCAGCCAAAGATGGAAAAGTTCTATCCAGTCAATAAAAACAAGACCAGGAGCTGATTGTGGTTCAGATCATGAGCTTCTTGTTGCAAAATTTAGGCTTAAATTGAAGAAAGTAGGGAAAAGCACTAGGCCACTCAGGTATGAACTAAATCATATCCCCGACGAATACACAGTGGAGGTGACAAATAGATTTAAGGAATTAGATCTGATAGACAGAGTGCCTGAAGAACTATGGACGGAGGTTCGCAACATTGTACAAGAGGTAGCAACTAAAACCATCCCAAAGAAAAAGAAATGCAAGAAATCAAAATGGCTGTCTGAGGAAGCTTTACAAATAGCTAAGGAGAGAAGGGAAGTGAAAGGCAAGGGAGAAAGAGAAAGATACACCCAATTGAATGCAGAATTCCAGAGAAAAGCTAGAAGAGATAAGAATGCCTTCTTAAACGAACAGTGCAAACAAATAAAAGAAAACAATAGACTGGGGAGGACCAGAGATCT
Organism: Paroedura picta; assembly: GCF_049243985.1. Classification (NCBI taxonomy): domain Eukaryota; kingdom Metazoa; phylum Chordata; class Lepidosauria; order Squamata; family Gekkonidae; genus Paroedura; species Paroedura picta. The sequence continues at coordinate 61,766,011 of NC_135373.1, read as the reverse complement.
TTTCAAGAAAATTGGTGATATGAAGAGAACGTTTCATGCAAAGATGGGTATGATAAGGGACCAAAATGGTAGGGACCTCACAGAAGCAGAAGAGATCAAACAAAGGTGGCAAAATTATACAGAAGAACTATACAAGAGCGAGCTTAACATCCCTGATGACCACAATGGGGTAGTTACTGACCTGGAGCCAGACATCCTGGAATGTGAAGTCAAATGGGCCTTAGGAAGTCTGAGCAACAATAAAGCTAGTGGTAGTGACAGCATTCCAGTTGAACTATTCAAAATCTTAAAGGACGATGCAGTAAAAGTGCTACACTCAATATGCCAGCAAATTTGGAAAACTCAACAATGGCCACAGGATTGGAAAAGGTCAGTTTACATTCCAATCCCAAAGAAGGGCAATGCCAAAGAATGTTCAAACTACCGCACCATCGCACTAATTTCTCATGCTAGCAAAGTTATGCTCAAAATCCTACAAGCTAGGCTCCAGCAATATGTGGACCGAGAACTTCCAGAAGTACAGGCAGGATTTCGAAGAGGCAGAGGAACTAGAGATCAAATTGCCAACATACGCTGGGTCATGGAGAAAGCTAGGGAGTACCAGAAGAACGTCTACTTCTGCTTCATTGACTATGCTAAAGCCTTTGATTGTGTGGAGCACAACAAATTGTGGCAAGTTCTTAAAGAGATGGGAATACCAGAGCATCTTATTTGTCTCTTGAGAAATTTATATGCAGGTCAAGAAGCAACAGTGAGAACTGAACATGGAATGACTGACTGGTTCAAAATTGAGAAAGGAGTTCGGCAAGGCTGTATACTGTCGCCTTGCCTATTTAACTTGTATGCAGAGCACATCATGAGAAATGCGGGATTAGAGGAGTCACAAATTGGGATCAAGATTGCAGGGAGAAATATCAACAACCTCAGATATGCAGATGATACCACTCTAATGGCAGAAAGTGAAGAGGAACTAAAGAGCCTGTTGATGCGGGTGAAGGAGGAGAGTGCAAAAGTTGGCTTGAAACTCAACATCAAGAAAACAAAGATCATGGCATCTGGCCCTCTCAATTCCTGGCAAATAGAAGGGGAAGAAATGGAGATAGTGACAGATTTTATTTTCCTGGGCTCCAAGATCACTGCAGATGGGGACTGCAGCAAAGAAATTAAAAGACGCTTGCTCCTGGGGAGGAAAGCTATGGCAAATCTAGACAGCATCCTAAAAAGCAGAGACATCACCCTGCCAACAAAAGTGCGTTTAGTGAAGGCTATGGTCTTCCCAGTTGCAATGTATGGCTGCGAAAGTTGGACCATAAGGAAGGCCGAGCGTCAAAGAATTGAGGCTTTTGAACTCTGGTGCTGGAGAAGACTCTTGCGAGTCCCTTGGACTGCAAGGCGAACAAACCAGTCAGTCCTAGAGGAGATCAGCCTTGACTGCTCTTTAGAAGGCCAGATCCTGAAGATGAAACTCAAATATTTTGGCCACCTCATGAGAAGGAAGGACTCCCTGGAGAAGAGCCTAATGCTGGGAGAGATCGAGGGCAAAAGAAGAAGGGGACGACAGAGAATGAGGTGGATGGATGGAGTCACTGAAGCAGTAGGTGCAAACTTAAATGGACTCCGGGGAATGGTAGAGGACAGGAAGGCCTGGAGGATCATTGTCCATGGGGTCGCGATGGGTCGGACACGACTTCGCACATAACAACAACTCTGAATATGTATAAGATTATATCTGTAGATGAGGGATGCCAGCCTCCTGGTGGAACCTGATGCCCTGGAATTACAGGACATCTCTAAACTACAGATATCAGTTTCTCTGGAGAAAAAGGATGCTTCAGAGAGTGGACTCCCATTGAAGTTCCTGTTCTCCCCAGGTTCCAACCCCAACTCTCCAGCAGTTTCCCAACCTGGATCTGGTAACTCTACTCCTCCATTCCCCAATGGTTGCCAGGGGGCACCTGGCAATCCTATTGTAGATGCCTTTGAAAGAGGTTCACCACATGGATCATTGCTCTGCCATGATAATTCTCCAAACCAGTACCATGATTTTGAGGTAGCTGGCACTTGTGTGGATATTTTTTCATGATAGTGCCAGTCCTTGTAATTCTTTAGAGATGTTTCCAAGTTTCTCTTTATCCATCACCACCTCTAATTGGGAATTTCATGGATTGTTTCCTAAACTGGAACCAAATGATATAAGAATCTCCCTGGAAAAAATCCCAGTGTTGCTCATAAATGATATTCATCAGTAGTCAGTTGGTGTAGTTCAAATGTATATCCCCACCAAAGTTGCTAAAGCACATTGATAAAATACTGTAAAAAAAGAAACCCAACTATTTTGCTGTGATTGTGGATATGGTTGTATGAAGATTATTTTATACAATGTTTAACCAATGAACAGGAAGAAGAGTTGTTTTTTATACCCTATTTTTCATTACCCAAAGGAATCTCAAAGCAGCTTACAATCACCTTAGGTAGGTGGGGCTGAGAGATCCCTGACATAACTGCTCTGTGAGAACAGCTCTAAGAGAACTGTGATTGCCCCAAGGTCATGCAGCAGACTTCATATGGAGAAGAAGTAGGAAATCAACCCCGGCTCTCCAGATTAGAGGCCACCACTCTTAGCCACAACACCAAACTAGTTTTCTTGGGTTCAGCAATAAAACTGTACATATGTACAATCACATCCAGTGTTTGATCAATTCACACTTTGCATTTACGCATGAAGATGTAAACCAACCAAAGGAATGGAAAGCAATGGCAAACCATTTATTCAATTAATTTTAAGGATTATTTTATAATTAGAATAGGGTAAGGAAGAGCAGAGACAGATTCCAGGATAACAAAGGGAGAAAACTGAGGAAATGCATTAATTATTAAAGATATTAAAGCAGCCACAAGAGAACATCAAGGAAATGTTATGAGCTATCCAGCTGCCATCTCAAATGAACCTGAAGAATCAGGTCTCACACCAACAGAATCCCCACCTGAGCAGATGGAGCTGAAGGCAGACCTGACAGGGGAAACACTGGGAAGTGAGAATGCTTCCCAGTTATGGCCAGAGGGGGCTTGATCTTCCAGGAAAAGAATGAGAGCTGGCTTCCCAGCAGCCTCTCCTGAGCCAGTAGAGTGTAGAAGATAGAGAAAACACTTAGCAGCTCAGGAGAGATGGCTGCTCAGCAATGATTAGGTGTTAGTTCTTGGACAAAAAAGACCACCCCATTATTCTAGCAATGAAGAAAATACAGACATGACTGTCACAGATAATGCTTTTGTATGACCTAATAATACTAACTATGTCTGCCCTGGGAAGGCGATTGTCAAGAACTTCTGTGATCTTCAAACAATCTATGATGATCAGAGCTAACTATTCACATAAGATTTTCAAACCTGGAGTTGTTTTCTACATACCAGTGTTACTGGATTGGAAATCTTCCAGGTCTGAATGGCTCTTAAAACAAAAGATGTTTAGTTTTATAGACACTGGTCTATTGAATTACCTTGCTGTATTCCAAAGCATTTGGAAGCGTTTGAATTTTCATTTTCACTGACCCAGAATTTGAATATTGCTTAGGGACAATCCTGACAAAGAAATTCATTCTTCCAAAGGAGATATTCAGAAAAACATTTCTGCAAAAAAAAAAAGAATAATAGAACTGAAAGAGATCTAATTGTTTCTTAACCTAAAATTTTGCATGCCAACAAACTAAGAGGTACCCATGTAAATAAACAACACATTTTCTGATCAAAAGAAAGTAGTTTGCACAAGCTACTTCAAGTAAAGCAAGGAATCATTCAAGTCCAGTATCACTATAGGGACCAACAAGGTTTGCAGATAAAAAAGAGCAAGTGTCCAGTAGTACCTTAAAGACTAACAAAATTTGTGCAAAAATCTGAGCTTTCATGAGTCACTGCTTACTTCTTCTTTCAGGGCAGTTTTCAAGAACTGTGAAAAAGGCAAATTTCACACTGGCCAAATTTAGAACAGGAATAGAGGCTGGGAGCCCCTGTTTGTGGGGGTGAGGGAGGGTGACATGGCTGTTCTCAGGCTGCCTGTGGGCCAGCAGCATGGCTGTCTAAACATTGGGGCAGCTTCTGGACTTGTCCAACTTGTCCTGGATTTGTCCAACAGGGCAGGACCCTGGCCAGTAGACCTCACAGAGGGATACACCTGACCAAGTTGTGGGCCAGGATGTGGTCATGGTCACTAATTTGGAAGGCTTTAAAGGGGAAGTGGAAACACCCATGGAAATCTGCCAGTACTGGAAACCTTTTATCATCAGTTGCGAAGGAGCACAGGCAGTATAATTCTGTCGTAGTCTTCTTATTAGTTAGCTTCTTAGAGGTGGCTGGTTGACCACTATGTGGAATGAGTGATGAACTATGTGGTCTGATCCAGCATAGCTGGACAAAGGGAACTTTAATTCACATAAGCCCTGAAAATGCTCTAAGGTGCTCCTGAACTTGAATCCAACTGTTCTACTGCAGACCAATGCAACTATCCTCTGGAGCAATCTTTATGGCAATCACATCCTTAGGATCATAGTATAACTGGGAAACTTTAAGTTTTCATTGTTTTGTGCATTTAGTACATTATTCTAGGACAGTGTTTCTCTAATTTTGTGAACGGGTTTTGTTTCACTTTCTGTCATTTCACTGTAGTAGTTTGCTACTATCCAATTTTGTAATCACATATTTCATTGTTGATTGCATGTTTTATACTATTCTGACAGCATTGTTTCTAACTCTGTGGTCAGTCTTCAGCCTCTGTGAGAAAGGGGGGGCTATAAATGAAGTAAATAAATGAGAGATAGATCAATGGGGTCATGTATGTGGTGTCAGATAAAGCTCTCATGACACCAATACAATGTTTAGGGCATTCTTCTTAAACTCAGTCCCGAAATTGGTTTGTTTCATTCTTATGTTTTAACTCAACACTTCCTCTAAAGAGAGCACCCATTTTACCTTCAAAGGAATTTCCCAAAGTGGAGTTGCCAACTCTGCCCTGAATGTTTACCAATTATGCTGCATTTGGTATAGGGAAGCGGCATCTTCACTTGATCTGGTTTAGTGCTCCGTAAAGAGAGTGGAAAGACCTGCATTCAGGAGTCTTCAAAAAGCCCATCACTGTTATATTTAGCTTACTTTTCTCTTTCACTGGTTACTTGTTTTGACTAATCCATTCTGAATCTTTGACATCATCTGAAAAGAAAGTTATCCTGACCAACAGAGGGAGCTACAGCATAGACTGTATCTAGTCAGCACAGAACTGGAAATGCAGCTTCTGGTCAGAGGTCGGAGAATGAAGGGAAGAGTGATAGTTTTTCCAGTTTGTTCCATAGCTGCTTGCGATAAAGCCTGAGTCATTAATCTAGGTAGATCTTTTTTCTTCAAATGAGCTATGAAAATACATGCTTTATTAAAATAGCTCTAGTTACATGATTGACTGATTTCAGGATAGTCCACTGGCCATCACTAGTTTCAATCCATCAAACTATGATCTGAATCCATGGTTTTAACTTGGTTTATTAGCCACCATTAGATTTAATCGTTGTTTAGTTGAGACAGAGTTGGATTTGTGTACAGCCAAGGGAGAATCTAGACATTATTCTTTTTGGCAGGTTGTATCTGGGATCCCCCAATTCAACTTGTGCTCTCTGCAGTCATACATAAGCTTCAGGGAAGGTCATTTTAAAGCCCTTTTTAGCTTGGAACCATGGTGTGTGTGGAGCTCCTCCCCCTCTCTTTTTCATGAGTTGAAAATCTACCCAGGAAGGGCACAATGCTTAACTTTGGAGCATAACCCAGGTACAACTTGTCCAAACATGACTAGTCTAGGGCTTCAGATTCTGAATTAAATAAACAATGACAACTCCAAATTATCAAATTGCGATTATTTTAGAAATGCCCTGGGGTTTCTTGATACAATTTGTAGCCTCAACATGTCTTAATCCTGCCCTGGATTTAGCATAATATGTAAATACAGACATCTTGTCTAATCCTCATTTGTTCCTGAGCCCTGCACTACCCAGGTTTAAAGGAGCTAGGATTAGCTGAAGAATATTTATTTGTTTGTTTGTTTGTTTTTGTTTGTTTCTTTGTTTGTTTATTTATTTGGATTTTTATACCGCCCATTCTTTACAGCTCTGGGTGGTTTACATGGAATTTTACATGGAACATTATAATAATTTAATCTATAACATAGTTTCAATACAACAATTTGGCTGATTGTCAATGAGGAGATGCCTGGTATCATAAACTAAGCACAGTTAAAATAAACCATGGTTTCACATTATGTCTGCGATAAACTATTAAAATTGTTATTAGAATGCAGAAAATAATAGGAATAGCATTAACACATAGATTTTCATCCTGTTATAGTTTCTGCAGTCTATATTGTAAGATACTGGGACATTTGCTAAATTTAATTTTTTAAATTGCTAAATTGCATTATTCCAGTTCAGTTCCGGTTCTCCTATTTATTAAGTTACCCTTACATATATCACTTCTGTTTTTATTTAATGTGACAATTTATTCCCCTGTTACAAATGACTGTTGCCCCCCACACACACACCCACAAACAGAGAGAGACACACACACCTCCAAACCAGTGAAATGGCACAAACATTCACTGACCAGAGTGCTTTCTAAGGATAAACTCCCTAGGAATAGCACTTAATGAGGGAGTGAAGAAAGAATATCAGGTGAAAATGATTCTATGTAATGTGCCCATGGACACTCGATCAGCCTTGCTTATTAATTCTCATCCCGATTAGATCATTTATTTCTGGAAATGTTAGTAACAGCAGATAGTAATTATTCTACAGTGAAAAAGAGCACAAGGGGTCACTTTCTCATTAAAATAGGAAAATTAAGTGCATCAGATTTAAAACATTGTTTCACCTTTTATTTAACATTATTTGGGTGAAATTAATCCCAGCTAAACTAGACAGGTCTTATGCCTATGCTTCAGAAAATTGGAAGATCGGTGAATAGCAAAGCTTTGGCTGAAGAGGTAGAACAAAGGGACAGTTCTGTTCCTTCAACCTGATGGAAAGATTTCCCAAAGCCAGTGGTGTGTAGGGCTGCCAGGTGACAGTCCACAGCCTCCAGGAGGAAATTTGTGAGTCGTGGGGGGGGGGGTTAGGAGTACTAATATCACACCAGTGTACTTTCATCAATGGCAGACACTCTAGAATGGTGGTTCTCAACCTGGGGGTCAGGACCTCTTTGGGGGTCGAATGACCCTTTCACAGGGTTCGCGGCAGGGCAAACAGCTTGGCTAGGGGGAGCGCAATTCACACAACAGACTTGCAGGGTAGATCGAGATAGAACTGTCTGGAGCAGTGGAAAAGAGTGAGATCAGCATGGTGGGACAAGAGGCCGAACTGAACTGAGAATTCCTGGGAGGAAAATTATATACAATCATGAACAATGGATCTTCCCACCATTGGTCAGTTTGGGTTTAATTTCTGTGAAAGAACACTTGCATAATTTTAAGGTTGGTGGTTACCACAATATGAGGAACAGTATTAAAGGGTTGCGGCATTAGGAAGGTTGAGAACCACTGCTCTAGAATTTTGCAAAAACTCAAAGGGGGGCAGCTGGCTGCATCATTAGCAAGGGCTTAAGAAGAAGAAAAGTTGGTTCTTTTATGCCACTTTTCTCTACCAGAAGGAGTCTAAAAGCAGCTTACAATCGCATTTCCTTTCCTCTCCCCACAACAGACACCCTTTGAGGTAGGTGAAGATGAGAGAGCCCTGCTCGGTCAGAACAGCTTTATCAGTACTGTGGCGAGGCCAAGGTCACCCAGGTGGCTGCATGTGGAGGAGTAGGGAATCAAACCCGGCTCACCAGTTTTAATCAAGATCCACGCTCCTAACCACTACACCAAGCTGGCTCTGATGTGACTTGCTGGCTTCATGTGGTCCACATTTTGCTTGAAACAAGCTGCCTGGCACAATATTCGAGGGCAGCAATCTAAGTCTTAACTCATGAGTGACCACAGTTGTCAAACAAAATATAAGTTGCCTGGTGAACACAGAACACTCAGTTCAACTGAAATATCAGAAAACTATTCTGGTAAGTACAGTTTTACTGAGTCATGCTCTGCCCATACTGCTATTCTGCTTCCTGCACTGTTGTCTTGGAAAAGGAAGCCCAAAAGGAAAGGACCAGAAATGACTTTCAGATCAAAATCTTTTGAACAACTCCTGAAATTTGCAAATGATTCTATTGCAATTCAGAGCATGATTGGGTCTAGTTCAGTTCAGATCTTGATCAAAACATTCCCAATTGTACATCTCTGGTAAATTTGCTTTAAACTGGATTTTATTGTAAATTTTATGCATATATAATCAGATTTTTGGAAGTGTATTGAGTAAAGATCATTGTTACATCTTTTCAGCAAGAGATGGCAATAAAGCTGGTACAAATGCCAGAAAATATCACTGTTACCATCTTTCTGCTTATAAAGCTATTCTGACATATATGTCACTCTTCCATACTTCATCTAAATTAGAGGTAAAGAGTTCTCTAGTAATTAAAATTCAAGGAAACTCTCACTTGGGCAGAAGACCATGAATAATAGTGAGTGACGCTTCCTCAATTGCACCTTGCCAGTTCACTATTTAGTTTCAGCTATGAATACCATTTTGTAAATTAACTGCTATTCTTCCAGCTGCAAATAAATGCATAATAAACTTTATTATACTTAGTTACTCCTTTAAATTTTAGCATGGGAATAACATTTTGTCATTTGCAAGTTCAGTGAGATACAAATAGACATATTAAATTATGCACCGGGGTACACAATGAAAGATTTTCTTTCTTCAAAACCTTCTTGCATCTGAAATGCTGTGTCCAAATGCAGTATTATCGAGGTCATCAAGATTTTGGCCATTCTTTGTTGAAAAGTTTAAAGCCTGGATGTAGCAAAGTGATCATGCACCTTCACTAACTTGCTGCCACATAGCTATTTGGTTTAAATGTGTCTGGACCATTTAAACCACTGCGTTCTGCTTCCCGTGAGAGGAGAGAGCAGAGACCAGCAGGGAGCGGAAAGCAGGGGTTTAAATTTTAAAATGGCTCATAAACCAATACAAAACAAATAGAAATTTGAAAAACAAACAAACAAATAAATTTTAAAAACCAGTTTGTGGTTCAGCTGACCTGCACAAACTGACCTGCAAATTGTGGTTCATGCTCATCCCTAATGGTCATAGGTAGGGCATTCTCTGAGATGTCTTCCTTCTTGAGAGTTGCCTGGCACAAGGCCCTCGACCAATTCAAGAAAAAGAAACAAAAGAAAAGAGGCTTAACATCTCTTGACACAATTTGAACATGCCAGGCTGGGATAAATCATGCTGTCCATCATCCTAGTACCTATTTAAAGGCTAATACTGACAACCCTAAACAAACTGAGGCTTCATTGATGCAGTTCTAAGCACAGTTACAACCTTTGAAGTCCACTGAAATCTTTGGGATGGGTATGATGGAACTCTGTTTAACATTGTATTGCTAGCAAATGAAAATTAGCAAAGAATAAAAATATAATTTAACCCATGCACTTCTCTTCTTTATTCAGGATAGTTTTTTTATAACACCTTCTATCTGAAATTCGTTGTTGTTGTTGTTGTTGTTGTTGTTGTTAATGGAGATTCCAGCATGGAACCTGGAACCATTGCATGCTAAGCATCTGCTATACCTTATGTGTTTAAGCTTTTAGCACAGTTCCCCTTTTTTCAATATTTGTGCCGAATATCTTGGTCAGCTATACGTTATGTAAACTACTGGGGGAAGTGCTAGCATTTACTTTCTCCCCCAAACTATTTTAGCCAACCCTAGATCAATGACTCCCCTTTCCAAACTACTTAATGGACTATACGTACTGCTCATGAAGATTTGGCAAGAAGGAATGCCATCTTAATACAGCTGATTTGTAGTGGAATTCTTTATTCCTTTTCCTTTCCTTGCTTTACATAGACTGTTTATGCACTGACAACTTCACTGCCCCAGCTCTCATGCAGGAGCACAAATCGGGGGCGGATGAGGTGCACCAGGCCAAATGCTCCCCCATGTGGGTGCAGGAAGAGGTGGGGCAACCTGCCATGACTAAAACTCTAGCTTGCAGCCTGGCATGAAACCTCCAGTGCGTAAATGGTCATACAGTTCCCAATACAAAAGGCTCCTATCCTAAAATGAACTCCAATTGTTATTATTATGTTGCATTGGGCTTCTATTCCTTCTAGAAACATGAAGCCCCCCACCCCTCCCCAAAGAAAAAGTTGGAAAAAATTAACCGCCTCAAGAACTTTCCCCAAAATATTTTAATGGGGAAATAAAGGAAAACAGGAACTGATTTGTTTCATCTTTCATTAATGTTCTAGTGCTCTTTTGAAACCATCCAAGCCAAGGGCCATTTTGGCTGTCCTTATCTTAAAGCATTCATATATGAAGATGCACCTCATGCGGTCTGCCATGAATCTACTGCTTATCAGTTGCACTGGAGAACTACAAGTTCCAGCAACTTGAGAGTAATATGCAATCTTTCAACATGGTATATATAATCTATATAATAAATTAAAACATTAATAATCTGATTGGGATAATTTTGGTAGTGAAATACATTATTTGCAGCCTCATGTTGGACTATATTGGACTGTAGACAATGCATCACTTCCAGTGATGGAATACTTAAATCTTCCAGCAACTTTTATACATAGGCTGTTCAAGTGTTTTTCTCCCACACCCATATTTAAAGTGGTATAGTCCAGCAGGGACTTAGAGATTCACTCTGAATTTCAACTCATCTAACTTGATTTTTTTAACCATAAACACATATGTTGCATGGTGAAAGCAGAACCAGTTTTAAAGTATTTGATATACTCAATCAAGAGATGTACAGTAGAAAAAAGCAATCTAACCAATACAAATTATGGGAACAAAAATGGAACTGGCAAGAATGTTATGTATCAGTATGAAGACAAATCCTGTACTGTACACTGTGAACTAGACATATCCTCCGGAGAATCCCTGTTTCTGGATTACCATTAATATATCAGCTTTGATAACTTGGTAAGAGTTGATGAGCTGAAATATTAATACAGCAATATCTCATGCAGAATATACATTTACATTTCCCACCGGATACCACTGTTTGATCACATTTTAGGCCACAGAAGGCCTGTTCAATTTTTGACAATTTGTAGTTTTGAGAAGTTATTAAAGCATGGGAATCCTAGAATAGCATGTTTTAATAAAATACCAGAAATGCAATTGCAGTATACTCCATACAAAGTTATATACAGAGAGTCAACAACTCTTCCTGGGGCCTGTCAAGATTTTATTTTCATTGTGCCAGATGAATACAATACAAGTGGATGATGTTCCACTTGATTCAACAAATGCATGCCCACAGTACCTTTATACTTTAAACCTTTTTGAGGCTGGGGATCGGCAGGGCAACTGCCCGCCTGTGCATGCTGTGCATGTGCGCCTGCGCATTGCGCAAGCATGCCCGGCCGTGCATGCGCACATGCACCACGCACAGCCAAAATCGCACGTGCATGCATGCGCACATGCGTGAAAGTACCTCACATGCATTATTTTGGCCATGCATGGTGCATGTGCGCATGCGCAGCCCTGATTCCCTCTCCCCCCACAGTAAGAAGCTTCCCGGGCCACAAGCTTGCGGCCTGGGAAGTTTTTTACTGTGGGGGGGCGGGGAGAGGGAGCCTTCACGGCCCGGCACCGGGCCGCAGCCCGTGGGTTGGGGACCACTACTTTAAGCCATAGCAGCTCTCATAGTAATAGGAGATAAGGTCTCTGTGCTAACTTCAGGGTGCTAAACTAAACTTTAAATCCCTACAGCAGTATGCTACGACATTAATATTTAAATCAGGTGATCCCCAAAGTTCCACAGCACCTGTGCTTCTAATGAGGAAATGAAAAGAAGATATTTGTAGTTTTAACTGATGTATGATGGGATGGCTCTCTCAACATATGTGTATTAAAAGGGACTGAACTACATGTTACACAAGACTCCACTTTCCATAATGAATAGAAATACTTTCCAATGTTCTGCCATTAACTCCTTATGCATTGTTTTGCCCAGCAGCAGCCAATGATGATATCAAGATTAAGGTGACGAGATTGGGAAGAACATCTTGGGGCACCTGGCAAATTATACTTATGTTGAAATTAGAAATATGTATGACAATACTATTTTTGTCTTCTATGCATTCTGTGAAATTTTTTGTTGCTCCATATAGACCAAATTTTTAGTCAAGAACCCCCTCGGTCAATGGTGTTCTGCTTTACCAATGTTAAAATCTGGTCACCTTAATCAAGATGCATGTAAATATGATTTTACAGAGAACACAAGTCTCTACTTTCACTTAGGTGGTGAAACAATTTTCTCTGGAGCAGCTTGTCAGAAACCATTTTTTAAAAATCCAGGATTTGCATAAGAAAACAATGATTTTCCCAATATAAAAATAGAAATCCTCCACTGAAACCTATTTTTATCCTTTATGACAGTTGTATTTATCACATGATCTTAACTTATAATTCTAAAAGGTATTGGACCAAACTATATATGACAGCAGCCATAGGGCTAACCTGTGGCCACAATAAGATTTTAGAGGAGAATTTAGCCATTTAAAAATGACCATCATAGCTCAATCAGGTGTGATGGAAACAGGCAATCTATTTTTCCTCCTGTACATTTTAAAGCCTTCCTCCTCAATGATGTTTCGGCATTTTAAAAAGCATGGACGGCGAAATAATATCTCGTTGCTACTGTATCTCAGGCCTGATCAAGTCTTGGGCCCTCGCAGAAATTTTTAAAGTGGCTAAATTCTCCTCTGAAATAGCACTGGTGGCCACGGATTTCCCATTTGCTCACAATTGCTTCCAGTCTGGCTCACTGTCCCATTTCCACACTGTGAACTTTGCTATTTTGGCAGAAGAACAAATCCAGGGCAGACAGGGTGCACCAGGCCAAATGCTCCTACCATGCAGGAGCACGAAGAGGTGGGACAACCTTCCGTGGTCCAAACTCTGGCCTGCAGCTTGACGTGAAGCCACCCGTGTGGATTGGAAAGAAATAAACTTTAATGGAAGGCACATGAGTAGTTGTGGCATAAACAAAGATCTTAAAAACTAATTTTAACTTGCACAGAATATTAAAAAAAACAACTAGAACCAACCCAAATAGATGTACAACAGCAGTACTCAGTGGTAGGTGTGTTTATATAAGCATTATGATACTTACTAGAGTCATAGCCCGTTAATCAGAATGGGCTTTGAAAGACCCCCCAGCAGCTTCCCACTGGGCTGCAAAGCACAGCCATGTGCTTGGTGGCCCGGGGGGAGGGGTCCCTCCTCCCAGTAAGCCGTGCAGCCATCCCATGGGCCGCGCAGCACACCCGCGGCCTCAGCAAGGCCATGAATGTGCTGCATGGCCTGGGGGAAGGCCTCCTCGCCTCCTCCTACCCCTCCTCCCCTTCCTTCCCCCCACCTGTGGCTAATCAGGGGCCCGCAGAGCACACCTGATGCCTCTGCAAGGCAGTGGGTGCACTCCCGTGAGCCTACGGGAAAGGAACCCCCTCCCTTCCCCCCACCCCAGGGCACTTACATGTGTCCTGGGAAGCGTCTGGGGCAAACTGCTGCCTGGCCGGCTGGGTGGGTGGGCAGTGTGTATGGCCAGTCTGAGTGAGGGCCCAATGGGGACGCGCTTTGCACGTCCCCATTGGACCCTCACCCGGACTGGCCATGCCCACTGTCTGCCTACTTAGCCCTTAACAAAATATGTATACTGCTCCCTGAGCGGTTTAAAGATGTTCTAAAAGCTTCCTCATGCTCTGTTTGAGATTTTATATGCAATATACATGGGCAGATGCCAAACCTCCTATCCATTGTCACCAATGGTCAACCAGAATGATTACCCTTGGGTTCTGAGGTGGTCTGATTGGGGTTTTGAAATGTCCACATTTGTCTGTATTATTTTTCAAGATTTTAAAATATATCCTCTCAGGAAAGGTTGGGTTAGCTTTTATAAGAAGGATCAATTTAAAGGGTTGGGGAATCCCCCCCCCCCACACAGCTCCATTTTCTAGAGCACTTAGCATTGGTCTAACTGATCCTACTCAGATCAATCATCATTTCACTATTAACCTCCATGGGAGAAGTGCTAGGCCCAACCAAAGTGCTTAGACTACCTCATCCTTAAAACAGCTAGCTGTATGATTTGTGACTGTAATAAGGAAAAACAGCCAGACCTTGAAATGACATTAGTTGCAGTCTCACACAACTGCAGCAGTTTCAAATGTCATATGGATGGGTGCTTCCTAAAATCAGATTCAATAGTCATTGGAGGGTTTTTTTGTTTTAAAGAATGACACTCAAAAGCAGAGAGGACTCGACGAGATCTTAAATGAACTGATTGTGCAGATAATATGATGTGCTACGAGATAAGAACAAAACAGCACTATATATTTGAATTATACAATATTCCAGTCACTCTTGTACGGCGCTACCTTCATCATGTGGTGTCATTCTGTAACTTTATCCTTTTTGCTACATGGAACCTGATCAGCTATGTAGAATGTGATTTTAAATGTCAGCCTGTACCACACTTGATATTTTACATGAATGATAGCCAGTGGCTTTTTATTTGACTTCTCATCAGTGATGGCTTCCATGTTCAAATGGCAATTTAATTTGATGACTTTACAAACATTTTGCATATTTACATATGAATTTATGTCCAATTCACATGATAGGGCAAAAGAAATCACATTGATTTATTTTTATATAAATATTTATACCCTACCTTCCTCATCGCTCGAGCCAGCATTTTATTCCCTTTTCCCTTAAGAGGAACCTTCCCTTCAAAGCAGTTTAGAGAAAATACCAAAATGTGTTTTAAATTAAACGTTTTAACAAATAATATGCTTCCCTCCCACAGATAGCCCTACAGACAAAAAACAGAGTCCGCCAAATGGCAGGATCATTTTGCCTGCTTGACTTCCAAAACTGGGAATGTTCACTTTAACAGAATGTTCTAAACCAGATCACAGATATTTTGTGCATGCTCATGTTGCCAGTAGGGAACTGTAGTATGAACCAGATACTTGTAAAATATCCTTGTGATTAATGCTACTGGCTAATATTGCTGACTGCACAGGTACACATATACTGTGTGTATAAAAAGGTAAAGGTATCCCCTGGATACTCATTTTACCAACCTCGAAAGGATGGAACGCTGAGTCAACCCTGAGCCGGCTGCTGGGATCAAACTCCCAACCTCATGGGCAGACAGCTTCAGACAGCATTTCTGCTGCTTACCACTCTGTGCCACAAGAGGCTCTACTGTTTATATAATGTAGCTAATTTTCAGTGATGTATATTGCCATGTTAAACCTAAGCAAATTCAAGAAATCAAGAACACTGCAAACATGTGCCAGCTGCACACATGCAAAGCTGCCTGAAATACTGGTTGTGTTGAATTATGACCAAAACTTCAGAGCAAGAATAGGAGTTTCTCAACTAGAAATGTGTTGGGGAGGGGGTTGAAATAACCGTTTACATTGGTGCTTTTCTCCTAGCCAGATTTTTATCCTGCTATCACCTTGATTTATGAACTAACTAAAATGAAAACAAACCAACAAACAATTATTAGCCTCAGTGAGGCCCAGTTAATCACACACTGGGATGTTGTTCCCATTTTAAAAGTTAACCAATTTTAGAAAGGCCAATACAGAAAACTCAAAAAAGGAAAGGAAGAGCTGTGAGACTGAAGACACAACCCACAATGAACTTTTCATTCTCCAGATAAGTTTTAGCATAACTGAACAAAGTGAGGCCATCATTCAGGAGAGCATAATAAGAGTGCAAAAACAAAAGTTTGGGATGTCATTTTAAATAACTGAGTCATTTTTAAAATTTATTTTATTTATTTGTATTAGCTTTTATTAACCACCACTCCCAGACCCTGCCGGCTCGTGGCGGTTTACAATAAAATCCATAAAACAGATACAATTAATACCATAATTGTGGTACAAGTAATAACCTCCCCCCACCACCTATATGACCAGTAACAGCAACAAACACCACCCTTGAGAGAGGTAATCCCTGCCTAGATGTTCAGCATGTGGGGCTTCTGCAGGGAGGGACCTGGTCTTCCTCAGCTCAGCCTCACCCAAATGCCTGGCAGAAGAACTCCATCTTGTAGGCCCTGCAGAACTGTGACAACTCCGTCAGGGCTCTCAGCTCTTCTAGGATCCCATTCCACCAGGGGCCAGGACCAAAAAGGATTGAAAGGTCAGAAAATATCACAATTTAATCTTTGGAGAGATGGGTAGTCTTAATTCATATCTAGCATAGCCTAAAGACCTAAATTGCAGAACCATCTCTTTTAAATGCTTGTTAGCGTCAACCCATATGCAAATATAGTATTTCCGAATATTGTCAAAGGAACACATATAGAACTGGTTAAGAACTGGGGAATGTACTTTGTCTACATCTCTCAGTCATGCAAAAAAAATTAATTACTTCGCCAATTCCAATATATTTTTATGACATTCATGGGACTCTGGGCAGCCTCTGCTGGCTAATGCACTGCTTGATTGTGTTCTACAAATGGCTTGAGGTAATTTTATGAATAGGTTAGTTGAGCATATCATGAAATAGGTACAGGTTCAAATCCAGTGGAGACTTTACTTTCATTAACACTTCCATTATTAATAACTACCTTTTGTGGGGGGATGCATTACAGATTGAATTCTTATTGCTTTACAGTTATTTTTCTCATTTTTAAATTGGTGTCTGATGATTGAAATTGTCAAAACATTTGGGAGGGAACTGAAATAACAATGGACTAGCTTCTTATGTATGGGAGAATCTGATTATCTTTATGTAAATCATGGTTGAATGTTTCAAGAGAAATGTATTCCAATGATTTTGTCGCATCTTGAGCAAAGTTTTTGTTCTTATATAAGCAGTCAAGATTCATATTACAAAAATTAATTATCTCCATTTATTAAACTTCATTTATATCCAGCTTTTCTCCCCAATGGAGACCCAGAGTGAGTTACAACATCATTTTTATCTTTGCAACCCAGCAAGAGATGGGACTGAGCTTCCATGATAGAGTGGGAATCTGAACCCAGGATACTCAGATCTGTCTGAGGTACACAAATAAGCCCTAGTCCCTTAACATGTAGTAGGAATGAATTACACTTCACAATAACTGCACATACAATCAAAGGTTGGTTGATTGGTTGTTTTTTTTTGGGGGGGATGCATTAGTAGTAGTTAAAATATTATTGTGTTGGCCATTGGCCATCACAATCATATGAAAACAGGATCATACCAAAATTATATAACCAAATAAATGGTATGCAGCAATATGTTGATTGATCGGTCAGTTCCTTCCTTCCTTCCTTCCTTCCTTCCTTCCTTCCTTCCTTCCTTCCTTCCTTCCTTCCTTCCTTCCTTCCTTTTTCTTCCTTCCTTCCTTCCTTCCTTCCTTCCTTCCTTCCTTCCTTCCTTCCTTTCTTTCTTTCTTTCTTTCTTTCTTTCGAGTATTATCAGTCTTTCCTAGCTAACAACACAAGGAAGAAAGAAAGAATTCAAGCCAGAGGCAGACTATACTATATTTGAAAAGATATTTTCTTACAACCTTCCTGAACTCTCATGCCCTGAACAAGGAATTTAGCTAATAAAAGGTCTAGGATCTATTAACATTTTAGTAACTAAAATATCTAGGGGAAGCTTGTTTTGCTGGCACGTTAGCGCTTAATCCATTCCTCTCTAGCCTTCTTATACCATGAACATTCAAATAAAACATGCTTCATGGATTTTATGATTCCTAAGGTATACCTGCAATATCTACCTAAAAAGGCTATATCTAATTTAGGGCCTTCAGAGATTGCAGCTGGCTGTACATTTAACCTTGAGTGCATAATTGCTCAACTGTATCTTGGAACTGTAAGCCTAAACAAGTATTTGGAGATTCTAAACTATGGTGGGATTCCCATATGGGGAGAAGATTAAAAATGCCTAGCCTGGCAGTCATAATCAACTGCTTGATAGTCTTAAAGACTCTGATACAAAATAGCCAAAGGTCCAAACAGAACGTAGGCACACACAATTGCTGTGTGGAATGCCTGTTCACTGAAATAAACTTATTCATGTACAACTCATACATGCTTACATTACAGTTCTAAGCAGAGTTAAACCCTTCTGAGACTTCAATTGATTCTGAAGGCTGTAACTCTTCTTAGGGTGACAATGGTAATCACTTTTCACACCTTCTTCAAGTCAAGTGGAGAAATAGCAGGCACTATCCTAATCTCCTGCCCTTACTGGCTGCCATATATTCTCTTTGTAATCAAGGAATGGGTACATTCCAAGAGTTCGTCCTGATGTTGAAGATGACCTTTGTGCCATAGCCACAATCTTCACCAGTGTTGGAACTTGGATAATCTTATCCCACAAAATTAGAGAAAATAATGATAAAATAAAACATTTCTAATGGTAGTCTACTTCAGGGGCAGTCAACCTGTGGTCCTCCAGGCAGGGGCTCATGGGAATTGTAGTCCATGGACATCTGGAGGACCACAGGTTGACTACCCCTGGTCTAGTTGATTGGTTATTGTTGTTGTTAGGTGCAAAGTCATGTCCGACCCATCGCAACCCCATGGACAATGATCCTCCAGGCCTTCCTGTCCTCTACCATTCCTTGAAGTCCATTTAAGTTACCACCAACTGCTTCAGTGACTTTATCCAGCCACCTCATTCTCTGTCATCCCTTTCTTCTTTTGCCCTCAATCGCTCCCAGCATTAGGCACTTCTCCAGGGACTCCTTCTTTCTCATGAGGTGGCCAAAGTATTTGAGTTTCATCTTCAGGATCTGGCCTTCTAAGGAGCAGTCAGGGCTGATCTCCTCTAGGACTGACCAGTTTGTTCGCCTTGCAATCCAAGGGACTCGCAAGAGTCTTCTCTAGCACCAGAGTTCAAAAACCTCAATTCTTTGACACTCGGCCTTCCTTATGGTCCAACTTTCACAGCCATACATTGCAACTGGGACTACCATAGCCTTGACTAGACGCACTTTTGTTGGCAGGGTGATGTCTCTGCTTTTTAGGATGCTGTCTAGATTTACCATAGCTTTCCTCCTCAGGAGCAAGCATCTTTTAATTTCTTTGCTGCAGTCCCCATCTGCAGTGATCTTGGAACCCAGGAAAATAAAATCTGTTACTACCTCCATTTCTTCCCCATCTATTTGCCAGGAATTGAGAGGGCCGGATCTTCGTTTTCTTGATGTTGAGTTTCAAGCCAATTTTTAGTCCTAATTATGGATTATTAATGTAAATGTATTATAAAAATAGCAATTAAAGAAGCTATACCAGTTGGCATTCAGGAACAGTCCTCTACAAAATAAATAGTTATACTGTTAAGACAATATTTGTTGAAAGGCATTGACTACTATCTACCCAAGACTATTTTTCATACTAATAATAGGAACTAATGCAGTGTTCCCAGCTGCTACAAGTTAGTTTTGATTCCAGATTTCATATATCATAATTTGATGCTTAACAAACATGTACTAATCTTACTTTTCTAATATACTAGTCATATAATAAGGTTAATGTGCAGTCAATTGTCACGTTCTCATCTTAGGTTTTATTTGGACACCTAATAAAACATGTGCATCCTTTTTGTGTTCATGCTTAGTGCAATACAGTGTTACATACCTTCCTGCTGTACTAGAGAGAAGTCATTAAATCCTCCTAAAATTCAGCACTTTCTCTGCATGTAAATGCAGTGCTTTATGAACAGTCAATGGGAGTAGAAATGCCACCAAAATTCATCATGTCATATTCATAAGCAGCAAAAGTTTTCATTTCTTTATTTAAGATGCCTGGCATTGGGTAATAAGTACTTAGTATGTGGTCTGTCAATGATTTGTCAAGGAGTCGTGTAGTGAGTTCTTACCTGGACTTACTTACATGGTTACAGGAGCCAAGAAAAAAATACTACTGTTCAAGCCACCAACCTGTGTCAAAAGGACACAGCTCAGCAGAGGTATGCCCACATGACAGGTCAGGATTCATCCTCAGCAGCAGCAGGGCTGGCTGATGTCCTGTAGCCAGCCCACAAGACGATAAGAACTGGACTTCCTGGGTCTGTTGTTGGCTAGGATTGACCTGAAGACAGATGTAGCCTCCCACAGTCTCCTTGAATAGAGACCAGTTTTAGGTTGTTGAGTAGAGAGAACCCTTTCAAGCTCTGTGAAGTCAGAACATTCAAAGAAATGGAGGAACAAGGTGACACAACTTCGTCCTTGTTGCACACTGCGTGGTTCTGTGAGTCCTCCAAGGATGGGATGCCATGGATGAGGGCAAGGCTCCAGCTCCAGCTCCAAGTAGGCAGAGAACCTCATGTGACTATCTTCCCTATATATCAATTCATAAAGCACGCTGATTCTTTATTAAACAGGAGCTATGCACAGCAAGCACCTATTGATGCATATTACCCAAATGTGGGTATCTACAAGTTTAAGAAAGCCTTAGCCAATTTCATTGAAATTCTAGTTCTGCCACTCTTCTCCCATCACAACCACTACACAAAGGGTGGTCTCCCAGTGTAGTGAAAATGAAACTGAGCAAAACCTCCTTAGCCACTGAAAACATTAGTCAATTTTGTTTTCAAATTACTGAGGAGCCACCCAATATATTTCTTTAAATAGGAGCTGCCGTGCCCACATTAGGAACTAATTGAAATTGACCGGGGCTTCCTTAGTTGCTTAAGTTTGTTCAATTTCATTTCCCATACACCCCTATTAGCTTGGATGGGAGCACCGCAACAAGACTAGAAATCAAATTGACCAAGGGTTGCTTAACTATGGATATGCTCGTCTTTAAGAAATACAGAAGAAAGGAAAGGAATCTAGGCTAAGGACAGAAAGGAAAGAGGAAGAGATGGAGAAACGCTGCTTACTGATTAATGACACAAACCACATAGGTGAAAAGGCAGAACACAAAACTTAACTATCAATGGGATGCAAAAGCATCTCCCATATCATTCCAAGTGGAAAACATTATTCTCTTCCAAAAGGTGTCACCATGCTGCTATATCATGCACTGTGCCAGGGGTCTCTTACATGGTGCTTGTGGACAGAATTACATATGCTGATCCTTTTCCAGGTACCTGCCAAGTGTTTTTTAGAATGTCAGCAGGGCTGGGCAGGATTTTGGCCCACCATACACACACACACACACATATATACACATACACATACACATAAACATATATGAAATTTTTGGAATTTCAACATACAATATGCCCTCATAATACTTAAATAAAATCTTTAAGTAGGGGACTGCGGTAACTATTATGTAGAGTTTGGGGAGTACAAGCTGTTGGGTGGAAAAATTAAATTAAATTTGCATATTTGGAAGAGTGTGTGCAGTGAGTAACTAAAGGCAAAAAAAAAAAATCGGTAGAGTGTGGAACATGAGGTCTAATTGGTTATACCTCCAAGTACTGAATTGCTGAAAGTTCTTGTTTTGTTCCGGCCCTTCTTTTATGGAATTCAGACCATTGATCTCTGGAGGGAGTCAGAGCATTGATTTGTGAACTAAAGCTGATTTCTTTTCTCAGATGGTGTAGTCCTTAGAATTTCCCTTCTCACTGCAACCTGCTCCTGAGGGCTGTGGCTGGGCCACTTCAAAAAGAAGACAGCACTTCTGGGACACGGAGTACTGGACCTTTGGCTTGGGAAGGAAAAGGAGGTTGTGCGTGGGGAGTACCATACTCTGTGTGTACTAAATAGATACTTTGCTTAAACCAAAGTGCATGTGTGGGTGGGGGGCTTTAAGAAAGGAGGCCCTAAGCCTTGAATTTGCACTTATTTCCAACACCCTGGTTATATTTAGCAGCCCTAACTATGCTATGTACCCAATAGCTGCTCTTTCATCTACTTGGGGGTATTTAAAATTTCTAGATATTCACAGCAATGACTAATAATGTTTCACGTAGCACAGTTAACTGAAGAGCCAGCTTGGTGTAGGTTAAGAAGAGCAGCTTCTAATCTGACAAGCCGGGTTTGATTCCCTGCTCCTCCACATGCAGCCAGCTGGGTAAACTTGGGTTTGTCACAGCATAGAGCTATTCTGACCAGGCAGTAGTATCAGGGCTCACTCAGCCTCACCTACCATACAGGGTGTCTGTTGTGGGGAAAGAATCATAGAATCATAGAGCTGGAAGGGGCCTCATGGGTCACTATGCACATCCCTATCGGTCATCTAGTGTAACCTGCCACCCCCTTGAGCCTTCACAGAATCAGCCTCTCCATCAGATGGCTATCTAGCCTCTGTTTAAACATTTCCAAAGATGGAGATCCCCCCCCCCCCTCTGAGGAAGCCTGTTCAACTGAGAAAGCTCTCTGTTAGGAACTTCCTCTGGATGTTTAGACGGATTTTCTTTTGAATTAATTTCATCCCATTGGTTCTGGTCCATCTCTCTGGGGCAAGAGAAAACAACTCTGCTCCATATGGCACTCTTTTAAATACTTTAAGATGGTTATCAGATCCCCTCTCAGTCGTCTCCTCTCCAGGCTAAACAGACCAAACTCCTCCAGCCTTTCTTCATACGTCTTGGTCTCCAAACCCCTCACCATCTTTGTTGCCCTCCTCTGGACACATTTCAGTTTGTCTACATCCCTTTTCAACTGGGGTGCCCAAAACTGAACACAGTACTCCAAGTGAGGCCGAACCAGAGCAGAATAAAGTGGTACCATCACCTCCCGTGATCTGGACACGATACTCTGTTTGATACAGCCCATAATCCCATTTGCCTTCTTAGCCACCGAGTCACACTGCTGACTCATGTTCAAGGTCTACTAAGACTCCTAGATCCTTTTTGCACATGCTACTGCCAAGACAAGTCTCCCCCATCTTTTATTGGTGTATTTGTTTTTTTTCCTATCTAAATGCAGAGCTTTACATTTGTCCCTATTGAACTTTGATTTATTCAGTTTAGCCCACTTCTTAAGCCTATCAAGATCATCCTGTATTCTGATTCTGTCTTCTGTTGTTTGCTACCCCTCCCAGTTTAGTATCATCTGCAAATTTAATAAATATCCATTCTAATCCCTCATCCAAATCATTTATAAATATGTTGAACAATATAGGCCCCAGGACAGATCATTGGGGTACTCCACTTGTCACTCTTTTCCAAGAAGATGGTGAACCATTAACAAGTAGCC
Source organism: Paroedura picta (assembly GCF_049243985.1). NCBI lineage: Eukaryota > Metazoa > Chordata > Lepidosauria > Squamata > Gekkonidae > Paroedura > Paroedura picta. The sequence goes on along the minus strand of NC_135373.1, from coordinate 61,742,736 downwards.
TCTGTGTATTATCTGTCAATCAGTTATTGATCCACCTGATAGAATTAGGATCCATACCATATTTTACTAACTTGTCAACAAGAATATAATGCAGAACCTTATCAAAAGCTTTACTGAAATCCAGATAAACTGTGTCCATGGCATTCTCCTGATTCAGCAAGGTAGTCACTTATTCAAAGAAAGAGTGGTTGGTTTGACATGACTTGTTCTTGAGAAACCCTTGCTGAGTCTTAGAAATCACAGCTCTCAGTTCCACAGCTCAAAGACCGAGTGTTTGATTATTTGTTCCAAAATTTTGCCAGCTACAGATGTCAAGCTGACGGGTCGATAGTTACCTGTATCCTCCTTTTTCCCTTTCTTGAAGATGGGGACAACATTTGCCTGCCTCCAATCATCTGGCACCTCACCTGTTCTTCAAGAAGTATCAAAAATAATGGACAGAGGTTCAGAGATGACATCTGTAAATTCTTTTAGTACCCTTGGATGCAATTCATCTGGCCCAGAAGACTTTATTTACAGAAACTAGGTGTTTGTGGACTGCTTCAACAGTGATCCTAGGCCACCATTCCCATCCCCTGTGTTGTGTTACATATTTGCCACATTGAGCACTATTTCCCTCACAAGAAAAGACTTAGGAGAAATAGGAGTTAAGCAGCTGAGCCCTCTCTATATCATCTGTTATAATTTCACTTTCTTGTCCTACGGTGTCCCTACTCTTTTCCTTACTTGAAATATAACTAAAGAACCCTTTATTGCTATGTTTAGCAAAAAAAAAAAAAAAGGGGGGGGGGAGGTGATTGCAAACTGACCATTTCTGCACTGGGAACTTCACTGCCCTATATAAAAACCACCTCTTCTTCTTCTTCAAAGCTATAATGGTTAGGAAATAATCCAGAAACAACTTCTCCCCCATTAGGAAATCTAGCTCTTTAAAAAGGTACATAAAACTTAAAGAGATATTACAGCTTAAAGATATATGCTTCTTTTACAACCTGTAAATATTTCCAGTAACTAAAGTTACAGGTGCGAGCAATCCTTAAAGTACAGGACATCACAGTACAGTGATGGAAGTCCAGTATTTTTACTACAGTATGTTATCTTACAGTTCATTGTCGATCATATGAGATGACCCTGGAGTCATCCATAACCTACAGCTTTTCTAGGTCCATCAGTTAATTGGATGCTTATATTAACTCAATATGATAAATGCTGTTTTCTATCCCTCTCCTGAAGCTTTGCTCAGATATTTCTCTGAATATGTCTTGTTACAAAAGTAAAATAAAAGTCACAACTGACAGAATTTCCCTTCCGTGATGCTGAAGAGTGTAATTCTCCCACTCTACCTATTCTTCTGTCACATTTTTGTTTTTCACTCCATAGCCTACTTCATCCACCACCCTGCATGCTTCTGAACTCCTTAGTCCCTCAGCTTCTTTGCTAGTTGAGGCCTGCCCAGTTCAATGCTGGCTTCATGAAGGGATGTTTTGTATGAAGGCCTGCATGTGGTTTTAATCTCAGCTACATTTACACCTTGCATTTTTCTCAAAGAAGATGTAGTGGAGATATTCCCTTTTGTTTTTTTTAGCAGTTGGAACATTGTTAACATTGCATGCCATCCTACCATCGCAGCCATTCGGTTTCGGAAGCTATTCTTCCTCATTATTTCTGGTTAGTTCTGAAAAGTATGAGGAACTTGACAATTACACTTGAAGTAATTGTTTATTTCTTGAGGTAATTATTTATTTTTCCAGACTGCCGCAAAACCGTCTATTGCAGAATCTTGTTTATGGGATAAGCAGGATTCTTAAGTATTGTTTTCCTTTCCCCTAGTGGTTAAGAGCAGCAGCCTCTAATCTGGAGAACCAGGTTTGATTCCCCACTGTACCACATGAAGCTAGCTGGGTGATCTTGGGCTAGTCACAGTTCTGTTAGAGCATTTCTTGCAGAACAGTTCTGTCAGAGCTTTCTCTACCTCACTTCCCTCACAAGGTGTCTGTTATGGGGAGAGGAAGGGAAAGTGATTATAAGCCACTTTGAAACTCCTTTAGGTAGTGAAAAGGTAAAGGTAAAGGTATCCCCTGTGCAAGCACCGAGTCATGTCTGACCCTTGGGGTGACGCCCTCTAGCGTTTTCATGGCAGACTCAATACGGGGTGGTTTGCCAGTGCCTTCCCCAGTCATTACCATTTACCCCCCAGCAGCAAGCTGGGTACTCATTTTACCGACCTCGGAAGGATGGAAGGCTGAGTCAACCTTGAGCCGGCTGCTGGGATTGAACTCCCAGCCCCATGGGCAAAGCTTTCAGGTGGCTGCCTTACCACTCTGCGCCACAAGAGGCTCTTAGGTAGTGAAAAGCTGGGTATAAAAACCAACTCTCTGTTATTACTTTCTGCAGGCAAATCGGGGCAGAAAACGTGTTCAGGTCAAAACTTATGGTCCCTTTGCCCTAAGCTGATAGAAACCTAAAGCGTCAATGGGAGATTTAGATTAACACCCTAAATAGAGTTGCACCCTTCTAAATCCATGGAAGTCAATGGGTTTAGAAGGGTGTATGTTGAATTAGGATGGCACTGAGACATGGTGAGTCCTTTAACAAAATCAAGTTAGATACCCATAATTTTTTTTTAATCACAGTGTAGCCCCATTGAATAGACCTGAGTAAGTTTTTGCATAGACATGTAGTATCAACCCTACAGCCATTTTTAGGTTTCTTTTTATTAGTGGCCCTCATGATTGGAGGCCCTTAACTATAGCTTTCTTAGCTTGTGCAGAAATCCGCCTCTGAAGTCTGAGACGGTTCACTATAGTAATGTCAGACAAATGCTCATCTGTTCTTCTGCTGAAACCTCAAACTATTTCCTCCTCCTTGTGATTACCCAAAAATATCCATCACATCCAATTCAAATGCTCCAGAAGCCCTTGGTTTGTCTTTCTGGCCCTGTTGCATAATTATAACTCTGCTTGTAAGCACTACCATAGATAAAATTCCAAGCATATTTTACATATAAGCAAGAACTACTGAGTTGAATGCAATTACTCCCAAGAAAATCTACATAGCATTGTCACCTTATAAAATGCAATTGTGTTGCCCTTGTTAAATGAGAAATTCCCTTTGATTTCAGTGGAACTTTTTTTCAAGTTAATATGCGTAGGACTGCAGCTTCAGTAATCATTTGTGTTCACTAAAGGTCTCCAAATTCTCAGATGTCATATATTTGGCAGTCTGACTTTGTCTGAGAGTGTTAAGTTTAGACTGAAATATTTCGAATAGCTTTTCCTTGTTGGCAGTTCTGCTATTTTGGTCTCGCCTTCAGGGACCTTCTCTAAAAAATGCTATACAAGTGCTTGAATTGGATTAGATTGGATTTTCAATCATTCATTTATTCATATGCTTTGCTCATAACTGGCTGCATCAGGGCTTTTTAAACCCATTTGTTTACAGTGCTTTTTTGGTTAAGAAATACTCTTGTAATCACTTTATTTGTGTATGGTGTGCAATTGCAGTCCTGTCATGATTGGATCTAAACCTTTAGGTGGTATCTCATTGTTACAATTCTGGACTGCCAGCCCTTCCTAGTGTTTTTGTTTTTAAAAAGCAGAAAATGTCCAGGGTAATATAAACTGTAAAACCATATAAATACCATGGGATTTTGCAAAGCAGTCGAAATGACGAGATGCCTCCTACCTGCAGAGGGGAAATTTATAGTGCCCAAAATCAAAATAGAAATCGAATTCGATGTAGACAGAGGGGATTTATTCAGACTGGGGGTGGTTAAAAAGCCCTGTGCAGACTCTGCCCTGATCTCTGCTGAATACTCCAAGACCCTCTCTTTACTTGGACCCCATATTGTCAGGGCTTATTCCCCCATTTTGTATGCATGTACAGCTTAGCAAGGGTTTAGAAATAACAAATGGTGCCTGTACAAAACTAATATCAAATGGCAGTGAGCCATGCTAGGGAGGCAAAGTACCACAGGGCAATTCTTCCATCAATCATGCAAAAATTCAATTTAAGAGGGATTTCATAGAGGCCTATTTTTGCCTAGGACCCTCCTTTCAGATAATTTGACCCAAAATAACAATTTCCAAAACAATAAGCAATGAGAAGATTCTGGCAAGTCCCCCCCCCCCATATTTTAATGATTGGACAGGAAAGTGCCTGTGCTTCCTTAATTATGACATGTATTCAGCCATAATTCTAACTCCTCAAGGTAGCATTTTTATATGTTTAATGAAAACAAGGAATAGTCCTCTGTACAATACAGAAAAGACTTTCTTTTCAAACATGCCTATCTTTAGAAAGATTGCATTTTCATTGCTCTCAAGTTACAATGCCAACTCCCCTCCCTACTTTTGGCAAAAAGGGTTTAAAGAGTTAGCCTTCAGTCCCAGTTTTTGTAGCTGATTTGGATTCATTCATTTACCCCAGGATTTATTCATTTACTCCAGTTGGCCTTTACCCCGTTTTATTCCATGGAATTGTTGATGTTCTTCCCCTCCCCAACCTGGGCAGTTCAAACTCCCAAAGGTGTTTAATTGCTCTGAGGAACCTCCCCTTTCTCTCTGTGACCAGGCTTATATATCTTGTTTTCTCCTTTCAGTTTTAACTTAACTAACTTTCCCTGATTCTTTACATAATTAGATAGCCAATAAGCTGTAGTGGTCAAAATAGAGTGCTAGGGTCTGGGAGACACAAGTTCTAATTTCCACTCTGCACAACAGCTTATTGGTGCTTTTGTGTATCACACGCTCAGTTCAACCTGTCTCATGCAGGCAGACAATACTTTGAATTAAAGCCACCCATTTGTAGGATCTTGTGAATACTTCATGTTAAGGGTGCTGAATAAGAGTATCTGTTACTAAGAGGCATGATAGGAAATATTCACCTAAGTACTTCTTCAGTTCCCAATTGATGTAGAAATATTTGATGCAGTATTAGCTCTGTGTAATTGTGTGTGTTTGTGTGTGTGTGTGGGGGGGGGTGTTTAGAAAAAATGTACATTCCAAAAACACAAACGTGCTAAATAGCAAACCTCATTGTGGTGCAGAACATTTTGGACAAGGCCTGCTCATCTCTCTTTGAAAATGTCTGGGAAATGCAGCTGGTGTCCAACTTGTTTTCTAGCGGGACTATTTGTAAGCCAGAGCAGTCAATAAACATTGAAGCAAATAGCAATCAAATACACTTGGCCAAATTCATACCTGGTACAATGCCATATTTGTTGATGCAGAAGGTGCTCCTGTCCTTTGGGCCATTGTTTTTTGTTTGTTTGTTTTAATCACTGCTCTGCAAGATAATCTTTACCATCAGCTAGACATTGTTCTCGGCAACTTTTTGTATGTGTGATGGGTGATGATAGTCACCTTACAAAGCAAAGAACAAAAACTCAAACTCCAAAGACTTCTGTTTGGTAACCTTAGGCAATATTTGTTGTGGAGATAAAAGAAAATGGGAAAATGCAGCTGTCACTCTTTTTCCCCAAATGAAGAACCAAATTGAAGAGAAACATCTGTTCATGGTTGGCTTTGGATACCAGTAACTAGAGAGCATTCCAGAATTTATGTTGCAGTTTTTTGCAAATATCTCAGCATGTATAATGTTGAGAAGCATGTGCTGTTGTATTTTTCTCTCTGGCTCTGAAGGAATCCTTTCTCTTAGGTCAAGTTCCCACTAAATTTTGGCAAGAATATTTATATAGTGACAGTTCTGTTATGTTAGACTGCATTCTCATATCAATTAAAATTCGGCCTGAATGTATGGAATTCCTTCTGAAGGATCAGAATTTTATACTACTCTACTGAATGTGTCTAAGAGCCTCTTGTGGCGCAGAGTGGTAAGGCAGCAGACATGCAATCTGAAAGCTCTGCCCATGAGGCTGGGAGTTCGATCCCAGCAGCCAGCTCAAGCTTGACTAAGCCTTCCATCCTTCCGAGGTCGGTGAAATGAGTACTCAGCTTGCTGGGGGGTAAACGGTAATAACTGGGGAAGGCACTGGCAAACCACCCCATATTGAGTCTGCCATGAAAACGCTACAGGGTGTCACCCCAAGGGTCAGACATGACCCAGTGCTTGCACAGGGGATACCTTTACCTTTACCTTACTGAATGTGTCTACAGTAGTAGAACTGAAATTCATTGTTTATATATATATATATATATATATATATATATATATATATATATGTATGTATGTATGTATGTATGTATGTATGTATGTATGTATGTATGTATGTATGTATGTATGTATGTATGTATATATATATATATATATATATATATATATATATATATATATATATATATATATATATATATATATCTGTGTGTGTGTGTGTGTGTCAAGTACAGTGCAGAAGAAAATTCAAATTTATTTATTTACACTCAATCTTTCTCAACAATAGGAATATAGTTTAGTGGGCTCTAGACCAGAAGATAGGTTGAGGGACTTGGGAATTTTCAGCCTGGAGAAAAGGAGATTGAGAGGGGACATGATAGCCCTCTTTAAGTATTTGAAAGATTGTCACTTGGAGGAGGGCAGGATGCTGTTTCCATTGGCTGCAGAGGAAAGGACATGCAGTAATGGGTTTAAACTACAAGTACAACGATATAGGCTAGATATCAGGAAAAAGAAATTCACAGTCAGAGTAGTTCAGCAGTGGAATAGGCTGCCTAAGAAGGTGGTGAGCTCCCCCTCACTGGCAGTCTTCAAGCAAAGGTTGGATATACACTTTTCTTGGATGTTTTAGGATGCTTTGGGCTGATCCTGCGTTGAGCAGGGGGTTGGACTAGATGGCCTGTATGGCCCCTTCCAACTCTATGATTCTATGATTCTATGATTCTCTTCTGTAGTTTTAATGTATTACTAGATTACTAGACTGATTGTATTTATAGGACTCTCATCACAGCTTTTTGGGTGTGGTATACAACAATGTAAAAACAGTAGCCAATAGACAAAAAGTGATGAAGACTTACCTGTGGAGGAGTGGGCAGCAGACAGACGCACCAATGAGCCCTGGTGGTGTGTAAGGTGGGCACAGCGATGACATTTGGGGTGCCTTTAAAGGCACCACATGTGAGGGGCCCAGCCTCCTGCATCAGACCTGCCACCAGAACAGTTTCCCTCCCACCCACCATATGCTGGCTAATATTGTCTATGTCTGTATGGCTACTGGATGATGTCTTTATATTGCATTTTGTCACAGCGGGTGGTTTTGGCAGGGAATTGAGCCTGTTTGGGGAGAATTTGGTCTGCACATTGGATTCCCCAGCTTAAGGACCTCCTTATGAGGTGGCAGGTCTGTGAGGAGGGCCAACCGAGCAGGGGAGCCATGGGGCTCATAGTGCCAGGTAGCCCAGGTTGACTCAAGTTTGACTCAGCTTTCCATCCTTCCGAGGTCAGTAAAATGAATACCCAGCTTGCTGGGGGATAAAACGGTAATGACTGGGGAAGGGAATGGCAAACCACCCCGTATTGAGTCTGCCAAGAAAACACTAGAGGGCATTACCCCAAGGGTCAGATATGACTCGGTGCTTGCACAGGGGATACCTTTACCTTTAGATAGGGAGTTATCAGATATCACTCCCAGATTATGCAGCAATGAGCTGCACACTATCCAGACTTGGTAAGCATGCTTCCTCCATTCCTTCCTAATGCTGTATCTTGGATTCATTATTGTTTGTTTTAGATTGAAAGGTATTATTTCTGATTTTGTTGTTTACATGGCCTTTGTATACCTTTATGTTTGCCGTAATAGCGCATCTAAATATTTTACTAAATTTGTACATCTGTTTATGCTGATTGATCTGAATATTGTACCAATTGATCTGAATATTTTACTGTAATAATTGATCAATGCCTTCGCTTTTCATAACTGATATCGTATAATGGGCACATTATTGTTTTTGGGATATTTGTGTGTGTGTGTTTGTGTTGTATTTATAGTTCAGTAAATACGGCTCTTTCAGGAGGAGAATGCATCACTAAAGAATAGCTGGAATAATTATAAACTCTCTTGATATAGAATCATGTATTATCTTCTACCTCATTATTTTAAAAAGAAGACTACAGTCTTTTCAATGATAAGTTTTTATGACTAGGTACCCACTGGCTAAATTATTCCCATTCTCATTGCAACTGTGTGGAGCAAGTAATTTTGCCTGACAGGAGAGATGCTTATGGTGATAAGTAGGTTTGATCATTTTTTGACAGCCATGGTAATCTCCCATTCATAAAACCAAGCAGATATTATTACTATGTAAACTAAAGATAATAATGTAACCCTCCTAATTTTTACTACCACAAAACAGACACAAAACAGCTTAGCTAGAAGAAACAGCAGGAGGACCTTACAAGGATGGGACTGAAGAACAGTTCCTTCCTTTTGGTTTCATTTCATTCCTTCTTTTTCAGCTCACTTTCAAGGAAGGGTCTCGATACATATGAAATATTGTATTTAGAAACCACCTCAAAAAGAAATGGCTTTTTCAGTTCAACAAACAATTCAAAACCGAAGCACAGCCTGGATGAATAAAAACTCTGATTTTTATAGTGTCGAGTATTTAAGCCTGAAGAATTGCTTTTATTATTTATTCATTTTTTTAAAAAATCAAAAGCACCTTGTCCTTAAAAGAGCCTGATAAAAGTATAAGCAATACCAAAGAATACATTAAACAACTAGCTCTTGACTTTGAAGGATTCCTACTTTGAGCTTGGCATGGTCAGATTCAAGGACTTGAGGGTTGATATGGCTGCTCCTGCTCTATTGAGCCTGATTCTTCAGTTTCATGCTTGTTTTCAAACATCATTTATCTTTTAGGTGCCTGAATGAAGAAAGCTTTGTTTTTTGATGGGTTAAAATGCAGTTGTGAATGAGCTGGTGTTGAACTCTATTGTATAGATTTCCAGAATTGTAATATGGACATCAATGAATTTTAAAAGAATCCTTTCACTCCCAAACTCCTGGATGTTATTGCAAATTGAGGCTCCCTTCCCTACTCAGAATGAATATTTTCATGACATTGTTCCTTTCCTCCGTTTTTATTAATCAAGCCATTTCTTGCTTATGTCCAAAGGTATTGTTTGTTTGTTTGCTTGCATCATGGGCTCTCCAGATGCACATGGACTACAATTGCCATGAGCCCCTGCCAGCATAAAATCCATGGACATCTGGAGAGTCATAGTTTGGCCACCCCTTGTTTACATGATCAACAGTTGCAGTGGTTACTCTTTCTTTGTTCTTAATATACATATTTTCTTTCCTTTGGTAAAGAGGGATCATATTATCCAAGTTCCCATGGAAACTTCACAGGTTCATCAGAGAGCAATTGGTGGGAAAAGTCTACCAACCATTATGAGCCATCTACCTAGCAAGTGTAATTCCACAGCAATAGTATTATATTATATCACTGTTGTCTTCTCTGGGCAACTTGTATAAGCTCTTAAGAGAATGCACTCAGTGGAAGAACACTACACGAAAGAAAGAAAGAAAGAAAGAAAGAAAGAAAGAAAGAAAGAAAGAAAGAAAGAAAGGAAGGAAGGAAGGAAGGAAGGAAGGAAGGAAGGAAGGAAGGAAGGAAGGAAGGAAGGAAGGAAGGAAGGAAGGAAGGGAGAAAGGAAGAAAGGAAGGAAGAAAGGAAGAAAGGAAGAAAGCTGGTGAAGTAACATTAAGGGCCATTGACAGGCAGGAGCGCATTGTTGGCCCCGAATGAAGATGCTTCAAACATGTTTAATTGGCAGAACCGGCCACAGCTTTATTTACCAAGGAGTGTTGGACAGGGAATAGGGGAGAGCCTGCCTTGTGGTCAGCCGACCACACCCGCGCCTAACTATTCAGGCGGCCCCATCAGGAATCCCTCCTTTCCTCCCAGCCGGGAGTCAAGGTTCCTGGGCCACCGGAATCCTATCTTGGGAAGTGTAACACCCGAGGTACCGCAGGAGGCGCACACCTCCATTGGTCCAACCTCGGGCCACCCGGCTGCGTGAATCCCTGGCCTCTTCCACAGAGGTCATCCTTCACGCTTGGCCACCTCTTAGGAGGTCCCAAGTTTTGGGAGTTGGGCCGCAAGCCGTCCTCCCCCAAATCTCAGGCTCCCCCTATGCCCCCCGCCTAGCTGTGACGAAATAGCAGAGAAAACACATATTCAAGAACCATTAACAATAAACGAACTAAAAAACAGGGAGGGTGGGTGGGAAAGCCTCCTTCCAACCTGGCTCCGGAGCGACGAAAGAGGCCGGGCTGGCGCACGTGGCGCCTTTTATAGCCCGCCTCTTGGCCCCTCCTCACGCGTCCTGCGTCCTGCCGCTCCTGGACGTGCCAGCCGGCACGTCACTCCTTCGCGCCTCTTCTAAGGCGCCCAGCAGCTCCGCCCGTCAATGGGCAGCTTCGGGTGAGTCCGGCTTTCTTTTGACAGGCAGGAGCGCATTGTTGGCCCCGAATGAAGATGCTTCAAACATGTTTAATTGGCAGAACCGGCCACAGCTTTATTTACCAAGGAGTGTTGGACAGGGAATAGGGGAGAGCCTGCCTTGTGGTCAGCCGACCACACCCGCGCCTAACTATTCAGGCGGCCCCATCAGGAATCCCTCCTTTCCTCCCAGCCACCGCTCCGGCCCGGGGCTTCCCCTTCCCCGTCCACCTCCCTGGGGGCCTCCCTCCGGCTCCGCTTCCGTGGAGCCATCCTGCCCCGCACTGGGAACCTGGTGTTTTTTTTTTTTTTAATTTCAATTTGTAACCATTGTGCTATTTTGGACGAGTACGGAATGGTCCTAAAAATCCCCAAAACAGAACAAGTGAGGACCCACCAGAGATTTGTGGAGATGGGTTCATCCCTGCCCACCTTTACTTCCTTCCCAGTTCCTCTTCTCTAACAATCTCTCCCCTCTCCTTATCTGACAACTTACCCCTATCTCTTTTGACCCCACCTTTTCTCCATCAATCTATTCCACGATTGCTGCTCTCCCCACCTACTCCCCACCCTTGGAACTTGACTCCCTCCCTCCTTTGCTGCTCAGCTATCCCTCCTGATTATTTCCTTCCAAGGTCAATGAGGGGGGCCTGTGAGACGTAGTAGGAGGAAGAATTCCTATTTGCTATCTTGCTGGGCTCAGTGAGTTCCTGTGATGTGCAAAGTATGCTCTTTTTATTATTTTGGTGGTAGATTTAAATCCTCAAGGTTTCTTTGCATCAGAGTTTTTTGCAAACATAGGGAGTCTTCCAAATTTGCATAAACATCTGTTTAGTGAGTATGGCCTCAATCTGCAAATTTAGATATCCACAGAGGCCACACTTGGCAAAAAGTATAGAATACGTAAGCGACAGAGTCCTTTGCGCTGCAAGTACCAATAGGCTGGTGATTCCCGGCCCACATGAAGTGCACCTGGCCTCAGCCAGGACCAGGGCCTTTTTGGTCCTGGCCCCTACCTGGTGGAATGAGCTCTAGGAAGAACTGAGGGCCCTGTGGGAGCTATCACATTCCTGCAGAGGCTGCAAGGTGGAGTTCTTCCACCAGGTATTGGGTAGAGGCTAGGGCAGAAAGATCCTTTGGTTCCCTCCCCCCCTTGATGTCTGAATATTAGACATGGTACATCTCCCTCCCAACCATTTGAAGCATAGAGTCTGCTGATGAGGAGGTTGTGGAACCAAAGCCTGCTGCTTAGGAAAAGATTAAGGTTTTGTTGTATGAAACTGGAATTTAGGGGGATTTAGGATGTTTTTCTGTATTGGTGTTTTTACGCTTGTAGTTTTATTATGATCTGTTTTTATTTCATTATGGGTTGTGAACTGTCCCATGCCAGTGATGGGAGTGGTGGTATACAAATCAAATTATATATTAAAAAATAATGGTTAAATCTCTGCTGTTATTCTGTGGGGTATTATCTTAATTATGTTTTTTTTCTGGGTTTTTTATAGTTTTTAGCACTATAGTTTTTAGTACTTTGATGCTCAATTATAAGCCATTGAGAGCCAGCCTCAGCCAAGAGCAGTAGGTAAGAAATCGAAAATGAATGAATGAATGAATGAATGAATGAAATACAGATTACAAAAGAAATATACTTTTTGTTGGAGCTTTGACAAGCAATTGCACAAGTTTGTTTATGCTTGTCATATATCTCAGTAGAAAAGAAACCATTTTAAATACTATGATTTGTGTTAAGCAGATGAACCTGAGAATTTCTTTTGCATACCTTGTATGTAGCCCATCATCATTCAGGTAAGGACATTCAAGGACCCAGTGAAGCCATTTCAGAAGAAGTCACTACAGTATCAGAGGTGATCATATGGATGATGACAATATTTCTATAGTCCTCAGCTGCAGGGGTTAATTAATGCCAGAGAAGCTATGAGAGGGTCATGTTTTTCATGTGAACCAATGTGAGTGTGTGTTAGAGTGTGCATGTGGTAAACAGGAAAGAAACATGGAGAGAGTAAATTAGCTTTGAATTTTGCAAAGACATATAGCACAAGGGAAATGGGTTATTATTCCGTTATAGAAAAGGAAAGCAGCTGGGGCAAGGAAGGAGGCAGGTGAGGGAGGGGGAAGGGAATGACTGGCTAGGACGGAAAGAGTCAAGCATCTCCTTACTCATTTGGTGTTCCTCTCATCTCATTGCATCTAATGTTTGGTTAAAAGGGGAAAAATTATATCGCTGACCGAGTAGCGATATCAGGGCTCTCTCAGCCTCACCCACCTCACAGGGTTTCTGTTGTGGGGAGAGGAAAGGGAAAGTGACTGTAAGCCGCTTTGAGCCTCCTTCGGGTAGAGAAAAGCGGCATATAAGAATATAAAAGCGGCATATCTTCTTCTTCTTCTTCTTCTTCTTCTTCTTCTTCTTCTTCTTCTTCTTCTTCTTCTTCTTCTTCTTCTCTTTCCAGGAAGCTCAATATTGTTTTTTATGTTATTGTTAATGTCCCAAGTGGTCTTTTGTTTGTTTTATTGCTGGCTCCAATATAGATTATTTGTTTTATGATTTTATTGTGTGTGTTTTTTTTTTACATTTTTTAACTTTGTGAGCTTTCACAGGCAGGTTTTTAGAGAGGTGTTTTTCTATATCAATAAATCAGTATCAAAAATAAGTCAGTATCAAAAATACTGGGAGAGCGTTTTTATGATTCTTCTCCTTGTCCACTTTAGCTTTGCAAAGTGGGAGGACATCTCACTGCTCCCATCTGTTAGCTGTCTCTGTGCCATTTTCTACTGTTACCATCTGTCTATTTTGCCTCTGCAAGCAAATTAGTATGGCCAGGTTTCCACAGAATTTACCTTGACTAAGTGTAGAGCCTGGCTGACAATATAACCTAGTAAGGATAACACACTGTTTTATTTTAATGACCTTTAAAGATGTACTTATCAGTGGAAATTGCTATATAGAATCTGCACATTTTCAAAGTATACTTTTTTCAAATTCTAGCCAGAACATTTTGTCTTCAGAAGAAGAGCCAAGAAAATGCCACAGGATCCTTATTGGGCCTTTCTAAATTTTCTCTATATCCTACATAACTTCCTTTAGTGCTTATTAGGCTGACATTGTTTAGTTGATTAATCAGTTACATGGATACGTTAAAAAAATTATGTACTAAAAAGTTGCCTCAGTTAATCTGACAGATTTAGTAAAAATAAATAAATAAATAAATAAATAAATAAATAAATAAATAAAAAGTACTTGTATGATTAATACTGTGAGTAATACAAGAATTTATAAAAGCTGCAGATGACATGTACCATTTTGGAAAAGGCAAAAGGGGATGAATTCTCTCAGAAGAACATACCTGCAGTAATTTGCAGGCCATGAGGATCCTCCTTCATAGACCCTGTCTTTCTGACTTCTGGCCCATATTGAGGGAAGAGCCTCTAAGCCTCAGAAAAGTAACACATTGCAGCACATTCACTCCTGCACAAGTTCCACAGGGCCTGCAAATGGAGCTCTTCCACCAGGCATCTGGTTGTGGCCAGGTCACAAAAGACCTGGCCCCTCCTCCAGCACCCCTTTGGCACCTGCTATTGTGGGGGGGGGGGGGAGGATACCTGCATGCTACATCTCCTGGGCTTATATGGCTATTGTTGCCTACAGTAATGGAGATTATTGGGATCAGGATGGGTTGGTTAGGGAGGATGGGAGGAGTTATATATATATATATATTGTTGTGAGCCGCCATAGGCCAGCTGGTACTGGGAACAGTGGCATGCAAGTAGAAAAAACAAACAAATAAATAAATGTCCCCCAAACCCCCCCACTACCAGCCTGATTCTACCTGGCAACTGTAACTGCAGTATATTTGTACAATCTAGGACAACCACTTTTGTGTGATATTAAAGATTGAATTATTATTTTGCTTGCCTTTGCTATATGAAAAGGAACTCATAACATAAACATACAACCTTTGTAATTTTCTAAAGTGACTGCATTTTGCTTTATCGGCTATATCGTGTGTTGTCTTCTGGGCTGGGTCTCAAACACTGAAACAAATGGTAAGAGCATTAGCCATTGGAGGACACTGCAGACAACTATATCTTATCAAATTAAATGCATATATGCTGACATTTTAAATATGGAATATTAAATTTAAGCAATATAGTTATGGAATTGTAAGGCTGCTATACTAAGCAACATTCAGAAAGTGTTGGAGCAAGTCTTGTTCAAACTCTATTGTCATTCAAAATGGCATACATTAACCATGCCATCTGAGGCACAGTTTAAGCCCATTGATTTCGACTGAAGTAACTCTTCTTCGGATGGCACTGAAGATAATGACTTAGAAAACACTGATAGATTATAAATTAGGTACATAAAATGAAAACATAACTTCCTTCATCTCCTTTTCTTGTCTTCTCTCTCTTTGTATTCATGCAAACGCCTGCACAGGCTGTCCTATTATTTTATGATAAAATTCTCAGAGGTAATACTCTTTAAATAACTCAACTTCACTACATTGTGATAGAAACATACATATACCCCAGCCAAGTAAATGTTTATCAATTGGAGCCCCAGTGTTTATGTGGACCCCCTTCCTTTTTTGATCATAACCAGTTCATTTTGTTGTTCACGTAAGATTTTTATTAACGTGTTTTAGAGCAGGGAGAAAGTAGAGAAATGCAGGCATTCCTTTTTATACACAGTCATCATAAGAATATATGAAGAGCCTTCTGGATCAGACTAATGGTCCATATAGTCCCGCATCCTGTCTCACACAGACCGTTTCCACACCAGAAGCTTTGCACCAGGCTACAGGTTGCCCCGCCTCTTCCTGCTCCTGCACAGGGGAGCATTTGGCCCAGTGTGCCTCACCCACCCCGGATTTGTGCTCCCACATTGAAGCCAGGACAGTTTAGTTCCCAGTACGGAAATGCTCATAGTGACTAACCATTTCCTCTAGACTGCCAACAACAGGACATAGAGACCAAGGCCTTCCCCTGATGTTGCCACCTGGCTCTCAGAGTTTAAGTGCTTTTGAATGTGAAGATTCCCCTCACCCACTATGGCTAATAGTAATTGATAGATTTATCCTCCATGAATCTATTTTTTAATTGCTTTTTAAAGATGGTTATTCCTGTGGCCATCACTACATCCTCTGGCAGTGAATTCCATATTTTAATCACTTTCCATGTATTATTATTATTAATTATTAAATTCATAGGCCACCTTCCTTCAAAGGCTCCAGACAGTTCACATCAAACAATCCTCATAGAAACCTCCATCCCCTAAAACCAATGCTTTCCCAGCATACCAAAATGACTGAATCCCTCCTTCCTCCCACAGTCATCCACCAAGTGGTTCACCCAATGGAACCGCGTAGCCTGAGCAGGGCCCGTTGATTTTAAAACCTGGCCTCAACTAAAGACCTGGTAGAAGTGCTCCGTTTTACAGGCCCTGCAGAACTGAGATAGCGCCATAAATTAGTATTTCCTTTTTTCTGTCCTGAATCTACTGTGATCAATTTCATTGGATGCCCTCAAGTTCTAGTATTTTGAGAAAGAGAAAAAAGTTATCTCTGTCAACTCTCTCTGTTGAAATTCCAATGAACAAGTAATTTGGTGAAGTCATCCCAGAAGGTTTCTTGTTAAACTCTTAAACTGCTCACTATATGCTCACTAGTGACACCAAATAGCAACTGGTGGAATTGCAGCCATGAGGAGTGGAAATTCCCTAGCACAGGGGTAGTCAACCTGTGGTCCTCCAGATGTTCATGGAGTACAATTCCCATGAGCCCCTGCCAGCAAATGCTGGCAGGGGCTCATGGGAATTGTAGTCCATGAACATCTGGAGGACCAAAGGTTGACTACCCGTGCCCTAGCACATGTGGCTGGGAGATCTCTTGTTTAAGCCTGTTCTTCACCCACTTCCTCTTTCAGAAAGAGAAGCATTTTCTGAGGTGTACGCATGTAGTCCTACCTGTAGTCTAGCCATAGGGGATTGCAATGTATTTGCTTTGTAACTTTTTAAGCTTTGGTGCAGTGCTTCAGTAAGAAGACTGCATGTATTCCTTTTAAATCTTTTAAAGCTTATTCCATTTAAACCCAAGGCACTGTGACTATGGATCTGTGCCTCACCCACAAAAAAAACCAATAACTGCAAACACTGTGTTACTTTGCAGCTCTAGTCCAAAAGTCCAAATACTAGCCAAGTATAGTCCAAAAGTCCCAATATTATCCCATGAATAATTTTATAAGTCTCTATCATGTTCCTTACTGGTCATCTCTTCTAAGGAAGATGCTACAACTCTCCAGTCCTCTTAGTTGCCCTCCTCAGGACTTCTTTCAGCTCTGCAACATCCTTTTTGAAATATGAGGACTGGAGCTGTACATAGTATTCTAAATTAGGCCACACCAAAATTCTGTACATTACAGTATTGGCCAGTTTATTCTCAGTCCCCTTCCATAATCCCTAACATAGAGTTTGCCTTTTTCACTACTGTAGCACACTGCGTTGAGGCTTTCATTGGACACTTTCATCCACTATAACCCCAAGATCTTTTCTCCTTTCAGTTTCAGCAAGTTCAGACCCCATTAACTATACTTGAAATTGGGGTTTTCTTGTCATATCCCATTTAAATGATGAAATCTATATCCCCAGGAACTTTCTCGAATGAAGACACTTTGGATATATTTTTACTCTGATTTTGATCCACTGGTGAATTTCTAGAGATGGGAAGGATTTTGCTGTCAAAGCCCAACTTCTTTTTATCCCTCCTCCATGGCAGCCCAAAATTCCACCTGAAATGCTGCCCCTGGGGGGAGAGGTAAACCAGGAAAAGCATGAAATGATGGGCTGGGAGAAAAAATAATAAATAATAAAAATAATGCCTCCAAAAGGAGAGAGGTGGGAGGTACAGAGATGGTACCTCACTGCACATGAGCCCATTTAATTCTCTCACCATTTGTATGAAGCTGTGCCATGCTGGTTCCTCACCATATGAGTGAGGCTTGGCCAGATACCTCCCTCTCCCTGCATTGCAGGGCTGGTTTGCAAAGGATTCTACATGTCCCTTTGTTGGAGCTCAGGTGGCCTAGGTGGGGGAGTGGTCACAAGCCTGGAATTCACCAAGATTTTCCCTGATGGCCTTAATAGCTAATCCACCCCATTTGTGGGGGAATTGGAGGCCTTCCATATGAGCGGGAATTGGAGGGAAATGCTTCAATTTTTTCTGGGGTAATCCATGCAGCTCCTATCTATCTACTCTTGATAAAATTCGAGGCCACTCCCAAATTCTCCACACAATCTGTAAGAGACAGGTTTACCCCATACAGAACAGGCATAGTACTTCCTTCTTGAGTATCAATCTTATTAACCAGCATCCAGCATCTTATTAACCAGCATCAATCTTATTAACCAGCATGTTTTGTCTGAATTCAGCTCCCATCTAGACATGAAACAGAGTGAGATGGTAATGTGGTGGCAAAGAAATACTATGACTATAATACTATACTTCAGTGTGCAAGGGAGGGATTTATTTTTTCTAGTACCCCACACTAAAATTCCTTTTAAATGGGAAACTAGCAAAGAATATATATAGTTAAGCATGTAAACCTTCTGCCTAAAGGTTTTGTTTCTTTATTTAAATTGAAGGGCATTTCTATAGAACAAGTATTTTTTTAAAACAAATGCAAGTGTTCCCACCTGCAATTTGAAATGATGGACCATTCTATAATTTCAATTCTCCGTATAATAAACCTCCCAAACATTTCCAGGGACAATTATTATTTATTTTCATAGCTGAAAAATTCTTGATTTTTTTGTTTGTTTTATGAAGGGCAAAGCTGAAAATACCAAATATTTGGTCATTATAAAAATTAGAATCTTAATGGAACACATAATTGCTTAACAGGAGAAATATATAAAGAACACTTCACACTAAGGAAACTATTGTTAGTGTGTACATGGTTCAGTAAATTAGTAAGCCTAAATGTATATTATCGTTGCCTCTGTGTTTGCTCATATTCATATTAATGGAAGCAAAATGGACGTGTTGTGGAGAGAATAGGTATGTAATTATCGTAGTGCTATAATATTAGTTTTATGACTCGCTGTATAATGTGAACTTTCACTGTGGTAAAAAGCCAACTGGGAGTAACAAAATAACCGGAGAGACTTGGGGTGTTACAATGTATTTAATTTGATAGTGAGGTTAAAAAGCTTGATTCAGTATAGCATAAGCTCAAATGGTACCCAGAGCACCAAAGACTTTTATTAGTTTCCAACTCTGCTTAAAGGCACAGATCCTGGTGGAATATCTTCCTGGTATTGACAAATTGTTTAAAGACCAACTCCAGTGTACAAATAACATTAGCCTCCTGTATACAGCATCTGACCCCAAGATTAAAACAGCAAGTGCCATTGATCTAACAGTTAAATATCTTTTCAGTGCGGATTCCCTAGCCTGCAAAAATATTGACTTCCACTATATGTCCAAAAAAGTTGATTTTGGGGGGTGGTGAAGGAAAACAAGCACAGCCCTGTGCCTATTTTTAGTCTTATAATTTCTGCCTTATGTTTATGCTAATTTGATATTAATGATGCATAGTTAACATGGCTGTGATGAATGTTTACATAATGGCCAAGTTCTATGATCTATTCAGAGCTGAATTTATCAACAAGTGAGGAGGGGATGTGGTTTGATAGCAGAATACACACTTTGTATGGAGAACATTCCAGGTTTCATCTCTGGCATCCAATCTAGGTTTTTTAAAAAAAAGATCTCAGGCAGCAGATGTTGGGAAAGATCTTTCTCTGCTGAGACTGGAGTAGACAAGATGGAACTAGATGGGCCAGAGTTATGGCTTGGATAGGGCAGCTTCATGCATCCAATTCATAAGCCAAGATACAGTCCCTAGGAGAAGCTATGTTGCTATGTAGAGTAAAAACAAAACAGGAGAATTGGGGCATCACAAAGACTGCACATTTCAAGTACTCTTGTAATGAAGCAGAGCCCAAGACTGTTACCCCAGCCTAAACTCATTGATTTCATAGTGTCTTCTAGGTAGAGGCTACATCATCAGGCCATTTCTTTATTGACTTCCTTACCCAGAGTAAGGAGTATGTTCTCCATGGTATAACAGAGCTCTCACAATTTCAGATTCTTTTAAAAAAGAGATGCAACCCACACTCCATTGGATTTTTAAAAGATATTTTAGCCTTATTGAAAGCCATATTGTGTGTCTGAGATGTTCACCCACAATGATATGATATATAATTTTTGCATGTGGGAGACTGCCTGAGTAGCGCCAGCATGAGTTTGCAAAGCCTAGCATAAGTGTGCATTGTTTCTCATTCAGAATGCTGGCTGGCTGGATAGTGCTTATCTTTGTTCCCCACTAATGTGCCAACTAGCTTGTTATTGTACAGGTGCCAGATTGTTTCTCAACAGCCTGAGCTACTTCACATATTTTCCCATTCATTTTTTTAATGCAGTTGGAGACTCCTTTTGGCAAACCTGCTGCTTTCTTCTCTTCCACTGTGTTTCTTCCCAAAGGAATAAAATTCCTCTCCTCTCAGGGAAAAAATAATATCTGAGTAAATTATTGGTGGCTCAGAGGAAGAAAAGTGATTTTTGGAAATCATTATATAATTAAAAAAAACTTCTGATCAATCTTGCATCCTGCAATAATTGCACTTTTTGTCTGGATCAAATGATCCACTTAATCTCTGTCTTGTGTAGATCACAGACAGGCAGTAATTTAACTGCAGCTTCTCTGAGACCTCCTGGGATTAGGGATGCTACCAACTGTGTAGCAAATACATTGCCCAAGCAAAGACTCATCATTTGACCCTGAGATGTCCTTGCTCTGTGTCTATTTGACTCAAATCAGCTGTGAACAGCTTTGTGTGAAGCAGTAGCTATGAAGGGGCAGCTTCCTGTCCTGTTGCCTGGAAAGGAACACATTTGAGTCCAAGGAGGAATTGATTGAATGAATGAATGAATTAATTAATTAATTAATTAATTAATTAATTAATTAATTTGCATCTGTGCAGTAGGTGACTATATGGTTGAGTCACAGCATGAAACAATACAGTGATGGTGAACAAGGACAGCCACAAGCCTGTGTAAAAGCATGCACACAATAATACAAACTTGATCAAACATCAAAGAGCAAGACTTGGTTGGGGGATAGGGGGTTAGTTTACTAAAAATAAGTAACTGACTGGTTTCCTTGCTCTGTTTAAGCAGTTGGATGCCAAGCAGCATACAGCAATGGCAGGTATGAGGCAGAGGATGAGGACTCCCATCAGACTGTGTGAGAACAGGGATTCTTGAGCTGTTGCCATGTACAATGCACATAAGGCTTGCACATAGAATGTAACCTAACAAATCAACACTCCAAAAGATAAGTTCTCCTTTTGAACTATCTCATTCTACATATATGCATGATGACAAAGACGCTTCATGTTTAAAGTTATGGGCTATCTTTTCCCACCTATATGCTATATTTGTATGTCTATCAGAGCAACTCTTCAGCTGACATTGCAGCGGGTAAGGTAAGAAGGGCAGGGAGAGGGAGGGAAAGAGTTGGGGGAATATTAACTAGACGAGAGGTGAAAGATGGGGATTATCAGAGGAGGGAAGATTTAGAGAGGACTGGGGTACATTGACCAAGAAAGAAAGAAGAAAGTTTGAGAAGGATCAGGGATTTTGGTTGACAGAAAAAAGGGACAGAAGAAAGGGAAAGAGATACAGAGGGGGTATGTTGGCAGAAAAGGGGAAGGGTAGATGGAGAAGGGTTGTGGGGGTCAGGATAAAGATCAACTAGGTTGTCTGATAAGGGGAGGAGGGAAGACAGAGAAGGAAGTTTGTTGGAGAAGGGATGCAAAAGAAGAAAGCAAAGGGTATAAGGGGTCCACACTTTGTTTCTTGCATATTTTAACAGGGAAATCTGCCTCTATAACAGGCAAGGGAGATGGCAGCACCTGCATGGCTGAGTCCTGCAGGAGGTGGGGCAGCTAGTAGTGCCCAGCCAGCCGAGCCTCACACAGGAGTCATACGTTTCCATAGTACATGGTATGGCTGGGAGTATAAAAAGGTGGAAGTCTAAA
Source organism: Paroedura picta (assembly GCF_049243985.1). Lineage (NCBI taxonomy): Eukaryota > Metazoa > Chordata > Lepidosauria > Squamata > Gekkonidae > Paroedura > Paroedura picta. The sequence continues at coordinate 61,721,214 of NC_135373.1, read as the reverse complement.
GGAGAGGATCAAAGAAAGGTAGATTGGTTGCAGATTTGAAGGACAGAAGAAGGTAGGAAAGGGGGGTAGGCTATGGTGGCTTTCAAGGAAGGAAAAAACAGAATATTGTGAGAGGAGGAAATAAGATTTACCCCCAAGTATCCACAGGTTCCCATTAATTCATCTTTAAAATTCCGAAAGAAAATCATATTTATTATCACCATAGTCAGTACATTCATTATTATTATTATATATGTGTCAATGTCTTGTGGGGTTTTTTTATGTTAACAGAGTGCTAGTTTGATGTAGTGACTAGGAGTGCTGACTTCTAATCTGGTGAGCTGGATTTGATTCCCCGCTCCCCCACCTGCAGCCAGCTGGGTGTCCAATAAATTTAATATGCTGCATGCTAATTTGCTACTCACCCTCTACCTATATGTATGGACTGGATAATTATTCCAAATAAGAGATAAATAAAGAATACTTCCTAATGATTAAAGTGCACAATATGAGATTGTCCAAGAAATTAAGGTATTTTGTTCTTTTCATTTCAGCAAAAAGAAAACAAAACTATAATATCCCCACAGACAGATAGCACCAAAAAATAATGGTGCTAACAGCTCCCAGTGCACATTTAAGCGATGATAGTAACATCTTAGGAGATCCCTGGTATGTCAAATAAGACAGAATGTTCTCATACCATTCTAAGCAAGGAAGTATCCTGGAACTGTTTCATGGCTTTGTATAGTCAAATGTAGAAACTCATTTTCAATTTCTACTCATTCCATAAATCTCTCTCTCTCTCTCTGTGTGTATGTGTGTGTATGCATGTTTATAAAACAGATAGTACTCTGACTTCCATGTCTCATTTGGAAAAGGTGGGGAACTAAGCAATAGGAGACCTGGGCAATTACTGTAACTACTGTAGCATGTTATCCTATTACGGTTAAGTACAAAAGTTTCTGAGCTTTTGCTTCCAAAATGTCATGTCAGACACGACCTGGATTAATGCTGGAATTTTTTAATCTTCAGAGTAGAGAAAACCAACTTTATTTTTTTCCAATATATAATAGGATGTGAGCACTGATACTCTATTGTGTCAATGACAACGCGGCAGCTTTGCAGCTTTGTTGCTGGCACCAAATACCACTGTGTATCTGCCATTTCAGGAACAGAGTCATTTAAATGACATTCTGGGAATTTACTATAAACTATATATTTCTAGGACTTTGTAAATCCTCAAGCAGATTTTCTTTGTTGAAATATATTGTTCAAAATAAAGACATCACCATGTAATTCTGTATTTCCATTTGCATCTAGAAAGAAGTTATTTGGGCACAAGCCAGTTCAAACTGCACAAATTCTAGCACAGATGCAAACATCTAGATAGCTGTGCTTCCAGGTTGAAAATGCATAAAGTATTAGGTTGAAAATGGTTTTTAAATAAGGTAGCAGAAACAGCCTGTATGGTGTGGTGAATGGAATATAGGACCAGGATCTGGGAGACCCAGGTTTAAATCCCCATTACACCAATGAAAGTTCCTGGGCTAGTCATGTAGTCTTACTTTAATTTACCTCACAGGGTTGTTGTAAGGTTAAATGGAGTAGAGGAGAATGATCTTGGGTCATAGAAGCCTGGAACCATAGAGTTGGAAGGGATCTCCAGGGTCAACTAGTCTAATCCCTTAGTAGAGCAGAAGATGGGGCATAAATTAAGTGATTAAATAAATTAAATAAATTATTGTGATTTCCATACTGTGGACCCAACAGATTAGTGATGTTATAACATTCATAGAGTTTACAGAGATCAGAGTTATGGTTTATATAGTCTGTATTTGGGATTTTATATTTACAAATGTTTTAATTCTTTAATGACCAAGCAATTTAATTATTTTAACCCTTGTTTTTACAATTCTGAAAAATCTAGATGATACATTTCAAACAGTAAGCCATTACATTCACATTTTCTTACATTGTACAATTCATGTAGACAGCAGAATTTTTGAGCACTGACTCCAGAATTGTGATATTCTACTGCAGAAAAATCTTTGTAAACCATCTCTTTATAGTCATTGGATAGGATATGTCACCTCCAGTTGGGGCAGATCAACCCTTTAAGTAGCACTACAACCTTTTAAACAGAAATTCAGCCCAGGGACCGCATATCTGATAAGGGAAGAAAGAGTGGAGGATTGATGGGAGTGTAGAATACTTATCTCTTTTTTCCAAGGCTGTTTTTTCCACTCAAAAATCATCTTCCCTAGATCACTTTTCTTTCTGTAGGAGGCAAAGTCACAGGAACCCAATTTATTTTCCCGCCAAGATGGTGATTTGGATTTTTAAGAAATGTGAAAAGAGGAAATGCCATTTCCTCTGCTACTCTGATCAAATTCTCAGCCATCGGCAGAATTGTTTCAAATAAAAGAAATGGGGAAACTGTTAACACATCTACAATGTCATGTCTAGTTTGGCCCTTATTTGAGAAGTTCTTCACAAGTTATTTAACAATTAGCATAGAATACTGAAATCCACCACTCATTCACACAAATGTAATTGCATTTGACAATGAACGAATTGCATCTGCCTTTCTCCTATAGGGTACTCATGATGAAACCAAAACAAATTAGAACTGATGTAATGGTCACTTTTCATATCTTCTATCAAACAAATATATTGGTTGTGTGAGTTTCTTCAAGCTTATCCTTGGATTGTTGCTGCCGTCCAAGAACAATGATGGCATTTCTGTCTGGCCTTCTAGTCAAACTTTATTCAGTAGCTGGTCTAAGAAACAGTTACCTTCTAGTTCTGTTTCCTTTTTGTAAAAAGAAATTGAGAAGGGGGGAGAGGGGAGAGGGAAACTTGTCTCATAAAGTGATGTCCCAGATTCCATTCCTAGTGTTTCTGCTGACACCTTGAAATAGAACTAGCTTTGGCCAACAGTGCTATAATAGGCTTCTGCCTGGGAAATGCTCACTCCCAGATGGAGCTGATCACTTGCATCACTTCTGTGATACTTAATTTACTCTCTACATTGGTTTCATCAGAACCAGGAATGCAGCAATTAGGAATTGTACCACAGCAGATCAATGGTCCCTTCAAGATGTCAACAGAACTTATTGGGTTCTGGTGCTGATCATGTTTAGCTTCAGGTGATGCATTAAAAAATTTTTTTTAAAGAAGTGGATCTGCCATCCTTCCACTCCACTTCTTTGCAAATTCTAAATGGAGAACAATTATAATTCATTTAGGACCTGATACATGTGCTGTTTATTCTTGACCAAATTCTCCATGCCTTGTATTTATTTTTTTTTGTATGATCCATGAAATATCCATACAGAAATTATTGATTGTACACACTGAAATGTACCTCAATTTAATTTATCCAAGCCCTCCCAAATAAAGACAGAAAACAACAAAATGGATTTAACTTATTTATTTAAATGGTTGATCTGTCATAACTAATTAAAATAAAATTAATTACAAACTTTAAAAGGGTGGGTTATGCTAGACAGCCTAACCATCGTTGCCTTTGTGGGTCAGATCCACCCTAATGCACCACAAAGCAACTTCCAAGGGCTGCTCCTTAGCAAGCTCAACCTTGCCACAAGGCCAATGGTGTGCTGTTCAGGACCTCCAATTTACAGGCCCTACAGAACTATGATAATTTTGTTAGGGTCACTAGGGCCGAAAAAGCCCTGGCCCCAGTTGAGGCCAGTCAGACTTCTCCAGGGCTAGGGACAACCACATGGTTTGCTGATACTGAATGCAGTGCCCTCCGGGGGACGTAATCTGTGAAACACAAGCTGAATTTCTTCTGAATTTCTCTCATATGTTCCAGTAACCAATGTAAATTTGCAATATGAACTCTATTGCCACTTCCTTTTCTGAATCCAGCTTGAATACCTGGCGTTTCCTGTTCCATTTATGTCAACAGGTCCTGTTGTAAGGTATCACTTTGCTCATATTAGAAATTAATGTGATGATCTGATATTTGCTACAGTCTTTGATGTTTCCGTTTTTTAGAATTGGAAGGTAGTTTGAGTATTTCCAGTCTGTGAACCCCCCCCCCCCATATTTGTGCTCTTCCCATGATTATTATAATGCTTCCCTGCTTAATAAATGTATTTCCATGTTGCTCTGTAAGATGGCTAACCATGATTTAAATTTCCCCTTGTTTTCTTGAATCATGTGAAACAGATCTCTTGTTCTTCCTTGTTTGTTGTTTTACACTGGCTATCATAATAATTCTATTTATTTCTATGTGCAAGTAGCTGGAAAGCTGCATTTAGACTGCTTATTTTATTTCTGTCAACTTTTACTTTTGCTACTGTCTCAACTTCTCAACTATCTTTAGCAATTCTAAGAGTTTTATCAAGATTTTTCATTTATTTTCTTTAGAGTCTTTGAGCATTCTTCCCTCATAATAAATCTGGTTTCAACCTAGAGTTCTTCTTGTTCTGTAATGCAAATCTGTTATTCACATGGTTTAAATTCTTCAGAGATGCCATGCACCTAGAAGAAGATGAAGAGTTGCTTCTTATATGCCACTTTTCTCTACCCAAAGGAATCTCAAATTGGCTTACAATTGCCTTCCCTTTTCTTTCCCCATGCCCTGTGAGGTAGGTGAGGCTGAGAGGGCCCTGATGTTACTGCTCGGTCAGAACAGCTCTATTAGTGCTTTGGTGAGGCCAAGGTCACCCAGGTGGCTGTATGTGGGAGAATGGGGAATCAAACTCGGCTCACCAGATTAGAAGTCGGCACTTCTAACTACTACACTATGCTGGCCTAGCCAATGGAGTTCAAGTAGACATACAAGAAAAATGAAAATTTATGCTAAATTGCCAATCAGGTGATGGTAGAACCGAGATTATGGCAGATGATTACTCAAGTTTTATACATTCCTAATTGAAAGGCAAATTTGCTAAGCATGAAAAAAAAAGGATTTACCATACAGTTTGAGAATAATGTATATGCTTTTGGCATAAATATGCAGGAGAATGAAGCATAAAACTGCTTAAAGGAATAAAATAGTTTTATTAAGAAAATAAATAAACTTTGTATAGAAATAGGAGACAAAGTCTTATCAATCTGTCTTTTTCATTCATTCTGTTTGTTCTGAAGGCAAGCAGGGGAAGTGTGTTCAAAGGACCAGGAAATCTCTTCTTGAGCCAATTAGGGAACAGGAGGAGAGTATTTGCAAAATATCAGGATGTTCTTATTCTAACCCTGTAGGATATTCCTCATATGTTTTTGAATAATACACACTACAGATCTTGCATATTCCAACATGCAGTATCTCACACAAGGTGAGCTGTATTCTACAGGCATGTTAATAGGCCTTCCCTATTAGGCCTTCCCTGCTGGGGAGAAGCTGCAATGACCACAGCTTACTTGCAAAACAGATTGCCAGCCAAAGCCACAGAGAAAACTCCTTATCAGTTATGGTTCAACATAAAGCCAAGTATAGAACACATTAGAGCAGAGGCGGCCAAACTGTAGCTCTCCAGATGTCCACGAACTACAATTCTCTTGAAAGCAAGGGATTCAACATTCTAGATCCAAGCATTAACCAAATTACTACAAGCAGAGTGATGCAATTTGATGAATGATGGAGGAACTACCAAACTTTTGTGACAGATGAGTATCCATAAGGAGATTAAGACAATAATCAGCTGCTAGTGTAACCTGGAGCCAATGGATGAAGCCACTATATAGGGACAACTAGATATTCAAGCAGAATCATAGAATCATAGAATTATAGAGTTGGAAGGGGCCATACAGGCCATCTAGTCCAACCCCCTGCTCAACGCAGGATCACCCCAAAGCACCCTAAAGCATCCAAGAAAAGTGTGTATCCAATCTTTGCTTGAAGACTGCCAGTGAGCTCACCACCTCCTTAGGCAGCCTTAACAAGACAAGGTAAAGGTGGAAGTTCCTGAACCAGCAGCTACGCCTGTGGACTACTGTGGAGGCAGACAAGAACTTGGACCTTAGATGCTCATCATTGTCCAACAAGACAGTTCCAGCTGAGAAATTAACCTACCTTGCAAGGGTTCTGTTACAGCATGAACCAACACCATGAACTGAATTAAAGCACATGCCTGAACCAGAATCAAGCAAGTGGTGGAAAGCAGAAAAAGAAGAAATGGATACACTGCATAAGAACAAGACATGGACTATCACTGAAGGCAAGAATGTAATTGGGTATAATTGAGATTTATTTACTATATATTTGTCGGGAACCCGCTTGCTAACTGAAAAAACAGGGTGCCCCTTGAAGAAAACGTCACGCCAGGCCTGGTGAACGATACAACAGGAACAAGCTTTATTTCAGCAACGTGGAGTCCGCTGGTATGGAGTAAGAGCTTCCACCGAACTCCAGGTGGAAGCTCTCTTTTATACAAAACCCACCTCCTTTGGCTGTATTGCCCCACCCAGTACTTCCGGAGGGAACATGCTGATACAATCATGACTCATGCACATATGCGAGGTTTTCCGGGGTTCCCGATGGCCCATTTTCCTGGAACAAAGGGCCATCTCCGGGCCCTTGTCAAAAGGTGGAGGGGGACATTGAGGTTCTTTAGCGGCCATTGCCACCTCAACGATCGGGTGGGGCGCCCAGCTGCCGGCTTGCCTGTGATCACCATGCCCTACCTCCGTGATCGCGGGCGCCTCTGATGGCGGGGTTCGGTCTGGTTCCCAAGCCACCAAGGACCGAACCACGACATTCTGCCCCCCCAAAGGTCCATTCTCCAACCCCCCGGGACGGCCAGGATACCGCTTGTGGAAACGTTCAGTGAGTCGGGGCGCAAGGACGTCCGCTGCCCAGACCCATTCCCGGTCCCCCAAAGCGAAGTCCTTCCATTCCACGAGGTACTGCAACTTCCCCCTGTGGAGTCTAGAGTCCAGGATATCCGCCACCTCGTGGTGCTCCCCCCCCGGCAGGACCTCGGGCGCTGGCGGGGAAAACACGGGGTGCCAAACGTCACCGTCCGGAGTTTTTTTTAGAAGGCTCACGTGAAAGACGGGATGGATGTGCCGGAGGTTCTTGGGGAGCTTGAGCTTGACCGAAACTTCGTTGATCGGGGCCAAGACCTCGAAAGGCCCCAAAAACCGAGGGCCTAGCTTCTTGCTGGGCAAATTCAACCGGAGGTTCCGGGTGGAAAGGTAAACTCGATCCCCCGGTCGGATCTCCTCAGCTGGTCGTCTCTTCCGGTCGGCGTCCTCTTTCTGCGCTGCCTTGACTTTGTGGAGCTGCTCCTGCAGCGACTTCCAGCAGCTCCCGGCACGCTTCCCCCACTCGCGAAGGTCGGCCGATTCCCGGGCGGGGACCTCTCCAAGCTCCGGGAAGTGTCTCAGGTCTGTCCCGTAGACGACGGCAAAAGGCGACATCTCCGTGCTGCTGTGGTCTGCGTTGTTGTACGCGAACTCGGCCAGGGGGAGCAGGGGCACCCAGGTGTCTTGATGATAGGAACCGAAACACCGCAAGTACTGCTCCAGTACTTGATTAACCCGCTCGGTCTGCCCGTCCGTCTGGGGGTGGTAAGCGGAGCTCAGCCCTTGCTCGATGTCTAACAGGCGCAGGAAAGCTTGCCAAAACCGGGACACGAATTGTGAGCCCCGATCGGAAATCACCTTGTCCGGCAGCCCGTGCAGTCGGAACACGTGATCCAGGAACATCCGAGCCAACTGTGAAGCACTGGGGACACTGGCGCAAGGAATGAAGTGGGCCTGTTTGGAAAATAGATCTACCACCACCCAGATCACCGTTTTCCCCTTGCTGGGAGGCAAGTCTGTTATAAAGTCCATGGAGATCACTGACCACGGCCGGGTCGGGACCTCGAGCGGGTGCAGCAGCCCTTTCGGCTTGCCAACCCCCGGCTTGCAGGTCAGGCAGACAGGACAACCACTGACGTAAGCTTTTGTGTCCCGCCGCAGACTGGGCCACCAAAACCGCCGCCGGGCCAACTTCCAGGATTTTACGAAACCGAAGTGCCCGGCGGTCTTAGCATCGTGGCAGAGGCTGAGGGCTTCCCGTCGTAGCCCTTCCGGGACGTAGACAGCCTCCCCCCTCCGCCAGAGACCGGAGTCCAAAATCAAAGAGTCCCGGAGCTCAGCCAGCTCCTCGTCTGTCCCGTAGGCTGCCACTAGGCGGTCTCGGAGCGGGGCGGTCGCCGGGTCGGGCTCCCATTCCCCCCTGGCCCGACGCCTAGTGACGACCCCCCGTCCCAGCTGCTCCTCACCGAACACAGACCTGGTGCAGGGAGCGTACCCCTCCCCATGATGCGGCAGCCGGGAGAGGGCGTCCGCTAGGAAATTCTCTTTGCCGGGGATGTGACCCAGCTTGAAATTGTACCGCGAAAAGAACTCCGCCCACCTCATCTGCTTGGCGTTCAGGGATCGCGGTTGCCGGAGCGCCTCCAGATTCTTGTGATCTGTCCAGACCTCGAACGGCTCCTCTGTTTCCTCCAGCCAATGCCGCCATTCGGTGAGGGCGAACTTAATCGCAAACGCCTCCTTCTCCCAGGTAGACCAGTTCCGCTCCGTTTCGGCGAATTTTCGTGAGAGGTAGGCCGCCGGCCTCAGCTGTCCCGCCTGGTCTCGCTGCAGGAGAACCGCCCCGGCTGCTGCGTCGCTGGCGTCGACTTGTACCACCATCGGCTGGGTTGGGTCGACGTGCAGTAGCGTGGGCTCAGACGCGAAAGCTTGCTTGAGGGCCAGGAACGCTGCCTCCGATTTCTCATTCCAGCCGAGCGCTGCGCTGGGCCGCGTGGCGCGAGGACCTCTCCCCTTGGTACCTAGCAAGTCCGTGAGGGGAGCCACTACGGAGGAGTATCTGGGGATGAAGCCTCTAAAAAAGTTAGCAAACCCCAGGAAGCTTTGTAGCTGTTTCCGGGTGCGGGGCCTTTCCCAGTCCAGCACCGCCTGCACCTTCTCGGGGTCCATAGCTATGCCCTGGGCTGAGATGCGGTAGCCCAAATAGTCCAGGGAGGGACGGTGGAATTCGCACTTAGCCAGCTTCACGTATAGGTGGTTTGCCAGCAGGCGCTTTAACACCTCCCTCACCAGGGTCACGTGCTCTTGGGGATCTTGGCTGTAGATCAGGACGTCATCCAAATAAACAACCACCCCCTGAAACAGAAGGTCCTGCAACACCTCATTAATTAGGCTCATGAAAACCCCAGGTGCCCCGCTTAAACCGAACGGCATCACTTTAAATTCGAATTGTCCCAATTGACAGTTAAACGCCGTTTTCCACTCATCCCCCTCCCGGATGCGTACCCGGTAGTACGCCTCCCTTAGGTCCAGCTTAGTGAACAGAGTCCCTTTGCCCAGCCGGGCCAGCAAATCCGGGATCAGCGGGAGGGGGTAAGCGTTCCCCGCTGCGATGGCGTTGAGGCCCCGGTAGTCCTGGCACAGCCGTCGGGACCCATCCTTTTTCCGGACGAACAAGACTGGAGCTCCCATGGGACTGGAAGCGGGCCGGATGAAACCTCGGGCCAGATTTTTTCCCAAAAACTCCCGGAGGTCCTTGAGCTCACCCTCACTCATTTTGTAGATGCGCCCTTTGGGCAGTACCGCCCCCTCTGGGATGTTGATAGCGCAGTCCGTGCGGCGGTGTGGGGGTAGCTCGTCCGCTTCCCGCTCGCTGAAAACGGCTGCGAGGTCTCGGTACTCTGGCGGGACCTCGGGCTCTGGTTTCTCCTGCTGCGCCGCCGCCGCTCCCCTGGGATGCGCCGCCGTCCTCTTGTGGCTGGAATTCTCGCGGGGGACCCGATGCCGTGCACCCACCGTCAAGTCGAACTTCAGGGTCCCCGCCCGCCAGTCCACCACGGGGTTGTGTTCCTTCAGCCAATCCAGGCCCAACACCGCCCGATATCCCGCTACGGGGACCTGGATCAGCCACCGCAGCTCTTGGTGGTCCCCTATGTGGATGGCGATAGGACCCACCTCCTCCCCGAAAGGTCCCCCCTGAATCGGGCTGCCGTCCATCTGGACGAAAACCAGGGGAACCTTCCGAATGCGCTTCGGTAGCCCCAAAGCCCGGGCTATCTGGGGGTGGACCATGCTGTGGTCGCATCCAGAGTCCAAAAGAGCCTCCCCCACCCAACTTAGTCCGTTCTCCGGGTTCCGGAGCTCTAAAATTACCACGTTCGGAGGTCGCGCCTCATGCTGTAGGGGTTTTCCCTCGCACCGCGGGACCTGCTGCCCGGCGCCGTCTACAGCAGGTCCTGGCCGTTTCCCGTCGCCTGGACGCTTCCCGGTTCGTTGCGGAGGTCCTCCGCCCGGCGTGCCTGCTGGGGGCGTGTCGCACCTCCCCCCTGGGAGAGCCCGCGGTCCTCCCCCCCTTGCCGTTGGCACGCTGCTGCGAAATGTCCTGACCCCCCGCATTTCAGGCACAGTCCTTCCCGGCGTCTCCTTTCCCGCTCGGGGTTCGGGGGTCGTTTGGGGCGAGAGTTGTCGGGGCCCGGTCTTGGCGCCTCGGCTGACCCGCCTTTGGCCTCCCGGGGGGGTGCGGCGGCCCAACCCAGGCTGGCTTCCAGCTTGGCGACCACAAAACACCACCCCTCCAGTGTAGACAGATCTTCTTCCGTCCCCTTGATCACGGCCCATTCCCTGAGCTTCGGGTTAAGGCCCTCCCGGAAGTACTCGATTTGGGTCTCCTCGTTCCAGGAGAACACCTTGCCTGCTTCCCTCCGGAAAATGTCTATATAGTCCATAACCCCCCTAGTACCCTGTCGAAGTCCCTTGATCCGACTCTTTGCCTTGTCCTCAGCCTGGGGGTCCTGGAATCGTCGGCGGAGCGCGACCACGAAGTCCTGCAGGTCCTGAGTTGCCGGGTCGCCGCGCTCGGCCAACCCCAGGTACCACTGACCCGCCTTGCCCTGGAGACACGAGGCCACCCCCCAGACCAAGTCCTCGGAGTCCTCATACCGGTCTCCATATCTCCGGGCATGCGTCAGCGCGTGGATGAGGAACTGCGGGAGGTCGTCCGGCGTCCCGTCGAAACGCGCCTTAAGCTCTGGGGGGGAACGTTTTGGAGAGTAGTCCGACCCCCTCCGGATCCGGGATTCTCGGCGTCCGCCGTCTCGTCCTGCTCCGCTCCACCGGCTACCAACTTGCCCAACGACGCCGTGCCGCTCCCTGCCTTGCACGTCGCTCCTGCGTTGGTCCGGCTCTCGCCGCCCCGTCGGCTCACCCGCTCCCCCGAGATCCTCTGCTGTCTCGCCTCTCCGCTGGCCGTCTCGCCTACTCGGGACTGAAAACTGCTCCGGGTCGGGGTCCGGGGCCCGCTCACCAGTGCCGGGCTCGTCCTCGTCGCTGGAGGCGTCCTCACTCGACGCGATCCCCTCCGCCGTTGTATTACCAGTCCCTCCGGGCCCGGCCCGAGCTTGCTCACGGGCTTCAGCTGCCTGCAAGCGCCTGGCCAAGTCCGCCATGGCCCGCCGCAGGTCCTCTAGGGATTCCTCAGGTCTTACCGGGCGAAGCGCCTGCCTCAGCTGGGTGTCCCAGGTTGGGGCCAACCCCCCAGACCTCGGCGCGCTCCCCGCCGTGCTTGGGAACCCCATGGCCCGGCGCCTTCCCTTGGCCACCGCTGCCGAGGGTCTCGGGGTCCCGGACAGCTGCTCCTGGCCCCCCGATTTTCGGAGGAAATCTCCCGGGGACATTAAACCCATGTTCCCGGGGTTCGTGGGGGTCGAGACCGCCTCGTTGCTTGAAAACGCCATCTCTGGATCCGTCCCGATAAGCGCTCGGATGCGATGCCGACCCTGGAGTTCGGTGGGAAGCTCTTACGATGTCGGGAACCCGCTTGCTAACTGAAAAAACAGGGTGCCCCTTGAAGAAAACGTCACGCCATGCCTGGTGAACGATACAACAGGAACAAGCTTTATTTCAGCAACGTGGAGTCCGCTGGTATGGAGTAAGAGCTTCCACCGAACTCCAGGTGGAAGCTCTCTTTTATACAAAACCCACCTCCTTTGGCTGTATTGCCCCACCCAGTACTTCCGGAGGGAACATGCTGATACAATCATGACTCATGCACATATGCGAGGTTTTCCGGGGTTCCCGATGGCCCATTTTCCTGGAACAAAGGGCCATCTCCGGGCCCTTGTCAAAAGGTGGAGGGGGACATTGAGGTTCTTTAGCGGCCATTGCCACCTCAACGATCGGGTGGGGCGCCCAGCTGCCGGCTTGCCTGTGATCACCATGCCCTACCTCCGTGATCGCGGGCGCCTCTGATGGCGGGGTTCGGTCTGGTTCCCAAGCCACCAAGGACCGAACCACGACAATATTCAGGATCATGATTCAATGACTGGGCAAAACTCTGCTATATTAACCAAATATTTTAGAGGTGCCATTGTATATATTGTAACAATTTTAAATTTTTAAACTTGTATGTTGATTTTACTGTAGATATCCACCCTGAGCATTTCAGAAAAGTGGGCTAAAAAGAATTATTACTATTACTGTTACTATAACATCCCCAGTTGATTGGCTCATATTTCAACTTGGCAAATCTTATATACAGTCCTTGGGGGGAAATGATACTACTTTGGATACAAGTCCTATGTTGTGGCCTATCAGGTATCTGATTATGACTTCATGAACAAGAGAGAGGAAAAAGGAAAGAGAATCATAAACCTATATAAAATTAGGAACAGAAGATGTATGAAGGAAAAGAAAACAGAAGAAAAATCCTCCAAGAGGTGGAAAGATAGTCATACTTTCAACATTTGAGTATTGTAATGATGTGCCAGAGCAAGAAGAGCAGAAACTGATAAGTTCCTAAGTGATACATCATTGATAAAACATCAGCTATTAAAATCCATCAGCAGGATTTAAATTTAATAAGACAAAAACTACCAAAAATATGACTGAAAACTCCCCAAATAGTTTGAAAGTTAAATCTGGCTTTGAGATAGTAAAAAAATTAAAATATTTAAGAACAATTATTTGAAATAAAAATTCACTGCTCTTTCAAATTAATTATTCTAAGACTTGGGGCACCATTTAAAAAGATCTGCAGAAGTGGTCATGATTAGATATATTGTTATTGGGCCAAATCTCCAGAATTAAAATGAATGTGCTTTACAAGTTAATATTCTTCTTTAAGACATTGCCAATAGCAATTCCAAAAAATATTTTAATCTATGGCAGAAAGATATTCAAGCATTTATATGGAATGGGAAAAATCCTTGGGTTAGGTTTAAATTGTTAACAGATTCAAAAGAAAGAGGAGGTTTCTCACTCCCTGATTTTCAAATTTATCATGAAGCAGCTTCCTTGATTTGGATAAAAGACTGGACTCAACTGAAGGGCAATAAGCTATTACACCTAGAAGGATTCAACAATTTATTTGGCATGAATACATTTGGCATTACAAGGATAGAATCCATATGGAATTTAAAGAACATTTTAGTAGGAAAAATTTAATTATGGTATGGAAAAAATACAGACAAAGACTTGAACCACTTATACCACTATGGTTGTCACCAGAAGAAATGCTTAGGAGGTCAGGAGGTCAGGAAATATGGTAAATATGAAGATTTAATTTATACAGAAGGAAGGAATTCTAAATTACTGTCTAGAAAAGAACTTCACGGAAAATTGATTGATTGATTTTTATATCTTCAGATCAATGACCTATTCAAGGTCCATAAAGAAAAGGGATTTGCTCCTCAGAAGTCCAGATTTCAAAAAAAAATTCTAGATAAAGAGGGTTGAGAGATTTCTAAATTGTTATAAATATCTACTTGAGTGATCCATGGAAGAAGAGAGAGTTAAGGAGGGATGATTCAATGGGCTCAGAACATAAGTCACTCAATTAATTTAGACACTTGGGAAAGATTGTGACATTATTTATAGATGACTAAGCATAATAAAATGAAATAAAACTTTTTTTAAAAGTTCCATCAACATTTTAAAACAAGTTTATAAAGTGATACAAGAATGCAATTACTCGATGAAACTTTAATATAGTGGTGGATAATATCACAATGGCAATGTGTTAAAATTAAAGCAACTTTAAGGCCTTTCCATATTGAAAAGGGTTCAGTGATGCTCTATTAATTTTATTTGAGGAAAATGTTTGTGTTCTGTTCATATAAGTGTTTACATGATAACTAAAGCTTATTTACAAAAGAATCTTAATACCTACCTTTTTTTCATGTGTCTCTAAATTATGTAGTTGCATTTATTATTATTATTATTATTATTATTATTATTATTATTATTATCATCATCATCATCATCATCATCATCATCATCATCATCTTTCGATTTATTGCCCGCCACTCCCTTACGGCTCGTGGCGGGTTACAACATTTTAAAACCCCCAATAAAATCCATTAAAATCCCTCAACAACAATTACAATATAACATTATCGGTTAGCAAGCTAACCTGGCAAGATAGGCTAATCAACCTCCCCCTCCTACTACAAGCAGGTGGAGAGGGGATACTGATGGTACTAATCCCCAATCTCAATCCCGGGTCCCCGGGGGGGGGGCATAGATGTTAGCCTCGGCCTCAACCGTAAACCTGGCGGAAGAGCTCCGTCTTGCAGGCCCTCTTCTAAAACCTCTTCTACAATTTTCCCAGCTTAAGATTCCGGAGACATAAAACCCCTAGTTTTCTTTCCAAAGTAAGAATAATACTATGACAGAGTGCACTTTTTAAAGTTTAGAAGTGCTTTACAAATAGAGTAAAGGACTGTGATGTATTGATTCTTCAGAGATCCAGAGAGCCTTCAGTGACATACTGTTCCCAAACATCTGATTGGTGACCATCAGCTGAGCAGAGATAGACTTCTGGATGCAAAGGAGAATTCAGCCTGATTTCAGACCTAGCTGAGAAGAGTTGAGTACTGACAGTTTCAAAATTCAGTCCTGAGAGCAGTTTAACACAGACAGGAGAACTGTAGAAAGTTGGCAAGGATAAGTGAGTAGTTTTATGGAGACACCCATTCGGGCCAAGGTAAGGGGACAGATCTTGTAGAAAAAGAAAAAAGATTGTGCTCAGACAAACAGGGAGTTAGCTCTGAAGAATTCAGTGATCCCAGGTCTGGAATGGTTCAAAACTGTCTCCAGAAACTTTGAGTCAGTTTTAAACCCACAATGTATACTGGTGTTTCAAGGGAAGCATTTTGGGTAGTAAAAAGTGTACAGATATTAAAATTATTTAGTTATGTTTTAAATGTGATATTATATGTTGTGAGCCACCCCAAGCTCACTTGTGGGGAGTGGCAGCCTAAAAATCAAAGGACACATAAATAATAATAAAATAAATAAATACCAGCCTTCTGGAAACCAAGAGTCGGAGAATATTGAAGAAAGAATTCTGGACTGTTTGTAAAACCCTGGAACAAAAGTCTCTTAGTGCAAATATTTTATGTAACTATGACCCGTCATGACCTGCTGCTCCATGTGTACATATGGGGGATGAAATCCCCCGGTGCACAAGGTCCACCCGGGAGATGTGCATGCACAACTCCAGGGTGGGAAGGGGCCACTGTGAGCTGGTTCAGGCACATCCCTAATAGCATAAACATCAGATGAGCTTCAAGGAAAAAGTCATGCCATGAACAAGGGGACATGTCTGTAAACGGCTTGTCTCTGGTTGCCACCCATCTTACCTATTATGGTGGTGAGATGTACAGCAGGTGAGCTGGATAATATGGGTGAGCTGGTGAGCTGGATAACTGGTGAGCTGGATAATATGGAAGGAGGCATCCTTTCACCTTAACTAGCATAGATACTTTGCACCTATAATGGTGCTCAGGAGTTTTTCAAGTCATAGAAAGGTAAGACAATACAAGGCTTGTCTTATAAGTGATCAATACCATCAAAAATGGATTGCTTGCTGGTTGAATGTGTTTGTTGAGAAGTTTACAGCACTAGCTTTGTCTACCTGCTGGGCTGCAAGTGCCAATCACTTTGGTCTGATCTACCAACAGAATTTAGCACTTTCTGTACAAAAAAGCCTGCTGTCATATCTTTCACTCCTTTTTCTATTTATTTAAATTTCAACAGTAATTGTCCTTGCTAAACAATGGAACATTAGCAACACAAAAGATGAGGAAGCAGTTCTCTGCTTCATGGTCATTAATATACTGGCAGATGCTGAATACTCGAGCTACTCCTGGGGAATCAGCATTCCAAAGAGCAGCAGTGTCAAACAAACAACCCATGGGCCGAAACCAGTCTATCCAGTGCACTTATCTGCCCTGTGAACAACTGACCAGATGACAGAGAGTATTTATTATGTTCTTGTATACTGTCCTGGTGCTAAAAAATAATGGTCAGTGAAAGTGGGAGGGTGGTCATCAGGAAGATACCATAAGTCTGTTAATGTTTTAAGCATGTTTGCATGCTGAGTAAAAAGTAGTGTCATTAATTGGGTTTTCCTATGTCCGTTATAAAGTTTATATCTCTGGTACAGGCTTTGCATTTTATGGCCCACATGGCCCAGCCTGACAAAGTAAATTGAACCCCATAAAAATGAGTTTGACATCTCTGACTTAGAGAGAAGAGACATCTAAGAGCATGTGAAATTAAAGTTCCTTTGAAAACAAAGAGGCATTGTGGGTTGGAACCAGGAGAACAAAGTATCTTTTTCAGACTTCCACTCACAGAAAGAATAGCTAAATTAGCAATAGTTTTGTCTGCACTATACTCGAGAAGATTGGAAACACTGAAAGGCATCTCCCTTCCAATGGTGAGACAGTGAATGTCAAGGATACTGGCCAACTTTTTTTTTTTTAAAGATCAGATGGGGATTTTTTTTTAAAGATCAGTGTCAAGGAAGTCTCTTTCAAATTTTGATTTACACTTTGCTACAAAAATGTTAAATGAGATTGTGTGCAAGGTGATGAAAAGACCAGCCTTCAATAGTACCATTTCTCTTTTGCGAGATGGGCAAAAAATTACAACCTGAGTATTCTTCTTGTTACAGTAAAAATACTTCCACAAAGGATAAATCAGACATGCAACAAAGGCCTGTTGTGAGGGTCATGACTCAAGAGAACATCCTGGGTGGGTCATCAAGATGTGAATTGGGGGATCAATATGGAACAAAGGGTCAGGGAGTCAGACAGATGCAGAACAAAAGCACAGTTCTGTTGTTGGATCTATCATAAGAAGAGAACTGGAGTAGAAAAAAAGTTTATTGTACAATGGTACTCATTCAGTGCATTATTCAAAATAGTATAATCATGAATCATCTCAAATTCGTACAGAACACTAAAACTTGATTATATCCTGCTCCAGCTAAATTGTTTTTATTGAGGGGGAGAAGACTATAGGTAGCAAAAGACCAAATAATAGTTTTAAAAGGCTAATTCTATGCAGTTCTAAACAGACACTTTAGGGATGGGCAAGAACTGCATTTTTGTGATTCAGTTCATTGTTTGTGGCTGAACTGTAAACTGAACCATGAACCTACACAAAGAAATATCCTAGTTCAGTGGTCCCCAACCTTTTTATCACCAGGGACCGTTCAATGTTGGCAATTTAACTGAGGCCTGGGGGGGGGTAGTCTTTTGCTGAGGGACGTCGCCACTGCCGCCTGAGACCCTTGTTCTGCTTGCATTCCCGCCAGCGCCCCTGACTTCCTGCCACCCACTGGGAGTTGCTACCAGCAGCAGCTGCGCAGTGCCACGCCGAGGGGGAAAACCCAGCCATGGCGGCCACCGGAGAGCACCAAAGGTGAGCTGGCAGTAGAGTGGCAGGGCAGCCCCCAAGGCAGCAGCCAAGGAGGGGGAGGGGGAGGGGGAGGAGGAGGAGGAGGAACCTTGGTCTGGTACCGACTGATCCACAGACCAGTCCCAGTCCCTGGACCGGGGGTTGGGGACAGCTGTCCTAGTTCATATAATGAACCAGTTCATATAGGTTAGTAAACCACTTACATTTTAAATCCCTGCTTTTTTCTAACTGTTAAAATAGCAGGGAGCAGAAAGCAGGGTTTTAAATGGCCATTTAAAACAAACAGCTGAGCAGAGTCCTGCCACTCAGTCGAGAGAGATAAATGGCCACATCCCATTTAATCCTCCAGTTTTGTTTCCCCTTCAAAGCTGTTGGGAGCAGATTGGGGGGGGGGGTTATATGGCTAGAGTCCTTTAACCCTCTACTTTTGCTTCCTGCTACTCCATAATTGCCTGAACAATTTCTAAATTCACTGTTTTCAGCTAAAATAAAAGGATGGTTCAGAGTTATAAAACAAAAAAGCGCCAGCAGGACTGCACAAACCAGCCTAACACTTCCACATATTTGAGTTCCAGTGTTCTATTTATATATGTTCTCCATGCTGAGCAAGGTGGATTCCTGTTACTCCCTGGGGCAGGCTGAGTTGTTAGCCCTTCAAATGTCATCTTCTCCAGCTGCCATAGTTTCAGCATGCCTCTCATGGCAGATCAGCTCCGTCACTAACAGAATGCTGAAGCGAGTGTGTTTGAATGTTTGTTTGGGGATGAGCTAACAGAATAGAGAACTCCTCTACAGGCTGTGAGGGCAAAAGACATGTACTGGTCAATGATGTGTTATGCTTGAACTGAAGTAAGCATTAATGAAAGGACCCTGAGGCAAAGAACCCAGAAGAAACTTTTGTCTCAGACTTTGTTAATTCCCAGGGGTTTTGTTGTACAGTTCACCAGCTCAGTCTCTCTCTTTGGGATTGTCACCGAACTGTAGACACTCTTACATAAGCTTGGCCCCTCTGTGCACTAGACAAGGAAGAAGAAGATTATTTCTTAGTAGAATTTGGTAATATAACATGTAGCTTCTGATTGTATCTATTGCTGATGCCAGGACTCTTTGAAGGTTATAATTTGTGCTCAGTTCTTTCCTTTTCGGGGGGAGGGGATAATTCTTCCTTGAGTGGAAGCACTCATTGATTCTGAAGCTCTGGATTTCTGCAGCTCTTTGAATATACTTGAGAGTGAAGCTGAAAAAGTATCTGCTGGGGAGTGGCTGAATGGATTTTTCCTAGTTGAGCACAACTCTTCAAAATATCTGAAGGAGAAACTTCCTTTTTTGTGATTTCCTCTCCTCCTCAATGTAATGGATTTGTGTAAATTGTTCATTCTCTTAAATACCTATTTTTGATCATAGGTATCTGATCCAACTTTCTAGAGATGATACAGCAGTCCTATGCTGGGCTATTGTGCTATGTTATAAAACAAAGTTTATGAACTATATTTCATGAAGTGTCGCATTAACAAATAAATGTTGTTTAAGAACACTGTTTAGGTTGATAGTTATCCAGCAAATAATTGGGAATTGTGTGAACAAGCCAGAGTCTAAAGACACACAAGCTCACAAATGCACCCAACTGTTCTATCTCCTACTTTCTATGGGTAACAGATTAATAGAATAGTTTTTTCCCTCTCTCAGTTAAAATGAGTATTCATAGCATTGCACCATATGCCAGATATCTTCAAAGGTAGTCATAAATGTGAAGATTTGACAAGACTGCTGATGTTTGAACAGTTGGGGCTGAGTGACACATTTCTAACATGAAGTCATTAAAATGAACTGCTCGGCTAGTTTAAGGATATTTTTTTTAAGCAGGAGGGTTGCCTGTATGCCTTGCATGGCAGCACAACATGATCCATGGCATTGTTTAAATCATGATTAATGGGAACTGCAGAGTGTGAGAGAATAATCATTCTTAGCATCATTACTTGGATATTATACTGAATAGGAGCCTGTATAAACTGATTCAAGGCCACATCTTTCCATGATTGTCCACATTATATTGCATGGCTTCTCTTTGAGAAAGTAACAAGAATACTGATGACAGACACAAGCACAGGAAAAAGCAGATTCAAATCTCAAATCATCTGTTTAAATTTCAGGTCATCCAGAGTCTCCTTAACCCTTTAATAGTTAGGATCTAGGTAAGTCTGCCTTCCATTTGGAATACACAACAATATTTTATACCAAGTCAGACTTTTTGTTTATCAAGATCACTACTGTCTGCTCTAACTGGCAAAAGCTCTCCACATTCTTTGTGTCATTTATTTAGCTGGAGATGTTAAGGATGGGATTTCTGTCTGCAAAATAATGTCCCAATAAATCATGGTCTTTCTCCAAAACATGTCCAACAATGGTTTGATGACAAAAACTCCTGTATGTGAGTAGTGCAGCTAGTAGT
Organism: Paroedura picta; assembly: GCF_049243985.1. Lineage (NCBI taxonomy): Eukaryota > Metazoa > Chordata > Lepidosauria > Squamata > Gekkonidae > Paroedura > Paroedura picta. The sequence continues at coordinate 61,701,083 of NC_135373.1, read as the reverse complement.
GAATGGTTGGATCCAGGCAAAATTGGCAGTTTCTGCTTACTCTCCTCCAGAGGCATCCAATAAGATGCCTTAGTCCCCTTATCTCCTAGGAGAAGAATTTTGTGGAGTACGGTCAGCTGTAGTTTGAGGGTAGAGGCATTCTGCCATTGGAAAATTTAGTCCAGATCCAACCCAAAGTCTGGAATAGTCAACCCACTCAAACCGTTTATGCACTGGGAACTTCACTGCCCCAGCTCTCATGCAGGAGCACAAATTGGGGATGGATGAGGTGTACTAGGCCAAATGTTCCCCAGTGTGGGTGCAGGAAAAGGTGGGGCAACCTGCCATGACTAAAACTCCAGCCTGCAGAACGGCATGAAACCTCCAGTGCATAAACGGTCTCTGTGATCAAATATGTCATAAGAAAAGAAGAGGGATGGAGATAAGGGAATGAAGGGGGTTTTCCCCCTGGGAAATGGCTGTCCCATATAAACTTGGACAGTAAAATTGGTTATTTCAAAAATCCTTGTATGCTAGGAAATGATGATAAGGGCAAGACTTATTGGAATCAAGTACTGAGGCCTGGACCAGGAAAGAAATTAGTAAGAGGTGGATGGTAGTAGAGCCACATGGGGAAAGCAGGCTGGCAGATAATTAGCTCAGCTCAGTAGTTGGAGCACATTCCAGAGCATGCCAGCCACTTAATTAGTTTACTTCCAGGGGTGGCAGCTACCTGGACTTTGGATTTGATAATGTAGGTTTGGTGGGTTCCCAAGGGTATTTAACCTACCTGAGTAGAGCACCTCACCCTAGTTGTTGGTTGTTCGGCTCTCCTTCTCACACATACCCTTTTTAGATACACAATGTTTTGCTTTGCTGTTGAATGTATTTGTCATAGCTTTGGTTGTTTGGGCATTGGAATGGATCCCTTTTCGGGAGGGAGGATTCCTATGCACCCACTTCTCCATTGGAGAGACTCCCTTAAGAGATGTTGGGGGTAACCTCATTAGAGACCTCATGCACAGCTCGGGAGTTATCACCTGTCTCTCACCACCAGGCCGGCACTTATGTGGTCCTCTAAAACAATGTAACTCCTTGGGTTCCCCCCTGGCAGGTGAGCTGGGGCGGGGTGGATTTTCATCAGTTAATAGTCAAGTTATTTGATGCTTGGATCTGTATTCATGCTGCCCTGTTTTTTTTCCCCAGTAAAGCTATAGCTACGTTCTTTCACAAAATGATTGGTTGTATTGTGTTTTCTTCTACACACTCTTTCCACAATTTGGTCATAGGTCCACAAATTGACTTAGAATCTGGTGGTAACTCAGTTAGATGGACCAGTAACAGAAACTTTCACTTTGTGTTTTGTAGTGAATGATGGCAATGTTGTTTGGGCTTAACACAGGACCCACAACAGCATACTTGGATTCAATTTGCATTCATGGCACTTTTGCTTTATCCCTTGAGATGGCAGCTTTTCATTTTGCTGCTGAAATGCTTGGGAAAGAATTTGCAGGTGGCTGATGAGTTTACCTCTGGTGTGGATATGATGATTGTCGATTAAGCATAGATGGGAAGATCCCAGAGAGCAGAAAGATGTTTGCAATAAATCTTTTGCTAGCCAGAAAGCAGATTTCCTACAAACACTAGAAAAATCTCATTTAAAATGTTTATTTATTGAAAGATATTTCCATTTTGTTCTTTTGTTATCACAGATGTACACTTTCACCAATCTTTTGCACCAAGCCAGTGGTACCATTTCAATGTTTGACAATACATATTAATAAACTATAAAACATTTGGAAATTAGCTGGTGCTTTGAATTATACTTTCATTATTGTTTCTTCAGCCTGTCCCTTTTCGTGATTACAATGTGTCCTGATTCCCTTTTAGTGGTCCATAAAAATAATTTAATTCGCAATTTGCAGTAATTGTTAGTCCCAAATAGCTCACAAAATCTCTTCCTAATAGAGGCAAGGAACGCTAGGGAGTTACCTTTAGTGCACATTTAACAAGGGGTAGGCCTAAAATATGGCATGACAGAAGATGTTTAAGGGAAGTATGGGGGTTTGGGACCAAGATAGATTAAGGCAACTCTTGGAATTTGAAAGTACGGTTTGAAAGTACTTGTTGAATCTTGATTCTCATGCAAGTAATGAACAAACATGCAACCAGAAATAAATTGTTCCAGTCATTTATAATTTTGATATAATTTTTAAGTAAAATTTTAAATCTGTGTAAGATCTGTGTAAAAACTCCAGAGAGCCATACTTTTAGAATTGCATTTTTCTGAGAGTGTCACATTTTCTGGGTTTGTGATGGCTTCAGGCACCTCTCATTAACCGAAGTGGACAGATTGCTAGGCTCAGTGAGGACAACCACTTGCCCCTTAGATCCCTGTCCATCCTGGTCGCTCAAATCGGGTGACCAATGGATAGGAGGTCCTTTGAGGGAGATTATCAACCTCTCCTTAATACCTGGAGATTTTCCCAAAAGACTTAGGGAGAGGTGTGCCCTTTACTGAAAAAAACATCGCTGGACCTGCATGACCACACCAGTTACCGCCCAGTCTCACATATTGCGTTTCTTGGCAAGGTGATGGAGCAGGCCATGGTAGATCTGCTCCTAGCATTTCTGTTGGCCATCTCCTTGCCCTTGTTGCTTCAGTTTAAATCTCTCCTGATGAATCTCCCCAGGTTCCTGCCAAACACTTTCTTCCCCAATATTTAAAAGTAAAGCCCATCATGTACTAGTAGGCCTTCTTCTACAAAACCTACCCCATGGTCCCAGAATTTACATCCCAACTGCTGGCACCACCCGGTATTAGCTTTTGTGTGCATGAACACTTTGTCAGATACAAGAGGGGGCAACTGAATAAATAAACCTACTTGTCTCCTTTGGGTAGCCAGATTTTCTGTGTGCCAATGGCTCCCCATGCCACATTTGAAGTGAAAGGGCCAAGGCAAATTGATCTACTTCATGAGCTGCTACGAACATATCTTCTTTTTCTTTGTGCAAAGCAATTCTCTTTGTTTTTGGGCCATTATCTCATTCCTTGTATCAAATTTCTCCAGTATCTGCCCCAACAATAAAATAATTAAACAGATATAATGACTACAGGACATTGCTTTAAGAAAGTCAGATAAGTGCTGCTTCTAATCTGACTTGTAGGGGTTCTGTTGGGCCTCAGGTTGAAGTATTTTATGTCACCTATTGCCATTATTTTCAATTGGAGCCACAGTTTGGGATATTCTACATGCAAAGCAGATGATCTACTACAGTGGTTGTCAACCCCCGGTCTGCCGTGAAAGCCTTGCCAGCGGGGGAGAGGGTGGCGCCTCCCGCAGCTCAGCGCTCGCTGGGCCTTCACTCAAGGTCCGGTGAGCGCCACACTGCTTGGAGGGAGGCGTGGCTGTCAGCATGCCGGCAGGCAAAAACGTACTTGTGCAGAGCTACACGCAGGCGCGTTTGCACCACTAGCAGGGGTGGAAGGGAGAGGGCAGCCCAGAGGTGGCGCGCATGCGTGGCAGCTCTGTGCAAACGCCCTTGTGCAGAACTCCACACAGGTGCATTTCCATCTGCTGGCGAGCGCAAACGCACATGCGTGACTGCTTTGCGCATATGCGTTTACGTAGAACTATCACGCAAATGTTCTGTGTATGCGCATTTGCACGGAGCTGCCGCACATGCGTGCCGCTGCTGGGCCACCCTCTCCCTTTCACCCCTGCTAGCGGTCCCCAGCCTTAAAAAGGTTGGGGGCCATTGATCTACCAAACAGCCCCTGTCCAACTCCAATTGTATTATTTATAATGCAACATGTATAAAAGAATGATACACATGCATACACTAATAACCTAATAGTTGAAAACTGAGACTATTGACCAAGATGTAAAAAAAAAAAAAAAAATTAACAGGGACTTTTTCTCAACCCTTGAGATAAAATTGGAGTATAATGTCCAGGATAATTTTTTTTTAATGTACAAACATTGCATATCCCTTGAGATTGGCTTTAATCTCACCTTTACCATTATACTAGCAAAGAAAATGCCATTCAAGAAGTTTTTTTGCCCTTCAATCATTTTCCACAAGAATTCTCAATTAGAAGTGCCAATCTGCCTCTGCTGTGATCACTTCAAAACTTGTTTCCAGTGAACAAACCAACTGTGGTATTTTTTTAAATACACATCTTCATTTCCTTTACTCATTGATGCTTTAAACATTACCTTTCAATATTTGTAAATATTTTAAAGAAGTCCTTGGTTAGCCATGAAATTCTTCTTATTGCAACTCTGCTAGCCAAGTTACAAGTGAGAAGTAAAAAAAAAATCTATACATTGTTCTTTACAGTTAATTAAGCATCTTCAGGTATACTTTTTTCCTCACGAAAATCAATTCCTGTGCTCTGTGAAAATCTCGTCAACATATTGTTCTCCCCCCCCTCATGAAAAGAAAATGTGAATATTTTCATGTGTCCTCACAGCCCATTTACAAATCTTTCAATTGTTTTCTCCTGTAATAATGAAACAGTCAGTTGAAATACAAATATCACCATCTTCTCTACTCTCTGCAAGAATCATTGCTTTAATTGCCTAATGACAGAAGAATTAAGTAATAAGCTAGGAGTAGCAATGCAGGCAACCATGTGAAGCCATGTGCCAAATTGATATTTCAGTAGCTCTGATAACTTATTAGGGCAATGACCATAGAATGTCGTGGAGAAGAGTAATAAATCTTCACTTGACTGACTTCATATTTCTCATTGCAAATCACTTTTGTCCCACAAAAAATGTCATTTTTGTTGTCTTGTCTTTTTTTAGTCTAATATGAAAACACTAACATCATAATAATATTAAACATGGCAAGGAAGAAGAAAAATGTCCTTTTGTAAAACATGAGAACACACACTCTTTAGTTCAATAAAAGAAAGCAGTTCAGAGCTATTTTAACAATAAATATTCAGCATAATCTGTGCAAAATATAATCTATACATTATTTGCTATTGACCAGCAAAAAGAAGCATTGCAGAAGAGTTGCAGAAGAGTTAAATCTTCCTTAACATGCTCTGGGAAACTACCTGAAGAGGTGATGAGGGTGGAGACCAGATACTGGACTTTTTCAGTGGTGACAACTTGCCAGTGTAATGCCCTCCCCTTGATGTTCAGCTAACACCTACTTCATACTCTTTTAGGAGCCAGGTCAAAGTATTTCTTTTCACTCAGGCTTTTAGCTAAGAGGTTTCATATTTTATGTTTGTTTGTTTGTTTTGAGGTTTGCTTCTTCCAGCCTGGAGCTTGTTTCATAACGAGCTCCAGTAATTTTCATCCGCTGATTTTTTTAAAAAAATATCCTTATGATTCTATAGTTTTTTAATGGCTGTTTTAAAATATTTTATTAATTTTTAATGATTTTATGATTTTATCATGTCTTATTTTTGAGCTATATCAAGCAGGTTCTTTGGAAAAGCAGCATATACTTTCTCTTAATGAATAAGTAGATTTTATACTTCAGGCTACTTTCCAATGGTTTTGCCCAAAGGTTTTATCAGCATTACAAATAACATACCAGAAATCAATGTGGGGAGGGGGGGGGGGAAGAAGAGTATTTGTGACTTCCTTGAACATTCATGCAGTAACAGGCTTTCTTAGTTAAGACTCAGGGTATGTTAAATGCTAGAGCAGTGGTCCCCAACCTGCGGGCCGCGGCCCGGCGCCGGGCCGCAAAGGCCATGGCGCCGGGCCGCGGCTCCCTCTCCCCGCCCCCCCCCCCACCCCCGCAGTAAAAAACTTCCCAGGCCGCAAGCTTGCGGCCCGGAAAGCTACTTACTGCGGGAGGGCCGGGAGAAGGAATCAGGGCCGGGCCGCGCCCGTGCAGGCCGCGCCGGCGCGGCCCGATCCACGGACGCGGCCCGCGGGTGTGGCCCGATCCGCGGGCGCGGCCGGGCGCGGCTCGCGGGTGCGGCCGGCGGGCGCGGCCGGGCGCGGCTCGCGGGTGCGGCCGGCGGGCGCGGCCGGGCGCGGCTCGCGGGCGCGGCCGGGGTGCGGCCGGCGGGCGCGGCCCGATCCGCGGGCGCGGCCCGGAGCGTGGGCGTGGCCCGCGCGGGCGCGGTCCCTGCGGGCGCGGCCCAATGCCCTGCCGGTCCCCAGCCTAAAAAAGGTTGGGGACCACTGTGCTAGAGCATCACAGGAAGTCATGACATAGGTTATTTAAAAGAAAGAGAAAGAAGGGGGGATTAGACTGTGACAAGGTCAGTGGCTAGGTTGGCACCTCCAAACATGTCAGTTTGTTCTCAGTTATGTCTACCATGTAAGTTGCAGTATGAATAAATTTTATTCCCTGATATTGGTTATTCAATTTTAGAAATGATTTCATTAAAGTTACGGAGTGCATACAAAAAACTCCCTTAAGTTACTTGAAGGTCATGAATTTGTATTGCCTTTGTAAAGGTGTTCAGAAGAATATAAAGTGAAGTCCCTTTGGGAGGCACTCACTTTTCTATGAAATTCTTCTATGGCCATTTGAATAATATACATTATTCTTAATTGTCCCCCACATGGAATGCTTGGTCCAGTATTCTCATTCCCAGTTATATATAATATCACAGCGATGGGATAAATAATTAAATTTGATGTGGCTCATTCCTGTTCAGTATAATTTCTGAACTAAGAAAAGGATTCCCCCCCCCATGTTCCCCTTAGGACAGAATTCATTCTTGAGCATGTGCTGGATATATGCCTAGAACTGCAAACCTATGAACATTTAAATATAGAGTTAAGCACCCAAGCAACTTCTAAGTAAACATATATAGCTTTGGATGGATAACCATTCATAAGGAAAGGCCAAAGTAGAGGCTGGAATTCATCCACCACAAAAATCTCAGTCAGAATTAGAGATCAGTGTCAAAACATTTGCACCTGTCCTAACAAAAAGGATGCAAGATACTTTCCCGATGTTTTCACTAAAGGTATAACATCGGAATTATCTGCCTGAGATAACTTAACCTACCTCTCACTTTGAGGATTGCTATTGGGTAGAAGATATTGTTCAACAAAAAATCAACTAGTACATGAGGGGTTGTTGTGTTGTGTAACTTACTGAAATCTTGCTTATTAAAATACTACTAGGCATTTTCCCAAAAGACAATATTGTTTCATACACCATTTATCACAGTCAGAGGGTAATTCTGCAAATGACTTATTTAATTTATTTATTGCCGCTCCCAGCAAGCTGGCTCGCAGTAGTTCACAGTAATGATGCCATCTCTCCAAAGATCTTTGTACCATCACATACACTTTCTTTCTTGGTGCAGTAAAGAATGTTGCAGCACTATGGTAAGAAAACCCTAATGGAAAATGTGACATAGAATCATTGTCCAGACTTCTCCCACTGTTCATTTTATTTTCTAGAATAAATTTTACATGGGGTGTTGCATATCTTGCATATAATAAGTTGTCTGTCACTTTTAAATAAGTTGTACCAGCCAATTATATGATTCCCGTTTTGACAGTTATCCCACCAGATTTCTGTAATGCCTATTAGATCATAGTCCCTTTCCTTTTTTAGGACTTCTAGTTCTTCCTGCTTGTTTACCATTGTAATCCTTCATACGAGGACCCCAGGCTTTTAGTTTTTGAGCTTTCCTGTAAGTTAATAGTTCTCTGCATATGTGCCATTCCCTTTAAATCTGCAGTGTTCCTATCTAGAGTTGTCTTCATCAAACTAGGATTTGAATGCATGCCCCACTCCCCCACTGGACTTAGTTTAAGCACACTTGAGAATTAATGAGGGGGCTTTTGCCTGTTATGCATGCACTACTTTCCTCCACAGTCAATTCACTGAACATTTTATTTTTTTTATTGCCCATTTTAATGGGTTTTTATTGAGGTTTTTATTGGACACATTTGTAATTTGCCATGACCTCAATAGCAATAGAAATAGCAATAGCAATAGCAATAGCAATAGTTATGCATTCCAAACCATTCTTACTATAACTGTGGGAGGGGGAACTTCCTCCATTTTGCTCCAAAGTCTCTCTGGCACATGTTGCTGGTGGGTCCTTATGGAAAATGTAGGCCATGGACATGTAGACATTTCCATGGGGACACACAAAATTCTGAATATCAAAACTATCATCTTTTCCCCTCTGAGGCATACTGTTCCTTGTAAAGAGTGGGTGGGATGTACCACAGCAGACTGCTCCCATTATTCTTTCCCCAGTGAAGGTATTGTAAAATCACTGGCAAGCCCAAAATGGGAACCTCTGCCTATAGCCTGAAACAGCTCTGCTTCCTCATTCTTCTATAACCTGTAACTGGCAGTTCAGACCCCTCTCCTTCACCTGCCTGAAAAACAAGTTCCTCCACCACCATGGTCTTTATTTTGTGGTCTCAGGAGCATTCACAGAAGGCTGTGGAGAAAATGCCATCCATACCACAGGGCAATTTTTACTAATTTACATAGCATCCCAGTTGCAAGGGCAAATGGCATGTTCACATGATCGCCAACGAAGGTAAAGTATCAAAGGCAGGCACTTGAGCTCCCATTGGTATGCAAAAACTAAAATATGTGTTTCACGCTTTGAAAATAGTGCAGTATCATGGGATTCTTTTTCCATAGCTCTTTGATCTCAGATTGACATACTAGTGTTTATTGTGATCTTCACGCAAGGCTGTACAAGCATGAACAGTAACAGTAGTCAAAGCAAGTCACTTATTTCATTTCTAGGATTCTAGACAAGTGTTGAAAATGGAAAACTGACAAAAAATGAAGAGGTGCACACTGTAAATGGCTTATTACCTCACAGGGGTTTGCATTAGTGACGAATCATCTGCTTCTAGAGCTGAAAAGTCACTTTTCGACACGGCAATAGCATTAGGCTCTCTTTTTGAAGCTTCTTTTAACATCTTTCATTAGCGCATATTGTAATACTGTCTCTCGTTTTCCAAAAAGAAGTCATTTCAGTTTAATTTTGAGGAATGTATGAAGCACACTTAATATTGAGAAGGCTGGAACTCTTTAAAAATTGAAATGAAAAGTAATTTTGAGATGAAAAGTAAAATTGCAATAGTCTATTACTAATTTCAGAAAACTTCAGCAATGTGAGAGTATTACTTCACGGATGTACCATTGGGTGGACAGAAATATACAATATGGCTAGAAGTGAGACAACTTGAGCTAAACAGGATGGATCGTTGGACTCCTTTGTGACATCAGGCATCAATATAGACAACCAATGAGATTAAAATTTCTTGATTTTACTGGTCACAAAACCAACCAACAATAACTTGCTTTCAAGTGGATGCAAAAATTATTTTGAAAATCTGAAAGTGCATTAAGAAGGGACACTTGAGTCTATAGGTTCCTTTTTATCATATGTGGTGGTGTTATGAGAAGGCTAAAGGTTTTGGATAAAAATCCATGAGACATTGCAGAGGATAATTAAAATTCAATTTTCACTAGTTCAGAAACATTATTAGGTTTATTTCCTGAAAGTTTGCCAACGTGTCAGGGAATTTTTCTTCCATGTGACAATCGCAGCTAGACTCCGAGCTGCCTCAAGATGGAAGCAGCAAGAGTTATCAGATTTGGACTTATGGTTAGAGAATATGCATGATGGCAAAGCTCTCCAACTTTTTGAGCAGAAGACCACTGAAAGAACTGTGTGAATGCTGGGACTTCTCCTTAATGCATGTTATATATAGGATACATTATTCCTTTTGTCTCTTCTTTTTGTGGTCTTCCATTGTTGTGTTTACTGTTTACATTTTTTTTAAACTCCCCCCCCCCCATAAGAAGTAACACTTGTTATTCTATATAGAATTTGGAAACTCTTCCAAATAATTCCTAGGGTTGTGTCCAGTGCTGATTTTTTCAAACTGCAAGTGAATATGAAGGGAGCACTTGAACAACTGCCAACAGTCCAGAATCTTGCAATTTATAGGGAGCAAAATTTATAGGAAGCAAAACAGGGAATGGGCGTTAAAGGGGAAAAAAATTACCAGCCTTCCAGGGACAACTGGTAAACCCATATAATGGGAAAAAACGTAGACTTTCCAGTCCTTGTTCCCACTCCCAAACCTTCCTCTGGCAACCCTAGATTTGTTGCTTTGTTACATCTTTTCCCAACTGCTACATAGTTAGTTAATTCAGATGTTACAGCACATTTGTGTGATTTGTTTTTTTCATTCATTAACAGAAGAAATAGAATATGTAGGCCACAATCCTAAGGAAAGAAAGCAGACAGTAAGCCCCACTGGCCAAAATGAGTATATCTGCTTGGGAATGCCCCCTTGGCATTGTGAATAAGGACTTAACAGCTGACCTCTTTGACCAAAGCTTGTAAGGATAAGTCTAGGCAATATGCTAGATAGTGAGCTATTCCCAAAAGTGTCTACTTCTTCCCATACTACTCCAATTTTAAGTAATTTTAAGTTAAAAATATCTTTTCACTCTCTGCTCCAGTTTCAAAGCCACCATGCAGGAAGCAGTGAAACTTATGAGCCAGCAGACTAGACCTACTTCCTTGCATAGTATGCATGTATATTATGTCATTATCTGCCCAGGTAGGGTTAACTACAAAAACAACTTTTGTTCCCCCAGAAACAATCATTTTTTTTACCTTAAATGGATCGCTTCAAGTCTACCAGGAAGGTTGGTATTTGCTTATTTCAAAATGACATCCCAAAGGAGAAAATTGCGTCCTCAATGAACTTGTGGATTGAAGTATTATATGATATAGATCTTGGATACCCTTGAGTAAAGGAGTTATATCGTGTTGATTTCCCCTCCATCTAGTTGAGAAGCAGTGGCATCAGCAAAGTGAATTAATATATTAAAGGGTCCACCAGGGCTGTAAATAGGAATGTGGATGAAGTGACTAATACTTTCTAGGAAAAGAAGTGCCTAAAAGTGAAGACTTCTGGAAGATTTCCAGCATATATAAAAAAGGCATGTTGCAAAGTAGAGGGTCACTCAGTGACTGTTCACCAGATGGAGCAGATGTTTCTACTAAACAGATGCTTGTTGCTGTCAGTAGAAGCCTTATGGGGAAACATCTAGAGGGATATTGATGTACTAAACTTTGGCAAAGTCATAGATCTCTGGCTATTTATATTTTTACAGAATTGGGGGGGGGGGGGCTCCTTTGAACAAAGTAAGTTGTTCCAGCCCTATCTCTGATGGAAGTGAAGAGAGGTAAAGGCCACCAATATATCTACAGCAGTGTCATCACTGTATCTAATTATCAACACAGCCAAATCTGTGAACATTTAAATCTAGAAATTATCAGACAAGACAGATTTTTCTACAAGCATGAAAAAGTCCCACACAACAATTTTGCTAGCCTTCATGCCTTTACTTAATATTTATTTATTTATTTATTATGAAGCTTATACCCCACCCCTCTCAACAAGTTGGCTCGGGGCGGCTTACAAATAAAAGGCAAACAGCCTTTACAATAATAAATACAATAAAAACACTTAAATCAACATCCCCCAAATTAAAACATAACAATCAAACCCCACAAATTTGAAAGCAAGGTAGATGGCCGACAATGGCAGATGCCTTGGTTTCTGTTAGTAAAAAGCACAGGGAAGCGGGGGGGGGGGAGGTTTTGGCTGCGCCCAGCAGCACATACTGACAGGTCTGGCTACTAATTACTATTCTGTAGCAACCACTGCATAAATGCTGTATGGTGTAGTCACAGGGGTGGCCAAACTGAGGTTCTCCAGAGGTCCATGGAGTAAATTCCCATGAGCCTCCACCAGCAGTATGCTGTCAGGGGCTCATAGGAATTGTAGTCCCTGGACTTCTGGAGAGCCACAGTTACAATTTCAGATTAGAATCTGGGATGCCCATGTTCAAATCCCCATGCTTACCTTGGGCCAGTCACACCTTCTCAGCCTAATGTACCTCACAGGGTTGTGGTTGCTGTCATGAGGATAAAACGAATGACCAAACTATATCAGCTGTTTTAGGTTCCCATTGAAGAGAAATGTGTGATATAAATGACATGATACATAAAATGGGGGGGGGGTAAACAACATGTTGATTGATAAGTGGAAAGTAGAAAAGGAAGTAGCGAAAGATGTTCATACAAGGGCTGCCAGGAGGAAGAAAAGAGGAAATAGTGTGTTAAGGAGGATACAGGAAAAGTGAGTTGCCTCTGATGTCCTTGCAGGTTCTTCATGGTACACTTGAGCAGGGCTTGATGGTTATTACTACACTAATCAGCCTTAATTTTCATGACTTTAGGCTGCCAGAGGAAGGGAAGGAGGGAATGCTGAATATGGAGAGGGAAAAATAATGAACTGGGAGGGGTGGGTCCCAGTGAGGAAACAAATATAGAATAATACAGACACACTGGGAAACCAATATGGCAATAAAATATGCGAATTGGACTTATATAGAGTCGTCTCTTTTCAGTTTCAGTAATTCTTTTATTCTTATTTCACTCAAGTCCTGACATATTTCGCCTTACAGCTTTTCAAGGGACGGTTCTTGGAAAACACAAAAGTGAAATTAGTAGTTGTTCAACATTGATATTAACAAATTAACAAGTAATGGTCATGAATACATACTTTATATTTAAGGATCAACTTCAACGTATTCGTAATCTCTTGACAGACTTGTGTGAAATAAGTCGGGACTTGTGTGAAATAAGAATAAAAGAATTACTGAAGAGAGATGACTCTATATAAGCCCAATTTGGATAGAATATGGAGAGGGGGCAGATCAACATTGGCTAGTGGGTAGGGAACAAAAAGGAAACAGGGAAAGGTGAGATAGTGAGGTCTTTTAGGAAAGGAAGTAGTGGGATGAAGGGGAAATGAGATTACCCCCCTCCCAAGTCCTTACTGTTCCTCGCTTGTCATGTACCATTTCTAGCTTCTATGTATTTTTAGTCTTTGATGTGGTTAACTGATTTGGGCTTGAGAAGGAAAGAGCAACGGGATATGGTATGTGCCTGACATATCTAACAAATTGGTGATTTGAAATCGTCTGTACTTTATTATTTATTATGCTTATATACCACCCTCCCCTGAGGCTCAGAGCAGTTCACATGAAATATAGAGGAATAGGAACAATACAGAAAAGTTGGTAACCATAAATAACTATAGAACAGTAATAAACAGTGAGAAAAGTAAATACATAATTACAGCATATTGATGGATCCATAATTGGTTGGTTCCGGACATTTGAAATTCATGAGAGTAAGGGTTGAGGGCCCAGTAGAATATGTTAGTTTTGGTGAACCTCAACCAAATGCCTGGCTGAAGAGCTCCCTTTTGCACGCCCTGTGGAATTGTTCTAGTTCTATTACGCCCTGATCTGCTCTGGGAGATCATTCCACCAGGTGGGGGCCAGGACAGAGAAAGCTCTGGCTCTGGTTGAGTTCAAGCAAACTTCCTTGGGGCCAGGGATCACCAGCCAGTTGGAGGTGGCAGGACACAGGGCTCTTTGAAGGGTGTAGGCAGAGAGGTGGTCTCTCAGGTACACTGAACCAGACCACGTATGGCCTTAAAGGTGATTACCAGAACCTGATCTAGAATGAGACTAGGGCTAAATTGGCACTGGGCTTTTTATCCCCGGTGACCCCGAATTAAAAATAGTCATCTACACATTATTCAATTTCCATTTTAATATTCAGTGCTTTAAATTTTCCTTCTGCAATGTCTATGATGGATCTGGGTAACACTATGGGGCTTTACGCACCGGTATCTTTGTAGCAAATTGGTCAATGAATGAAAAATCGCCATTTAAAATAGTGGAATTCGTCGTTATGCATACCTGCCTTTGTAGTGGAATCCAGTTGCGTTTTGTAGCGTTTCCCACAGGCTTCCGGTCTCGGCAGAAATCGCTAGAAAGGAAGCGCTATTGCCGAGCTCGTCCCGCCCCTGGCCGTCAAGCAGCCAATGGGCAGCCGTTAGCATGCTCCCAAACAGCCCCTTTCCCTTTAAGAAAGTTTTTTTTTTTTTTTAAAAAAACAGACCCATTGCAACGAATCTGTGTTAATTCGTTGCAACGGAGAGACCCATCCAGCTGCCTGGTGTGTTTGAGCTGTCGTTTGATCGTTTCCACGCTCCCTCCGAGTGAAAAAAAAAATCCCCCCTCTCACAGGCCCGATTTTCGGCTGAATGAATGTGTAAAAAATAAAGGGAAAATACATCAGCAAACGGGCTTCTCTGTTCTTTGTGCTTAGTGACTGAAGGGGAGGGACTGAAGCCGGGGAAGCCTCTAAACTGAAAGAGGCTCGCTGGTGCGTTTATCCCCGCTCGCTCGGAGAAAAAAAAATGGCGATCGCTTCGCTGGAAGATCAGAGAAGAGAGTCAGGGGGAGGGACTTTGTAGAAACCGCAACAATGTTAACGCACAGGTCTTTTTCGCTAGTGTTGCAGATTGGTTGCAGGAGTGTATTGCTTTCCGGAGGGTGAATCCACTTTTGGGGATTTCCCTGAAAGCGCTACAAGGAAGCGCTTTTTGCAGATTGGTTTCAGGTGTGTGGCAGATTGTCGACGACGTTGTGCATAACAGCAAATCAGTAGCGTTTTCAATTGGCAACCATTGTGCTATTTTGAAGGCGTGCAAAAAGCCCCTATCTTTCCCCCGTGATATCCAGGATCAGATATAACTCACTACATTTAAGAAAACCACTCCAAAAGCCCCAGTATTAAGTGCAGAGCTCTGCATTTTGCTGGATTAACTTTGTTTTGATGCTGACATAGTGCAGTAGTCTGTTGCTGACTAGTCAGGGCATCAATTCAAAAACTGCTGATTCTCAGTTGCTATTCCCTTGCAAGATCTATTTTTGCCCTCATTTTTTAAACAACAGTGCTCTTGTCCCAAAGCCCACACTTCTATATGCCGAGATTTGTATTTGGGATTGTCTCCCCCCCCCCCATTCTCATCCCCTTGCTCATTCAGGCAAAGAAAAATAAACAAACAACCTTGTGCTCCATTCCCCCCCCCCTTACTTGCTTTGGCTATAGAGCCAGGAGGCAAACAGCAGGAAATAACCCCCCCCCATCCATCCTTGTACTCCTTCAATGCCAGCTTCAGCTTCACAACCACAGCTCCCCCCCCCCCTCTTAGCTTCGCCAATCAAGCGGGAAGAAGAGAGCAGCCACACAATTAAGTGCAGAATGTAACATCTGTTTCATTTTGGGAAAAACAATGGCAGAAGACCTGGGTTCAGATCTAAATTCAGCAGGATAGACAATGGGGGGGGGGGAAGTAAGTGCAGAACCACCCTAGCACTATTCTTCTGGATCTATTTTTGCCTGTTAAATGTTCTTATCCAGCAATCAAAACAACACTTCTGAAAACTGCTACATGTAAGATCAAATCAAGATTTTTTTTTTAAGTTTCATGTATGTGCTCATACATATTGTTAAGGCAGAAGGGAAACATGATAATGAATGGACAGATCTGAAACTATTGCAGACTGTATATGTCCAATGTATTGTACACAATTCAGATTTATTTTTAAATGGATTCCTAACGTGTGGATTCTTCTTTACACTTCAGAAAAAAGATCAGAAATAAGATCAGCTCAATGAACATTTCTGTTAAGGAATGGGGAGAAAATTACATGATTTCCTCCCTTCTTGCTTCAAATAGTCTAGAAACAGTATTTTGGTGGCATTTTGTCCTGTAGTACAAGGGGAAAGATAAGGAAGTCCCACTGTCTACAGGAATCTGTTTGAAGTATACCGAGTTGTCTTTTTTAAGGGACAGTTTGCAATAAAGGACAAACTCTTTTGTTGATATCTGATTCCTCTGTGTTTGTATCAAAATTTTTAAAGGTAAAGGTATCCCCTGTGCAAGCACCGAGTCATATCTGACCCTTGGTGTGATGCCCTCTAGCGTTTTCTTGGCAGACTCAATATGGGGTGGTTTGCCAGTGCCTTCCCCAGTCATTACCGTTACCCCCGAGCAAGCTGGGTACTCATTTTACTGACCTCGGAAGGATGGAAGTCTGAGTCAACCTTGAGCCAGCTGCTGGGATTGAACTCCCAGCCTCATGGGCAGAGCTTTCAGACTGCATGTCTGCTGCCTTACCACTCTGCGCCACAAGAAGCTCATATCAATTATTTTACTTTAAAAACTGGTCTCCTGTTAGCTACTGCAACTCTTTTGTCTTCTCTTTGGAAGGTTAAAGTCACTTACCTTCCCAGGGACTTTCCAACCCAACTTTGATCAGTCCAAGACTTGTTTAGCTTTAGCAAAGTTGCTTTAGGAAGGCTTCCAGATTCAGCTCTCTCAAACCATTTCCTGGACCACTTTAAGGATGATAGAGGTAGACAATGGTGACATTGAGGTCAGTGTGTAAGGCCTCCATATGGCCCTCTTTGTAAGGCCTCCTGCCATGCAATCGAGCAAGCAAGCTTAGACTCTATAGGATTGTGCAGTGGCTGTCTGGCCTTTCCTTTTATTTATTTTGAGGTCCATCTGATTTTTAAAGTGGCTTGTGATGAATAATGGAGGCACAGCTATTCAATCTCAGAGGATCAGAACTGGACCAAGTCATCCAATTGCTGATCCTACTTTAAACTGCAGGGTCTGTTTTACTAAATGCCATTCTTCAAAATGGTAGCTTCCATTCAATAAGTTTTAGCACCGCCTGCCATCAGATGCTACTGTGCCAATGATAAGTTTGGTCTATCTAACTAGCCATTTTGGGTTGTCATAATAATACCAAAATTTTAACTGCTTCACTTAACTGCCATGTTTGCAACTGCCTGGAGTTTTCTTTTTCTCTGCTTTAGAAGTTCAGTGGCACCAATTTCTTATTTGCATTTCATCGCAACTCTAATGGACAAACAGCAGTGAGCTTGTGAATTAAAGCTTTGCAAGATTAGAGAGTTGGTGTACCAGATTTCAAATCTCTGGTGAACAGCTTGCTGCAGCTCTACAAATCATTCTGTCAAAACAAATTGGACTGTTAAAATATACCTTTAAGACTAGACTCCCCAAATAGGTAATACTGAGGTAATTGAAAAACCCAAAGTGCATACAAATAATTGTGGGAGTGAGTCATGAAGAACAAGAGCTAAATGAAAGCAGTAGAAGAAATGGGGGAAATACTGTACCAAGAGTAAATATTTTATTATTTTATTATTATTACTATTATGTTTATCAGTCAAGTCTACACTGCTTTACTGACTATAGGACAGATCTCTGGCCCAAGAAGTTTACAGTCTAAAATCGTATAACCAGTATAACATCAGGATTAGAATTCTGGACTAGAATTTCAGAAACCAGTTTCAAATGCCCATTGTCCTACAGAAGCTGGGTGGGAGGGGCTTGGGCCCATCCTACACATTCAACCAAACCTAGCTCACAGAGTTGTAAGGATAAAAGACAGTAAATATTGTTTTTAATAAATTAAAATATTTTTAAAATGTAAAGCAGGCAACAAAGGACAACCAAAACATTTGATTTTTTTAGTACCTTAGTACTTAGGTAGTGTTTGAATTTAGCAGATTTATTATTATTATTATTATTATTATTATTATTATTATTATTATTATTATTATTATTATTATTATTATTATTATTATTATTATTATTATTATATTGGTTACCTGCTGCTATTGGAAACCAACTCACAGTGGGTTACAGAATAAAACCCCAAATGAAACAATCATATAACCTCATTAAAATATAACACAAACCCTGGTGGTCAAAAAACCACCCACAATAACTAATCCCCTCATGGTGCAGCACAGGGGCATCAACAGATGATGATAGTACAACCCAGCAATGGCGTAGCCAATGTAGACTCTCCTGAAGTCTCTCTCCTGGAGGGGCCCAAGATCATCCGTGCAATGGCCTCAACCATAAGCCCAGTGGAAGAGCTCCATTTTACAAGACCTGCAGAATGCAGAATCATTCTGGATCACCATGGCCATGTGTTCTGAAGACAGGTTGGGTGCTAGTAGCCTTGCCTGGCAAAAATAGTAAAAGGCCTGCTTCGCTACCCTTGTGACCTATGCCTCCATGGATAGTGAAGCATCCAGAATCACTCCAAAATTTCTGGCCAGGAGCATGATGGTCAGTTATGTACTGCTCAGGGTGGATAAATACACTTCCTGATCCGCCCTCTTCCTTCCTAACCATAGGACCTCCATTTTGGAGGCATTGAGTTTCAGATGGCTCTACTTGAGCCACCCAGCTATGGCTTCCAAACATCTGGCAAATGGTTCCAGGGGGAAGTCCGTGTGGCCATCCATGAGGAGATAGAGCAGGGTGTCACCTGCATATTGATGACAATCCAGGCCAAAACTCCAAACCAGCTGAGCCAGAGGGCGCATAACGATGTTAAACAAAGTAGGGGAGAGTACTGCCCCCTTTAGGACTCCACAAGAGAGTCAAAAGGGTCGTGACAACTCATCCCCCACTGTTACCCTCTGTATCCAGTTGTGCAGAAAGAAATCAGCCATTGTAAGGCTGTCCCCCATACCCCCGCCCTGAAGAGGTGGTGGGCCAACAACTTGTGGTCAGCTACATCAGCTGACAGATCTAACATTACAAGGATAGCAATGGTCCATTTTATGCCAATGGTCCATTTTATCACACAAGCTATAACTAGGAACCATTTTCAAGGTTCAGGGTCCATTCCACACACATAGGATAATGCACTTTCAATATGCTTTGGCAGCTGGATTTTCTTGTGCAGAATAGGAAAATCTACTTCTAAAGTGCATTGGAATTGCATTATCTATTGTGTACAGAACAGGCCCAGGTATCTCACATTCTAAGTCAATGTTTTAGTAAAGATCTCCAATAAAAATCAGAAGAAACCTCCATGGAATCTAAGTAATGGCAAATGACAATAGAAGGCAAAGACTCACCTGGCCACCCATTTGACGGGCGGAGGAGCAGGCACCAGGAAGAAGAGGCACAAAGTTGTGACGTGCTGGGAGGCACGCAGAGGACAGCCCGACACCGGGCATGAGGGGCGGGGAAGTGGCGGGCTATAAAAGTGCCACGTGCACTGGCCTCAGCTTCTTTTCCCGCCCGGAGCTGCAAGCGGTGGAGGCTTTCCCACCCACCCTCCCTTTGTACAAGCATTCTTTGTGTGGGGTTCATGTTATCATTGTTCAGTTGATACTTACATCACAGCTTAGGGTGGGCAGGGTGGAATAGGGAGAGCCTGAGTATTTGGGGGGAGTACGGCTTGCGGCCCGACTCCCAGGTTGAGACCTCTTAAGAGGTGGCTGTGCGTGGAGGATTTGACCCTTCATGGAGAAGGCTAGGACTTCACGCAGCCAGGTGGCCTGAGGTTGGACCAATGAAGGTGTGCGCCCCCTGCAGTACCTTGGGTGTTACTTCCCAGGAAGGAATCCCTGTGGCCAAGGAACCCCTCTCCCGGTTCGGAGAAGGGGAAGGATCCTGGTAGGGCCACTAGGGAAATGGGTGCGGGTGTGGTCGGCTGACCACAGAACAGGCTCTCACCTTTGCCAACCCAACACTCCAGGTTATTGTAAGCAATAAAGCTGTGGCCGGTTATGCCAACTTATCATAAGGTGCAAGCATCTTCTTTGGAGCTAGTAATGCCCTCCTGTCTGACAATTATTTTTACAGAAGTCCATCAATTAGTTATCACTTGCATTCAGTAATGTACTAGTATTCCCGTCATGTGAAGAAGTAGGCTATAGAGCTTAATGTAAAAAAAAAATTAAAATCCCTTTGTTAATCTCATGTATACTATTCAGAGAGAGTGGTGGTATATATTTTTGCTTCAGGAACATAACAAAGCTTTGCACCAATAAACAATTATTAGGAACCCTTTTAGAATAAAGGGAACTCTAGAGAAATATAATGGTGCTGACCTACATAGATTTATTGACATAAATATTCATGACTCTTATAATGCTAAATGCTTTTTCACAGCTTCCAATTCTTACATGTTAAAACATTCTTATAACTAGGAAGTATAGAGTCCAGTCTGATCTCTAAATGAGAAGATGTTTGAATCAGATTCCCCACTGACTCTACTGTGTGCCAGCATGGTGTAGGATCCTGAATGATGGACTACGATTTAGCAAAACTGATCCCCAGCTACAGAAACCTCTTGTCTTCAGCGAGGCTATCTCCCTAGCTCTCCTAAGAACCATTCATGGCTCTGCTGGAACTAGAGGTACTACTAGTGCCGGTCTCTTTAATGCAAATAAGGAACAACGTTCCATTGGGAGATTTGATTGATTGATTGATTGATTGATTTATATACCACTGCTCTTCACATGGACTCGCAGCGGTTAACAATAAAAACATTAAAACACAATAAAATCCATAAAACATCCCTTCCAACAAACAGCACAGGTTAACAATAAAAACATTAAAACACAATAAAATCCATAAAACATCCCTTCCAACAAACAGCGGCAGGCAATAAAAATAGCCCCTTCTTATAACTCCAATCTCCCTCCCTCCCTATTCAGCCGAAGGCCAAGTTATCTCCCATTGGAAGTGAGGTGCCATGCAGGTTGTACTTCAGGAGGGGCCCTCAGTTGGAATACCACGACTCCACCCTGGCCTCTACCGTATGCCTAGTGGAAGAGCTCCATCTTGCAGGCCCTGCAGAAAGCTGATAATTCCGGCAGGACCCTTAGCTCTTTAGGAGCTCATTCCGGCAGGTTGGGGCCAGAACCAAAAAGCCTTGGACCGGGTTGAGGCCAGGTGAATGTTCCAGGGCCCCAAGACAATCAGTAGATTCCTACCCGCAGTGTGCAAGGCCCTGCGAGGGTCATAACCAATCAAGCGGTCCCACAGGTAAGTAGGAACCCGATCGCGTATAGCCTTAAAGGTCAGTACCAACACCTTAAAAGATAGAGGAGTATGAGCTCTAAGCAATGGGATGGCTAACAGTGGTTGCTTATAAGCAGAGGCCTCCTACCCAACAGACGTTTGCTACATGATGCTGACATGCTTATCCACCCTCCCATATAGTTTTTCATAGGATTTGCTAGTTGCTATGTGGTAGAATAGGGAGCTCTGGAATCTCCTCAAGTTTTCTTCTTTGTTTCTCTTTTCTCTTGATCGACGTGCATCCTGGGCATAAGTGTTAAATAGGGCTGGTATTTGTATTGCATTGGACTAGAAAAATGTGGGTTGCAATAATGCATGTAAGGTTACTTGGAGAGCATCCTAAGGCATCTAAACCCAGCTCTGGTTTGGGAAATTCCTGGACATTTGGGGATGGAGCATAGGTACGGGTGGGTTTAACGAAGGTAGGCACATAGATCTCTGTAGTCTTGAGATAAATTGTAATCCTGGAAGAATTATAGGAGGTCAGCAACCCAACTGGGCCATTCCTCAAACAACATCCCATCATTTACTGTGGTGATGGGGATCTTTGTGAAGAATGCCCTTGGTGCTGAGCCAGTTCAGTTAACCAAAGCCAAACTCTTTGATGCTTGAGCATTGCTTCATGTGTTTATGTTGGTGGAAGACAGAATGAAACTTGGCACCACTTGGCAAAGTTGATATGCTGGCTTAAAAACAATGATCTGTGGTAGATTTACCCAAACGATCATAACCTGTGGCTGCCCAGGAATAAGTGGCATTTTTCCACCTGTGCCAAGCCAAGCTACTAGTGCCCTACCTGTCCTTGTACCACTTGGCCATGGTGATCCATGCAATGGTCACTTCTAGATTAGACCTGTACCTCGCTCTACATGGACCTTCCCTAGTCTCTGACCCAGAAATTACAGCTGGTGCAGCTGCTAGGGTCTTTGTGGGTCTGATGTCTAGCCTATGCTAAAAGAGCTGCATTGGTTGCTGATCAGCTTCCAGATCAGGTTCAAGGTCTTGGTTCTCACCTTTAAGGCCATCCATGGCCTGGGCCCCACTTATCTGATGGACTGCTTGAAGGTTAAGTGTTTGGTCAGAAAAATGCACAAAGGGAAAGCATCTTTCCTGTTGGTCTTCCCTTTTAAATAATAGCCTAAGTGGTTGCACTCTTTAAAAAAAACTTATTGTGGAAAACTATTTAATATAACATGCCATTATTTTTCCAGTGAAGTGGACAATTCATTTAACTAGCCAACTCTGGCCCAGGAAATCCCTGGAGTTCTCTCAGAATTACAACCAATGTCCAGAATTCTTCCTTCCTTCCTTCCTTCCTTCCTTCCTTCCTTCCTTCCTTCCTTCCTTCCTTCCTTTCTTTCTTTCTTTCTTTCTTTCTTTCTTTCTTTCTTTCTTTCTTTCTTTCTTTCTTTCCTGGGTGTGTGTGTGAAAGTGTGATTTCATGAAGCTTAATGCATTTTTTATGAGGGCTTTAGTATTTGTTTTAAATATATAGCAGTAATAGTTTATTTTATATTTTTATTTATTTCATTTATATACCACTCTCCCCAAAGGCTCAGGGCAGTTTACATGAAATGGGAACAATACAATTAACTCAGTTTATAGTAATGTGGTGACTACAGTAACAATAACAACAATATAATGACAATATTAAATCAAGTGAATACAGTTTGAAGTGTTACAGTTTGAAGTGGTACAGCCCAAACAGAGAGGTAGGCCTCTGACAGTAATGGTTGCAGCAGCTTGAGTTCAATCTCAGTGTAAGCCTTGTCCTGGGGTGAAATCAAATTCTAAGAATAATTCTCACTTGCAGTAAATTATATAAGCCCCCTTTTTGTGTGGGTGTCCATCCAATGATGTTATCCACATATTTCCATATGAACCTATCTAACAGCTAATATTATCTTTCAAGCCTTTGATTCAAGTGTGTCTTCCTTCTGAAATCAGCTGTGTGGCAACCTGCAAGAGGTCTTTGCCTATGGTGGCACCAAAACTACACATCTCTTTCCTCAGGAATATTCATGTGTCCTCTTCTGTCACTACCTTCCACCAGCTAATGAAAACAGTTCCATTTGGCTTTCCCTCAATGAGCTCTCCTTCCTGCCTTATATTTTAGTTATTTGATGGGTTTTCACCAAGCCATTTTGGTGGCTCTGACTGAGTAGAAAGTCAGCACATAAATCATCATAGTAATTAATAATTTATCACTATTATTATTTCCTCAGTAAGAGAAACTATGAGGATGTGCTTTGAGTTCCATAAATGCATGTATTTAGTGTTCTTGTTTAGTACTTCCATGTTGTTTTTAGCACTAGATACTAAAGTAACTTCTTTATAGTTATAGATGTTAAAACCATTCAATAATATCAACATCTTTGCTAGCTCTACGTATAACCTCATTCCATGTTTTAAAATCAAATAATTTGCATTAATTTAATCTTCCAGTGACCTTTTATCTCCAGGATTCCTAATCAACTGTTTCAGATGATTAATCTCTCTTTATATAGTATAAATTACTCTTCAAACCTTCTCCCTAAATTTTCTGCTAAATTTTCAGTTCATTGGAGTCTATTCATTCTAGTAGAAAGCAGTGGTTTATAATGGCATGGATCAATTTGATCCATTTTCCTATTATAATTAACACTATGGGCCAATCCAGATCTAGAAATTAGGAAGAAATGTAATTTGGAATGACTGGATCTGTTGATAGATTGAGGTTTATTTGTTTATTTGTTAGATTGAGGTTTATTTGTTTGATTTCTAGCCCACCACTCTTGGAGACCGGCTCACGGCGGGTTACACAAAAAATTCAGTAATCCAATGAAACCCCATAAAATCTCATTAAATGCCCAATAACAATATAGTAATTTCAGATGGCGAAAACCCTTATTCCTAATACAATACTTTCAGAGATGTAGATGCTCCAGTATTGGTTCTAGCACTTAACTCGACCATAAACCTGGTTGAAGAGCTCCATTTTGCAGTCCCTCTGGAAAGCAGAAAGCTCTCCAAGGGCCCGCAACTCCTCCGGGAGCTCATTCTATCAGGTAGGGCAAGGACCAAAAAGGCCCTGGCCCTGGTCAAAGCCAGGCAAGTCTCCCTAGGTCCAGAAATAGTCAATAAGTTGGAATCTGCTAAGCACAAGGCCCTGCCAGGGACATAGGGCACAAGGTGATCCCTCAAATATGTGGGTCCCAGACCATGAACGGACTTAAAGGTCAGCACCAAGACCTTGAGCCTGATCCAGGCCACAACTAGTAGCCAATGCAGCTGCCTCAGCACTGGCTGACTATGGGCCCTCCAAGATGTTCCAATGAGGACCCTAGCAGCTGCATTCTGTACCAGCTGCAATTTCTGGCTCAGGGTCAAGGGCAGGCCTGTACAGAGCGAGTTTCAGAAATCAATTCTGGAAGTGACCATTGCATGGATTGCATGATTTGATACCTTCTATAGAATGGCAGTATTGACAAGGACCACACTTGTTGTTATCTAAACATGGCACTGCGACATATTGGCTCAGAATCCTCTTTTGTTACCAGAAATTAATCAAAATAAGGCAGAAAACAAAATCTACATTATTTGTTTATAAATATTGATGTCAATTAACAATTATGTTGTTTAGAGTCTTAGAATGGAAGAAATAAGAAGTTAGATTGCTCTGTCTTGCCAAAATAATGGAATATGGCTGTAAAGTATACCTACTCTCTGTGGATCTTAAGTTGAGACTTATTCAGCAAAAATGTTCAGGAAAAATTGGACAACACAACGACTTTTTAGCAACCAACTGAGTACAGTGTCTAATTGCTGGTGTTGTAACCTATAGGATGTGTCCCTCCAAATTAGGGCTTCTCTAGCAATTTTTTTTTCTTGGCAGAAGTTATCACTCCTATCATATTTGAATTGGAATGTTCATTGATTTTTGTGGATGCTTATGTACTTAGTTTAAAAGTTGGTCTCCCTGTCTCTTGGAGGCTGGTCAATAGAAATGGATCATCTGTGCTGTTACTACAGCTAAAAATCTCAAATTGCAACACTGGAAAGATACAAGTTCTTCTCTGGTAAATCAATGGATCAAGCACCTTAGAATTTTTCAGCAGTGTATGGAATTATTGTTAGATATTTGGAAATCTTTATACAGCTGTTGCTGTATTAACATGAAAAGCTAACACCTAAATGGGCGGAGAGTGGGTGGGGCCAGTCTGGTGAGACAAGAGCCTCACCAGGACAGAAAAAAGTTCTAGCTAGTCGGGTGAGGGCCCTATCGGGAGGGGCGAAGAGTTCTAGCCAGTCGGGAGCCGTGAAGCCAAAGTTCTGACAGGGCCAAAGTTCTGACACAGCCCACCCACCCAGCCCAGCCAGCAGCAATCTGGAGACATTGCTGCCAGTCTGCCCCTGACCATTGCAGGGAGAGGAGGTCAGTAGGGCTGCCAAGGGGGATGAGAACGGAGGCTTGGACAGGCTGTGCCAGCCCCAAGGCTGTCCTAACTGTCATGTCCAACTGTTACTTTGCCTCAGAACCCTGACAGAGCTGGAAGGATGCTGGTGGGTGTGCTCCCCCCTCCCTTCAGGCCTGCTGGGGAGGAGCCTTTAACAGCCCCTGACTGAGGGGAGGGAGGTATTTCCAAGAGCAACACAGGGGAGTCTGAGGGCATGGGTGTGGGCCTTCCTTTTAAGGGGGGATTTTCCCCTTCTGCCAAACAGTTAGCTGACAGGGAGGCCACAGAAAAGCCCCTTCTCACTGCTCTGGCCGGCGGTTAGACACAGCCAAGCCACGTGTATTTCTTCTTTGCAACTCTGCAGATTTGAGGCCACTGCACAGTGTTATTCTGCAGATGAAACTGGATGCTGTTACATAGTTTCTTTTGTCTCCTTTTTCATCTGCACAACAAACCTGTGCAGTAGGCCTCAAGTCTTTCAATTCAACAACAACCTGTGTGGGAGGCCTTAAATGTTTCTTCTCTATCACAACCCTGTCCAAAGTAGCCCTTTCTGCCTGGGGAGCTGATCTTTATACTCTGCAGGTGAACTGCAATCCCAGGAGCTCTCCAGGCCCCACCTACAGGTTGGCTAACCCTGGGTAGGAAATATTCCTGGAGGTTTGAAGGTGGGGCTTCAAAATTTTACAATGCCTCGGGAGGTGTGGCTAAAGATGTCGTCCTGAGAGGGTGGCAGGGCATTTGCTCTGCTATCTCTGAAGCCTGACAGGGGTCAATTGCACAAGCAATTGGCAGAAAAGAGGAGGGGTACGGAAACCCCACCTCACCTTTCTACCCAGGAAGTTCTTGGGGCCGTCTCCAATCCTTTAGGGAGTATATCTCCCTGGATTATAAGCTGTCAGCGTTCCAGGTCCAGAGGACGACTGCCATTTTCTATCTCGGACTTTCTTTTCTTCCTTTAATCTTAAAGTATCTGCTTCAACCCTACACGATGATTTACCACAAATGAACGTTTTGAACTGAGGGGAGGACATCGGCTGAGTTCCAAAACATCATTTACTGCAAGTATCTCTCGTTTTTTTTTCTCCGTCTTTCTTCCTGCATCAAAGCCCTTTGTTTCCCCCCTCCTCTTACTCTGCTCTGCCCGAAGCCACCTCGTTATGAGGCAGGCTAATTCTCCTAACTAAGCAGAAGAAGGACTCAAATCAACTCGAATTAATTGGCAAAAGCTCTTATTGTAATTGTTTTGGTTTTCGGAGATAAGAGATAAGAGCTATGAATGGGAAGATCTCACGAGAACTCTGTGCCAGCACGAGAATATCTGCCTTAACTGACTTCAATACGTCACATGCCAGAGGATAAAACAGAGGACCTCTACTGGCCACTTGTAAAATTGTTTGAGGCCGTTTTTTTTTAAAGTCAAAAACATGTCTATGTTAAAAAGATTGGCTCACCTAATAGAGATACAAACCCAAGATTTCAAAGTATTTATAGATGGATTGGTCAAAAATATCTCCAAGGAGATCCAAGATGGCAAGGAAGAAGTCTCCAATAGGAATGATGGATCAATAACAGTGGCTGATGACAGCTTTAAACAAGGTGGAAAACCAACAGCAGAAGAGAAATCTGAAGTTCATATCTTCAAGGAGATCCAAGATGCCAAGGAAGAAGTCTTTAACAGGAATGATGGATCAATAACAGTGGCTGATGACAGCTCTAAACAAGGTGGAAAACCAACAGTAGAAGAGAAATCTGAAATTCTGGAGACGGAAAATGGGATGCCGGAGTTATGCAGCCCAGATAAGGACACCCTTTTTAAAAAGACATACAGCCATCTCAAAGCAACAGTGTACAAAAATCAATCAAAAGAAATATGGATCTGCAGTGAAAGTAACCGATTTAAAGGAGCTCTTTGGGGAAAAAATTGTATTGATACTGGAGTCCAGGAGGTGCAACGGCCACAAGATTTATCGATGCATATTCTGCGGGAAAGAGTACAACTGCACTTTCTACGCCAAAGGCCAATGGGACAGAATATAATTTTACGGGAACGACAAGACGTAGCAAGCCTCGAGATGAGACCCCCTTAAGAAGACCGAAAACTCATATTGTTTTATGTTTAATGTTATACTGTATTCTATATTTCTATTTTTATGAAAAAGGGGAAGCAGTGTCTCTTTCTCTCTTGTTTCTTGTTTCTTTTCCTTTGTAGGCATATAGGTAATATAATCATTAGTGTTGGAAATATAAAATGGGGTTCTCCCCCCTTATTTTTCTTTCGTCTATTAGTGTATTGTTCTAGGGCCAAAGCCTACACTGACCTGTAGAAAATGTTTAATGTTAAGCTTTCAACTTAAATCTGAAAATATACCTGTCAGGATGGCTCTTAGTATAAATTGTTTTGTAGATGTATCAGTATTAAGGATAAGGAGAAGCTATAGAAGACTGAAAGCTTATATTGTTCTATGTTTAATGTTAAGCATTTAATCTAAACCTGGAAATCTTATTATTCTCTGTATTAACAACATATACTGTATCCTACATTGCTATTTTTATGAAAAAGGGGAAGCAGTGCCTTTTTTCTCTCTTGTTTCTTTTCCTTAGTAGGCATATAGGTAATATAATCGTTAGTGTTGGAAATATAAAATGGGGCTTTCCCCCCCTTATTTTTTTTATTGGTGTATTATTATAGGGCCAAAGCTCATATTGATCTGTAGAAAATGCAAAGCTCTCAACTTATACCGATCAGGATGGCTCTTAGAATGGGTCAAGTATAAATGGTTTTGTAGATGTATCTGTATTAAGGATAAGGAGAAATTATGAAATCCTTTTGTAATTTTTTTTTCTTTATACATCTTTAAGGCAAAGCCCTACTTTCCTCTCCCTTCATCAGAGTATTGATACAGGGCCAAAACTCATACTGTTCTATAAGAAATGTTTAATGTTAAGCATCTAACTTAAACCTAAAAATATCTGCCAGGATAGCTCTTAGATTGTATCAAGCAGTTAACGTGAGGTCTACGATCTCTCAAGTAAGTTGATTAATAATAACTTTTATTTTGTATATCTAAACAGGCTTTTTTTTAATGTAGTGGAAATGTGGATGGCTCTTAGACTCATGGCTCTTAGAGTTTTGGGCAAAAGTTTATATCACTGTGGAGTCAATGTGGGGTCATATATTTTCAAATGATGATTATATTTTATTTACTGCTTTTTGTATCAATAACTCGTGTTGCATCCTATATTTCTATCTTTATGAAAATAAAAAAAAATCATTACAAATAAAAATTTTTTTTTACAATGCCTCAAAATCCAGACTTCAACGGAGCCATTTTTGCCTGCAGATGGGAGGGAGTGGTGCAGGTGTGTCCCTCCTGGGCTATGGCCAACCCTTACCAGCAACTGTTTGTATTCTGGGGTGCAGACAGACACACCAGCATCAGTCCTGTGAGTCTGGAAAATGTAGAAAGATCTAAATAAATATTTACAGCCTGAAACTGTAAATAGTGAAAAAGTAAATGGCTGGAGAGACATGGGAACTAAAGTGCCTTTTCAACCTTGGCCTGGCAAATAAAAAAACAGTATTAAAAACCTTACTAAGGTCAAGACTGCTGTGCACAGAGAGACTTCCTCTTAGGGTTGCCAGCTTCCATGTGAGGCTCTCTACCCCACCTCCCTCATGGGGAGTCTGCTATGGGGAGAGAAAGGGAAGACGATTGGTAACTGCTTTGAGACACCTGAGGCCTGCTTGGTCACTGCAGCCTATTCCCAATTCTCTCAGACTTCTAACAGTCCCACATCCCTCACAGGTTGTCTATTGTGGGGAGACGAAGGGAAAAGACTTTGAGACTCCTTTGAGTAGTAAATAACAGGATACAAAATCCAGTTCTTCTTCTAAGGAGCCACCATGAAAGAAGAATGTGGGCACATAACATTTTATGAACTGTGAAAAAACGGAGACAGAAGGAACAGGGTGGACACCTGTGTACTGTGACTACTCCATGTGTAGTAGGGCAGGGGGACATTTCAGTGTCTGTGCCCTAATTCACACACAAAGGGAAATGATGCAGAACTGGGAGGAATTGGTTGCCATGTAATCTTCCCCTAAGAAGAGTTTCCAGTCTGATTTTCCCTTCACATATCTGAAGACATGGCTCTGGAAAGCTCATCTATAGCCACTATGCCACAATTCCCAAAGGTCAGTCCACTCCCACACTCAGTAAACATTCCAAACCACAGGTTCTTGACACATTTCCACACTCATGCCTTCATTCGCAACCATGCCACCACAACCTCCCACACAACACACACATTCAACCCCATGCCTTTACAGACTGGACAACTCCTCCCCTTTCTCTTCCCACTGCCAAGCTCTAGCGCCTGTTGTATTCTTGGATACAACGGGCTTTGCCCCTAGTAATTTATATAAAACGATGTGTCGATCCACCACCAGTGTTGTGATAATTTGTCTTCTATTTATGTCTTGTTTTTTTTTTCTTTTTAAAATTTAAGTTGTTGGATTTTACACTCCCCCTCCCCCTGGGTTCTTTTTCTTCTTTTTAAAAATATTATTTTAAGCACATACCAGTGTGCAAGTGAAGAACAGTGAGGCACTACTCTACTTTGGTCTGAATTCAGGGAACCATGAGTGGTTGCCAATTAGATGGAAACATGTAATAGGACAGGAGTTGCTGCAGTTGACCTAGACATGATATCTTAGTTCAATTGATAATTGGGTGTCATGTCTATTCTGACATACAAAGGCTAATCCCAATTATGGGATTCATTTTCGCAGTTCTGTTCAAACAGGAATCAATTAGGTGCAGAATGCAACACAATAAGAACTTTTAGAACAAATATAATGTAGATTGAGGGAGAGCTGATCATTTTCAGATCCCATTCAAGATTCAACAGTGATTCTTAAAAAAAAAACCTATAAATATATATGGTAAATGAGGTGTTAGTTTTCCAAAGAAAGACAGGTTTTGAGAGGGGGAAAGAGGAGGAGGAGGAGGAGATCATTTTTACACTATGCAAAGGCTAAAAGGGCAGATGGCTGCAGAAAAGAAACAGGAAACTTTAATAGGCATGATGAGACAGAGAATATAAATTTAAAAAGAGAAAATCACATGAGGGGGATGGGAGATTGAAACTGTAGTTCTCAGGCAATTCTGATAAATATGCCACTTTGAGCATATATTAAAGGAGACTGCTGATAATAAATAATAAATCAGTGCATGTGAACAGCATATTAAACATGGATGTGTGACAATCAGTTTGATCCACAGCCTTATTCAGTCATATTCAGTTCTCTTGGAAGTTCTAATTCACAGTGTATCTTCAAAAGCAAAGGAAATTATGACTGCTACATCCATTGTGCATGAGTCTGTATCTATATATGTATGTATTTTCTATGGTTCATAAATGAATAACCAAGACCGCAGTCCTAAGAACACTGGCATAGAATTGAGCCCTATTGAATAAAGTGAGATTTACTTTTGAATAAACATACAGGCAGGGTTTTCAAGAGGCAGAGGAACAAGAGATCAAATTGCCAACATACGCTGGATCATGGAGAAAGCTAGGGAGTTCCAGAAGCACATCTGCTTCTGCTGCATTGACTATGCTAACGCCTTTGATTGTGTGGGGCATAACAAATTGTGGCAAGTTCTTAAAGAGAAGGGAATACCAGACCATCTTATCTGTCTCTTGAGAAACCTATATGCTAGTCAAGAAGCAACAGTGAGAATTGAACATGGAATCACTGTTTGGTTCAAAATTGAGAAAGGAGTTCGGCAAGGCTGTATACTGTCGCCTTGCCTATTTAACTTCTTTGCGGAGCACATAATGAGAAAGGCAGGGTTAGATGAGTCACAAATTGGGATTAAGATTGCAGGGAGAAATATTAACAACCTCAAATATGCAGATGTTACCCCTCTAATGGCAGAAAGCGAAGAGGAACTAAAGAGCCTGTTTATGCGGGTGAAGGAGGAGAGTGCAAAAGTTGGCTTGAAACTCAACATCAAGAAAACTAAGATCATGGCATCCAGCCCTCTCAATTCCTGGCAAATAGATGGGGAAGAAATGGAGAAAGTGACAGATTTTGTTTTCCTGGGCTCCAAGATCACTGCAGATGGGGACTGCAGCAAAGAAATTAAAAGACGCTTGCTCCTGGGGAGGAAAGCTATGGCAAATCTAGACAGCATCCTAAAAAGCAGAGACATCACCCTGCCAACAAAAGTGCGTTTAGTCAAGGCTATGGTCTTCCCAGTTGCAATGTATGGCTGTGAAAGTTGGACCATAAGGAAGGCCGAGCGTCAAAGAATTGAGGCTTTTGAACTCTGGTGCTGGAGAAGACTCTTGCGAGTCCCTTGGCCTGCAAGGCGAACAAACCAGTCAGTCCTAGAGGAGATCAGCCCTGACTGCTCCTTAGAAGGCCAGATCCTGAAGATGAAACTCAAATACTTTGGCCACCTCATGAGAAGGAAGGACTCCCTGGAGAAGAGCCTAACGCTGGGAGCGATCGAGGGCAAAAGAAGAAGGGGACGACAGAGAATGAGGTGGCTGGATGGAGTCAATGAAGCGGTAGGTGTAAACTTAAATGGACTCCGGGGAATGGTAGAGGACAGGAAGGCCTGGAGGATCATTGTCCATGGGGTCACGATGGGTCGGACACGACTTCGCACATAACAACAACAAAACATGCATAGGCTTGGCCTGAATGTACACCTAATTCATTCTCTAGATCAATGATGAATAAAACAATACATTGGTTGGAATAAAGATGTATTTAGGCAGTTGTTTTGTGAGCTGGGCATGAGTTTAACTCTCCCAGGTTGAGTCCGCACAGGTAGAAAAGGGTGAGAAGGTGGTCATATGGTGCAGCACCTGGGCCGACCCCCTCCTGGGCCTGCCATGGATGAGGCCTTCAGTTGGCCTGGGCTAAGAGAATATGAGAGGCTCTGCATTCCCTTAGACTCTGTGGCCCAGAGGTGGCAAATAATGCCCGGTCGGCTTCATGGCACTTTCCCACACTGCGGGGTGGACTGGGACATTTATGTTTATTTTATAGGAGGGTGGGATCGCATTGAGTGTAATATGACCCTCCTGCAAAATAAAAACTCGTCCACGGCCCCCCCTTGGCAATGGAACTATTATGCCACTGCTTTGTTTCCTAGGGGGACACAGTAAACTGCAGAGCTTTCTGCTCCACAGCATTGCACCAGCAATGGCCTGGCACTGCTGTCCCCGTGCAGAATGGGCCCTAGTGAAATATAGAATACTTAGATCAGCCAGTGTGGTATAATGGTGATAGTGTTGGAATAAGATCTGAAAAATTCAGGTTCTAAATTCCACTGATATAATTTGGGGGGGGCCCATCTGGAGCGCATTAAGGGCAGAGGGATGTCTTTCAAAGGTGAAGGGATGCCCCTCTCTCCCTCCTCCCCACTCTCCCCCTCAGAGTAGGAAGTTGATGCACCTGCCCACCCCTTCTCCTCCCTAGCCCCCCACCTTCATGGCTCATCCAGCTCCACTACAGCGTGCAACACACCTCCTCCTTCTCCTGGGCCTTGCACTGTGCCTGTGGTGTTGAGTCGGTGCAGTGCAAGGCATTGCTGCTGCCCCCACTCTCCCAGCCTTGGCTCCATGGCATCTCCAAAGTTGCAGCACAAGGCCCAGGAGCAGGAGGAGGTGCACCA
The DNA here is from genome assembly GCF_049243985.1 of Paroedura picta. Classification (NCBI taxonomy): domain Eukaryota; kingdom Metazoa; phylum Chordata; class Lepidosauria; order Squamata; family Gekkonidae; genus Paroedura; species Paroedura picta. The sequence continues at coordinate 61,668,164 of NC_135373.1, read as the reverse complement.
CATGCTAGAGCAAAGCCAGGTGAGCCATGTGGGAGGGCAAGGGTGAGGGTGAGGGAGGGAAGGGGTGTGGGCAGGTACATCGACTTCCTCCTCTGGGGGGAGGGTGGGGGGAGAGAAGTGCATCCTACCACTTTTGAAGAGGCTTCGAAGATCTCGGAGATGGCTGAGGTGGTCCTCTCCAAAGCCCTCCAAAGCTGAGGCAGTCTGGATTCAAAGGTAAATGCACAACCCTAAACAAGGTCCAACCTGCTCAACTTCAAGAAATCTGATAAGTTCAGGGCAGTCTGGGCTATCCAGGTTAGGATGATTATGTTGTTGGACACCCTCAGATAGCCAGCATGGCCCCTACAAGAGGTATCATATTAAAAATGTTCAGAGAGTATACCCTAGGCAGAATGCTTTTCATGGGGCAAATATTTAGAATGTATAGTCAGAAATGCAATCATGTTCCACATACTTTATCATCTGTATTTTCTAAAAATTTGATTTTAAAAGAAAGACAATAGGGATCTGTGCTTTCCAAATTATTTTCCTCCATCTAAGTGAATTGACATTTCTCTTCTGTTCTACTTTGGAGCATACTGCAAAAGGAAATGATCCATAGAAAAACTTAATGATTGACATTAACAGGTATTTCTTTTCCCAAGGCAAGGCTTTGGTATGTAGTGATTGTATTATAAAATTATGCTTTACTTGGTTCTTTGGATATTCTTAAACTAGATGGCACATATTCCCTGCACAGAAAATGTGTGCAGCAGATATTAATGAAAACAGGAGGGCGGGGGCTTTCTCAGAATTGACTTCATTTCTAAAACCTTTATTTGGAAGAGTAATCAAAATGCAAATTTAAGGAAGGAAAGAAGGAAGGAAGGAAGGAAGGAAGACATACAGTTCCGAGCAAACTTGTGCAGGTCTTGTTATTCAATGAGTTTTACTCCCAGGAAAGTGTCTGTAGGATTGTGGCTATTTATATAAACCAAATGTATAATGGCCTCCAGTAGAGGTAATCAGAAGAGCCAGGGATAAATTAAGACTATCCTAGAAACATGGTTTGTATGTACTTGCACGGCTGATATTGTAGGGCCACACTAATATAAACATAGCCGGCAAATACTTCATCTGGATGACATGGGGGCAGATTTGGAATCATTTCATTAACAAGTCTGTTAAATAAAATAATGTGGATACTTTGGTGGGGAGGACTCACAATGTGAATATCACCTTTCAAGCTACAATCACTGGCTGAATCTCCAATTAACCCACTGACTTTGTATTAGATTTGGTCTCTGAATGCATTGGTTGTTTTGGATCTGCCTGACATTTTACCTTTATGGGATCTCTAAAATGTTTCAGTTCTTTGAAAACAGATAATCACTACATCCCAATGTTTGATTCAGAAAACATGTCCCTTGCAGATAATAAAAGCCAAACAACAGGACTGGGCAGAAGGGGTGACGATCTAAATAATGGTGGTGTCTCAAATATGTAGGGGGGAAAATGTAACATTTCAAATTGTACCTCAAAGTCAAAGGAAGCCTCCCCCAACAATATAAGTAGTTGTCCTGGCAACTAATAATATCGGATCAGAAATCTCATGGGATGATCTTGTGAGATCTTTGCTAGGAATGTGTATGGACTGTCCAGGCCCGCTTGGCCTCTGGGCCGGGAGCCTGGACGTATCCAACCCTTCCCCCCCACCAAAGAATCCAGTGTACCCAGACGAGCCACCACCATCCCCTCCCCGTGCACAATACCAGCTCGTCTGCAAGCACCCACGCCAAATGCACTCAAGCCGAGGAGAGAGGCTAGAAAGGCAGCAGATGGACGAGGCCCCATGGAAGCGACAGTGACTGATGCTATGCAGGGCAGCACAGCAGAAGACACTGGGGCACGAGCCTGCTAGCCGGACGAGCTCGCCCACAGCCGGGAAAGGACAGAGGGCAGGGTTGGGGAAAGATGCTGAACACGGAGCATAGGAAAGGGGTGGGAAACCAGGGGTAGGGGAGGAGTCAGAATTGAGGCAGGGGGCCACAAAGGATAGAACATTTTCAGTATCATCCCTAGCTATGCAGTGACCTTTTCTTCCTTCTGTTATTTCTACCTTCTTTGGATTTATTTGTAGTGTCAGATCTCTTTTTTCGAGAAAGTGACTACCTAGCTGGATCAGGGGAATGCTGTGGAAATATTTTATCTGGATTTCAGTAAAGCTTTTGACAAGTTTCCACATGATATTCTTGTTGACAAGTTGGTAAAATGCGGTATGGATCCTAATTCTGTCAGGTGGATCAACAATTGGTTGACAGATTGTAGCCAAAGTGTACTTGTAAATATTTCAGCATCATCTTGGGAAAGAGTGACAAGTGGAGTGCCCCAAGGATCTGTTCTGGGGCTTGTGTTATTCAACATATTTATAAATGATTTGAATGAGGGATTAGAGGGGGTACTTCATGCGCTGGCGGGAATGCAAGCAGAACACGGGCTCAGGCGGCGGTGGCAACGTCCCTCAGCAAAAGACTACCCCCCCAGGCCTCAGTTAAATTGTCAAGCGTTGACCGGTCCCCGGTGATAAAAAGGTTGGGGACCACTGGTGTAACTTGTGGAAATGAACATAGAGAAATGGAGAGATGGTTGGACAGTCACTATAGAGGTCACATTTTGGCTATTATTCCCTCTTTTCTCCAGTTTTTGATGGAGGGCAAATGAAAAGCCTATGATGGATGGTGGTTTATAACACAAGCCTAACCAAGCAGAACTTGAAACCAGCCCATTCCGCACACATTAGTTAATGCACTTTCGATGCACTTTAGAAGTAGATTTTCCTGTTCTGCATAGGAAAATCCAGCTGCAAAGGCACACTGAAAGTGCATTATCCTACACATGCTTCTCTTTAGCTTCTCTTGTAAGATGCTCCTTAGGAAAACTTGACTGCTAATCTGGAAACTTAATTATATACATGCTATAACTTTTCAGATGTTTTGTTTCTTTCTTTCTACTCCTTAGGCTAAATATGCTATAAATAGCCATTCACCTCAGCCTGGCTGAAACAGTTTTACTCTTACAGTTTTAGTTTGTAAACATTTGCTAATGACACATTAAAGCTGCTGTGCTCATTAAAAAGAAAACACACAAACACACACCCAGCAGTAATGTGCACAACTTTAAATATTACATTACACCATTACTATTTTAAAAGATGAGGCCCAATTAGCTGTACAGTTAACAGCTGTCTTTGAGAGGGGAAAATGACATTTGCCAAGTTTAGCAAATTCCCAAGTGATTTTTCCCCCCTTCCAAGATTCCTGAGTAGAAGGCATCAATAGTTAAACAGTGATATTCGTGACAAGAAACTTGTAGGGGTTTCTTGGTGAAATGTTTCCTCAGTGGAAGCATTCTGTTGTATGAACAGCAGAGGGAAACAAAGAAAAATATTCCTGCCCAAATTTTAATGGTTGTATAATACTAAAAGTCATGCAAATAAAATTTTATGTGACAGCCTCTTGAAGAAGGAGACTAGTAAGATGTGTTAGCCTTTATTCAGAGAGGGGCACAAGTTATTTAAACGGAGCTGCATGCAGCATCTTTGTTTTGTTTCCCTTCTATTTTCCCCCTCAGCTCCTTGCAATCTAAATGCTGCTGACTTCACACAAAAAAAGCTCTCTCTGGAGATTCCCCCAGCTGTATGTATCTTAGATTAGGATGATGGATTGTGATTTATTGTATACTAAACAGGCCTTCCCAAGTGCTGCTGTGTTTCTTCAAAGGTTAAATAGCATTCAATATGGGCTCCAGTGGAACTGTTTATGGTGGAAAGGAAAAAGGAAACCTGCATAGCCATCCATTTGCTGACAAGTTTGAGCAAGCCTTAAAGCATCAAGACAGCAGTTTGGGGAGTCTGTTGCCACAAGATGGATAACAAAGCACAGATGTGAGTTGATATTCAGAGCATGTTCCCAAATGCTGCTGCCCCCAAATTGCTGCTGATCTAGACAAAAGAGGTATGAATATCTTCAATTGTGCATTAATTTATTGGGATATAACCAGCTAGCATAACATGTGAGAGTTGCATTGCACATACTTTTAATTTTTTTAAAAAATACAAATGCATATTTTTTTTAAAGCAGGAAGGAGGAAATCCAGGAATCCTGAAGTGGATTTTGTCAGCTGTTAGGGCAAAGCCAATTTAGCAGCACTGATTTGAGGTACTATCATTTTTTTTATTTCAGGTTACAGAATGAATGAGAACCAAAGACCAGGGACAGATGGAGAGGAAGATGACAGTGTCACTCAAGTGATTTTAATCTGTTGAAACACTACCAGTATCAAGAGGAAAAGAGATTTGCTAGTACAATTATCATTACAATTTCAACCTGGCTGACTTTTACGTTACTGGTGCCATCCATAGATTCCCTTATGCTTCATTTTTAAAAACAAATCCTTTCTGACATAGTTAACATACTATGTCCTCTTTCTCCCACATGTCTGAAAAAATATGGTCCCCTGTTTGAAATTTTAATACATGAAACTCTGGTTTATGACCTTATCAAAGGAATCTGATCAGAGTGAAGTTTTAATTGTGTTTTACTTTTTTCTCTCTTGCACTTTCTCTTTGGTGAGAGCTGTAAATGTTTAATGGCCTATTATCAATAAGTATATTCCCAAGTAGAATGATTAAACAACTGTGCTACAGTTTAGAATGATTAGAACAATGATTTCATCTATGCTAATAATTTAGAAATTCATACAAATGATTGCAAATTCTCCTGAAATATTGCAACTTTTTTGACAGTTTCTTTTCCATGAAGTTTCTCCTAGCCCTGAGCCTCACATTGCACTGAAAGTTTTTCCACATTTACAGAGGAATGCAGGGATGTGTTGCAAGAAATTGCTTAACAGGTAAATAAGAAAAAGTATATATATTGGGGGGGGGGGGTGATAGGGATGTCAGGTCTACTGGTCCAGGCATGGATGCACCTGACATCCCCAAACTCCCACTAACCCAGAAAATGTTGCTTTTTAACATGATGTGCTGCCATCACCTAGAAATGCTGTGGGCATACTGGGGTTGTTGGGGAGGTGGGTGACACTGGTTTTGTGGCAGAACTGTGGTTTTAAGGAAATTCTACCATATAGCTTTAACCAAAAGCCAGAGTATCACTTTCCCCCCAACATCTCGAGCATGCCAGCATCACTTCTGTGTGACATTAGTATACCAGAAAGCTCCCAGAAAATTCCCCATCCCTCACTAGCAGTGCCAATGCACCTGGCAACCCTGAGGTGGAGGCATCTAATTCCCAGAAATAATCTGCAAATTCATGGAAATTGTACAATTTGGGGGTTTTGAGAGGTAACTTTCAAAAAATCCTGAAGACTATTACGTATACTATTCTTTAAGCCCGCTGCAGGCTAAAATGCAGCGGGCAATAGCATCCAAAGGGGGGGGGGAGGGAGATATGCCTTTGGAGGCAAAGAGAGGACTCCTGGCCCATCATGCACCTCTCCCAATGGTGGTGGGGCAGGTGCACATCGGCCTCGGGGCTACTGGGCTTCATGGTGGCTTTAGGTGGCTGCCGTCTCACCAGAGAGGCCTCTCAGCAGTTGGTGGCTCCAGAGCAACCATCAGCCGGTGGTGGAGGCTCATGGGTGAGCTCTGCGCTGAGGGCAGGTCTTCGACAGCAGCACAAGTGCCTCATTGTCAGAGTTGCTAAGGAGGGGACCCCTTCTTACCGCTGTGGGCAGCTGCTGTGCTCTGCCACTGCTGCCACCTGCGTGGAGTGGTGGAGCATTGCAGATGCAATGGCTCCGGGAACTAGGCACATCTGCAGCCAGGATGGCTGAGCTGCAAGCAGCCGGCCATGGAGGGCAGTTGCCGTGTTGGCCAGATTTGAGTCCAGACAGTCACCAAGGGCCAGACATGCTCCACCCCCTCATCCGAGTTTCACAAATAATAAGAGGAACCAATAGATACTCAGACTGGATGGAGGTGAGTAGCGGGGTACCTCAGGGCTCGGTGCTTGGTCTGGTACTTTTTAACACATTTATTAATGATCTAGATGAGGGGGTGGAGGGACTACTCATCAGGTTTGCAGATGACACCAAATTGGGAGGACTGGCAAATACTCCAGAAGATAGAGACAGAGTTCAATGAGATCTGAACACAATGGGAAAATGGGCAAATGAGAACAAGATGCAATTTAATAAAGATAAGTGTAAAGTTCTACATCTGGGTCAGAAAAAATGAAAAGCATGCCTACTGGATGGGGGATACGCTTCCAGGTAACACTGTGTGTGAACGAGACCTTGGGGTACTTGTGGATTGTAAACTAAACATGAGCAGGCAGTGTGATGCAGCGGTAAAAAAGGCAAATGCCATTTTGGGCTGTATCAACAGGGGCATCATATCAAAATCACAAGATGTCATAGTCCCATTGTATATGGCACTGGTCAGGCCACACCTGGGGTACTGTGTGCAGTTCTGGAGGCCTCACTTCAAGAAGGACGTAGATAAGATTGAAAGGTTACAGAGGAGAGCGACGAAGATGATCTGGGGCCAAGGGACCAAGCCCTAGGAACATAGGTTGAGGGACTTGGGAATGTTCAGCTTGGAGAAAAGGAGGTTGAGAGGGGACATGATAACCCTCTTTAAGTATTTGAAGGAGGGCAGGATGCTGTTTCCATTGGCTGCAGAGGAAAGGACACGCAGTAATGGGTTTAAACTACAAGTAGAACGATATAGGCTAGATATTAGAAAAAAAATCACAGTCAGAGTAGTTCAGCAGTGGAATAGGCTGCCTAAGGAGGTGGTGAGCTCCCCCTCACTGGCAGTCTTCAAGCAAAGGTTGGATATACACTTTTCTTGGATGTTTTAGGATGCTTTGGGCTGATCCTGCGTTGAGCAGGGGGTTGGACTAGATGGCCTGTATGGCCCCTTCCAACTCTAGGATTCTATGATTCTATGATTCTCTTCTGTAGTTTTAATGTATTACTAGATTACTAGACTGATTGTATTTATAGGACTCTCATCACAGCTTTTTTGGTGTGGTATACAACAATGTAAAAACAGTAGCCAATAGACAAAAAGTGATGAAGACTTACCTGTGGAGGAGTGGGCAGCAGACAGACACACCAATGAGCCCTGGTGGTGTGTAAGGTGGGCACAGCAATGACATTTGGGGTGCCTTTAAAGGCACCACATGTGAGGGGCCCAGCCTCCTGCATCAGACCTGCCGCCAGAACAGCTTCCCTCCCACCCACCATGTTATGCTGGCTAATATTGTCTATGTCTGTATGGCTACTGGATGATGTCTTTATATTGCATTTTGTCACAGCTGGTGGTTTTGGCAGGGAATTGAGCCTGTTTGGGGAGAATTTGGTCTGCACATTGGATTCCCCAGCTTAGGGACCTCCTTATGAGGTGGATGCTTTAGGATGCTTAGGGCTGATCCTGCATTGAGCAGGGGGTTGGACTAGATGGCCTGTGTGGCCCCTTCCAACTCTATGTTTCTATGATTCTATGATTTCTATGATTCTATGATATGATAGAAGATTCCCCTTCTACATGGCAACCGTATCGCTCTATCCTACTCTATCCGTAGGTCCAAAAAAGTTAGTTATAGCTCTAATTTCAAAACAAACTATTACTTTGAAGGGTGAAAACAGGGTACCTTTCCCCCACAAATGTTGGCTTACCATAGAAGAGAAGGGCATGAGTGATATGATAGCTGGATTTAACTAAATAAAAGGAAGACATGTTGAAGAGGAGGCCAACTTATTTACTGCAGCTTTAGAGACAAGGACTAGGACTTAATTCAAATTAAGGGAAAGGAGGTCCCACATAAATATTAGAAAGCATTTGCTGATGGCGATGGTGGTTTGCAGATGGAATATGCTGTCTCAGAAGGTGCTTGAATCTACTTCATTGGAAGTTTTTAGGATGTGACTGGATGAGTGCCTGTTTTTATGTCCCTGAGAAGGTGGGGAGCTGAGCTGGATGGCCCTTTGTTGTTTCTGTGAGATTGTGATTCTGATATGCATAACTGCTTGTTAAACTCATTGGTTGCTTCAGTCAAAAGAAGGCTTCCATAAGGTTTACAACAAAAAATGAAAACATGCTACTTCTCCATAATTCCAGACAAATAAAATAGTTTTTTGTGTTTATTTTACTCAACAGCAAAATAGAATATTTCTCTGAAAAAGGCATTGTAGGCATGGGGAACTACCACAAAAAGCTTGTCTCAGGTTGCTCCAAACTATGAGGCTGGGAGTTCAATCCCAGCAGCCGGCTCAAGGTTGACTCAGCCTTCCATCCTTCCGAGGTCGGTAAAATGAGTACTCAGCTTGCTGGGGGGTAAATGGTAATGACTGGGGAAGGCACTGGCAAACCACCCTGTATTGAGTCTGCCATGAAAACGCTAGAGGGCGTCACCCGAAGGGTCAGACATGACCCGGTGCTTGCACAGGGGATACCTTTTTAACTAAACTCTGAAACTCAAACATTCCAGGGAAGGCCTTGAAGAAGATCTTAAGTAATGAACAATTGTTCATAAGGGACAATTGTTTAAATATCTATCTCCAAGCTATTGATAGAGAACACCACCTTTCTAAGACCAGACTTTGAAGAGTGTGATTGCTTTTTATTGCATTGTTAGAGTTTCATTGGCGAACACTGGAACTTTGAATTGAATTTTGAAACAATCTGGAAGTCAGCATTATATTAAAATATAATACTAACCAAGTAGATGCCATTTAATAACATCCCACCTCCCACAATATGAACAAAATTAAATTCCTTATGATCTTATACAGTGGGCAAATTATGCATTGAATCAATCCAACAGTACCTTCTGAAGGTAGCTAAGGACAAATCTGATCCTAGTAGCATCCCTAAACAGCAAAACAGGTTTTTAAAAATATGCCGAACTATCTTAAGCAAGGTTACATCCTTCTAAGATGAATGACTCCAATGGGCTTAGAAGAATGTAAATCTGTTCAGGACCACACTGTTAATCTAGCTATATTTGCTGCCTGCATTACAAAATAGTCAGTAGCACCACTGTGAAATTCTCATTTACTGCATCCAACTTGTAACCAGAAGGAAGTTGCCACTTTGGGTTTTAAATCAATAAGTACGTGAGAATGTTAAATGTGCTCAGTTTGAATTAAAAATTGGATAGGCATCTATTGTTAAAGCATCTACATAAAAGTTGTTTTTCTTTGCCTTTAAAAGAGAAGTTTTTTTTTTTTTAAGAGTGGAAAAACCTTGTTGGGAGCATTAACAGCTGTACGGAAAGCATTTACCAATCTACAGAAGGAACATTGCTATTACTCCCAGCTTTGTACCTGATGGATTACATAAACACTTAAATCTAGGAAACAAATATCTGTCTCCGTCACCAGTTCTACGGTGGTGCCTGCATCTATCATGAAAATCTGCAGTGTGATGTATTTAAGGAAACATACTTTAATATTTATCAACTTTTGTCATTAGGGACCATGATAGTTCTTTCTTACAGTAGCTTCTTCAACTGATCTTTGGTTGGCAGTTTTTAAAATCCCCCTTAAAATAAATAAATGATCACCTATGGAATTAGACAGATTAAAAAAATATTTTGAAAGGATACTTCAGACTCGAATGCTGATTTTCTTATTTTCTGTATGCCTGCAGATTCATGCTAGGTGAAACAAGTATTTGTTCTCTCCCTTTAATTAGCACCCAATTCTCTTGCATTAAAAGCTTCCTGGTTTTCTCTGCAAAGTTATAAGAATGTTATTATGAAAAAAATTGCCAAAATGAGCAGCTTTCAAGTGCATGCTGCAATATCATTTATCAGTACGCCCTGGGGAGTATTTATACATTTGGATAATGAGTATTCTGCTGCTGAGGTATATAATAAAAATGAGTGGGGATGGGGAACTAGTAGCATAACCTAAACCTAATTTTAACATGCTTTCCCATAAAGAGTTTTCTTCAACATGGTGTTCATATAATAGTTATTGATTCAGAGACATCTATGTAAAGGCAGTTTGCTCAAGCTTTCTTCCTTGGCTGCTTTTGGAGACTCCTGTTTTCCACTTCCTGCTCCTGTTTCCCTCTCCAGCTACCTTTTGTTCACTCAGTGGATTCAGCTAATATGGAGGTGGGATGTTCTGTCCACATTCAGTGCTGGCAATACCACATCATTTTTGCCCTCTTTCCTAATACTTCCTTGATGGAGAGAGCCCAAGGAGGCATAGTTCCTGTTGCAGCTTACACTGTATTACAAAAAAACACAACCTCCTTGCATGATTAAATGAATAAAACACCACAATCAAAAATGACATCAATCCTCAATAATTAGCAGTATATTTACCTCTAAAGTTTAAACTTTGTTTTCCAGAAAGTTTTAAGAAAGACAAACGAGAATGGGACTCGTATTTGCTGAGAAGAATATCCCAAAAAATGGGTACAACTTCAGCAGAAGTCCTGTTTGTTGTGTCAGTAAAATAAATGTGTGTGGTACTGAAGCTAGCATTTTGTAAGTCTGAGCTCACAACAGGAACTGTAGACAAGGTGAAATAACCTAAGCTGTTAAGGGAATACCTATGCCTACATGGTTGTCACTTGAATTAGGTCCTCTAGGCATTGTTTCTGCCTATGCATGGCATAAGGCTGTCATTTGCCGGGTCCTCCTTTCTTTAAATGGAAGACTTTGGAACTGGGGGGGTGAGAATATTCAAGTGTATTGGCAAATGGGATGAGACAATGAAATGCCTACTGAAGTGTATTCTGTCTCTCCAGAGCTGGCACTTGCCACTGCGTTCTTGTAGTGGGATCTAGGTGTTAACCTCAGCTTCTGAAGTGAAGACTGGATAGGCTTCCCAACTCTAAATTAGGAAATTCCTGGATGTTTGAGGGGGGAGGAGGACTTGGAGAGGGACCTCAGCAAGGTACAATGCCCTACAGTTCACCCTCGAAAGCAGCGATTTTATCCAGGGAAACTGATCTGTGTTGGCTGAAGATTAGATGTAATTCTTGGAGGTCTACAGAGCCAACTTGGAGGTTGGTAACATTGATGGGTGATAGCTGCGATATTACATTTTGATGTTGGCCATGTGGTGCCACTGCCACCAGGGCTCCAGGTCACAGCAGGCACCTGCTTTTTGTTTGTTTTTGTTTTTGTTTTTGTTTTGTTTTGTTTTGTTATTTTTGTGGGGGGGATTGCATTCTAGTGAAACTGGAGAAACAAATTCTGTAACAAGGAAAACAATTTCTGTTTGTAACGTTTTCAGAATGTATGTTATTATTATGAGATAGCAGTAGAGTTTTACTGTGTCTTTTCCATTGATAAAGTGTCTATTAATAAGGGAAGGTTAAATGATCACTAAAAAGAGCTTTCAAGTGTGAGTATCCTGCAAAGTGCAGGGGGTTGGACTAGATGACCCAGGAGGTCCCTTTCAACTCTATGATTCTATGATTCAATGAATAGACTTTCAATTAGGAGGGACAAGTGGGGGACTCACAAATTTCTGGTGATTTCTCTTATGGTTGGTGGGGGGGGGGTATTGTGAGGAATGGGATCCTGCTGTTGCTCCTGTCCAGCTGCTGGGCATTCTCTACCATTATGACCTGGTGAGTAAATCGCATATTCTCCCCCACTGCCAACTCTGGTGCATCCTCCTCCACCAGGTTCCCATTTCTATGCAACCAGACCCAGCGTGGTCCTGAGCAGCCAAGCTGCCAATTACAAGGCTCCCAGGCTGCTGTACCATTGGGCTCAGGGAGGCTGTTAGGCTGCTGTTCTAAGTATGGTAGGACCCCTGCCTCTCAGACTGGCATACTGTCTTCCACAACCAGTGGCACCCCTTAATAGTCTAGTCTTGGGCCACTGTTAAAGTCTGCCAAGCCAGGCTAGACTCCAGACTCCATCTTAAGAGCTTGCTCTTAACCACAGGTTCAGAATGGCAGCCTCTGTCTGTCTCCTCCTTTTCCGCCATCCCATTGTATTGCTGATTCAGTGGCCTGGTTCAAGTCTGTTTGCCTCTTTGTCTTATACATATGACTTATCTTTGGCCCCTCTGCCAGGGTAAACATCTCCCCCAGACTCAGCAGCTAGACCTATTGAGACCTAATGGCTCCCTTTCATAGACTCATTAACTCCTTTGTCTAAACCCATCAATGCTGATCTCTGGATCTGGCCAGGGCATTGCCCAACATCCATGGAACATCCATGTTCCATGGAAATTTCCATCATGTTCTTACTTAGACTACATCACATAGCCTTCTCCCCCAAAACATATATAAACAGTGGCTTCACAAAGCCATCTTGTGCTTCTGATTCAGGACCCACTGGAAACTCCATGCTGGTTTGTGTTACAGCTCTCTGTCTATCCACTCTTCAAGCCCAGTAATTATACTGAAAACTCTTATCCTACTCCATTTTCCCTATACTACTGCTTGCTAGTGTGCTAGATATATTATTATTTTCTTTCTAATGAAGGAATTATTATGAAGGAAAATTATTAGTATTTTCCTTCTAATGAAGATTGTTATTATGTTTACTATATACCTGTTGTCTGCCTTGAGTTCTTAAGGGTATAATAACCTTGTAATGCATTGTAAAATGATCAGTTTCACTACATTGGCACCTCTCTCTAAGCTCATTCCCCACTGCTGAATATGCACATGTGTAAGCATATTTCTGGTAACAGCTGGGCTTCCATGCCTTTTCAGCCATGCTCAATATGGCTTCCAGCCTACTGCACTGCATCTGGGCTCAATGTAGCCTGTAGCACCTCCAGTTTGGCTCATGGTTTGGCTCCCATTTTGATCTCCACCACCCCACTTTCCCACACCACTGGAGTGCTGAGGTTGATCTTGTGCTAATGCATGCCATTAGGGGTATCACAGGTAACAGGGCTGGGTTTTTTTTAGCTCAGTGAAATGGAAGAGGTGATAGGTAGACATGCATTTTTATATGTCTAAGCCCTTGACTCAGATTGTCCAGAGAAGGCGTTTCTCATTGACCATAGGTTGTGACCACCCTGTGAATGGGCCTGCATGCCATTGCTTTGGCAGACAAGTGAATAATGTTAAACTAGACTATACTGTGGTGGTAGAAAGAGTGCAAGTTATTGACTTACAGTAAGGAAATCTGAGGAAACACTAAGGTAATGATTGAAGACATTTCCCAAGTAAGCTGTTTCTGGATGATGAGATTCATGGCAGTTGCTGAGGAGATCCCTCAATGCTTGAAAGGTCAAGGAATGGCTGCTTTGGATATTCTCACCACAATGTATAATAGAAAAACAATAAAATACAGATGCAAATACAGTGTTTTTTAGTTTAGTGCAAAATCCTAAGCACACTTTCGCAAAAGCAAATTCCATTCCTCCCTCCCCCCCCAGCGTGGCATACTCCCCAGAAAGTGTCCTTGGAATTGTACTCAATATTTCCTCTGTGTAAAGACATTCTCATGTATAAAACTTGCCCCTGCAGTATAAGCGAACAGTATGCTGAAAACCAATTTGTCAATGTGTCCTTGAAGAATTTATTTGAGGGTAGTTCAATTGACTTTATAGGGAGAGTTCCTGAACAATCAAAGAAAGGACTGGACATTTTATCGGTGCTGATGCAGGCACCATGAGTTCTGTTCAAAGTGTAACCAATTTATACATCAGGCAAATCAACTGGGTTAATAGCTTAGTTTTGTTCTGTTAGAGTAATGAAAGGTTCTAAGTGTAACTTATAATTAAACTCTAGTATTAGAAGGTATGCTTTTATTATGTGATTGATAGCAATGTGATTGATAGCAATCAGTCTTCAAAGTCCAGGCATATATTGTTAGAATATCAATGACTATCAAATCACCAACTTTGACATGGTTCTTGTCTTGCAGTATCATTCTTAGGCCCCAAATAGTCATGGTGTCCTATTTAGAGTTCTCAAGCCATAAAGGTGGTGGGATATTTCCTGTTCTCAGTTCCCATTTCCCACCACTGCTATTGTGGACAGTGGGAGAAAGATAATCTCAGATGGCACCTGCTGTAGTTCCAGGATAGTTTGCATAGCCATCATTGAACATAACTTCAAGAAGAGTGTGATGCAACACAAGATGAATACACAAAACAATAGAGGAAAGGAATATGGGGACATCCTCTAATTCCATATATGCCATGTCTAGGGTGGATTTTACTTACACACCAAAACTGTGGAAACTCAGTAGGGTTGTCATCCTCTAGGTTGGGCCTGGGTAATCACATAATCACAGCATCTCCAGACTGTAAATATCAGTTCCCTTGGAGGGAATGGCTGGTTTGGAGGGTGGAGTCTGTTATTGATGTGGAACATCTACTGGCACGGTCCCCCACATGGATGTCTACAGATGTGATGTCCGTAGTCCCACCCCTAGGGACCGCAGCAGTGGATGGACAGCAGCAGCAGTGCCAGAGCACTGAGGCACACTCAATGCTCTGGCGTTGTCACTGCCACCACTCTGGAGAGAAGAAGCAGCCTTGGGAGACTGTCAGCACAGACATGCACAGTACTGTGTGCTGCTGGGCTGGGCTGGCCTCCACTATGCCTCCAAGGCCACCCCCGCCCTCCAGAGAGTGGGGTCAGCCTCAGGAAATGTGGGGCAGGGCCAGCAGGTAAGGCTGGGGGTGGGGATGTAGGGGAGGAGGGAAGGGGCAGGGAACAAGGATTCTCACCCCTTATGTGGATGTTTCACATAAGGGGCAAGAATCTTTGTCGATAGATTTATTTTTTATATCCTATGGAGATACCTACTCTCCTCAAACACTGTGCTTCCCAGGCTCACCTCCCAAATCTCTGACAATTTCCAGTGCAGAGATGGCAATCCCGTAGCAAGTAATCTATATTTCAACTGATCTAGCAATCCCTGTGTAAAAACACCTTAGCAGTGATTTATTTGTGGGGTGGATGCCACTAAAATTTGGCCTATTATTCTGAATGAGAAAAGTGGGGGGATGGAATGCAAAGTGTCCCTTTAAAAAGAAGGCATGGATATACTTCTCCCAGGAGCTACAGTAAATGATGAATATATGAGAAGAGCAGAGACCTGAAATTAAGAAATTATCCACCAAGGGATTATAGTTCAGGATGCTAGAAGCAATTTCTGTTACTGAATCTGGGATCCATTTCAGTTTCTGGACCTTAAAGTTGCCCTCTTAAATAGGAATAAAGGCAAAGTTTTCCCACTGGGGTGAAGGGCAAGTATAAAGGGAAAATAAATAAGACAACACTCATCCAATTATATGTGTATGTTTACTGTCGGGGTGTGTGTGTGTGTGTTGCTTATTTGCACACTGCACAAAATGCCACTGAATTTCATTTAAAATGGAATATTGAGATGAATCCAGAGGTTTCTGCTGAGATGAAACATTATCATTTAAATAAAAAGATAAACTCAATTAAAAAACCATGTACCTCCACATAAATTAATAACATGATTTACAGGTACATATTTGATGTTTAACCATTTTAACTCTCCAAGTAGTGGGAAAAAACCTGTATAGGTTTGACTCCAACCACATCCGCCCAAAATAGCACTAGGGAGTATGGTGCCTTTATGGACAAAAATCATGTGGAAAGGAGGGATGAGAATGAGTGGAAAAGCTGGCTGGATTCAACCCAAAGTCTTTACTGAGGGAAAGAGAAAGAAACTAAAATTCTATTCTAAAACATTCTGAAATTTCTGTTTTGATTTTGTCTACCAGGTTATTTGAGTCGCAAAGTCACCTTGTATACCGAAAGTGGGAAAATAAAGTCAAAGCTTCTCTGACTGCATTACCTTGACCAAAAGGCTAACTAATGAAACTTGAATATAGGGATAACAAGAAAATGATTGATCTATTTATTATGCTGATTTATTTCTAGCCTGTATTTCATGATAGTTGTGGGCTCTTGATGCCACAAAATTAGGAACAACCTGGAGAGATTAAGAGTATGATTCATCCAATGTTAAATACTTTTCATTCTGTTTATTTCAAGTGGAGTCATTTAAGCACATCCTTGACTCTCCTCCATGTAAATCAACTTGGCCTGGCAAACAGTTTAACTTTACTGGATCTCTCCACCAATGTTTAATGCATGACTATAGACCATCTCAACTATTTGCATGCATAGTACTGATGATGCTAGTAATGCTTGCAAATGCCAAAGAAAAACAGGGTGACTCATAAATCAAGGAAACAATAATCTGTCGATTGGATAGGGCCCCAAATCTTATTTTCATTAACATTTTGTCCTAAACTTGCTTTGTATGGGCGGGACAGTACTGATGCACAAAGGATACAGAGACACACATGAATTTAGTTTAGCATGATTGAGCTTCTATTGTTATAGAAATGAACATAGGCAATCTAAATGTTAGGGGGTGAATCCAGCAAACCACTCCTCCCCATCCTGCAGCCAGCAGGCCACAGTCCCTTGGGGAGGAGAACCCACTGGCATGCTCACCTGCAGGGTCTGAGCAACAATTTCTCCCTCTCCATCAGTCCTGCCAATCTACTAGGAAGGTGAAGCTAAGGTGAAGCCCACAGGCACTGACCTCTGTTGGGGCCTCCCTCGGCTACCTCACCATACACAGCAGCCATCTCCCTGTCTGAGAAGACATTGCTACACATGCACATGTGCATCCTCATAAGGAGGCTCCCAAACTAGACAGAGCCAGGCCAAACACACAGGCTCAGCCCCAAATTATATGGACCCAAATAAACCCGCAGCTGTGACTAGAAAACAAATGAAAACAGTCAGAAGAACATTGAAAACAGAATGGGAGCAATAATCCTCAGTGGCAAAAAAGGAGGCCACTTTGGCCATCCTTTTAAGCCCTCCAAGCCACACGCTATGCCCATTCCTAGTTACAATTGAGCATGTCTGGCGGGATACCCTCCCACGCAAAGACACTTTTGTCCTCCTTTGTTCTGACAGAACCCTCCCCACCTCCAGCAAGGGCAGCCACGTGCCCCAGGAGAGTGGAGCCATAACTGGATTTCTATTTTAAATAGAAATTGCACTCACACTTATATTTACTAGCTGCAGTAAGAAGCTTGAAAAATCAGGAGGCAGTTCTGAGAAGACCAATGGGAATGGTAAAAGGGCTGGAGGGACTTATGAGGAAAGATTAAAAGAATTAAATACAAATAATTTAGTGAAGCAATTACATCTGGGTGCAGTGAGTGGCATAATAACTATGAAAAGTATCTGAGTGTCTGTAAAAACCGAGAGAGAGGGCTAATGAAGCTTGTTGGAAGAAGCATGGATTACATTTTTAGAAATGAATATTGATCATAAATCTATGCAATGAGTTGATGGACTTGATGAAAACCTGCTAATGAGACTACAAAAATTAGCAAAGATCTCTTAGCAGTACTAATAAAAATTAGTGCTATATTAAACAAAAAATTTAATGAGGCTAGAAGAAACATACTGGGAAATTCTGAATATTTCAAGCAATAAATGAATCCATAGTATAGCCAAATACAAGCAAAGTACAATGTATTTATTTATATTTAGATACTTTTACTCCTCTTGTGAGGAGCCTCTTGTGGCGCAGGGTGGTAAGGCAGCAGAAATGCTGTCTGAAGCTGTCTGCCCATGAGGCTGGGAGTTCAATCCCAACAGCCGGCTCAAGGTTGACTCAGTCTTCCATCCTTCCGAGGTTGGTAAAATGAGTACCCAGCTTGCTGGGGGGTAAACGGTAATGACTGGGGAAGGCACTGGCAAACCACCCCGTATTGAGTCTGCCATGAAAATGTTAGAGGGCTAGATGGCATCACCCCAAGGGTCAGACATGACCCGGTGCTTGCACAGGGGATACCTTTACCTTTTACTTTTACTCCAGCTTTCTCCTCATTGGGAATCAAAACAGCATCTCCTTCTCCATTTGACCCTCTCAACAAAATGGGAGGAAGTTAGGCTGAGACACAGAGAGACTGCCCCAAAGTCCTTTTGGCAAAGTTTAAATATGCATTTCATTCTCACTGCTTAAAATAATAAAATAGTTTTATTAAGAAGAGAATCAATTTAGTGTTGAAAGAGAAGAGAGTCATAAGTGTTCTATTATCTTCATTCAGTCCATTGTGTTCTGGAGGCAAGCAAAGAGGAAGTGTGCTCAAAAGAGCAGGAAGTCTCCAATGAGCCAATCAGGACACAGAGGAGATTATTTGAAAAACATCCAGAGGTTCCTAATCCAAACATGCTAGCTACATATCTTGTCTGATGATATGATATTGTCTGTATGATATTCTTGATATGCTGTTGAATCATGCATTCTATAATTCTTGTTTATTCCAACAAGATACCTACAAACTTCCATGGCAGAGTGGGAATCTGGGTCTCTCAGATCCTGTCTACCCGTATGGGAGCCATATGAGAGAGTGGTATATAAATAATAATAATAATAAATAATAATAACCACTTTAGCATGCTGCTCTCAGGTTCTATTTGAAATTCTACCTATTTTAAGTGGACACAAATATAAAAGATTCACACATCACTAAGTATGGTAATGTTTGAAATGCATGCTGGGTTGTTTTTTTTCTGTCCATACAGGGAAATGCAGGAGATGAATGATTATAACAGCATGATACCCAGTGATCCATCCTACAATGTCTGGCAGTTGCAAACTAGAAGACATATATTTGTCAAGTGTTGCACAACTGCTTGCTTTAATTTTAAGACTTAAAGTTACTGAACTGTGAACAGATCTGCTAGACCAGCAAAACAATTCTAATTGTGGTAACCTGTCTTTTTAACCTCCAAGGAAACAGATGATGGGTCTGCAATAGACTAGAATATTTTGCAGAATTTGCAATCACAAATAAAATTAGAAATGTTTGTTAAATGTTATGATAACTTAAAAATATAATATCATCAGTTCTGGAGGCTTTAAGTGCTTAAGCTGTGCAAGACTTTATTTTCTAATTTCCTACTTTTATGCACTGTGCTTACTTGCATTAGTACTAAATAGACAGAATTGCTATTGTGTTTTTTTCTTTGAATCTCTAATATAGAAGAAACAGCTGCTTTGTGCCACTGATCACAGCTTCCAATAACTGGCATATGAAAAAAAATATTTATACCCTGCTTTTCTCTCCCTAAATGAATATCAAAGCAGCTTAAAATCACCTTCCTTTCTCTCCCAATAGTCACCTTATGGGGTAGGAGGGACTGAGAGGATTGTCATTGGGACAAGGTTGCCCAGCAGGTTTCATGTGGCAGTGAAGAATCAAACCTGGTTCTGCAAATTAGAGTCCAAAGCACTTAACTACTACACCACTCTGCCTCTGATATTTATTTAAGGGCTATAGATTATTTTGCAAAATTGCATTTTTCTGAATATTTATTGTTTAGACCAACATATATAGGCCCGTTCCCCATTTTATTCTCATAACACTATGCTATTAGTTCAGTTGGGAAGGAATGATTGACCCAAGGTCATCTCACAAGTTCCAAAGAAGAGTAGGGATTTGAGCACATGTGTACATGTTTATATGTATCATGAACATCATAAAGCCACAGTTATGTTTTGTTGGAAGGGGGGAGTTTCTGTGAATTCCTTGGGATCGGATCTCAGCTACTTTGTGTAAGATGTTGCACTGTTATTTTCCTTCACCACATGATATCATTACTATTGATCTGATAGTCATGGGTCAAAATACCTGCATAATGGGGCCAGTAATTATTTCTGCAGTCCCCAGATTTGCAGAGGAAACACAAACTTTAATATAAGTGAGATTACAATAAAGCAGAACTTGGTTTAAAATTAGCATCTACCATAGTTTTTGCCCCAAATCTAGAGTGACATCCCAGATGTACCTACATCACTTTCCTGTCACATAGCCCCCTTTTGAGGGGGGCTGGCAGTGGGAAACTGCTGCCCCTTCTGGGGAGGCTGGTACTCTTAGCTCCTGAAGGTACAGAACTCTCAGAAACATATTTTTGTTTGTAGAAGACACTGCAGGGAAAAAGAAATATGATCCATTCTGTGAACTTCTGTTATTGGTTCACTGGATCAAACACATACTGGTTTATTTTTTCCTTAAAGTCAGATATTGAAACTGGAAATAACATCAACTGGGAGTGGGGATAGTAAGGAAGATTTGTAGAAGAGAATTGGCTAAGGCAGAGATTATTTAACCTGATCCTCACCAGTTTACCACTGCAAAACTCTCCATCAGCTAGAGTTATTTCCCATTTCATAATCTTGAATTTTCCTCAGATTGTATAGTTTTGATGTGCAGATTTGCCATAATTTTGTTCCTAGATGACTGGCATACAAAACTTTCCACAAACAGAAGAAAATGTTCCTGTTGTGTCCTTTATTTTGCAGGGGTCCTTTATTTTGACCCTGTGACACTGATAGTGCTTCTGTTTTCTTTTAATTGAATGAGTACTGCTAATGATTCAACATCATTTATGGTTCTGTCCTATTACTAAACTTTAAAAGTCATATTTGAAGTTTTATTCTAGGACCTAATTATT
The DNA here is from genome assembly GCF_049243985.1 of Paroedura picta. Lineage (NCBI taxonomy): Eukaryota > Metazoa > Chordata > Lepidosauria > Squamata > Gekkonidae > Paroedura > Paroedura picta. The sequence goes on along the minus strand of NC_135373.1, from coordinate 61,647,682 downwards.
GCCTTAGATAAGCTGAATGTTTTCTGAGTAGATTTATGAACCAATGAAGAAGTCTCTGAGACTTTTTAAACTGTTCATCATAAGTAATTAAATTGTTGGACAATTTTGGTGGACAAAGTAATTAAATTGTTGGACAATTCCTACTTTTAAAGACCAACTTTGATATTATTTTGAAACAACATTTCAATTAAATTTATCCATATTTTGTGATTCTTAGTGAGACTTAACTGCCAAGGTGGGTTTTTAAAAACATTTCAAAACAGGGATCTATGAGTATTCTTAAACTGTGAGTAATAGTTACAGCAGTCCTATGAGTTATAGCAGCATTATTAATCCTATATTATTGATTCAGCTTTTCGTGGACAACTACAAATATAAAACTATTTGAAAAGAATAAGTTCAAAGGGAGGGAAATATACTGACAAAGCCTCAACTGTATTGTCAGAAGACTGAGTAATCTTGCATACAGAGTTGATTATCTGGGCCTGACAGAGAAGGTGAAATTGTAGATGCAGCACAGAAAATGTATGTTAATATATACTATTGTTCAATAAACAAAATCACAAAATAAATAGAACTCACCGTGCTGCCTTTGATTTCCTTTTTAAAAAGCTTTGTTAAATGCAGGTTTTTCAAATGCAGTAAGTTATTCGCATTTTCCCCCCACTGAAAATGCATATTGAATGTTTTTGTCAATACAATAATCATGTATTATGGGAATTCATCAACAAGTAGAAATGCAGTTCTGGGCAGTATAGAATTACACCCTTCCAAACCTATTTAAGTCATTTGGCTTTGAAAGGGCTAAGTCTGTTTAGGACTGGGATTTGAGTTAGCTAGCACAAAAGCTGTGGGTGCATCTTTGACTATTGCTATGAAATGCGTTAACATTTAAAAAGCTCTCTCTCTCTCTCACACACACACACACACATCTTTCTTTCAAAAAGCAGATGTGAAATTGTTGTTGTTCTGCTTCAGAAAGAGGCCACTCACTTATACCAGAGTTGACTTTTGACCACTTCTGCCTAAAGTATTTTCTGATTCTTTTGCTCACCCAAAATGGCATATTACATTAAAATCAGCACATTTCTAGCCCTGAGCCATTTTGTGTTAAGACAATCTGCAAGAAGGGAAGCAACATCCAAGGAGAACTTTAAAAAAACAAACAACTAAAAAAGGGAAGATCAAAAGCTTTATACACCCTTCCCTCTATTCTTTCTTTTTTCTTCCTGGAAAAAAAATATAGGAAAATGCTCTCCATCCCATATTATTAATAACTAGGGCAACAGTTTGAACATCCTCTAAATGTCTCTTTGTCACTTAATGAATCAAGCATTGTCAAGAAGAGCTCAGAGCTAAGGTGAGGTATTGCAAACAAAGTTTGAAGAAGGGGAAGAGTAAGGTCTCCTTGGGTATATTAAGTCCTGTGTATTTAGCCTTGTGGGTAAGAGACAGAGCTTGAAATGGGATGAAAACAGAACCTCTGAAGCCCAAGTCCTCATTTCCCTTAGGGTATTACTTAGAAAGGAAGAGAGAGAAAATGAGCAGTCATACAGAGAATTCTGAAGTTCATATTCCTGCTCTGAGCGACAGAAGAACACAGAAATGAGGTGGGGGTGGTGTCCTATACTGGGTAATTACAGAATCATGTTTCATTACCCCAGGACACTTCAGTTAAAGAAGATAAAAGCTACTGGGGTTATTTGTATTTCCTTTGCTCATTCATGAATCTATGACTTTTCAGGCAGTTTTACTGTAAGTGAACTGTAAAAATTCAGCCTGTAATATAGCTTGGCAAAAAAATAAAATAAAGTTCAGCCAGAAGCTATTTGTTTATTACCGACCAAAAGATGTGATTTGCTAGGTTTTTTAAAAAAATAAAATAAAATCCTTACATTATATTATTACTCTAAAAAGAAGCAGTTTCTTATTGACATTGGGTAGCATATTTGGGTTGACAAGCTACTGGTCCATAAATTGATCTAAAGTAAACCACTAAAGCAATTGTGGCAGAAAAAAAGCAAAAAATCTGTACATGAGGTTCTATTGAAGGGCTTGTTTGTACAGCAGCACATTGTGACTTCCAATGGACAGGAGAGGGATACTTCCATTTGTATTTTTCATAACTGGCTGTTTTTTCTAATAAGTAACCTGCAATCTCCCCTTTTCCCAATTTACTTCCATTCTCATTCCAAACTTATTTTTAGCTAGGGGAGACAACAGTAGTGAGGACACAAGGCAGTCAACATTTTGACTTCCATGTGGCAGAAATAATTCAGCTAGTACAAGAAAATACAGAATATGTAGTTCCTAGTACTACCAGGTATCCATAAATCCTATGAGATTCATGCACATCAGCACCTATGGATGACTAGAGTACCAACATTAGATTCTCCATGCTTCTTTGTATCAGTTATTGGGCAGGGAAAATGTTTTCTCCCGCCGCACTCGCAGAATCCTTCGCGGGGCTCTGGCATGGCGGGGATCGGTGGTCCTCGGTGTCGGGGGGAGCGTCTCCGGCTCCGGCGTCGGGAGGGGTGGTCAACGGTACCGTGGTGGCGCCGTCCTCCGCCCGCTCTTCGATGGGAACGTGGATGATCAGGTGTTGCCGGCCCCCGTCCGGGGACTGTTCCACGATGTCTAACCCTGAGTCCTCCGGGGCTGCCGCGGCCATGGGAAGCGAGGCGCACCAACGGACGGATTAACAGGGAGAAGTGGTTATTATCAATTTGTCAGGAATCAGGCTGAGCCCAGCCGGTGGAGTCCCAAGTGAAAGCGCATCAAGAATCCAACAGTCGGTTGCAAATTCCAAAGTAGAGCTTTATTAGGCAAAGTCCACAGTTAGCTGAGCATGCCAAGATCTTCCTAAGCAAAGATCTTGATAATAACAAAGTACAAGTGAAACGGGTGGGGTAGATATAGGGTGCACCAAATAGAGGAGGGGTGCTCAGGGGATTTGGCGGGAGAGTGGGTAGGAATGACAAAAGGGGTCCTGTTCTCAGGCTACCAGATGGCCAGGTGCCTTATCGGGGAGATGGCACATTGTTGAGATTTGGCTGTCTCCGCAAGGACACTTACAGTGAGATTGATACAGTTGTTGGGGCTCCTCGCCCGCTGGGAAAAGGAAGGGAGGAAACATCTCAGAGGACAGGTTTATTGCTTTATGGCCTTGGGCTGCCTCGGCCGGAGGAAGCCTGAGAAAGTGGGAATATGCAAGAGCAGTCGGGAACAGGATGGCATGAACCAGGGGGGTCATGACACCTAACACCTGACCTTGGGAACACCATAAATATGATGGACAATTGATACACAGTGGACAAAAGGAAATGCTTCTCCACTCAATGAGTAATTACATTATGGAAATCAGTGTATATAATGATACAAGCATATATGTCTTGAAAATGGGTTTAAACAGATACATGCAGATAAGGTCCATCAGTTGCAGATAACTGTGACAGCTAATGGGAACCTCCACATTCAGAGGCAATAAACTATTGACTACCAGAATTTTAAGGGAAAGCCTTGGCCTCTATGTCCTGTTTGAGGAATCACAGGGGCAAATGTATGAAAGTTGGACAAAATGAACTAACTGGACATTGAAAGCAAGACACTCCTTGTGTTCATTAGAATTCAGCTGAGACTTACCTTGGCCACCAGTTGATGCAGCAGAGGGCTGGCTGGAGGTGGATGTGACCATCCCAGCAGCCTGTTCATGGTGTGCACTGCGTGCTCGCAGCATGCACTAAATCATGGGGCAAGGTGGGATGCACAGCACCTATAAAGAATGATGTGTGGGTTCAACCTTTTTGCCAGGATGCTGTGGGAGCAGTTTCCCTCCCACCTACTCTCTGTTTATGCGGAATCAGCCTTGTTGCAGTGTTGGATTTGGATGTTTCATACTTAATATTTTATTACAGCTGTGGGGTTACATGGGATGAAGCCTGTTGGCAGGGAGTGCAGTTGCTATTGGACTCCCTGGGGTTCAAAGCCTCCTTAAGAGGCAGCATGTAAATGAGCACAGCTGACCCAGCTGGAAGGCCAGATTCTCATTTTGCCAGGCAGCCTGGAGGCTGCCAACTGAGATAAGTGTCCTTGGCTCCCCCACATAGGTCACTTCCCTTAGTAGCAAACTCCAGTAGGCAAGGGGATCTACTTTCCCAGCTGGGAACAGTGCAGATCCCCAGGCCACCTCTGGACTCTGGAGGGTTTCATGCAGTCCACTGACTGCTAGGTCAGACTCCTTCTCTCATGCTGTGCCAACCATCCTGTGGAGAGGTAATACATCTGTGGCCTTGTTTATATCCAATACTGGTGTGTCGTTTCTTATTCCAGCCCAAAATGCACCACTAATCAACACTGATATATGTGTGAACTAAATTTTTGATCCTTTCCTTTGCCAGTGGAAACTATTAGGCATGTATGCACATAATTACCTTTAGCATGGAGAGATTCTTATCTTGCCATGCCCTACCTCTGATGATGACAACCACAGTTATGATGAAATGTCTATACCAGACCGTGGCAACACAACCTGGAAAACCCACAACAACCAAATGTTGAAATTGGTGCTCTGGTAACAATAGGGAAAGCTCCCACTGACAATTCATCTGATTCCCACCACTACTTAGTAGGCCACTGTGGGAAAATGCCCCCAAATCACCATGTGTGATGTCACCAATGTAATGTCATTTCCAGGCTAAACCCTGAAATGGCATTACAGAGCTCTAGGATTCACCTGTAACTCTATGGTTTCACCACAGAACAGTGTGATGTCAGTTCTGGATTCAGCCCAGAATTGATATTATGCTGCTATGGCAACAGTGCCCCCCTCCCCCCATTCCTGGTTCCAAAAGATCATTTCCAGGAAAGGTTTGTTGTAGCACAGAAGTATCATCATCTAAGCTCAATATGAGTTTCAAAAAATTGGCTCAATCCTAATTCAAACTGGAAGTAAATTAACTTGCCAGTCCCGAGACCCTCCCTTTAGTAATCTTGTTCAATAAGTTTCATTGACTGCCTCCCTATAGCTTGGATGATATCCTATCAAATAGATTGTTGCCACTTCTGCTAATGCTGACTGTGTCCAGTAAATCCAGTGTGGCTGATTTATGAGGCCAACTAGTATTTGCATAATTTATCCCATATTCATAATATATTCTGCTTGCATTGAATATACACTCTGTGACTTTCTGGGTTGTGGAACTGAACTCTCCGCACAAACTCCTTGAAAACGGTTTGCTAATGTGCTACAAGATGGATCTCCTTCTGTTTATTGATCAATGAATTCAGAACCAATTCATTCTCAGCTAGCCAGTATTTCTCATACTTTTTTAAAAGAACAAAAGATGGAAAAGCCCTTAATCAATGACAAAGCTGTTTCATCTGTTGCTGCTGAAAACAGATTAACAATGATCTAGCATATTTTACTGGTCTACAAAAATGATGGAAGTTATACTGTTTATTACAAATTGTCCCACTTAAAAGAGTGTTGCCCTTAAAATAAGAGGTTTTTTTTAAAAACCTGCAAGTGAGCCAGAGTTACTAACAACATGAAAAGAAATACATTGAGTAGATTGTTGCAAAGTTGCATGTTATGGGTGTATGAATATCCCTTTGCAATGCAAATATTTATGTTTCAATTAGCTCATTTTAAAGTGGAAATGTTTGGTATGTAGACACAAGGAGGAGGCCATTTTCTTCTTCATTTCATTTTCCTATTTTTGATGACTCTTGATTCTTTGGTTTCAAAATGGTTGTTATGACCCATTCCAACCATCTAAGTGACTCATAATCCTCAAACAAAGAGCCTGAAAAACCAAGACCTCCAGATAAGGGAGACTAGGGAGAGCCTAACATTGCTGAGGCAACTACTGACAATGGTCCAGCAGCACAGGAGGCCATCTCACCTGACCCTTCAAGGGAGGCATCACCACCAGCCCCTGGACCTGGACCTATAGCTTCCCTTACTTGGTAGGAATGGCAGCATCCTGGTCCCAAAAAGGCAAAATGCTTGACTGGCTGCAGAAGTACCCCATCCCAGAAACAAGCATTAAGAACAATAATTCTTTGTAGGATGCCGGTCAAAGTACTGTGCAACCACAGGAGTTCAAAACCTGCCAGCAGGATAGCCAAGGCTGATGTTTGGGAAAGATGCCTTTCTGGGTTGACGGGTCCACCAGGGGCAAGCCTGTGTACCTGCTCCAACTTCTGGCTGCACCAGAAGGCATTGCTCCAGAGGTGACCTGGCTGAGCCTGTCTGCAGAGCCCAGGACAGAATTGTTTCATTCCAGTCTACTAAAACTCTGCCAAAATTTGGGGTATTAAGAGGTCTAGCATAGACTTCTATCCCAGATCTTAGTATAGATGCCAAAGCAACAGCATCTGTCCTGCATCAACAAGAATTATGATCTTAGAGTGTCCAGTTGGCTGCAAGTTCTATGCTGAATAGAACCTAACATTGGAAATGCCATTCAGTAAGCTAGATTGTCTTGAAGAACAAAGGAGTATTTCAAAGGATACTACCACATTAAGAGTTTTGTTACTTTGGAGTTATGTGTCCATAAACAGAGATTCCCAAAACATTACAATGGCTAGTATCTTTAACCGCTCCTGCGGAGCGGATTAAATAATCCGCTAAGGGCACTCAAGGCGGGCCCTGTCCATGATGAGGAAGGGTGCCGATAGGCCCCTTCCTCATGACTGACAATCGGAGGGCCCAATCGGCAGGCATGAAGTGCCTGCCGATTGGGCCCTCCGATTGTCAGTCTGGCGGCAACGGACCAGCGGCTCGCGATTGGGCCATTGCCAATGCACTGATGTATCGGGAGGCGCAAAGCGCCTCCTGATCCGCGCCACCAACTCGCGACCATGCGCCTGCCCGCCATTACCGCCCCAGCCCCTGACACCGATGGACCGCCACTGACCCCGCGCCCAGGAGCGCCTGCCGCCAGCCCCAGCTGTGACCGTAACTCCACCCGGCCACCTCACACAGCTCCCGCGACCCCGCGCCCACCCTACCAGCTACGCCCGAGCTGCTCCGGCCATCCCCCACAAAGCCACAATCCGCCTCTGACCCTGCGCCCACGAGCGCCCGCTGCCAGCCCCAGCCGCGACCGCAACCACGCCCGCTCACCCTACATGGCTCCCGCGACCCCGTGGCCATCCCACCTACAACACCCAAGCCGCTCCGGCCTTCCCCCACGAAGAACGCTGCCACCAAGAACTCCTGCCTGCCTTCCAGGACGTGCCCGTGCGGCCGCCCCCCCAAAACATCACCTGCCACCCATTTCCCCCACAGCCACGGAGCCACAACACCCTCCACCTGCGCCCACGACGACCCCGGCCTGAAAGAAGGCTATCGCCAGACGCCGCCCTAGCAGTGCTGCCGCCGCCCCGGCCCCCCCAACAATGCTCTCCTCACCTTCACGAGACGAACGACTCCGGTAGGTCCACGCCGCCGGAGCTACACAGGCCACCCCATCCCCAGCCTCCAGTACGCGCCTTCACTGCCCCCAGCTTGCACACCCACCCCGCCCTACTCCATTGCCTCCCTAGCGCCCACTGCATTAAAACGGCTGCGGGCTTACTTTCTAGTTATCTAATAATGCTGCTAGGTCCTATCAATGCCAATGGACCATTCTAAACTGGACAACTCAGTGATGAAAATACTTTCACCTTTCACTTGCTCATGTGTTGGAGAAAACACCAGTAAATTAACTTTTTACTCATGTAATCCATCTACATTAGCAGAAATTATCGGAAATTCATCAAGTTAGTTTGACCCACATAACACAGAAGACCCCTCCCTGCTTCTCCCACTAATGTTTGCTCAATTAAAGCTGGGAGGGAAAAGGAAGATATGCCTCAATTTTCTCTGTTCTGTTCCCTCACACGATTATCCTTATGTTTTATTCAATGAAAAACTGAGACCTCTGCATTGGCTGGGGTTTTCCTCAACAAGCCAAAATGGTGGCCAAAAACCTTTCAAGACCAATTCTTATTTCCATTTGTTCACAAAATCATAAATGAACAATGTATACCTTTAAACCCAATTAAATAGACCTCAGTAGGATGCTAAGTTTAAGACCAGTTTAAGACTGCTGTCTAAAAATGTGTTGAATATTTATACTTGACATACATTCATTTTATGCTCAATGATCTACATATGCCTACCAAAATGCACCATAACAAATTATTCTTATGGATCTTCAACCTGGATTAAAAGGGAGGACTGCTTGTAGTCTCCCCACATTTCATTGGATTGATTTTAAACCATTTCTGAGGGAAGTTTTTGAGATATGATTGATTGCAGGTATTACAGTGCCATTTTACATAGAATGACACCCTTCTGAACCCACTAAGTTAATGGTCCGAGAAAGGTGCGAGTATGCTTAGGATGGCTCTGTTATTTACTCATTTTTGTGCATGTGAGTGACATCCTTATATTAGAACACCTGAAATGCCACCCATCAACTTGTTTAGTTTCTGGCTTTTTGTTTCAACTTACAGAAAAGGGAGTTCAGAAAAAATCATAGAATCATAGAAGCATAGAGTTGGAAGGGACCTCATGGGTCATCTAGTACAACCCCCACACTATGCAGGATACTCACATCCCAATAGCTCATCTACTGTAACCTGCCACCCCTTTGCCTTCACAGAATCAGCCTCTCCGTCAGATGGCTATCTAGCCTCTGTTTAAAAATTTCCAAAGATGGAGAACCCACCACCTCCCGAGGAAGCCTGTTCCACTGAGAAACCGCTCTAACAGCCAGGAACTTCTTCCAGATGTTTAGATGGAATTTCTTTTAAATTATTTTCATCTGATTCATTCTGGTCTGTCCCTCTGGGGGAAGAGAGAACAATTCTGCTCCATCCTCCATATGGCACCCTTTTAAATACTTGAAGATGGTTATCAGATCCCCTCTCACTTGTCTCCTATCTAGGCTAAACAAACAAACCTCCCCCAACCTCTCTTCATACGTCTTGGTCTCCAAACCCCTCACCATCTTTGTTGCCCTCCTCTGGACACGTTCCAGTTTGTCAACATCCCTCTTCAACTGGGTGCCCAAAACTGAACACAGTACTCCATGTGAGGCCGAACCAGAGCAGAGTACAGCAGTAGCATCACCTCCCATGATCTGGACACAATGCTCCATTTGTTACAGCCTAAAATCCTATTTGCATTCTTATCCATTGAGTCACACTGCTGACTCATGTGCAATGTATGGTCTACTAAGACTCCTAGATCCTTTTTGCACATGCTACTGCCAAGACAAGTCTCCCCCATCTTATATTGGTGTATTTGTTTTTTCCTACCTAAATGCAGAACTTTACATTTGTCCCTAGTGAACTTAATTTTATTCAGTTTAACCCACTTCTCATGCTTATCAAGATCATCCTGTATTCTGTTGCTGTCTTCAGTCCCCTCCCAGTTTAGTATCATCTGCAAACTTAATAAGTATAACCTCTAATCCCTCATCCAAATAATTTATAAATATGTTGAACAACACAGATCCCAGGACAGATCCTTGGGGTACCCCACTTGTCACTCTTTTCCAAGAAGATGCTGAACCATTAATAAGTACCCTCTAGGTACGATTTGTCAACCAGTTATTGATCTATCTGGCAGAATTAGGATCCATACTGCATTTTACCAATTTGTGAACAAGAATATCATGTGGAACCTTATCAAAAGCTTTACTGAAATCCAGATAAACTATGTCCATGGCATTCCCCTGATCCAGGAAGGTAGTCACTTTCTCAAAAAAAGAGATAAGGTTGGTCTGACATGACTTGTTCTTCTGAAACCTGTGCTGAGTCTTACAAATCACAGCTCTCAGTTCCAGCTGCTCAAGGACCGAGTGTTTGATTATTTGTTCCAAAATTTTGCCAGCTACAGATGTCAAGCTGACAGGCTGATAATTACCCAGATCCTCCTTTTTCCCTTTCTTGAAGATGGGGACAGCATTTGCCCACTTCCAATCATCTGGCACATCATGTTTTCTCCAAGATGTGTCAAAATCAGTTTGGTCTTCCTTTGCAGGACTACCCATATAAGTCAGAGCAGATTTCAGCACAGAGAAGATTATTTCTTTTAAAGGGAAATGTTGTTAATCCCCCACATTGATAGGCTAAGACATACCTAAAGGACATAAAGAACAAACATGGAACAATGTGTGGCAAGGAATCAACTGCGTCGCCGGTTAACATGGCAGAGGGTGAGCTGGAGGAAGAGGTGACCAGCCTCTGGCCTGTGCAGGGTGAGTGCTGTGCTTATGCAGCACACTTAGCATAAAGAGACAGGCAGAACCCATGACACCTATAAAGGTGCTTCACACATGGTTCCTGGCCTTTTCGCCCAGCTCACCATGGAGCAGCTTTCCTCCCTCCCACCCTATGTGATGTGTAAACAGCCTCTAGGCTGTGTGTGTGGTGGATGTTTCGTGGTTAATATTTCATCACAGCTGCAGGTTTTGCATGGGATGGAGCCTGTTGGCAGGGAGTTTTGTGGGTGATCAGACTCCCTGGGGTTCAGGGCCTCAGTATGAGGCGGCATGTAAACAAGTACGGCATACCTGGCTGGGAGATCGGGGGTTCATTGCCAGGTGGCCAAAGGAGGTGGGCGCTTGGTGGCTCCTGTCACATAGGTTGCCTCCTGTAGGGTGTTCAGTAGGCAAGGGATGGGAATGGTGTGGATCCCCAGGGTGCCTCAGGAGGCTGCGGGTATTGGTGCAATCTGTTGACTGCTAGGTCAGGCTCCCTCTCCCATGCTGCACCAACCCTCCTGTGGGGAGGTAATAAAGCTGTGCCTTGTTTATAGCCCATAACTGTGTGTCGCATCTTATTCCAGCCCAAAATGCCCTCTTGCAAGTCAATCAAGGCTGTTTAATAGTTGTTGATGTAGCATGGGAAGGCAAATGGCATCTTTGTAAACTACCTTGTGGAGCTGTCATTGGTAGGAGAGGTGGGCTATAAATAAATATACCATGTATGTTCAACATCAAGTTTAAAATTTCAATTAGCTAAACAGAATTTAAGGATGAAGAGTGACCACAGGCTTTTTGAAAATCAATGAGTGAATACTAGATTTCTTTCAGCCATATATCTGTTGATGGCAGATAAACTTTCAAAGCCTGGAGGCTGAGAACCAATGAGGGCCTCTGATAGATGGGAAGTAAGAAGACAAAGGAAATCAATACATTGCTGCCTGCAAGATTTTATTAACACTATATTCCTCATGTCTCCTATTGCCCCTATAATGATTCAGTAATCCACCTCCTAAAATCAGCCTGTTATCTAATTAAGGGGTTTATTCTCTCATTAATTTCTACGTGCAAATCTCATTAACTTTAATGGCTGTTATCCACATGCATTGATTAGTGATCAGGACCCTAAATGCTCCTGAAAGGTAAGAGGAGACAAAAAATGTCACTACCATGGTGATAACTGATTATAAGAGAGTTGGTTAAAAAAAAATACATGTCTAAATGATTTTGCTAAGTTATTGTATGTTTCCTCCCTCCTTTAGAAATGAAAAAAAAAATCCTTATTTCATTTTTTCATGTTAATTTATATTTTTTACAGTCAATTTGGTTTTCTGATTTATTTATTTTTTGCTGGATTGCAGATCAGCCAGGGTTGATTTGGCTGATCTGGCTGGCTAGGCCAATATCCCCTACCTTTCGCTCTGCTCCATTTTTGAAGAAGAAGAGTTGGTTCTTAAATGCCACGTTTCCCTACCCGAAGGAGGCTCAAAGCGACTTACAGTCGCCTTGTTTTTCCTCTCCCCACAACAGACACCCTGTGAGGTGGGTGAGGCTGAGAGAGCCCTGATATTCCTGCTCGGTCAGAACAGTTTTATCAGTGCTGTGGTGAGCCCAAGGTCACCCAGCTGGCTGAATGTGGGGGAGCACAGATTCAAACCTGGCTCACCAGATTAGAAGTCTGCACTCTTAACCACTACACCAAGCTGGATCTTCCAAAGCTGCATGCTCGGTGGAAGAGGACAATCCCAGATAGGATTGTACTGTGCTTTGGTCAAGGTTATCTGATTTTTTTTTTTTTGCTGGTGGTATTGTATGTTTCTTTGCATTACAGAACTATATCATTTCGATATGCTATTTATGAATGAATGTTTGCCATTTATAAGTACAATGTAATTATAATACCTAATGGAAAAGTATTTGCACATTGAATTTCCTCCTGCCTCTTTGCTGCCCACAAATGTCACTTCCTCACTCACACTCACACTGAGTTTATGCCAATAAAGGTACTATGAATCTGAATTACTCACACTGAGGACAATTCAACATCAGAGGCACCATTCTGGAGCACTGCTGGTGCATTGTGGCAGAGTAGCGTGCTCCACCACTTATTGTGTCACCATGGGGGACACATTTCGGCAGCGGAGATAGCCTGCTGCTTTCTGCATCCCTACAGGGGACACATTTTGGTGGTGGACCTGATCTGCCGCTGAAATGTGTTCCTCTGAGGGATGCTGTCATGGCAGAAAAGTTTTGCCACATGGAGGGGTGGTGGTTATATTTTTTTTTCAAAAAATGCACAAAAATGGACAAAAAAATGACCCACTCATCCCTGTGAAGTACTATGAAGCCAAGTCTGACTTTGTTTTTTTGTCCTCTCTAGGCCTATGTAGGATGTGGAGGAGCTGGACCTGGAAGGAGCCAGTACTTAAGGGAATGCAGAAAATATCCACATTCCCTTAAAGCAGAACAATGGCAGCCTTATACGCACTAGGCCCGGGAGGAGGCTGGCCTGCTGGCAATGTCATTTAGAAGCGAGGATTAGTCCTGCTTCCATATGACTGCCCTCCTGACCTTTTCTGCTCATGTGGAATTGGTCTGAGTTTGTTTCACCCACTCTTTGTCTCCTGATGGTCACTTGGCATGGAAACCACACACACACACTTAAAGGCTTGACTGCTTGGATTCTCTGCAGAAAGCTATGTGAGTATTATTATTATTATTATTATTATTATTATTATTATTATTATTATTATTATTATTATTATTATTATTATTATTATTATTATCGTTCGATTTATTGCCCGCCACTCCCTTACGGCTCGTGGCGGGTTACAACATTTTAAAACCCCCAATAAAATCCATTAAAAACCTTCAGCAACAATTACAATATAACATTATCGGTTAGCAAGCTAACCTGGCAAGATAGGCTAATCAACCTCCCCCTCCTACTACAAGCAGGTGGAGAGGGGATACTGATGGTACTAATCCCCAATCTCAATCCCAGGTCCCGGGTCCCGGAACCCTGGGGGGGGGCATAGATGTTAGCCTCGTCCTCAACCATAAACCTGGCGGAAGAGCTCCGTCTTGCAGGCCCTGCGGAATGATGGAAGATCTCGCAGGGCCCGCAGCTCTCCCAGGAGCTCATTCCACCAGGTAGGGGCCAGGACTGAAAAGACCCTGGCCCTGGTCGAGGCCAGGCGTGCTTCCCTGGATAGACCAGTGGTCCCCAACCTGCGGGCCTCGGCCCGGTGCCGGGCCGCACAGGCCATGGCGCCGGGCCGCGGCTCCGTCTCCCCGCCCCCCCGCAGTAAAAAACTTCCGAGGCCCGGAAGAATTGTGACAAGTTGAATTTGTAATCATTTCCCAGTTGCTGCCAAAGCAGGGAATGTACGTCCTACAGGGTCTTTAACAGGATGCACAGGCACAAAGAGGTTTGCAGATTTGAGTGTTACGTATTCAATGTAACATATGTAACATATAGAATCATAGAATCATAGAATTGGAAGGGGCCATTCAGGCCATCTAGTCCAACCCCCTGCTCAACACAGGATAAGCCCTAAGCATCATAAAGCATCAAAGAAAAGTGTGTATTCAACCTTTGCTTGAAGACTGCCAGTGAGGGGGAACTCTCCTCTGCAGCCAACGAAAATAGTATCCTGCCCTCCTCTAAGTGACAACCTTTCAAATACTTAAAGAGGACTATCATGTCCCCTCTCAACCTCCTTTTCTCCAGGCTGAACATTCCCAAGTCCCTCAACCTATCTTCATAGGGCTTGGTTCCTTGGCCCCAGATCATCTTTGTCGCTCTCCTCTGTACCCTTTCAATTGTATCTACATCCTTCTTGAAGTGAGGCCTCCAGAACTGCACACACTACTCCAGGTGTGGTCTGACCAGTGCTGTATACAATGGGACTATGACATCTTGTGATTTTGATGTGATGCCCCTGTTGATACAGCCAAAAATGGCATTTGCGTTTTTTACCACTGCATCACACTGCCTGCTCATGTTTAGTTTAAAATCCACAAGTACCCTAAGGTCTTGTTCACACACAGTGTTACCTAGAAGCGTATCCCCCATCCAGTAGGCATGCTTTTCATTTTTCTGACCCAGATGCAGAACTTTAAACTTATCTTTATTAAATTGCATCTTGTTCTCATTTGTCCATTTTTCCATTGTGTTCAGATCTTGTTGAACTCTGTCTCTATCTTCCGGAGTATTTGCCAGTCCTCCCAATTTGGTGTCATCTGCAACCTTGATGAGTAGTCCCTCCACCCCCTCATCTAGATCATTAATAAATATGTTAAAAAGTACTGGACCGAGCCCCGAGTCCTGAGGTACCCCACTACTCACCTCCCTCCAGTCTGATGAAACACCATTGACAACAACTCTTTGAGTACAGTTCTCTAACCAATTCCCTATCCACCTAACTATCTGAAAATCCAGATTGCAGTCCTTCAATTTATCCATCAGAACATCATGGGTAACCTTATCAAAAGACTTCCTTGGATCACCAAATTGTCCTCCAGATGTTTGCAGATCATTCCCTTTAATATCTGCTCCATTATCTTACCCACAACAGAGGTCAGACTCACTGGTCTGTAGTTTCCCGGGTCTTCCTTCCTCCCGTTTTTGAAGATTGGAATAACACTTGCTCTCTTCCAGTCCCCCGGGACATCTCCAGTCCTTAAAGAGGTCCCAAAGATGATGGACAAGGGTTCTGCAAGTTCTCTGGAAAGTTTTTTTAGCACTTTCGGGTGCATTTCATCCAGCCCAGGGGATCTGAACTCATCCATTGCAGCTAAATACCTCTCGACAACCTCTCTATCCATTTTAACTTGCCACCCAGACACTATCCTTTGGCTACTGCTATCTCTAGATGTGCCTAAACCCTTTGACGCATGGGAAAAAACAGATGTAAAATAGGCACTAAGCCTTTCTGCTTTCTCTGCATCTTCCATTAGAGTTAGTTCATCTGCACCCAACAGTGGGCCTATTGCCTCCCTTACTTGACGTTTGCTCTGCACATAACTGAAAAATCTTTTCTTGTTACAATGGGCTTCCCTGGCCAATCTTAGCTCACTTTCAGCTTTGGCCTTTCTGATGATTATACCGTGTGATAAGTTCAATCATATGAGTGACACACCCACATAAAGTAAAATAAATATAATAATTTATTGACAAAAAAGCACAGGATTCTCATACCTTTCTGAATGTTCTCTAATGCTTTTTGCTGCTTGTAGCTCTACCTTTCTAATCAGCAAATATTATCTGTAAACTCTATATTCTCTAAACATCCTCTATGTCCCTTAAAAGAATGTGTCTCTACATTATGCCAGTGACAACATACCACATTCCCATTTTGTAGGCTCAACAAAACTCATAGAATCATAGTTGGAAGGGGCCATACAGGCCATCTAGTCCAAACCCCTGCTCAATGCAGGATCAGCCCAAAGCATCCTAAAGCATCCAAGAAAAGTGTGTATCCAACCTTTGCTTGAAGACTGCCAGTGAGGGGGAGGTCACCACCTCCTTAGGCAGTCGGTCTATTCCACTGCTGAACTACTCTGACTGTGAAAAAATTTTTCCTGATATTTAGCCTATATCGTTGTACTTGTAGTTTAAACCCATTACTGCATGTCCTCTCCTCTGCAGCCAACAGAAACAGCATACTGCCCTCCTCCAAGTGACAACCTTTCAAATACTTAGGGGCAAATACTCAAATACTCAAATACTGAGAGGGGCAATCATGTCCCCTCTCAACTTCCTTTTTCACAGTGTTATGTAGTGGTTAAAGAGCAGCAGACTCTAATCTGGAGAACTGGGTTTGATTATCCACTCTTTCACATGTAGCTAGTTGGGTGACCTTGGGCTAGTCTCTTAGAGCAGTTCTCTTAGAACTCTCTCAGCCCCAGCTACCTCACAGAGTATCTATAATGGGGAGAAGAAGGGAAAGGTATCCACAAGACACTTGGTGTAGTGGTTAAGAATTGCAGCCTCTAATTGGTGGTGTTTCTAAGCTGCTTTAGGACCCCTTCAGGAAATGAAAAGTGGAGTATACAAATGAGTTCTCCTCTCTGCCTCAGAAAAGAGAGGTGTGTGTCACAGACTGTACAGAGCATTTTCATTTCTGCTGCAGAAGAGGCTGCATTTACAGATCCATCCTGACAACGTAGCCCAGTTTCCTGCATGGTTCACTAAATCAAGGGCTGCATGTGCAATGAAACCTTCACTTTTATGTATATAATTATCTGAAAGACTTAATGCATTAACAGCTTTATAAAGTAGTGATTCACTTTGAAACTCCATAAAAATGCAGTAAAGAGCCAGAAATTAATATAGGAGGGAGAGATGGTGACCTTTCATCATTGCTTTGGAGTAGATTTATCTAAATGGTTTACCCAAGTTATATCTGAAATAAACTCTGGGGTTTGGAAAGATGAACTCCTGGTTCTGCTAAAGTCAGCAGCCACAGCTCTATCACCTGCACTGGCATTTGGGTTTCAACTAGAGTCTACAGTAACCACTTTTTAAAAAGTTTATAAAATTGGCTTGCATTGACAATAATATGCTACTTCATGCTTCAGAAATCTCACAACTGGGAATGTAAAAGGCTGGGTATTGTCTCACTGGTATAATCATGTGAAGGTTTATGCTTTCTGTGACCTTGAAAACAATTTACCAGATCAGAAAGGATGACCTTTCAATCTTTCAGAGAGTGAGCTTGCCAAATAAATATATTATAATCTTGGACAAAACAGCTGAACCTTTTATATAGTCATCCACTGAAAAGTTAGGAGCTATTCATAAGACATTGTTTATTATTATTTTTATTATCATTTCTTAGATTTATATACTGACCTATCCAGGAAACCAGCTCAGTTAAAAATCACCTAGCAGTTGAAATGAAATAAAGTTGGATTCCTGTTATCCTCTCTGTAAGTTGACGTAGATCCTTCAGATCCGAGTTTGAAGTTCTGGCAAAGCTATGGACATGCAGGATGGTCTGAGGGAAAACTACTTTTTTTAGAAAGGTGAAACAACAACAAAAAATTCTTCACAGGGTTGTTGTCGGGAGAAATGGGGAAAGGTTTGAAACAAGGTTATGTGTTCTAGCACTCTAGTCATCCAATTGTAAACCCTTCCAGCCATCTTCTAACCTAAGTGGCTCTCATGCCAGGCTTCCTAAACTTCAGTTTGGCTGAATGGAGTTAGAAGGCACATTCCAGAATTCAGCCATTTCACATTAGTATCAAAATTCCTGAAGAAAAACTATCACTTCTCCAGACTTCTCTCATTTCCCCAACCATCAGTTGTATTGCATTTATACAATTTGGACTTTAGAAATTTATAAATCCATCCCTTATTCTGTATAATCCTATGTCTTTACAGGTAATGGGTTGGATCCAGACTAAATTTTACAAAATGGAAAATGGTAGAATGGAAGTTTCCTGCTGCAACAGTCTACAATCTCCTGGAGATTGGGAAGGGCCATGTAGCATTTCAGGCGGGGTGTGGTCTGTAACAGGAATGGGGAATGCTAGTTCCATTTGCAGAGGTGGTTTATCCTATTAGCCCATGTAGCATGTACTATTGGCCCTGCAGTTCCAGGGGCCCCATAGCACCGTATGGTTAGGGGGCCTTCATACCATGATTGTGAGGGGATCTTCATATTAATATAGCTTGTGGACCACAAGAACAATACGAGCAACAAAAGCTGTCAGTTGCTTCCAGAGTTCCAACTAATCCTGATAAGAAAAGGAAGAAGACAGTCAGTCTCAGTGATCTAGAGATAATATGATAACCCTGCCTTGTCTGTACAAATAACAGGTAAATGATAACATTGAGAAGGGTGTTAGGGAGATGCTCCAACCTATTGCTTACTGTCTCTTCCCCCAGCCGCCCTCTTTAGCCCTCTAAAAGTCATTGCTTTCCACTTCCTCCAATGAAGCCTGTTTCACATTGCTGGTTGACAAGAGGATTACACTTGGGGTTCATGGGCATCTGTTTACAAAACCAAATGGGGGCAGACATTTTTTTAAAAGGAGAAAAAAAAAGGGAGGGAAGAAGGAATTGCAAGCCAGGAAGTTTCTTGAGACTCTGCCACATGCCAGATATGGTTGATGGCCTACACTTGGCATATTGTCCGCAAATTGTCCAGTCCTAGCTAAGGTTTTTAAATGAGTGGTGCATTCTGATTGAAAAGAAATAATTAATAATAATAATCACTTCCCATGTGGAAAGGCACCCTGCCTTTAACCAAGTAGCAGATGGAAGAAGAATTTCAGTGTAATCAAATGAACTGTCAGTCGTTACAGTTCCCTGCGAAGGGAAGGCATCTGCTGGCAGGCTGCCCTGAGAGAAGAATTTTGTTCTTGATATAGATACTGTGTCTGTGGTTGTCCGATTAATTTTATGCACACAGTTCCTTGACATAAATACTCTCTCAAGCATGGGAAAGCTTTTAGTTAAAAAAGAGAGAGTGAGAACAGCATAGAGATGGCAGACTTGGAAATTATAGATACAGGACCTGAATCAAGACGAAGATACACTCTATTGAAAAAGATAATGACTTTTTATTTTTAAAAGGTTTTCGAAAATATATGGAGGACAGTAAAGACAATGTATCAGTATTCAGCCTCATAGCAATGCCATTACTTATCAAGTGCTGTTAGTAGCTAGACGCGCTCTCCTGTTTTCATATTTATGCTGGCCATGCTGTGATGCAAACAAAAGAGCATTTCAATATCATCTGCTTAGCACTGATGACCCTCACTTCTGTCCACTTCTTCATTGTTTTAATACAGTTCCCTGAATATGTTCCTTTTCCAGTTCAGCTCTTCACATTTCCTTGTTCTACTGCCCACAGCGTTGATTCCAGTCAGCTTTCTTCCATCTCACCCAGGCTTCCTTTTCACTGCAGATCCCAAGCGGATCCCATGATCATCAGTATAGTTTTTAGGGGTGGTCAAGTGGAACCCCTTCCTCCCCTTTTCAATGGCAAAACAAAACAAAACAAAACAAAAAAAGCTCAGTTAGCTCCCACCTTTCTAAGCATATCTTTGGAATAATTCTGAAAGAAATTAGCCAAGGATTTAATGTTATTTAAAGTCACAACCCTGCCTCAGCATTTGCTACTTTTGGAGCAAACTTTGCTGAAAGCTGATACTTCTTCATTACACTCCCATTGGAAAGAAAATAACCTCTATGAAACATACCCCAAAAGTCTGGATGTGTGTCTTTTTAAATGCAATCACATTACAGAGCCAAGCCTGTTCTGGTTTCAGCTTAAAATGATTTATTAATGCAGTCTGACTTGGTCTGTTCAAGCATTTTAATTTTGCTTGATCGGCGTGCCACTTTTGACACTGTTGATTATAACATTCTGCTTGATCGTTTGTGAAATTATGGAGGCTGAGCCGGAATTTCTTTGAGCCGGTGTCAATCTTATTTGTCAAACTGATATCAATTTGTGCCTGAAGGAATTTTCTTTTTTTGTCTACTCCACCTCAGAGTCTACATTGCATTGCTGTATACTATATTTAGCATTTTTTTTTTGAAAAAACAACAACATGATGTGCAGAGTTGCCAGTATTCAGCATAAATGAGCTACCTAATCCAGATATCCAATGCTGTAGAATTTTGCAGTGATGTATGGGGAAGATGCGTTCTGCAGATGGGGGGAAACATGTCTATTATTTAAGGCCAAGCATTCAAAGATGAGGATTTCTTTTAAGGATATTCAAACCCACCACTAGTTTGGTTCATGTTAGCTTAACATTTTACTCCTATGACGAGTAGGGGAACATACGCTAACTCATACTGTACTGGCTTTCTGAGGGTTGAATTCCATTTTAAAAATCCTCATTCACAAAAGTAGGGTAATTTCCCCTCCAACTTCCTGCCTGGAGACCTGCTCTCTAGAAACAGCATTTCAGGGGGGTATTTGGGGTTGAGCTGGGATGTAGAGGTGGGAAAGCTTTTGTGAATGAAATCTAGATGGAATCTTATCCAAAACATGATTAGACACTACAAAAAACAAGGAGATTGTTCATTTAACCACCATATTTCATGCCAGGTACAAGAGCAAAGGAAGCTCTGCGCATATATGGATATTAGGATTCTAGATTCTCCATGGAGTAAAAGGGAAATTCAAGGGAAATGGGAAATAATCTGACTTTTGCAGGCTAGCCAAGGAGAAAGAAAAATAAAACAAAAATAACTAAATCTATCCTTAGTGAGGATATTTGAAAATTAAAGGGAAAATAGATATGATGTGAAAGTGCTGTCTTTCTGTAATTCTGCACATCTATCCACAAAGAATGCCACCATATCCCTGTTTTATTTTTTTCCTTATTTATGGAATTACTTCAATATATCAGCAGACATCAATACATCTAGTCAGTAGGTTGACTGAAGTGCCACAGTGGGCTGGGTATTGTTAATGTTATTTTAACTTTGTAACCCCAGGGAGGCTGGCAGTTTCATTCTACATGTCTACTTGGAACCTCTTTGGTTATCTCACCTTATCTTAAATTGTAGACATTGTTTACTCCTTTTGCTTTCACAGGCTAGCGGTGTTATGCTGTGTGGGAATGTACCTGGCTTTTGGTGCCAAGGGGTGCTGAGGGTGGGGAGTTGGGAACATCTTAAATCTGGGCATATGTAAGGACCCCTCAGTTTTGCCAAAGAGTTTTCATATGACTGTTTTGTCAAGGACTTTAAGGTGCCAAATGTATCAGTTCAGTTTGTGAGGATAGTGAAGCAACAGAATACCCTTCCTGGATTGCTAGATGGATCTCTGAATGACTTTCCTCTATGTCCATGCTACTAAGGATTGAATTTACGTCCAAATTACAGCCCCCTCAAAGATGTTGCCCCCAGGAAAGTGATTTTGGAGTGTATAAAACAAATGCTGTGCAAACTGCACACACCAAACACATAGGGAACCTCACCTTGCTGCCCACTCTTCTTCAACCTTTCCAAGTTGTGGGCAGATTACATTTCCGGGGTTCCACTTACAGACTGAAAGAAAGGTCTTCCCAGTGCTATTGCTGGAAAATATAGTTGCAATTACAGAATTCTATGGAATTGTTCAGGAACAATTCACAGGGAAACTTCAAACTCAAAGGGAAACTTCAAATGGGCAGACCCCCCACCCCCAAGGCAGGGCAACCATCCCACCCTTCTTGCAGCCTCCTCGGGCCACTGCAGGCAGGTTATGGATGACAGAAAGGCAGACATCTCCAGAGTATCAACAGAGTGGGGGGTCTCAAGATATTTGGCTGAACACACAGGTCCAGACCACAGCACACCATCTAGATCTTGTACTCTGCAGAGAAAACATATATTGAGCTGGCTGGGCAACCCTGAGCATTCCAGAGGCAGATGTCAAACAACAGAAAGGCAGATATGACAAGAGTTCCAATTGGGGCTCCCCAACATAACTCCCATGACAGATAAGCAGGCAGACTGGCCATAACAAAAGCAAGGCAAGAATGCTAAACAAATCTCACAGCTAAAATGCACAGGTCTGAAATACACTGGTCTAGAGCACACTCCTCAACCAGTGATATACACTTCCCTGAGCCGGCTTGCTGGGAGGACAGTATAAAAATCAAATAAATAAATAAATTCAAATGTGGCAAGGTACTCCCTTACCAGCACCTCTGCCAAATCCTCCATCATTGTATGCCTGGCATCCCCATGACTACTGACCTACCAATTGATCACTGACAACCAATAGTGGGGCTTCTCTCTTTGAAAAAGAGTTTCTGGGCTGCAACTCCTCCTCAGCCTCTTCCACCTGCTATTCCCTCTGGCCATATCTGTTGGCCTGAACGCTGCATACTTCTTTGCAGAGCTCATGCTTCCAATGCATGAACTTTGCATTCTTGATAGAAATGCTTTCTGATACCCAGGGGTCATAGACACAGACCAGCTTGAACTCTACTTTCTTGCAGAGAGGATGTAACCTGGGGCTGATGCCTACCTGCAACTTCTCTGCCATGCGAGAAGAAGCATCTCCACAGGGCCCGACTGCAATGTGGAGGCCAGTGCCTGGTCTAGCTGTCAGCTTAGGAGGAAGACTTCTCCCAGGCTGAATATGTAAGTAAAGAGCATATTGGTGGTGTCCTGAAAGGGCTTGAGGACATTTTTGAGAATGTCAGGTAGTCACTGGAATTGATACTGAGCTCTTCTTCCCTGAGCAGGATGATCATGGAGGAGATGACATCCTGAACTATGATTTTCTGCTCCACCAAATACACACACCAATGGGTTAGTAAGTCCAAGATGAGTTGGTATTCAGGTTGTCCCCCTCCTGCCACTTGTACAGAATATAAGTAGACTTGATGCTGCATAACAAGTGGATGGCCAAGCACCAGCAAGTCTCAAACAAGGACCATATCTTGAGAATGACAATGTCCCAGGTGACCTTCACAGTGCTCCCCAAACCCAGACACATCTTTAAGCAGCAAGCGAAGCACTTAAAACTAGGCAGAAGATGTCTCTGTGGCACTCAGCCTTTACCACGGCCAGCATATTGGCACTGGGGTCCTTGACCATGTAGCCATGTAGCCACATCCTCAGGCTACTAGGTATCATGCCAGTAAAGGTAAGCATCCATCCTTTGCGCATGGAATAGAATCACTTTGTTGTCATGTTTCCCCTCCTAATGCCTGGTCTATATGATGCAGGTGGTGGTAAACCTCTTCCCCCATGACATGTTCCCTTTGGACCCACTTTCACAGCACAGAGATGTTCATAATCAGGAAGTTATAAAATGTGGGTCCTCAGCTGAGGCACCTATTAGCTAAGCCCCTCTGCTTGGCATGTACTGAAAGATGGTGTGTCTCAGACCCCTGAGTTCACCTAACACCTAAACCCCAGCCAGGGGAGAGGAGTTCACAATCAGAAAAAATGTGGTATACTTTCAACAATTCCCTGCTTCTCTAAATGCCAATATAAGAGAGGCTGCAGAGCTCTTAGGGTATGTATAGACCTCTACTCCCATCCAGCAGAATGTCAACTCTGTTTTATTGCCAGCCAGCATTGCCTGTTATGTTTTGGAGGGGTTCTCTTGGTGTTTCAAAATATGGGGAGTTCCTCTCCCCCATTGCTTTGAAGTTTGGTAAACATTTTAATGGAGCAGAGACATTCTGTCTGGAACTGTATCCATTCACAAACCACCGTGAACAGCTTGAAAGTTCATGGAAATTTGTGCTATTTGCTCCATGACAAACTTCACTTAGCAGACTATGAACCAGCCCAAATTCATCATGAACTTTCATTTATGAGCTCATATCTACCCTTTCACAGAGGGGGCAATGGAAGTGGATTTTAACACCTTTTCCTGCGTCCTCAAATTGAGTTGTGAGCTTAAATGAACTCCGGGAAATGGTAGAGGACAGGAAGGCCTGGAGTATCATTGTCCATGGGGTTATGATGGGTCGGACACAACTTTGCAAGTAACAACAACAACAAAGTGAGTGGGAAATACATTTAAGGAAAATTACCGAATATGGGCAATGAAAGCTAAATCCTTGTCCTCTCTTTATCTTACTGGTTAATTTCATTAACTCAGTATGTCAGATAAAGGTAGTAAGAGTCTAGCATCTATCCTCATTCATCTGCACACTCATTGTGTATCACTAGAAAGGGAAGAATATATATATATATATTTATTCCCACCCTACCTGAGCCTCTGCCTTTATCCTTTCCCCATCTGACAAGAGGGTGACCTGGTTACTATAGTTCCTTTAAAGTGCCCCTGCTTATGTTCCAGAAAGGGTACAATCTTGATTAATAATTACCTAAACATGCATCCCAATTTCACCTCATCCTAATGATGCACCCAGGAGAAGTTCCTCCTAGACACTATTGATTGCTCTAATTTTTCTCTACAAAAAGTTATCTGCTTAGAGTGTATAGTTTGCAGGCTCTAACAGACTTTCTTTCAGGCGCTTCTAATACATACTTGACTACCAAAAAATTATTATGCATTTTTTTTCAAAAAAGTTTTATAAACCCAGGCCTTTCAAAAATAATTAAGGTAGGCTTTGTGTGACATCTCTTTCCATATCACAATGCTTGTAACTCTTCTGTTTCACTGTATCATTTTTAATGTACCATTTCATCATAAGTAAGCACCTACATCGCAAGATCCTTCTCAGTATGACAGACGCTACATTTTCTCAAAGAACTTCCTTCTGTCTCCCACAGATAAGGTAGCATACAACACACAACACATTAATCTCTCTCACAGTACATCCCCAAACTTAATTACTGCCTCAGCAGTGCCATCAAATAGTGTGTGAATAGGTAGATGTGCTGAGGCTAAGTGCTACATGTTTATGGGGCATATCCAAGCCCCTAATTAAGGCATTCTCTTAAACTGTCCTTCAGCTTCTGTTGGTAAACTTCCTTATGTCCTGATCAGTACATATGTTTTCTTTAGGCTTCCATATTGGACGTACAGAAAAGAGATATCGATAGGAGAACAAAACACTGCTTTTTGTAATTAGTAGTATTTAATTTAAAATCCTCTGCATGGAAACAGTTTCTTATTCAAGATATAAGTCCTAGTGAGGTTTAGTGGTTAGAGCATCAGACTAGGGTTTGCAAGACTCAATTCAAATTCAAAAGCATACAGATTACCTTTGATCCCTCCCCACCCTTTTGCTGCCCCACAAAGGTCACTCCCCCACTCCTCCCACTCCTCCCCCACTCCTTCCAGCATCCTCCCCCCTTCATCGGTGTACTCACTCCATTCTTCTTCATTTTTATTTTTTTATTTTTTAAATGACAAGCAGCATTAAGTATTGCAATTTGCTGATACACACACACACACACACACAAATGGGGGTAACAATGGGGGGGTAAGTAAAAGGAGCTGCCTTAGGTTTAGTTCGTTACCAGTATTTACTTGAATCTGGGATCTGAGAGGAGGCAAATGGGGAAAAAATGAAATGAAGCTGACATGAGATATAAAGGGAGAGAGAATGGGATGATTGCCTGGCAGTGTAATGGCGGTCAATGAATACGCAACACCTTTCATTGGCGTGAAAGGCCACAACTTTATTGAACATAACCAAGGGTTGGCATGGCACGAGGTGAGGAGTAATTCCCATGCAGCCGTCCGGCTGACGTGGGCTCAAGGGGCGCCCTGGGTCCTCCTTCCTCCCCGCCGGGAGGAAGGCTCCCTTGCCCCTTGAATGCCCTCTCCTGGGAAGAGGCCAGTTAATGGTTGCCGGGCGTCCACCGCGTACAACCATCCCTGCCTCCTGGCCCCGAGGCCCTGACCTTCCCAGCCGGGTAAGGCCGCACTCGGTATCGGCCGGTCTCTTATTGAGACCCCCAACCCCAGGGACCAGTACGCAAACTGGTCCCTGGCCAAACTACTCCGCCTCGTGCCCCCATTCTGCCCCCCATTCCGCAGTTGTGACAAGAACTTGACAGCCGGGCGGGAGGGTGGGTGGCTGTCCTCCGGCTCTCGACGAGGCAAAGGGGCGAGTTCCCAGCCTCGTGGCGCTTATATACAGCGCCTGGGACCCGCCCCTTGCCTTCGTCATCGGGACGCGCCGGATGGCGCGTCCCG
Source organism: Paroedura picta (assembly GCF_049243985.1). Lineage (NCBI taxonomy): Eukaryota > Metazoa > Chordata > Lepidosauria > Squamata > Gekkonidae > Paroedura > Paroedura picta. The sequence continues at coordinate 61,621,821 of NC_135373.1, read as the reverse complement.
ACGCACGGCGAGCAGACGCCTTTGCGTCTCCTGCCCCGCCCTTCTCCGCCGAGGCAACCACGGCCGCCGCTAAATCGCGGCCGTTCTAAAGCCTAAATCTATCAAACATTTTTCACCTTAATGCTATAATGAACAAAGTTTGAGGGGGCAGCCTCTGGAAGTCTAACAAAATGACAGCTGAGCCACATGGACCTTCTGTGAACCACCAAACTCAAGATCCTGCACAGTGTTCATGATATTGGCAGTTTTAAAAGCCTGTCCTGTGTGGATTGTACTCTTCCTCCAGATGTATTGACCCCAAGTGATATATTTTGCTGGTACACAGGAGGTCCATGTGGCTCCGCTGTCATTATAATGTTAGACTTCCAGAGACTGCCCCCTCAGACTTTGTTCATTAAAGTCGGAGTAGTCAATACTGACTCTGCTGGACTGAGTCGGGTAGGAGGGCTCCATGCACCCACCACACCTCACCCCTCTAAGTAGCAGGCAGGAATGTGTTCAACATTGCCAAACATCACTCCACTATACTCATGCAACATCATGTGCTAGTGCCTGTTGTATGCCTGGGTACAATAGAAAAGACAGGTAAAAAGGCTTTTGAGATGTTGCATTAAAACAGGGTTTTGAAATAACACTTGATGACACTAAATGAATCTCATCCCCACCTCAGCATTGCTAAAACTCCTTTAAAAGACAGGCAAGGTATCAATAACTGCCCTTTGTTTTAAATGGGGATGCAAAACACTATACAGTAGAAGAGGGATTACGCCCTTTTCCCATACCCTATACGTCTGGAGAGCTGTGTTTTCTTACTCCCCTTGTTTTACTCTAAGTCATCAGAAGAAGAAGTGCCCCTTGGACTTCACCATTTACTCTTTATTTCTGCCTCTAGCCACAGGTTATGTTGAAAGAAATCCTGTGACATTTCAGGGCAACATGTTCAACTATCATCAGATAAAAACATATACCTAATAGGCAGCCTTCTGTTATCTAAAATGTACTTCATCCAATGCTTCTTTGAGGCAGCCTTGTAAATATATGAAGACTTATCATGCCACCCCTTAATCCTTTTGTCCAGGAAAAACAAACTAGCAATTTATGTTCCTCTGCTACATAGGTGCATTAAGGATGGGCCAAGAAATAAATGGGGATGAGAGAGATGGGACCTTCAGGGCATATCTATCTATCTATCTATCTATCTATCTATCTATCTATCTATCTATCTATCTATCTATCTATCTATCTATCTATCTATCTATCTATCTATCTATCTATCTATCTATCTATCTATCTATCTATCTATCATCTCTATCTACTATCTACTACTATCTAATCTCTTATCTCTTATCTCTTATCTCCTATCTCCTATCTCCTATATCCTGTCTCCTATCTCCATCTCTCTCTCTCTCTCTCTCTCTCTCTCTCTCTATCTAGATATATATGGTGATAGATCATCGTTCCAGAACTTCACTTCTCCCATCCATAGGTTTTGCCAGATTTTCTACATAGGTTTATTTTGTACCTGGCTATAACTGTAGTGAACTATTTTCATTTTGAATGCAACTCTGAAAGCCCTAATTGCTTAAATTCCCTTCTGGGAGAAGAAAGTTTATTATGTAAGCAGGAGAAATTCAGAATGAGAAGTAATTTAAAATAGTATAAAGTAAACATAGATCGATTCTGCACAGAAGCGAAAAATACGCATTGCTTTTTATTTGTAAATGCACAATAGGAAACTGTGCATTCATACACTTCCTGTTGGGAGATCCCCTCCCAATTTATCCCACTGCCTTGTCACAGCTTTTCTCTTCCCAACAAAGTGGCAGACAAACCTAAAGCATAGACAACTCACCCTTCTCCCCCCACTCCTCACGTTGCCAATCAACACAAACCACCAATCCATTCACAGCAATTGTTTTGGGGACTCAAATTCCCAAGTCCCAATTTTTTAAATACACTTCCACATTGTTATGGGGAAATGCCACAACAGTAAAACATTTTATGTAAAAACTTGCACTTCCGTGTTGCTTTGGGATCACGCTACAACAATAAAATATTTACTTAGATCCCTTTTCAGGATTCTTTGTATAATGGTCTCTCTTTATGTTCGGGTAGATTTGTGATAGGCTGGCCATGGTAACTTGGCCCCGATCACTTTGTGTTAATGATAAAGATGTAAAAGGGAGAAGGGTGCTGCATCACCCCCCCCCCACATTTCCCCGCTAATACCCCACCACCAGAAAACACAGAATGTGCTTTAGCTGCCCGATCCCAATATTACCATGCACAATTAAGAGAACATTTTATTTGAAGTGAGGGCACATTACTTTGAAGTCCTGTAGCTTTGCAGACTGTGTCATTTTTTAAAAGTTCTATCAGGAAACAGAGAGGGAAGGGTGGGTGCAAGGGTGAGCAAAATGCTACCGAGAGTGTTGTATGTTTCTCCCTCCAGGCAGGCTTGCCCCTGTCTGTGTCCTGATTTGCAGCGTGACAAGAAGAGAGAAATTGGGATTTTGTGATTTCCCTCATCGTGGAGCAAACTGGGTGAAAACTCACGCCACCTACTGGAGACCTCCGTGTTGCTGCTGATACCATGTGAAGGCAGCACTAAAACCTATGAGCAATTAGGGACTGTCCAGGGACAAATACCTAATATGAAATCGGTCATAGTATTTGTTAAAACTGAAGGAGAGGAAAAATTGAACAATATACTTGATTTTTAATTTGTTTTTCTTTCTTTAATATGATATTGAGTGGCACGGACTTACCCGTACCGCTTTTTGGCGGTGGGGAGGATGGGTAGGGAAGCAGCGGCGCAAGTGGCTGCAGCACAGGTCTCCTTGGTGTGCCGCAGCATTGCGGTGCATCAGAGGAGACGGGGCTTGAGCATCTGTTAGGACGCTGCCCCCTCTCTTCCTGCCTCTTCGCCTGAGTGTGGGCAAGCAACCCACCCACCCTCCCTGTTGTGTGGAGGTACATGTTTAATGTTCTATTTTGTCACAGCGGAATGTGCACAAGCGTATGAGCTTAATGGCATGGGAACCGGTGTGCGATCGGCATCCCTGCGAGAAATGGGGCCTCCTTAAGGGGGTTGGTGGTAACAAGCCACATGCAAACCCAACATGGTAGGCTTGTGAGCTCGTTCCATGACCAGACGGCTCTGGAGGTAGCCAGGGAGGTTCGCACCCTTTGGCCCTCCACAGGAGTCGTCTCCCTAGGTATAGGATTGCCCAGGGAAAAGACCTGTAGCCCAGCGTGGTATTTGATGGGTTCCTTTCCTGGGTAAAGCGTGTTTTTGCAGTCAGTGGACTGCCTAGATTTGGGCAGAGAGGGTGGCAACCCTTGTTGCCCCAACTCTATGCATTCGGTTGCGTTAATAAAGCTGTGGCCAATTTTATGCCAGTAAATTGTGTTGTGTCTTCCTTCTCCAAAAACTGACCTCCTACTTGCCAATAATGTTTTTGATATGTTTTTTTTGAGATATTATTATCACCATCTGATGAGGTATGTAATATAAGATATATAATAATGATGAAAATGATGAAAGTAATAATACAGAGGCAAAATAGATTGGTTGTAAGAACTGAAAGTAGGATTACTGTTAAGATTATTATGAGGAAGATGCTGGTGAGAGCCTTCTCCCTCCCCTCTGTTTGTTTAATATATTTTGTTGTACAAAGCAGATTCTGAATCATTATATGTATAAAACCCTTTTCTTTCCTGTACCCCTCCTATATTTCTACTGCACTTTTATTTGTATTTTTAAAATAAAATAGTTTCCTTCTGGAGGGGGGCAGGAAAAGGTTGAACACCTTCAGCACAGTCTTCCAAATAGGCTAAGATGAGTGGCGGCACTATCTGTGTTTGGAGTTACCTCACCAGTATTTTGGAGCTCTTTGAGTAAGTGAACAGGGATCCAGCTGACATCATATACTTAGACTTTCAAGAGAGCCTTTTGATAATGCACCTGATTATAGACTTCCAAATAAACGTAGCCATCTTGGGATAAGGGGATGGGCTCTTTTATTAATTTAAAATTGGTTAAATTACAGGAAACAAAGAGTAGGAATAAATGGAGTTCTCACAATTGAGGGAATACATAAGAAGAGTTGGTTTTTAATACTCCGCTTTTCACTGCTCAAAATTATCAAAGCAGTTTACAATTGCCTTCCCACCCTCTGTACAAGAAACACTCTGTGAGGTAAGTAAAACTGAGAGAGCCATGACAGGCCTGCTCAGTCGGAACAGCACTATCAGGGCTGTTACAAGGTCACTCAGCTAGCAGCATTTGGAGGAGCAGGCAATGAAAATCAGCTTTCCAGATTAGTAGCCATTGCCCTTAATCACTAAACCATGCAGGTTATCTATAGCAATGGGATCCCACTATTGGAGCAAGTTCTATTTAATTGGTTCAGAAATGATCTGGAACTATGGTTGAGTGGTGCAGTGGCTAAGTTTGCAGATAGAATCATAGAATAATGGAGTTGGAAGAGACCTCCTGGGTCATCTAGTCCAAACCCCTGCATTATGCAGGACACTCACAACCCTATCGCTCATCCACTGTAATCTGCCACCCCCTTGAACCTTCACAGAATCAGCCTCTCTGTCATGACACAAAATTATTCAGGATAGTGAAAACCAAGGATGATTGTGAACAGCTCCAGGAGGACAACAATGCGGCAGGTGAAGTTCAGCACTGGTAAGTGTAAGGAAGGCTTTCTCAGTCAGGGTTTTGTGAGATGCTAGGGTTTCTTGTCAGTCCTGGAAGAGTTTCCTGAATGGGTGAGAGTTAATTTTTAATATATTTTTTAAAAAAATTGATAAATTTTTATCGGGTGGTATGACCATATATAGTCATGTTGACCCCCTCCCCAAATGGCCAAAGATAGCCTGGAAGGGGTGGGAAGCAGAGGGGCTACCATATTCTGCATGATCATGCCACTTCTGGAGTTTCTAGAAGCCCAAAGAACGTTTCAGAGGTTTCTCTGGTTAAAAAAAGTTGAGAAAGGCTGGTGTGAACTCATGCAACTTCACATATTGGCTAATAGGTTCTGAACATGCTGAGACCAAGAGGGAATGAAACTTGGGGCCATAATAAACAGCTTAATGAAAGTGTCAACCAGTGTGCTGCAGCAATGACAGTGGCAAACTCTGTGCTGGAGTTATTAGGAAAGGAATTGAACATGAAACGGCTAATATTATAATGTCCCTGTATAGCTCTATTGTGCAGTATTCCATTTGGAATACTATGTGCAGTTCTGGTCACCATATCTCAGAAACATCATCACAGTACTGGAAAAAGAACAGAAGAGGGCAACCAAGAAATCTATGCGGTTAGGAGCACCTTTTTTGTGGGAAAAGAGGAATAGTCTGGGACTTTTTAGCTTAGAAAAGAAACAACTAAGAAAGATTAAGATAGTTTTATAAAGACAACTCTTTCTTCCTCTCCCGGATTTGACATTATCCAAGGAATCTATTGAGCAGTAGATTCAGGACAGCAAAAGGAAATAACTTTGCTCAGCAGGCAATTATTTAAATAGGAAGGTAAATTAGTTGAAAACAACCTATAGATTCAGATTGAATATATTTTTGGTGTGGGGATAACTCTACTGGGGACCTGGGAAGGAGTGCAATAGAAGTCTATGAACATGACATTGCACTCAATCACCCATACACCCACTCCTACAACTGAGCAGAGTGAGAGCCTGAGGCAGCTGAACCCCAAGGCCATTCCCCCCCATCCCTGCTGCGGCTCCAGGCAGCCAACTCATTAGAACTGGCCAAGGGAGACCCATCAGGGCTGTGCCTCTACCTCTCCTGACCACCAATGCCTCCTCTGCTCCCGCAGTGGCTTGCTGTTCTCCCCATGCCACTGAGAGGTGAAGGGTCAGAGGATGGAAGGAGGTCTGGTTGTTTTTCTTGCTGGCACCAGAAGTCATCTGATCCCCTTCATCAACATGGCTGCTCCCAGACAGGGGGTCAGGGCCCCTCGGTGCTGCTCTCCCAAGGCCTTCACCTTGGGACTGTTTTTGCCTTCTGTCAACTGGCATGCAGTCTCGAGCTCACCAAAATGGGGAAGAAGTGAGGGGGAAACGGCCAGCCCAACAGCAATAACTGATGCTACTGATGCTGGAGCCAGTGCCACAGCTAGTGGCCAAAGGAGCTGGTGCCGCTCCAGTGTGCCCACAGTGTGCCTTCCCCAGCTGCTTTCTTCTACATGACTTCCCACGCACCACTTCACCCTGATTAGCAGCGAAAAACAGTGTGGTACAGTGGTGAGAGGGAGGATCTGGGAGAGCAAGAATTGAATCTCCAGAGCTGTTCCATCTCTTTAGGTGTCCTCAGGCTGGTCACATGCCCTCTTAACCTGCCTTGCAGGATTGTTGTGAGGGTAAAATGACAGGAGAATTATATATTTCACTTTGGGTCTTTCTTTCTTTCTTTCTTTCTTTCTTTCTTTCTTTCTTTCTTTCTTTCTTTCTTTCTTTCTTTCTTTCTCCTTCCTTCTTGCTTGCTTGCTCACTTTCTTTGATTCTCTCTCCTTCCCACCTTGAAGTTGGCAACCCAGCTGCCTGAAGTCCCCGTCCTGAGCCAAGATTTTCCCATATAGATTATCTGTGAGAATCATATCCTCACATTGATTTACTGATTTGTTTATTTTTAGATTTATAAGCCGCCCCTCTCTTTCAAAGGTTTGTAATTTTAAAATGTTTACAATTAGAGTTCAAAATACAATAAAAATAACCAAGAGGTGTCAGAACTTCAGCAAAAAAAATTCAAAGCTTCTCTAATATACTTATCAGCAATTTCTATGCCCTTTCTGTAAGAAAGTGATAACCAACAGAACAAATGTGGAAGGTGTCCAGAACAAGGGCTAGGAAGGAAGCTCTTGGTTTGGTATAAAGTTTGTAAAAAGAGGGTATGAGATATGGAGGGTCTGAGCTACACATAAGCTTTGGATATGCTAAAACTGGAAACCAAACAAGACACATCCATTTCCCCCTCAGAGATTTTTCAGACACATAGATGAGGGTTAGGGGAGATGAACCCTGCAAAATGAAATCTGGAGCATCTCACACCAACCCAATTACTAATAAAAAACACCCCAAAAGAAAAAAGAAACATAGTGACTGTGAGGTATACATTTATGTGACCACTTAGGGTCTAGTAGCTGCCAGAGAGAGCTTTGATCCTGAAAGCTTATACTCTGGAAATCTTGGTCTTTAAGGTAGCACTGGACTCTAAATTGTGCTCAGCAGCTAGTTTCTGTCTCTCCCCCCCCCCCCCCACCTTCAAGGTCTGTATGGAAGGGAGCCTCATTTTGTTCTTATTCTGTTTACGTGTGTGTTTGTTTGTGTTTGTAGCAGTCTTCCAGTGAGTGTCTTACTATTCTCCATCTGTAAGTGTTCTCTTCCAGTTGGACATGATGAAGAGACCTGTTATTGAAGGTACTGGAGTCTACTTGAGGAGTATTGAAGGATAATATGATAGCCATTCCACAGAGAAAACTACAGTTGGTGTTTCAGAGGCAGGTACCAGAAAATAGCAATCAGAAGTGAGACCTTTTGTCAGCAAAAATGTATAGTATGCTTGTTATATTTTTGATTTAGATTTCCCATTTATGCCAATGAAAGGAATCTATGAGCACATACAATGAATGAATGGGGGTTCTGTGTTTTCTGTCTGTTGAAACACACATGGAAGTCTTCATAAGGGATCTTGTCTGCAGTTCTGCATTGGGTTCAAATTGGGTCCATTTTCCGGGCCTTATTTATTATTATTTACTTAGTTACAAAATGTGTACACCTTTCTGCCCTCATAAGTTTAGTATTCCAGTATTCCACCAATGTAATATTCCAGTACAAGAAGTCCAAAAATAATTTCATGCCCATCTCAGACTATAGATATATTGTAATAGTCACAACTTCTCTATGATAATGGAGACAGAATTAATTCTTTCTAGGCTATCTTTGTGGGGTTTAATGATGCAAGTATTAAAACTCGTATTAAGAATAAAAAGAAGGGGAAACCAGAAATACACACTCTGTTTCTTGACCTTCCAAATAACAACTTGTTCCTAAGCAGATATTTCTGAACAGGCCTGATATTAGTAGTACCCAACTCTCCTGAAAAGGAGGAGATTGTTTCTGTTCTAAGCCTATTTGCCTGAAAATTGATTCATTGCTTTTTTTCAAACAGACTAAATTGAAGGTGTGACTGGACTTTGTTGTTCTGGCATTGCTGTCTCCTCGAAGTTCCAAACCATTGAGCTTGGCAGTTCCTGAATTGCACTGGGACTGTGAACCACCAGGAGGCCTGTAATGTCAATGCTCTTTAATCCTTTGCATGTGTAACAAGATTTTTTTTAATGGCTGAAAAGGATTGTTCTGTGGCCATAGCATATATGCACGTAACATATAGCCTGTGTCTAGCAGTGAAATATTTTTCTTCCTCCTGAATCACATTTATTTATATGTTTCCAGTTCTAGAAGTTTACATGGTCATTTGAAAAAAATCAGATTAATTTAATAGCACATACACACACAAATGTATTCTCACTGTAGCTTTATAAAACAATCTAGCACAAAATGTGGATGTTCAAGCCCTGTAAGTTCAAGAAGAGGTATGCAAATATCAGAACTGTGGAGAATTAGGGGATTATCTAGGTCAGGACTTTCCCCTTTTTTTCTGCAGTTTTGTCTGACACCAGCCTGGACACTTTTTCCTCTTTCCCCCAAGAATATTTAAAGGGAAGTAGAGTGTTCAGTTCTGTAAATAATGTTATTGTTAAGTTTAAGGCATATCCTGTGAGGTAGGTTAAGTTAGGTGCATAGCACTATATTTCTTATAGTTCTAGCACTATATTTCTAATATCATAGTCTACATAGGCATGACCTTTTTTATCCACTTGGTACAAAATGACACAGCTCTTAGGAGTCAGGTGGAGCTTGCATATTATACCCATTTTGCAGTCACTCTCTGCCCGTAATCAGGCTCAGTTCAAGGTGCTGACTACCATGTACAAAGCTCTGCACTGATTTGGACCACCTTTCCCCATTCACCTGAGAAGAACCTTCTGCAAATGGGTGAGATCAACAACTGCCCATAAACATGCATTCTGTAGTGTGATCATCAGGAAAGCCCTACATTTCTGGCACTCTACAAACTATGTAAAACAGAATTGTGCAGGAGGTAATAGGACTATATTATGATGAAATGGTTCAAGAAAGTGATTAAATAAAGGTACTAGAATTGTGAGCTACACTACACTTCATGGTATGCATTATCTGTTTGACATATGTATTATCTTGTTGTCACTACATTCTTACTTACCTGTGCAATTATACCCTTTTGGCATTGTTAAAATATCATGTTTTACTTAGTCTTTGTTCTCTGAGTTCTATAATCCTAGTCCCTTTGCTTATCAAATATCTCATTCTGTTGGCTGCACTGACTTCTGTTATATCAGTGACAAAGGTATACAATAAAATAAAAAGAATAAAATTCACACACCTGGTGGGTGAGTTGTCTTGCCTCTTTTGGAACTAGGTAGGGTTGAATGCTTCCTGAAGAAATAGTAGTTTGAGGGACTGTTGTTCACAAGTTGATGGTCTTACTTCTACACTATTAAAAGCTTCCAGTTTTCCCCCCAGGCCTTCTAGCATCACTAAAAGCAGGCAACATGACTAGTGTAGTGACCCATTGCCAGCATTTCCCACATGCTAATTTAATTTTTGAGGCAGATTTCAAGAACAATTAAACTTGAGTGTAGTTTTCCACTCATCTGCTTCACTAGCTGTGACAAAAGACAGACTTAGAGATAGTGAGATGTAAGTTATACCAGGGAAAAGTACTACAGTAGTTTTGCACATTCGAAAGTAGAAACACAGGTTAGACTGAGATTTCACCTGGGTCTGGATGGGAAACTATTTCACTTGTGTTTTAAATCACTAGATGAAAAAAGAAATAGCTGATATGTTTTCCCATACAAGTTTTCTTGACCTTTACTAAAAGATCATCACTGTATGGCAAGCAACCCCATTCCTCCCCCAGTCCCCTGGTAGTTGCTAAAGACAAGTTCCACTGAGATGTAAGAGTTCATGACTGAAAATATAAAAAGGAATAGCTGGGAGATGAGCAATGAACACAGCTTGGTGATGAAACTGAAGGAAGAGCTTGGTATGCCAGCAATGACATTTCTAATTACTTTGTAGGCAGAATTTAAAATAAGGGCTCATTTGTCATGATGGCATCATCCATCAAGGTTCTATTAGCCAAAGGCTATGGTATTTTCTTGCTCAGTTTTGTTTTATCAGTTTTACATTGTGGCTTTTGATTGGTTGTTTCTGTTTTGTTCAGTGAGTGTGGGTTTTTGTTGTTTTTTTAAAAAAGCCTTATGGCACTATGGGAATGGTTCTTAATCCTTTTTAAGTGGGTCTCACTTCTGAACATGATGCATCTCTTGGGGTCCACCATCATGTTTCCTCAGGGCATTGTCAGGCCAAGTGTGGGAGTTTTGTCCACTCACAGGATTGAGATAACCTTTTAGTTTCCCTTTATTCAATGTCTTCCTGAAATCCAAATAATCTTTTTCTCTTTTAAAAATTTGTGACCAGTTTGTAATCAATTACATTCTGAATAAATAAAATGCCAAAGACAGGAGGGCAGGAAGGGAGCTCCTTAAAATTTTAAAGAATTTCATTTGGTAGATGTTCAGAAGCAGGCCCTATCTTCCCAGACTTTCTTATTCTCCTGCTAGAGCACCCTCTTGTGGTGTGTAACATAAGACAAATGCAAGGGCTATTCATTTGTCTTATCATATGGAATGTGTGTAGTATAGCCAGGTGATGCTAGGATTGCCTGGGAGGCAGGAAAGAGATATTCAGAGGGAGGTTGCCATTGTCTGCCTCAACATCATGACTCTAGTGTTCCTTGAAGGCCACCCTTCCAAGTACTAGCCAGGGCTGATCTGGCTTAGCTTCCGAGATCTGAAGAGATTGGGCTTGCCTGGGTTACACAGGTTGGAGCAATTCAAGGGCTGAAGTTACAAAAGGGTGCATTGATTTCTTTTCAAAGGAGAATGAAAGTGAAATCCATATTTTAAAAGAGAATAAAAGGGAATAAGAAGAATCAATAACTACATCTGAAGAAGTAAGTTTCGTTTTAAAAAAAAAACCCTCCTCTCACCATAACAGTGTTAGTCCCTTGTCTCCTTCACAATGGAGGATTGTGGCAAGCAAAATCATTGGGAAACTGGACTCAAGATTTATGTCAAATGGGTATAGATATCTGAAAATATTTTGTCAGTGGGAGCTAGTTGTCAGGAAATATTATTGTCAAGTAGTCATCAAAACCTAGAAAAGGGCAACATCCATATAATCAGTCAAAAGGGATGGGCCAAGTGTGGTATACAATAACACTCACTTTTCTCACATTCAAAGGCATTTCTCTCCAGTGTAGAAGTGAGCAGTGCTTTCTTTCTTTCTTTCTTTCTTTCTTTCTTTCTTTCTTTCTTTCTTTCTTTCTTTCTTTCTTTCTTTCTTTCTTTCTTTCTTCAGCTATACAAAGCAGCTGGACAGAAAAATGGTAATTTGTATAATAATGACTTTCACTGTTTTTTTTTGTTGGCCTTGGTATTGTACATGGTAGTTTTTATTAATATTGTGACCTAATCATGTATGAATATAAACTGAACTCAACATCTTTGCAGTGCCTGTTTTCTCTAAAACTGAGCCCGTCATATTAGTACCATGATAGGGTTTTTTTTTGCAATTTAATATTAGCTGTATTTTGAGTAGTTGTACATCTGTTTAGTTGGTGGCCTTCAGAATGATGTTGTCTAGGTAGCTGCATTGATTATCTTTGATGTATGACTAGGATTACCAGGGACTTCAAAATAACCATATATGATGCCTTAGGAGTTTCCCATATTACTATGGCAATCCCTTAGTCACAACAGTAATATATACCTTCAAGGAGAGGTTTTGTCTGAGCAGAACATTGCCATCTAAAATTTTGTTACAAGAATCCAGGTGTTCCACTACAGTGGGCTAATAATTGTAACTTGAATTATATGAAGGTCATGCATTTCACCAGAGTCTTTTTGAAGTTTGTATGCAGCTTGTCAAAAGATCTCCATGGGATTGGATCTCACACACACCTTGTCTCCATTGCTTCACACAAGGTGATGTTTGACAGAAGCTGGTGCTTTTTAGTTTTGCTCTCTCTTTCCAGATGTCAAGCAGATCAAAAGAGTAAATGCTGAAATAAATAAATAACTCTGGAAACAAAACAAAAAAACTTGCGAGATGATTGTGCTTGCATTGTGTGGTTTTTCCAGATATATTCCATAAATATTACTTGGTTCATGGGGTCAGTACAGACATATTAGTTTTAACTGATGGTTTTTCTTTCTTTTTATGCTCTGCCTATCCACCACCTGGATTATGTGATGTAGATGCTTCATACAATGGTTGTTTGGCACTGAAGTTGTGTGTGCAACAGTAGTGACATAGATGACATTTTAATCACCTGGACACATGGTAAAAATGCCCTGGATACTTTCCACCAGGCATACAATGACTTTCACCCCACTATCAACCTGACAATGAACCAATCTACACAAGAAATAAATTTTCTGGTCACTACTGTAAAAATAATCAATGGATGTCTAGAGACCACCTTATACCAAAAGCCTACTGACCGGCAAACGTACCTTCATGCCTCTAGCTACCTAACAGTCCATTGTATACAGCCAGGCCCTACGTTACAACCACATCTGCTCCAATCCCATGGATAGAGATTCCCACCTAAATGATCTACAACAAATCTTTTTGAAACTAAAATACCCAGCCAGTAAGGTTAAGGAACAGATTAACAAAGCCAAGAGAAAACCTGTTAGAAGACAGACCCAAAAGAGAAAACAACAGAAAACCACTAATGGTTACATATAGCTCTCAGTTCAAGACAGTACAACGCATCATCAGTGACTTACAACATCTACAGGACAATGACAGTTCTCTTTCCCAAGCACTGGGGGGTAAACCTTTTCTTTCACACAGACAGACCCCCAATCTCAAACAACACCCCATCCACAGCAATGCAACATCTAATATGAACATGTACACTGGCACTAGAGATTGCAACAAACCCAGATGCCAACTTTGCTGCCACATACACTCCAATGCCACAATTACTGGATCTAACAACAACTCCTACACCAGTGGTTCTCAACCTTCCTAATGCCGTGACCCTTTGATACATTTCCTTAAGTTGTGGTGACCCCCAACCATAAAATTTTGCAATTGTTCTTTCACAGAAATTAAACTGAAACTGACCAATGGCGTGAAGATCCATTGTTCATGATAGTATACAGTTTTTTTTTTCCACCAGGGTTTTTTAGTACAGTTCTGCCTCTTGTCCTACCATGCCAGTCCCGCTCTTTTCCACTCTTTTCCAGACAGATAAACGCTCTATCTTGATCTACCCCACTGCTGCTTCAGATCAACATGGCTACCCACTGGAAGATGACCCTCAGTTAGTAATGCTTCAGACAGTCATCCACATATTTAATGTATGAATGTTTATCTTTTCTTACTTTTGCAGGGGAGGGGCTCCATTTCTCTTCCTATTATGACTTTGGAACCATTTTCACTACATTGACCACACCCTTCCCAGGCTCCACCCCCAGATATCTACACATTACCCAGTCTGGAGTTGGTAACTCTATAAGACATCTTGTGAGTTTGAGAACCGCCTAACAAGACTGATGCTTCACACAATATAATTGCAAAGACAAATGATTAAATACCAATATTGTATCAATGATTTAAAACCAGAGTATGGAGTAACTTACAAGGATCCTTCAGAAAAAGATATAAAATGCCTTTGGAAGGCCCTGTAATGTGAGAGGCAGACTCAACTCATGGAGTAAGTTCTGGTGATTTGGTGTGGCTACCAAGAACTCTCACATAAGGGTTCCTGGGCCAGTCACTGTGGGTAGAGCTATCTAGCACAACCATGAAATGGTAGTTGAGAACTCATCCTCCATGAACAGCCAATCAATGTGAGAGCACACAACCATCCTTCCTGGAAGGGAACTCTGCACATACAAAAACAAGTTAATCCAAAGCATTTTAGAAGTCTCAGAAGCATTCACCTTTGATGTCCATCACCAAGGGAAAAATTCTAAAGCAAAATGTATTTTATATGTTACTCATTTAAAATATTGCACCTGCTGTATGGAGCAACTGCATTAACATGCTTTTTAGTGGACTCCAGGTGGCAGCCATTATGAATAAATTGGCCCACATAATGTAAGGGTTTTGAGGAAGGGTTGCTGATATATAATTTTATGATTTCTTGTTTGATGGCCTGGCAATATGTTTATTTCTGTAGGCATGTCTGCATTCAAACAGGTAACCAACAGAGAAGCCCTTAGGTTCTTAATTTACTGTTAACAACATATATCATGTTTGAAGTATTATTATAACATACAAATCTCATTTCCATAATCCACAGGAGAGAGGGAAAAATTAGTTTCTGACCTTTGAGGAAGATTAAATAATACTGCTAGGCAGGAAGAAACGCTGAAATTAAAACTGGTTTTTTTGGGGGGGGGGGGTCACAAACATTTCATTGATGTAGGCTGATACTCTATGTAGATTTTTTGATGATTCTTTCAAAAGGGAATGTGATGTTTTACCTCTATCAGTTTGAATTTTAGTGACATTAGCCAAATCTCAAAAGCAGTGCAGTATTGTTCTGCTCCCTGTAGAATCCCTAAACAACTAGGAACAGATAGAGTGCCAGCATGGTTAGGAGCGTGGACTTCTAATCTAGTGAGCTGGGTTTGATTCCGCGCTCCCCTACATGCAACCAGCTGAGTGACCTTGGGCTCGCCACAGCACTCATAAAGCTGTTCTGACTGAGCAGTGATATCATAGCTCTCTCAGCCTCACCCACCTCACAGGGTGTCCGTTCCCTGCCCTGAATCTGAATGGGGTTTCTGTGCTCAGTTATGCAATAGGTATTGCCAAGCATATGCTGAATGGGCTATTGGATTTTATTTCATTTATAACCTACCTGTCTCCCATAACCCTAACCCCAAGTGGCTCACCCCTGTCTCCTCCATTTTATTCTCACTGCCATCCTGTGATCTAGGTTAGGCCAAGAGAATGTGAGCAGCACAAAGTCACCCAGCAGGTTTCTAGAGCAGAATGGGGATTAGAACTTGGACCTCCCAGAACTCATTCTGAAAGTGACCTCAGCAGAGTATAATGCCATATAGTCTTCCCTCCAAATCATTTTCTCCAGAGGAACTGATCTTAGTCATATGGAACGGAAATGTAACTCAGAGAGAATGCCAGGCCCCTCCTACAGCTTGCTAAGCCCAGTATCATAGAAGAGCCACATTGTTTCCCACAGGTTTGGCATAGGCACTTACTGCAGCAGAGAATTTGCATGGCAGTTCATGTGTAAAAAGCATAGCTGGGCTTAATTCTCATCAAGAGAATGGCATGGAGAGAGAAGGGGCTAATGCCTCCCATCCCCCATGCCATTTTTGTAGAAAGCAACATCTGCAGGTACAGTGTGAATGAAAGGTCTCATGGCAAACTTGCAGAAATGTGACTAGTGGTGGTGCCATGCAGTACTACACTGAGTTAGATATGGTTGTTGTGAGAATGGATTACAGAAGAGGCAAATGACATTAACTGCTTTAAACCCATTACTGCGTGTCCTCTCCTCTGCTGCCAACAGGAACTGCCCCCTGCCCTCCTCCAAGTAACAACCTTTCGAATACTTAAAGACAGCAATCTCAACCTCCTCTTCCCCTGGCTGAATATTGCCCTGTCCTTCAGCTTTTCCTCATAAGACTTGGTCCCCAGGCTCCAGATCATCCTTGTCACTCTCCTCTGCTCTCTCTTAATTTTGTCCACATCCTTTTTGAAGTGAGGTCTCCAGAACTGCACATAATACTCCAGATGCAGTGTGATCAATGCAGTACACAATGGAACTATGACATCTTGTTCATTGTTCTTGACAAACTAGGTAAGTGATAAATACATGTTATATTGATCAACATTGCTTTATTGGCTATTTATCATTGGAAAAGTTATTTTGATTGTGTTTTTAATCACTGAATACATTTTCTTATTATTAAAGTATTCTTGTTTGGGTTTCTGTGTGTGTGTAAGCTGGCTCATTCAGTGTTTCTGATTAACCCTTCTCTGAGTTGGTTTTGTTGTTGCCCCCCCCCTTTTTTTTTTCCTTTTACATTTGCATTCATCACGTCTACTGCTGTAGGAGTTGACTAGGGGAGACCATTGTCTGGGGGTCTGAAGTCTCTCTTGGCAACCCTGCCTGTCCCTTCACACTATGCAAGACCAGCATGGGCTGCATGTTTTTTGACACTGTATTACAAAGTTTTTGCGTTTCACAAATGTGCATTTCAATAGTTTTCTCTGCTTTCTGTTTAATGGTAAAGCACCATACCATGACTCAAGGACACTGCATTATGGCTACCTCCTGAGTAATTCAGCTTTTGGTTTAAAAAACTGGACAATTTTCAATAGGAATGATAAGCCTGCGCAAAAATAGCTTTAGACAGAGAAAACTGGATAGTTAGCTTAGATTTTATTAAGTGTGATATTTTCAGAACATTCATGTTTTGCTCTCTTTTTCTCGCAAAAGAAAAATTAAGTCGCTTTCCATGGCTTTGAACATAGGCTTGACTCATCTTACAGTGATGGAAGGTATGGGGCCATTGTACTTTCTGACGACAAGCCGAGATTCTGAAAATAATCAATGCTCCTTCAGATTTCTGAAAGAAGGTGTGATTTGTTTTCTCTTTCAAATAAAAATTGGGGGGGAGGGGAGAAATGACCTATCCACACGTGTATTTCCCTGCTGCCCCTATACAGATATAGAAACTGTCTTGTCACCTCAGAATCACAAGAAGTATCATAGGGAAAGGTAGTCCGAAGTCACAAGGGCTCTCAAAAACAACCAAAAAGATGTTTACTTGTTGGGAGGGCTTTAATGCATGGCGAGGAGTGAAACAGAAAAGAAATTAAAAGTGTGCATGCAGGGAGAATAAAGTTGAAAGCAGACCCTGTGCTCAAATGGGGAGAATATTATATCCTGTGTAATGGTTGATGATTTCATTGACGATGACTATGATTTTGTTAATCTCCACTATTTCAAAATAAGGAAATCTTCTTCACTTGTTTATGGACTTCAATGGACTTAGAATGCATTATTTTTCATTTGTATCTCGGGTCTGTTCTCACCATAGGAAGTAATGACAATCAGATGGGGGCCTCCTGTTCCAATCTTTTTGCAAATTGGGGGTTCTTTTGAGGAGACCCTCCTGCAGCAACATTGCAAGTTTGGTGCCTCTATCTCAGCCCAGGAAAGTCAAAAGAGGAACTTTACCTCTTTCCCTTTAAAATTTAAATGTCCACTTGCTTGTTCCAGCAAATCATACTGAATCTCTGCTCAGGAATTCAAGCAAGGTTGATTCAACATTTAGTCTTATTGGGAAATAGTGATTCAGACCAGATTCAGCCGATTTGTGCCCTAAGCAAAGCTGATTCAGGTACTTTTCAGCTAGATCGAATCAAATAACACATGCCTAGTCATAATTTATCACAATCTAAAGTTGCTATTAAGTACAAATGACATCACAAATGGACTTTATGGCAAGTATCTCATATTTTATAGAAGTTATTTTTGAATTTCAAAACATTTCATGAACCACTTAAGTTGCTTAAATGTAAGCCAGCTCCTGATCCTTCCCTCAGGTTCCTAGGCTGAGCCAGTAGCCAAAATATCATACTGTGACAGAGTGGGACAGCCAGAGTTCTTCGGTTAAGAATAAAACACATTACTAGGGTGGGTCAGTCACAGAGGGGATAGGAAAATAGAGAGAAAATCTTGGTTCCGATGAAGAGCTGTCATAGCAGGCCTCCATTTTGACATGCCATCTGAATGCATCCTAATAAAATTACAAAAACTATGTAAGTTTAATTTATTTTACTCAAGCAGGCTCCATACTGTAGTGTAAAGATGACAGGAAACTTCTTGATATGCCTGCCCTCTGTCTTCATGTATTAGTTATTTAGGTGGAAAACTAGTGGTGTGAGCCAGCTCTGTAGAATTTTCAATGTGAAACTAGTTTCATGTGAATGACTATGTTGGTCTGCAGTAAAAGATACTATTCCGGTATCACATTAAAGGCCAACAAGACAGAGGGAGCTTTTACTCTTGAAAGCTCATACCCTGGAAATTTTATTCCTACAGGACTTGAAACGAGCTCTTCCACTGTGGAGCTATGATACCAGTGAGATTATAAGAGAGAAATTATTATAGAATGAAATGCAGAAATAAATTACTTCTAACAACAACAAAAACCATTTAATTAAACCAGCTTTTAGATCAGTCACCCAATGTTCCTGCTACAGCTTCCATCTCAGATGAGCTTTGTCCATGTACTTCCCATGATCCTCAGTATAGCCATCAGTTGAGCAGGTCACAAGGTAAAAATCTGGTTGGCTCCAACCACATAGAGATACTTGTAAAAAGGACCACGAAAAATGCTAGCATATTCTTTTAGTTTCCTTAGCTAAGTTTACTAAGTGTATTCTAATTACTCCTAAAAATCATTTCATTTACTCTTAAGTAAATCTGCATCAAGCATCCTCAACTGGAAATAATCGAGTTGAAATTCCAGTAGGATGAAAATATCTCCTGAAGAAATCTGTCCTAATATACATCTTTTTTACCAACATTACTGAAGCTAAGTGAGGATAGCTGGGATAGAAGGCCAATGTCAGAATCTAAATAAACAAGCAAGTATTTGTTTCAAGCAAGCAAGTATTCACATAAATAAACAAGCAAGTATTCACATAGAAAGCTGGGGGGGGGGCAGGAATCATATGATATGGGATACAAAGTTTTCCTACAAACAGATTCAATACTGGCCACCAAATTTCAGAGTGACGGAAGCAATAGCGAAAGAACTATTATATGAACGAGTAGTGGTGAAAAGAGCTGATTAAAAAGAAGTCGCAGTTGATTTGCCATTAATCATTGAAGGAGTAAACTTCAACTCATTTCCAAGATAAGACTTAACAAGAATATTTCAATAAACACTTTACTGTTGTGAGTAATTTTAAATTCCAGATGAACTATCCAAGGAGCTTAGTGCATCAACAATTCTACTAAAGGAATTTTAAAAAATCCTGTTCATTTAAGCAGTTCTACTAGGACAACAATAGACCCTCTGGCAGAGCAGGATATTTCTGATTGATGATCCTTGCAAACTAACAGTTTTAGCCACTATCCTTGTATTTATGTACCATTATCTTGTGGGGATTTTCTAGTCTATTCAGCATTTTACCTTTTACAAAAAGTCTTCTAAAATAATTAAGGTGGTTTATTATGTACTTAGGATGTCATTGGATTTTGTACAAAATGGCGAGAGAACTCTGTACATGCCTGTTCTACCCTATATTAAAAGGACAACAAGATTGAATTGAATTTCCTTTTTTGTCTTTTGCCTCCTTATGAAATGCACATGAGGATCTGGTGGCAGCCAATGCCATGGATTTCTGTCACTTCTTTCCTGTATCAGGTGAGTTTACTTAAAAAAGATCATGATCCTTGTAGAAATTGACAAAAGTATCACTGTGCCTTCACAAAAACCCTGTCAGGCAAGTTCAGCGATACAAAGACAACTAGACCAAAGATACTCAGGAAATGTCATGGTTGTGGGGATATGAATCTGGTTCTAGCATGACATTTAACTGGTATACCGACTCTCCAGATAGCATAGAAGTGCAGAAACAGTGATATTCTATCAATCTATCTAGCATATTTTTCGTATCCTTCTTCCAATGAACTTACATGGGCACCCCCATTTTATCCTCAAAACAATTATGTAAACTAATGAGGCTAAATGTGATTGATCCAAAAACATCCAGAAATTTTCTTGGCAAAGAGGGGTTCAGAACCTTGGTTTCATAGATCATAATTAGATACTCTAAAGAATACACTTAATTTATATTGTCCATGGCAGGCTTCTGGAACAAGCCTAGAAATGTGGAATGAATTCCAATGAGTGAATCCAAATTTGCTCTTTGAGCAACCATGCCCTGGAAATTAATATATCAAAATAATCCAAAGTTTACGGGTAAAACTATACACAAGTACTCATGGGGGAATTCCCTGCCCCTCCTCACTGGCTTTGTTGCCACAGCCATGAGATTATAAACACAGCTCCCAGGCTGCATGGCTTCCAGCAGCATACCCAGTGCAGCTTCAAGAGTGCATGGCTGCTGCTGGCTAGCTCAGGACAACTCCCAGGCTCCATGGCCAGGCCCACTGTGGTTCGCTGGTGCTGCCACTTGAACAAAGACCACCAGAGGTAAGTGCTTTGGGGGGTGCTATAACCCCCCATATATATTTTATGATTTCATATTTTTCAAAAAATTGGGGGCAGGGTCACCCAGTTTTACAGGAAAATCTGTTTAGCCCAAGTGTATCCCTGATCTACAGATCTGCATATAGGGGGCACACTTAGGAAATAGTTCATAGATAACAACACTGGTGAAATGTCATTGCCTCCAAAGACTTATAAAGCAAGATGATTTCTGATGAGAAAGGAGAAGATGGTATGGTGCCTCCCTGAGGTCTTTTATCATCTGAGTTCAATTATTGCTTTATAATCCATCTGGCAGAAAAATATCAAGGAAGGAAACTGAGCAGGTAACGTCAACAGGGATGCTGTAAGTTTCACTTCAAGCATAGTCAAAATTAACGTATTCAAATTTTGGAACCTGAGGTTCTTGAATATGATGTTGGTAGAGCACATAGTACAAGTTAATATACCAGGCAAACTTGGGAGAATTCCCTTCCCCCTCCCAGGGATCTTCAAGGAGGTCCATATGGATCACGAGATTGGCTCATCCTGTTCTCAGTTCTATTAAGTTACATCAGTGATGCTCAGAGGTCACTTGGTCACTGTGCAGTGATCAGTTACTCTCCAAGCAATTGAAAGTAGCTCTCTGGCCCTCTTCCAGTGAAGCTGCAATCACTTCTTCACCTCCCCTTTAAAGCTGCCACAGCAGTTTCTTTCCTCTTCATCTTTCATGTAGAGGAGAAGGAGGCACTTTCATATCCACATGCATGGACCTTTGCTCTGGATGGAAGAAGCACAGCACTACACTAGCACTCTTTCCCATTCATCTGTACTCCTCCTTAACACATGCACAAACAGACATAATAGTTTGTTGCTTTTCCAGGGAAATCATAGAGATAACTGTATATTTCCCCTACAGGTCAGGAAACAACTTGACTTGATAGTGGTGGTTTGCTTTGGGAAATAGCAGGTGAAATGTTTCTTTGCCCCAACACTGAAGAACTTCACTGAATCCCTGGAATGTTTGTGAGTGGCACTAAACTGCCATTTTGTAACTGCTAGTGCCAAGAAATGTAACTTCTGCCTTCCCTTTTTTATATTGCTCGATCTTCATGAAAGATTGTCCCATAATTCATCACAAAAATACTTCTGAACCACAGGATTGTCTTACTCAATGTAACTGTTATATCTGCTTATATCACTAGATCCTTTTTTGTTACATTGTTCCCCCATCATATAAAATCAAAACTTTAAGCTACACATTAATGACTCTTAAATTGCATGTCAGTATCAATCTATGCCAAAAGATCTCACTGGTCAGGGACTGATTATTCAGAGAATCCAAGACAAAGGCAGTCGGTGAAGGTCACTAATACAACAAGGGCTTTAAAAAGAAAGCTAGCATGAAAAAAAAGAAATAAATACATAAAGCAGACAGAAGTAGATGGAAATTCAGACCTTTTCCACACCTCGGTGTTGCCACTGTTTCCTGATGAGTTTAATTCTCGGCTGATGCTCTGACTTTGCAGTACACCCTCTGCAAAAGGACATTTATTTGGGGGATTTTTTTCTTGAATTCAAATCCACGACGCCTCACGTGTCCCACATTTCCTTTAAAAAAGGGGATGTACAACTGTGTCATCATGGGTTTCATCAGTGACTGAACCACCATTATTTTGTGTAAGTACAGTATCTATAGAACATTGTAAAAAGGCTGGATGCTTCATGGGGAAGAGCATGATTGCTACTATTTCTTCTCCTTAGTTGCCAACTATGAAAATGGCTGGTGATTGTCAAACCGGATACAGCAATTCATAACACTATTACTCAGAATTATGAAGCACACTAAACCTTCATTCATTCATTCATTCATTCATTCATTCATTCATTCATTCATTCATTCCCCACCACTATTGGCAAGCTATTTTGTGGTGGTTTAAAACAATAAAACTCCACAGTAAAAAATTAAATGCAAAACTAGCTGATTGCTTAACAGACAATTTGAGGGGAGTGGATGACAGGGTGAACATGTGACACAGATGAAGATTTTCACATTATCGTTCTATGTTAATTTTTTTTGGCTCTATTTCAACTATAGTATTACAGGAATGGGGAATTTCCTTCCATCTTTAAATAGGACAGGGTCCTATTAAATAAAAGAGTAAGGCCACCTGGGGAGGAGTTAGGGCGGGCCCTGTCCAGGATAAAAACTCAGAGGGCCCAATCAGGAGCCGCTTTGCGGCTCCTGATTGGGCCCTCTGAGTGTCCATCCAGGGCCAAGCAGCCAATGGGGAGGCGCGCAAAGTGCCTTCCTATTGGCCCCTCACCAGGACAGACCAAAATTCCATTCACCCAGCCCAGTTTGGCTGCCAGTCTGCTCCTGACCACCGCAGGGAGAGGAGGTCAGCAGGGCTGCCAAGGAGGGTGAGAACAAAGGCTGTGCCAGCCCTTTTTGCCCCAAGGCTGTGCTAACTGCCATGTCCAACTGCAAATTGCGTCAGAACCCTGACAGAGCTGGCAGGAGGCTGGTTAGTGCGTTCCTCCCCCCTTCAGGCCAGCTGCAAAGGAGCCTCTGACAGCCCCTGACTGAGGGAAGGAGGCCTTTCCAAGAGCAACGCAGGGGAGACTGAGGGCATTCCTTTTGAGGGGGGGGACTTTCCCCTTCTGCCAAACAGTTGCCTGACAGGGAGGCCACAGAAAAGCCCCTTCTCACTTAAAATACTGCTCTGGCCGGGGGTTAGACACAGCCAAGCCATGTGTCTTTCTTCTTTGCAACTCTCTGCAGATTTGAGGCCACTGCACAGTGTTATTTTGCAGAGGAAGCTGGCTCTTTTGTCTCCTGTTTCATCTGCACAACAACCCTGTGCAGTAGGCCTCAAGTCTTTCAATTCAACAACAACCTGTGTGGGAAGCCTTAAATGTTTCTTCTCTACCACAACTCTGTCCAAAGTAGCCGTTTCTGCCTGGAGAGCTGATCTTTATACTCTGCAGGTGAGCTGTAATTCCAGGAGCTCTCCAGGCCACACCTGTAGGTTGCCTCATTTGGCCTCATTTGCCACCATGCCACCACAACCTCCCACACAACACACATGACAACCCCATGCCCTTACAGACTGGACAACTCCTCCCCTTCCTCTTCCCACTGCCAAGCTCTAGCGCCCGTTGTATTCTTGGAGACAACGGGCTTTGCCCCTAGTTATGAATAATCTCTGATGCATCATTTCAAAGAGTGCCACTTTTTCCCTGCCCCTTTTTTCACCATCTTCCTCAGAATTTATTTTTAATGTTCAAAGTAGAGCAATATATCACTAAAGCAATATATCACTTCAGTGCTATAGTGATACCATTGAGATGCCTTTACTCAATGTTGTGAATGGAGTAAAGGCATCTCAATAGTACCATGATAGTGCTGAAGTGCTGTATCGATTTAGTGCTATAGTGCTCAACTTAGAACATTCAAAACAGATCACATGTTGAAAAAGGATAGGGGAGCAGCATTGTAGGATGCACTGCAGATGTTTTAAACATCACACCTCAGTGATTCAGAAGTGCAAAGGAGAGGTAGAAAATTGAGAAAGTTTCTCTGAGAAGCAGCTCAACTATGCTTTGCTAACCCAACACAAGAAGGTTTGTATGAACAGTTATTAAAATGGGTCCGTCTGAAATGACAGAGAAAAAATCCATTAGCAATTAGCAACTAGTTTCTAAAACAGAATACAGAGGCAGTTTGAAAGGGGCCTTCTAACACAAAAGGGGAACAGGAAACCAATTCAAAACCAGGAATTCCTTAATGGAAAACTGTGGGTTCAAATCTGACGCAGGAAAATTATGGGAGAAGTTGATTCAAAAATTCCATGTTAAGGGGACATTAAATTTGGATCCATTCCTGGGGAAACAAAAAGGTGTATGGATTTCCAAATTTTGATTATTTAAGAATGCCAATGCCCTTGTGTAGATATAGTCTAAGATGACATCCTAAAAAAAAAAGAAAGGAAAGGGAAATGTACCTAGTAGCCATAGCAACTTTATAAATATTTACACTTTTGAAAAGCAGTATAAACAGAGGTTTTTTTCTTTTTTGTCTAGTTAGCTATTGAGCTTAATAGAGTTGGGCAAGCAACCTGAGAGAGAAAGTACAGTATTTGCTGGCGTATAAGACTACTTTTCCCCCCTGAAAAACATGCCTCCAAGTGGGGGGGTCGTCCTATACGCCGGGTGCACTTCAGTTGGGATAGGCATAGCTGCTCACAGTGGCCCATAGTACTGTAATGTAATATAACAAACTCTATATTTTGAGTGGAAATGTTGGGGGGGTCGTCTTATATGCTCAGTTGTCTTATACGCCGGCAAATACGGTAAATCCTACCCGTGCTGCACAGCTTGTTTCAGGCCAGAGTCCCAGTATGTATACATTTAGAACTGCTTCATTTATGTTAGGACTGGAGTATACACACACACCCCTCCAGTATTTTTCAAGTTCAGGAATATTGAACCCCAAAATATTGGTATTTATCAATATTCCAAAATCCAAATACTGGTATGGCGTTTTGATTTGGTAAATTCAAGAATCCCATATTTTTTCAGATTCATGAGTCTGAGTTCAAACTGTCATTTTGTGGCTTGAAGTAAAGAAAACATTTACAGGGATCTCAGTTGTTTAAATGCCTCAGACTTGTTTCAGACTCTAAATTTTATATCTGACTGGTCTATGGCTGTAACAAGAAGAGGAGGAGGAGGAGGAGGAGGAGGAGGAGGAGGAGGAGGAGTTGGTTTTTATATGTCGCTTTTCTCTACCAGGAGTTCAAAGTGGCTTACAATCACATTCCCTTTATTCTCCCCACAACAGACACCCTGTTAGATAGCTGAGGCTGAGAAAGCCCTAATATTACTGCTCGGTCAGAACAGCTCTATCAAGGCTGTGATGAGCTCAAGGTCACCCAGCTGGCTGCTTGTGGAGAAAGAGTAGGGAATCAAACCTGGCTCACCAGATTAGAAGTTGGCCGTCTTAGACACTACGCCAAAATAAAATTTGCATTGACTTGCTTCCAAGGGGTGGGAGGGCTTCTGGCTGTAAAAGTTGTTTGCAGGCTCTGTGAGTGGCCCCTTGCAGACCCAACCAGGAGAGCTTCTGCAAGTGGAAACTTTAAAGCATCCATCAGAAAAAGCTGTCTGCTGGCTCTATGAGGCCCTGGGAAGGATTTCCTCACTTCTTACAGATCCAGCTGGAAGAGCTTCTGCTGTCAGCCAGTTTAACCCCTGCCCCACTGCCGCCACCCCCACCCCCACCATCACCACCGGTTGAAGCTGTCTGCACTCTGCAATAAGGATCTCTCTGCCTCTTGCAGACCCAGCTGTGAAGGCTTCTGCAGAAAGCTCCCATTACAGTGACAGGGACAACTCTGGGGTGGACTATGTGTGACAGGCAAAATCTTCCCCTGTCAGCACACAGGAATTGGTGGGGCATCCTGCCTCACCACGAGAAACCACCAGCATCTTGGTGCTGCTGCCAACATGCATAATAGGTCCTATTCTTAAAAATAACAAGGAACCAGTTATATCAGTGGAAGAGGTTTTTGCTCAGGACAAAGCTCCTTTCTCCAATGGAAAAAGCTATCACAATGTATAAACAAAGTAAGTGCAGAATTAGCCCAAGTGGAAGTACTAACATTATTCCTCTCTCTTTACTTGAACTAAATTAAAGGGATTATATCTTCCCCTCTTTTACATATGCATAAGATATATCATAAGCATTTCTTCTGGTACAATTTCAAAATGAAAATAAATGATATCATGTAAACCTTCAATGGTATTTTTCATTGTTCCATGTGTTAATAGATGTAAAATTATATTTGAGTATTCAGTATTGTCCTGGGTCACTGGATCAAACCCATACTTGCCCTTAGCAAGTAATTCCTGGGGCAAAGGGTTTCAATTCTTCCACATAACTCCCTCCAACTATAAAAAGCTATCCATCTATTACAGGGAAAGGAGAATCTGCACATGTGCACCTCTTCCAAAGTCAGTGAAGCTCTGTGGATGTATCAGGTTGCAGATATTATCCAGGAATCTGGTATGTACTTTTTGTGCTTTTATTTTGGGATTAATGAATTATATTGTGCTTTCCTGCTCATACTAAGTGATATCTTAATATATGCACTCATGTAAATACTCTTTCCAGTAATGGAATGAACTTGCAGGAAATGAACAGGTCTCTCCATCTGGGGAAAAGACATTGCCTTTGCTGTTGCTGGGTCATCTCCAATTTGGCTTTTCTCCTGCTGTTGCCACTAAATTACAGAGAAGGCCTCTGGGGTAGCAAATGATATTGCCTCAAGCAATTGCTGCCAAAGCCTCCATGGCAGCTTCTCTGGCCTTGCCTGCTCACTTGCATTTGCAAGTGTTTTTCACCTTGACCAAACATGTCAGCTCATGCAAGTCTGGGTGCTCAGGACTGACTGTGTGCAGCTTTTAGACACCAGCCATGGGAGCGCTCGTCATCACTTGTCTCCTCATTTTATCTGTGTCCCCATACATCGCCACTTCAGGTCAGATACAAATTGTAGAGTATGCAAAGGAGGGGAAAAACCTTGCAAATGATCTTGATTACTTTGAATAGATAATGACACCCTTAGCAATTATATATATATATATAGCAGCTTAAGGTGGCTTTGGGCCGCAGCTTTCAGTGGATCAAGTGGGGGGGGGGCTGGCCAGCTCATTAGCAGGGCCAGGATAGAGCTCCTTAGCAGGCAGACAGCAGGCCAGGAGGCCCTTGTTAGGGGGGCCTGATTAGGAGGCTGGGAGGCCCTCATTAGGAGGCCCAGCCTAGCAGGGCAAGAGGCCCTTGTTAGCAGGCCCTCCACCATGACCCTTTGCCCAGGGCCCTCTCCCCTTACCTGATGCTGGCTCCAGGCACTGAGGTGCATCTGAGAGCAAAGAGGCTAGAGTCCAGGGACAGAGGGTGGGAGCTGCAGGGGTAGGGGCAGGACCAGGACCAATCAGGGTGGCCCACCATGATTGGCCCTATTCTATCTTGGACAAAAAGACACGTTCTACCCCCCAGGATGTTTCACAAATATATAGAGGAACCATGGATAAGGATATTTGCCAATGTTGACATAATCCAGCCACTAGAGACACATAGGAGTACTCTATTGATTTAAGTGTGTAACCAGGCTATGGTCTTCCCACTTGCAATGTATGGCTGTGAAAGTTGGACCATAAGGAAGGCCAAGTGTCAAAGATTTGAGGCTTTTGAACTCTGGTGCTGGACAAGACTCTTGTGAAAGGTTCCATGAGGTACTGACTAAATGGCCCATTTCACACACACCCCTCCTTAGTCAAACACTATTCTTCCAGTTTATCTTCAACTAGGGGCAAAGCCTGTTGTATCCAAGAATACAACGAGCTCTAGAGCTTGGCAGTGGGAAGAGGAAGGGGAGGAGTTGTCTGTAAGGGCATGGGGTTGAATGTGTGTGTTGTGTGGGAGGTTGTGGTGGCATGGTGGCAAATGAGGACATGGTTGTGGAGATATGGGTGTCAAGAACCTGTGGTTTGGAATGTTCGTTCAGTGTGGGAGAGGACTGACCTTTGGGAATTGTGGCATAGTGGTTACAGATGAGCTTTCCAGAGCCATGTCTTCAGATATGTGAAGGGAAAATCAGACTGGAGACTCTTCTTAGGGGAAGATTACATGAGAACAAATTCCTCCTAGTTCTGCGTCATTTCCCTTCTTGTGTGAATTAGGCCATAGTCACCAAAATGTCCCCCTGCCCCAATACAAATGGGTTAGTCACAATACACAAGTGTCCATCCTGTTCCTTCTGTCTCCATTTTTTCACTGTTGATAAAATGTTATGTGTCCACATACTTCTTTCATGGTTGTTCATTAGAAGAACAACTGGATTTTTGTACTCTGTTGTTTGCTACCCAAAGGTGTCTCAAAGCGGTTCACAAACACCTTTGCCCTTTGTCTCGCCACAATAGACAATCTGTGAAGGATGTGGGACTGTGAGAGGTCTAAGAGAACTGGGAATGGGTCACAGTGACCCAGCAGACCTCAGGTGTCTCAAAGCAGTTTCCAATCGTCTTCCCTTCCTCTCCCGATAGCAGATTCCCCATGAGGGAGGTGGGGTAGAGAGCCTCACATGGAAGCTGGTAACCCTAAGAGGAAGTCTCTCTGTGCACGTCAGTCTTGACCTTAGTAAGGTTTTTTATACTGTTTTTTTATTTGCTAGGCCAAGGTTGAAAAATGTCACCAGTTCTCATGTCTCTCTAGCCCTTTATTTGTTCACTATTTACAGTTTCAGGCTGTAAATATTTATTTAGATCTTCCTGCACTTTCCAGACTCACAGGACTGATGCTGGTCTGTCTGCATCCCAGAGTACAAACAGTTGATGGTAAGGGCTGGCCATAGCCCATAGCCAGGGAGGGACACACCTGCACCACTCCCTCCCAACTGCAGGCAAAAATGGCTCCTTTGAAGGCTGGACTCTGAGGCATTGTACAATTTTGAAGTCCCACCTCCAAACCTCCAGGAATATTTCCAACCCAGATGTAGCCAACCTCCAGGTGTGGCTTGGAGAGCTCCTGGAATTACAGCTCACCTGCAGGGTATAAAGATCAGCTCCCCAGGCAGAAAGGGGTATTCTGGACAGGGTTGTGGTAGAGAAGAAATATTTAAGGCCTCCCACACAGGTTGTTGTTGAATTGAAAGACTTGAGGCCTACTGCACAGGGTTGTTCTGCAGATGAAAAAGGAGACAAAAGAACCTCTGCAACAGCATCCAGTTTTGTCTGCAGAATAACACTGTGCAGTGGCCTCAAATCTGCAGAGAGTTGCAAAGAAGAAATACACATGGCTTGGCTGTGTCTAACCCCCAGGCAGAGCAGTATTTTAAGTGAGAAGGAGCTTTTTTGTGGCCTCCCTGTCAGCCAATTCTTTGGCAGAAGTGGAAAGTCCCCCCCCTCAAAAGGAATGACCACTCCCATGCTCTCAGACTCCCCTGCATTGCTCTTGGAAATGCCTCCCTCCCCTCAGTCAGGGGCTGTTAAAGGCTCCTTCCCAGCAGGCCTGAAGGGAGGGAGGAGGGAGCACACTCACCAGCCTCCTGCCAGCACTGTCAGGGTTCTGAGGCAATTTACAGTTGGACATGACAGTTAGTACAACCTTGGGGCGAAAAGGGCCTGTCCAAGCCTCATCCCCCCTGACTCATCTCCCCCCCAGTAGGCAGCCCTACTGACCTTTTCTCCCTGCTGTGGTCAGGGGCAGATTGGCAGCGATGTCTCCAGATTGCCCCCTGGCTGAGCTGGGTGAGTGGGCCCTTTCAGAACTTTGGCCCTGTCAGAACTTTTGCTTTGTGCATTCCGACTGGCTGGAACTCTGGTCTGTCCTGGTGAGGGCCAAATCAGAATGCCCTCACCCGGACTGGCCCCACCCACTCTCCGCCCACTTAGGCCTTAGCCTTTTATGTTTTTTTACAGCAGCAGCTGTATAAACATATGGCAAAACCTGAATTCCATGTATTGTTTTTATTTTCCATGTAAACCATCCTGAGGCACAGGGGAGAGTGGTATATAAAAGAAGAAATAAATAAAAATAAATAAATATGATAATGCACTCTTTTTCCTTTTCCAAATACATTTTTTCAATTAGTTGTCCCCCTGCAAGGTTGCAATTCTATGTGTCAATAAGGATTTCCTTCAAATCTGACATCAGGAACAAATTGGTTTCAAAATAATCTCTCACGTTGTCAGAGGCTTGCCAGTTTCCTGATAGTATTGTAATCATGACTCCATAGAAGCAAGCCTTTTACACAGTTTATGTTCTTGGTCTTGTTACTGGTACAGAATGAAGCACCCAAATTACTGATTGGAGTCTCATATAGAGAACATATTCCATTGATCTTGAATAACTACATTGCCCCAGCATGATGTAGTGATTAAGAGTGGCAGCTTCTAATCTTGCAAACTGGGTTTGATACCCTGCTTGTTATAGCCCTCACAGTGCTGTTCGGACCAAGTAGTCCTGTCAGAACTCTCTCAACCCCACCTGCCTCACAGGGTGTCTGTTGTGAGGAGAGGACAGGAATGTGATTGTAAGCTGCCTTGAGACTCCCTCAGGCAATGAAAAGTGGGGTATAAAAAACAGTTATTATTCTTCTAATGATTTTCTATTATATTATAAAAATTAATTGATAGCTTATCTATGTGACAGACCATTTACACACTGGACGCTTCGCACCAGGCTGCACTCTGGAATTTGAGCCAGGGCATGTTGCCCCACCTCTTCCTGCTCCAACATGGGGGAACATTTGGCTCGGTTCACCTCATCAGCCCTGGATTTGTGCTTCCACATGGGAACCAAGATAGTGAAGTTCCCAGTGGGGAAACGGTCTTAGATTCTCTTTACTCCAGTGCAAAGTTAGCTACTGTTAGAGAGAAGAAAGTCTGCTCAAATTTCACTAGCTATAACATATGTAAAAGACATTCATTTCATCCCTTGCTTTCAAAGCAGTCCTATGCCAGAAAGCAGTACTATGCTTCTTTAGCAGAAATACCACATGAGCAAATTTGAGACATTTAGAGGAAAGTGACCCAGTTTCCCTACAATTCAGTGAAATAACTTTTGCTTATGTAGAGTCAAGAGTTATGGATGGGCCAGACAGAACCACAGCAAATTATCATAATAAAGTTTCAGTTTTATTGGAGCAGCAGAAAGTTTTCTTTTCCATAGTCATTCATTTTTAATTTTCTCTCTGAGCTTTCGTACAGTATCTAGGAATTCTTACAGCGGGTACTATTTTCTTTAGATATGACTCACTTGTTCTTGTCAAACATTTTCTCGGTTTCAGAAGACTTTGAAGTGCATTTATAAAAGAATGCCCCAAAGGCCAGAGATACCTATTGTGCAACCCATGCAAAATGATTTCAGTTATATTCAAAATGATACTATGACAGCCCAGTCCACTTCCCTCCCTCAGAGGCAAGATTTTCCTTCTGTTTTTCTTTCCTTTTTGTCACTGAACTACCCTAATTATGTTTTCTTCTTTGCTGAAGAATTATGGCTGTCCCACCCTGTCACAGTATAATATTGTGGCTGTTTGCTCAGCCCTGGAACCTGAGGGAAGGAATGGAAGCTCCCTATAACTTTTATAACTTAAATGGCAATTTATAAGTTTTTATATTCCAAATTAAGAAAATATTTTATTCAACCCTAACCCTAACCCTAACCCTAACCCTAACCCTAACCCTAACCGCATCCTAACCCTAACCCTAACCTGAAATGATCAGATGAAATCCAGGGTAAAGTTTCTGAGATAACTCACTATAGGTAACTCTGAGGTAAAATCAGTGCATGTAGATATTTTAGGCTAATGAAAGTTTCTTAAGCTGTTCAGAATTCCTTAAAATCTTTACATTGAGAAACTTTTGTTTGAGTGTTTTCCAAAAACTCCAGCAAAATTTCTCTGAGGAGTCACTCTTTTAGTTTCTGGAAGGTTGAATCACTCTTTTTAGTACAAAACCCCTTCTCTTGAAAACAACTGTATTTATCTTGAGTTTTAACTGATTCTTAAGGCCTCTAAAGATAGCTTCTAACCACACCAGACTAGTGATCTCTGCAATCTTCAGAGCTATCACCCTGTTCAGACTGGGTATGGAAATTCCTTCTCTCTCTTTCCTTCACCCAGCTGGGAGTCTCTAACGACCCACTGAGCCTTGCCAACATTCCCCAATTCTCCTGACTGTGTTAAACTGCTTTCAGTCAGGGCTGGATTCCAAATGAATTCTCCTCAGCATTCAGGTCTAAAGTCTCTGTCTGCTCAACTGATGCTAACCAACCAAATTGTTTGAAACTGCCTTTCACTCAATGCTGTCTATTTATGTGAAGAATTAACCCTTTACATGCCTTTAGCTATTTGTACAGCACTTCTAAGCTTTGTAAAAGTGCAATCCGTCACAGATACATTGTCATTTTGCAAAGTAGTTACAGTCAAAGACTTGTTAAAATCAATGAAGAAGGAACATAGAAGTATACATCTGAAAAAAGGATTTTTGACTTGTCAGCCTGCTCCTTTCATAGCCATTATAGATTTATTGTGGAGAGTGAATATGTTCATACCCCAAAATACAATAGTTCAAAATTTCAAAGGAAAATGAACAATATATTCTAAGCTGTAACCAAATTTAGGATGTATGAAATAGGTGGTATAGGTATATTTTAAACTAAGAAATCAATAAGGCCATCTTCACAAACACACATACAATGTCATGGAAGTCAGTTGCTTGAGACACAGTTTCTTGTCACTATCTTAATATCTTAACCACTGCTTAGGTGGAGCCAATAATGTTGTACTCTTATGTGTGTTCCACTTTCATAGTAGTGAGAAGTATCTGGACTGATTCCATTTAGAGAAGTGAACACCAGAGGCTTATGATGTTTTTGTAGCATTAGCTTTATGCACAAATGTTCAAGTAGAACATGGGTGGAAACACAGAGAAGCATTCCTTCAGGGGAATGGGTGCATGTCAGGTCCCCAGAAAGAAAGAGAGCCTCTGCTGCCTGCAAAGTGCTTCTTCCAACTCATAACTCTTGTCAGATTGTCTTTCTGTCTCTTCAGCATTTGATTTGCACTTCCTTTTCCCATAACTATCTCCCTGTGCCCTCCCTTCACTGAAATGGGAAGCTTATCTCTACCAAATCCTGATGAGTACATGAACAAAAAATATTTTTTGACAGTCAAGGCTCACTAAGAAGATATCTACCATCATCATTACCCTTCCTTTTGCCATTTAGAATACACAGAGTGATCACAGGGAAGACTACAATAACATTTCCCTATTAGCACCATTTCAGGAGTGGCCAATAAACACAGGGTACACACTGCCAATCTTGTGATACTTAGACATAATTTATTTTCATTCCACTCTTTCTCCAAGAATTTCAGAGCACTACACATGACTTTTACCTCTGATATATCCAGAAGGCACAGGTGTATTAAGCACAGAACACTGTGGCAGCACTTATTTAATTGTGGGCTTTAATCATAGGCTTTAATAGTGAGGTTCTTCTTCAGTAAATAGTTATAGCAACAACTGATCCAATTTTTTCTAGAATTTTCTCTACTCCTAGTTTACTAGGAGTGGATTAGCAGGATCAAAATTCAGGGCCAACCTAGCCTGCCACGTTGTTATATTGAAGCCCTATTTAACCTTTCACATGTGTTAGATTCCTTATATCTCTTCAAGGAAAGGATAAGACGTGTGTTATTTTTTTTTTAATGGAAGCTGGGAACTCAGAGAATCTACCTGAGTTATCATTGCATTATTATATTATATCAGTTTTTAGTGAAGTTTAAAAAATTAAAAAATGAAATGAAATCATTTTCAGGAATGTGAGGAGGAGAGGGGGTGTTCTGACAATCATGACAGTCCAATAATTGAACAGTGGACTGGAGGCAGGCAAGAGGGTGTGTCACAATGAAAACTGACAGAAACATTATACATGAGGGGAAAGGTGACTCAGAATTTATTTCCAGGAAAAGTTTGGAATAACAATGGTCTCAAAATAAACAGGATAAACTATGGCATTTAAAAACAAAACCAAAGTGAGAACTAAAGGCACAAAAATGTATATAAAATCACAGGATAAACTGAAGCATTATGGAGTAAGAACTGATTTTAAAAAAACATGCAGAAAAGCCATTAGATTCAGCTTATCTGTGTACACTGATCCATGTTTTTATAATCTTCAAGTTGGACTAATGTTCTCCACATTGGGCTACCCTTGAATACAGCCAGAAAATTGTAACTGGTTCAGACTATTAAGGACTGACTGCCCAGCATACATCTTTATAATTTTAAACTTTTTCAGATATCGATTTGTTGGCTGCCAGTTTATTTCTGACTAACTCAAGGTGCTGATTATGACCTGGAAAGACCTCATGGTCTGGGACCCACATATCAATAGAACCATCATGTTGCCATGCATTAGCTATGGTCACCTGGTTGTTCCCCCAGTCAAATCTTGTTTTTTATTATTTTAATTACATAGTGCAAGCCACCTTGAACAGCAAACTATAAATGTTTTAATAAACAAACTAATACAATTTTCTTCCTAAGCTTAAAGACAGTGAATGAGATGGGGAAAATCCTGCTAATGGCAGCTGAATACCATCTAGGCTGACTTTTCTTCTTTTCTGTTTGAAGGTACTTAGAGACATTTCTAGCAGGGGAAGGAGGATCTGGCTGGTTTGCTAGCAGCAGCTGTGTATCATCATGGTTGAGTCTGTTACTTAGCCAGAGGTAGGAGCCCTTGGGCATAAGTGAAAGGCCTCTCAGATTTGGCCTGTAATTTGTATCCTGAGGCCTGAACTAGGCAGCTTGATGAACTGACCAGTCCATATGTTTGTTTGTTTGGTTTATATTAATTAAAAGGTAAAGGTAAAGGTATCCCCTGTGCAAGCACTGGGTCATGTCTGACCCTTGGGGTGACGCCCTCTAGCGTTTTCATGGCAGACTCAATACGGGGTGGTTTGCCAGTGCCTTCCCCAGTCATGACCGTTTACCTCCCAGCAAGCTGGGTACTCATTTTACCGACCTTGGAAGGATGGAAGGCTGAGTCAACTGGCTGCTGGGATTGAAGCAGCCTGCTGGGATGGAACTCCCAGCCTCATGGGCAGAGCTTTCAGACTGCATGTCTGCTGCCTTACCACTCTGCACCACAAGAGGCTCTATAATTATAATTAATTATATTAATTAGTGATTGCTATTTTATTTGGGAAGTTTCTGTAAGCCACTTTGATTCACTTTGGGATGGAAAGTGGCATAGAAATGCCTGCTTAGATTAAAAAATGGTGGCCATTTAGACATTTGTTCAAAGAAATCAAATAATCTGCTTCTGCATTTGATATCTTTGGCCACTAAGTACTTTCCCAAGAGCACATTACACTTGCAATGCTGAAACTCTATTTTAGCAGTCCTGCCATGGCAAGTTCTCCCTAGACTTTGTTTTTAAATGGAGCTATTTCGTTCTCCTGAAATGAAGCCACTGAGAGAGCCTATAGAGTGATGGCTAACACCACTGCCAGCAGCTGTGGTTTGGCCTTCCAAAAATGACACGGGAGGTGGCAGCAATTACTGGCCCTCTCAGCTCAGATGCATTTGCAAGTGTTTTCCCTTTGATCAAACATGTCAAGCTTTTAATTCATGTCTAATCACTGATTGCACTAAGTGCCAGACCAGCTTGTTTTATCATCATTTACATCTGCTGCTATTCGCAGATCATGCCAGTGAAATCTATCAGCACAGACTGCACTCACTCAACCTTCAGCCCATTAGTTGAAAAGAAATATTCAGCTCCAGATACAGTCTCCATCCTTTCTAGCTTGACTTGGGCTGCACAACTAGCTTGGCATGCCCAGTTGTGCCTTTCACCTCATTTGCTTCAAAAATAAAAATCCAAATAACAAAGTCCTTGCTGTTGGAATTCTGCACCATTTCCAAAGCAGATTGCAATACAGCAATAGAATTATAGATTATCAAGGAAGAACCTGATGGTGTTGGAAAGTGTTGTCAAGCTGCAGCCAATTTATGGGGCTTGCAAAGATTTCAAAGCAAAAGATGGACTAAGGTGGGTTGTATGGGTATGCAAAGAGAAATAAATAAATAAATAAATAAATAAATAAATAAATAAAGAAAGAAAGAAAGAAAGAAAGAAAGAAAGAAAGAAAGAAAGAAAGAAAGAAAGAAAGAAAGAAAGAAAGAAAGAAAGAAAGAAAGAAAGAAAGAAAGACCTCTCCCCCCTCCCCCAGGTTCAGATATATTGGATCCAAAGTATGTTGTTATGTTAAAGTTACTGTTATAATCTTATTGCTGTTATCACCTGTTGTTCCATATGTTATCTGTATCTTCTCCTGTTTCCTGTGAACCGCATTGAGCCTTCGGGGAGGGCGGTATATAAATATAATAAATAAATAAATAAATAGTGGTATTTGCGATAGTCTCAAATTTCAAATACTTTAATGATATTCAGATTCATGTTTATTTTTATTTTACGATTTCCAAATTTGGGGAGGCCGTTATTCCCTATAGGGAATGGCTGGGGGGAAAGTACATCTGCTTTGAAAGGTTTCTGGGTGGCAAGGGGAGTAGTTTTTTTAGAAGTACAGGCACCAAAATTTCAGTGGATAATGTACAGAATGCCCAGCAGAATCCAGTGCCACTGTGGCAATTCAAATCAAGAGGACTCATGTTGAACCAGAAAATCACTAACGTACAAACTGAAGGTCAGGGGGACACACAAGCATAAGGTTGGATATTGTAAGCTCTGTGCAAGAAAATGGGAAGGGAATGCAAAAGGAACATAGCAAAAGGGTGGACCTCTTGAAACTGACAAGAGTAGTGGGGAATCCTATTAAAACTGGGAGACACAGAAACAAGAGAAGGGGAAAACAGCCCCCCCCCCCCGGAGCCTGCAATGCTGGCTCCCAATCTTCCTGGAAAATCCTGAATATATCTGGGATTTTTTATTCTGGTTTTTAAAAGAATCCCAGATATCTTTTGGATGCCACAATATACCCAGAAAACACCAAATGCAGCGGGAACCTTATCTTGTCATCTAAAAGGTAAAGGTAAAGGTATCCCCTGTGCAAGCACTGGGTCATGTCTGACCCTTGGGGTGACGTCCTCTAGCGTTTTCATGGCAGACTCAATACGGGGTGGTTTGCCAGTGCCTTCCCCAATCTTGTCATCTACTCTTCTACAAATTTCTCCAAGTGCTAGGGCAGAATCCATCTTGGAAACCAGGACATGCCTTGGCTTGTCCTCTGCTACAGGTTGGAGTTTCAGGTGCCTCTGGACTCTGATCCCCCACCCCATAGTTTTGCTGATAGTGTGGTCTGGCCAGAACTGGTTTGTCCAGGGGCTCTTGGCCAATTTCTTTGTCTTGCAACATTACTACTTGGCCCCTCTGCCAGGGGAAATCTCTTCACCAAACACTAGCTGCTAGACCCATTGAGACATGATAGCTCCCTTTTCTTAGACCCCTTAACACCTTTGTCTAAGGCCATTAACAGCCATCTCTGGCTTGGGCCAGCAGTTGCCTAACACCAGGCTCAGTGGAAATTTCCAACTAGCCTCCCACCTGGCTTGTATCATGTAGGACAGCTCCCTCAAACCCTATATAAACAATGGTTTTAGCAAGCCCCTTCATATATTTTGGATATGGCACCCATCTGAATTACCCTGCATGTTCCCCATGCAGCCTGCTTTCTCTTGCCTATCATCTCTACAGGAAAAGTAATTATACTGGACCCTGTTTCCCCACCCTATTCTTCTCTTGTTAACTGCTTGTTAGTGTATTAGATATATTTATGCTTTTATTTTTTTTCTTTCTAATAAAGACTATTCTTATTATTTATATAATTTACCTATGTGTCTGCCTTGAGTTTCTATGAGGTAATCAACCTCATAAACACAGGTGAATCAATCTATTAATGCTAGTTACCCAACCCCTCGTAAATTCAGCTAATTTCCCCACAGCTCAAATACATGTGTTCCAGGACACGTTTAAGCGCAATTTGGGTAACAGATTGTTTATGGATTTATGTTCATACGCTGAAATAATGCACAGAGAGTATTTCAGGTATGTTCATAAGTAATAGATGTGCCTCTCGGGTTGTTTCCAGTTGGATGTTAGGACTAGCTCCTCTATAAAGGTAAAGGTATCCCCTGTGCAAGCACCGAGTCATGTCTGACCCTTGGGGTGACGCCCTCTAGCATTTTCTTGGCAGACTCAATACAGGGTAGTTTGCCATTTCCTTCCCCAATCATTACCGTTTACCCCCCAGCAAGCTGGGTACTTATTTTACTGACCTCTGAAGGATGGAAGGCAGAGTCAACTTTGAGCCGGCTGCTGGGATCAAACTCTCAGCCTCATAGTCAAAGCTTCAGATGGCGTGTTGGCTGCTTTACTAACCTGCACCACAAGAGGCTCCTGGCTCCTCTATAGTCCCTCCAAATTTAAGTCCCAGTTACTGATCTCCCAAAAAGTTCCCCCACATTTATAAATCCCCACCTGTCCTGTGTGTGAACACCTCTGTGTGCCATGATGGTGAAAAGGTGTCCAAAGACACCAGCAATTGCTAACACTATTTGACAGCAGTGATTCAGAATGGGGAAAGTATCCTCCCCTTCCACTTCCCAGCTCCATGTTGCTGCTCCCATCATGAGTATATCCCTCCATGGTCTTCCCAGTTCAGTGCCAGAAAGCAGCTGTGCCTCCTATTGAGTGTTAAAACCCCAGTCATTTTCCTCCTCCATCCTTTGTGGGCATCTACAAAGGGTGCACCCAAACATCTTGCTGCTGGTAGAAAGAGTGACAGCCAGCAGGAAGAAGAAGAGACCCTCTTACCAGGGAGAGGATTAGGTAAAGCAGGAATCCCCTCCAAGAGAGGATCCCCATACTCAAGCTGCTGTGGTCGGGACATTAAAGCAGTCCGCTTTCCAAGAGATCAAAAGGGCTATGTGGCCCAAAAAGCAGAGGTGAGTTCACAATTAAAAATATGGATTTCCAGTCAAAGCACCCAGTAGCTAAGATCCTCTGATTGGTGTAAGCAGAGAAATGGGGTGGCTGACATTTTATGTCCACCTAACACCTAACACTAGCAGGGGAGTGGTATAAAATGTGGTATAAAATGTGGGTCCTCAACCAAGGCATCCAGTAGCTGATGGGGTGATTGGCTCAGAGCCCTGATTCCACGTAACACTCCCAAACACTAGCAGAGGAGAATCAATATCAAATTGTGGGCCACCAGCCAAAGCACACAGCTAAGCCTCTCTCTCAGTATGGGTGGCTCAGAGCCCTGAGCCTACCTAAAACGTAAACATCAGCAGGGGAGCACAATCAAGCTGTACATACATATAGCATTCTGATCCCATAGAGCAGAATGGGAACTGTCATTGGCAGCCAGCAGTCCTTGTTAAATTTTGGAGGACTCCTATTGGTATTCATGGACTGGAGAATTCTGTCTCCCTCCCCCTCCCCCTCCCCCCTTTGTTTGTTTGTTTGTTTATTTATTTATTTAGCCTTAGAGTTTTGGACAACATTTGGACAAAATTTAATAAGATAGTCTGTCTGGAAATATATCCATTCATAAAATGCTAGAAACAGCAACTAGGTTCACAAAGTGGCCATGCTGCTGGCCTTTCGACAAACAACACTTTGGAAAACACAAACCAGCCAACATTTTTGACTAACTTCCCATTATGATCTGGTTTGTGTCCATCTCTAATTAAAACTGATATCCATTGGCAAGTGGATAACCTACTTGTCTGGCCCACTCCTGCTCCCGGGTGGGAGACCAGACATGATGGACCGTCCTCCAACACTGGACCCCCAAGAGCCCTAAGACGCTCCCTTTGGCTGTGCCCCCCCCCCCGACGGACACATCAGCCACTCACAGCACTGCGTATGAGAGCTTAGCTTGGACTCAGCTTAGCTTGAGAGCTTAGCTTGCACTCAGAGCTTTGCTGATCGGATGGCAGGCCGCCAACCACCCCCACAACCTGCCTCGCTGCTGCTGGTGCCTGCATGGCCACCAAGGTTGCCAGTGATGCTCCATGTCAGAGAGCTCCATGTCACCTGCACTGCCCTTGCTGCCGCCTCACCCACACCTGGTGCCTGTGGGGACTGACTCCTTCCTCCATGGGGCGGCTGGCAGCAAGACACTACAGCTGTTGGGATGGCAGCTCACAAGTCTTGTAGCCCTCCTGACACAGTCACCATCCACATGGCTGCCCAGAAGGCCATGGCCACAATGCCATGCTGGGGCAGCGTGGAGGGTCAGATATTTCTGCACTCAGGGGGAGGGGAGAATGAAGGGCAGGACAGACACTGACAGTATAAAGGACAACACGGGGGAGGCAGGGAAGAGAAGGAGAGCTGAAGACAACACACAGATGGAGACAGACAACAGATGGCCACGGAATGACTGATGACAACGAGAGGGATAGAACAAGTAAAGACTGGGAAAGGCAGAGCACACAGACAGGGTATGAGCTGGAGCCCAACTATGACCTGACACCCGAAGGGGACACAGACTCTGCAGACAGTGAAGAGGACATCTCCTCCCCTTCACCCATTTGGCAACCTCTGAAAGAGGGAGACTATCTGCCCTAGGGGAAGCCCTAGGGTGCCAGGCCAGGGAGGGGATCTCACAGTATTAGATGGATTACTGTTCTGATCTGGCATGGTTACTCTCGTGTTCAGTCTGTCTCAGCCCTATTTGTGACCTATCACTGCCAAATGTTCTGTTTAAGCACACTGAAGTTCTTGTGTATACATAGAATACAAGAATTACATGTGATTTCTTATTAATTTTTTGTAATGTGTATAGTGAATGTAACATCACACTATGGATTTTTATCTTGTCCAGGCGCCATTTATTGACTTTTAAAGTATGACTCATGCCATTGGGACACTTTGGCCCATGCACATTTAGCAGACACTGAAATTATTGGCTATTTGGGGAGTTTTGTTTTGCAAGGAAATTGCATCAGACAAAATCCGCCTCCAAATGCAGTATACTAAAGAAACTCTAGAGTGCTTCATTAGGAAGATGCTTACAGTGATTTACACAACCCTTCATTAGCTTTAATAGGAGATGATGGTCCATGCATATAAACATTTTGTGTACTTACAGAGGCAGCAATAAGTTCGAACAGGGAGGAAGTCTTTGATTATGGTACTGCTTCTGAACTCAGTATAAATTAATCCATATTTATAAGTATACAGATGTTCTGGTTTTATCCCCAAAGAATGGAAGCAAAATCTCACTTTATATTTTGTGCTGCAGTGTGGTTACCCAAGCACAAATTACATATGCTCCTTGCCAAATGCGAAAGATGTGTGCATGTAAAATTCTATGAAATACTTTGATCTGGAGCCCTTTTCCTTCCCGGCTCATCAGTCCGTCGAATCTGAAAACAGACTTATAGCAAATTTTTTACCAAAGTACTCATTAGACATCAGAAGAAGCGAGTGCTGTTGGTATCCAATTACAAACTGTTAAATGAGAATAATCTCTTAGGGTGAAGAGCATTCAGTCCAAAATTTTCAAATTCACCTCTAGTATACAAAGTAAATAATGTGTGAAGATTATATATGAATGCATGTCGGTGAGGGAGCTGCTAAATGAGTCTCAATCTTATGAGGGCTATGACATTGGGAGACAAGGGATTAACCATTTCTCCCTATCCATTTTTCTATTGCAGATTACCACCTTCCTGGAGTTGCTATTTTCTCAAATGAGAAAATATACTGGTACCCAAGGGATAATAAAATAATAATGGTGTGCTGTCAAGTCGGCAACTTTGGACTTTGGCAACCCCTCATCAGGTTTTCAAGGCAAGAGATGAGCAGAAGTGGTTTGCCATTCCCTTCCTTTACTCAGCTCGGCTTGGTATGCCAATCTCCAAGTGCGCCTGGGGTCCCCCCAGTTTTACAGCTCATTTCCAAGTAGTAGAGATCAATTTCCCTGAAGAAAGCAGCTGCTTTGGAGGGTGGATTCCATTGTACTATACTCCATTTAGTCCCTTCTTACCCCAAATCCCTCCCACTCCTGGCTCCAGGTATTTCCCAACCTTTTATAGATTAAAATGTTTTAAGGATTAAAACATAGGAAACTGTCCTCAGCTGGCATGCTGGGAGGAGCAGTGCATAAATAGAAAAATAAATAAATGAACCCAGAGATGGTAAACCGACTCTAGGCCTATCTCCACTACTGTTCAGTCAGCCTTTAGCTAGCCCACATCAATGAATAGGGAAATGTCTTTCCATCTCGGGGGCAAAGTTCCTTCCAGTCCAAGGATAAGAATAATTAGAACTTGGAACAGGGACTTTTAAGTTGTGGCTTACCATTTACCCACAAAGGGCAGGAGATTTCTCATCCCTCCCCAGTTCCTGTTGCCACCCTCACTCCAGAAGCTGGTGGGAGAAAAAAAAAAGGAAATAATACTGCTTGGCATGTGATGTCATTTCTGGGGAAACCGGTGAGGATTTTTGGAGAGAAAATAAGGTGAGATGGTAGGGGTTGCCAACCTCCAAGTGAGACCTTGATCCCAGTTGATCTCCAGACTACAGAGATCAGTCCCCATGAAAGTAAAGAATTTACTCCAATTTTAGAGGGTTCAGTATATTGCAGCTAATTCCTGCAAAGCTTCTTCCCTCTTAATCTCCCCTCTCAAGGCACAACCTTCACATCTCCAGGAGTTTCCCAAGCTGGAATTGGCAACCCTATATGTTTCGCTGAAAACATTTTGCTGTTTGTAGGTATGTGAAGACCACCTGGGATCAACAGGAACTATAGCTGCACCCATTCAAAATGAAGTACCTCTTTCAATGACGAAAAAATACAAAGCTAAAGCAGGAAAAGGTGAGAAAGACTTGAGACTTTCTGACAGTGTTGCCAGAGGACTGACACCACAGTTTCCCTCACAAAAGTTGCCTTTTTACTTCCAAGTGGAAAGTAAGACTTTTGTGTGTGAGAGTGACCAGATTTGCCACTAAAGAACCTCTATCAGAATTGCATCTCCAATTGAAGGCGAAATTTGACACGCATAAAGTGTGTTTCAACTTCTTTTAAAAAGTGTTAGTTTGTTCAGCTCTCAGCCCAGATTGAAGTGTGGAATGAAGAAGTAAAGAGCAGTTCTCAAGAGAGATCAGGGTTGCCAGGGCTGCTCTGTGCTTCCGTACAAAAGAAGAAAAGTACACATTGGAATAGACTGTTCTGACCTTTGCTGGTCCCTCAGTAAGCGCCTCCACTGACATCCAAGATAATATTTGTGAAAGGCTGTCCCTACCTAACATCCCATTAGGCTTTCCTTATTTACTAATGTCTGGATGGAGAAGCCAGCTGGATCATTATTGACACAGAACCCTAATCAAAGTTGTTCAGATGCATGGGTTTTCCACACACTCGTACATGCACAAGAATGTGACTAAGAACTTTTGCGATCATTTTGTTGACATCATACACTATTCTTACACATTTTGCAATAAGATTTTTTTTATAGAGAAAAAACAGGAAGATAAAAAATTCAGGGAATAAGCAAGAATCCACTGAGTTAATGAATAAATGTTTTAGCTTTTATATTAAAACAAAAACAAAAACCACCCCTAAAAAGTTACTCTGTATCGAATATTCCTGTTTCTGTATTATTTTCTTTTAAATAAAACATAATTGTTCTACTAAGATGAGAAAACTTTGAAGGCAAGGAAACCTGCCTTTGTATATTATGGTCTAACAAAAATCAAGGTGGCGTGGAGGTGGCCAGTGCCATGGCTCTGCCTGCCTCTGCCGACTGCCACCTACCGCCATTGCCCACCTCCACCCGCCTCCACCTGCGTCTGCCAGCTACCAGCCACCAGCCACCGCCACTGCCCACCACTGCCACAGGCTGACACCAGCTACTGCTGCTATGGCAGCGGCCAGCAGCCTGGCGACCCCGTGGAAGGGGCCAAGCGACCCAAAATGAGGTCAGGACCCCAAGGTTAAGAACCACTGGGCTGTGCCATGGAAAAAGGCTGTATCATTTCTGATCTGGATTCTTTATTAATTGATCCTGTTATACTAACTTGCCTGCACTAATGAATATTTATTGCTCGCTAAGGGAGGTTGAGTCAGAGAAATTTTGAACAATGATGGGTGGGGGACAGAATATGCAAAACTACATTGAAACTGCTGTTCTATGAATACTACATCTCAAAGTGGTCTCTTAACTTTTGCCTACAGTTGAAGAAGACAGACTAACAGAGACTCATAACATAATCATATGTGTTAAGAAAGAGAAGCTTCACAGAAAAAGGGAACTTGACAGATTTAATTCAGCTCTATCTCCCTGGAAGTGGATCAGTCCAGAAAGTTTTTCTAGAACCTGAGGCTGATGTGGTCAACCAAGATTGCATTTACAGAGTTTGAAGTATGAAGTTCACCTGATTTGGGTATATGGCAATCTTTTTCATCACAGAAGGCACTTTCATCTGGGGAAACATAATTGTCCTCACCCCTTTCTGATGCAACTCACTGATCTCCCTGAATGCTGCTCCTGAGGGATGGAGAGCTGCTTGACTATGGCATGACTGTGTAAAACTGAATATAGTCAGGAAGACCTTTTTACAATGTTGATAAGACTATATCACAAGGGAATATGTCCAGAATATGTTTAATGGAAACTAGTGGTTCTATGTATAGTATGTGTTACCTGTTGCTGTATGCATTGTGTTGTTCTCAGTGCACTGCAGTTCTACTTATGAAATAATAATAACTTGCTTAGTATTCATGCTTTTTCAGACATCTGCTTATTTCAGTTAACTATGATCCCAGTATTTATTAGATGCCTCATCTTACTGGTTGTATTGACTTACACAGGGTAATCCACCTTGAGCCTCAGTGAGAAACATGGACTATAAATAGCATAAATAAATAAGCAAGATGCAAATTCAGGGGCTGCAGCAGGAATAG
This sequence comes from Paroedura picta, assembly GCF_049243985.1. Lineage (NCBI taxonomy): Eukaryota > Metazoa > Chordata > Lepidosauria > Squamata > Gekkonidae > Paroedura > Paroedura picta. The sequence continues at coordinate 61,576,878 of NC_135373.1, read as the reverse complement.
GCACTGGCAGAAATTACATCTCCTCTTCTGTTGTCGGAAGCCATTGTCTGGATCCAACCTATTATTTGGCTGTATTATAAAACTGATTAAAAGTTCTATTGAACTGTTGTATCAGACTGACCAACTTGAATACTGCAAAAAAAAACATCACTGGATTAGCCCAGCCAATGGAAGTCTCAAGGGGTATGTTCAGAAGGAAGCTCTACTTTCCTTTCACAGACTTTTGCCTAACCCAGCTATCCATGTTGGATTAATGGAACACTAGCTTTTTAATTGTTATTTTAATTGGTTCATGTTATTCCTAGGCTATATCAATACAAATAGGCTATGCATTTTGATGGGTTTAGCTATCACAGTGATGGTATGAAGAGGATTGCTTGCTAGAACTCCTGTAGGGTTCATTAGCAAGCATCTTGAGGCATCTGAACATCTGAATATCTCAAAGGACTTTCAGAGAACAGGCCATCATTTCCTGGACTGGCTGTGTATGAAACAATGGGGAGTATCTGTTGGTTGTCCCGCACTGACAACTTCAGCTTTTTTTCATCCATTGAACTTCTGGCCTACCTTAGTTGATCCACCTTTAAATATCATTAGTATCTCTTGATTAAGGCATGTATTTTCTCAGAGGTTAAGTGGAAAAGAGGAAAGGGAAAAAAAACTTTAACCCCTTGGAATCAAGAAACCCAAAAAATACTAAAGAAGTATCAAGGTGTGCCCTAAGATTATAAGGGCATTATGGAGAAAAATGAAAAATATTAAATACATGAAAATACATGCATTTATTTACAATTAAAGTTAAAAACACTATAATAACATCACCATAAAATCTATTCTAAAAATCACAAACGTGGACTAAATTGCTTAGACTAAATGCATTTTGGTGCAACCACCTTCTTCAGTGGTCAGGCATATATTAGTATACGTAAATTTGTAATAGACTCCAGACATATATTACATATTATCAAATAATGAAAAGGACACAGGAAAGATTGTTAAAAAGGAAGGGGAAAAGAAAGGAAAATGTCAGTGTTAGTGCATAGTAATTGTAACTAAATGCAATTGGTTTTAAATTTGTAAATTGTTGTAAATAACTTAGTAAAGCGTGGCCATGACTTACCATGGCTGCCAGTTGATGCCATGGAGGGCGGGCCAGCTGGACAAGGCTGCGTAGAAGCCTTGGCAGTGTGCACATTGGGAGGTGCATGCCAAGGCATAGGCGGGGCCAGTGCTTGCCTACTTAAGGTGCCACATGGAAAGGCCCTGCCTTTCCACCAGGAAATGTCGCAAGAAGAGCTTCCCGCCCACCTGCCCTATGTTAATGGATTTGTGGCTGTGTTATTGTTTTTGTCGCAGTAGTTCAAGAGGGCACAAGGAAGAAGCCTGTTGCCAGGGATCCAGTTTGTGGACTGGAGACCTGAAAAGGGGGGTGGGGAGGTCTCCATAAGAGCTCTAGTATGAGCATAGCTACCTGGCTGGGTGGACCAGGAGTTCTGAGCCAGGTGGCTGGATGGCCCAATGAGGTGGGTGTCCATCAGCCATCTGTGAGCTGCCTTCCAGGAACAGGACTCTGAGGGCAAGGTACCTGCCCACCCAATTGGGAGGGCATCTGTTACTAGGGTGCCCCCAGAGCCATCAATGAGCAGCCAGACAGCTGACTGACTCCTCATGCCAGGCCAAGCCTCCAGCTGGAGGCGTGTGATTACATAATAAACGCTGTGTCTTCGTTACTGCCAATTGGAGTCATTTCTTTACTGGCCCATATGCCCTCCTGCCAATCAATATATATTGTGACACAGGGCCTCTATTCCACAGATTGGAATTGGCCTCTATATTTATCGCTTTAGGTTCTGGTTAGACACAGTTGTACTAAAGTGATGACTCTCTGTATGCACCTGAAAATTATTAAAGTAGAAATTATAGAATAATCATTGATTGTAAAATATTGTAAAATAATTCATTTCTTATCTTATATGTATATATACCGTGGAATGAGCTCCCAGAAGACATCAGGGCCCTGCCAGAGTTAGCACAGTTCCGCAGCGCCTACAAAATGGAGCTCTTCCACCAGGCATTTGGTTGAGTTTGACTGAACCAACAACATATATTGGCCCCCCAGAACCCCTCCCCATAAACTAAACTCATTTTAGACTCAGTTGACCAGACTACACTAATCTAAGCTTTTATGACAACACAGTTGGATTATTATAATGTAGTCTATATTGGACTGCCCCTGAATATACTCTGGAAACTACAACTGATTTAGAATGCAGCAGCCTGATTACTGTCTAGCCAACTGGAACACTTCTCCCCCCATTTTAAAACTGCATAGATACCACCTTGCTTCTGAGTTCAGCTTAAGGTGTTGAACTTTTAGCTCTTCCCAGTCTGAGATCCATATAAGATGCTGGGGCTTTTGGACTAGATTTGGTCCCAGGTCCCCCCAGAAAAATAGAGCTGCAGAGGAACAGAGCATTTGCAGTTATTGATTATCTTTGTGGATGAGGCACGTATCCCAACTCACAATGCTCACAATGCACAAGGTTTAAAGAATAATCTTTATTGGAAATATTATACAGAAATATATACCATATTGGGATGTGTCAGTCTCCTTACTGAAGCAGTGCACCAAAGTTTAAAAGATAGTTACAAAGAAAACACATTGGAAGCCCTAATGGCTAGGCTGTAGGCAAGACTATATACCACACCATCAGCAAATGGAGAGAGCAGAGAATCTACTGCTCCCTCTCATTAGCAGAAAACCTTCTCTTCCTGAAGAAGCAAAAAGTGGGAAGTGGTCTGACTTGAAAAATGAGATCTCTGAGGCACATGGCTGAGAATTCCCTGCAACTTCACCAGTGACCACTTGATGTCACCAGTGAACACACAAATGCAGCTTAGCTGCTTAAAAACATAACAACAACCTTTCAGGGTAGACTTCACCAAATTATTTGCTGCTTGCAATTCCAATAAAAGGTCTCTTTCTCCCCATCTGTGCATCAACTATATTCTTTGATCTGGTTATTCCCCCAGTTCCCCACTTGACATCAGCTAGAGCTCATGCTTTTTCTATAGTAACTCCCATTTTATGGAGCAGACTCCCTGAGGAGGACTCACTGCCTTTCAATTCCAAGGTGGTGCTACAAAGCTATTTTGTTTTCAAAGGTTTTTAATGGTCTGTAAGATGCAAGGGTCTCTCCCCCCCCCACCTTAGGGAAGAAGGTTAATTGGGATTGTATTGTAGTTTGTATTTTTTTTAATTTGGAATTTTAAGATTTCTTGAGTCACAATGGAAAGGTGAACTACATATACTTAAATATGTTGCTCACAAAGTTATCTTAAGAAGGGCCATCAGTGTTGCTTCGTTTTTTACTAGTTTCTAGTACAAATGTAAGGTGACCAGATTGTCCCACTTTTGGAGGGACACTTGGGGGCACCTGGCAAATTGTACTTATGTTGAAATTAAATATATATATATATTACAATACTATTTTTGCATTCAGTGCGTTCTATGAAAAATTTGGTTGCTCCATATAGACCAAATGTTTAATCAAGAACCCCCCCCCCCCGGTCAATGATGTCCCACTTTACCAATGTTAAAATATGGTCACCTTAACAAATGGCTACCTTTAAGGCTTCTCTTAACAAGAAATTAGGAATAGCAGCAAGAAGTATACCAACTTAACTAGCCTGCCGGGGGGAAAAATGTTAAAAAAGTAACCTTGAGTGTTTGAACAGTCAAAACTGTTTACACTGTACAGCTATACCAGAGGTAAGCATGAAGCACATCTTGTTAAAACAGTTATCATTGTCATCCAAGAACTACTCAAGCACAAATTCAATTGCGTGAAAAGGAGCTTTCTTGGGAGCATTGTGCTTGTCATTATGCCTTTAATGGCTGGTTCAGAGATGAGAACAATCAGCTGGGAAAAGAACAGGCCTATAAGAACGAGGTTAAGGACCTAGCACAGTTAGCTTTTCAGTTTTACAAGTGCCATAACAGTTAGTTGATAGGTAAGATAGTTTGTTTCTATGTAATCATACTGGGGGGCATGGAGCACAATGCAGCCAGTGTGATGGTGAAAGGCTGTATTCTTCCTCACTTGAAATCCTTTAATCAACCATCACAGGGGTTGTCTATCATCTTGCTCATATTTATTGATGGCAGGGTTTGAAAAATAATGGAAAGGAATAAATTATATGAAGACTGCAGTTCCATGTGCTGTAATCCATAAGTTCACATAGGTGAGATGTCCATGCAAATGTGGACTCAGAAAGCTGCTTTCTACTGATTCAAGATTATTGTCCAACATTACTGGTAGAGGATCTCTGAAGAGTTGGGTTTTATACTCTGCTTTTAACTAGCCAAAGGAGTTTCAAAAATGGTTTACAACTGTCTACCCTTCCTCTCCCCACAACAACCCCATCTGTGAGGAAGGTGGGGCTGAGAGAGCACTGAGAGAAACTGTTCTGTGAGAACAGCTCTGACATGACTGTGACTAGCCCAAAGTCACCCAAGCTGGCTGTATGGAGGAGTGGGGAATCAAACCTGGGGGTTTCAAATAGAGTTTTGTTATACTTGATCCTTTTAAATGGAGAGGCCATGCAAACTTTTTGAATGCAGACTAGGTCCTCAAGCACTGAGTCGTAGTTATTCCTCAAATATAGGTAGGATTGATTGAAGTCTTAACAGAGTAGTCCTAGAACCTTTTACCATGCATCTTATTTACAGACTATTAGAGTCTGCTAATTTTTACTTAACTGGTAGGAACCCACTGAAGGCCACAAGACTTACAAGGACAGTCAAATGACTTCTTTTAGCTAAATTAAATTACATAGCATGCAATTAAAAAGCTATTCAAATCTGCATATTACTTTGTGTTGCAATATATGATTGCCAATATGTAGAATATTATTCCCCAAATAATTTAGACTACTTTGTAGGCTTCTTCTTCTTTTTTGCAGCGAAGGGTAACATCCTAAAGTTTCGCAGGAAACAACAACAGATTATTTGAAAATTGAATCTAATTGGACTGTAATTCACATTCATTAAAACTCTTGGCACTTTTCAAATGAATGAAACTGTGCAATAAAAATCAATTCACTGTAAAACAGTTACATATTACTAACCCACAGTTAAAATGCAATCATTTAAAAGTGAGAAACACTAATCCACTACTAATAATTCCATTAACCTAGACAAAACACTTTCACAGTGAGAAGGCAAAACACAGCTCAGAAAGTCCTTTTGCTCTCTTGTATAGCGGAAGGCATGTTTAGAACTCGTAATTGCCACTTAGATGTGAGAAGATAAATGGTAAGACAAAAGCATATTGAATGTAATTGACGAGCATTTCTGACTGAAGTAAAGCATTTTATCTTACCATGATGATTCTAGACCTCAGCTGCTAATACCATGACCTAAAATTAAAATATGTTTCAATTTATTAAGAGCTTACAAACAGTGAATCCATTGAGAATATGCCTTTGCACCTGAGATACCTTATCCTTCCAAGCAAAAAGAGAAATTCAGAAACCCTAGCACAGTTTCCCTCATCCATTAAGTCTGTGGTCCTGGCACACTGATTTGGGGGTAAGCAACATCAAACACATTGGAGCTTAGTACTGAGTAAGAATGCACATCAGATGCACATTTCCTAAACTCAAGAATAACATAAAACAAATTGATAATGGAATATTATTTTGGGATGGGAAAGGCAATCATTACCTCCTCAAACCTAGCTTGTGGCTTACCTTTCTGTTTTAAGTAACACACTGCATTTTGTTGCAGAGCACCTGGGAAACGCAGACAGTAGACTCTTTCAAAACAACATAAACTTTTTATGAGCAACATCTGTACAGTGGATTCAACACACTGGAGACCAGGAAATGTCAACAGTTTTCGGAAGCCTTGCTGTTCCCCAAAGTGAAAAGAGCACAGTAATTGGACTGCCAGAAATGCATTCACTTGGACATTCACCAAGAGAGTTGAACAATTGTAAAGAAAAGTTCTCTTGTCATATCATCAGACATCCATAGTCTTTTCTCTGCCAATGAAATGTACACTAGTCTTGCTCAGCACAGATTGCTGGGTGTTTCTGCTGTCAACTTGCTTTTTCACTCCCCCCCCCCCCCCGCAACCAAACAAATGGGTTGGCAAAGGTGGGATAAAAATGTACAGACTGATAGATTATTGGTGGAAAAATGAAAAGCAAGAAAGACAACTTTTTCATTTACAGTGCTCAAGATACTTTATGTACTGACAATAAATAGACAAAATGAAACAAAATAGCTAACAAACAAGCAATTTTTTTTTATAGCTCATCCATTATGAATTCTCATCACAACATCCCAGCCTTGTGTAAACCTCTCAACATCATGGAAGTTTTGCATCATTGTTATTTTTAAAAGCTTATATATTTCCTTGATTTATTTTAATCAATCTTTAGTCAGCGGTTTAAGCTTGGTTTGCTAGACTCTGGCAAAAAACAAACAAACCTTGCTGCCATTTGGTAAGTATAGAGATAGAATCTGACATTGCTTAGGCACAGACCCATTATGCACGGGGGTTTTAGCGCACATTCGGGGTGGAATGGCGGTGACTAAAATCACGGATAACGCACGGAGCCGGCCGCAACCGGCTGCAGCTTCGGTGCATGCCGCCGAAAAAGCCGCGTCAGTGAAACGCGGAAGAAAGCGCAGCTTCCGGGTGAGCGGGGCGCAACCAGAAGCGGCGCCCGGATCGGCGCGTGCATAATCGGTTACTCTGGGTTTTGCCGCCGTCACGCCCCGCCCCGTGTATAACCGGTATGCGTCGCGTCTTCCCCCTCCGCGTTTTCCATGTGACCCGAAATCGCCGTTTCGGCGGCCGTGCATAATGGGCCACAGAGATAACATTGTTAAAAAAGGTAAATTCTACTGTTTTTGTCCCATTTACGTGACAAGCAAGCAACATTCATGCTCACAACTTCATTGTTGATGTTGCCAGCCATTTAGTTATGTCCGACTCTTGCGCAATCCCATGGCACAGCTGTTGCCATGATCCCCGAACCCACACTACCTCCCTCAGCCATGCACTGTTCTGGCCGGTGTCCATTCTGATTGTGTCTGACCACCGTGTTCTTTGTCTGACTGGTTTCCTTTTTCCACTGACCAATCCTGGTATAATTGCCTTCTCTGAGTTGGATCGCATGATATGGCCAAAATAAGTGAGCTGGAGTTTCATGATTTTGCCTACCAATGATATATTAGACTTTAACACAGTACTATTTCCTTGTTTGTGACTTTTGCTGTCCATGGAACCCACGGAAGAGGTGAAAGACTTCCAAATCCATACTGATTTTTTTTTTTATTTAACACATTTCTATGCCACTTTTCCACTCAATTCAGATGTTTTCCAAACTTTTGTGTTGCTGCTGTTTTCCGGTAAGTTGAATCCCCAGCTGATGCTCTGACATTGTGGTCTCCCTTTCACAAAAGGACTTTTGGGGGAGTTATTTGTGTTCACCTCATGTGTTCTGCACCTCCTTTGAAAAGGGATTGTGAAGTTGTTTCTTCATGATCTTAATCAGCAAGGGAACCTCCTATCTCTCTCTTTTTTGGCATATGTACAGTAACAGTATAACATCATAACATCCCCCCCCCAAAAAGAAAAATGGAATGGAGGAAGGTTTACTGTTGATTGACTATTTGGATTCCTGCCACACCCAGCAGTGTTTGCTATTGGTGAAAGTTTGCATTCTAGCCAGCGCACCAGAAACATTTTGTCATGTTGCAATTTTCTGGCCTGCACTTAGTGGTCACATATGCTTGAGAGTCATGGGCCCATTATGCACGGCCGCTGAAACAGCGATTTCGGGTCACATGGAAAATGCGGAGGGGGAAGAAGCGAAGCAAACCGCTTATGCACGGGATGGGACGCAACGGCGGCAAAACCCAGAGTAAACGATTATGCAAGCGGCAACCCTGGCGCCGCTTCTGGTTGTGCCCCGGTCACCCGGAAGCTGCGCTTTCTTCCATGTTTCGCTAACGTGGCTTTTTCGGTGGCATGCACCGAATCTGCGGCCGATTGCAGCCGGCTCCATGTGTTATCAGTGATTTTAGTCACCGCCATTCCACCCCAGATGCATGCTATCCCTCCCATTCTGTTTCTGATTGTCAAAAAGTATACACCATTTCATAACTGTTCTTGTTTGAAGAATGATATTGTCAGTTTCAGTTCAGCTGAAAGCTGAAGACAGTTTCAGAAATCTTGGCTGAGTGTCAAATCTCTTGCTACCTGGGGTGATGTGATGGCTTCAATCGGTGAAAACTCTGGCTGGCATCCTGTTTTGCTTTGAGAGAAGATGATCTCCATTCCTGTGACTCCACGTCTACTAAGAACAGGGATTCCTTCTTCAACAACAAAGCAATGTCATATGTCCGCAAAATACAAGATGCGTTAGTCCAGGAACACAGGATAGAGCTGTCTGATGAAAGAAGTGATGATGTTGCAGTCAAATTTTCAGAGGAAGCAAACTGAAGGCACATTTTAAGATTGCAAAGGCATTGCAATAGGCAAGTGCAGTATTGTACAGTGGCTTTGCACACCCTTGGTTGCCACCGTTACATACAGTTTGAAGGTAATTACATGAGTATGCCTCTTCATGAATTTATATTCCTATAGTGTGCGTGTGTGTTTGTCTGTATGCTTGCTGCACTTGTACACATCATATGTGCATATGTGCATATGCACATACATTTGTGCATTCATTTTGTTTCTGCATGTCAATGGCTTTTGAGAGTGCATGATGAGCAGGTCTCTAGTGAGGCAGCCTATGAATTTTCTAAGAAATAAATGTTACTGTTTTTGTATGGAATGTGTTCTTACAGATACGTGGATAACATCAATGGCAGGGAAAGAGTTTTCTAAACATTGTTACATGTATCTATCTACATGTTTCTATCTGTAGACTATGCCACTGTCTGTGGTATGCATTATGCCGCTCTTACCACATTTTATTCTTATTCTCTAATTCTCTAATTTTACTCTCTCTAATTCTACTCTCTGCATTGTCATATCACGTCTGATAATTCTTTTGCATTGTTCCCAATTTCTGTAAACCTGATGATTAGATAGCTCATGCTATCATGATTGTTTTCTTTTATAACCTAAACTCTGTCTTGAATCTTGGTAAATAAAAGTCAATAAAATAAAATGTACATCAAAACAGAAACATGCCAGTTTGTGTGTGTGAATACAAAGATAAGGCATTTACCAGGGTCACACTAAGCCAATGACCGTTTATGCACTGGAGGTTTCATGCCAGGTTGCATGCTGGAGTTTTAGTCGTGGCAGGTTGCCCCATCTCTTCCTGAACCCACACGTTTCATCCATCCCCGATTTGTTCACCTGCATGGGAGCTGGGACAGTGAAGTTCCCAGTGCATAAATGGTCAATGTTGGGCTTATAAGAGGGTTCATACTTGTTAAAAGTGCAGTACAACAAGACAATAATAACAACACATTATTACTGTATTCCAGAAAAACATGGGGGATTATATTGTTATGTATAGGAAGTAAAAGTTAGGGATTTAGTGGAGTAGATAGAAGAGTCCTTTACTGAACAGAGAGATTTCAGAATAACATTGAGTCATGGGAGAGAAGGAGGGAGAAAAAAGCTAGTGCTCAAGCTCTCTCTCCCTCTCTCTGAGCCTTTATTTCTACCATTCTTTAATCAATCACTGGAAGCCCCATCCCTGTATGAAGGATGAGCATGCACAAAACAAGCTTGCCAACAAATAACCACTGTCAAGTAGGGGAGGACACAAATAGAAGTCATATTTGGGGAGAGATGCTACATCATTCCAAAATCTTGGCCAAGCTCATTTAATATATGATCTAGCAATCAAGCCAATAGGTGTCATCTGAGTTTAACATATTTCTGGCTATAATTTCATTCCCATACAATTGGGGTGAAATTCTCAAGACAAGTTGTACCCTGCCAAAGGAACCAGTTTGCTTGCCAAATTTCAGACAGCAGGCTTGAGCTGGCAATCTCACTTTTTTGTGATCTTCAAGTAGAAAGAGAGGGGGATTTTGTTGTTGAGAAAAATTGTCTTAATTCCTCTTTACCCAATTTCTCCCAGAAAGTGTCTGTCTGCCTGTCTATCTATCCATCCTTCTCTTTTTTTTCATTTTGTAGATGTGCAGAGACAGACATCTTCTCAAAAATTCCTTTTCTTCTGTCAGAGCACTACTGTGTAGTGTGTAACATAAAACAACTACAATGGATGAAGTTGTAAAGGAGTGTACTGATTTCTCTTCAAAGATAAATTAATGAGAAATCAAAAAGAAATTCTCCTCTTAAAAGAAAAAAGCGAAAAATAAAAAGGATTATTGGCTGTATCTTAAAAAACAAAAAAGAAATTTATTCATTTTTATTTTTTGATTTTTATATCACCTTTGACTGTGCAGACGAGGAGAGTTAAGCAGGAGAGTTAAGCATGTTTTCTACTTCCTCCACAATTTTTCTCTCAGTTCAATTGTCTTCCTTATGTAGAGTTTAGCTTGGAGGGGGGGGGGAGTTTTAAAATTAATAGAAGATGGGTTTATCCCTTTCTGTGTTCAGTGAACATGAGGACTGATCATGTGTAGAGCACCACGGTTAATGATATTGTAGTATTAAATAAGAACAGGGTTACATGTTGAAATTGATAACACTGATTTCATTCACAATGAAAATGCAATGAAAGACCAACGCTAATGAGAGGGAATTCTAAGAGTGCAAGCAAATGTATCTGCAGTGAGTCCAAGTTGCAAATGATCACAGAATGTCAGGCTGAACAGTAAACTGCTCAGGGCAAGCAGAAGTTGAAGTGTCAGTCTTCACTTACAATCTCTATGGTTTCTGAAGCATATCAGTTTATAAGTACTTCCATTAAGAGGAAGATACTGTTTTATTTTTTAAATACCATTATTATACATCGGAACTGATCTAACAGCTACATCCTCATCAAATCATACAAAAGTAAATCCAGTTGAATTCTGGGAAACAGTTCCCCTCATAATGTGGTTGTTATTGTTGTTGTTATTGTTGTTATTGTTGTTATTGTTGTTATTGTTGTTATTGTTGTTATTGTTATTATTGTTGTTGTTATTGTTGTTGTTGTTGTTGTTGTTGTTGTTGTTGTTATTATTATTATTATTATTATTATTATTATTATTATATTTATTCCCTGCCACTCCCTTGCGGCTCGTGGCAGGTTACAACATCCTAAAATCCCCATTAAAACTCCATTAAAACAATAATTACATTCCCAGCATTACTAACATGGCAAGTCAACTCCCCCCCTCCCACTACTGGCGGGTGGAGAGGGGATCCTGATGGTGATTATTTCAGACCCTGATGGTGTTTACTTCGGTCCTAATCCCAAATCCCATGTGGGGGCATAGGTCTATATTGTCAGCCTTGGCCTCAACCATAAACCTGGCGGAAGAGCTCCGTTTTGCAGGCCCTGCGGAACGATGGGCCCGCAGCTCTCCCGGGAGTTCATTCCACCAGGTGGGGGCCAGGACCAAAAAGGCCCTGGCCCTGGTCGAGGCCAGGCATTTTTCCCTAGGGCCGGGAACGAGCAACAGATTTTCACCTGCAGAGCACAAGGCCCTGCAGGGGGCATAGGGCGATAGGCAGTCCCTCCGGTATGTGGGTCCCAACTCGTGTAAAGCCTTGAAGGTTAGAACCAAAACCTTGAACCGGATCCGGGCAGCAATTGGCAACCAGTGCAGCTGCCTCAGCACTGGCTGGATGTGGGCCCTCCAAGGTGTGTCAGTGAGGACCCTAGAAGCTGTGTTTTGCACTAGCTGAAGTTTCCAGATCAAGGACAAGGGAAGGCCTGCATAGAGCAAGTTACAGAAATCTATTCTGGAGGTGACCGTTGCATGGATCACTGTGGCTAAGTGTTCAGGAGACAGGTAGGGCACTAGTAGTCGGGCCTGGCGCAGGTGGAAAAATGCCTGGCCCGCTACTTTTTTGACCTGCGCCTCCAAAGTCAGGGAGGCGTTAATGATCACACCCAAATTCCTGGCCTGGGATGCGATGGTGAGTTGCGTCCCTGCCACGGTGGGTAAGCGCACTTCCTGGTCCCGCTCCCTACGTCCTAGCCACAGGACCTCTGTCTTGCAGGGGTTGAGTTTCAGGCGACTCTGCTCGAACCATTCTGTCACCGCTTCCAAACATCTGGCAAATGGTTCCAGGGGAGAGTCCGGGCGGCTGTCCATGAGGAGATAGAGCTGGGTGTCATCAGCGTACTGGTGGCAACCCAGCCCAAAACTCCACACCAGCTGGGCCAGAGGGCGCATAAAGATGTTAAACAGTGTAGGGGAGAGGACCGCGCCCTGGGGGACTCCACAAGGAAGTCTGTAGGAGCGGGAAAACTCATCCCCCACTGCTACCCTCTGGGTCCGGTCCTGGAGAAAGGAGCATATCCAGCATAGAGCTGTGCCCTATATCCCCGTTTCGGCGAGGCGGTGGACCAACAGTTCGTGATCCACAATGTCAAAAGCGGCCAACAGGTCCAGAAGAATCAGCACTGCCAATCCGCCCCTATCCAGCTGGCGACAGAGGTCATCCAACAGGGTGACCAACACCGTCTCCACCCCGTGGCCAGGTCGAAAGCCAGACTGATATGGATCGAGTGCCGAAGGCTGTTTAGCAGCCCCTAATAATGTTACTTGAATAGAACAACAATGCTTTTCAAAGTGTAGAGCTCCAGACATTTTACAATCTGAGAACACTGGTATATCTTTTTTACTTTGTTTTGTGTATGGCTGTTTACATCTTCTCCTTGTTGGGTTCGTTTTCTATTTTTGTGATTTTTCACCCCTTTTTCCTTTATGGGATTTAGTTTCCTCTTTCATCCCACTTGACAAGCCAAATAGTGACTGCAGTGGAAGCTGCTTTGAAATTTGCTTGTGAAGTTTACAGACTTGAAATACCTCAGTGAATTCTCTTTTTAAGACATTCAAACTAGAAAACAGTGCTTAAGATAATATTCCTTCTTTGCAAATAATAGGAAAATAAATGCTTGTGCGTTTGTGGAAGTTTCTTGATACTGAAAAATGGATTTGTGTTTTTATAGCCTCTCAGAGAAGTGGGAGATAAATAGTATGCTACTTTAGTTCATGAGCCACTGGGGTGCAATAGTTAGAGCAATAATCCCCAACATGCTGCGCATTGGTGTTCAATGATGTATTTCTTGGTACCCACTCTCTTCTATGACAAAGCATTTCTTCCCCGAGTCAAAGCAACAATCATGGCTTTCTCACTGAAGACGGAGGTGCTTAAGAAGTTTCTAGGAGACATCTCTTTTATATTTGCCAGTATCACCTTTATATCACCTTTATAGTTTCATTCAAAAACACCTGCCTCCCAGTATGTTGTGCTCAAAGGAGGAGGAAGACTATTTGAAAAAAATACCAGGAAGTTCCTAATTTGACTATGCTACATACACATCTTTGATGACCCCTGTAAGGTATTCTTCATTTGTTTTTGAATCATGCACACTACAGATCTTGTATATTTCAGCACCCCTTCTCAAGATCTAGTATACATAATCCTTTAGGTTCATCTTCTGTAAAGAATTCTGGCACTCTCAGACCTGGAGGCAGGTCTGTCAGTGTCCATATTGGGTCCTCAATCAGAATTTCAGTTTTTTCTTCTGCAGTGTTCTTTCATTTTTTGCTTGGCTATTGAGTATCTTCTCTATATCTTCCCATATGGAAGGTTCTGCCACAGTTTCTGATTTAATTAAATAGCAGTTTCTTCTTAGAATCATAGAATCATAGAATCATAGAGTTGGAAGGGGCCATACAGGCCATCTAGTCCAACCCCCTGCTCAACACAGGATCAGCCCTAAGCATCCTAAGGTGTGTATCCAACCTTTGCTTGAAGACTGCCAGTGAGGGCAGTAGTCCCATTGATCCCATTGATCTTCTGACCTCAGCTTCTGCTAGTGCTTCATTCAACTGCAATGTACATGGTGCTTAGTTGCACTGCTTCTGGGTGCTGTACTCTGTTTTCTTCCATCAGTGTGAATTCTTTGAGCCTTTTCTGTATTCATAGTTTTTTTCCTTCTTGTTAATGTAGATAAATTATAGTTTCATTTGTTGGATTAAGGATCTTGCATGCTTTAAATCCTAAGTCATATCCTACAAAATGCCTTGCTCAGTTCTCATATCCATTTTGCTTCATTTCTCCTTGGGAATGTAAGCATTGATTTTGACCCAAATACCTTTAGGTGATGCATGCTTGGTTTGTATCCATACCATAGTTCATGTGTCATCTTTCTGGTACCTTTGGTGGGTAACCTGTTCTGTAGTTAAGTGGTAGTGTTAATCACTTCAGTTAGAGATTATTTGTTTCTTTTTTTCAGTTTAAGATGCAGTATTTTTATAAGTCTTCAGCAAACATATTTAAACCACCCGCGGCACCACGGGCGCCGCGGACTAAATAAAGCAGTAAGGGCTGGTGGGGAGGAGTTAGGGTGGGCTCTGTCCGGGATAAAAACTCGGAGGAGCGAATCAGGAGCCGCAAAGTGGCTCCTGATTCGCTCCTCCGAGTGCCACTCTAGGGCCAAGTGTCCAACTGGGAGGCGCATGAGTTGACTTTTCAAAAATGAATTAACAGACAGCCAATCTAATTCTGACCAGACTGCTTTTTTGGTCTGCATATTTCTGTCGATCAAACCTTTAATTAGGACTCTTCTTTGTTAACAGAATCCCAGGTCCTTTCCCTGATAGTCTTCTTCCTGTCATGAGACTCTAATGGCATGCCACAGTGCCATCTCCAGCAAATGGTTATTCTCTCCTTCAGGATCAGGCTTACCTTTGGTAAGCCTATCCAGTAAGTAGTCATGCTGAGAATTGCTGAACACTGCCATTTTCTGTTTCTTCTTCTTTGCCTATCAAAAACTATTTCTTTCATTTCCAAAGCCTGAATGCTCACACTGGGCCCAGAACCCCATTGGCAGAGCTTAAATATATGCAGGGATGGAGTACCAGCTGCTTAAAGAATAAATAGCTTTATTGAGAATAGAAACAACTTTGTAAAGAGAAAGAAGATAGTCTGAGTGTGTTGTTCATCTGAAGGCAAACAGGGAGGAAGTATGATCAAAGGAGCAGGAAGTCTCCAAATGAGCCCATCAAGACACAGGAGAAGCATATTTTAAAAGCCTCAGAAAGTTCCTAATCTCAAATATACTAGCTACATATCTCTTCCAATGCTTCCTGTAGGATATTATTCTCATGCCCCTGACTCATGAACACCAGAGATCTAGAATATTCCAAGAAATTAGATTATGTTGCATGCATTTGACACTCAGACATCCGACAAGTATTCAATTAGACTTTTGTTCCGCATAGCTCTCAGCCAATACCTTTATGTTAGGTGCAATATCTGTATTCTGGCTGTGTGCGTATGGGGGTGGGGGGGGAGAAATCTTGGGTTTGTGATTTTACTATCAGGGTGAAGTAGAAAACAAGTCTCTGTTGGCTGACAAAATTCATTTGAACTGAGAAGAAGGGGCTGCCTAAAATCCTGTATGTCCCCTAGAGCCCCTTCCTCCAAGCTCTGAATACCATTCAGGAGTTGTAGAATACTCCCTACAATGTTTTTCTTCCTTTCCCCAGATATGCCTGAATTGCACAAAAAATGATACCCAGTGTGTTTTTTTCCTCCCTGGCAATCACTGAGATACACAGAAAAACTACAGGGGTTCTTTCCCTGTATTTCTTTCATTGTGAAATTATGGAAGTGTACAGCCATGCCATTGTTGGGTTTTTCCTTCCCCCAGTAACAGTAGGCTCCAATATTGGGCAAACACTCCTGAAACTGTCCACAAGAAGTCACAGAGACTAGGATTTGTTCTACAGAATAGACCGAAGTAGGAGAATTATTCAATCATAAAATCCGTTATAATTGCGTCTGGGCCTTTAACATTCGGCTGCCAGTTGCTGAAGTGGATGGGTGGGGCTGGCAGGGAGGCAGCGTGAGCTGGTATGCAGGATGTGCTGAGGGATTCTGCATGGGTGGAGCAGCCCCTTTTAAAGAGGCGGACCACCCGTTAACCAGCCTCTTGCCTCCTCATCCAGCCAGCGGGAGGTTGATAAACCCACATTTGCTTTAAGGTTTAGGGGAAGGCACTGGCAAACCACCCCATATTGAGTATGCCATGAAAACGCTGGAGGGTGTCACCCCAAGGGTCAGACATGACTCAATGCTTGCACAGGGGATACCTTTACCTTTACCTTAACAAGTTAGGATAACAGTTACGGTGTAGACATAGTTGATGTTTAAAATTTAGTGCTATTTGTTAGGAATATTTTATGTTTAAGCATGTAACCATATACAATTCACTCATTTTTGGTCTTCTGTTTCAAAATTTGCCATTTTCTCTTCCTTGGTTGTTGCTGATGTCTGTTGCTTTGTATGCACATCTTTCTTATCGGCTCATATTTGCCCTCCTGCTAGGCCACAAGATATTGTCATCCCCATTTATAAAAGAGAGGAATGGGAAGGCGACTGTAAGCTGCTTTGAGCCTCCTTCGGGTAGGGGAAAGCGGCATATAAGAACCAACTCTTCTTTTTATAGTACCATCTGAAGCAGTTATATTTTTTTAAACCCATTGACATCAAAAGATGTTGAAAGATCTAACTCTGTCAAACTATTCTGCTTAGCTCAACAGTCTCTCAGTGATTGTGGTTCATACTCCAACCTTGCGCACAAAGCATTTCTAATTTAATATATTTGGGCTTAAACCTAGTACCTTCTGCATGTAGAGCATGTTCTCTACCATTGAGATCCAGCCTCTTTTCTCAAACCGTTGTGCATTGGTCTCTGTGCAGATTGTTCCAGTTGCATTACTTCCTTACTTTTTCCAAGTCATCTGTGCAGACTTGGAAAAAAAAGGCTTCCCATAAATCTTAAAGATAATACACGTGTTCCCTAATTTTGTACCTTTAGTACAACTTTATATTGTTTGTTTGATTTGGTTATTCCCTGGTTTGTTTTTCCCTGGCTCTTTTGGAATAACTTCAATCCCAGTGTTGTTGTTTTTTCTAGAAGCTGATTGAGAGTTGACTTTTTCCCTGTACATAATGTTTCTGTCAGTTTCTTTATCCCACCCTCTTCCACCTCAATCTCACTTTTTGATGATTGGACTGTCATGATTGTCAAACCACTCCCTTTCCTGCCGTACCCTGAATTTGGATGGTTTCAATTTTTTACTTTTAAAAACGCCCCCCAATTTCTTGCTAAATAGGTTCATTGCTATTCAATGTTATCTGAATTCTTAGATCTCCACAATGGAAGATGAAGATGATTTCCCGTGAAAATCCTCATTATTAAGGCAAGTGTGGATTGACTCCCAAGAAAATCAGAAGTAAGTCAAGCATGTGGAAAAGGTCAGGGTTTCTGTAGCAAAATCAAGAAGGATCTCTCATACTTTCTGTGCCCTTTACCAGAAATCAAAGCTCCATTTAGTATACACAATGGAATTACACTGAGGATGAATGTGACCATATGTCTTGAGTTGTTCTGCAGGCAGCCCCTCTGGTGTTATTTAAATATTGTATGTTACAGAACACAGTTCAATGCACCTTCTGTTTTCATGATGAAGAGATATCAGTGTGTAGCAGTCTTTGAGTGTCAACCTTTGCCTGTCTGTTGGTTATCTATTCAAAATCAAAATAAAATAAAATGTGTTGAAGGGAGAATGACACAAGGGAATACCAGATTACGCTTCATGGGAAGATTACATTTTGGGGACCTTGATTTCATGCATGACCAACAGTTGGAGAAGAAAGTTGAGATGATAAATATTTCAGCATAGAGACGTTCCCTCAACATTATTGCTCTGAGGGCCTCCAAGCGATGTAGAACCTGTTCTTAGTATTCTGATGTTCTAAAGCATTAAGGAAAATTTTGACCAAACCCATAAAGGGGGTTTGCAATCATGCAGATTTATTTGTAGAGATGTATACCTCCGATTTCTCTTCAATGAGGTCCCAAAGTGACTTGCAACATTCTTCCTTTCTCCATTTTATCATCACAATAACTGTGACAGGTAGGTTAGACTATGTGCGTGAGAAAGACAGCCAAATTCAGCCAGCATAGTAGAAACCTTTTCCCCAGAATCTAGTTGGACATTCTCATCAAAATGGAATCCTTGGAATTGTTACATAGAACAATAAGATGAGGAACGATTGCTTTCTAACAGGTTTATAGAGAACCAGCATACATGTTTCAGACTTTATCAATGAAACACATCTTAAATTTTACTTCTCCCCCCCACCACCACCTTTGTTCAAGGACAATAATTTTATTTGTGCCACTGAAGATTAAAGATGTGCATATGGGAAGTCATAAGTCCTATTACCTCTTTCCTGGCTTTTAGTAGACACCTGGATATTTCCTAGATCACTCATAAGAACAGAAACACATATGAATAATACAAACAGCCCAGCTAGATCAAATGAAAGATCCATCTAGTGTAGCATCCTGTTTCTTGGACATGGAAGCAGGATTCTTCTGGGAAGCCTGCAAGTAATGTCAACCATTGTTTACTTCCGTGACTCCTTCTAAGAGACTAATATTGGAAGTATAGGATGTTTGAATTTGGGAGTTTCATTTTAATTACATGATGAGTATCCTATTCTCAATTGATTGGAGTAGTTCTATTTTAAACACCCACCAGGGTGTGTGAGCAAATCTTATTTCTCCCTTTCTCTACACATACACACAGAGAGACTAGAAGGAATGTTAATTCTGTATTTTAACTCTGTCAATCAGCTGGCTTAGCAAATTAGGTCTGGTCTAAAATGTTGCGTTTCTATCGTTTCCCACAGGGTTCCGGTCTTGGCAAAAATTGCTAGCCAGGAAGCACTATTGCCGAGTTCGTCCCGCCCCTGGCCATCAAGCAGCCAATGGGCGGCCGTTATCATGCTCCCAAACAGCCCCTTTCCCTTTAAGGAAGGTTTAAAAAAAAACACCCGTTGCAACGAATATGCGTTGATTCGTTGCAACAGAGAGACCCATCCAGCTAGCAGGTGGTGTTTGAGCTGTCATTTCATTTTTGCCACGCTCCCCCCCAGTGAAAAAAAAAATCCCCCCCCCTCACGGGCGCGATTTTCGGCCGGAAACAGTGTGAAAAATAAAGGGAAAATAAACCAGCAAACGGGCTTCTGTGTTGCTTGTGCTTAGTGACTTTAAACAGAGGGACTGCAGCCGGGGAAACCTCACTGGGTAAACGAAGGCTTGCCGGTGCGTTGATCTCCACTCACTGAAAGAAAAAAAATGGCGATCGCTTCGCCGGAAGATCAAAGGAGAGAGCCAGGGGGAGGGACTTTGCAGAAACCGCAACAATGGTAACGCACAGTGCTAGTGTTGCAGATTGGTTGCAGGAGTGTAGCGCTTTCCGGAGGGTGAATCCACTTTTTGGGATTTCCCTGAAAGCGCTACAACGAAGCGCTTTTTGCGGATCGGTTTCAGGAGTGTTGCAGATTGTCAACAACGTTGTGCATAACGGCAAAACTGTAGTGATTTCAATTAGTAACCATTGTGCTATTTTGGACGAATGCAGAACGGCTCCATAAATTCTCTGACTCTGAAAAGAAATCCTGCTGAAAATCTTACAGACTAACTGTTGAGTCACTTTTAACATTCACTTTTCTACGTAACAAGAGGAGGAAGGGCATCAAGGGAAGAGAGTGACTCAGCAGATATGTGCATGGCAGCAGATATATACATGAAGATAGAATGATTATTGGAGACATGAACAGAGTTTTAGATCCAAAGAAGGATAGATCCAGGAATTCTAAAGGTGGGAAACTACCATAAATGAATTTCAATATAAAGGAAATGTTGAAATTAGAAGATGCTTGGAGGATCTAACATCCAAAAGGTAGAAACTTTACATTCCCTTCTGACAGACATCAAACATAAAGTGGTTGCCATTAAGGACGGCTGCCGATTGAAGCAGTGGTGGGCCACCAAAGGGAGCACGATGGCCTGAAAGCGTGAGTGCTGTGAGCATGCACAATGGTCAGCATGGAGGTGGGGCCACATGAGCACCTTATAGGCACCACGAGGACCTAGCTCAGCCTCTCTGCCTGAGATGCCACCAGGACAGCTTCCTGCCCTCCTTCCCGATTGTTTTAACCGGTTGTTGTTGTGGGCTATGAGTTATGTTTTCCATTTTGTCACAGCCTTTGGTTATGGCACATGAGGAGGAGCCCGTTTGGCAGGGAGCTGGTTTGTTCACCAGACTCCCTGAGGCATTGGGGGTCCCATTAAGGGACCAGCTGATTTAAGCACAGCTGATCCTGCTGGGTGGCCAGGGGCTCAAAGCCAAGTGACCTGGGAAGCCATATGAAATTGGCATCCATTGGCTCCTCTCCCCGCATGGAGAACTCCAAAGGCAAGGGATCAGCTTTTATGACTGGGCTCCAGGTTTTAGTAGCCAGATGGCTGTGGGTTTGCAGGTCTCTCCTTCATCCCCAAATTGGGGCCAACCCTCTGTTTACTGGTTAGAGCTCAATAAAGCTGTGGCCATGTTAATGCCAGCATAGGGAGTCACATCTTATTTGGTACAGTGCCAGCTTGCAAGTCGAACTCAAGAATAGACATGTGTTGGTTATAAAAAAGGTTAACAATGAATTTAGCTAAAACAGATTAATCTGAAAATATTTGCAGATCATTGTGTGTGTGTTGTCACCCAAATAACCAATATGCATGTAGCTCTTTTAGCTAGCAAAAGCAAACTCCTACTTTCAAAGAGAGAACACATTTGTTGTGGGATATTAATTGCTGAGATCGTAACCTATGTATACAGGAGCCAAGATATATACCAACACTCAAAAGAAATGAAGGGAAATAAGCTTCTTAAACAAGAAAATAAATTTTAATAAATTAAGCAGAATGAGAACCAAGTTTAAGTCATGTAAATAAAATAGAGGTGCTATAGAAAGGAAATAAACCTTTTTCCTGACAAACTACCTGCTACTAAGGGAGAAAAATGAAATGTGAGAATCAAAGATATACAAACCTTCTTCCTGAAAATGATGAAGCAGCTCTGGAGAAACACAACAGAACAAGGTCAAAAAGTAAAGGAGCCAACCATACAGCTGAGTTAACAGGCTGGGATCCAAAACCGGCTACACGTTGGATGGACTGAAAGAATAACCTTTTATACATTTTTGCTAAGACTGAGAAGAGGAAAATGAAAAAGTTGAGTTCTAAGGTTTGTTTGTATACATTGTGCAAGGGAGTTTTTTTCTTCTTTTGCATTACAAATAAAGATATCAAGAGGAGGTGTTCCTTTAAAAGTTTAGATAGGCAAGTAGCTAGGTTGAGTGCTTTACAGGATGGAATAGGAGGAGTTCAGAACATAAGATGAAGAAGAAATGGCTGGTTCTGGCCCATTGTTCATTGTCTTGGTTATCTGGGTTGTTATTAAGGACAGATTAACAAGAAGGTCCTTGGGGAAAAAAATTCTTTGATTCACTCCCAGCAGATATTATTTTCATGTGATTCTTGAGGAGTTGCTTAACATTCTTTGCATCCCCTCATGTGACTGTCATTTTGTTATCAATGTTTCATTGCTAAGATGTGCAAGTGTACATGGATCCAAACTAGAGGGTCTCCTGGCGGTGGTGGTTCTGTGGCATCAGTGTGTAAAATGCTGACAAGTCACAGCTAACTTTTAGTGATTCCATAGGGCTGTTAAGGCAAGTGATGAAGGACAGATGGTTTGTCATTGCCTTCTTCTGCAAATCTTGCTTGGTGGTTTCCCATCCATGTATCAACCCTGCTTAGCTTCTGAGCCTGGGCTACACTATACCATTTCTTGGATGCTTTAGGATGTTTTGGGCTGATTCTGCGTTGAGCAGGGGGTTGGACTAGATGGCCTGTATGGCCCCTTCCAAGTCTATGATTCTATGATTCTATGATTTCACATCCCAATATAGCCCTTTATTTATACTAGGCACCCCCATCCCCCTCTGATTTGTTTTACACCCATTAAAATATAGACTTTCCTGTGTAGGACACTACTTGCTTGAACAGTCTCATCTAAAAAGGGAGACAGGACTTAAGTGAAGAGCTAGTCAGTTGCTTGTTAATTAGTCTTTTCATTTATTGATGACTGCAAAGGACCAGTTCCTAGCAGAATAAAAGAAGAGAGTTGCCTGTCATTTAGACAGGTGTTAGGAGACCATCAGATGCTCTGCAAATACAAGGAAGTTTGTTTATCAAATTTATAACCTGCCCCTATTGGCCCATCCATCTTGGGGTGGCTCAAAACAGTCGATAAAACAATTAAATAGCATAGCAATCAATTATTAAAAAACAATTAAAGCAACCAAACAATTGATGGCATCAATATCAGTTTCTTAAAAAAAAATACAGACATGGGGAGCTATCTGACTTAATGCCGAGGGAGGCCCATAGGATGGTGTATTCACTTGTCCTCAACTGTAGGCCCAGCAGAAGAGCTCTGTCTTGCAGGCCCTGCCAAACTGTGACAGCTCCATCAGGGCCCTGATGTTCTTGGGGAGCTCATTCCACCAGGCAGGGGCCAGGTCCAAAAATGCTTAGGCCGTGGTAAGGGCCAGTCAGACTTCTCTGAAGCTAAGGACTGTCAGACAATTTGTGGACACTAAATGAAGCACCATCTGGGGGATATATTCAGACAGGTGGTCCCTCAGATACACCAGGCCCAGACTGCATACGGCCTTGAAGGTCAAAACCAAAAAGCTGAAGCAAACTCAGATCTCAACTGGAAGCCAGTGTAGCTGCCGCAAAACTATTTTGTTTTCTGGCAAGTTGTTAGAGATGTTATGTTATTTCTGTACAGCACCCATGCTTTTGAAAAAAAAATTGAAAGAGGGAAGACATACTTCTGGAGGTCATGGGAATATACTGTGTATGTGTGTTGACGGGCAGGAGGGCATCCCTTGGCCCCAGGAAAAGACGCTTGACACAACCTTTGTATTGGCAAAATCGGCCACAGCTTTTTATTAACCTTGGAGTGTTGGTAAGGCATAGAGGAAAGCCTGCCTTGTGGTTAGCCGACCACACCCACAACCTAAATATTTGACCCTGGAGGCACATCCCGGAATCCCTTTCCTTCTCCCAGCCAGGAGCAAGGGTTCCTAGCCACTAGGGTTCCTGCCTGGGAAGTGTCCCCACCCGAAGTATCGCAGGAGGCGCACACCCCCATTGGTCCCGCCTCATTTGCCGACGCACCACGCACCTTGCGGCCCGCCGTCCCTGACGTGCAGCCAGCACGTCACTCCTTTGTGCCTCTTCCCTGGCGCCAGCTCCTCCGCCCATCAATAGGCAGCACCAGTAAGTCAATGCCTTCTTTAATGGGGGGGGGGGAAGCTTCAGTGCATACCATAGAGAGAAAGTGGATTCCTTTGGGCTATTTGCAAGGACATTGACATACAGAACTATGTCAGCAACTAGGAAATAATTCTGCTGTGGAAGCAACCTGGGTCATTTCAGGTCGGCAAAGAATGGATGGGGACAGCTTAACATCTCACACTGTGGTCCTAGTCCTGATCATAGATGATGTTTGAATCATGGATTTTTTCAAAAACAAATAAGGGAAATTGTTCATTGACTCTACGCATCATGTTTATTTTGGTTTCAAGTTGAATTGAATAACACTGAAAAAAGTTTATGTCTTCATTTCCTTCCACAGCACCAAAAAAAAGAAAGAAAAAAAAGTGTATAGCCCATCAACATGAAGTAATGCATTTTCATAGAATTCTATGTAAATAAGCAGCCATGCTGATACAAAAGTAAAACCCCAAATTCAGGATAGAATCCATATAATCTTTCATATTAGGACCAACAAAATGATTCATAATGGTATGCAAGTTGTTGAATTCATCAGAACTCTATTTTGGGCTGAATGCTGCAAAAAAAAATATTAAAAGAACTTTCTGTAGAATGTGGTGGTTAGTCACAGTTAAACCTGCTTTTCCAGAGTAAATGCAGAGCTGCTTCAAATGGTTTCAAGTTATACCCAGCTTTTGGGAGGGGGGGGGACAGGCTATAAATTAAACTACAGAAGCATTAATGAAGTCCAACAAATAACTCTCTTCAAATCAAAACAAAGTAGCACCTTTAAGACCAATGAAGTTTCATTCTGAGTATAAGCTTTCATACTTACTCTTTACACCAGTGTGATTAAAGAGATTCAAAATTCATTGTCAGGGGAGATCATAGCAATGGGTAATCTGAACTTGTGTGATTTGTGGACTGTCATAAAAGACTACAACACCGACCCATGGACACTTTTTCAATGAGCCTTCCAATACACCCACTGTAAGAACCACTTCAGTGTTAACTGCAGGAAAGTGCATGGGAGGGATTTAGCATATACCTAGTAACATCTGTGTGAACTGAAGACACCAGCAGGGAATACATGAGAAGATTTTTAAAAAGAACAAGGAAAGGGCCACAAACAAAGCCTCCAAGACAAATATATCAGCCAACAGACATTTTAGGATAAAACTCTAAGGATCAAAATGTTTTATTGCAGGGGGTGGGGGAGTAGGATTTTTTTAAAAAAACAGAAGTTCCTCTGCACCTCATTAGAGGAAAGACTGGAATGAGGACTGTATTCATTTCCAGAGATGATGACACCAAGAAGACCACAAAATGGATGCTATTCTAAGATTGGCTTCGGGCACAACAATTCCTAGAGGGCTGAATTGATGTACTAGACTAGTTGTTTTCCCTTGGTGTCCTGTGAATACTTCTGTCAAGTTTTCCCTCAGTCCTAAAACTTTTCCAATCCCTTAGATTTAGACTAGCAACTGTTGGAAAACCTTTATTGTAAAACAAAATGAACAGATATAATTCTGATTTGACAACCAGAAACAGGCCTATGTACTGGCAGACTTGAGTTTACTGTAAATATCCTGTAATCAAGTGAAAGAAATTAAGCAAAAAGAAGTGAAAGAGATAAGAGGGCAATCTGAAGCTGAAATGAATAATTACATAAATGGTTGACCATAAGCTGTAGGCACTAGCATACACTATTCTAGGATACTTCGCATAGTTGCATATACTAGCATTTTAATTTGGACTTTCCCAATCTGTCTTTCTGGGCTGGATGCCAAAGAAGATTTTTGCTGATGGAAGGAGATCCAATGTTTTTCAGTTTCCATTTCCACAGCACACCTTGCTCACAGTATTCCTGATTTCTTCTGTCCCCTAGAAGCAAAAATTCAAGTGCTTGAATGACGTTTCACTCTGCTAACAGAAATCCCTTCCATCCATGGAAATATTCTGTGAGGCCATGGCCTTCATCTCATTCTTAGATTTTTCCATTCAGTTGATACCCAATTTAGCTGGGAGCAAGGGGCTTCTGCGCTGCAGAAGGGGTACTGAAATACTCAGTTGTACGGAGCCACACCAGTATCTAAAGATCTGTTTCCCATGCAGATAATGAAAGCCCTCTAAGACCAGTTCTGCACAGGAGGGAAAGGCTAGGCCAGTGCTCATGTGGCAGTGGAGCTAATCTGCACTTACACTTGACATCAATGCTGCCCCAGCCCCCTGCTGGCCCTGGCCTACTTTAGGGCCTCCAAGGCCCCACAGCAAGGAAACATGAATGTCTCCACCTTCCCTTTTTGCCACAGGTGCCACCGATGGCCATGTCAGGCCAGGCCAGTGTGCACAGGGAAGAGCTGAGCCATCCAGGCCTGGCTATTCCCCTGCCTATGGTGTCCCAGCAGGGAAAGAAAATGCCCTGTTTGGCTCTATGGAGCTTTGCAGTGGCACAGAGCCAAATGGGACATTTGAAAAACTTTCATGAAATTGGGAGTACATTGTGACACAATCCTACCATTGTGAAAGTAACTCACCACCACCACCACTGCAAAGAATGGCAGAACCTTTCCGCCCCAGCTATGTGTGTGCATGCAGAAATCTGGTGCAGACTATGTCCAGCAGGGAACATTTTCTCCCATTTGTACACAAAGTGGTGGGATATGCTGCCCTGCCACAAGAAACCAGTGGCAGTCCAGCATGGCTGGTGCCATGCATAATAGGTCTAATAGCACCAAACAGAAAGAAGTGGGCTGTGCATGACTGGGAGAGGGACCAGGTTTTCCATAGAATTAGAATCAAAGAATCATAGAGTTGGAAGGGACCTCATGGGTCATCTAGTCCAACCCCTTGCACTATGCTGGACACTCACATCCCAATCGCTCATCTATTGTAACCTGTCACCCCTTTGCCTTCACAGAATCAGCCTCTCCATCAGATGGCTATCTACCCTCTGTTTAAGAATTTCCAAAGATGGAGAACCCACCACCTCCCGAGGAAGCATGTTCCACTGAGATACCACTCTAACTGTCAGGAACTTCTTCCGGATGTTGAGACAGAATTCTTTTGAATTAATTTCATCCCATTAGTTCTGGTCCATCCCTCTGGGGAAAGAGAATACTTTTCCTTGTGACCTCCATATTAAGGCAGAAACAAGAAGAAAAATGTGACCTCAAGTTGAGGGGCTGGCAGACACGGATCTTGCAAGAAATGTAACAGTGTTAGGGTTTCTTTGGGCACCTTATTGGAATGGCAAAGCCTCTGACTCACACTGTGCCATGTCTCCTCAGTGACGTCAACCTTCTCATCTTAGTATTACATAGGTTGCTTAATGCTGTGGCAATGGAATTGATTTTTCTACCAAGATCTAGTGACAGAATATAGGGTGGATGCTTTTCCATCCAATGATGCTGCTAATGTCGTTAAAATGGTACTCTTAGTTTCAAAATGAACTTGCAGAGGGAAAAGAAGGAACTCAAGTTAAGGAAGGGAGAGGAAAGGAGGGAAGGGAAGGGAGAAATTATAGCTGACGCAGGCAGTTGGATAAAGAATTCCTATTCAGATTGCATATTGACTCATACAACAAATATCAATTGAGTACCCTTCATATTCAATGTGTTCCTGATAATTATTAACTTGGGGGTAAAGAGAGAGTGTGTCAAATATCACTTGGATATGAAATGTCCTGCTGAAATTGCATATTTTACAGTGAACGTTTAACAGAGATCAACACTGACATTAGGAAGGAGGAGAATTCTTCAGGAATCTTCCAGCCAGCAAATGGATGCAAGAAATCAGGTCACCTTATCATTCAGCTGTCACAGAATAAGAGAAATGACTGCCCAGATTTGGCTAGGGAAGGATGATGATGATGCCCATACACGGGATAAAATGACATTTTAAAAATATAGATGGCAGCAGTATTTTAATGGCTAATGCTATCCAGTCTCTATCTTTTTAATTCTACCATATGTGGAATTCTTCATACAAGCATTTTGATTTCCTAATGAGGTGGCAGAGTCAATATAAGATTCCATTTTTCACTTACTGTGAATGTCACAGAGATTATGACCTGAAAAATGCAAATCTGACCAAGGGGTTTGATTGTCTGCCAGTTCAGCTCATGACCTGCTTGCTGGGAGTAATCATGAGAGCCGAATATTTGACACACTGTTCAGCTGTATCTGAACATCTCCAATGTATTCAGTTATGAAAAAAGACAACTGTGCATATATGACTGTGTACTGCTTTGTCTCTAGCTTCACTACCACATTTGCTACTGCCCACAATTATGTAAATGCTCATGGGTAACACAAAAACATCAGAAATTTTGAGATGATACTTACTATTTATCTGTTCCTATGTGCTTTGTGGTCAGCATCGCCTGGTATCTCTCAATAACTGTTCAAGTGTCTGAATCCACACCAAATTGCACTAGCATGTTTTTGCTCTGCCTTGTTGGAGTTTTTCTCCTTCTACAGTCCACAATTATTTGTTTGTATAACTTTTAGGCTCTAAAAAAGACAGATTTTGTTGTTACACTATTCTTGGCACTCATGTTTCAAATGATCCTTAAAACCGAAGGCAATCTGTTGTGCTGACTGGGAATAAATTAGCACATGGGCATTCTAAAACAGCTCTATGAAGGTGATATTTTTTCCTAAGGAGGACCTATCATGCCCTGGACAATCCCTGCACATCAGCACACTAATCAGCAGAGCACATTGCAGCATTCAAGTCTTAAAATGAACAAAAATATCAAGACAATCTGGCATGGGAGCTTAACATGTAAATAAGGAGTTAGATGAAGGTGATTTGGGTTTGTCACATGTTCATTGAACTTCTTGCATTCTTGCATGATATGCTGCAGAATCCTGACTGTCAGGATACTGCCAGGCTGAAATGGCTGGCAGCAGTCCATTTTGCTTCCCACCTATTGCAGCCATTTAAACCTTAAAGCTTATGGATGGATACCACTCAGCAGTTTAGGGTCATAGCCAAAATGCTTTGTTAGAGGGACAATTTTTTTGTGTGAGGGGGCAGTAGAGTAAAATGTACAGTAGCCCAATATATATTTCTATAGACTCATCATACTTCTACTCTCCTGCACTTGACACTGAGTGATTGCTGGTGTCTACCTTTAGTTATGAACCTGAACATTTTCTAAGAAGAAAATATAGCAGTTATTGAACTGCTGCCAAATACCCCAATTTGCAAGTCAGAATTATGCATTACAGGTGTTTCATAAGTTGAATATAGAAGGGAGAATCAATGAAAATTACCCTCCCCCATATACACACCTATATACTTTTTTACTATTCTTGTACAGCTAAAGAAAAGTATCTGACAAATGGACCAGAAAACAACTGAGCATAAAAGAATGCCAATCACCAAATGACTACCAAGTGATTTCTGTGTTTCCTGTCTAAAAAGAAAACCTATTTTTTGTTTCTTGCTCTGCAAAATACTAAGTTCAACCTACCATTCAAATCATTTCAAATCTGGATGCTTGTAGGAGCATTATCTGTTCTGTAGACATGTTGGTCTGAAGCAATAGAGCAGTCTTTAAGATTGACCCACACACACAAACTTGGCATTAGGCACCACAAAACTTACTGGTAGACATCCTTAGGATCATGGTTCAAATTCATGTTCTTTTGGTTTGATTATGTTTTGGATCATAGCAAACACTTTATCCTTCAACACAGTCATGTGGCAAAACAAGCTGGGTAAAAGAAAAATAAAATGAACAAAGGTTGGGTCCAGGACACCTTTAAGACTAACAAAAAATTATTCATAGTAGAAACTTTTGTGTGCATACTCACTTATTCAGATATGGGGGAAAATGGTTCACAACCCAGGTTCTTTTGAATCCTTCCTTCCTTCCTTTTGTAATCTCATGGGAAGGGGAAGACCAAGGGCCATTCCGCACCGGGATCCATGTTGCAAATTGTTTGCGGGACGAAAAATCGCCATTTTAAATAGTGGAATTCGTCGTTATGCATACCTGCCTTTGTAGTGGAATCCAGTTGCGTTTCTATCGTTTCCCACAGGGTTCCGGTCTCGGCAAAAATCGCTAGCCAGGAAGCGCTATTGCCGAGCTCGTCCCGCCCCTGGCCGTCAAGCAGCCAATGGGCGGCCGTTATCATGCTCCCAAACAGCCCCTTTCCTTTTAAGGAAGGTTTTAAAAAAAAAACCCGTTGTAACGAATCTGCGTTAATTCGTTGCAACGGAGAGACCCATCCAGCTAGCAGGTGGTGTTTGAGCTGCCGTTTCATCATTGCCACGCTCCCCCCGAGTGAAAAAAAAATCCCCCCCCCCTCACGGGTGCAATTTTCGGCCGGAAACAGTGTGAAAAATAAAGGGAAAATAAACCAGCAAACGGGCTTCTGTCTTGCTTGTGCTTAGTGACTTTAAATAGAGGGACTGCAGCCGGGGAAGCCTCGCTGGGTAAATGAAGGCTTGCCGGAGGAAAAAAAAAGGCAATCGCTTTGCCAGAAGATCAGAGGAGAGAGCCAGGGGGAGGGATTTTGCAGAAACCGCAACAATGGTAACGCACAGAACTTTCCCGCTAGTGTTGCAGATTGGTTGCAGGAGTGTAGCACTTTCCGGAGGGTGAATCCACTTTTTGGGATTTCCCTGAAAGCGCTACAACGAAGCGCTTTTTGCGGATCGGTTTCAGGAGTGTTGCAGATTGTCAACGACGTTGTGCTATTTTGGACGAATGCGGAATGGCCCAATGTATCTATGTACTCTCAGGATCTGTAGCCAAATTTCTAGAAATATAGAAACAGAAAGTTAAAGAAGAAGAACAAATCGGGTGGGGGGGGGAGCCTCCATCCACTCCTCATCAGGTTCCAGTTAACTCTTTACTATCCATTTTACTACACTTTTTCTTGCTGATTCAGAGGGAAACAAGCACATAAGGAAATTCTTCAACAGTGATCATCCAAATAAATATATTGTGGAGGCATTCATCCTGTCCCCAGCATTTGAGCACACCACTTTTGTCCAGCTCCTAGATGCAGTGTAGCCCATAGTACTTATTGTTGGAATTGAGGGCAGACCACTACGAGTGAAGCAAGATGGGACAGCAACACCCAAAGAAAGATGCTTGCTTATAAGGAAACCTCTGGACTGCTTGCTTCCCAAGCCAGGACAGAGGCTTTTTGAAGTGAGGAAGGTGTCCAGCTTGTAAGTGTCTGTCTCCAAGCAGGCAGGGGCTGCTGGAGGCTAGGATGGGAGGTGGTGTGCATCAGATGAAAGCTGGTGTTTCTGAAATCTCCTGTGCATAGTAAAAACAAGGCTGGGGATCCCCACCCATTCAGCTTCCACCCCCAATCAAAAGATGAAGACAGTCAGGCAGGGCAGGCAGTTTGTTTGTACCGTCAGCCACCATACTGCAGCCCTGCTGGCTTTCTTTTTCTTCCTCTCCTCTATACTGGGAGATAAATGGCCTCATGCTGCTGGACTCCTGTGGGGGAAGGGGAAATGCCCACAACACTTGGGCATTAAAAAAAAAAAACACTAACATTTCCACATTGCCATGGAATCATGCCTCAACAATTAAACATTCCCCCCTCTTTGGGGGATTTTTGGTGTAATGGTATCTATTTATGTTCAAGTAGATTTGTGATAGGCTGGCCATGGTAACAGGACCCTGATGAGTGATTGTTTGTTCACAGTAAGGTGTTTTTTTTTTTAAAGCATGGATGCCAACATGATCGGGAGAGGGCTGCTTCATCACATGACCCCCCTTTCCCTGTTCATACCCCACCACCAGAAAATACAAACAGGAATGGGTTTTGGCAGCCCAATCCCAAAATTACCATGCAGAGTTAGGAGAACATTTTATTTTAACATAGGGCACACAGTTTATCGGTTCTGCAGTAGCACAGACCACACCATTTTTTAAAAATCACAATTGGGAAATGGAGAGGGCAGGGCAGATGCGAGGGTGGTCAAAATGCTGCTGAGACTGTCACACATTTCTCCCTCCATGCAGGCTTGCCCCTGTTTGCTTCCCGGATCGCAATGTGGCAAGAAGTGGCAAATCGTGCTTTTGTGATTTTCCTTATCCTGGAACAAATCTGGGGGAAACTCGTGCCAGCCACTTAAGAGCTCAGGGTTGCTGCCGACATCATGTGAAAGCAGCACTAAAACTCACGAGCAATGAGAGGCTGTCCTTGGGGCAAATTCCTCGTGCAGAACTGGCCCATATATTAGTTGTGATTTGCATATCTATGTAAGCACTTTTAAATAAATAAATAGGGTTAAATTCACTGGGCTCTGCATTGCATTGTGCCCAAATTCTTTTAAAGTCCCATTTGTTTCATTTTCTGAAGGATTGTGCCACTACACAATTTAATTTAATCAGTTCATTCTAATGTGTATCCTTCCCCCCTCCAGAAAGATTTAAATGAGTGAGGCACACCACTGTAGCTATAAGGTATAAAAGAAATAGGACACTGTGGAAATGCTAGTTTAAAAACCACTTTGAAGCTAGCAAATGGCTATTTTGGCTCCAAAAAAGATGTCACTTCTTCACAGAATGTAAATTGTTATTAACTGGGGGGGAGGGGGAGCATTCACTTATTTTTTTTTAACAGTTACTAAGCACCGTTGGAATGTTGAAGCATGCCAAAGAAATTAAAAATATTATTAGAAGATATCATACAGGGAAATTATTAGTTGTCACTTTCCTCTAAAGAGCACCGTGCCAGCACTGGGGGGAAAAACAGCTAGAGTTATTCATGGAAATAATTCTAACTATCTCCCCTTCCAAGCCTTCTTAAAATAAAAAGCTCTGGCTACACTAATCACATTCATTTACAATTAATATCCAATTGCTCATTTAGATGGTAAGTATTCGTTGAATTTTGCATCCAATCCTCAACATTCTCTTTGTCTAAGAAAGAAATATAAAGAGGAGGCATGGAAAGAAAGCAATTATTTTCAAAAACAAGAAACTGGTATTAATCACAATTACAAGCAGTAATATGTGATTATAATTTTTAATCAATCATGCCGTTCCATGTAAAGCTCACTAATAGTGAGACCAGTAGAGTGGACAGCCATCTGTGCTGTTGGAAAATTAGAAATATGATGGATTATTGCAAGAGGCTGTTTAAAGAATGGCGAGTGAATACAAATCACTCCAAACATGCCAGCTTTTTAAAAAGAACATGCTGGGTGAGGATTATTGCTCAAAGCACTCAGTTGCTCATAGATCTGCTGCCACCTCCCCCCAAAATTGTATTAACCTTGGTATGGGGGTTACAAATATCATGATGATTTATAACAGTGTGAAAAAGACAATGTCTTGTTAATATCCTCTTATGTTCTAATCAACCTATCTGATAATAAACATCCTTAAGTAGTTCTCAAGGATCTACTAATGGAAATGGCTGCTAAAATTAAGAGACACTGCGGTAGATCCAGCCAGACTTTCCTTTCATCTCACTTCATTCCTCTCCTTTGTTGACCACCCCACCTTACCCATGGAGCCCTTTTTTAGACAGGCCTTCAGCCACAAGGAAAGCCAGGATGTGAGTATTTTAATCTGGCTGGGTTTTTCCTGTTTA
The DNA here is from genome assembly GCF_049243985.1 of Paroedura picta. Classification (NCBI taxonomy): domain Eukaryota; kingdom Metazoa; phylum Chordata; class Lepidosauria; order Squamata; family Gekkonidae; genus Paroedura; species Paroedura picta. The sequence continues at coordinate 61,543,913 of NC_135373.1, read as the reverse complement.
TAATCTGTGAATTATAGTTCTTTTTGTGCTGCTTAAGGTTTTATCATGGGCCATTCAGCACCTCTATAAAAAAAGTGTTAAGCAACCACAATTGCATAATGCTATTAAAAACGTATCTCCCCGCCATTTCTCACCTCCTCACTCTCTCGCTTTCTTCTCCCACTTTCTGACGCTTCCAGGCACTCTACACAACTAATTAAAATGGCTGCGGAGAGGGATTCACAATACCAGTGAGTCTCCCCCTGCCTGTCAATCATGGCAGCCAGCCAATCAACTTTCTCTTAGCCTTAAAGGGAAAGCAATATATTTTTTTAAGTAAAATTTCTCCATTGCTAGTGCATAATTTAATGCCAGCCTGTTTTGGAAGTTTGACACTTGAAGATGAACAGATGTAATTCCCCCCCTCCATTTTTTGCGGGTGGGGGGGGGGCATTGAGAGGCATGCTTTGTGTGCCAACTCGTGGGTGGGAGGTTTTTTTTTGTTCTGCCTTTATGGACCAACACACATTCATTGGTCTAGGCAGCTTGCTACACACATACAAAAGCCCCATCCCAGGGAAAAGAGAAAGGGAGGCAGGTGGACGCTGGAGACGGAGATCATGCTACTTCTGGCCACTTTGGTTATGCACAGCCATTTCGCTAGTGGTTGCTGGTTGATCTCCTCCCACTCGCGCAATATAGTTGGAGGAATCCAATTTAGTGGATTCCCCAGCTAGCACTTTAAAATGGAAGATGTAGCTGCCAGTTTGCTGCTGGAGCACTGGATGCTGACAGTATCATGTAAAACGTTTAAAAAAGTGTCTGAAAGAGATAACCCTTTCACTATATTTTCTGGGTGCAGAATAGCCCCATGTTTTACTCTGTCAGCCACCTCAAAAAGGAATCCGGAGAGGTAGTCTGCACTTTTTTTAACGAATGAATGATTAACAAATGCTTTCTTAACTAGGATACTTTGACAAGTGCATTGGATAGGGTTGAACAGCAGCCCGGCCCCATTTTGTAGGGTAAACTGGATTACTTTCGAAAGCAGTGTATGATGGGGCATGTGGGCACTAGTATTCAAAGGGGTTTGTTGTTGTTTTATGTTTTAATACTCCTGGCTGCATACACGTCTGGGAGTGTGCTCAAAGAAATTCCTGAATTCTGCTCCCAGACATACATACTTTTTGTAGCTCTTTACTAAGCTTTTTGTTATGGCGACTTCATAGAGCCTTACTAGACACATTCACACAAACATAGTCTATGAAATTACTTAAATTTTGGAACTGCATACCCAGGGAGATTCCTCTGTCTCCCTCTAATAATGTCTTCTGCCACCAGATGGATGCACTTTTCTTTTGTATGGTGTACTGTCAGTGACCCTTCATGGCCTTCCTCCCATCCCCTGCCAGTGGTTGGAGGGGAGGGGAACACCTGGCAGCCCAACTGCTACTCATGTTAGGTGAGTTTTTATATTTATTTTATATTTATATATGCTTTTGTTAATGAGCCTCTTGTGGCGCAGAGTGGTAAGGCATGCAGTCTGAAAGATCTTCCTGTTAAGGCTGGGAGTTCAATCCCAGCAGCCGGCTCAAGGTTGACTCAACCTTCCATCCTTCCGAGGTCGGTAAAATGAGTACCCAGCTTGCTGGGGGAGGGGGGTAAATGGTAATGACTGGGAAAGGCACAGGCAAACCACCCCATATTGAGTCTGCCATGAAAAAGCTGGAGGGCATCGCCTAAGGGTCAGACATGACTCGGTGCTTGCACAGGGGATACCTTTACCTTTTTATACTTTTGTTATTTTTATATAAATTATTATAAATGCTACTTTTGAAACTTAAATGTTTTAATGTTTTGAAGTTTGCTGTTTTGGGAATCCTATTAGGGTGGAAAAGTGGCATTAAAATGTTTTAAATAAATGCATAAATAAATAATTTGCATTCTTTCCATCTTAAAAATGTCTGCTTGGATTACAACTGTGTCACCCCAAAACTCATACCTAGTATACATTTTTATGATGCCCTTTCTCCAAGGAGTTCATGGTGGTATATTTGTCTCCTCCATCTTATCCTTGCAACAATGGTAGGTTAGGACCGGCCCAAGAAATTTACAGCACAATAAAGATTTTAACATGGATCTGTGCATCCCTATGCACTTGATACTCAGCACTATGCAAGCAGAAATCAACACAGAGAGAGGGGACCAGGTATGTATATGCTGGCTCTTCTTACTACCTATTTGTGAACATGAAGCATAGATGCAAATGCTCATTTTTATGACTATAAATATTACAATATTTTAAAAGAAGCATTCCTGATCATGGGGAAGGACCGCACGTGTAGACAAAATTCTACAAATGCTAAGACATTAGGAGAAAAAAGTAGAAAAGTAGAATAGATTGTCTTTACCTCCTTTTTTCTATGTACACTATTTTTATTCATTGCTTACATGTCAGCCTCTTTGGGAGAGGTAGACAATAATCTATAGATCACCTTGAACAACTTAAGCTTTAACTTTCTTCTCTCCTTGGTGTCTATTGATCACAGTTCAGGAAGCTCTTTTATCTCAAATGCAAACAGCCTCTGTTGGTGTTACAGAGGACTGGAGCCAATATTGTTCACTAAAGAATGACCTCTTGATGACAATTTTGGGGGACAAGAGTATGGATGGAAATTATTTATGTTCTACAACTGGGTAAAAAAGGATTGCTAAAATCAAACTGAATCTGAACACCTGATTAGAGCTTCAAAAATACCATTCCTTCTAATAGAGAACTTGATGGTTAAGTAGGACTGTGAAAGCTGGCTTCATGGGGCACTGGAGGAAAGTAATGATACCATACAAATTGTTGCTCATTTTCATCCTAGTTAGGCAAGCTCGAGCATCTGTCTGTTGGGCTCATCAGTTGTGAACAAAGAACTAATAGTTTAGGATGCTCGAAATTTTGGCATTAATGTGAATGACATTTGTAGATCAGATGGGAGGAGGAGGAGAAGAAGAAGAAGAGTTGGTTCTTATATGCCGCTTTTCCCTACCCGAAGGAGGCTCAAAGCGGCTTACAGTCACCTTCCCATTCCTCTCCCCACAACAGACACCCTGTGGGGTGGGTGAGGCTGAGAGAGCCCTGATATCACTGCTCGGTCAGAACAGTTTTATCAGTGCCGTGGCGAGCCCAAGGTCACCCAGCTGGTTGCATGTGGGGGAGTGCAGAATCGAACCCGGCATGCCAGATTAGAAGTCTGCACTCCTAACCACTACACCAAACTGGAGATAACCCACCCTGTTCAATTCATGCCAAATGGGCATGAATACCTGCTGAGCAGAATTGTATTGGGTTTTTGCAAAGCTGCACATGTACAGCAAATAAACTCATCTGGAGCCTTTACCACCTCTAAGGACAACTTAGACAAAGAATGGAGGATACTTTTTGGTAGTAGCCCTGTGAGCCTGCAACTGTAGAACAATATCCAAGTCCAGTAGCACCTTACAGTTCCATGGTATACGCTTTCAAGAGTCAAAGCTTGGTATGTCAAATACCAAATGGCAAATGGAGCTTTGATTCTTGACGGTTTATACCCTGGAAATCTTCTTTCCCCCTTTTTCCCCCTTTAATTAATTAATTAATTTATTTATCATACTTTATACCGCCCTCCCCGGAGGCTCAGTGCTACTCGACTCAAATCCGGCTCTTCTATTGAAATTAGACATTTAATCATACCCAGCATATAGTAGTAGTAGTAGTATTCTTTATTACGGTCATAGACCAGCAAAATCAAAACAATTTCACAATTACATAAATAATATGGCTAAAACACAGTTTTACTCCTAAAATAGCATTATGTTAAACACTTAAGACTATGAGTCTGCTAAAATATAAATTAGAATTAAATGGAAATATAGGAAATTGTTCTAAATGCTCTCAGGGTCTGTTAAGTTTTAGTCAACTTCCACCGCCTTTTCATGGCTGCAGCACAAAACCTGGCGACACTATATGTGATGGAACAATTTGTGTCTGTGAGCAGCAGGGAGATATAAAATTGTCCTGAGCACCCTGGGACTCTATGTAGCCATGGTGTGATAAATATGGAACGTATGTCATCATAAAACTGACAATACAAAAGGATATGTTCCAATGTTTCTATCTGACCAGAGCCACAGGGGCACTTCCTTTCACCATAGGGAGTTTTCTTGTATCTCCCTTCAAGTACAGCTGAGGGAAGGGCATTGCAACGAGCTAAAGTGAAGGCCCTCCGGTGGCTAGGCACCTCAAGATTCTTTAAATAAGCCAAGGGAGCTGTGACATACCTGTAGCCTTCACTAACAATGAAGGCAGAGGTATTCGCTAGATCATGTTGGCGTTCTATATCCACTACTCGCTGTTTGATAACCTCTTTAGCTTGGTCATAGGCCATCCGAACCAGAAATTCTGGAGAAAATCCCAAAGCTGCAATTTTCCCCCTCACCGATTGTTTCCATGAAGACTGGAAGTCATCCTTCATTAGCAAAGAAGCTAATCCACAGGGGAAAAAAGAGATTTTAAGCCAGTAATTGAGAATACAGCATATATTTATGACTAAGTGGTATGATTTGTGATTGCCTTAATGAGCTATTTCATCCATTGCCTGCAGAGTGGAACAGTCATGTGTCAAACGTACAGGAAACTCACAACAAACTTCTTAATAAAGAGTTTTATTGATTAGAACTATACGCAAGAGACTGAGAAGTCAAATCTGACCAGAGGCCAGATTTGCCCCAGCTTATCAATACATTTCTCCCGCCCAAAACTTGACAGTTCCCAAGGGGGGGGGGCAGGAGAGAAAAGACATATGTGTAACATAAACAGGATTTCATTCTCACAACCTTGAAGAGGTGACAACAATCCCGTGAGCCCACAACAAGATAAGGTTAACATAACATCACTACTCATTTTTATAGCTAGAAAAACTACAAGGCCTGGAGCAAGCAGGCGCCAGGTCCAATAAAGTAATATAACTGACATGGAGGAACTCAGGCTAATTTATGGCAGAGATTCTACAATCCTGACATCATGTAGCATGGATGGGGATGGGGAACTGAACTCAATCCTCTGGACATGTTCCAGTTTGTCAACATCCCTCTTCAATTGGGGTGCCCAAAACTGAATACAGTACTCCAAGTGAGGCCGAACCAGAGCAGAGTAAAGCGGTACCATCACCATGATCAGGACACAATACTCTGTTTGATACAGCCTCAAATCCCATTTCCCTTTTTAGCCACTGAGTCACACTGCTGACTCATATTCAATGTATAGTCTACTAAGACTTTTTTTTGCATATACTACTACCAAGACAAGTCTCCCCCATTTTATATTGGTGTATTTGTTTTTTCCTACCTAAATGCAGAACTTTACATTTGTCAATCCTATTGGATTTCAGTTTATTCAGTTTAGCCCACTTCTCAAGCCTATCAAGATCATCCTGTATTCTGTTGCTGTCTTCAGTTGTGTTTGCTATCCCTCCCAGTTTAGTATCGTCTACAAATTTAATAAGTATCCCCTCTAATCCCTCATCCAAATTATTTATAAATATCTTGAACAACACAGGCCCCAGGACAGTTCCCTGGGGAACTCCACTTGTCACTCTTTTTCAAGAAGATGGTGAACCATTAACAAGTACACACTGAGTACGATTTGTCAACCAGTTATTGATCCACGTGGCAGAATTAGGATCCATACCACATTTTACCAACTTGTGAACAAGAATATCATTTGGAACCTTATCAAAAGCTTTACTGAAATCCAGATAAACTATGTCCACGGCATTCTCCTGATCCAGGAAGGTAGTCACTTTCTCAAAAAAAGAGATAAGGTTGGTCTGACATGCCTTGTTCTTGTGAAACCCGTGCCGAGTCTTAGAAATCACATCTCTCAGTTCCAGCTGCTCAAAAACTGAGTATTTGATTATTTGTTCCGAAATTTGCCAGCTACAGATGTAAAGCTGATGGGCTGATAATTACCCAGATTCTCCTTTTTCCCATTCTTGAAGATGGGGACAACATTTGCCCTCCTCCAATTGTCTGACACCTCACCTGTTCTCTAAGAAGTGTCAGAAATGACATCTTCATTGGATGCATTGGATGACACCCTTGGATGCAGTTCATCTGGCCCAGAAGACTGCTTCATTTAAAGAAATTAAGTGTTTGTGGACTGCTCCAACAGTGATCCCAGGCCAGCATTCCCGTCCCCCATATTGTGTTACGTTTTTGCCACATTGATCACTATTTCCCTCACAAAGAAGCCTGAGGAGAAACAGGAGTTAAGTAGTTCAGCCCTCTCTTCATCAGCTGTTATAATTTCACTTTCTTGTCCTCACAGTGGTCCTATGGTGTCTCTATTCTTTTTCTTGTTTGAAATATAACTAAAGAAGCCTTTTTTATTATGTTTAGCATTTCTTGCTAGCCTAAGCTCATATTGAGCTTTAGCTTTTCTAACACTTCCCCTACAATTATTGGTTACTTGTTTATACTCATCCTTGGTAATAAGGCCTTCCTTCCATTTCCTAAATGATTCTTTTTTATTCCTCAAATCTTTTGACAACTGCTTATGAAGCCAACTTGGCTTCCTTAGGCTCCTTCCATCTTTTCTTCTCAAGGGAATTGTTTGTGATTGAGCCTTCAGTGTTTCACTTTTAAGAAACTCCCAGCCCTCTTGGACTCCCATCTCTTTAAGTCTTTCTGACCACAGGATTCTAATGGGTCAAAGAGCAGTCAGACTGATCACCAAATAAATGGCTCCCAGGACATCAGGTGACTTGGCCAGCTTGGTGTAGTTGTTAGGAGCTGGAACTTGGCAATCCTATATAGTGTTGGAATATGCAATATCTGCTGTGTGCATAAATGTTGAACAGAACTTTAACTGCAGACAAGTTAGAAGATGAAGAAGAACAGTTGGTTCTTATATGCCGCTTTTCCCTACCCGAAGGAGGCTCAAAGCGGCTTACAGTTGCCTTCCCATTCCTCTCCCCACAACAGACACCCTGTGGGGTGGGTGAGGCTGAGAGAGCCCTGATATCACTGCTTGGTCAGAACAGTTTTATCAGTGCCGTGGCGAGCCCAAGGTCACCCAGCTGGATGCATGTGGGGGAGTGCAGAATCGAACCCGGCATGCCAGATTAGAAGTCCGCACTCCTAACCACTACACCAAACTGGCTCACCTTAGAATAATTAGTTAGGTCTCTCTCCCTTTTTCTGTATGTAGTTGTTTCTCTTCTGAATAAAAACTATTTTATTATTTAAGCAGCCTGGTGTTTTGCTCTCTCTGCCAACATTTATAAGCTATAGTTCTAGTTGTGCACACTGCTTGCCATAGTCACTTTTGAATACATAAGAATATTGGAACTATTATATCATTAGGTAATACTCCTGATGTCATGATATAGTAGCATTAATTGGTGCAAAGGTGTTTTTTTTAAGGAAAATACTTCCTGAATGTCAGCAAGCATCAGGAGAAGCTTGATACAGTCCCCAGATACAGTGCTTTCCCCCCACACTGGTCCTGTAGTATAAGAAGCAACTGGGCAGGTGCAAAGCTGCTGAGCATGAACTGTGACAACAGTCATCCAGGAAATCTGAAAAGGAGCTCACCTCACAGGTAATTGAAGCAGAAGAGCAAGGTAAGTTCATCTGGTGATCCTGTTCTTGTCAATGTTGGCAGCATAACTAGATATAATTTCGAATTTATTTTTACACTACCAAAGCATCCTTGCTAGGGAGCCATCCATGCCTGGAAACAAGCCGCAAAAACAGGAATACAGGTTGTTGTGGATCTTTTTCTGACCCAGCCAATCAAATTGTTCCTTCCATGCTATTAGAATGCCAACAACAGCAGTAGAAAACAATTCTGATGAGTAAGGCTGCCAATCCTGTGATCAGGTTGAGGGATCTCCTGCCCAGATTCCTGTGCCCCCTGCCAATACTGCTGCTTGGAGTGATAAAGGGTTGGGGACTGGGGGTAAATTAACAATTAAAGTAACAAAATAAAAAACTTCACTGGTATCATGAGCATGGGGAGCTATATGAATCATCAGAATCTGAGAGAAAACTATATATTTTCCAGAGATACCTACTTGTGACAAGGCCCCCGACACCATGCCCCCTTCCTGCTGATTGCCAGGTTCAGCCTAGTGATGCTACTGAAAAGTGAGTCAAATGGCTGGATTCAATCCACCCTCTTCCATCTCCCTATTTATCAGTTTATGGATACAACTCTGTTTTCTGAGAAGGTGCTATGTCTGCTGTTGAAACAGATCCTGTGTTTGATATTGTTTGACACTGATATTTCTGTGCTTGATACTTAATATCTTAACCTTCACTGCAAATATTTGAGGGATCTTAGGTTGGCCTTTCTTGTTCTGTCATTTCTATATGTATTTTTGTACTTCAATCAAACTTTTCCTGTGTACTCACCTCCCTTGCCCCCACCAATACTTCCAATAAAGTATAGTTCTACGAACAAACAAGATTACATTGTTTTGCACCAGTTTTGCCATAAATGGGATAAGCACTGTATATCCAAAGGATGTGAAGTAGGTCTCTGACTCAACATTTTTCTTTTCAGCCTACAGGCATCATAAATAGCCCTGCTTTGTGAGAAGAGGTGAATGGGACAAAGGGAGAGGCAGAAAATGTACTCAGTCATCACTAAATCTTTGCTTTCTTGCCTGCCATTAGAAAGGAAGACATGTTTTATTCACAAACAGTGTCATCTTTCACTGTAATGAACACCCAAAAATGCAAATACCTATTGATTGAAACAGAGGTCAGAAACAGAGACAAGCAATCTGAGAAAACTTAGCTGTCCTAAGTAAGAAAAGTAATTAGAAAGATGACTGTAACCTTTCTTTTAATGACTAGCAATAATAAATGACTTCCTTGGTGTTCTCATGACCCTGTCAAGTTGGCAAGGTGGTCTGGCCTCAGTCAATGTTGCAACCTGAACCTCTTGGTAATCGCTATTTTGCAGCTGTGGGAAACAACCTCATTCATTAATTGATCAGTCATGACTTGCATATACAGTGAGGAAGGGGCAGTGAGGCTCTTCTTCCCTCTGACCTCATGGGTGCCACAGGGCAGAAATGAGGGAGGTTTCTCATCCTTAGGCATGAGTACAACTCTTGTATCTTCTTCTGATTGTGGATTGGTTTCCTTTACTTGTCAATGTCAGGACCAGCCTGATTGGGAAGCAAGAGCGGCCTCCATCAGCCCATCTGGAGACAGGAAGGATATGAAGGGAAATCTCTGCAAGAACAGGGGGGAAATGAGCACTATGAATTTAATTTTTAAATAAAAAACCCTCTTCAGAATTCTATTGTTTCATAAACAATAAATGGGAGTATATTTATCTACCTACACGACTCCAGACATCAATTGGATTAGAAATGTCTTTGGAATAACATTGAAACATTTGTATGGGAATTCAATCAGCCTCAGAACTTGTCTTCACATTGGAGCATCCTGATCCACATGAAGTGATCAACATCTCCTAGCAGGCAGAAAGAGTTTTTCTCAAGTTTCATACTAACTACCCTTGAACAAACTAACTACCATTGTTTCAGATGCCATCTATCCAACCCAGATTTTTATGAATTGTTAAATATCTTTTAATTTGATACAAATTTTCCAATATTTCATTTTAATCTTGTGTATTTATTAGCCTCACTTCCTAGACTTGATCCCCATAGTCATAGCATTTTAGAGTTGGAAGGATCCTCCAGAGTCATCTAGTCCAATATAAAATATTTTGTAAAGATAGAATTTTTTTTTAAGTAACTGCATCATAAAAAAGATGAATGGCAAAATCCAGCCAATCTTTCGTACATTCAAGTCACATTGATTTCAGAGGGACTATTCAACAGATTATTCTTTCCCCCTGAAATCAATTGGATTTAAAAGTGCCTAATTTTAACTAGATCATGCCACAATGTATGCAGTACTTATGGAGAAATTGATTTATTAGCACATGGTTGATTTTAGGATACAGCCTGTCGTATAAAATGTATGGCAGAATGAAACAGTAATAGCCAATCTCCTGTATCTTTTTGTAAATGGATTTTTACATGACTATGGTTCAGAGTGTGCATTACATTGTTTATTTGTTTACTTAGATATTTATATCTTATAATAATAGTATAATAGCATACAATGTGATTCTTACCTCTCCTCTTTTATCCTTGCAACTAATATTCTGTGAGAAAGAGTGATCCAACAAGCTGCCATGACAGAGTGGGGCTTTAAGCCTGTATCCCACGTCCTAGTCTGACACTAGACTAGACAATGCATCACGCTCTCTCTCTAGAACCCTGTGGAGGCCTCCATAACTAGTTGTATTGGTAATGGTGTAGCCCATGCTTGTTCACATGAGTCTTGTTCACATGTTACAGCCATGCAGCACCTGCTTGTCAGAAAAAGCCGATGTGTACATTTTACAAAAGTAATCAGGGATTAAAACCTGGGATAAAGGCCAAATTTCAATCCCACTTTCAGTTGCACATGCATTGAATGTAACATGAAAATTACTCAAGAAAAATCATCAGAATGTATACATGTTTATTGTAATTTTTGACCAATGATCTGCAAAACAATTTTTGATAGTTTATGTTAACTGTTTGCTCTAAAAAACAAACAAACAAACAAACAAAAACTGCCAAGTTGAACTCTCAGAAGAAAGGAAGGTACAATCTGCATATGGACCACACTTTCTGTCATCTTGCAAGCACCACAAAGGCCACTGAAGCTTTAATGCAGGGTGATCAAACTGTGGTTGTCTGGATGTTCATGGAGGTATATGGGCAGGGGCTCATGGTAATTGTAGTCCATGGACACCCAGAAAGGCCACCCCTGTTCTAATGGCTATGTTTGATAGCTGGGCAAAATGTCATTGATGTCTGAGTTATCACACTAGTAATATATGGATAATGAACACAGCAGCATTTGTCATTTCACTCAAGTGAATGTTTGGCAGAAACATGGGCTGCAATTTGGAAAGGCCTGCTAGCATCCAGTCATACAATGTCTCTACTATCAGAGTTAATCATGTGAGCCATAATTATTTTTAAGTCTTCTGCTCTATGGAGGGGGTGGGGTAGTTATAAGGTTGCCCAGGGAATGTGGATGGAATCACGAAGAAGAAGGAACTGGAGAAATGATGCGATGGTATCTCATTTTCCAGTGCACCCTCTGACAATAAAAATCAGTTTGGTAATGACATCCTGTGCATAACACCCAGCTTGAAATGATTCTTGTATATCATCAAAATCATCAGGTCCCTCCCCCCCCCCCATGCATTTCAAAAGAATGATTGTTACATGCCAGTTCATTATTACAAGGGCAGATGGAATGCTTACCTTTCTTTATGTTTCTGTATAGGGATTAGATTGCAAGACTAGGATCAGGGAAAGTCTGGATTTCCTTATACTCTTATGTGATCTATGCAACAGTCAACTCTAGAGTAGATTACTTTAATACGCTCTGCATAGTGCTACCCTTGAGGCTGACATGGAAACTCCAACTTGTCCAGAACACAGCGGCACAAGTCTTTACTGTCCTTAGATAGCGGCACAAGTCCTTATATTACCTGTGCTTACCCAATTACATTGGATACAGATTGGAGACCAAATAAAATTAAAGTTTCTGGTTTTTACCTTTAAGGTCCTAAATGATCTGGGACCCTCATAACTTCATTTATTTACTTATTTATTATTAGCATTTCTAGACCACCTCTAACAGGCCTGTCGACTCAGGGTGCTTTAAAGCTATTCATATAATAATAATAGTAATAATAATAGTAATAATAATAACAACAACAATTATTGTTGTTGTCATTGTTATTGTTATTATTATTTATTGAATTTCTTACCCACCACTCTCAGCATGCCATCTCATGGCGGGTTACAATATTAAATGCCACATCATTATAATCCCATTAAAACATTACAAAAAGCAACACAAAAGACAGCATGGCAGTCTTTTCCTTCTCCATATTTTGTTTTTGTCTTTAAGATTTCCCCAGTACTTCCATTAATATGAACACAAGTTTGTCCAGGGCTGTGCTCACAGATGTAGCAAGTGGGGAATTGTTTAGCTGGCTAATCATCCCATTTCTGCTCGGAGGTGTTTACTGCCTAACATTCAAAATGTATCCCTGAGCTCCAAATGTTACCTTAAGAGCTGTTTGTTTATGCTATCAAGTCACAGAGAAGTCACATACCATGTGATTTCCCATCCAAATAATGACCAGTGCCAACCCTGCTTTGTTTCCAAGATCTGATGAGATTGGGCAAGCCTGGGCTATTCAGGTCAGGTGGTTGTGTTAGTTGCCTACATATCTGTTGTCTCTATTTTCTTCTTTCTCTGGTCTGAAACCTAGCATGGGGTGGGGGAGAAGATCTGTGCAAATTTCTGTACATTAAACTTCCAAGCACAAAGATGCAGAAGTATCACTTCAAGTTCCCCCTGGCCCTTCAGTCTGCCATATGTGGGGGACTTCAACAAAAACTCTAGTGAATTAAATGCTTTATAACACCTTCTGAAAGTTTCCAAGAATGGTGTTTTGTTTGTTACATCTGCACCAATGAGGCTGACCATATTTTGTGATCATATTACCTCTTTTGGCACTCGAAGATTATTTCAATACATGAAATTTTTTCACTGGATGTTATTAATTGGTCGATGGCACTGACAAAAGTAGCGGATGTTGTCCCTAATTAATTATTTTGACAACGCTGGTCCCATTATCACTGATAAGGAGACCAGTCTTTAGGTTTCTCTTTAAAAGGTACTCTGAATCTAAATTTCCTGCTGACTTCTCAATATGTTTGGGGAGACTCAGCTCCACTAAGACAGGCCAGGTTAACAGGGCTGATGCATGGCCCTTCATGAAAGCATTATCCAGAGACAGGGCAGCAGAGCAAGAGAAGAATGCAGAGCGGCTGAAAGTCAGGCTTTCGGGGAATCATTCCACAGAGATACTGAAATGTGACAAGTAATTTATATTGATGGAGAATCCACTGGAGACATCTAAGAACTTCTCCTTCCATGTGCATTAACAAGAGAAAGAAAATAGGTTCATTCAATACCTATGTCTGAATTTTGGATCTCATTGTGCATCTGATGAGATCATAAAGTGTGATTTGAATGACTCCTCTAAATACTATGGAAACCTGCCCTATTTTCTTCTCACTTACCTGATTTGCCAACAGCAGTGGCTGTAACTGGAAGACTTCCCTTGACTGATGAGAGATTGTGAGGCTTCCTGTATGGCAGGATGTCCCCCACCAGCAGATGCCCTTGCCTTCCACTGGATGTTCGCTGAGATATACCCTACTTAAAACTTTATTCCTAGGCATATCTTAGCATAGGGTCAGAAGATTTAAGCTTCACCCTCGCACCATTTTCCTTACCTGAGACATACATGGAGATAACCAGAAAGGTACCATCAAGATGACTGGAGGAAATATCAACTTCCTATTTGCCCTACTGCAGAAATTAAAGTGTACTTTGTGTTTTGTCTACCAACAAGGGGACACGAGGAATTTGTAATTTGTGAATGGAGCCTTAGAAACGAAGTATCCCAGGCACATATCATCTCTATGGTACTTGATGTCCATTCAGAAATCATGAAGAAAAAAACCCAAACCCTATATTTTTAAAGGCCTCAATATTGTATAGTGGAGCACGAACAAGCACCTGGCTTCCATGACTAAATGGTTTGTTCTTCTTTTTAACATTGAAAGTATCAGGGCAGATTATTTGGCTTGGGAAATATAACAATACTTAACTAAAAATGTTCTTCTGAGCTGCACTAATGGTGCTAAAACAAACCAGATAATTATGAATTTCAGCAGTGTAAGAGCCGTCATGAGCTATACAGCAGTGCATGTCCAGTTACAAGGGGTCCAAAAATGCTGAAGAGTCTGCAGTTTCCAAAATAAGAACCATCTGGATGAACTGTAAAAGGAAAGATGGATACCATTATAGACATACCGTGATCTTGTGCATACAGCATATCATCCGCACTTTACATCAGAGAGAGAATTTTGTTCATAAAATGTTGCCTGATGTTGTCAATATTGCTTGCTGTTCTTTAGAAGGTATCATTAAGGAAAAGCTTGTTTACTGTGACTATTTCTTATTTAGGTCAGTTTACCCAAGCTAGTCCAATGGCATGCAAATCAATTTGTGTTCTGGAATTGATTATTGTTTTTTTTAAGGGGATAGAATGGAAGACATGGTCAGTGGTACAGTGCAGATGGTTTCCCTCAGTAAGGTTAAGCAAGCAGTCTCCCACAGTGAGCACTGTGTAGCAGCTTTCCTCAGATCTAAAGAGAGACAAATCCTCATATCTTCCTGCTAAAAAAAAAAAGTCAGAAACTACCAGCAGTCGAGTGGGGGGGGGGGGGGAGAAAGTGGCCACTTGCAGACATAATTACAATCAGGGATGTTTGTTCATGCTCCTGTTATTCTACAGGGCTCCAAAAGCATTCTGAAGGTGACAGATGTCCCTTATTTTTAAAGAATGCCCCATTCCCCAAAACATGACAGCTCCATAGATCATTTGTCCTGAGTTTCAGAACATCACAGCTCCCTAGCAGTGTATAAGAGGGAAAGTCTCTTCCTTCAAAATTTAGACTTGGCAACTTTGCATTTAGCACTAATGCAAGCATTGACTTTGATACATTAACTGTCCTTTGTCCATGCATAAATAAATCAACTTTGCTTTTGCCCAGTAAATCCCTTGTGTACATTCATAACTTGGGCTCTGTTCTCTATTTCTCTTTTACTTCTAACCCCATTTAAAGTGAGCTAGTAGCCATGAGAAACAAATTCTATCTTTGGTCTTCTTTCCCCATTCCCTCTAAATGGCATTCTGTTCATCCCCCTTGAGTTTACTCTTTAGGTAAAGGGGTGAACTAGTGGAATTAAGGTTGTTTGGGAGTAAGTTTATATAATGCAAAAAGTAATTTAAATAGATTTGAAAGAATGAAAATTAAAATTCCACACTGCAATAATTACAAGTCCACCTTTCCAATAGAGCAACAGCAGAGATCACAAAAGAAAATAGCTCTGAACATGTCAGAATGATAAATCAAATGCAGTGGTAATGAATGGCTGTTCCTTGAACCATTGAAATTTGATTTAAATATATTTTAAATAAAGATATCTGAATACCTTTATGTTTTACATCTGGCGTTTGGAGCCTATTTGTATTGTCTTTTATGAAATGCCCCAGCGGAGTGATATAAGCTCAAAAGGCAACAATAAAGAATGACTTCAATAATATAGTTAAATCCTCTCCAGTCAAACTGAAATGTTCAATCTACAACACAATTCAAAGGAAAACATTCTACATTAAACCGGATTCAGTTAAAATACAACCCTTGTGGGCAATAGGAGACCATTGATACTTCCAAGTGTCTTGCCAAGGCTCTGTACTGTGGCTTGGGAAACAGACATTGTAAATTGCTCCTCCTCCTTTATATATTAAGACTGGACTTTGACATGGAAGTCCATGACTTAGGCTCACTGAGGAAGGAACACAACTTCTGTTTTCATACTTGAAGCATATATTGCCATCTAAAATAATTAAATACTAAATACAAAGTTACCTAAATGCACCACTGTCTCTGTTGGTACTTTGACCAAGATATGGGGGAAACAATTTATTTATTATTTATCATACTTTTATACCGCCCTCCCCGGAGGCTCAGGGCGGTTTACATTATAACAGAGAACCATACATAAAACAGTCTGTAGAACATGTACACCAATAACCAACAATGAACATTATTTTAAATTGTTTTGGTTGAGTACACCATAAAATGTAGCATATCTCTGAATGCAGTCTGTTTTACTCCTGTGCAGTTTAATACCCTCACTTGTGAAGTGGATGAGGGAACACATTGTGAGAAAATGAATGGAATGATGAAGGAATGGTGGATTTGATGGATGGGATAAAACAGATTAGATGGCTGAGTTGGCTGAGATGGATGAATGTTGAACCGGACTGGATGGATTAATTTTGTATTGTCTACTTATTATTTATCAGTAAATGTCTGTCAATAGAATACTATAAGAAAATGAAGTCCTCCCTCTTTTTTATAGTATCTATCATATGTACAGAGTTAGAGTTTCCCTTTTCTTGGCAGGATGAAGTTGTTGAATAGTTCAGTAGAGCATGTTGACAATATTGAGTTTTCATTAAGTTTTACAGTACACTCCCTAGACAGAATTAAATTAGGGAAGGTGATGCTGACCTCCCAATGTTCACATCTGACTCCTATTTTCTTCAATCACAGCACAGAGGAAAAAAATCCATAGTGAACAGTTGGTTTTCTGATATCCTTTTGTATGTGAAATGGCTTCAAGAAGAGAAAGGAACTTACCTGACAAAACCAGGAGATGAATATTTCAAATTGTCTACAGACTGTCAATTTTAGAACATTTAGAACTGCTGCAGACTCATCACATCTCTTTGCATATTTGTATGGTTTTAGTATATGTAATTCCTGGAAAATAGATGGGGATGAAATGGAGGTAGTGACAGATTTTATTTTTCCTGGGCTACAAGATCACTGCAGATGGGGACTGCAGCAAAGAAATTAAAAGACACTTGCTCCTGGGGAGGAAAGCTATGGCAAATCTAGACAGCATCCTAAAAAGCAGAGACATGACCCTGGCAACAAAAGTGTGTCTAGTCAAGGCTATGGTCTTCCCAGGTGCAATGTATGGCTGTGAAAGTTGGGCCATAAGGAAGGCCAAGAGTCAAAGAATTGAGGCTTTTGAACTCTAGTGCTGGAAAAGACTCTTGTGAGTCCCTTAGACTGCAAGGCGAACAAATCAGTCAGTCCTAGAGGAGATCAGCCCTGACTGCTTCTTAGAAGGCCAGATCCTGAAGATGAAACTCAAATACTTTGGCCACCTCATGAGAAGGAAGGACTCCCTGGAGAAGAGCCTAATGCTGGAACTGATTGAGGGCGAAAGAAGAATGAGGACCTCCAGGGGTGACTAATCAGGTAGGGATTCAGTTGTCTGTATGCAATTTCACCTGATTGGTGCTCAATGGCAGATTGCAATTTGAACTGATTGGCCCTCATTGGCAAAGTGCAATTTGAACTTATATGCACTCATTGGCAAAGTGCAACTTGAACTGACTGGCACTCATTAGCAGTTGCTACTTCAACTAATTGACCCTCATTGACAGATTGCTCTCTCCCTATTTGTGGCACACCCCCAAGGAGGACCAATCAGGTAGGCAGTCAGTTGTCTGTATGCATTTTGACCTGATTGGCCCTCATTGGCAAACTGCAATTTGAACTGAATGACCTTTACTGGCAAAGTGCAATTTGAACTGATCAGCACTCATTGGCCAAGTGCTTTTTGACCTTATTGGCCCTCACTGGCCTAGTGTTCCTCACATGACTTAATCATGAGCAAACATTCCCAGGGCAGAGGCTTCTTCTGGGCAGCCTGGGTCACAGAAGGCCAGCCGGGGGGGGGGGGGCATTTCTGGGGTTGGCTTCTCTTCCACCAAGAAAACTTCTAAAACCAAAAGGAAGTTGGAGGGCTAGAGCTGACCCCTTGTTAAGCCACTTCTGGCTGAAGGCTGCCTCCTGATTGTGTCTAAACTACCTAGGTGGGCCATTCCTGGCTCAGGGCCAATCAGATAGTGGTGAGCAGTCTGTTTAGATTTTATAAGGTTTACTGAATGATGGCTGTAGTGAGAATTGTTTGCCACAGGAAATCAATTTTTCCAGTGTTGTTATGAAGGCAGCTGCAACATGCTCCAATTCTTAGTGACCTCTAAATGATTTATAAAGGGAGCAAGAAATGAAAGCAAGTGAAATGTCCTGGATCTCCATTTTTAAAGGGAAGGGTTACTTCCTCAGAATAACTAAAAAGTATAATGACTACTCAGGAAAGGATTAAACCCAACACTAATCCCTAGTATTTGCCAAAAATGCTGAACTGCTGTTCCTAGAGTGACCTACACACCCATTGAATAACAAGACTAGTTCTCAGTTGCTTAATTATTAATTTTCAAAAGACATGCATTCCTTAATAATGCTGGGGATGGGAACACATTATATGATTTATCCCCCTAGATTCCCATCCCTGCCTACTTGAGTAACAACAGTTGTTCCATTCATTACTGAGCACTCATCAATATAATGAATGTCATTGGATGATAAATGGACATATTGGGCATGCATGAACACAGAACATACATTCTAATTCCCCTGGCTTTAAATGATGCATTTTGTGCCCATGGGCACATAAGAATGCAAACCAGGAAATTATCAATACTTATCAACAGTGGCTACTCAGACACTCACTATGCCGGCAAAAAAGCACATAAGTACTCAAAATGTACTTATGGTTTCAAATGGTTTGAAAAAAACAAAATGCAAATTATCTGTTAAGATAAGCTCTTACTCAATGGAAAATGGTCAGTGCAAACAAGGTTATTTTGTTTTTTGAACACCCTCTTTATGAATATCAAAGCATCCCTCATGCTAATGGATACACAGAGAGAGCAGCTTCCTCCTTTCAAGTGAACAGGAAAACTTACATATGCAGAGAAGCACTGAGAGCACATTACAGCATACTTGGGACTAAGGAACGGGATATTTTTATGTCCATTTCTCTAGTAAATGAATAATGAGAAGAATTTCTGCATGTCACTAGAGATCCCCCTCAATCTCTTTAACTAACTTAATACTTTCAACAGCAAAAGCAAATATCCACAGGATAAAAGCTATTTTGTTTCTTGTGATGGGTAATATAATGTTGGATTTGCTCATGATGTTAAAATGGACATAAAAGCTATTCACATGCAAAGAGAATAACTCTAATTACTCCAACAATTCCCCCAGATTTGTTCCTTGGATAAAATAAAAGATTGGGGTTTTAAAAATTCCAAGTGATTTAAAAAAATTAGAATCCTGTTTAGGGACTTATCATGTTCTAATAATGTGGTAGAACATGAAGGGCCATTCCGCACATCAAAAAAAAAAAAATAGCATCACACCAGCAAAATGGTGTAAAGCTATAAAAATTGTGCCTCCAACCATTCCTCAGCTCCTGGCTCTCTCACTCTCCTCTGCTGCCTTCTCACGCTTCTTGGCACTCTGCACACCTACTTGAAATGACGGAGAAAAGGAACGTGCTATACACACCACTCTCCTCCACTTGTCAATCAAGCCAGGCAGCCAATCACCTTTCTCCCTGTTTATAGGGACCACAATGCAAGCTAATTTTTTAAAAAGTAAAACTTCTCCATTGCTATGCCTATGCATCTAATCATAGATGCATAGTACTTTACTGCCACCTGTTTTGGAATTATAAGCATTGAAACTTTAAAAAAGTAACCTTGTTCCTAATGTTGGGGGGGGGGGTAGAGAGGCATGCTTTGTGTATTAACTGGTGGGGATTTTTTTTTTTTTTTTTGCTCTGCCTGGATGATTTAACACATATTCATTGCTCCAAGAAATTTGCTTAAAAAAAAAAGCCCCATCCCTGGGAGAAGGAAGAGGGAGGTGGGTGCAATGGTGGGCACTGGAGGCAGAGATAGCACTACTTTGCCTCCACACCCTTCCTTGGCTTGTGTTTGCTGGTTTCTCTCCTCTCACTCGTGCTACATGGCTAAGTTCCTCAGCTAGCACTTTAAAATGGAAGTTGTAGCTGCTGCTTTGCTGCTGGGATGCTGGATGCTGATGACATCGTGTAAAATGCCAAAAAAATGGTGTCAGTAAAAGGTAAGCCTTTCACTATATTTTCTGGTTGTGGAATGGCCCTCAGAGAGGATGAAGTGGAAAAGAGGAGAATGGTGTAAACTGTCTTGAGTCCTAATTAGGAGAATGTGGAGATA
The DNA here is from genome assembly GCF_049243985.1 of Paroedura picta. Classification (NCBI taxonomy): domain Eukaryota; kingdom Metazoa; phylum Chordata; class Lepidosauria; order Squamata; family Gekkonidae; genus Paroedura; species Paroedura picta. The sequence continues at coordinate 61,524,031 of NC_135373.1, read as the reverse complement.
TACTTATTTAAAGTATATGGTAACTATGACTAGAGATAAACAGCAGGTTAGATGGTGGTGGGAAGGCAAGAAGGGGTGAGGGAAAATAGAAGGAATATGGCAGCTCCCAGGAAGAGAGAAAACAGCACAAGGCATGCAATAGATGATGCAGTAAAACTAGATGATACAATAAGGATTATAGCGTTTGGGTGGGTCTACCAAATATAATCCTAGAATCCTAGAATCATAGAGTTGGAAGGGGCCATACAGGCCATCTAGTCCAACCCCCTGCTCAACGCAGGATCAGCCCTAAGCATCATAAAGCAGCAATGGACAGGCTGCCTAGCACAACTCACCTTTTTAAAATTTGCTGGCATATTTAATATTGTGATGTAGATCAACTTAATTATTAAGCAAACATTAAACCCAAGCTGTTTTTGCATGTCTTAATTTGAGGAATGTAAGCATATTCTTCTTTATAAAATTAATCTGGTAAGCAAGGCTGCTCACTGAAGTTTTAAATATATACAGGATATAATGTAACTGTATCTGCAGATGAAAGTTGTGATATGACTGTAACTAAAACAGATTGCTTAGAAAGACTTGTAACCAATATGCACATTAGTGAATCATCTTTCCTTTGAAAGAAATAAGGATTCAGATTTGAGACCACTAACTGATTTCCACAATGGAGATTTGGGTGATCCATGGGAACTGAACAGTGGACCTACTTAAATTCAGATATGTTAAATGAACTGGATGGTGGATCATATCATAAGTGATAAGAAAAGAGACTTGGAGACATTTCTGAATTTCTCTTCTGGGAACTGCCCTGGGATATACCATTCCAATTCCTGCTGTCTAAGTCACAGAACAGAACTCCATGCCTGTTCAATATTCATTTGCTAGCTGTAGGGAGGAATGCCCTGGATATTTAGTTGGGCCTTTATTATAATTATGGATTGTAACAGGTGTCCAAAGATGTACAAGTGCAAGTGGTATGGACATCCACATAAAGCTGAAAGAAATTTACATTAGATCAGAGATGTCAAACATATGGCCCATGGGCTAGAACTGGCCCATCCAGGGCTCTTATCCAGTCCATTAGAAACTGGTGTGTGAGAGGGAAGGTGGGAACAGGTGCCAGCCAAAAGGAGGGACGTGGAGATTCCCTGGAATAATAGCTTATCTCCAGACAGCCCCTGAAGAAAATGGATGCTCTGGATGTTGGATTCCAAGCATTGTACTGAAGTCCCTGTCCTCCTCAGGCTCCACTCTCCAAATTTCCAGAAGTTTTCCAACATGGATCTCAAAACCATCCCTTACCCATCCCCTGCTGATGGCATATGATTAAATACATTTATTGGAGCTTTTGTGGATTCCCCAATAAATAAAAATTTTTACTGCTAGGAATCAATTGCTTTTGTTCATATTTTGAGTTTGAAATAATATCATTATTAATTGGGTTTCCCTGTGTCATTTATAAAGGTTATATCTCCAGAACTTGGCACTGTATATTATGGCACATATGGCCCACTTGACAAAGTGACATTTATGTCAGATCCAGCTCTCATAACAAATGGGTTTGACAGCTCTGCATTGGATAATGGTTGCAGAGTAGTGTATGTGATGTGATAAAACTATGGAATGCACAACAACCAAACAAGTGAGATTCAACCAACTGTACATGTAGTTATACTGAGCTGGAAAGGGTCATGATAACTAAGAGTTTATTTTCTGATTTAAAACCTTTCTAATGGAACACTATTTTTCTCTGGAAAAGATTTTTTGCCATGGAACAGTGATAAAGTATCTTTTGTATATGCAAACAATACCTCCAGTTTTAAAAGATCAGATCATAGGTAATGTAAAAGACCTCTGGAGTTTTATTGATAATGCCAATATCTTCTGTGATGGGAAAAAGAATAATGTAGCTCTCTATTTTGCCTTTATTATAGGCTTTCTCAACCAGGGTTTCACTGACTGGGTGGGAATTTCACTGACTAGGTGGGAATTAACTTTAAAAAATCAGGGGACATGACTATGGTCATGACAATGGTCATGTAGATCCCCTCCCGAAATGGCCAGTGATGGGCCTGGAGGATGGGAAGAGTAGGTCCTCAGCCATACAAATAATTGCTGACCAAAGCTCATCACATGTAGTAGTGACTAGAGTTCAAATAGGTAAGTACTCTCATTTTAATTTAAGTGTGTGTGTGTGTGTGTGTGTGTGTGTGTGTGGACGGAGGGCAGATGGAACATCCTAGGCGTGCCCGAGCCCTGGGCCACTGGGCCATTTCTGATGTTTGGGAGGTGATGGAGTGGCATAGGCCTACCCCAGCCCTGTTTCTACAAAGTGCCACTGCAGGCTCTCTGGTGAAAAGAGCAAACTGGTAGATAGCCCAGATTGCAAATATGGTTTTGTTCCCAAATCATTTGAAAATATTTCTTTAGTGTCACTTCCTGTCCTGTAGATTGGCCTGGTAATGTCACATCCAGTGGGTTTCCACTGACCTCAACCATAGGCTTGGTGGAAGAGCTCCATCTGTAAGTTCTGCCACAGCCCTGATCTTATCTGTGATGTGATTCCACCGGGGGGGGGGTCAGAGCTGAGAAGGCCTTGGCCTGGATCAAGGCCAAGAATACTCTTTTAGAGGCCATAAACTCTCAGCCAGTTGGCATTGGCTGATCACTGCACTTTCTGGGGAAGAGAACAGGTGTTCTCTCAGGTATACAGGTAACTTATAGCCTTGAAGGTCAATACCAGAACCTTGAACTGGATCTGGAAATCAACTGGGAGCCAGTGCAGTTGCTAGAAGACTGGCCTTATGTAGGCTCTCCAAGGTGTTTGTGTGAGGGCCAAGACAGCTACATATAGGACCAGTTGCAATTTCCAGATCAGGGACAAGGGAAGGCCTGCATTGAGCAAGTTACAGTAGTCAGGTCTGGAGGTGACTGTCATGTGGATCACTGTAGCCAGATGCTCTGGTGCCAGAAAGGGCACTAGTAGTTTAGCTTGATGAAGATAGAAAAAATGCCAGCTGTGCTATTCTTGTGACTTGCACTTCTATGGTCAAAGAAGCGTTGAAGATGATGCCCAAGTTCCTTGCTGACTGTTCAGTTGTAAGCTGCACGCCATTCAACCTGGGAAGGCACACTTCCTGATTTGGACCCTTCTTCTCTAGCCACAGGACCTCCATCTTTGAAGGGTTCAGTTTCAGACTGCTTGCTTTGAGCCACTCCACCACATCCTCCTGCAACTGGGTCAATGAGCTCAAAACGGTGCCCAGCCAATCATCCATCAGGAGATAGAGCTGGGTGTCATCAGCATGTTGATGACATCCAAGCCTGGAGCTCTGGACCAGTTGTTCCCACTAGAACATTCCCCCTTCAAGGAGAAGTCTTGTGATCATCTGCTGCCTGCAACTCAGCTTATGACGTGGCACTGGAATTATGCAGATACGCTTTTGCTCTTGTTCAGAGAGCCAGAAGTGAAGGATGAGGGTAGAGGATAAAGAAGAGAATGAAAAACAGGTGGCAAGGCTTGGGTTAATTGGTTGTCTGGATATAACATATAAATGGCAGTGGTCATGTGAGTGCCTCCTGGAATGCCTAAAGAGTGTATGTGGAATGTGGCTATATTGAGGGTGGTATTGGATCCTGAATTCCCATGGGACAGGGCAAACAGCAGTTATGGTCCCGGGGTCTTGGGCCAGCACTAGCCATTGACAGGAAGGTATTCCACTGCTGGCAAATCTGGACCGGTACCCAAAGAGGTTAGATGCTGAATATTTAGAAAATGCTTTCATAGAAGACTTTCGATCCCTTTTCTTGGTCCTCATTAATTCTTCCAGGCTAAGAACTTGGAGTTGGAAGAAAGTTGTTTTCCTCAAAAGCAGCTCAACTACACTGTGCTAATCCGATGCAAGTATGTACCAGCATGAACTGGTACATAAATTGTGCTAGCAGCTGGTTACCAAAATGGGTCTTTCAGAAATTACAGAAGAAATCCATTAGCAACCAGTTACTAAAATGTAATACAAAGGTAGTTTGAAAATGTCCAATGTTTGAAAATGTCTTTCTTGAGTACAGAGATTGACATGGTAGCTGCAACTTGTAGATTGTCCATGTATAAGGTGCTTAATTTTAGGAATGCTTCAAGAATTGTGCCACAGTAAAAAAAAATGTCAATGCATATTTAGAATGTATGTTGGGCACCAAGTATGTCCTTTTACAGGGTGAGATGATGACAGAGGTTTAGAACCCTCACCACTTGGTCTGGCTCTCTGACTCAGTAAAGGCAGATAGACACACACACCTGATTGGTGTTTTGGGCAGGTTTTAATGGTGTGCCCTTTTGAAGGCAGTAGCAGCTATTGGCTGAGTGCCATGACTTTGGGATTGATTTACAAGGCAAGTAGTGTGCCCAACAATGTCCAGAGAATTGGGAACAGGATGGTATGTTGAAAAATGTAACATTTTTGGAAGTGCAGATTGTGAATTGCCTGTCCTCCAGAGATCTAAGGGTCATGAAATTGGTGAGGGTTTTTGTTTTGAAGTGCATACAGTTTTAATATATTGTTAACACCTAGACATGTGTCTGGGCTTGAGAACAGCATTGCTGACATGCTATCTCATTTTCAGGAGCAACATTTGTTGTGAGCTGGTGCTGGACATGGACCAGGATCCAACATCAATATTGGATGAGTTATGGCCTCTTGGGAAGTAAAAGAAATACAATGTGTGTGTGAGAGAGAGACTGAGACTGTATGTGTGTGTGTGAGAGAGACAGAGACAGAAGAACAAAATATTTCTTGGGACCAGTCCAGAATCCAACAGCCAGTTGACTTGAGGCCATGAGGCTTGAGACAAGGGCCAAGAGCTGTTTAGATGTTGTACTTTTTCTCAGCCTCAAGGGCTGGTGGAGTCTCCTGGCCATGCACAAGATCCATTCTCATAACAAGAAGAACAAATAAAGATGTTGCAGCTGGTAGTGATATTAATATACCTGAACACCTGAAGCTGCCTTATACTGAACTAGGTGGTTGTCTAATCAGACATAATTGTTCTCCTGAGTTTCAGGCTGAGGTCTTTCACATCGCCTACCATCTAATCCATTTAATTGGAGAAGCTGGAGATTGAATCTGGAATCTTCTGAATGCCAATGAGATTCTCCATCACTGAATCATGCTCACCTTCCCCACAGCCCCTCCCCAGTGCAATGTAGTGATAGTGATAGGAATGGTAGAAGTAAAAAAGCAATGGTAGTAATGTACAGCAAATAGTTTCCCATTGTTTGTTTGACCTATGATATATTTATCCCACCGTTCCTCCACAAATCTCAAGGCAGAAATCATATTTCTTTTATTCTCCATTATACCCTCATAACTAACTGATTAGTTAGGCTGGTCTAAGAGAAATGAACTGGCCCTGGGTCCTCCAGTGAGCTTCATGGCTGAATGGGGGATTTGAACCTGGGTCTCTCCACTTCTCCACTTCTAGTCTGATACTCTAAGCCAAGAGTCCCCAAGTCTGGCATTCTGACATAGCATGGTGTGCCCAGCCACAAAATGGCTGCCATAGGAGGTGGAGCGAGCTACACAATAGCTGTCTTCTTTTACTTTCTGTCACACAGTGCTGTGGTGGAAGCTGCCGCTGAAGCATTGTTTTTTAAAAAAATCAGCACAGCCAGTCAATCCGCAATTGCTAATCAGAAGCTTGGCTGTACAGAAGCCTCAACTGGCCACAAACACTTTCCAATAACCATTTGGCAGGCATCAAGAAAGGTTTTGTGGGCAAAATGTAGAGGATCCGTGGATAGAATCATGTAACTACACTGGCCCCCAAGAACACTGATGTCATTGTCATTATATTGCTGTCATTATAAAACTGATCTATAACAAATACTTCCTTTTTCTTTTCTTTTCTTTTCTTTTCTTTTCTTTTCTTTTCTTTTCTTTTCTTTTCTTTTCTTTTCTTTTCTTCTCTCTCTCTCTCTCTCTCTCTTTGCAATCTCGTCTTGAATACATCTTTTAAACTTTACTGAGAAGATTGGCTGCTTTCTTCGGCAATCATTCCCCCTCCTCCTTTGCTGAACTCTGCATATAAAATTGACTATGATCTCACCTATTTATTAACATAATTGTGATATCCTCATTTTACATTCATGGCAGTATGTATGCAACACTTCATAATGACACTTGCAATATTAAAAATTGGGGTGAGTGGGTGGGAAAAGAACAAATAGAAATGTGTCTGCACAAGAAGAACATCATGCTAATGGTAATTGACTAGATGCTTATTTTTCTGTGGCATGCAGATATTTCACTTCACTAACATAATGCAAACATAAGTGTTAAGCAAATCTCATGTGTGAGAAATGATCTTTTAGGAACAAGGAAAAGCTGAGAACTAGGCACTGGGCAATCAGGGGATTATATAATTACCCAAACCTTAACCAAGAGACATTTCCTTTACAGATAAATTGAGGGAAATAGTAAAGGTACACAGAAATCATCAGGCCTCCTTAAACAAATGTAAAACAACGTTACTCAATGAAACTATGGTGCATCCCTGTTATTTTTATCTTATTTTAAATTGAACAAAACAGGAATATATAAACAGGAAGGAGAGTTCATGAGAGTCACTGAGGAAATGCCAAACAAAAGAGAAAAACCTTCACTTTTGTGTAGAAAAGAGTCATAGAGGTAAACTAACAAATATCCTTAGGGGAAGGAATACCATGGATCCGGTGTTATGACTGAGAAGGAGTTTTCTTGGGTTGCCACCCATCTTCTCTCAGATGGAAGAAGCACCTGAAGCAGGACCTCCAAAGATGACCATTGTTATCACCTGGATTCTTACAATATACTGGCCCTAAGCCATAAAGGGTCAAAAAGGGTTAAAAGTAAAGATTGAACAAGGAGTAATATGAATGTTATTTTTTCATTACTGCTGCAAATTAACCTTCACAATGGAGCATCTACACAGGAATTTCTGAACCTTTTCCTTCCTCATTTGCCATTTTCTCTGCATTTTTCTCTGTCTCATCAAAAGAGGGATTCTTTAAAAGAGCTGGTGAGAAATATGGCAGCTACATGGGCTGAGGCAAGAAATAGTACTGGTATTGAAAAAGTCTTAACAAATACACACCTTCCCATTCAGCTGGATTTATACCATGCCTGCCTGGACTGCATTCTTTCTGAGAAGCACAAGAGGTTAGAGGTTGAATCTACTGAAGATGGTGAAAGTGTGGAAGGTGGACAAATAAAAGACAACAAACATCTCCCCCCCCCAAAAAAGGGAACAATATGGAGGCTAAAGCACAGAAAAAATGAATGGGGGTGCAAGCTTACAGTACTGTGGAATACACGCCCAATTTCTTCTAACTTTGATTAAAAAAACAACAACTGTGGGACAAGAACTCACCCAAATAATATTCTAAGGCAGTTGTCCCCAACCTTTTTATCACTGGGGATACTTGACAATTTTTCTGAGGGGGGGGAGTATTCTACTAGAGGACCCGTCATTGGATGGTGCCGGAGGGGCGGGCTTAGCTAGCGGCCGCTATGGCTCCTCTGATTGGGCAAACAGATGAGAAGGATGGGGGAGCCTCTGTTTCTTTTTGCCGTGGTTGCTGAAGGCAAAGGGGGTGGGGCAGGGGTTTTCCTCACATGACAGAGGGATGATGGCACGCAGCTATCCTACTATGGGGAAGAACAATACCCAATTCAGCTCCGTGGCAACGCAAAGCACTCTGGAGTTGAATGGGGCATTTTATGTCCCTGCTGGGGGAGGAGGAGCCAGTCCTGGAAGGCCCAGCTTTTCCCTGTATGCACGGGCTTGGCCCGGCACAGACACCAGTGGCACCCACATTAGAAAAGGGAATGCTGAAAAATCAGCATTTCCCCTTCCCACAGGGCATCCAAGCCCTGAATCAGGCCAGGGCCAGGAGGAGGCTGGGCTGATGGCAACGTAGTGCATCAGTGGGAATTTGCCAAACCCATGTGAGTGCTACCCTGGCTTATCCCTCCCATGCATAATCAGTCCTAGTTAGCTCTTTGGGATCTAGGAGTGGTCTCTTTGTTATTTGTATGGTAGACTTATAACTATCTGAGCCTGAGAATATTATTATTCAGTTTTCAGTTTTATCAAGGTTTAATAGTCCATGACCCATACACCTATAAATTCAATAGTTAAAAACCCTGTAAAACAGAACTTTGCTACATCAACAACAGAATGTTGACATAAACTGCTAGAGAACAATCTTAGTCTTCCATTAACAAAAAAGGATGAATATTTCAAAATCAATTTTCTCAAATTTATCTCTTTCTGCTTTGTATTTTGGACTGTTTATTTCTTTCTGCTATTTGGCAGTCTCAGTAGCAATGGTTTTGAAGATATTTGAAGAAAAGAACTCTTCAACTGAGCATTGCAGTGCACACCTATTCAACCTGCACCTGAATGATTTTGCTCCAGACCTACAACATATATCTACACATGCACTGTGTGCGAATAATCAACTGGTATCTGTTTTACTGTATGCCAATGACCTTGTTTTCTCTCTCTCTCTCTCTCTCTCTTGCACAATATTAACTCTGCCACCATTTATTGTCTCTGTTTTAGTGAGACTCCGCCTTGGCCTCTCAAAAAATAATAAAATATGTCAGTTAATGTTAAAAATTTCTCAGTCTTCACTGTGTCATCAGCAAAAGAACGCAGCTGGCCAAGATGGCAAGACACTGTGGATGCTAAAGTGAGGCATTTGGGATCATGTAAAACAGAAAACATAACTCAAAAAGGAAAATCACTATTTAATACAGAAGCTGTTTAAATATGATTGGACTGACCTTCAAAGAAATGCTAAGCAGAAATATTCTCCACTTCACCTCAGAATTAAATATACCACAGAATTTGATCTGCCTCTGTACTTTAACATTAACAGTTCCTAAACGGAGATAGACAATATTCTTATAAATCTGCTACTAAATATGATATTTCAATGCACAGAAGTATCAGGTCTGAAGAATCCAGACACTTCTAGGAAACAGAACACTTCCCCATGCCTCTTCAGAATAAGAGATAATGTTCAAAAGACAAGGAGAAAATAAATAAAAATGAAGAGTCATACAGATCTTTTAAGTATTTGGACTATGCTAACAGGTATCTAAGCAAAGGACTTCAGAGCTATTCTTGAAAATTATTTGTGAATACCTAAAAAGGAAGACCATCCATTCTTGATCCTCAACAATGCCAGGAGAAACAAGTATGTAGAGATGTCACACTCTAAGGAACACTCGTGAGGAAGTTCTAGAAATAAAAATAATTGGATAAGAGCAAAAAAAACAAAACAACGAACAGCAGCCTGAAGACAAGTAAAGCATAAGCCAGAGCCTCAGTTTTGGTGGTAAAACAAAAATAATAGAACCATACAGCCTAGCATGGTGATTTCAGATTTGAAGAAGTTAAATTCTAGGGAGCTGGTCCCTAGAATAGTCTCTGTAATTTATTCTTTAAAAGGTTTTATACTACTCTTTTACTGGTGCATACTGATAAAAAATTGCAAAATAGCACACTTGGTGGGATTTTATGTCAAAATTCTCATGCACTGCTTTATTGATGCACATGTGCTCTTATGCACTGGAAAAGTATAATACAAAAACTCAGTCCTAACACAATAACCCCCCCCCCAATAAAACCCCAATCCCATCATCATTATAGGAAGAATCACATTACAGCTGTTTTATTGTTGTGTTTTATGAGTACATACCATTAACCCAGAGGCAGGAAGGATACTTATGAACTCCAAGCTGTGAATAATTTTATTTATTTTAAAAAAGTGAATATTCCCAGTTCATCATTCAACTTTGAAAGGAGAAATGGATAATTCTGAAATCATCCCAAAAGAAATATGAACTGAAATATATTCTGCCATGGGAATGACAGCTCCAGAGTGGAATGACAACCCCTGGGAATGAAATCAGTAGTCTCCAAGTGATCACTGCATCCAGGGGACCTCTGGGGGCATCACTGTATCCAGGGGACTGTCATTCCAAACTCAGCACTTTTTATCTGGGATCAGGGATCATCATTCTACTCCTAAGGATCCACATTCTTCTCTGGTTTCTTGCAATTTTCATTGCAACTTTTGTGTGCTGTAATATATTTCAGATGAATTTATGCATATGTATTCTTGGAACCCATACAGGTCTCTTCAGGCCTCTCCATTGCTCCCAACAGGCATTCTGGTCATTCATCCTCCAAGGAAGCTCATTTTATTTTGTGAAGGAAAATAACCAGACCATAGCTAGGGTGGTAAATTTGAGTTTTAAGTTGTCAGTCTTTTAATTAAAGAGAGGAGTATGTTTTGGTCAAATTTCAAGCAGTCTCCAGACAATATGTACAATTTCCATTGGAAATAATGGCTCCTAATTCCAAAACAGTGATTTGAACCCTCAAATAGTCATGCCATACCCAGAAATAATCAACAGTGTTAAAAATCCAACCTATCCACAGCACAGATCTGAAGTTATAACAATGCCTACCCCTAGTAAAAGACAGTCCATCGCCTCAGAAAGGGAACGCCATTTTGTGCTATTAATTGTATTAAGTGTAGGGAGTGATTTTGCAACCTGTGACACCCATTACATCTTATTAACCTTTGCATCTCTTGTTCTGGGATCATGCATTTAATTAAGCAACACTGAAATGGCCAGTAGTCCAAACAATTTACATTTGACTAGTACGCCCTTCAATGTAGAGTTAATCTGCAGCAAGCCATTGCATCTACTCATAGGTAAATTTCATGCCTGCTTTCCAAAATCATTTATCTTTCATCCTTGAGATTTTGCACTGAGTCGATTGTCCAAATACAATATTTCTTCTTCATAGGTTTTGAAAACCTTCAAGACCCCATCCACCCAGCTAATACTGGATGACATGATTTCATTGTTCCCTCATAAATACTATGCAGCGTATAGAAGAAAAGTTAATTGAATGGTTTAGGTCTTTTCCTTTTCCTTTTTTTCTCAACTCCATTACTTATTCCATCTTGAAAATTTTCAGCTTCATCCTTCAGTGATCTCTTAGTTCTGCAGTGTTCAAAACCTTTTAGAAATGTGGTTAGTATCTCTTGATACAAATATCTATTTCAATTTTCTCTTTCCATTCTAATATCCCTTTTATCTGTTTTACAATTTTTCTTCATTCTTCTTGCCTATCTATTTCATCTCTCTGCATTTTTAATATCCTTTCCCCCTTCTTTAGCATTTCTCTATATTCTCCACAGGGCTCTGCAATTCACGGTTTTCCTTTTGGAAGCGATAGCTCTGAAAACTGAATCTGACTATTAATTTCAGAGCCTGTTTATTTCCATTAACTTGATACTTAGATGGCATTAACTCATGTACCCTACTTATCCACTCAGAAATATTTTTAAATATTTTTCATTGAAATGTTTTACAAAACATCTTTGAATATTCCATTTCCCAGTCTCTCTCTTCTTTTGTAAACCCACCCTTCTTAATATCAAATTATTTTGCCCTTCTACAAAGTTTTAATCTGTGAAGTCTTATTAAACTTGAAATCACCACTATGATGATTTATTGCCCATCTTACCATTTGTATTGTTTATTGATGGAATTGACTTAATCAGATGCCCTCAGCCTTTTTCCTAATTAGAACTGGTACACATATTACCAAGTAGCAAGATATGAAATCCACAGAAGTTCTCTATGTTACATGTAGATATTTACAGGATCCTTCTACCAAGGAATATTACTTATTCTTTGAAAATTAATTTGGCTTTCCTTAAAATCCTTCGGATTCCACCCCCCCCCAAAAAAAAACCCAGTAATCACCCTTTTCACTTCAAAAGTCTGCCATAGGAGAAATACTGTGAACATTTAACCAGAATCCCATCAACATTTCTTGTTCACAACATGGTAGTAGCTTACAATATGTTTAAATGTTTTCAGTTATAACCTGAATCACTTGATGGTCCCCAAATTTCCCAGGGCCATTTCCACCTTTGCTCACCACAAGGTGGAAGCTGATTGCAGCAACTGATGAGAGAGGTGAGTGTCAAAGGCAAGTAAGGTGAGGGTGGTACTTAAAGTTTAGGAGAGTTGTGTATTTGCCTGCCAGCTGCCAGAAAAGCATGGAAGAAGTAATGGCCGAGATTCCACTAGGCTTAGTGCAAGACAGTGATGCAGACCTGCTACCAGGAAGGACCTGCTACCAGGAAGGACCCTGCCTACAGAGACAGCATAGGGGAGAATGATACTAGGGGGGACCAACTACCAAGTCAACTGGGCTTCAGAACAAGTAGCTGTCAACACATTCTTGACAGTGATTGGGGAAAAGAAGGAGCTGAGATGGCTAGCTCTACAGTTAGGAGGATGGCATGGGTATAGGAGAAGGCAGGAGAAGTAGGAAGGGTTCTGTATCCAGAAGATTGCTAAGCTAACAGCTCAGTGACAACCCAGACCAGTGAAAGGAATGGTGAACCAACAAGCCCTCCCTTTAGATCAGGTGAGGCTACAGAGAAGAGATGTAGCATGGCTCACATTCTTTAAATGGAGGACACTCCCAATGTCCAGGAAAAAGAGGGCTGGGATTCTCCAAGCCAAGGGAACAAGCTAGCTAAGGAAAATGGTAGCCAGGGTGCTTGAACCCCTCCTTGTCCCATTCCAAGGCTTTGGAGGAGTACCAGGAGAAGTAGACCACAACAATGAAAGGTGGAAACCACACAGGAGGACCTCATACCTTTCTTCTACTCCTTAAAATAGCCTTGTCAAAGCCCTAGGCAAATAAGCAAACCTTGTAGTGTCCCTCTCCTCTTCAAAAAGCCCATTACACAGAGCAAGAGCCACAATGAAAAAGACCATAGCTCTGGTCAATGTCAGATGGCTGATCTTAAGTGGTGGGATAGCCAGCAAATAGTTGCCTGAACACCATAGTTGGAATACAGTGACATAGAAAAGGACATAAGCTTCCAAATATGAGAGTCCCACACCATGAAGGACTTGAATTAAACTCGAAAACAGACTGGCAGTCAATGTACTGTACCTGTTCATCAGTGGGATCTCTGCTAATCCCAGTGGTTCAGAAATCCCATAATAGCTGAGATGCATAGGTATCAATAGGGAAAGCAGGCACTTCTTTTAGTCACCTTTCATTAATCTTTCATGAATCCTATTTCCAGAAACATTCAAGTTCTCAAGCTCATGAATTCTCCAAATTGATGAGTGGATAGGATATTTATTTACCAATAATGGATTTCATTCTAGATTTTTTTAAAAAATAGAAAAGATAGACTCCAGATACCCATATCATTTTGTAATCTTCTAGGAGAAGTTAAGCAAAGAGATAATGAAGCCTGACCATTATCTCATTAGCTGTGCCATAAACTATGAAAGGAATATAAACACAAAGGTAGACAGCCTTCAGCCAAGAAACACCCCCCTCCCCAAAAGCCCCCAGAGATCCTATTGGACTTTGGAAATAGATTTGGCACCACTTTCAAAAACCTTTCAAAAAACCTCTCCACTAAACTTGGCCAGTGATGCCCATTCCTAACTGCCATCATGTCACAACTTGTGGACAGCAACAGCATTCAGAAGCATCCGTTGCTCCTTCTCACTGCCCTTTGGGATGCCACATTGACCTGGAGGGAGGCACCAAGGAAAAGTACTGATGACTTCTGAAATTCCATTAGCACTCAGTCATGTGAGAATTAATGTTCATTGTTGCAAGATCTTTTCTTTCTTTCTTTCTTTCTTTCTTTCTTTCTTTCTTTCTCAAGTCAAGATTGAGCATCATAATATCAAGTTCTCTCTCTCTCTCTCTCTCTCTGCTTCAATGCTTAGAATTCCTGGTATATTCAAAAGTGTCTATCTCTATCATCCATCAGATCTTATCTCAAATTGATTCACTGGTATATTATCTGATTCAGAATTCAGCTCCATTTACCCATCCTTGTGTGGGTCTCTTCTCTCTCTAACTAAATTAATCTTTCCCATCACTCTTGATGTTTTAGGTTACTGCTTCAGCTTCTCCCTCTTGCATCCTCCAAAACTTTGCATTCCATTTATGTGCTATCAGTTTATTTTCTTTGTGCTTTATACAGACAGGGATTTAACTGAGCTACCAACAATTGTTAATACAATATAAAACTATCTAGCAAAATATCTAAGAACTATATTTATATGCCAAAATATGGGAACATGTGAAGCTTGCTTATACTGATCTATTAAGGCCAGTACTGGCTGAAGATAGGACCTACTGGGAGCAGTAGGGAGGCCCATCTGGCATGTAGCAATATGTCTATGACACTAACCAGTTGACCCAGAAATGACATCATGTCATGCTTATGCTCCCCACACCTCCGGACCCACCACCTGTGTATACCCTGGAGGGCAGTATTGGGTCAGACCCAAAACCCAGCCCCACCACATCACCCTCAGCACTGGCACTGGCCATCAAGGATCCAGTTGGGGATTGGGATCAGCCCAACTCACCTGATGAAGAGCATCCTGGACCCAGACAGACACCAGTCCTACCTGCCAGCACATGCTAAGGGAAAAGATACCAACCATCCCAGAAGACTCACCAGAGTGTCGGCAATGGCACCACCACACCACCAATCTGACAGCTGTCAGACAATCAGCCCAGCTGCTACTGCACTGTCAGTACTGATGGGATGTGACTTTGTTGAGTTTCGTGGATCTCTCTGCAGTGTTTGGCGCCATCAGCCATGGTATCCTTCTGGGGAGTTAGGAGTGGAGGGTTCCATTGGCTGTTGGCACCAAACACTGCAGAGAAATCCAGGTGAGTCAACAAAGACACACCTCCCTTAGGATGACCAAGGCTGTTTCCCTCCAGAACGCAGACCTGAATCCAGATTGAAATGGGTCTCAATAACCCATTTCTTCCAAGACTACCTGCAGCTGCATGGCTAACATCCAACTTGCCTAAAAAATTAGGAAGTAGTTGTTCAGTTCAGTGTAGTCCATGGTGCCTTCTTTGGGATCAGTTTGATCACCTCTTTGAAGGTCCTCCAAAGGGAGCCTCCTACCTACATTTGTTGTTGTTACATGCGAAGTCGTGTCCAACCCATTGCAACCCCATGGACAATGATCCTCCAGGCCTTCGGGTAATCTACCATTCCCCGGAGTCCATTTAAGTTTGCACCTACTGCTTCAGTTACTCCATCCAGCCACCTCATTGGAGTGGCTACATTACCTAGTACCCAATTATTTTAACTGGGGATATGGCAGGTTGAACCTGTGAACTTCTGCATGAAAAGCATATTTTCTGCCACTGAACCATGGTCCCACTATGCTCCATGGTACTTTTAGTCCTCATATATATAGACATTGCTGAGTCACTTGCATTGATGATGAGTCATCAATTATAAGACAACAGCAAATACCTATTTTTCAGATGCAGGCGTTCAGCAGCCCTTGAAAGAATTTGATGTGATTAAAGTTGCCATCACATTTAGCTGAAAGTGGAAAATTTAAAGCAGCTTTGGCAGTTCTTATACTCAGCTAAAACAACCAGATATTTTAAGGAAAGCAAGAAGAAAGAGTTCTAAAAGACACATTTTTCAGGGGGTAGGGTGGGCCTTTTTAAGACACTGCAAAGAGTACTGGAAGTGGGATTTCTGTAATGAGATTAACACCAGTGAATTAATATATCCAGACTTTTTAATTCGGGAATTTTGTCACAGAATGTACTTCTAAATCATGAAAACAGTAATCTCACTCTCTCCAAATGGCAGTTTATTAGGAATACCCACTGCTATTTCCAGTACTTACTAAACTTTTCAATTCATTACAAAGTACCTGCAATATGGAGCCACTTTGAAATATTCCTAGGGCCTAGGAAAGACAAAATCAAATCAAATATGTCTGCTTTCAGCACACCGCCCTGATGGGGATGCCCAATCTCTTCTGCTCTTGGAAGCTAAGCAGGGTCATCTCTGGTTAGTATTTGGGTGGAAGATTACCAGGGAAGACCAGAGCTTTTATGCAGAGCCAGGCAATGGCAAACCACCTTCTATTACCTTGGAAACCCTATGAGGTCACCATGAATCAGCTGTGATGTTGAAAGCACTTTCCTCCACCACCATCAGCCATGTGACTCTGGTGTGTCAGAGCTTAAACAATCCACTCCTTACTACAACAGACATATTTGGCATATGAACAGCATCTGCAAATGTAATTCTTGGAGCCAGTGAAATCTTATTTAGAATGACTTATATACAGCAAGTGTTTTTAGTGACATTCTTTGATTATAGTTCAACCAGCCTTAACAAGAGTTTGTAACATCCAGTAGCAGATTTCAATCCTGTTTCAAAACCAATAGAGTTTACCAAAAAAGAGTCTATAATGCACTCCTTAAGGTCCTAACGGAGTACAGTGTTTTTAAAAATAGTATTAATTCTTATTAATACTGTGATGACTCATATGTTTAGTCTTTCAAGAATGATGCATTAGGCATTTTAGAAAGACAAACCCATTATGTCTATTAACCCTGTCCTGAAATTGTCATGGCAGTTATTTGAACCCTACATCTTCTCAGATGTAGGGTTCAAATAACTGTATGAATCCATTCCATAGACAAGGATTAATTATGCATTTCCGCTGATTCTTCTTGGAAGGCAGGGGAGAATTGATTGTATCTAGAAATGTATTGATATGTTGCAAGCAACATGTCTTGCTTACAGTGAGTTTTTGCCAGTTGAAAAGAAATCTTTATCCTCCCCCCCCCCACCATACACACACACACACCATTCTGCATAAAAATCGCCTACTTGGCAAAAAGAGATGAGTAAGCTTTCTTGGGCATAACCAAATGTAAATGAGCACTTTAATGTGGGAGAGACTAATCAGATTAATATCAAACTAACTTTATTAATGGATGTTAGACTATGAGGAGCCTGACTGTACGGATTAAAATGGGCTGAATATTAAAACTCACCAAAAGCCATTCCTATTACAACAATGTATTGGAAGGGCCATGCTGCCACCTCTACCCTGCTACCATCCAACTGGCGGTTAAGTCCAGGGATGCCACATGCCTACGGGAAAGGCTTCTCTTGCCTTTCTGGCACCCCTAGGACTTGGATGCCCTGGGATACCAAGAGGGTTGGACTGGCCCCGTTCACTTTTTCTCCATCACATGGGAGGAGCATCAATACAGGGCTGCTGACAGCTACCATGGGTCCCTGGATGAAGATTACATCTGCCCTCTCCCCACATTTCCCAATGCAAGCAGAGATCATACCATAACAAATCAACTTGGCTTGCTGCTACCATGCATCTGTAAGAATAAAAGGATCCATGTGTACAGTCATCCTGACAATGACTGTATCAGCTGTTAGCTGTTCTGGCTGGTCTTGCCTTGCTCCAAAGCTGGCTTGGCTATTGGGTTTCGTGACACTGCAGAAAGGCATAGTGAACAGAAAGCCAGAGCTATTACTGTATACTATGCTCAACTTTCCCAGCATGCGTAGTGGCTGCAGCACAGAACTTGAAATGTGTTTAATGATTGCAGCAAGACACTGCCTTTTGGGGCCCTCCAGCTGACTTGGACAATAGGGATTTTGTTCCCCATTCCCCCAAAGGTCCTGTGCCAGTGTCATAGTTTGCATAGCATGCCAAAAAACAACCCTGAATACAACTAACCCCTTGCACCATTATTGCCTCGCAGGGGTAATAGACGCACACCGAAACTTACTTTTGGCATGAAAATGGCCACAGCCATTTTTATCCACTGAGAATGGCCTAGCATGGAAGAGTATAATGCCCTCTTGTGGTCAGCTGACCACAAGGCAGCCCCAATTATTAGCAGGTCCCATCAACAGGTAATGCCAGCTGAAATGCCTGCTTTTCCTGGATAACCTGACCTGCTAACCAATGGGAAATGGTATCAATGTGTGAACCTGCTGGGCGTTTTGCCTCTGCTGGGTTAGCCTGCCACCCATAAATCTAAGCTGCTCAACCATCTCTGTATCCACACAGCCCCTTATAGGGCCCCTCATCAACTAGGCAGGCAGGTGCGCAAACTTAACCACCCCTGAAAATTCAGCTTCCAGCTTACTAACCACCACAGAGCTCAGGGAAAACCTCCCTGTGCTCTCGCCACCTTTCAGCCTTGCAGCCATTGTAATATTGCAGGCCATAAATCAAATAACCTGGTGTCCATCCCCCATTCTGACAAATAGACCCCATCTCCCAGGATAGGGCCAATGCCAATGACTGATATCAAGGTGAACAACAACTCTCCCTCTATCCCCAAGTAGATACTTCTGAACTGCTTTGTCTGCTCGTCTCCTGGCAAGATCCACTTGAGCTGGCAAAATTGTGCCACACAACTTCTGCTACTCAAAAAAAGCAGACCATAAAATAGTGGTAGTCGGCTGCCACCATAGCCAAATAGCCAAATTGCTTACAACCACTTTGGACAGTTGTTGACCAGACATCTCAGGTAAATCGTTTTCACGCAGTTGCAGAATCACTAAATCTGAGTAGCCCTTGCGATGTAACATCCTTGCCATCATATCCAATAAGCACAACCATTGCATTCCTCGCAGCCCTTTCTATCATAGATGGATATGCTCTATCAGGCCCAGGCAGTCTCCCCAACCAGACTCCGCAGTGTAATGAGTGGCCCAGAACACGATGCTGTATCCTACAATCCATATTTTTGGAACACCTGCTGGCAAACCTAATCTGGAAAGGGCTGCTTATTGCTAAAAGGCATCACTAATTGAAACCTGGACAGGCATTGCCCATCCAGATGAATTAATAGTGGCCGTTTCACAACCAGATGTAGCCTGAGGTATGTCCTCATATACTGTACCAGGCAAAGTAAGTTCCCATAAGATGTGTGAGCACCATATGGCTTCCCCGGCCCAACTGGACAATTTTACTACATCTTAAATGGATGAGTAATTCCCTTTAAAAAATAGAAACATCCTGCGACATTTCAAAAGCCTACCTACCCGGGCGCTCTGATACAGCCGCTTCAGGCGCCGAGGGGAAAAAGAGGCTGGCCCTTCCTCAATATTCCTTTTAAGGAGCTCTGCCCGGCCCCTCTCCTCGCCACCATTGTGCTATGCCAGGAGACCTGGGATGGGGAGTCAGAACTCTCCCCACAGTATCCATCTTCGGAGCATCAGCCCCCACTGTGGCAAATGGCTCCTTCACTTAACCTTAGGTATGCTTAATTCTGTTACAACATAACAAAACAGACAGTTGCTTTATTTGCCTCGCTAGCAGAATATATAAGAACTGTACGATTACACTGACATTTAATTTGCAGATGGTTTCAAGACCTCCTGTGGATTAACACATGACATCACAATTGCAAACAAATAATCCAGTGTTCTCTATCTTGCGTGACAGCTGCGGTCTTCCTTCTCTGCTAACATCTCAGATGCTCTAGAGTGCCACCTTTTAACTTTTGCTTTATGATTTGGCTTGTTTAATAATAGCTTTCTGAATGAGAAGTGACGTTTTAAAGCCATGTGTTGGCAACATTTAGAAATGCAGCTGACTGGTATGTCACCTCCTTAAATAAAAACAACTTGGAGCTGATGAGTTAAGATGAGTACTGCAGAGAAAATCTTAAGTAGTCTTGAAAACTATTAAAATGAACTTGTTGGGGGTGGAATCTCTAACAAGGAGGATGAAAGATACTAGCATCTTTTGAAGATTTCCTAAAATTCCCTGGAATTCACAGATTCAAGCACACCTTTGGCAGAAGTCTCTGGAATTTGCAGCGAATAGGGGACATTTAGCAGTGATATTCTCCACTGGTCAGCATGTGCATATTCTCACAGAAGACTTCAGATATGCCTGATTTTCTCCAGTGGGACATTTAACCTCTTGAAAATAATACGAGATGATCTCTCCCACTGGTTTCATGTAGCTTCTAAAGAGCATGTGGGACAAGATGGAACCTTGTAGTACCCCACAAGTCAAGGTTCTGAGTGGCAACCCCCAGCACCACTTTCTGAAATCTACCATCCAGGCAGGACTAGAACCATAGCAAAGCCAGTCCCAGCCCTGAAAGGTACTACTTCTGCTTTAGATACAGGTCTCACTTCACATTTAGACATTAATATAGTACTTCAAATATGAACCTATAGACTGTTTTTGCCCCACCTCCCACTAAATCTGGCTTTCCAAAAGTCTGGCCTTGGTTACCTCATTGATTTTTTTTTCTTTTTAAGTACAAAGTTAAGACAATTTATATACCTTGGTAAAGGCCGCAAACAACATTTTTAAAGACTGACAGCCTGCTCAAATATTCCCAATATATTTTAAAAATTAACCAGCTACACCTCAGTGACTCTGTCTCTGCATGGAAGGTGAGCAGTTGCCTTGCTTGAATTCCTTACTAAACACATTATCAAGGCCTAAAGCAATCCTGATATGCTTCCCGAGCCTTGCTGTAAATCCACTTACGCTACTTTATGTCACTGAGGATCTCCTCACAACATAATCCTTTAGCATGTGATCCTATTACGCTTACAATAAGAACTTACTTTCAGCTTGCCACAAACACGGTTCTTCAAGCATGGAAACATTTTTATTATAGTTTCTTCATGTTCTTTCACAATAGCTGAGCTGTGGAGAAAACAGGGTTGGCAGGCTGTCCTTCTATAGATTGTGTACAACTTGTGAATGGCTCACTATTCACCAATGAGAGAGTGGTCCCCAGGACCTTCTCTGCATTGTCATCTTCCAATAATTACCTTAAGAAAGAACAAAACACCAACTTAAAAAAAATGTTGCTTAAGATTGCATAAACACAGAGAAAAGATACACACACACCCATATCCAAACAAAAGAGGAAAGATGAGAAGAGGTCAAACATAAAAAAAAAAAATAATAATCTACAACAAATCACAAAAGGACAATGGGTAAATCTTGTTGCTTATTTTCTCATTCCGGAACATAATAAACAGTATCCAGTGTTTATTAAATTGCTCCTTCTGATATATTAGTCTTGTCAATAAAGCAGTACACTAGATTTTTATTAAACCATTCATTTATAGAAGGGGATTCTGCCTTTCCCCCCAATTTGCTGCTAGAACTACCTTAGTGATAGCAAGCAACCTTAACACTAGCTCCACATCTGAGGGAGACACACAGCCTTTTGAGTATCCTAGAAGCAGTTCCTTAGGTTCAAGGTATATATTAGCATTTCAGCAACAACCAAAACACTCTCTACATTTTTGCTGTCATATAGCAACCCTTCATCAATCACTATACTATTGGGGTAATAGCTATTATTTAAATACAATTCTTGCTTTACCATAACAAACCTGCAAATATAGAAGTAAAATGTGATCATACTAAAATGGTAAGGTTGATAGTTGACTGGCAGGTGGCGACTTTCCAGCAACGACACGACTCCGATTTTCTTGGCAAATAATTTGGCCGCAGCCTTTTATTAACAAGCAACCCCCCCCAACATGGGGTTGGCCTTATGCAGGTAAAGGGAGCCTGATACCCCAGCAGCCGTCCGGCTGCACCACTTTAATCCGCGGCGCTCCGGCTCCACGCCTCACTCCCAGCCGGGAGGATGGGACGCCTTCCGCCGCGGAATCCAAGGAAGCGGCCACAAGAGACCCAAAGGGCGTCCGCCTCCATTGGGTCCCCCTGCCGCTTGGCCCCGGGCCCCTGGCCTCCCAGCCGGGTAGGCCGCGCCCGGGTACTGCCGGTCTCTTTAAGGAGACCCCCACCTCAGGGAGTCCCGCACGCAGGCGGGCTCCCTGCCAACAGGCTCCCTGCCTAGCATAACCGCGGCTGCGACATAACATTCAAACAGGGAGAGGAGGGAGGGTGTCTGTTCCTGCGGCGGCCAGACGCGAAGAGGGCGGTGCGCGTGCGTCCAGCCTATTTAAGGCCACGCGCCCCGCCCCTCGCCTGCCGCGCGCTGGCGCGGCCCGATGACGACATCGGGAGCCGCGTCGCCAGCTGGGCGCCCCCGCTGCGTCAATGGCGGCCGCGCCGAGCCGCGGCCGCTCTTTTGACTGGCAGGTGGCGACTTTCCAGCAACGACACGACTCCGATTTTCTTGGCAAATAATTTGGCCGCAGCCTTTTATTAACAAGCAACCCCCCCCAACATGGGGTTGGCCTTATGCAGGTAAAGGGAGCCTGATACCCCAGCAGCTGTCCGGCTGCACCACTTTAATCCGCGGCGCTCCGGCTCCACGCCTCACTCCCAGCCGGGAGGATGGGACGCCTTCCGCCGCGGAATCCAAGGAAGCGGCCACAAGAGACCCAAAGGGTGTCCGCCTCCATTGGGTCCCCCTGCCGCTTGGCCCCGGGCCCCTGGCCTCCCAGCCGGGTAGGCCGCGCCCGGGTACTGCCGGTCTCTTTAAGGAGACCCCCACCTCAGGGAGTCCCGCACGCAGGCGGGCTCCCTGCCAACAGGCTCCCTGCCTAGCATAACCGCCACAGAACGGGTGAATCCACCCAGTTCCCACCAACCCTAAGACAACTCCCGCAATAACCCAACCCGGAGGTCATCCAGCCAGAGTTCACTGCCGCGATCGGTCAAATGAACTCCGTCTTTCCAATACAGGAAAGGGGCCCGAAACGTGATCGCCGGATGCAAGACGACACTCCCACCCAGGGCCCGTACGGTCTTAATAGCCACCTTGTTGGCCTTGTGCTTGGCCAAGTTTACCCGGTCGTGCCGAACTGCCGCACGCCAGGACAGCCTGTCTAGCATTTCGGACCACAGCAATACGGCATCTGGAAGGCGCTGCCGTAGGATGGCGAGGTCCGCTGCGATATTGGCGCTGAGCTCCCTCCCGGTCATCGCTGGCAAATCATTCTCGCCCAGATGTATCACCAAAATGTCCGGCGCTCGGCCACGATGAACTTCGTCAGCCACCACTTCCAGCAAGGACCTCCACCGCATCCCTCGTCTGGTCCACCAGGCGATCCGGCAGCGATCTTCCAGCCCCAAATCTGGTCCCCTTGCTGACAACGCAGCCAGCCGGCCGGCCCAATACGGTATGCTGTGGCCCACGACGGCAACCGATGCTACCGAGGAAACACCTAAAAAACACAAAGGTTAGTCCACCTGCCAAGGGCGTATGTACGCCTCAAACGCCCGGGATTGCCACCTCCCCAACCGCTTAATGTCCCCTTCTGACCGCCCCGCCAAGTAGGCCTGGGTGGCGGCCCCGATCCTGAACGAGTGGGACCCAAATGCGGAAGCCCGGTATCCGGCGGCAGACAGGCAAGCCTTCATGACCGCGACGAACTGAAATCGAGACAAACAGGTCCCATTCCGGTGCAAGAACAATGCCCCCGGAAGGGGCGGCCGGAGCTGCAAATACTGTGCCATCCAAGAACGTGGGCAATCGGGCGAGCCCCGGGAAGCCCGGAGTAGGACCAAGCTGCCCCTCCCCTTCTGATCAGCCTTGGACCGCCGCAAGAGGCACTCTACGCCCTGCTCCTCGATACGGACGTCCGCTGCCTCCAGCCCCGAGACGCCAGTGGCCGAGCGGGAACGGGCTGTAATTTCCCCGACCCGAAAAGCTCCATGAAAGGCCGTGCAAAAAGCCGCTTTGAACAGTACGCCTTCGTACGAGGAGCGGCATACGCCCGGTATCTGTTCGAGCAGGCGCACCAACACTGCCCGCGTAATGGGGCGGCGAACATCCGGACGGCCTGGAGCCTGTCGGCCCCAACCTTTAATGGCCCGACGAGCCAAGAACGACCTGCCAGGATCCCATGATCCAGAGGCCTTGCTGCAGAAAGACAGTCCGGAAAGCGTGACCCTCAGGGAGCGGTGAGAAAGACCACGCTCATGTAAGTAGGCTAGGTACCGAAGGGCCATCTCCTCGTCCATCGGCCAGGCAGCTCTGAGGCCGGACCTGCCCGCGAACTCCAAGAACCCCTTCGCCGCCCGGCGGTAGGAACGCCTCGTGGATTCGGCCAATGATGAGAGGACACCGTCCCATATCACTCTGCTCCAAGCCGCCACATCTCCGCTGGGCAAACCTCCGGGTCCTTGGCCGCTCCCGGAGCAAGCCGCCGAAACCTCTCGACCTGAAACCGAGAGAGAGCGTCGGCGAGCTCGTTATTGACCCCCGGCAAATGCCTGGCCCGGAACGTGATGTTGTGTGACAAGCATGCGAGTACGAAGCGCCGTACCAAGCGCATGACCCTAACGGAACTCGAGGACTGCTTATTGATGATATAAACCACAGCCTGGTTGTCACACAAAAACTCGACCTTCTTGTCCGCAAACGCCTGTCCCCACAACAGCACCGCGACGACGATGGGGAAAAACTCCAAAAACGTCATGTCCCGGAGGACGTCCCCTTGCCAATCCGCGGGCCAACGTTCTGCGCACCAACGACCCGCAAAGTACACTCCAAAACCGATACCCCCGGCCGCATCAGAGCGGACCTGGAGAGTGTCACGAGGTGCGAACGGCGCCTGCCAAATTGCCACCCCGTTAAAGCTGTTAAGGAATTCCTCCCAGACCGTAAGATCCAACTTAATGGAACTAGTCATCCGGATATGATGAAAGGGCTGGGACAAACCCCTAGTGGCGCTGGAGAGGCGGAAGCAAAATGCCCTTCCCGGGGCGACTACCCGGCACGCGAAGTTCAGGTGCCCGAGGAGCACCTGCACCTCGCGTAGCGTACACTTCCGCTTAGACAGCGCTGAGGAAATAAGACCACGCAACACGGCCAGCTTGTCCATAGGCAACCTGGAAGTCCCCGCGACGGTGTCCAATTCGATACCCAGGAAGGTAAGTCTAGTGGCTGGGCCCTCCGTTTTTTCAGCCGCTAAAGGAACCCCCAGGCAGGCCATGATGTCCTGGAACTGACGCAGGCGAGAAGAGCACAAACCCGAGCCCCCCGGCCCCGCTATCAAGAAATCGTCCAAGTAGTGCGCTATCTCCGCGAACGGCCCCCTCACCCGCACCACCCATTCCAAAAAGGAACTGAACGCCTCGAAGGCCGCGCAGGCGATGGAGCACCCCATCGGCATGGCTTTGTCTACGTACCACTTGTCCCGGAACCGAAATCCCAGCAAGCAGTAGTCCTCAGGGTGGATGGGTAGAAGCCAGAACGCGGACTGCACATCACACTTGGCCATAAGTGCGCCGCATCCGCAGCCCCGCACCATGGCAACGGCCAAATCAAACGGCGTGTATTTGACTGCACAAAGTTCAGGCGGGATCCCATCATTAACCGACCCCCCTTTCGGATAAGAGAGGTGCTGGATGATGCGGAATTCGCCAGGCGTCTTCTTGGGTACGACGCCCAGGGGGGAGATCCGCAAATTCCGCAACGGAGGGCCATCAAAAGGCCCCGCTATACGCCCAGCCGCTCGTTCCTTCTCCAGCTTTGCTGCCACGACCTCCGGCATCTCCCTGGCTGACCACAGGTTGCCACTTGAGGTGGCCACCCGCTCCCCAACGTAGGGAATGCGGAAACCTTCGCAGAACCCTTTGGCCAGGTAAACGGCAGCCTCCCTGTCGGGGTAGCCCTTCAGCCAGTCCACCAATATGCCTAGCTTGACCGGCGTGGGAGCCAACCCTCGCAGCTGGGGGTCCACTTCAGGCCGCCTTTTGCCCCGTAGAAGGTGCTGCCGCCCCCGATCCACCGTCCTTCTTGCCGGTAGATCGGGCCCCACGAAAGGGCTGCCCCGCGGCCTGAGGTTGAGTGCAAACTCCCATCGAGTGCCCCCCTCCACAGGACTCGCAGCGGTGCTCAAATCTACACTTGCGCCGCTTGCACCCACCTCTGTTGTAATCCCAGCAGATGAGACCGCTGAGCTTCCTGGAGGGAACGGGGTGCCCGGGACGTGGCCGTTCTCTACGCTGCCGACCCGGGGAACCTACCTGCACGACCCATGCATCGTGCAACCTAAGATCCCACCGCGTCGACGCGTTGTGGGAGGCGAGCTCACGAAACTCCCTATCGTATTCCATGGCCGCTTCCTCCCCACCCCGCTCCCAGGCGTCCAGCACGGTGTACAAATAGCGACACAAGTGCCAACCCCTCTCGGGGTACGCCCCGCAGATGAGCCCGTGGTATTCCGTGAAGCCTTTCAGCCAATTCAGCATGGACCGCTCGCACGGCTGGGGCTTCAGGGCTTCCTTATCGCTGCGCGCCCCAGTGTCGCCCCCCTTTGTCCGCCCCCGGACCATCTCGAAAAGATCAACATAGTACCCGTCAAGGGCCTTCTCCCGCAACTTCGCTGGGAGGTGAACCCCTGGCGGGGCCTCCCCATATTTAAACCAGCCAGGCGGCTCCCTACGCCGCTGGCTGACGCCGGCATCGTCCAGCATGCGCTTCATAGAATGCCTCCTGCTCAACATCCACGAGGGAATCCCCGGCACGAAACCAGCCTCTATCCAGTACCACCCGTCGTGTACTGTGCTGTCCCCCCCTTCCCGCGATGATGACTCACCGGAAGAGCGGGTGTGCCGCGAAGACCGCCGCCTCTTGTGAGCTTTGCGCTGCGACTTCCTCGACCGCTTCCCTGGGCCCCCCGGGGAAGACGCCTGCCTGTCGGCCTCCACAGTCCGGTCCCTACTCCTGGACGAGGAACTGCGGCGGCGGCTCGAACTCCGGCGTCTCGACCGCCGGTCCGTAAAACAAGCCAGGGCCTTGGCATACCCCTCCCAATACTCCGCCGACTTGGGCGAACCGCCCCGTCCCGAAGAACGGGACCGCGACCGAATAGAGGAAGGGCCGCCACCCTGGGTGCGCCCAGAGTCCCGCGAGGGCCGACGCCCCGCGCCCCGTACCGAGGACCCACTGGAACCCCCGGCCCTGCTACCCCGGCCCCACAAAGGTCGTCGCAATGGCGACGGGGTATGCGGCCTGGCCCGCCGCCGAATTGTCCGGTCGCCCCGGTCCCATCGCCTGATGGCCCGGGAACCAGACGACCCACTGGAGCCTGAAGGCCGGGGCGTACCCCCGTACCGCCGCAGCGGAGAGCGGGACCGGCCCGAACGGCCCCCTGGCGAGGATGGCGACCCCGCGTTGCCAACTCCCTGAGGCCCCCTCCATGCAGCCCCATCATGGGCCGAGCTGCGGAAACCCTGCCCAGAACCACTCGCTGCCCCGCCCACTTCCCGGCGTCGAGCAGCGGGGATGGCCGTGGCCCAAGCCCTGCTGGCTCTCAAAGCACTTGCCCGCTTGCGCCCCTCATCGGCCCTGCCACGCCCCCGCGCCGGGGGGGACGGGGAGGACCTATCCCCCCTGCCCCCAGCCCGCGCGCGGCCCCGCGTGCGCGGCGGAGACCCCCGCCCCGCCACCGCGCCGTCCGTGGCCGGAGCGGGCCGAGTAGCCGGGCGTGACCTCGTCCTCGGGGGGAGGCCCTCCCCCTAGCCCGGGGGCTTTCCGCCTCCCCCCCCCGAGCGCCGATCTCCGGCGGCCGCGTCGGAGGCCCCCGCCCCGCCTCCCTCCTGACTACGCTGCTCCGCGGCCCTTGCCGCTGCCCCCCGTGTCGTTGCCCGCCGCCCGCCACGACTAGCTCGACTTCCTGCAGGGGAGGAGGATCGGGGCCTCTGGCGCCCGCTCGTGCCGCTGGCGCCGCCGCCCGCCTCGGCTTCCGCACCCCCCCGGCTCCCTCGACCTCCCGGAGCCGGCTGCCGCCGACGGGGCATCTCCGCGCCGATCCGCCCTCCCCAACTACCCCGCAGCCGACGACCCGGAGCCTGCAAGCACCCGAAGCGCCGTCCGCAGCTCCCCGCCGGCGAAGAGAAGGCCTTGCTTCCACCGCGGAACAGCACGCTGTTCCTGCGGCGGCCAGACGCGAAGAGGGCGGTGCGCGTGCGTCCAGCCTATTTAAGGCCATGCACCCCGCCCCTCGCCTGCCGCGGCCCGATGACGACATCGGGAGCCGCGTCGCCAGCTGGGCGCCCCCGCTGCGTCAATGGCGGCCGCGCCGAGCCGCGGCCGCTCTTATATCATATCAATGATACAATGGGGTTTATATAGAAGGGATATCCCATTGTGGGTGATAAATTCTGCATGTTTGAAAGAACTTGGTGAGTATAGTTCACCTTCATGCAGCAGACAAAAGTTGTAAATCTCCAGTCTACCATGGAAGCTTTTTGAGTGACCTGTGGGCTTGCCACATAGTCTCAGCCTAACCTATCTCACAGGGTTGTTGTGAGAATAAAATAGAGCATCAGAGAACAATGAAACCCACCTTAGGTCCCCATTGGAGATTATACCCCATTGTGGTGGGGTGTAAATAGGTGTAAATGGTGGGTGTAAATGGTGTTAGCAAATAAATAACTGTTTTAGAAGAAACACAAGGAAATGTTATGCTAGATTGTGCATTGTACAAATAAAGGTACCATGAAACAGTGAAGCCATGTTGACTACAGGTGTTGACTTCAGGTGTAGTTTCTGAAGATTGACTGCAGCACTTTCCATGTTTACTTGTCACGAGGAATACTTGTGATCTCTCTCTCTCTCTGTTAAAGCAAACATTCCCCTTCTGAACTACCCTAACCATGTGCAGAAGACTTTCCTGTTTCAATGGGGAGGGGGGGAAGAAAGAAAGAAAGAAAGAAAGAAAGAAAGAAAGAAAGAAAGAAAGAAAGAAAGAAAGAAAGAAAGAAAGAAAGAAAGAAAGAAAGAAAGAAAGAAAGAAAGAAAGAAAGAAAGAAAGAAAGAAAGAAAGATGCAACTGCATTTGTAACAACATGCTCTGTTATCGATACATAATTCACAGACACATCTCTGTGTTAGAGACAAAATACTAAGGTAGTAAGATGACATACAGGTGTTTGTCAGTAGGAGGATTTATTGAATTTTTAACTGTCATGTGAAAAGGGCTGTATTGAACGTTCTATTTCAGTATCGTCTTTTCCCAAGGTCAGTCCTGTTTTATTTTTGTCAGTCATTGAATGCTGGCTGTGTCTTTCACTTGTCAGCACACAGCTGATATTCATAATCCAAACAATTCTATCCCTGTCAGAAGAATAAAAGAAACAAGTCACCTCTGATATCATGATAAGAAGTGAAACTCATAATGCAGTACTAGCAAAAAAAAAAGCCCATTGTAAAATGGAAAACTTTATCTGAATGCTTCTGCCTTGCAAGACAATAATCAAAATATTTTCAACTTAGATTAAAATTTGAGACAGGCTTCCCTCATTTCCTTAAAAATACAAGAGATTTTTTTTTAATTTCACTTTCTTGCAGATTTGGCCTCCAAATCTCTATTTCATATCTCCTTTGTGTGTGAATTGAACTCTTGATTCCTCGTTTCTTGTAATGTATTCCTAAGAATAAATCAAACTGGCATTTTCATGTCATGTCCTTTTCCCTTGATTGAATTTGCTCAATAGAAGCTCACATTTAAAACATAATTTGTTCAATAAAAATAGTAGATTAGTGATAGATATAGATATGAATTTTAGTTTGCAGCATATACACAAATAATGTATACTATTGTTGTGGTCTGCCATTCAGTCATATCCAACTCTTGGCAATCCAATAGCATAGTCGCCATCATGATCCTCAATCCCACACCGCCTCCCTTAGCCATAAAGTGTTCTGGCTGGTGTCCATCTTGATCGTGTTTAACCACCGTGCTCCTTGTCAGCCTGGTTTCTTTTTTCCACTATCCAATCCTAGCATAATCACTTTCTCCAATGAGTTGGATCACACAATATGACCCAAGTAACTGAGCCAGAGTTTCATGATTTTACCTACCAATGATATATCAGACTTTATGTACTATAATATTTCCTTGTTTGTGACTTTTGCTGTCCATGGAACCTGCAGAAGCCTTCTCCAAAACCAGAGTTCAAATGAATTGATTCTTCTCTTGTCCGATTTTTTCATCATCCAACTTTTACAGCCATATGTGGCTACTGGAACCAATTTACATTTGGTAGTCAGGCTTATGTCCTTGCTTTCCCCTGTTCGATTCAAGCTTATTATTGCTGAGCGACCCAGAACAATTTGATGTTTTATTTCCATACTGCAATCACCACTCACATCAATTTGTGATCCAAGAAAAATAAATTCTCAGTGGTCCCCAACCTTTTTATCACCGGGGACCACTCAACGCCGGGGACCACTCACCGGGGACCACTCAACGCCTTTTACTGAGGCCATTGCTTTTTGTCTCTTTAGTGTTTAAGAAAAGGCCAAATTTCTTACTTCACAGACCTTTGTAATCAACTGTTCTAGGCCTTCCTTAGTTTCTGCCAGGAGGGTGGTGTCCTCATTGCCAGTGGAAGATGGCTCAGGCCATGACCTCCACTGTGGAGATGCTTCCACTCTGGCCAGTCTCCCAGCCTCCATGGAGATGGGGAATGCCACCCACCTCCACTGCAGATGCCCACCTGGCACTGGTCATCAGGGCAAGGAGCAACCAGTAGGCAAGTCTGAGAGCTGGGAGCAGCTGACCAGCCACACTCAGCTGTACCCTGTTGCACACACCCATGCTTCCTGGGTGCAGGAGACCTAGTGCTGGCCATTCAGCCCACCTCACTGGCTGCCTACTCTCCCACATCAAAAGTGCAAGGGCAGAGGGCAAGAGGTGATACAGTTCCTGCATGGTGATCACTGCACAGTCCACCCAAGTCTCCTTGCCACAAGGAGAGTTTGCAGGGCCATCTATCCCAGGTTGCCACCTGAACCTCCTGTTCTGCATGAGCAAAGACTCAACGTCAGAGGGTGAGTGGCAAGAGAGGACAGATCTCCTCCAGAGGCCACTGCCCCACTTGGTGACATTCCCACCCTCCCCAGAATGGGCCTTTCTGCCATCCCACCCTTCTATGGCCTGTTTTTAAAATGGCCTTTGCTGCTAATATTAATATATTGTTATACAATACAGTAACTACACTACTCTGACTGCTCAGTTCATGAGGTAACAACACTTTATTTTTGAAGGGAAAATATTTTTTCAGTGTGGGGAAGCGGGAAGGGTACCAGCATATATCCATTTTCTTTTTATATCAGTAATAGAATAGTGCTATATCAATATACTGTTATACAAATATATGTTTCCGTCCTTCCTTTCAAAATTATATCTTTACCAAATGCAAGCTGGGGATTTAACGAACCTAATTTATATAATATCAATGTACTGCTATTCACTTTATGATTTAACAAAAAAAAAAAAAACTTCTAGAGGAATCTTATGTGTAGATACCTTGTATCTGGAATTACTAGTATCCAAAACAGCAACAGGGAAACTAAACAATCCTGCCCCCATGTGGAAAACACCAAAAAGCTGACCACTGTCATCCAGAAGATTGTAGGCAGCAATCTTGATGCACATAGTAATGAAAATTAATGTTTGAAAGTGTCTATTGCAATTTGTTAATCTGTTATTGCTTAAAAAAATTAAAACCCTGAGAAGTCCTGTGCTACTCTTCCTGATTTAAATAATTGCAAACAGGTCCACTTCTAAATTGCATTTATAAAGTCTATGGTAGGCTGAGGAGGTACATCTGCTCTAAGAGACTGAAGATCTGATCCTAAAGAATATGAACTATATTACTGTGTTCATGCTTAATGATTAGATATATATTTTTTCCAGTGAGCCTCAGTAAGATTACAAATTGGCCACCCCTTTCTTCCATTGATGTGTTGCTGTATAGGCTGTTCTGGGAAATGAAAGGATTAAAAATGAGCAAAGGCTCCTCTTTAACTGAAAATTACTTGTCTTATCAAACATGATTATGAAAATGATTTTAATCTGTTTGAAATTCAATGGGGAAACATGAAACTTGGCAGAATTCTTCATTACAGAGTTGTGAAACTAAGATTTCTGCTCGTTCCATTTTACTGGTGATTGAGATTGTTCCCACATTTACACATTGTAATTCTGTGCATTATTTTAGAGTTACCTTACAAAATGCATTCATGAGAAAGAAATTCTTCAAGCATGGACAAAATCAAGAAGCATTCATTAAATGATAATAGAACAGAGTGAGTATCAATTGAGGGACATGAGGAAATCTAATTAAGGTGTCAACAAAAATGTCACCATAAAGGGCTTTCAGCCTCTACTATCCAGAGTTTGTGTGTGAGTTTCACAAAGTGGTCAGGAGGTTTAAAGATGTTCACTTTGGTGTGCAAGCCCACTGGAACTACAATGTTCCATTAGAAGCCTGCTGCAAACAAGGGTGTCTGGAAAGATTAAGGGAAAGTAGAGGAAACCCTGAAAAATTGATGATGAGAAGCTGACATCATACGAATACATATGAATATATGAATACATCATATGAATATATGAATACTCCAAAAAACACAATTTTAGTGTGAGAGTCAAGGAGGGGGGGAATTCTTTCAATGGCAACAGTTTGGTGTAGTGGTTAGGAGTGCGGACTTTGAATCTGGCGAGCCGGGTTCAATTCTGCGCTCCCCCACATGCAGCCAGCTGGGTGACCTTGGGCTTGCCACAGCACTGATAAAGCTGTTCTGACCGAGCAGTGATATCAGGGCTCTCTCAGCCTCACCCACCTCATAGGGTGTCTGTTGTGGGGAGAGCAAAGGGAAGGCGACTGTAAGCTGATTTGAGACTCCTTCAGGTAGAGAAAAATGGTATATAAGAACCAACTCTTCTTCAATGTTAGTATATGTGCTGCCAAAGTGAGCATAACAGAGCAATCCTTAAAGGTCAGCATGATCTTCAAGGCAATGGAGGAACTGCCCACAATATTTTGTTCTGGTGTGTTAGTTAAAGGGCCACACTAAACAAAGCAGTTTTGCTGTTCTAGATTCCAGGACAAGAACTTTTAAAATTCAGACTGTATGCAGCATATGATCTCAGCAAATGTATAAAGGAAAAGGAAAGTGAAGAATTAGAGTATTCTCAAAATAACCTCACAGCTGTACATAATTCACATAGCACTTTTTTTTCTTTTTGAGTTATCTGTTTTCCAAGTTCTAAAATGGAAGCTTGAAAACAGTGTTGATATTTCTATTTTCTTGGCAATAAAGAAACTCGTCTAAATCCCATAAAAGTGGTTGTTTAGCAAATGGTGTTTTCCCACGTGTTCCCTGAAACCCAGTAGTAATTTTTAACACTTTTTAAAAATTATTCTTCAGTCACTTTTTAAGAAATTCTCTTAAACTGCTTCATGACTAAAATAAGTGAAGTAAATGCTGGCTTCATACAAGCAAGGCTTTCAGAAGAAAGTGGGAGATACAAATGTGACAGCCAGTGGCTTGAACTAAGCTCAGTAACTGATGGGCAGCCAGTGGAGCGACTACAGAATGGGTGTATCATGCCTGTTCTGCTAGCTCCTGGTAATATATGAGCCATGGCATTTGAAATAGCTTGTGTCTCTGAGACTGATTTCACACAGGGCAGAAAGGCCCGGCTGGCACTCATATGGCAGCAGGGTTAATCCCCAGTTCCATACGACATCACCTCCAGCCTGGCTCCGTTCAGGGCCTGGCATGCTTTAGGCTCTCTGTTGCCTTGTGAGCACCAATGAGGCCTATCCCAGCATAGGCCAATGTGGAAAGGGAAGAGTCAGGCCTTTCAGGTCCTCCCCCTCCTACAGTGTCCCGGAAGGGACCAAACATGTCCCAGTTGGCTCTGCGGTGCTTCACACAGGTGCTGAGCAAACTGGGGCATTTAAAAATATTTTCACGAAAGTGGGACTGTATTGTTACACAAACCTACCTTTTTGGAAATTAACCCCCCCCCCCCCATGGCAGAACCTTTCCATCCTGGCTGCCTCATTTGGTGGCAGAATTCTGGGATCGATGGGATCCACCCAATGGGGACACAGGAAGTGGTGGAGCTAATGGCCCCATCACAAACTCTTGATGGCAGTCTGACATGGTTGCCACTATGCAGAATTGGTCTGAGTAGATTGAACTAGTCTAGTCTCTATGTGAACAAGGAATCAATCCAGATGCCAAATTGATCATACCAAGGAAGGGATTCACCTTCTGGACTGGAATAAGCTAGAAGAAATTGTTTTTGTGGCTATATACCTTGCTCCTAACCAAGTCAGCTGAACCCCACTGAAAATGCAAAGCACGATTCCTTCAAGATTTTCACTTTCCTAACTAAGTCAGTTCTGTTCTGTTTGGGCTCAGTTTCAATTTGGTCACTTTCTATCATTTGCTCTTCAATCATATCTCTAGGGGATCTGTAAAGAGCTGAGTGTCACCTTCATATTGATGACATCCAGTTCCAAAGCTAAGAATGACATCTCAGAAATGCTTTACAGAGAGGCTGAATAACATGTGGTGCTCTCTGGAACCCCACAAGACAGCTCCTACACTGAAGCTAGCTGGTCTCCAACAGCAACTCCTTAAATCTCATCCATGAGGAATGACTTAATACAGTCCAAAGTACATCCCCTGATAACGATTTCTGCCTCCAAATGCCTGAATAGGAAGATATAACCTACTGTATCAAAGGTTGTATATAGGTCCAGTAAGAGCAACTAAGAAATACAGAGAGCCCATCAAACAGCTGATCCAAAGG
Source organism: Paroedura picta (assembly GCF_049243985.1). Classification (NCBI taxonomy): domain Eukaryota; kingdom Metazoa; phylum Chordata; class Lepidosauria; order Squamata; family Gekkonidae; genus Paroedura; species Paroedura picta. Next base: position 61,489,557 of record NC_135373.1, on the reverse strand, counting down.
TCCTTTAATGCCAACCTCCAGACCTTTCTCAGGTTGCAGAGAGTGATCTGAACCTCTTTAAATGCTCCCCTGCACCCCCTACTGAAGCTGCAGAGAATGTCATGCCTCCCAACATGGCTCCTCCAAAGAGACTCCTGGCCTCTGTGCAGCTAGATATTCTACAGCAGGCCCTTTAGTCACAAACTGTCTGACTCACTTTCACTGGTCTTTGCTAGCATGGTTTGTTGCTTGGCTGGTGATGTCTGCCTTTCTGAAGTATGAGGACTACTGCTGGCAACTGCAGTTACTCTTCTTGTCTTCAAGGTCAAGTCATTGTCTCATAAAATTGGAGCAACTAGTTCCCCCTGAACTCCCAGTATCCACTTTACTGTAAAGCCTTTGTATTTGACTGGGAGTTCAGCTAACTCCACTTGAAATTCTGGGCCATTTATGCCTTTGATTTTGTATGACCTTCTTCACAAATACTGATTTTTATTTACGTGGCCTGCCTTTACCAAGTTCACTTCAGTCCTTGAGTCTCTCCAGCCTGTTATTTGTTCACCATATATATAGATTCTGATCTGCCTATTTGTGCTTCCCATGGCTCAGAGTCTGTCACTGAGGTTTCAAGTGACTGTTTCTGCTGTTTTTAGTATCTTGACAGTTTTGGGTAATGTTTGGTTTTGTCCCTTCTCTAATTTTGAACAATAAAATTTTACAAGTCCCTCATGTTGACATTGATAACACACTATCCCCACTTATCTATTTTGTATGGGAGTGCTCCACCTCACAGGGATGTTGTTAAATGATTTTTTTCCTGAAATGCCCCAATTTTTTTTTCTTGATGGGAAGCATTTAAAAAGCCCCTTTAATCTCATATAATAAAGTGGAGGCTTCATCCATTATTTTTAGCTTTTTTATCTCTCAGGAATCATCTAAATTGTAAGGAAACTTACCTGTATAATTGTTCTAAGGCTATCAGTTGCCTCAGTATTTCAACAGTATTTACTTTACTCTCCTCAACCCATCTATTCAAGGCTCTGTCTAGGTGACAACCTAGCTGTTTTGCCTGGATTTTTTCCCCTAAAGGCTTTTCTGCTTTGTTCTAACCCCATCAATCTTTCAGTGACATTCCTCATGAGGGCTAATCCCATCCCCCCTTCCCTCCCCCATCTGGTCCCCAACCTATTATGTCAGGTAGTCTCTTCTCTATGCACCAGCTGCCCCTCATGGCCCAGAAGCTCTTATTCCAGCAACTGCCAGAAGAGTCAGCCATTAGAACTCTTGTAGCAGTCATCCCCCAAAGTCCCGCTGACTCTCCAGGGCTATGAACCAATTGCCTTCTCTTTTAAGAAGTGCATTGTCCCCCAATATCTCAAGCCAATTATTTTTTTTCTGCACAAAACATGATCATGTTTCACTGCTTTTAGGTTTGATGGACTGCTTAATGTTCCCATTTTATAAGATGTTCCTTACTTCTGAATATAACCATGTCTAGTTCTTGATCAATATTCTTTTTTTTTGTTGTTTTCTGTGTATTTACCTCCTCTGTGCATCAGTCTGTTTCTCTTTTGTTCATTAATGCTCTGTTCCAGCATTTGTGCTTTGTCCCATTTCCTATGTAATCCGTACAACAGTTAGTTTCCGGGTACTCAGTTCATTATAATAAGAGTAACATTTATTATTAAATTATTGCACTCATCAGTAGTAGATTCTAATTTTGAATATGCCACATTAAAAAAACAAACCAATAAAACAAAATAAAAAACCCCACGCAGACCGAAAACCAGCACAGCACAGAGGAAACTTCTAATACCCCTTCCCCTGCTATTTGCTTGTTGTGCTACTTTTAAGGTGATTAGGTAGCATTCCCAAATTTTATCCTCCACACACAGTCTGATGCCAAGCAGTCCATTCTACCACATCAGCATGGTAATGCTTTTTTTTCTTGCAAGTTTAAATCGGGGTACAGCTAAATGACATTGGACAGAATGACAAATTCCCAATTCTATGTACTACAGACTCACCCCTAAACTGATCTAGTGGCTGGAATCCTGTGGGCAGCAGGCTTCTTCAGACATCCTGAGGCCTCCAGACATATGTAGCATATATTTTTCATTTGCTTTAAGATGCAAATGTGTGGGCAGCTTTGCGAAAACCTTCCAGGCCTCACCAATAGCAGGACTCCTAGCGGTAGATTATGAGACCAAGACATAGTTGAGTGTAGGGTTGCCAGAGCTGGAACAGAGATGGGTGGAAATAGCATCACCACAATGCTGCAACAAAATTTTCAGCTCCAAAACAGCACCACAAAGTAGTCACACTCTCAGAATCCCACCAAATTACATGGTTTAGCCGCATAGAACCAGGGGATTCCTAGAGAACCCCTGAAATGTGGTGATGTGACTTCTCAACAGAGTCCCAGAAATGGCATTGTGGCATCATTCAAACCTATTTTCTCCTCCTCGTTTCTAGGGAAGATCCCACAGCATTCCCATTGCAAGCAGACAAGAGACATTCCTAGATTTTCATAGGGGTTTATGGGCTAAATACAAATGATAATGGCAGAAGGGCTGGAGCTAGGAGGACAATCATCCAAAAAACAGTATCATTTTGCCCCATTCCCTTTCATTCTGCAGCCCCTCTAATACTTCTTGCCCCCAAAAGCTCCATTGCCATTTGGGGATCTGGTGAGAGACGCTTGCTGTGTGAAGGTGAAAGGAGGGGATGATCTCATTACCACACATCTTTGTACCATGTTTTTAGTTTATCATGCTTACGTACTGTATTATGCAGAGTGTTTCAAATAAACCATTTACCATCTATCAATAAAACTTTGGAATCTTATGTCTCTTCCCCAGTAAAGTCAAATACAGACAAATACAGCCTGTCTCCAAGAATCCTAATGCTTTAAGTTTCAAGGTTCAAAGCCTCCATGCAAAATAGCAACAATGTGTAATACCAAGAGCATTGTTTTTTTAATAACTGAGTTGTTGCAGCATGTGGCTTCCCTGCTGTGCATGCCGTCTCACAGCCCTTCAGAGTCGAGACTCTGAGGTTTCCAAGTTCAGATAAGAGGGACCAAATGAATTCATTATTCTTGAATAAGCTGTCATTGCCCTTTGGTTGACAAGGGCGAATATTAATAAGTGCTTTTCAGCCGAGAAACCAAAACCATTTTGTTGCTGTCATTGTTTAGATCTGAAAACTGAAGTATCAAAACTTGGACTTGGGTGGGCAATTAAGTCAGAAACTTGCATAGTATACCAATTCATCACTAGAAACAAACAATTGTATAATTAACATATTATAAACAATTTTATTTGGCTTTACTTGTGTACTAGATAGCATTTTGAAATTATTTATGTGGTGAAAGAGTTCTTGTTATTGCTTCAAATATATTCCTGTAACAGTCAAATAAATGCAAACTAGACCATACAGTACAAAAGCATCAAGATTACATATTAAATCCTGATATTAATATGTAATCAGGATTACATATTTAAAAGATTGGTCAACATTTGTGGTTCATGTGCCTCATGGGGAGGCAGAATACTTTTCTGTCATTCTCTTTTCAAAGAGACGATTAGCGTCATCCAAAAACTGATTTACCAGCTCTCTGATCTCTAATGGAAAGAGATTTTATATGGGGATTATGAATATCAACCAATCCTATAAATGGGTTCGTATTAAAATAAATGGCAGGATTTGGAAAGATTTTTTTTCTAGCTGTCCCATTTTTAGCTAGCTGAGATTTCAGAGAAAATGATGTCCATGTTAGACATTCAATTTATGTTAACATGCTATAATTTAAATAATCTTGCCTATAGACAACAAACATTTTAAAAAGCTATAATACGAGGGAACGTTGATTCTGTAATGCATGGATATGTGTAAAACATTTATTGGGCCCATGTAAAATATGGAATTAATGGATGTCATATATGTACACAGGTATGTGCACCAGAGAGGCGGGATTCTTTGATATGATAATAAGAATTATCATAATATGGAATAATATGGCATAATTTGGATACTATGACACAATTTACTAATTTGCCACTAATTTACCTTTTCTATATATGTGTACTCTCATGATCCTTGTTCCATTTTGACTGAGGAAGTGTGCCTGCACAGGAAAGCTCATGCCTTGAATGAATTTTTGTTGGTCTTAAACGTGCTATTGGACTCAATTTTTTGTTGTCCTCCCCACAGTGACTTTGGGCTTTAAGAATTACTAACTTGGACATAAGTAATAGTATATGTTTGTTGCAATACACAGTACATCAGGTTGTCCTGATATCAATTAAAACTCTAGAAAGAACATATTAATTGCTAGTTTTTAGCCACAAGCTTACCCTTGCTGCTGATATTGTTCTTAGCTGGGTATGTTTATTCTTTAAGTAAATGAAAGAGTAAATACTATTAATCACACCCATCACAAGCAATTCACTTCTTCTTGTAATTATTCTCACCTCCCCAATTAAAAACTAAGCTAATCTTTAACTTTTGGTTAGTAAATAATCACAGTAAGCAATTTAGGGATGTACATTTGAATTTAAGTAAAGGTAAAGGTATCCCCTGTGCAAGCACCGAGTCATGTCTGACCCTTGGGGTGACGCCCTCTAGCGTTTTCTTGGCAGACTCAATACGGGGTGGTTTGCCAGTGCCTTCCCCAGTCATTACCGTTTACCCCCCAGCAAGCTGGGTACTCATTTTACCGACCTCGGAAGGATGGAAGGCTGAGTCAACCTTGAGCCGGCTGCTGGGATTGAACTCCCAGCCTTATGGGCAAAGCTGTCAGACGGCTGCCTTACCACTCTGCGCCACAAGAGGCTCATACATTTGAATTTACCAGGACCAAAAAAAAATGTCCCTCAAAATCTCATCCTTATGTTTCGGATATGTTTCAGTCTTCCAAATGGTTTTTCTTAGGGAAAGCCGTTGCTTTCCATGGCCTGCTGCCACATTGCCAATAGAGGCTGCGTTAATCCACGGTCGCTAATTACCAGTAGACCCAAACAACGTGGAGAGACAGGAGCAGAACACTCCCACCTCTCAGCTGTTTTTAGGTGGGGAGCAGACTGTTACTGCCAGCTCAGCTTGGAGCTGGCTTCTAGTACAACCCATCTTAAACCAGGCTGCAGGTGAAGCCAGCCCCCGAAGTTGCTGTGCAAATGGAACAATTAGCTAGTGACAGAATGCAGACCCTGGAGCCATCTTCTCCTGTAGGACACTACAGGAGAAAATATGACAGCAAAGACCAGCATGTGGCAGGGAGCAACCTTCCTGCAACTCACAGATCCTGGGTCCAGCTTCTCAAATAGTTCACATTTTTAAATGAAAACATTAAAACAATAGTACAATAAACTTGTAAACAAATTTGACTTCCCTTAAAATATGACATCTCATTCATTTAATTTTAATTTTATTTATTTAAAATATTTTATACCTCCACATGCACAACTTAGGGACCCCAAGGTGGTTGCAATCAAAATCACCTTTCACACAGAGACACACATAAACAGATAGAAGACAATGATAGATGGAGACAGACAAACTTTTCTGTGGACGGAAATCCATAGTTTTGGTGCCATGGGCAGGAAGGTCCTCTCTTACCATCCTTCTAGTCTCAGATGGCAGGAGCAACCAAAGCAAGGGTCCCTGTGCATGAGTGTAGTGCTTTGATAGGTTTCTACAGGACTAAGTTGTTGTTGTTGTTATGTGCGAAGTCGTGTCCGACCCATCGCGACCCCATGGACAATGATCCTCCAGGCCTTCCTGTCCTCTACCATTCCCCGGAGTCCATTTAAGTTTGCACCTACTGCTTCAGTGACTCCATCCATCCACCTCATCCTCTGTCGTCCCCTTCTTCTTTTGCCCTCGATCTCTCCCAGCATTAGGCTCTTCTCCAGGGAGTCCTTCCTTCTCATGAGGTGGCCAAAATATTTGAGTTTCATCTTCAGGATCTGGCCTTCTAGAGAGCAGTCAGGGCTGATCTCCTCTAGGACTGACTGGTTTGTTCGCCTTGCAGTCCAAGGGACTCGCAAGAGTCTTCTCCAGCACCAGAGTTCAAAAGCCTCAATTCTTTGACGCTCGGCCTTCCTTATGGTCCAACTTTCGCCGCCATACATTGCAACTGGGAAGACCATAGCCTTGACTAAACGCACTTTTGTTGGCAGGGTGATGTCTCTGCTTTTTAGGATGCTGTCTAGATTTGCCATAGCTTTCCTCCCCAGGAGCAAGCGTCTTTTAATTTCTTTGCTGCAGTCCCCATCTGCAGTGATCTTGGAGCCCAGGAAAATAAAATCTGTCACTATCTCCATTTCTTCCCCTTCTATTTGCCAGGAATTGAGAGGGCCGGATGCCATGATCTTTGTTTTCTTGATGTTGAGTTTCAAGCCAACTTTGGCACTCTCCTCCTTCACCCGCATCAACAGGCTCTTTAGTTCCTCTTCACTTTCTGCCATTAGAGTGGTATCATCTGCATATCTGAGGTTGTTGATATTTCTCCCTGCAATCTTGATCCCAATTTGTGACTCCTCTAATCCCGCATTTCTCATGATGTGCTCTGCATACAAGTTAAATAGGCAAGGCGACAGTATACAGCCTTGCCGAACTCCTTTCTCAATTTTGAACCAGTCAGTGATTCCATGTTCAGTTCTCACTGTTGCTTCTTGACCTGCATATAAATTTCTCAAGAGACAAATAAGATGCTCTGGTATTCCCATCTCTTTAAGAACTTGCCACAATTTGTTGTGCTCCACACAATCAAAGGCTTTAGCATAGTCAATGAAGCAGAAGTAGATGTTCTTCTGGTACTCCCTAGCTTTCTCCATGATCCAGCGTATGTTGGCAATTTGATCTCTAGTTCCTCTGCCTCTTCGAAATCCTGCCTGTACTTCTGGAAGTTCTCGGTCCACATATTGCTGGAGCCTAGCTTGTAGGATTTTGAGCATAACTTTGCTAGCATGAGAAATTAGTGCGATGGTGCGGTAGTTTGAACATTCTTTGGCATTGCCCTTCTTTGGGATTGGAATGTAAACTGACCTTTTCCAATCCTGTGGCCATTGTTGAGTTTTCCAAATTTGCTGGCATATTGAGTGTAGCACTTTTACTGCATCGTCCTTTAAGATTTTGAATAGTTCAACTGGAATGCTGTCACTACCACTAGCTTTATTGTTGCTCAGACTTCCTAAGGCCCATTTGACTTCACATTCCAGGATGTCTGGCTCCAGGTCAGTAACTACCCCATTGTGGTCATCAGGGATGTTAAGCTCGCTCTTGTATAGTTCTTCTGTATAATTTTGCCACCTTTGTTTGATCTCTTCTGCTTCTGTGAGGTCCCTACCATTTTGGTCCCTTATCATACCCATCTTTGCATGAAACGTTCTCTTCATATCTCCAATTTTCTTGAAAAGATCTCTGGTCCTCCCCATTCTATTGTTTTCTTCTATTTGTTTGCACTGTTCATTTAAGAAGGCATTCTTATCTCTTCTAGTTTTTCTCTGGAATTCTGCATTCAATTGGGTGTATCTTTCTCTTTCTCCCTTGCCTTTCACTTCCCTTCTCTCCTTAGCTATTTGTAAAGCTTCCTCAGACAGCCATTTTGATTTCTTGCATTTCTTTTTCTTTGGGATGGTTTTAGTTGCTACCTCTTGTACAATGTTGCGAACCTCCGTCCATAGTTCTTCAGGCACTCTGTCTATCAGATCTAATTCCTTAAATCTATTTGTCACCTCCACTGTGTATTCGTCAGGGATATGATTTAGTTCATACCTGAGTGGCCTAGTGCTTTTCCCTACTTTCTTCAATTTAAGCCTAAATTTTGCAACAAGAAGCTCATGATCTGAACCACAATCAGCTCCTGGTCTTGTTTTTATTGACTGGATAGAACTTTTCCATCTTTGGCTGCAGAGCACATAGTCAATCTGATTTCTGTGTTGACCGTCTGGTGATGTCCATGTGTAGAATCGTCTCTTGGGTTGCTGGAAAAGAGTGTTTGCTATGACCATTGTATTCTCTTGACAAAATTCTACCAGCCTGTGCCCTGCTTCATTTTGTACTCCAAGGCCAAACTTGCCTGTTATCCCGGTTATCTTTTGGCTTCCTACTTTAGCATTCCAATCCCCCATGATGATAAGCACATCATTTTTGGGCGTTGCTTCTAGAAGGTGTTGTAGGGCTTCATAGAACTGATCAACTTCATCCTCTTCAGCAGCAGTGGTTGGGGCGTAGACCTGGATCACTGTGATGTTGAATGGTTTGCCTTGGATTCGAACTGAGATCATTCTGTCATTCTGGGGATTGTATCCCAAGACTGCTTTTCCTACTCTCTTATTGATTATGAATGCTACTCCATTTCTTCTGCGAGATTCTTGTCCACAGTAGTATACCTGATGGTCATCTGAATTAAATTCACCCATTCCTGTCCATTTTAGTTCACTGATTCCTAAAATGTCGATGTTCAGTCTTCTCATTTCTTGTTTAACCACGTCCAGCTTGCCTTGATTCATGGATCTGACGTTCCAAGTTCCTATGGAATAAAAATCTTTACAGCATCGGACTGTCTTTTCGCCACCAGTTACTTCCACAACTGAGCGTCCTTTCGGCTTTGGCCCAGCCGCTTCATTCATTCTGGCGCTACTCGTACTAGCCGTCTGCTCATCCCCAGTAGCATATTGGACACCTTCCAACCTGAGGGGCTCATCTTCCAGCGTCATATCGTTATGCCTATTGGAACTGTCCATAGAGTTTTCATGGCAAAGATACTGGAGTGGTTTGCCATTGCCTTCTCCAGTGGATCACCTTTTGTCAGAGCTCTCAGCTATGACCTGTCCGTCTTGGGTGGCCCTGCACGGCATAGCTCATAGCTTCACTGAACTACGCAAGCCCCCTTGCCACAACAAGGCAGCGATCCTTGAAGGGGGACAGGACTAAGTAGTCCTTACATTATGTAGATCCAAGTCATATAGGGCTTTAAAGGTTGGAATCGGTGTCTTAAATTGAGCTTGGAAGCAATTTGCAACACTGTTTAGGTGGAACAAGGTTGGACTGATATGGTCCTTACAGCCCATCACATCTATCAGTGACAGTATAAAATTATCACATTATCAAAGTTCCCATACCAAAAGTCATGCAGAACAGTAAAGTGTTCACCTCCCTTCTAACATGCAATTGGAGAAGAAAGGAAGCTTCTAGCAGGAATGTATTCCACATTGGTACAGCCTAATCCCTTGCTTCTGGTAGATTAGGTTAACCCTTGAGATCTTCTGGGATTACAACTGCTCTCCAGACAACAGTGAAAGTGGATGTTTTGGAATGTGGATTCTTTGGCATTAAAATTCCACTGAGATCCCTTACCTCCCAGACCCTGTCCTCCATAATTGCTACCACCAAATCTCCAGGCATTTTTCAAACCAAAGTTGGCATCCTTCAGTGGAATTCTGTAATGATGCTTGGAGGACATGATAAATTCAGGATGATATGATTTCCTTGGGAACTTATGGATGTGAACCAGTCATACTGACTTGCTTGTACTGGGTCTGGGTACAATGAGGAGGATCTCAGCCTTAGGATTCTCAACAGGGTCTAATTTGAAACTCTTAAAGATCTGGAGGGCTAATAACGAGGTCAGTTTGCTATGCATAAGCAAAGTAAATGTAGAGCATCTTCAAACAGTATATTGTGCTGCCTGGGTGAGGTGATTGCTGGGTAATTGTTGGGAGGCTTAAAAGGGGCTGCTCCTCGCCAGAGGCAGAGCTCAGACAACTGAGAGCACGTGGAGAGAGCTACTGGGGAGAGTTGCTGCTGACCAGGTGAGGCTATTGTGCTGCCTGGGTGAGGTGATTGCTGGGTAATTGTTGGGAGGCTTAAAAAGGGCTGCTCCTTGCCAGAGGCAGAGCTCAGACAACTGAGATCACATGGAGAGAGCTACTGGGGAGAGTTGCTGCTGACCAGGTGAGGCTATTGTGCTGCCTGGGTGAGGTGATTGCTGGGTAATTGTTGGGAGGCTTAAAAAGGGCTGCTCCTCACCAGAGGCACGAGCCGAAGGGCGAGAGACAAAGGGCTCTTGGCCTGTGGCTCTTAGCCTGGGGTTCTTGGCTGAGCAATTAGAATCAGTAGATTATATCAGTAGATTATATTTCCCTAGTACTTGCACTGCCTAGACATTACAATGGACCTCCAGGACACTCATCCCATCATCTGCAGTGAGTGTGACATGATTGCCTTCCTCCCAGAAGACAAGATGGACTACAGCTGCCCCAAGTGTAAGCTGGTAAGACTTTTGGAGGAAAAGATTAGGGGATTAGAAAACAGAATTATTACTCTGACCCAAAGTAAGGAAGGGGAGGAGTTCATAGACCAGAGCCCTGCAACTCGGAATAAAGACAATACAACTAGTTCTGAAGAGGATAAGGAGATTGACCACAATAGGGAGCCTCTGCAGACAGTTCGGAAAAAGACTCAACGGCGAAGAGCGAGACAGTTCTCGGGGTCTTTGGAGCTCCAGAATAGATTTCAGGCACTTGCAGAGGAGGTGCAAGGGTCAACGAGGGAAGACATCCCAAAACAAAGTCCAAGACAAAGGGAAGAGGCCACGGGGACAGAAGGGAATGGAGTTGAGAAGGAAAAAAAAAAGGAGAGTACTAGTAATTGGAGACTCCCTGCTAAGAGGAATGGATCGCCATGTGGCTGGGCCCGACCCCCTAACCCGAGAGGTGTGTTACTTGTCAGGGGCGAAAATTAAAGATGTTTCAGAACAGCTTCCCAAACTCCTCAAATCTACGGATTGCTACCCATTTGTGATGGTCCATGTGGGAACGAATGACATGTCCCTGAATACCATCGCTCCTATTAAAAAAGACTATCAAGATCTGGGGAGGAAGCTCAAGCAAACGGGGGCACAAGTGGTATTCTCTTCAATCTTGCCTGTCAAGGGAAGAGGAATGCGTCGGGAGAGGAAGATAATGGAGGTGAATCACTGGCTGTGTAGTTGGTGCCGGCAGGAGAGATTTGGTTTCTGGGACCATGGGATAGGCTTTCTTGAGGAAGGCCTACTAGCACCTGATGGACTGCACTTATTGAAACTGGGGAAGAATGTGTTTGGCAGGGACCTGGGGAGATTCATCAGGAGAGCTTTAAACTAAAGCCACTAGGGGAAGGAGACGATCAACATAGGGAGTGTATGGAAGGAAAACGATCGGAGGCAGCCCAACCGGCAAGGCCAGCTCATAGGGAACCAAAAGTAAAAGGATTCAGATGTCTTTATACTAATGCCCGAAGCATGGGCAATAAAAAGGAAGAGCTGGAACTTCTCATGCTGATGGAAAGGTATGATCTAGTAGGCATCACAGAAACTTGGTGAAATGATTCTCATGACTGGAATGTAATGGTGGATGGATATGAACTGTTCAGAAAAAACAGAATAGATCGAAGAGGTGGAGGAGTGGCACTGTATGTGAGGAAAGGGCTTACCTGTCAGGAAATTCTAGTGAAGGAGAGCCTATCTACAGTGGAAAGCATCTGGGTGAAAATAAGCGAGGGGAAAACAAACAGTGTGGTGGTTGGTGTCTGCTACCGACTGCCTGACCAAAAAGAGAAAATATCCAAGCGGCAGGACCTTGTCATCATGGGTGACTTCAATTTCCCAGATGTGAGCTGGGAAACAAACTCTGCGAAGCGTCCTCAGTCATGCAAGTTTCTGACCTGCCTGGCTGACAATTTCATTTATCAAATGGTAGATGAACCCACAAGAGGTTCAGCCATACTGGACTTAATACTGACCAACAGGCAAGAGTTGGTGGATGAGGTGAAGGAGGTGGGGACCCTAGGGGGAAGTGACCATGTCCTCATAGAATTCCTTTTGAGATGGGGAGCCAAGGAAGCTTGTAGCCAGACGCGGATGTTGGATTTTTGTAGGGCAAACTTTAATAAACTCAGAGACATGATGAGTGTCATACCATGGACGAGAATGCTGGAAGGGAAGGGAGCATGTGAAGGGTGGGTGCTACTCAAACAGGAGCTATTGCATGCTCAATCAATGACTATCCCAGAAAGATGAAAACACTGCAGGAGCTTTAAGAAGCCTATTTGGATGAACAGAGAACTTCAAGAGGAACTAAGAAAGAAAAGGAAAATGTTCAGGAAATGGAGGGAAGGACAGAGCTCTAAAGAAGAGTAACTACAGGTTACTAGGCACTGTAGATCAATCATAAGAAAGGCCAAAGCTGAGAGTGAGCTAAGATTGGCCAGGGAAGCCCATTGTAACAAGAAAAGATTTTTCAATTATGTGAGGAGCAAACGTAAAGTCAAGGAGGCAATAGGCCCACTGTTGGGTGCGGATGGACAAACTCTAATGGAAGATGCAGAGAACGCAGAAAGGCTTAGTGCCTATTTTATATCTGTTTTTTCCCACAGGTCAAAGGGTTTAGGCACATCTAGAGATGGCCATAGCCAAAGGACAGTGTCTGGGTGGCAGCTTAACATGAATAGAGAGGTTGTCGAGAGGCATTTAGCTGCACTGGATGAGTTCAAATCCCCTGGTCTGGATGAAATGTACCCGAGAGTACTCAAAGAACTTTCCAGAGAACTTGCACAGCCCTTGTCCATCATCTTCGGAACCTCTTTAAGGACTGGAGATGTCCCGGAGGACTGGAAGAGAGCAAATGTTATTCCGATCTTCAAAAAAGGGAGGAAGGATGACCCGGGAAACTACAGACCAGTGAGTCTGACCTCTGTTGTGGGGAAGATAATGGAGCAGATATTAAAGGGAGTGATCTGCAAACATCTGGAGGACAATTTGGTGATCCAAGGAAGTCAGCATGGATTTGTCTCCAACAGGTCCAGGTTTCCTTTTTTGACCAAGTAACAGGTTTGCTGGATCGGGGAAATTCGGTTGATGTCATTTACTTGGATTTTAGTAAAGCTTTTGACAAGGTTCCCCATGATGTTCTGATGGATAAATTGAAGGGCTGCAATCTGGATTTTCAGATAGTCAGGTGGATAGGGAATTGGTTAGAGAACCGCACTCAAAGAGTTGTTGTCAATGGTGCTTCATCAGACTGGAGAGAGGTGAGTAGCGGGGTACCTCAGGGCTCGGTGCTTGGCCCAGTACTTTTTAACATATTTATTAATGATCTAGATGAGGGGGTGGAGGGACTACTCAAGTTTGCAGATGACACCAAATTGGGAGGACTGGCAAATACTCCGGAAGATAGAGACAGAGTTCAACGAGATCTGAACACAATGGAAAAATGGGCAAATGAGAACAAGATGCAATTTAATAAAGATAAGTGTAAAGTTCTGCATCTGGGTCAGAAAAATGAAAAGCATGCCTACTGGATGGGGGATACGCTTCTAGGTAGCACTGTGTGTGAACGAGACCTTGGGGTACTTGTGGATTGTAAACTAAACATGAGCAGGCAGTGTGATGCAGCGGTAAAAAAGGCAAATGCCATTTTGGGCTGTATCAACAGAGGCATCACATCAAAATCACAAGATGTCATAGTGCCATTGTATATGGCACTGGTCAGACCACACTTGGAGAACTGTGTGCAGTTCTGGAAATTGAAAGGGTCCAGAGGAGAGCGACGAGGATGATCTGGGGCCAAGGGACCAAGCCCTATGAAGATAGGTTGAGGGACTTGGGAATGTTCAGCCTGGAGAAAAGGAGGTTGAGAGGGGACATGATAGCCCTCTTTAAGTATTTGAAAGGTTGTCACTTGGAGGAGGGCAGGATGCTGTTTCTGTTGGCTGCAGAGGAGAGGACACACAGTAATGGGTTTAAAGTTCAAGTACAACGATATAGGCTAGATATCAGGAAAAAAATTTCACAGTCAGAGTAGTTCAGCAGTGGAATAGGCTGCCTAAGGAGGTGGTGAGCTCCCCCTCACTGGCAGTCTTCAAGCAAAGGTTGGATGCACACTTTTCTTGGATGCTTTAGGATGCTTAGGGCTAATCCTGCATTGAGCAGGGGGTTGGACTAGATGGCCTGTATGGCCCCTTCCAACTCTATGATTCTATGATTCTATGACTTTCACTGGCGGATCAAATAATTTTGAAGTTAAGGACATGTTGCTTCATAAATGAACAGAAATTCCATTTAATTATACCCCTCTTTGTCATTAGTAAAACTATCATTTTGAGCTGAATGTGCATGAATTTCCACAGAAATGTATTGATCTGGTGAAATTAAGCAAGCATTAGATAGGTATCTCTGACATCTTTGATTTTAGACAGAAATCCTTTTTTGAATTAATTAAACCAAACTTTCCACTTACAGCCACTCAGGAAGGAAAAAAAGAAATTGTTTTACAAGCAAAACTGTGGCGTTATTGGAAATGGCAGAAGTATAATTGAGTCCCTAGCTACTTAACCTTTGTGGCCTTTATTGTAAATATGGTTTCCCGTTGTCATGCCTTCCATTATCTGCATGATGTGGGAGGGGCACTTCACAAGGTGCAGGCACTTGTGTTGTATACCTCTCAAGCAAAAGAATTCCTCTGAACACTTTGCATTACACTTAACAACTAAAAGAAGGTAAAAATGGCCCTACTGGGGATCATCATCAAGTGTCATCTTTGTTCTAATAAACTAAGGCTGCAGCTCAGATTAAACATTTAAGACACTCTTTTCTGCCCCTTGTTTACATAATTTCCCTGAGAGAGAACCAGAGAGAGAGAGCTCTTTTCAACATTTTCCACTATGCCAAGGGAGAGATGGTAATAAATAAATTAGCACGTTGAATATCTTTGTCTCAAGCTTGCTTGCTTTTACAGAGAGGGCTTTTTTTAAAGACAGAAAATAGTTTAATTTGCTTTCTTTGGTCTATTATGCATGGGCATTTTCCCTCACTTTCACTGTACATGTCCTTGGGGTTTTCTATTTTATTCTGCATTGATTTTTCAACCTTCAGTGCTCAGTTTGCTTTCTAGTGCCTGTTTCCCCAGATTTTTTAAAGAGTGCTTTAGTATCAGTTTCCCCCTTGTTTTGTTTCCAAGCTGAAGGTAATTCAATGATGTCCACTGTGCACATTCCCCCTGCCCTTTTGCTGCCCCATGAAGATCACTCCCTCACCCACATGGAGGTCATTCCACTTACTTGGTGCCTTTTACCATCCTCTCTCTTTCAGTGGTGTATATGCTCCATTTCCCCATCATTGTGTTTTGTTTTGTTTTTAACAAGCAACATGAGTCTAACATTTTGAGACTATTGCTAGTGGCAGAACCCTGATTTAAAAAAAAAAAATTGACAGGGGGAGTTTAAAAGGAGCTACATGAAATTTAGTTCCCTGCTAGAATTGACTTGAAAGGGGTATCAGAGGAGGCAAACAGCAGTATCCCCAGTGGGGGAAACATGGATTTCAATGCTGCATGCAAACAAAATAAAGGGAGAGGGGAACCATCAGTGCAGAATGAAATTGACATGAGATGTAAAGTGAGACAGCACTGGGATGGGAACTCTACAGCTTTGAAAACATCTGTCCCTTTATTGCTTTAGCGAACAAAGTTGGAGAGCACCATTTTTGTAGTCTCCATCAGCCTAACATTAAAATGATGGCTGACCCACGTGGATCTTCTGCAAACTGCCAAACCTGAGATTCACTTGGGACCAATTCATTTGGACAACAGCATGTAGTCTGCACAGGGCAGGCTCTACAAAACTGCCACTATCATAGCCAGTGAGCAGGATTAAATTAGAGAAAACCATTCACATTTGCAAAGAAGGCAGGAAATTAGTGTTACTATGCAGCTGTTCTAGTGCATTGATGAAAACATTTTAAAATGGCTGCAAAGTCAGGGCAGCCTTATTTTTGTGGCATGACCTCAAGTACAGCCATTTTTAAAAACATTTGTTTTTCAAAAGCAAAAAATAAAGTGAATCTTCCAGAATCAGCATGCAGAATTTGGAAGGATTAAGGGGGAGGGGGGGGAGGTTTTGTTAATCCAGTGATGGAAAAAAATTACTGGTGATAGCCAGAACTGAACATACAGCCCCTTTGCCTCCAGGCTACTTTCTTCCCACTTAAGCCACTGAAGAAGCTGAAAGCTCTAGAATGTTCCCTTTCCCCCCCTTTAAACCAAGGAAGTGAGGCTTTCACTGACTGCTTGGAAGTGAAGGGGGGGGATGCCTACAGCTAAACTGAGGTGACTGCTGTTCCTTGGGAATGGAAAAGAACAAACCAGCCTGACTAAATGGTTTAAAAAAACAAAACAGAAACCTGACTGTACTGAGTTCCCTTAATTAAAAAAAAAAAGAAATGGACAAGATGGGAGGAAGAGAAGACAGATAGTAATTCTTGGGATTGTTTCTCAACACCTCCCCCCATATGATGCACACATAGACTGTGCAACAACCCCGTGTGGATGCAGGTAGAGGTGGGACAACCTGCCATGTCTAAAACTCCAGCCTGCAGCTCGGCATGAAACCTTCATAGGGAAGAAGAAGGGAGGCTTGGCAGCAACCAGGGAGTCAGGTGGCGAGGTACAGCAGTCTTCTCCATCCTCCCCTACCCCCAGCTAGCATTGAAGAAGCTGGATGGTAACAGTGATGATAAGGATGGGGGTGAGAGATTTGTAAAGCCAGCAACAATGAGGCTTGAGGGATTCTTCCCTGGGAGTATTATGGCCCTCATCTGTAGAGGCTAATCAGATTTTTCTTCAAATTTAGGGAACTCCCCAGGTTTACAGAAAATCTGAATTTAAAAAAATCAGAAGGGCTGATTCCACAAGTTTTTTTTTTTTTGCTTTGCATTCTAAATAATCTCACCTTCTAGAAAAATAAACCTCCCTGCCACCCCCCACACATGGCAAAACCTTCCTATCTCCACTGTGTTTCCTAGGGAGACACATTTCAGTGCCAGAGAAGAACCGGTGCTGAAATGCGCGGAGCATGCACCTCTGCAGCAACACACTGGTAGCATCCCAGAGTGGCGCTGCTAGTATGGAATTAGGCAAGGGTGAATTTTTCAGAATTTAAGCATATACTCCAGAGAGAGAGAGAGAGAGAGAGAGAGAGAGAGTCCACTGGACATTATTTCACAGCTGTAGACTTACTTCTTCACAGTGATACACAAGTCTTAGATTCAAAACCTGAAGAACCTATGATTGTGGAATTTAAAATTGACACTGTCCATCCAGAAAAGATGTTTTATGTCAGGGCTTCTAAGGAAATAAGCCCAGCAAGCAGTCACCCGCTATCCATTAAAACAAGAAGCCCAACTGTGAGGAATAATATTAAACAATAGGACTGCTCAAACCTGTGATTTAAAAACAAAAAGATTGACCTTTGTCAGCATTAACATACGATCAAACAAGCAACAGGGCATCCACAGTGTGGCATTAAACATGCCAACAAGGACAGTTTGCAAGTACAGAACTGTCTATTAAAGTGGTACAGATTCCAGTACAGCTGGAGGAATAAATTGCAACAATTTATTATTTAACAAACACATTTAATCTCTTTCTTGTCCAAGAGTTGTTTTAAATCACAGTGTTCTGAAACTGTATTAGTCACTCAGAAAATAATTTCCATGAGAAGCACCTTGCAGGAATTTATGTCCAGGATATTAACTACAAGTACACACTTCCTTGGTTATATACATGCCTTACAATGCTCTGATATATGAAAAAGATTAGCGAAGCAATGCAGGCAATGGATTTAGACTGTTAAGGATCTGCAAAGCAGAGAAGATGATTCCCTTCCTTCCATATCCCTCTCAGATAGACCTCATTTTTTCCCCTTCAGGATATTTATGCATTTGCCATACTTGCAAAGAGAATTTTAGCTTTCAATAGCGCTAAACATGAAATTGAAGAAGAGAAGATGGAGGGGAGACATCCTACTTTTAAAAACATTGGAAGGTAAAATACATGATTAAGATCAAAATAATTCATACTATGATATCTCCAGATACGATGCATGCTTCTGAAAGTTGGACAAGGACAACTGCTCCCAGGGAGAAAAAAGATTCATTTGAAATGTGATCTTGGAGAGCTTTTTGGATACTCTGGCCTACCAAAAAGAGGACAATTAAGTGGGTTCATCGATCACATTGGGACTACATTCTCCCTAGAATCTAAAATGTCTAAACTGAGGATGTTATGCTTTGGTCACACTATGACTCTTTATGTATGGCAGCATCCATGCTGAGCTGCTGCTAGGCATTGCGCCGGAGCATCCCGTGTACTCACAGGGGAGGAATCCCCCAGAGTATGTGGGCTGCCCCGGAATAGCATGGGTGCGCACACACACACAATGACAAGGCTGGAAAGCCCAACACGTTGCCTGGAGGCAGCAACAGTGAGAATGTGAGTGGAGGGGAATGGAGAATGGCGGGGAGCATCATGCCACTCTCCCACCAAGGTGGGGGTGGGGGACTACCCGGTTGGCTCCGTGGAGCCGACAGGGGTGTGCAGTATCCCTCCATGGACACCATAGGTTGAGGGAAGGGCCAGGCCAAAAGGCCCAGCTCTTCCACATATGCATGGAGCTGGACTGACCCAGCTCCCACTGGTACCTGTGGCATCCCATGGAACATGGAAGATTCCGTGTTCCCTTATTGCGGGTCTTCTGGAGTGCTGCACCAGGCCAAGGCTGGGATGGTGGCAGCAGGGTGCATAATCGAGGCTGCCCTGCTGCCACCATCCTGGATTTCCAGCCCCGTGCATAATGGGTCTATGAGAAGACCAGACTCACACAAAAGATAATAATGATATGAAAAGTTGCATGCAGCAGGAAAAAACTAACATTTAACTGGAGGTGAAAGCCACTACTTTCCATTTGCAAGACCTGAGCAAGTCTATTAATGATGGCATATTTTGGAGGTCATTAATTCCAAAGCAACTTGATGGTGCATAACGCAAAATGCATGATTATCCATATCAAGAGTGGGAGGGATAATTTTGGTTATGGTCAATAACATTTCAGTGAAGGAGCTCAGGGATTTTTTTTTTTGATTCGTAAGGAGATTCAAATCTTTGACCGAAGAAAACAGGAGTTGTCAGTGACCATTTCCATTTTCTTTAAAATAAGTGACATATGTTTGTTTTTTCTTCAAGCAACCTTCTGCAGCAGGTGCTCTCGTTTAAAGGCCTATTTTTAAAGAGTGAGAAAGAGGAAAAGAAGTGGCACTTGAGTTTGTCCTTGAAATTGAATGGGGTGAGGTTGAAATATTAAGTAAATCTTTTGCATCCCTCATTAAGGCATTGATTAATAGCCCTGAATAATAGCGCCGAGAGATTATTCAGAGGTAACGGAATAAGCGCTCACAAACGCTTGTGGCTAGTAGAATAAAGTGAGGTTTTCTCTTTCCAATTTATTAATCTGCCTTGTCAGGCACTTCTCTGGAGGTAGAAAAAGAAAAGGTGGGGAGGAAGAGAGCATAATTACAAAGCCATGCTGATGAATGAAGGAATTAGGAAGGCTGACCTTATCTGCAACACTAAGGACCACCGTATGCTACTTTCTTTCCCCCTACATGAAGAATAAGTTTGAAACCCATGAGCTGATAACTAGGCATGATAATCATACAGATGTCTGTGTGGTTAGGTGGGGTTGTGTTTTCCCCACCACTAAGAATTTCTACTTGACACTACCAAGCAAATAATAGAATTTAGCATTTTGATAGACCCTCATTCCGGATCACCGATGAATAAATTAAAAAAGACTGGCTCCAGTTGTTGTTGTTGTTATGTGCGAAGTCGTGTCCGACCCATCGCGACCCCATGGACAATGATCCTCCAGGCCTTCCTGTCCTCTACCATTCCCTGGAGTCCTTTTAAGTTTGCACCTACTGCTTCAGTGACTCCATCCATCCACCTCATTCTCTGTCGTCCCCTTCTTCTTTTGCCCTCGATCACTCCCAGCATTAGGCTCTTCTCCAGGGAGTCCTTCCTTCTCATGAGGTGGCCAAAGTATTTGAGTTTCATCTTCAGGATCTGGCCTTCTAAAGAGCAGTCAGGGCTGATCTCCTCTAGGACTGACCGGTTTGTTCGCCTTGCAGTCCAAGGGACTCGCAAGAGTCTTCTCCAGCACCAGAGTTCAAAAGCCTCAATTCTTTGACGCTCGGCCTTCCTTATGGTCCAACTTTCGCAGCCATACATTGTAACTGGGAATACCATAGCCTTGACTAAACGCACTTTTGTTGGTAGGGTGATGTCTCTGCTTTTTAGGATGCTGTCTAGATTTGCCATAGCTTTCCTCCCTAGGAGCAAGCGTCTTTTAATTTCTTTGCTGCAGTCCCCATCTGCAGTGATCTTGGAGCCGAGAAAAATAAAATCTGTCACTATCTCCATTTCTTCCCCATCTATTTGCCAGGAATTGAGAGGGCCGGCTGCCATGATCTTTGTTTTCTTGATGTTGAGTTTCAAGCCAACTTTTGCACTCTCCTCCTTCACCCGCATCAACAGGCTCTTTAGTTCCTCTTCACTTTCTGCCATTAGAGTGGTATCATCTGCATCATCTGTACTAATCTTGTAGAACCCCACTGCTTACTTCCCTCCATTGTGAGAACTGTCCATTGACCCCTATTTTTTGCTTCCTGACATTTAACTAGCTTTTAATCTATAAGACAACTTGTCCTATCATTCCATTACTGCTCTGTTTACTGAGGAGTCTTTGGTAAGGTACCTTGTTAGAAGTCTTTTGAAAGTTCAGGTAAATAATATCTATTGTCTACATGCATGTCCATTTTTCAAAAAACTACAAAATGTTGATGCACAGGACTTCCCTTTGTAGAAGTGGAATTGACTACCTAAGGAGGTGGTGATCTCCCACTCAGTGACAATCTTCAGGCATCAGCTGGACAGATACTTATCCTGGATGCTTTAGGCTGATCCTGCATTAAACAGGGGGTTGGACTAGATGGTGTGTATGGCCCCTTCCATCTCTATGATTCTATGATATACAGTTTAGTAGATCAACAGTCTCACATCTGAGTTCCTTAGGAATTCTCAAGTGTTTGTGATCAGCACTTATTGGTGTTCCATTTCCACAGCAGGTCTTTCACTTGTAGGCCATGGCAATCCCCTTAGAAAACTTACCCTTCCTTTCCACTAGGCCATCTGCCTCTGCCCGTTCACACAGCCCATTTAAAGATGCTGCACAAGGCAACCCAAGATGGGGGTGAGGAACTTTCCTTTCCACAGTAGTCAGGAGAAAGGGAAGGATTTCCAAAGAAGGGATGCCCTTCCATCTTTTTCTTGGGCATGCATCAGCCAAGGTGGGGTATATCCTGGGCTTCCCAACCTGGGGGAACCCTCCCGCGCCCATCCCCTTCCCCCTCCCCCTCCCCGACGATCTCCCGCCCAGCAAGACGACCTTTGGGGGCTTACTTTGCTTCCATCCGTGTTGCGCCTGCTCACAACTCACCCCCCTCACCCACCCAGCGGGCCCTTCACCTCCCCAACTCCTCCCCCCACTGCCCCATCCTCTATCCTTTGCCTTTCCTACCTTCCTTCCTTCCTCTCTTTCTCTCTCCCTTCTGTGTCTCTCTGCCCCGCGCTCCTCTGCCGCTCCCCCCCAAACACCCATCTCTACCCCAAACTCTTCCCCCGCCGCCCCCCCACAACTTGCCCCCTCAACCACCCAGCAAAACCTTCACCCCCTCCTTCCCCCTACCTGTCCCCATTCATTGCACCTTCCTTCCTTCCTTCTTTCCATCCATCCACCCATCCCTTTATCTCCTTTCTTGCTTCCATCCATCCATTTCTTTTCTGCCTGTCTCCGATTCTAACTTCCATTGCTTACTCTCCTTTCTCCCCTTCTCTCCCTCTCCCTCACTTTCTCTCTCTTTCCCCCCCTCTCTCTCTTTCTACCTTTATGCCTACCTGCTTTCCTTCCTTCCCTCCCAGGGAGGCCTGGCCAGGAGGGAGGGGGGGTCTCCCGCACACACCTACTGCCTGCTAGTGCCCGCCGTATCTCTTCTACAGCGGGCTTAATTTCTAGTAGATATATAAGATTAAGCCATCTCTGATGATCTGGTTGCATTTCACAGAATTGAATTGCCAGTAAGTAAATGCTCCATTTATATGGTCTATTGATACACTTCTGCGTACAAATCTAAACTTGTGCCATTTAATTAGAAGAAGCAAAGTAATTAGTGGGGAGATACATATTTCTTAAATCTAATCAGGATTTATCCTTTTAAATGAGTATCATATATATGGACTATATTTGGTAATCAATATCAGATACAACTATCTAAAAATAATTGGAATTCTGCAATCTACAGCATAGTGAGATTGGGTAAGAACATTACAGAAAATATACCCCCCAAAAGGCAGCAAATAAACGTTATTACTTTCGTATATATTACTGAATTTCATCCCAACTGCCATAAAAGAGACGGTGTTCCTTTCAAACTGCATTTTTGTCCTATGCAATTTTTATCTTTATTTTATATCATATTGATCTTTTTGTTTGTTTGTTTTAAACAGGAACACAATTTGTTATTAAGTCAAATATGCCAAGGACCGTTGAAAATGACAAAGTCACACTGTCATTCCTGTAAACAAGGACACTGTTTTGGTGATTTAAAAAAAATCATTGCAGTGATTTTAAAACAGTATTGCACTATGCTATTGAAATTCACTGAACAGACAGAATGAGCACTTCACCACTGGCATTACTTTTTAGCAGTCTCCTTGTCTGTGGTGCCCCCTCCCCTTTAATCTAGAGTATTTTACATTCTTCACACATAAAAATGCATAATATTTTCATTAGGGATGCTACAAATCTTTGATTTGTACTATCAAGTATGAGTACTTTACATCAACCTTTACAGGCAAATATCCCAAATATTCAACGGCATTGGCAATTCTAATAAAGAAGCAATCAGTAATTTTATATTAATAGGAAATTATAATTAACAGCTCCCCTACGTTTTCCCAGATTTACATTTCAGATCTTAACATGCATCCAATCATTTTTAAAATTTTCTTTATTCTTAAATTGGGAAAATGGTTCTGCTTTATGCCAGAAGATAATTGCGCCCAATACTTATTTTTAAAAAAATCTTGAAGAACATGTATTCTTGCTTCTTTGCTTCCATTTGCATGGAGCCTTGAACCATGAAGTATTTGAAGATATCCAGTCAGGGGATTTTTCATAAACAAAGGCAGAAACACTCATGGAATAGATAATCCGATCCCCAGCCTTGGGGATCAGTTATTGGATACCATGAATGCATGGATAAGTCAAGAGATGTGGCTATCCCATCAAATAATATCCATCTCAGTCATTTACATGGTTATTCAGAAGTAAGTTCCATTGTAAGAGTTTGGTGTACCGACCACCCAGTGTTCCTCCAGTTGTTAAGCTTCCTGGAGACAGTGACCGCCTGGGCATTGCAGTACCCAAGTCTTATCATCTTAGATGAATTCAATATTCATGCAGATTTGCCATCCTCTGGGGATGGTTCTGATGTGGTGTTGGCCATGGCAACACTGGGGTTCTCCCAGTTTATTACCGGCCTCACCCATCAGGCTGGCCACATCTTTGACTTTATCTTTGGAGCTGGGGTAGAGGTGGATCCGATGATGCCCAATGTCATGGTCAGACCACTATGCCCTGAAGGCCCTTCTAACTGTACCACTCCCTTCCTGCTTGGGCGGTAGGTGTATGTTAGCCAGCCTGCAGAGATTTTTGGATTCGACTGAATTCCTGAATGCTCTGTGGGACCCAATGCCTCTTGGTGACTCGGCCATGCTAGTGGAGGACTGGAAGTACCACCTGTCGGCTGGTACTGACAAGATTGCTCCCAGACATCCTCTCTGACCATGCCTCAAACTAGCTGAATATTGCTTCACAAACCAACCAAAATTCATGACGAGCTTCAGATCATCAGCTGATTTGTGTTCATCCTGATTTATATATTGCTGCTATTATTTTCAGACAAGGATCAGGATTTAGTTAGAATCCTCTGATCCATATTGGCCATTGTTGCCAGGCCATAGCCTCCAGCCCCTCGGAAGGGATGGGGGCAGAGTCTGGTGCATCCATTTGCTCACTTCACTTCCAATAAAAACTGAAAATTATATGGAAGATGTTCTCGCATTTGGCAAAAAGCTCTGTAGATTTACCATGGAGTTTACTATAGAGTTTTTGAAAGGTGCTAGAGTGTCTGCCATGTCGCTTTTTTTTTTTTTTTACTAGAAGTGATATTTGTATGCCAGTTTGACTCTGGCATCCACACACACACACTTTTTCCTGCCAGCACACAAGGAGCAGGTGGGAAATGTGACAGGATGTTAGGAGGATGCCTAGCATCCTGAATAGTAGATGTATAGACAATGTAAGAGGCCATAGATTTTGGCTTTTTGTTAGGTTCAAAGATGAGCTCTAACTGATCTCTTTAATGATTAATATTGTTATGAACAGATGAAAACTTCTGATCTGAGACAGCTTAGGGTCTTGATTGAGTCCTTTACCTGTCAGTTATTACCCAGGAGAACCCTCTTCTCACCCCTATAGCAGTTTAGTCACACTCTACCAGTGGAGTCTCATCAGTATCGTGGTTACACAGAATCATGATATTAACTTAGTATGGATCCACAGACATAATTCAGCTTTGGTGGTACTAATCAGAATGTGGACTACATCATTGCCCCAAAAGAAAATCAGCTTATTTTCTGTCTTTTATTTTGAAACACTGTGTTTGTCAGAAAGTATAGGTCTTTATCATGAAAAAAAACTCCTGAATATTAATGAGTAAAAACAAATTAAGCACATTATCTATAGCCACTGAACAAAATATGAGAATGTATTACAGTTAGTTTGGGCAATGGATGCTTAAAATGCTACTGTGTTCACTAATACCATGTTTACATAATGGAGATGATCAGAATAATGCATGCCTTAGCAATAATGAGATGGTTAGAGGCTAATTATTTTGTGAATAAAATCAAACAAAATCAAGTAATTAAACAACAAACAGCAAATATCTTAAGACTTGCAATAATAATTATTGAAATTGTGATTGAGTAGGGTGCTCTATGAATAAAGAATGAAATGGAAGGAGGAAGAGAGATCTTTTTTTGTTTACTGGCATACAGTATTGTGTTAATTCTTTATTCACACACACACACACACATTTAATGCCTGAAATCCATAATAGGTCACATCTTTCTTAGCTCAGGATGATCTTTGCCAGCTTGGTGGTATAATTTTGAGTGAGTATGAATGACAAACAAATGGAGGGTTTAAAACAGATAATTCAACACAAATTATTCTCCACAGGAATCTTAGATTATAATTACCCAAAGTACTTTGTCAACCACATTTTTACATTCAAGGTTATCGTACAATGCACTATCAAGGTTACTAGCATCTTATTTACCTTTTTCACAAGTACCATTCATCTTCTGTGCACGAGTGACAAATTTGAGGGCAACCAAATTTGTTAGAAAGTATAACATTACTTCCTGATCATTTCTGCACAAGGACTAGTCCTAGTCTTTGCCACATAAAGTTCGATATGCTAGTCACCATCTTCACAATACACTTGCCATATGTTCCAATTATAGAAAGCAGGAAGATAACTGAATCCAGCCTTTCATTCCCCTGCTGTCCCAGAACAGATGACTGCTACCGTTGCAGAGACTCTGGGACTCTTGGTTTAGCAAAATACATGCACAACAGCTGTTTGCACTCCTGCACCCCCCTGCTGGATCTGAGTGAAAATGTGTATGATTATAAATTACTGTTTTGAAACAGTTCCTATCCACTTATGTTTTATATCAAACAAACAGAACAAGAAACGACCCTCCGTTTACACTTATAGCTCAGTGCATTTTGCAATAATATTCTTCCTCCTATCTATCCATATGTAGCTTATATTCTTATCTGGCTTTGCCTCTAAGCATCTCTGCTTGGAATGTATGGTTATCCCCTTCTCCATTTCTCAGTACAACAACTTTGTAAAGTTGACTAGGGTGACTGACTCAAGGTCATCCATTGTTCATGCCTCAGTGGGGCATGATTTAATTTAGATCTCCCTAGGCCCACCAGTCTAGCCACAGTACATCACTAGATCTAATGACTGTAAGCCCCCATATTGCAAAAGAAGACAACTATGAGCACTAAAAAATATAAAACACTAAAAAGAACTTCAGCATACCTATTCAGAAGATTAATATGCAAAAGCAGTGAAATGGACACACCAAACAGGTGCCTATTGGAAAACTGGCATCCACTAGGCACCAGAATATAATTCTCTCCCAGAGACCATTTGCTACTGATCCTGCTACTGAAGAATTACTCAAAGACAAATTCCTCTTATGAAGCCTGTCAGCAAAATGCATAGGGAAGTTTTGGAAATTTTTAACTGATTTTGCGTCTCTGGCCTTGCCCTTCTTTTTTGTCACCTTATTTTTTATAATTATTTTTATTTTTTTATGATTACACATTTGTAAATGGACTGTTTTTGAGTGTTTAACAACTATGTTTAACAAAAGCCCTGCAAAGCGTAGAGGCCTGTTATAAAAACCAATCCACGTACTAATAGAAGATGCTCATTTAAACCAGTTCTAGTGGAGAATGAACATTTCCCTTCTCCCTGTTAGCACAGTTGCCAGCCCCCTGATGGTGGAGAGAGAGTCCCCACTCCCAGCTTTCATGTTTTGAACAGCAGCAGGAGAGGAAAAAGGCTTGTCAGGCTGATGGATTGATGCTAGTTCTAGGGAAAATCCAGAAATGTCACCAGCCCTCGATAGGAATCAAAACTTGCTAAAGCATGCTGTGATGCATCCAACAGAAAAAGTAACTGAGGCTGCAATGGATAGAAATGCACCCTTCTGAAATTAACACAAAATAGGTCCATGGGGATATGTCCATCATATTGTATGTGCAAATTTAATTTTCTTAAGTTCCTCTGATATTTGCAGAATGCATAATCTATTGTAATTTTCAGTCAGGAAGACAAAAGGTGTTAATACAGTAAAGTTCATTTAAATCAGATGTGCCTGTCTGCTAACATATATCTGACATTAACTTTACAGTAAAGGACTTTTCTGTACATGGGGGAGCAATGAGTATCCCCCGCCCTTCTTGTTTCAAGAATGCATGGTCTGAATATTTAAGACAGAGGTGTCACACTCATTTGTTATGAGGGTGAGATCTGACATAAATGTCACTTTGTCAGGTCATAAAATGTAATGCCAGGTAACAGAGATATTTTATCACCGACCATGACCCACATCTCTCCTCAGCACCTAACTAACCTTGTGCTCGATATGCGCCAGGAACTTTGCACAGAACCATCATGGTGCAACCACCGGAGACTCTTGTAGCTTTTTAAAGATACGTTTCAGAAGTCTTTGATGAGCTGGAGCATGATGAGCCGCATTCCATTCCTGCCAGAGTGGCTGCCAAATGGCATCAACCAGGAGAGCCAACAAGCCCTGCCTTAAAGAAACTGTTATGGTAAACAGGCGGTGGGGGGGGGGGAGGCAGCCACACAATCCCACATCTCCCTCTGTCAAAGGCCCACATTCAGCAATAAGTTTGAACTCCAAAGGGAACTGCAATGCTCTCCAGCATGACAAGTGCTGTCCACTCCACTCTAATTGCCTTTGGCAGACTTTTATTTTCTGCCAGCTCCATGAAATTATCCAACTGCCCCAAATGTTACTTCCTGCGTGCAAATGCACAGATGCACATCCAGTGCCAGCCTCTGCCATGTGCAAACTCAGTGTGCTTTTTTGAATGCCTGCCCCTGTCTTTGACCTTTGCCTCACAGCCCTGCTTCCATTGATACTGTTCCATAAGGCAGTGTTTGTGTGCAGGGAGCCTACGGAGCCTGTGTGAGTTTTGGCTTCATCTCTTATTTAATCTGCTCTGCACTGCCAGGAGAAGGAGGCAAGAGAAGAGCAGTGCACAGTTGGGTTAGCAGGGTCTGGCTCACCCTACTCTGCAGTCCTCCTCTGTCCTTGACCTTTGGTATTCTGCATGTGTTGCACCCCTTACATAAGCACCAGGCTTTTCTCTCTTACCCAGGTTGCTGTGCACAGAATACCTGGCTTGGCCAGTTGTTTCAGTCAAACACTTATATGAATGAGTCGATTTGGAAAGTCAGCAGCCTTTCCAGCACCCAGTTGGCAGAGGCAGGAGCCCAACATGTTCTGGCCAGAGGTGGTGGCAGTGGCAGGCAATATGCCTCAGCCAAAAGTAGCAGGGAACTAGCTGTGCAGAATTCAGAATCAAACCAATCCTCCTTGCTCATTATGGTTGCCAACATGCATACTGGGAAATCTCTTAGCCACCCATTTACAAATCTACATTTGAAAAGCATCATCTACAGCTCATTTCATCAACAAAATCACCTTTCTCAAACTAAATCTCCATGACTTAATGATTAGCTTTGTCCCTCTATTTAATAAAATCCCAATAAAAGATACTGTAGCACTCATCAACAAGAATTTCCCAAATGACATCACTGTCCTATTTCAACACTGTCTAACAACAAATTACTTCCAATGGGACAATGAATTCTGTGAACAGATAGGTGGGGTGGCCATGAGAAGTCCTCTCAGCCCAGTAACAGCATTTTGTTATGTGGAACACTTTGAAAAACAAGCCCTAGAATTAACAACCAAAAAGGAGATGGCTCCTTTACACTTTGGAGACATGATGAAGATGAATTGATGACATTTTTACAGCATCTCAGTAACATCCACCCCAACGTACCATGGAAAAATAGAAAGAAGGGAAACTACCATTTCTAAATGCCCTAGGGCAGTGGACCCCAACCTCTGGTCCAGAGACCAGGACCGGTCCATGGATCAGTTGGTACTGGGCTGCGGCTCCTCATTGCCCTCCTCCCTGGCTGCTGCCTCGGAGGTTGCCCTGCTACTCTGCTGTCGGCTCACCTTTGGTGCTCTCCGGCAGCCACCATGACTGGGGCTCACCCTCAGTGTGGCACTGCGCAGCTGCTGCTGGCAGCGCCCCCTAGCAGATGGCAGGAAGTCAGGGGCGCCGGAAGGAAAGCAAGTGGGGCCAGGGGCTCAGGCGGCGACAACATCCCTCGGCAAAAGACTACCCCACCCACGGGCCTCAGTAAAATTATAAAGCGTTGACTGGTCTGCAGTGATAAAAAGGTTGGGGACCACTGCCCTAGGGTGTATCCATGGTGA
Organism: Paroedura picta; assembly: GCF_049243985.1. Classification (NCBI taxonomy): domain Eukaryota; kingdom Metazoa; phylum Chordata; class Lepidosauria; order Squamata; family Gekkonidae; genus Paroedura; species Paroedura picta. The sequence goes on along the minus strand of NC_135373.1, from coordinate 61,460,446 downwards.
CATAAAATTTCAAGTTAGCACTCTTTTAGCTGTGGGGAATTTCCTCAATTTCACACGAAAATCAGGCTCCTCAGCTGCAGATTCAGAGGAAATGCTGCCTGCCCCGTGCCTCCAAAAAAAACACATGAGCACATGGCTCCAAGGTTAATGTGAATGGCATGAAAAAAGCAAATCCTTCCTATGGCCATATAGAAACTACATGTGCTGATGGCCAGTCGCAAAAGTGAAGTTGAGCTCCAGAGGCCAATATGAAGGAGACAAGGAGAAAATGGACAACTGCAGAAATGGCCCTTGTCATACGTAAAACAATCCATGATTGGCCCACAAAGCCTACAGAAATCAACTCATACATACCTACACAAAAATTCCAAAAACACATACAACAAAAACAAGGCATGATCAAAACACTAACAGGCTGTGCTTAACAAATCTGAGAACCTCATCATCTCAGTGAAGAACTGAATCACCTAGCCTGGGTTATTCAAGTAATTGTTACTCCAGAACTGAAAGACATAAAACAAAAAGAAAAGACACAACTGAAGAAGAGCACCCCCTCCCACACATACACTAGAAGTCTTTCTACCCTTCATCAAAGGAAAAACTGACAGGATAGGGAAATTGATGAAAAAGCACAATCTACAAAATATCTTCAAACCCACAAGAAAATTAAAACAAATGCTACAGTCAGCAAAAGAACAGGAGTGGGCACATATACAGAGGGACTGCAAAATGCACCATTCTTACAAGAATAAAAGAACATTAAAGACATTGCAGACCATACTAACCTGAGAAATCAGCAATAGCTAAACATACCCTAATCCAAACCACACACGTGATATTATTCAAAGCACTTTTTATCATTTAATTTTATTCTTGAGTCCCTGGCCTGCCTGCAAAAGGGCCTCACTCACTCCCAGCCACCTCTCAGAAGCCCTCCTATCCTGAGAGTCTGAGATGCAGTCCAGATTTTGTTAGGCATCAGGAAAACACCTGTTCTAATTCCTTCTATTAACAAAAAAATTAACAAATTATCATCAATATTAGCAAGCCTATGAAAGGGTAGTCAGACAGTACTTTGTAATAATTGATAATAAATGATCATTAATGAAATCATTTTTCATTTTAAAGTCTGTATAGGCTTGCATATGTGTCAAACTGCTTTTTTGTATGTTGCTATAATTTTGTACCATACATAAGATATGCAAAATCTCTATATATCAACAATATTATTTCATGCATTTTGGCATTTAAATTTCTGCATTCCCTCTATAGGCTTTCTAAGCAGGCCATTTATATATGTATGTAGACTCACATAAACGTTATATATGAAATTATACAACTGTGATTATGTCAAGTCATGTTACACAGCACTATGTGTGTATGTGTAGGTGTGTACATGTGCACGTGTGTGTGTTGCTTGCTCCAGTTGTTACAAGGCTACCAAATTTGGTTTATCCTGACTGAACTTCTTTTAAAATCAATGATGACAGTTCTACTTTACACAGATCACATCCTACAGACAAACTGGAAAGAAATTTGGCACATGGCAATATAAATGATAAATGGAAAGAAGCAGCTATTGGCAAAGAGCAACAAGGTTGTAATGATTTCATTATGAAAGGGCTTGATTGACATTATGCAACTGCACTATTTTAACTAAATGGGAAACAACTGCCCTTGGGTTTGATCGTTCCAAATGACAAAACCATCACTACTGCTGAAGTACCAGGGGGGGAAATAGTTCACAAATGTGCATACATTTGCATAAGACTAATGAAGTCCCCTGATTACATTCCCAACTATCTGACATCTAAGGGTTTTAGATATTGACTAGACATATAAATTGGTTCCAGAAATAGAGTGACAGCAACAAAATGAAAGGCCAGTCCTCTCAACTGTAATTCTTGTTTATGTGCATACACTGGTTACTCTCTTTTCAAGAAGCAGTGCATAAACAAGCCCCTCAAAATTCTGCCCATATGCAGAAAACTTCAGAGATTGTATTAGCAGCTGGACACATTTTTTTAGAAGTATATTTCCTAAAGGAATAAGAAGAGGATTTTTTTAACCTGCTCTGCAGATTTTGTTTTATACAACAAAAATGGATGATATACCCCAAGTTTGGAACAATATGGACACAATGGGAAATATGTTTGCACTTACCAGGTGAACCCACAACTCCACCAAAATGTGGACCCTGTTTGGACATAGTTGGGCAGGTTTCCTCCCCTCCTTGGTCTTCCACAAGTAAATCTACCCTTGAAAGGGAATAGGAAACTAAAAATGAGGAGATTGTGCTAACAATGTTGGAGACCTTTTAGATCTTGCAGATCCAATGTCTTTTGACTGTGGATATCCTTTACCACGAGCCTCTTGTGGCGCAGAGTGGTAAGGCAGCAGACATGCAGTCTGAAAGCTCTTCCCGTTAAGGCTGGGAGTTCAATCCCAAAACCCGGCTCAAGGTTGACTCAGCCTTCCATCCTTCCGAGGTCGGTAAAATGAGTACAAAGCTTGTTGGGGGATAAATGGTAATGACTGGGGAAGGCACTGGCAAACCACCCCGTATTGAGTCTGCCATGAAAACACTAGAGGTCGTCACCCCAAGGGTCAGACATGACCCGGTGCTTGCACCTTTACCTTTACCACTGTAGTGAATGGGAAATAAGGTTGCTATCTTCCAGATGGAGGCTGGAATTCAACCAAAATTACAGCTGATGTCCAGATTAGATTCCTCTGTAGGAGCCTAGCAAAAATAGAAATTGTGCAGTGGCTACAAAAAGTGTATGCTCTAATACTGCCACTTCTCCTATATACCATAAAGCCACTGTATGAGACTAAGAGATATGCAGTGGTAATCACCTTAAAAGCCATTAAATGGCAGAGGCTCCTTGGAATGAGGGTATGGATAGGATTGTTGTTGACTGATGTTCTCCTGTGGGTCTTCAGATTGGAGTTTTCTCCTTAACACTAAGGAAAAATCTGAAGACAATTTTGAAAGGGTTTATGAGAGAGGACATTTAAATTGATGGGCGAGAATGAATTCACAAGAATGGATGGGGTTTGGAAGAGCTAACCTTTTTCCTGGATGTGACATTACATGTCCACTGAGCTCCTTTTCTTTATCAAATTCCATTTTTCCAAGGCAAGTCTCCAAATCTCTGGAAATTTCTCAGGACAGAGATGGCAATCCAAATGAGAATAATAGTTCACAATTCTTCTGTTAATGAATTGTCTGGGAAAGCACTAAAGACTGTGCATCCCACTAAAAATAAATAAGTATTGTTGGGTTCATGTCTCAAGGATGATATCTTTTTCTATCTAGGCAGCTCTAAAACATGTTTGTCTGGGAAAACATGAAGGCTGGTAGCGAACTGTGGAACTGGTTGGCTGCTGCATGAAACTGAATGCTTGATTATATGGATTATTGATCTGATCCTACAGGCTCTATTTCTTTTCTTAGGCTGCATGGGCACTTTGAACTTTCTTGGAGAAGACTAGGCTTAAAAAGAAAGCAGGCCCCATGAAACCACCTCTGACCATTGGACTATCAAGGTCAATACTATTTGCTCCTTTGGAATCTCAGGCAGATGTCTTCCATATTACTGACACTTTTTATCTAGAGAGGCCAGGCATTGAACCGGAGATCTCATGTCACATATGCATGTCAGAAGCTGTCCCACAGAACTAGTCCCTCCTGCATGTATCATTGTAAGTTTTTTGTTGTTGAAAAGATACAAGAACCAAACTAATTTCAAGAGGGCTTTTGGAAAGTTTTCATACCATTATTCTCAAGGAGTAAGATCTTTTGACCTGAAGAACTTAATGTACCTCCCCATCCCAGCATACCAGGCGCAGGACAAGAGTTTCCAAAGTATTTTGAAATAGCATATGCCAGAGGAGGAGACACAAAGGAGATATATAAAGCAGAACAGAGTAAATCAGACACAGGCAGCAGAAGAAAATGTGATTAGGAGAGAGGGGGCAGTATGTTGAATAGGAGAAAGGACTAAGCTCCTTTGGAACTGACTATTTTGAGATAGTCAAAGAAGCACAATCCCTGTAAACCCCATTTCCTCAGCTCTGGAAACCAATTCAGCAAGTAATCTGATATACACAACAAGAGAGAAAGATGTGGTAAAGAAGAACCTGAGGTGTACCCATCCACACTGATACCCCAGTGGAGCACTACTGATAGAAAACTATGTGCAGGGGATTTGTTTTAGACATTTTCAGCTATAGGGTTTTTTCTCAAATAATCTGGGTATGGTCTGAAAACACCTTTAGCATTTGCTGCTTGCTTGATCTGCTGTATTTGTGCACTGGAATAAAACCACAGAATAAATGACACCTCTGCCAGATGTGGCTGGGTGAGACATGCAAGTCCCCGATAATTGAAAAAGGAAGAAACTTTAGAGTAACAAAGGAAAAGGTTCCAGTTCTGCCTATTCATGCTGTGTTAGTTTTCTTCTTGTGGGATGAATTCAATGTAAAGAAGTTTAAAGATATGACTCACCACTTGTAATCTGAAATGGGATAATCTGTTTTTACCACTTCATACCCCCTTACTCCCACCTTAGTTGGCTACGTGTGTAAACCAAGCCTTTGTGCAAGGTTGCCTGGGTAACCTTCCAACGAGCTACCAATCAGAGCTTGCTCAGTTAAACAGGGAAGAGATTGCCTCTATTTTTATTCACATTTATGAACAAGCTTTGCATCCCACCTTTCTGTCAGACAAATGGCACACAAGACAGCTCATAAGGACAGAACAATTTCAAAAGCTGAGAGATCTAAAATAGTCACCAGTAGTAGAACACTAACGAAAATAGTAACATGTTAATTTTTTATAAAGCAGCAGTGGTAAAACGATTCACAGGAGCCAGTCATAAAATAAGCCATCAGAACAGAATGTACAGAATCACGTGGCTTTCACGGATGTTGGATAATGCACTTTCAATTTACTTTAGCAATTGTCTGCAAGTGGATTTTCCTGTTTCACACAGGAAAATCAAGTTGCAATGATTGCTAAAATGCATTGAAAGTACATTATCCACGACATTAGAAAAAACTTGGAGGGCTGAGGAAATGTCATCCCAAATAAATGGCTTTTTCAGAAGGCCAAAAGGGGGGAGAAGTCTCAGAATTCCAGGACTTGAGGCAAGACTCACGGGATAGTGAACTGACAGCTATAGGTTTCAATGCCCTGATAGGTCACGTTTGTGAGCAACTAGCTTTTAAGCCCATTGCATCCAGGAATGCAATGGTTGCTAGCAGCGGGCCTCCTCCACCCAGCTGGAGGGCAAACACAGCAACTTACTGAGAGTTTCCTAGAGGGGTCTGGAATGATGGGGCCGAGTCAGCTCGTGTGACATGGTCGGCAGGCAGGGGGTGGTTGGGCGGGCAAAGGTGGGTAGCGGTGGAGCAGCTGGGGCTGTGGGGAGGTAGGGGCTGGGCAAGAGGCTTCGCAAGCGCCTGGGGAGCAGGCAAGCTGCTGGTGGGTCAAGACACAGCTGAGCAACTTCCTGTCTCCACCAGCTGCAAGGCTGGCAGCTCCGCAGCCATACGGGCTTTCGAGTGGTATGCTGGCGGGGGTGAGATGCTCATGGCTCCTAATGCTCCTGAGCAACTTCCCGTGTCTGCAGGCTGCTGTTTTAAGGACATCACAACCATGTGGGGCGGTGTATGGTGGGAGGCGGTTGAAGCTACTGGGCAATTTCCTTTTACTACAGGCTGCTGGTCTGACATTCCCACAGCCATTCAGGTTGGGAAGAGGCGAGAGGCGTGCTAGTAGCTGTGGTGGCAGCCGCGCATGTAGGGATTGAGCAGCGGGTGGCCAGAAAACACATTTATCAGAAGGCGAGGAAGGGCATGTTGGAGCACCCTCCTCAGCTGCCAGGCAGGGTCTGGGCATGAGGCCACCAGAGCACTTTGTGGGCGGCTTCCAGAGGTGGGCACTCTAGGGGCCGGCCCAATCTGGATTGGCCCATGCAGACAGATACGCAGGCCGGATAACGGATGTGGTCCTGAGTAGTGCTCCTCCCAGAGAGGCTTTTCACAAATATTAAGCCGAACAATTGGTAAGGATGGGGAAAACAACAGACTCCGTCTCTTATGTCCTGTGTGCCAATAAAGGTCCTCTGGATGACACCTTCTGGTAGTTCTCCTGCATAAAGTTGCATCTACTACCCCCCACATCCCTCCCATGGAAGGACACTCCTGAGGTGATGGTGAAGGTACCATCTTTAGAAATCATTGGGAGGCCATTTTATTTAGGAGGGCTTTTGACAAGGTTTAAGGTGAAAAATTTTTAGTGAAGAGAGGTTAACACATTTTACTATATTGTGTAAGATTTTAATTATTTTTAAGTTCATTGTTAGATGCCTCGAGCGACAAGGGAAAAGTGGGGTATAGATATTTAAAACTCATATTTGAATTCCTTTAAGAGGATGAATTAGACTTCCTCTTAGTATATAGGTAATTAGAAGGCCCTTCATAAGATTATTATAAATTAACTACCATACCAAACACCTATCTTCATTTACCCTAAGAAAGACTAATATTTTATTATGCAGCAAACAATGGACAAATGTGATCACTTTCCAGTCAGTGAGTCAAAGAATAGAATAGAATAGAATGGCAGTAGTTTTAAACGCATATAGCAATCAATATTTACTGGGTCAATAAAAGTCATCCCTGGGGGCTATCAGCTAGTAAATGAAATGCAGCCAGAAACCCAATGGAAGAATCAAAACCCGAGCAAAAATAAATTAATTAAAAATAAAATGAGTATTGAATACATTTAGCCACAGACCAAGGCCAAGGATGGGACATCAAATGACACCAGCTCTGTTCATTAGTAAAACAAACTCACCTGGCAGTGGGTTCCAGAAGAGCTACTCTGTACTTCAGGAGCAGCAACAAAACCAAATAGCCATCTGCATGTGTTGAGGGGGGAAATGGCTATAACATAAAACATTAATATTTGTGGTGGTAAAAAACCTTGTTCAAAATAGTGTTGGGGTATAGTGGTTAGGGTGTCAAACTAGGCCTTGGGAGGCTTAGGCAGAAACCACCACTCTCTTTCAGCCTAAGCTACATCTTGTGTGAACATAATAGAGAAAGGAGAACCAAACTGTCATAATCTCTTTGAAAGAAGGGTGGGATAAAAATGTGATAGATATGAGGGTAAGTCAAAAAGTACTGCTACTTGGGTCCCAGTTCATGCAAGCATAGATTTGTTTCAAACAAAACATTTATTTAAAAAAACCTCTGATTTTCTAAAAGGACGCAGGACAATCATGGGAGCTTATTCTGAAGAAGTTTCAAGGTAGTTTTCTTTCCAAACTTCAAAGAACATTTAAAAGGAAGATTATTAGTAGGCTTGTATGATTCGGCTGCTTTGGCGGCCGTTTCCTCCGGGCGCAGCCAGCGCCACACCACGGGGGGGGGGGGGAAGGATGGCATGGGCAGCAGTGCGACAGTGGACGCAACCATGCAGGTGCACCCGCCGTCATGCCACCACCCATGCCGCCCTCCCCCCCCCCCACGGCGCGGTGTGGCACTGGCTGCACCCAGAGGGAACTGTCGCCAAAGTGGCCGAATCGCACAAGCCTAATTTTTAGAGTCCCTCAATGATGTCAGAACTGCCATTTTGATGGGGTATAAACTGAAGAGGTTTTTTACCCTAGGTTTGTTTGCATCATATTCAGCATATCCTTCCTTGCCAATTCCATAGGATTTGTTTTTTAATTCCAGTAATCTAGACCAGCATAAGGCGACCAGATTGTCCCACTTTTGGAGGGACATCTGGGGCACCTGGCAAATTGTACTTATGTTGAAATTTAAAAATATATATATTACAATACTATTTTTGTGTTCTGTGCATTCTATGAAAATTTGTGTTGCTCCATATAGACCACATTTTTAATCCAGACCCCCCCCCCCCCCCGGTCAATGGTGTCCTGCTTTACCAATATTAAAATCTGGTCACCTTAGCATTAAGCAAATAATTTTCAAGCATTATTCATTTGACAATCCGATTTTATTGTTGTCTATGATTTTTTATTATTATCTATTGTATTTATATACCACCCTTCCTGAAGGCTCAGGGCGGTTCATATAAAACAAACAATACAGATAACTTAGTTTAACAATAATAAAGGGATAACAACAAGCAACATTTGGATCAGCAACAAACAGATCAGGGTGGAGCAATTTGCTCAGGGTCTCTCAGCTGTTTGAAGGGCTGCCTGTGCTGGGGCTCACTGTCCAAGAAAGCCCTTTTAAACAGCTCCAAGCTATTTAAGCTAAACAGCTGAGTGGCGCTCCACCATACAGCTGTTTGATTTAATTTGTGCAGAACTATTTAAACCCATTTTCTGCTCCCCACAGAACATAATGGGGAGTAGAATGCAAGGCTCATGAATCAATTTGGTTTGCAAATCATATATGGTTTGGTTTGTAGTTTGGCCACAAATCATGAACTGTGCTGTAAAAATGTGATTTGTGTCCATCCCTAAAGCTGACCATACTATTCTGTAGTGTTAGGAAGGAATACATTGAGGAAATCTGTTGCATAGCCACAAACAGATATTTAGATAGTACCATCACTGAAGTCCCTGGACCTCCCATAGTGAGGCTACTGTTTCTCAATACAGCCAGCTGAAGTAGGTTGGGAAGGAGTTGCTATTCCATAACAGATATGCTGAACCATGTGCAAGGTCAACCAGGCAGAACAACTCATCCCAGTGGCATTCTTTCTTTCCCTCTGAATAAGCCAGGTGTGAAGTAGATGCATTATTCTCACTCCTCAGGCAACCCCACACCATGCCTCATGGTCCTATTAAAATCCTGCCACCTGTGCTCTTATACTGTGCTCTTATAACTGCCCTGAGCCTCCGGGGAGGGCGGTATAGAAATATAATAAATAAATAATACTGACACTTAAGCTGCTAGTATCTTCAGCTTCTACCTAGCCTGCTAGTGGAGAACCACATGTGCCCAAACAACTTGCTCAAGCACTGTCACAGCTTTCACTTTCCTTCTTGTCCCTGGATCAGTGGTTACCCCTGCTCTACTTCTGCTTGTTGATATCCACAAGTTCACACCTTAGGTGAATTTCTGTCCTGTCAACTGGGCTGGTGGAGTACCACCCCAAGGCTAACAGTTAGTTTAAAAAAGCCATCAAAAAGTCAGCTGCCTGGTCATGACTGGCAAATAAAAAGGGAGCCCAAACAGGGAGTGTTTAGCATATATAAAAATCATGGGCAGGACTGCTGATTTTGTTAGTAGTCCAGCCACAGTTTACTAACCTGCTCAGGACATAATACAGTATTTTTCAGGTTCAATATACGGAACCCCCAAAATTAAGGTGACCAGATTTTAACATTGGTAAAGCGGGACACCAGTGATCGGGGGGGGGGGGTCTTGATCAAAAATTTGGTCTATACAGAGCAACAAAATTTTTCATAGAACTCATAGAACACAAAAACAGTATTGTAATATATATATATATATATATATATATATATATATATATCTGTAAACAGCCCGTGGCGCCACGGGCGCCACGGACTGAATAAAAGAGTAAGGGGTAGTGGGGAGGAGTTAGGGCGGGACCAGTCCGGGATAAAAACTCGGAGGGGCCAATAAGGAGCCGCAAAGCGGCTCCTGATTGGCCCCTCTAAGTGTCCATCCTGCCCGAAGCAGGCAATGGGGAGCCGCGCGAAGCACGGCTCCCCATTTCCTGCTTCGCCCGCACAGCCACAGGTCAGCAGTCGGCCGCGCCGCCTTCTCCCGGCCGGCGGAGCGGCCTCGCGGCGTCGTAGATGCCACGAGGCCGCTCCGCCGGCCGGGAGAAGGCTTCGGAGACCCTCGGGGGGCGGGGGGCCCTGGCTGCCTTCTCTCGACGCCACGAGGCCGCTCCGCCGGCTGAGAGGAGGTTTTGAACAGCTGCCGGGCGTGGGTGGCCCTGGCTTGCAAGAGCCACGGGCTCCCTTGCCTAGGGCCCGCTGTATTTAGAACACAGCGGGCTTGAATACTAGTATATATATAATTTTAACATAAGTACAATTTGCCAGGTGCCCCCAGATGTCCCTCCAAAAGTGGTCACCTTACCCAAAATATCAGTATTTCCTGATATTTCTGAATCTGAATACTGGTCTGGTATCGAGATACGGAAATAATATGGAAAGCCAAAATTTTTGGATCCATTTCACTTCCCTCCATTTGGAAGGTGGGGGAGTGAAATGGACTAGTGAAAGGGCTGTTAGTTACAGCTTTCTGGGCTTAAATGGCTGCTGGCTGAACCTAACTGCTGATGGGTAGACCTGTCAAACTGCTAGGTTTAAATGACCAGCTTTCATTTCAATAGTCCAAAATGGACAGCCAGTTGATATAGCTGAATATGCCTGAATAAAATTCAGAAAAATCCAGCTTATTTTGGTCAGCCATACTGGTAGCTGAAACAAAATAGAGAATTGGTGTTTGACTTAGAAAATACGCCAAAATACTGGCAAGGTATTATTTATTTATTTATTTTCATATTGGATGAACTTAATGCACACACCTACAATGGATACAGAACAGCCCTTCTTTCTGCTATGAGAGTAGTGTAGTTATTGAAATGAAAATAGCACTGAAGGATGCCTTTTTGTCTTAGAGATATAGCTATCAATCAACATATCTTCTTTCTTTGATACACTCTGTATCAGAGTTTGCTTCTGGGAGCTGAAGATTTCATTATCAGAGTAGTTCCTCTCCATTAGGATTAACCATGGTGCAGGATGAGGGTCGGTGCGGTGAAAGCAAATGTAGAAATCTTGACTAGTGGGTGGACTGAAATACGTGGTATATTAAGAGATTAGGTTCCCCCCGAGGCAACCATTTGAAATGTGAATTAAATTATTAGGTATGAAAGAGACTCCTTCTTGCAGAAGTGATATCTCCCATCATTTTTCAAATTATGTTGTAATGTAGTTCCAGTGAGTGACAGCGGTTCTCAATAGAGATTTTATCACAGTTTCTCTCAACCGTACATTAAATGCACGTGTTTCTTTTAAAATTATGTCATTATGTGGAGAAGGCTGTGATTGATCTGAGATACAGGATCTCTTTCTGCAGTGATGTTATATTGCATCCCAAAATATCTTTCTTTTATGTTTGTGTTACATTTAGCTGATTGTGATGACCAGCAGATTATTGATATTGCTCAACTAGAATGTACAAATACCCACGAGATCAGCTCCTGCATTGGTCTCCAATTGTGAATAACTACATGATTTTCTGATTATCAGTATGATTAGTTAATTGGTCTGTTTATGGGTCTTTGACAGGATGTTTCACTATATTCTTTATTTGCCATTCAGTACAGCACAGTTTGCTTGTTGTGCATGAGGTTTATTATTCAGCCCAATTGAAGTCTACTACCTCACTGTCCTTGATTAATAAGAATGGGCACAAACTGGCTCAAAAACTAGAGTATGTGATACGTTTTGGCTGGTTTGTAGTATATAAAGTGAAGTTTGTGGCTGATCAACTAACACAAACTTTCCATGAGCTTTCCAGACGCTCATGGAGGTTCATGTGGATTTGTGAATGGATATATCTCCAAACACACTATCTCTGCTCAATCTAAAATTCAAAGCAACAACTTGGAGGGCATGTAGAGGAGCACAGGTTCCATTCTATACAGTCCTGAATCTCTGTCAAAATACCTGCCAGTCAATGACAGTCATTTTGACAAGCACAGATTCAGGAGTTTCACAGGGGAACTTCAGCTAACTCTCATCTACCTGGCCTCCAGGTTTGATGAGGATTGCATGTATGAGGTCTGAGATATGATCCCACAAAGAAGGTGCCCCCAGAAAGAACTTTCCTTGGGGCACCTTCTTAGACCCCATAAATCTAGTGTTCACTAGGTAGGAGAGTTAGCCAGATATGCCAAGTGAGCTTGGTGTCTCAGGTTGGTATGGTCATGGACCTCACAAATCAAATCTACTCATTTGCTTCCTAAAAGTTCATGATGGTTCATGAATCAGGCACTCCAAGATATGAACTGCACCAAATTTTCACATTTTGTGCCCATCCCTATAAATAACTACTTTGCTCAGGAGAAATTCTTTCAATAGACAGATCTCTCACACATCATATAAATCAGTCCTCAATTAATGTTGTGTTTCAGTTAAATCCTACTCTTTGGTTTTCATCTAAGTATTTCTTCGTGATGCTAATGGCTGCCAATCAATTTGAATCAATTTCCAAATATGCAGCTCCGGGAAATCCTGATGCAAACCGGTTGACATCATTCACAAAGTATATGAATCAGTAATCAATACATTATGTGTTTCAATAAAATCCTACCATTTGGTGTTTGACTAAGTAGTCCTTAGTGATGCTAACTGCAGCCATCCCCCAGCCCCACTTGTTTCAGATATGTGTCCAAGGACTCTGAGATCTGTGGTTCCCAGTAGTGGGACACTGTTTGGCATGTACCAAACAGACTAAGAGATCAGTTCACATCAGCCATGAATCTTTGAATACAGTAAGTTTGACCATCAAAAATGTTCACAGCAAAATCCACAGCATCCTTATTCTGAGCTACAAAAGATGATTTTGCTTTTTATCCAGATATTGCCCTACTTCTGTTTCAGCCTTTTCTTCAAATAGCAACAATAGCTGAAGAAGTGAGCTCCTACCCTGCCACAAATTTTGTTACTCTTGAAGGTGCTACTGGACTCTTGCATTGTTTTACTGCTTTGGACAGATTAACGTGGCTACCCATCTGGATCTAGAGACAATAACATTTACAATGAACTGCATTGCAATGGATCCAATGAAAAAGGTAACACAGTTCAGAGGGAGGCAGGTGAGGTTCAGAGACACCTTATGTACACTTGAATGGAGAACTCTCATATTCTTTGTTCCATCTGAATTGCACCTGAATGCTTTGTTGAACTGTGTTAAATCAGGGCCAGCATGAATGGCTCTCAATAAAATACAAATGCATTTCAGAGCTGCTTCAAGGCTGAATAGCAGCTATAATGTCTGAGAGAAAATCAAGGTCCAAGAAATCAAACAAGTCAATTCATGTATCGTATACCTTATGGGAGGGGAAAACATTGCTGGATATTGTTCTATTGTTGTACTAGAGCAATCATTTGAAATTAGATTGGCTTGTTCACCCAGGAAAATCCAGGCATGAATCATTACTGTAGCATAATGATAGTGCAATATCCAACTAGGCATGCATCCTATATTAAATGGCAGCATTTTCATGTTTTGGGAGACCAGTGGGCTGTGTTGTGGCCCCTTTGACAGCATATTGAAGTTCCCACTTGACTCTGGAGTGTATTTGCCTGTTGCACAGCTACAGTGTTTTATGCCACAGAAGATAATGGAGCCACACTGCTTAAAGGAGGAGAGGTGCTCCAACCTAGGTTGACACAACACTAGAAGCCTCCTAGAGCATATATAGATATTCCTATGGTGAACCAATCAAGGTTGAAAATTTTACTTTTGAGTAAATATGCACAGGCTCAGATAACATGACTTCATTACGAAAAACTTTCTTTTGCTAATAAATTGTACTGATTTCATTTGGATTTATTTTCAAATAAATATGCTTTAGGTTGCATTTACTTGGACATTTTTGAAGTAGCAATTTATCCACTGCTAAAAGTGCATTTCCATCCCTGATGGGTCATGTTCATAAATCTCTGCCTGAATATGAAGAAACTTTTTATAAAGAGAAATAAAGCCCAACTCATTTTTGCTTAGTATAATAATAAAACTAAAGTGTTCTGTTCAGTTGACATGAAATATTAACAGTTCTATGTAGTCAGTCTATTCTTCCATAAAATATATTGCACAAAGAACATAAGAGCAATATTTTGATACTTCCATAGATTATATTGTGAGTCAAAATGTTATGGAACCCTGTACACATTTTGATGGGTTCAGTTTAATTCAACGCTGCATGCATAAAACAGACAGTGATTCTGCTTCAGCTCTAGGCATCAACTGCAGAGCATTCCTCTTCATGTATAAAGTTCCATTGAGTTCAACAGGGCTTATTTTCAAGTAAGAATAGGATTACCATTCCACTGGTCCAAATTGAGATGTTTCTGAGTATCAAAGACTCACCCAAATAATTCAGTGGGCCTTTACTATCAAAAAAGTAGTGATCCAGATTCAGATGTACATCTCTGCTACATGTGAGAAAGTCTTCTCCAAAACACTGATCTCCCTTGCTGAGTCAATTGAAGAGCAGATATTTTCATTGTCCTGAGGAGCATATATTTTCTTTGTCCTAAATCAAATAAAAAGCTTTATTGGCATAGTTCAGTCATTAGAATTCAATGTTAACATTTACAGCCATGATATTATAAGCAGTCCCAGGCATATCAGTATAGTTGTTCTTATTCAGACTAGATCTCCATTGTTTGGATACTGCTACTGAAAAAAATCGCCACTTTTTATGCTACCCTGGAATCTCGGTCAGCTAATAGCTTGTAAATTAGCTTCTGATTATTTAAACAAAGTGTCAAGTCTATTGTTTTCATAAAGTATCCCTAGCTCTAAACAAAATCACATCCTTCAAGTTCCCTGAAATCAATGTGACTGCACTTGGGATTGCTGTTAGAAATTCATTTCATTTTCTGTTATTAACATTAAAGTTGCTAATATTAGGACAATTCTTATATTCATGAATTATAGGGTTTCAGTCCTATTTGTTAATTTGGCATTTTAAATTTCATCTTCTCTTGGAGGCTTAAAAGATGGCAGATACTAGGTGACTTATTCCCATAAACTATCAAAGCTTCCACCAGCTGTTTGCAGTTGACTAGCTCTAATTTGCAAGCTTTCTATGACCATCCTATAGAGCCACTATTGGAAATGAGAGGACAAATGGAAACATTTCTGCAGGAATCTCAATAGGGATCCTTTTACATGTTTCATGACCGGAATGAGTCTTTTTGTAATTTTCTTTCCTTGTCCACTGAAAGGCTTCAGAGCTTCCTCAGCTTACCAACAATTCCACAGTGTAAGGATCCCATCTTTACTTTGACTAATTGCAAAACTTGTCTCATCAACACCTGGCATGTTCTCCAAGGCCACTTTAGCACAAAATCAACCCCTGCATCAGTATTCTTAAAGAATCAAACAATGAAAAACTTCCCAGTCATTTTGCCTCCCCAGGAGTAGGTAAGTAGGTAGGCTTTGATGCTACATGCTTTTGTTGTTTCTTCATCCCCACCTTCTCTTCCCCTTTAGCTCCCAGTGTGGTTCTTTTTATTACAATACTATGACAATTTAACATTACTGCATATACCAAAAAAAGAGATTTCTTACATGATGATATTGTGCTTCATAATTATTGCATAATAGTGTTACATATCGGTGTATCCAGTTCAGTGGTCACCAGCCATTTTCTTAGTTGGCAACGAAAGAGGAGCAGAGGACCCTTGAAATGGCCACTATGCTGTTCCCTACAACAGTGGTCCCCAACCTTTTTATCACCGGGGACCACTCAATGCCGGGGACCACTCAACACCTTTTACTGAGGCCCGGGAGGGGGGTAGTTTACTCCTCTACTCTCAACCACTGCCCTAGCACTCTCTGATTGCTATGGTAATGTTTAAACATCCCTTCAAAATAAGATACAGACACGCCACAACAATGAAGTGTGTTGTAAAGGGCTGGGGGGGATGAAGTAAAGGGCCGGGGTGGGGGAGAAGGCATCCTTCGGGGCCCACCTCCAATTAGTCGAAGGACCACATGTGGTCCACGGCCCACAGGTTGGGGATCCCTACCCTACAATACATTCAGACTTCTTTACAATGCTGTGCTGTTATAACATTACATGTATGCAAAAAAGGAGGTTTTGTCACTCATTAAGTGCTTCAAAAGACCTGTTTAGCGTGCTTCAAAATTATTGAATGAAATACACACCATTGTGCAGAAAATGTGGGGTCTTAGATTTCCTATGAAAGCTGAATCTATGCTATTAAGTATACCTCCGCAGTGCCTCCCAGCTCATACCCGAAGTCTGTTCTTCTATGTGACAACGGCAGCAAAACTAGTTCTGGCCAAGAAATGGAAAACACAAGAACTACCTTTGATAGAAGACCGGTTGAACAAACTAGCGGACTTTGCAAAAATGGCCAAACTGACACTGATAGTTAATGGAAATACAGAAGAGGTGTTCCAAGAACAATGGGGCCCTTATCTGCATTATTTAAGAAAATAAACTAAAAGGGAATTAAGTGTAACAAATGAAGAGCATAACTTCTTTCTTTGTATTAACAATTTATACTATTTGTTCTGTTCTATCTTTATCCTTATGAATATATATATATATATATATAAAATTATTGAATGACTACGGGTAAAGCCCAATGGGCACTAGCATGCCCCCCCCACCGTGGCATACCTGCCTCCTCCTCTCCTCAACCCCCCTCCCCCCTGATGTCCCAGCTTCAGGGTGTCTCCGATGTGGCGGGCCTGCTGCTTTCGCCATGGCGAAGCCTTTCCACCACTCCTTTGGTTGACATAACAGAGCCATGTCTAAGACTTCCATATCTAAAGCTACTGGTGAGTCTACTGAAAACTCATGCTTTTCCACAGATAGAA
The DNA here is from genome assembly GCF_049243985.1 of Paroedura picta. Taxonomy (NCBI): domain Eukaryota; kingdom Metazoa; phylum Chordata; class Lepidosauria; order Squamata; family Gekkonidae; genus Paroedura; species Paroedura picta. Next base: position 61,443,817 of record NC_135373.1, on the reverse strand, counting down.
ACCAGGCATAGAGAAGAAATAACACAAAGTACCGAGTAGTTGATTCAGAATCTCTTAGCAAGAAAGGTAAATTTTGATGAACATGCATCCTCCTCCAAACAATATAAGTGCAGACTTAAGGACACTTTATTGGCAATAAGTCCTGTGAAATTTAGTAGGAGGGTGAACAGGAAAAGCCAAGGAACCAATGAATCTTCCTAAAAAGAAATCTTCCTCCCTTTCACCAGCACTGCATAGCAGCCTGGACCAAATGATTCACATATCGGCATAAGACTTTTCCCAGACTTCCTCAAGCATGTCATGCTCAAACATTAGAATATTGCTCCTGCTCCCTTTTGACAATTGCTGACAAATATTAACATTCTTATTAATAAAATAAATCAACAGGATATTTTATCATCTACGTGTATTATCACATGAAGAAACCAAACTGAGCTAGGAAACTTGAAGCTCAAATAAGTCCACTGTTTTCTGCTAGTTTCCAATTAAGAGCTGGTTTTTATTTTATGCTTTTCCCTACCCAAAGGAGTCACAAAGCAGCTTATGATCACCTTCCCTTCCTCTCCTTAAAACAAACACCCTGTGTGGTAGGTGGGCCTGAAAGCGCTCTGACAGAACTGTGACTGACTCATGGTCACCCAGTTGGCTTTACATGGAGGAGTGGGGAATCAAACCTAGGGCCATTCTCCACTCCTAAAAACATAGCGTTAAGCAACCGCAATTGTTTAACACTATTCAAAAATGCACCACCTGCCATTTCTCACCTCCTCATTCTCTTGGTTTCTTTTCCTGCATTCTCCTGCTTCCTGGCACTCCACAAGGCAGATTAAAATGGCTGCAGAGAGGGACTCTCCTGCCTGTTAATCATGGCAGGCAGGCAGCCAATCAGCTTTCTCCTAGCTTTAAAGGGAAAGCCATCTTTTTTTTAAAAAAAGTAAAACTTTTCAATTGCTATGCCTATGCCTATAATCATAGATGCATATTGCATAGTTTATCCAGCCCATTTTGGAAGTTTGACACTTGAAGATGAACAGAAGTAATATTTTTCCAGATTTTTTTTGGGGGGGGGGAATCTGAGAGGTATGCTTTGTGTGCCAACAGGTAGGGGGGGATTTTCTTTTTTGTTCTGCCTCTATGGACCAAAGCATATTCGCTGGTCCAGGCAGCTTGCTCCAAAAAAATAAATAAACAAGCAAACCGTTCCAGGGAGAAGGGAAAGGGAGGCAGGCACAAGGGCTGGCCACATTGTTATACACTGCTATTTCGCTAGAGGTTGCTGGTTGCTCTCCACTAGCCCATGCAACAAAGCTGGGGGAATCTAGTTTTGTGAATTCCCCAACTAGTGAGTTAAAATGGAGGATGTGGCTGCCAGATTGCTGCTGGGATGCTGGATGCAGACGACATCATTTGAAACACAAAAAATATGGCATATGCAGGGGTAAGTATCACACTTTATTTTCAGGGTGTGGAATGGCCCCCAGTTCTCCAGATGAGAGTCTGCTCCTCTTAACCACTACACTATACTGGTTCTAAGGAGATTAAGGGTCTCATTACATGAGATGTGTGATGCAAAATCATATTAGGAAGCCTGTGATGAGGGACAATGTGGGCATACAGGTATTCCCCAGCCATTTCTGAGTTGCCCAAAGAGCACAGTGTGAATGGACAGGAATGCTGATACTTTTATTCTAGCTGTGCTGGGTTGCAAAGCAGAATAGGAGCAGAAAGTACTTATAAGTGAGCCCTTGATCAACCATCTGGTGTGAATTGGGCGTGTGTTTTCCCTATCTTACTTGCATCAGATGTTTCATGTAAGCAGACTCTAAGATTTCAAATGGTTGCAAATGCTGTGGAATGATATGCCTAAGGAATATATAGATAAATCTAACAACAATGCTATGAAACCATCTCTGAGGCAAAACACTCCTGATTTCTCCCCTCAAAGGTTAATGTGTGTTGCAACTAACATGTTCCATCTTGCAGCTGTTACTAATTTAACCTCTCCACCTGCAGTCCTCTTATCATAGAATCATAGGGTTGCAAGGGGCCATACAGGCCATCTTGTCCAACTCCCTGCTCAACACAGGATCAGCCCAAAGCATCCAAGAAAAGTGTGTATCCAACCTTTGCTTGAAGACTGCCAGTGAGGGGGAGCTCACCACCTCCTTAGGCAGCCTATTCCACTGCTGAACTACTCTGACTGTGAAAAAAGTTTCCCTGATATCTAGCCTATATCGTTGTATTTGTAGTTTAAACCCATTACTGCATTTCCTTTCCTCTGCAGCCAATGGGAACAGCATCCTGCCCTCCTCCAAATGACAACCTTTCAAATACTTAAAGAGGGCTATCATGTCCCCTCTCAACCTCCTTTTCTCCAGGCTGAACAGTCCCAAGTCCCTCAACCTATCTTCATATGTCTTGGTCCCTTGTAATGTCATCTTGAAAGCCAAAGTATTGAAAAAGATAATTGGCTGTTCTTGTGATCTCACATGATGGGAGGGGGGAAATCAGGAGTTGTGAGGTAATTTTCCGAAGAGTTCTAGCCAAGACTATCCTGATTGGTTGATCATCCTCACCTGATACTGGTGGGCTAAAAAATTATAATTGTTGTACGGTTTTGAAGCAAGAGAGAGTAGCTTGGATTCTGATGGACTAAAGGATGATGTATTTGATCTGTAAATAGACAGTGCCATAGAAAATACTTCAGCTGAGGCTTATGATTTCATTATTGTAAGATGGTGCCATCTAATGCAACTTCTGAGTATGTTGACTAGTTAAGTATTTCCTGTTTTCTGAGTTGTTGGTTGATAAACTGATATTCTAAGATTTGTCCTATTAACCTTACACATATTTTACACCCCTGTTTCTTCCAGTGGTTGCCAGCTGCAGCTCGGATCAAGGTTTTGGTATTAACTTTTAAGGCGACCCACAGTCTGGACCCCACATAACTACAGTACTGCCTATCTCCTTATGCCCCTTGCTGAGCTTTATGATGGGCAGGTGCAAATCAGCCTCAACCCAGGACAGGGTCTTTTCAGACCTGGCCCCAATCTGGTGGAATGAGCTTCTGGGTGAAGTGTAGGCTCTTCAAGGCCTGTAAAAGAGCTCTTCCACCAGGTCTTTGGCTGAGGCCAGGGTGAGTAGGTGTGGGCCCCTCCCTCAGTTAGCTGGAATACCAGGCTGCTTTTGCAGCCCTCCTACGGTGTTTAACAAGTCTGTGACCAAGGTGGAGGGAGTTTGATTGCTACCTAGGTGGATGGATAAATTTGGTTTTAATGGGGATTGTGATGTTATGTTTTATGGGGTTTTGTAACATGAATGTGACCCACCACAAGCCACTATGTGGGAGTGGCTGGATATAAATTGAATAATAAATAAAATAAAATAAACTCAAGTTTATCACCAAGAGTCTGTTTATAAAACATCTGGGCTCTACTCTACTCCCGATTTTATGTTTATCAGCCTAATTAGCTGAAACCCCGATAGTCTTACTGAGTTCTTGGTCGTGCATCAACTCTGTACCAGAAGCCAAAATAACCTAGCACCCCTCTTCCTCTCTTGGGCTGTTAATCTCATTTTTAATTTCATACACTCTTTATTCCCCTCCAGAATGAACTGCTCTCATTGTCTGAGGCTTCTTTTGTTGATTTTGACTCTAAATTAAGCTGTTCAGATGAGCATTCCACTAGTGCAGCTCCTGATTCTTCCATCTCCTTATCCTCAGAGAAAGAGACAGCTGGTTGACTCACAACACTACCTAAACTTTGTCAACAATTAGAACTGATTACCAGATGACAGGGATCAGGTCCCCTCAGAACAGGTAGGTTCAAAGGGTGGACTCTATGGCAGAGCATCCCTTCAGAGCTCCCTGTCCTCCTGAAACTCTACCCTTCACTCCCAAGTCTCTTAAGAATTCCCCCAACTCAAAAGCTGGCAATCCTACCAATAAAGCAGGAGGATGCTGTATTCCACGCTGAAGTAGCCTCTCTCTCAATTGCAGGAGGGGCCTCCCATACAACTGTATTTCAAATTTATTTTAGTAAATTCAAAGTACATTGACATAACTTCTTGCCAGCATCATATTGTCAAATGTAGGTATATAATTAATAATTAAAAAGTTAGCTATTTTTTTTAATGACAGTTGGTTGATTCCACTCTACATTTCTGTCAGCTGACTGGAATTTTTCTGGTTTTCCCCTTAACCCTCTGATCTCTCCCAAATGTTCCTCTTGTGTGACAGGGGACCATTTCAGGCTGCTCAATGGACCATAACAAAAAGGATAGAAGAAGGCAAGTCTCATTCCACAGAATTTTAGATTTGATCCATCTAATCTAGAAATTTAGATATAATCCATACAAACTTCAAAATAATTGAGAAGTCCCCCCCCCCAAAAAAACTGTCCAATTGCACCCTAGTAGATGAAGACAACTAACATCATAGCTCTTCAATTGGGAATTGTTTTTAATTGCCAAGTTATATGAGACTACTGAAGCAAGAGAATTGGAAATGTTAAAAGTGGCAGTCCCATAAGCATTCCTTTGCAAATGGTGATACTTTAATCAGACAGCAATGGTTGTTCGTAATCATATCATTCCTCAATGTAAAAATATACCACAGATGATATATGATGCCAATGAAGCCTAATACTATATAAATCAATACACTAATAAGCTTGTTACAATAAAATAATTACTTGGTTGCAGTCTTTGAACAGCATCATCTATTCATTCTGGTAGAAAGGCAATGCCATTGGAATAAGCCCTTCTTATTTGCTCAGTGACAAATGAAATGGTAACCACCCTATTAAGCTGCAATGCTCTGTTTAATACTCCCAGCCATAAAGATAGCTTCACATATGTATTTAGCCTCAAGAGTATGCATTTTTGTTTCTTAAATGTGAATAATACATACTTCTGAACATTTCAATCACCATATTCATGAAGCTTTCTTAAACTGAATCAGACCCTTGGTCCATCAAAATCTGTATTGTCTAAAACTGGCAGCAGCTCTCCAGGGTCTCAGGCTGAGGTCTTTCACATCACTGCCTACCTGATCCTTTTAACTGGAGATGCCAGGAACTAAGCCTTTCACCTTCTGCATGCCAAGCAGATGCTCTACCAGTGAGACACAACTCCTCCCAAGTTTCCATCTTTCTTTCTTTCTTTCTTTCTTTCTTTCTTTCTTTCTTTCTTTCTTTCTTTCTTTCTTTCTTTCTTTCTTTCTTTCTTTCTTTCTTTCTTTCTTTCTTGGCAGGTCCCTGATGTCATCTGGAAGCTTGTTCCACTGGGTGGGATAAAGCCCTAGCTCTAGTTGTTGATAGATGAGCTTCCCTGGGCCAGGGATCACTGTTTTGTTGGTGTTGGTGGAGCATAATGCTCTTTGGGGGACATAGGTAAAAAGGCAGTATCTCAGATACTCAGGGCCCAGACCACATATTGGATTTTGGATTGAAATTTGGACTTCCTTCTGGATAAGCAAATTTAGGTGTGGGAACCTTTCCTTTCTTGGGATCATTCAATTACAAACTCAGGAGAAACCCTTATGTAGAAATGGTCTTTGTGAAGTTTTGTTACTATGTTTGTCCAAAAACACATTTGTTTTTAAATCTTTCTGAGTTCCACTGAACTCTCCTGACTTCTAGAGAGTGGGCACTCTAAAACTAAAACCACCACATTCCCCCTTTGTAGAAGTACCAGCATCCAACTGACTAATTAGGACTAAATAGCACTGTCTCACACATGAGTCTGAGGAACTCCTAATACTGATTTCCTCTTTTCTAACTCGACTAGGGAGCCTCCTTCTCTCCTGAGAAGTATTCTCCTCCCAATTTTGCTTGAATTGGTAGTATAGCCTCACTATCCAAATTCCATCTGCCAAATATCAGCTCCAGTAAACCAGATGCTGTGTTGATTAGTTTCCAGTAAAAACTATGGTTTAACTTTTTTTCTTCAGAAGTGATGCTCAGAAACAGATACAGAATCAAATAGACTGACTCTTTCTCTCTCCCTGCAGCACACAAATAGTATATCAACTTCCCCTCAGTTATTGATGGTCCATCAGAACTCTCAGAGCAACCTGCCACTCTGGCTTTCTCTGCCTAGTGATGATTTTTAACAATTCACTGTTGCTGTTCCTTCAGCACTTGGAATCTGACTTTCAAGTTCTGTCTGTCACAGCCCCTTACCAGGGTCATCTATTATGCTATAACCTTATGCATATACTCCCACACACACCACACATATCAAGAGGGGTACTCATGTTAATCTGTCTGCAGTGGTAGAGAATATTAGAGCAAGAATTCAGTAGCACCTTAAAGACTAACAAAATTTGTGGCAGGAAGTGAGCTTTCATGAGTCAGTGCTCACTTCTTCAGATATAGCTTCAATGTGTATCCATCTGTCATTATAACTTGGAGAGTGGAGTGATTTCAGATGCTGCATAATAATAACAGGCAAATGATAATAGTAGGCTTTCTTTGTTATTGATTTTCAGCATTTGAAATCACTCTGCTCCCCAAGCTATAAGGACAAATGGACTCACATTCTAGCTCTCTGTGAAAAATTGAGCAGTAATTCACAAATGCTCAAACCTTGCCACAAATTTTGTTACGCTTATGTAAGTAGTACATAATAAGATGTAAATTGCTGTCCTGGATAGTTCTTTCTGCTTTTGATCCCTCTGCCCACTTTATATAGTTTCTGTTCCTTCTCATTTAACTCCCCCTCCCAAATAATGTATTTCATGTTTTGAGGTATTTTAAGTTAGTTATATTTATAACTCCACTATGACATGTTGTGCCATTCTGCATGCAAGTGAATTCCATTATCAGCAGTTTGCAGCTCTGGGCAACATTTTAATGTGCTAGTTAAATTACTGGCATGTGATGCTAGACTTTTGTTTTCTGAATCACCATTCCCCAACCAAAGTAGTTTCCGAAAGTCTCACAAATTCTTTACCACAAACATGTTTGTGAAAACTTAACAGTGCAAACTGAAGTAGAGTTAGACCTTTCAAAGCCTTTTGATTACAATGGATTTTGTAAGGAGTAACTGAATTTAAGATTGCACAGTAATTTTTTTGTCATGATTAAGTTAATTATTAACTGCTTTCAGCAGAATATGTCAACAACTTGGGATAATTTGTATAAACTAGAATTTTATCACTAGCTTTGTAAACCCATAGATTCATTGTTTAAATTAATTTAAAATGGATATACAGGTGGGGGAGGGAGGGGACTTTCTCACATTCAATTAAGATTTTCTTGGACAAGCACATATATCCCACAGGTATATCCTTTCTAACATAGGATGCACCTGTTTCCAATACCTGTCTGCCAAATCATTTCTCACATTGAGTGCATTTTTTCTTTCATTGCCAGAACTACTCAACCACAACCGTTATACAGTAGTAGAAATTCTTCTGGTACAAAAGACAGGGACGTTAAGTAGATGATTGTACACATTCATACTTACTTTCTTATTCTTTCTTCCTGGTCTATGATTACTTGGACACATCAAAAGAGAATTCCATTCCTTCGGAAATCAAGCCGGTGACAACCAAGATGAGGAATAAGGCAGCTATCCTGCACAACCTCTCCTTTAATTGACAGATTTTTTTCCTCCTGCATTGTGCAATTATTTGTATACACAGAGTGTCAAGGGGGAAAAAACAGTACTGCTATATATTCTGTGCTGGTATACCTAGATGTAAAAATAATTATATTGGGTTGGATACAACCAGATTTCATCTAATGACGAGGGGAGGTGTGATCTTGTTGGACCACCCAAGAAACTTATGCTGATGATTCTGTGTCCCAAGTGAACAAAAGCCAGACAAGATGGAAGCTGTAGTATAATACAAGAATTGAGTGATAATGAGCAAAATATGCTGTCTGAATTCCTGCTGATATTGGAAGCATTGTAATACATCAGTGACAATATTATGACAATTGTATTTATCTTAAAAGCAAAATATATAAACTAACTCTCCATTATGACAATTGTTTCAGTCATTCAAAAATCAGGATATATTTAAATATTAAAGAACTTTTAGCCAATGTGGTATTCCATCTAGAATTTGGGGCAGAAATTTTAGAGAAACAAAATCATATTTTTAACTGCTCTTACAAGATTATGCTTCTACAAAAATGCCTTAAAAGGAGGTATTTGCCTTATTATAACAACAAATATTTAAATGTAAAGCTATGTCATTGAACTTAGTCATAAGCAAGTTAAAATACTGTTTTTCAGATCTATCATGCCCCATTCTTCCGGCACATTTTTCATAATTTCAGTCATGTGCAATACCTGTTAATCTTATGTTAATTTATTTCATGGGAAGACTCACTGCTTCTCCCTCTTTGTTATTTAGTGTTTTCCATATAACAGGAATAATAGATTTCACATTATAATTCAGTAAGGCACCTTTTTTTAAAAAAATCATTTTATTTATTTTCTTGCTAGTAATTGCAGTGCTCCTTGCTTTACGAATGGATCATTGTTTCATTGCCTTCTGAAGGGTGTGATAGTGATTTTTGCTAAAAAGGAAGATTCAACATAGATTTCTGGGAGATAATTAAACCCAAGGGTATTGGTCCGGCAGCATGTACTTGTGCATGTGTAATTTAATTCAAGTCAATGGCATTACACTGGTGTTAACCTGGAATATTTCAGCAGAGACTCTGACATAAAGTTTTCATCTGTCTTGATATTTGCAGTCCGAAAGCTTTGGAATGTCAGTTTTTACCAATTGAAACACAGCATTTTCTGCATGTCTCCGCATATGGAGCATAAAAACTATAAACAGATTCATTGTAACAACTGAAAACATGCTGAATCAAAGCCATTCTACTACAGAACTCATCATATTTTCCCCCTCATAAGTCCAAATTGGACATTTACAGTAAGCAGAAGGAAGTCAGTCTACTAAATAAGAAGTGATAGATGTGCTACTCCTGCTCTGTTCGACCGTTTATGCACTGGAGGTTTCATGCCAAGCTGCAGACTGGAGTTTTAGTTGTGGCAGGTTGCCCCAACTCTTCCTGCACCCACATGGGGGAACATTTGGCCTGGTGTGCCACATCAGCCCCCAATTTGTGCTCCTGCATGGGAGCTGGGACACTGAAGTTCCCAGTGTATAAATGGTCTTCCTGATGTCACCTGAAGTACCATAAGACCTAGAAGTAGGATTGTTGGCATTGCTCTTTCAAATTCCAGGATTGAGGGCAGTTCCTGGAAATGGTGGAGCTTGAAGGGAAATCACTTCCAGGTGGCATTCTAATTACCACTGTGGTAATTGATGGATAAATGAAGATATGATGCCATGTTGGCTCTATCATTGGCATGACCAGTTGTTGCACTCACTCACTGCCCCGGCTGGTAGCCCTTCCGTGATAGGGAGAACTTAGCTGTTTTACCACCATCTGTACTGTATTGTATTTTTTAAAAGGATATAGGATTTTAATTGGGTATTTTATTGTATTGGATTGTTATGTAACCTGCCATGAGCCAGCATGTCGAGAGTGGCGAGTAATAATAATAATAATAATAATAATAATAATAATAATAATAATAATAATAATAATAATAATAATAATAATAATAATAATAATAATAATAATAATGGGGAAACTCCTAGATCATTGCTCTAGAGGCCGTTTTCCAGCCATTTTTTCTTCTACACCTGAATTGCCTGAGGTTGAGAGACTGGAGTAAGGGACATGGTTTTACTTACCATGAATTAGAAAATGGCAAGCCCAACTAGAAACCTGCTTTTAATTCCAAAACAATCCCATCCCACTCTAAACAAGAAGCTTACTATTAGCATTTTTCCTTTCCTTTCCTTTCAAAATATGCCTGGCAGTTATACTTTTCATTTCCTCTGATGACAGAAGGCATTGAGTCTACATTTTCCATGGCTCCTAGTGATCACTGGATTCAGATTCAGAAATTAAGTGATAGACCTGGTGTTTTCTCTTCTTTTAAAAACTTATATAACTTTTGGCTCACATACCTGAAAGACCAACTCTACGATTGCAGCAGCATCTGTTCACTACCCTTTTCTGCACATGTCCTTACACTTTGTAATAATCCCTCTAAAGGCCTGAGGAAATCCCTTTCCTTATTTATCTCCAAGTGAGGTTATGAAAAGAAATTGTGCGAAAGAGCTTGGCTAGTTTTTGTGAAAACTTACTTGATGCAGTGTTTGAGTCTCACTTTTATTTATTGATATTAATTTTCTTTGTTTTTATCCACCTTGCATACTATAATGGGATTTTACATGGTTAAAATAAATAAATGCTTCATTCTTCCAACAATTTGTAGAAATCAATAACACTAGGACTCCCAAGGTTTAATTCTCACAATTCCTTCTAAGCAGAGGCATTTTGATTGATCTACTCAACTGGTCTCGTTTTCAAAGATCACCTTGGCCTTGTCAGGTACACATCTGTCATCTGACTGGTATTCCAACCATCACATGGTCCACATCAAACAATTTAGCACCTTTGACTCTCTTTCAGCATTTCATTCATTTCCCCATAAGAATGTCATGAAGATTAATGTGCTTGTTCAATCCATTTTTTAAAAAAAAAATCAGTGCCAAGTTCAACAGTTATAATAAAATCCTTTAAACATGGAAACCTCATCACAATCAGCATCATTTAGAAAATTAAAAAACAAACATTTCCTTTAGTGTATCTCCTCTTTGCAAAAGAAGATTGATACTTGTAAATCAGTTGCCACCAGCATGCTTTCAAATGCAAAACAGTGTACTATGTTTTGTCATTTCACTCCTATGGGTTCCTTAGCTTATATCCCAGACTCTCTAGATTGTTGAATATGAATGCTCCCTGTCATTTCCAGTAATAGGACCCCCAGGTTTGTAAAAATCTTGCCTTGAGAACTTAGAAACCCACTGCTGGCCAAAGTAGATGATATTGGAATCAGTCCTACTGTAAATTGGCTCAGTTTAAAATAGCTTCTTATGTTCAATCAGTCAGGTAAAAACAGATTGCTAGACTAGATAGATTGCTAGACTAATCAATCACTAATCCATAGGTGGATGACATGTGTGTGATGTCAAGGAAGATATTTTGAATTATTTTAGCTTTGCACCTGACTGTATATCTCAGTAAAATTGTCTTTATACGTACTATTCATCACTTGAGCACTGCAGTATAAAGTAATGATTTCCTTCTGAAAATGAGATACTATATATTACATATATAACTATTTATTCAACACATACTGTGCAGAAGTGTTCTTGAGTAAAGCTGTCACACCTATAACACAGAGAGAAGCTGAATCTATGATGGAAATGAGTTCAGTCAAAGAAGATCTACATGAAGGAATAAGTAGTAACTGCTGTAGAAGATAGTATGGAAAGCTGTGGACAAGTCTCTGCTCCAATTCCAAGTGGGGAAAACTGAAATGGTAAATAAGGGTGGATAAAAATTCTATACCAGCTGTCCATTTTCCTTTTTAGTTAAAGCAACTAATTCTCAGGTTGCTCATTTGGCATTATTACTGACATCATTATACACATTTTGAAAATATAATAAATTCCAATCACTGTTTAGCATAAAGAAAAAGACATGTGGCAAATCTATAAAATGAGATATAAGTTGGTTATATGTAGTAAAAATGAAACAGGGAGACAAGTCTAAAAGTGCAATGTGGGAAGTAGACCAATTATAATCCAAACTGAACATGTACACGGATTCAGACTAGAAGATATTTTATTTAATGTTTGCTTGTTGAATTCATTTTTACTCCTACTCTTCTCCCCTATGGGAATCCAAAATGGGTTACATCATGCTCTTCTCTATTTTGCCTTACAACATCTAGCCTCAACCAGGGGCAGAACATTCTCTGTTAGAACATTCCCCATTAGGTGGAATGAGTTCCCAGAATAGGGTCCTGTAAGAGGTTTCCCAGTTTTGCAGGCCTGCAAGCAAAACTCTTCCAGCAAGCATTTAGTTGGGGCCAGTGATCACAATAAATCAAATGGGCCTCCCACAGACAACCCCCCCCATTGAGAATGTGTTCTGTCAAGTGCATTAGAAAGCTGCTAAGATATTGAGATTTTAATATTCAGATTCATTTATTGGTTTTAAGGTTTTAATATTTATATTTTATGAGTGTCAGTGTATGCTGTACACTGCCCTGAGCCACATGGGAGGGCAGTACATAAATAAACAACCATGAAAGGTAGGTTAAGCAGAGAATGGCCCAAGCTCACCCCAAAGCTTCCATGGTACAAGTAGGGATTTGAACTTGGCTTTCTCAAAGACCATTCCAACATTCTAACCACTATAACACACTGGCTATCAATATATTCCCAGTTTATATTTGGTTTACACCCACAATGCCATAATTAAGTTGTCCACATAGTCAAAACTATTTTAAATAATTGCATACTTCAGCCACTTTGGAGCAAATAGCTCCAAATAGCTGCATTTTCTATTGAACCTTGCTTTCAATATAGTATCCTTGAGACATAGCTTGGCCTCTCAAACATCTGTCTAGCTAAAGACATACTACTAGGGTTCCAGTTCATACATACACAGATTTAATCAAAACAGTATGTTGTTTAAACAAGTTTATGCAATTCATGGATGGCTGCAGACAAGTTCTGTCAGTAATACACTTGTCTTAGTCTCCAGATGTCTTCAGACATCCAGATGTCTCCAGACATCCAGGGCCCCAAGTAAGACTGGCCGTGGAAGGGGGGGAGAGGGAGGGCTTCCCTGCAGCCTGGAAAGCACACCGGGGTCTCACAGATACCCTGGGTGTGCTTTCCAGGCTGCAGGGAAGCGCTCAGGCCACAGGGGGCCTGAGTGGAGAGGGAGCGCTTCCCTGCGGTCAGGAAAGCACATTTTCCAGGCTGCCTTCCTTTCCAGGCCGCTGGGAAGCGCTTGGGCCGTGGCGGGGGCGTGGGGGAGATGAGGCGCTTGCTGGGCCAGGAGGACACTCTCTGCTGGTGCACCCAGTGGGGGGGGGGGGCTGCATCATCCTTTTGGCCCGGGAAGGCCTTGTGCCCCATCACACATGTGGTGCCAGGCCTTCTAGGGCCAACAGGCTCTCTCCAGCAACCAACTCACCTCCTGCACACATGGCAAGGGTGCACTCTCCTCCCCCCTTGTGTCCACCCACCGCCCAAGACCTCCTAAGGTAAGCTTTTTTGGGGGGGGTCACTTTCCCTTGCCCCTTCTCCCCTTTCAAATCCCATTTTTTATAAATGGGCTTTGCTGCTAGTTCTCTATAATAAAGAATAGATGGAAACAAATTGTGGAGGGGTAAAATATCATGGATTAATATCTGCTAAAACTGTCTCCTATTTCTGGAAATGGAAGGAGATCATAAATGGAATATGTGGTTAGGTAGTGTAAAACAATTATGTATGCTTGTTACCTACCTTGGTGGCTCATGTAAGGGTAGACAAGCGATTATAAATTTTGTAAATACTTAATTTTGTAAATACATAACCTCCTTCCATGTCAAAAGATTTTCTTCTCTTCCAAAATCAAGACATGCATCTTTCAGACCATGGTATACTCACTCCTGATCTTTCCTTTAAAAAATAGTTTGTTGAGATTTGTTTAGCTTGGATCTCCAGTTTGTGATTACATTTGCTGTGTGCTGACTCCACTCTACTAGGAATGGGGATGGGCACTGTAGAAATGGGCAGTTGGGAGAGAATTAAAAAATTATGATTTAGGCTTCTATGTAAGATGTGGGACACAGTGGGAGAAGAATGTACTCATTGATCTCAGTTTCCTTGGGAACCTGGCAGTATAATTTAGATAATGCTGATCCTCTACTCTCATAAGCTTCTAGTTTGGATATGTGACTTAGGTATAAATTCAGATCAGATTACACACAATAAGGTAAAGGTAAAGGTAAAGGTATCCCCTGTGCAAGCACCGAGTCATGTCTGACCCTTGGGGTGACGCCCTCTAGCGTTTTCATGGCAGACTCAATACGGGGTGGTTTGCCAGTGCCTTCCCCAGTCATGACCGTTTACCCCCCAGCAGCAAGCTGGGTACTCATTTTACCGACCTCGGAAGGATGGAAGGCTGAGTCAACCTTGAGCCGGCTGCTGGGATCGAACTCCCAACCTCATGGGCAAAGCTTTCAGGCGGCTGCCTTACCACTCTGCGCCACAGGAGGCTCTTATTACACACAATAAAAACTGCAAAACAATATAATAATATAATAAAATGTGCAATGTACTGGCAAACAACACAATTTTTAAAACAGGAGAATCTTGGAGGAGAGGCAGGGCTTTGGGGGATGATTGCCCCAAGAGTTCTAATGGCTGACTCTTCTGGCAGTCACTGGGCAACTTCTTAACTGCTTTTCTTCTTGGGCAACTGGTGTGTAGATACTAACCTGCTATATTAGCTGGGGGACTGGATAGGGAGGGTGGTAAGGTAAGAGCTGGCCCTCATGAGAGATGGAGTTGAAGGGTTGATGGGGTTAGAATAGAGTTGCCAGGTCCCACCTGGCCACTGCAGGAGGCCAGCAGTTAGGGTTGCCAGGCTGAGCCCAGGAAACTCCTGGAGATTTGGGGATGGAGGCTAGGGAGGACAGGGACCTCAGTGGGGCACAATGCCATAGAGTCCACCCTCCAAAGCATCCATTTTCTCCAGGGGGATGTCTGGAGATCAGCTGTAATTCCAAGGTCCCACCTGGAGGCTGGCATCCCCAAGTTGAACAAAGAAGAAAAGTCTTTAGGTAAATTAAAAGAAAGCCAGAAAGTAACAACATTTAAATAACTGAATAAAGTAATAGCCTTAGAACAGTTCTAAAGTTCCCTCACAATTTAGAAGGTTCCTAAAAGCAGTGGCTGAAGCCCCCTATTAGATTAAATTGACGGGAACTTTTTTGGGGGGTCTTTTTTCCACCTCCCATCATGAAAAATAACGTTTGAGCTCCTACTTTGAAAACCCTGCAAGGGGTCACCATGAATAAGCTGTGATTTGATGTAACTTTACACACAGTGAGTTATTTACTCAAATGTCTGCAGACACGTTCAGATTTTGAAGATTAGCCATGAAAGAACATTGATGTTCTTGTGTCGGTCACACAATATCAGCATTGCCATGCACAAATTAAGGGCCATTCCGCACAATGACCATTGTTGCTAAATGTTTGCAGTATGCAGAAATGCTATATTTAATAGTGGAATTTTGTCATTCCGCGTACCTTCAATTCTAGTGGAATATTGAAGTCCCAGTAGCGGTCTATTCATTGCCCACAAGTTTCCAGTCTCACTGGAATCGCAACAAAGGAGGTGATATTTTGCCACGCTTCTTCCCAGCCCTGGCCATCAATCAAACAGAACAGCCAATGAACTGTTGTGTTGTGCTCCCCGAAAGCCCCTTTCCCTTTAAAAACTGTTTTTTAAAAACCCAAACACACCAGCAGCAACTAATATTTGTTCATTCATTGTCTCAGAAAGACCTTTTTCACTGGTGTAGGAGCTGGCGCTTAATTGTTTACACACTCTTCAAGTAAAAAAAAATCCTCCCCCCATGGGCATGATTTGTGGCTGAAATTACACGCATTGTCAAACAGGGGGCTATATTGTGCTTGGAAACTTTAAAGACAATTGCAGAAGAGAGCTTTGTTTTACTGTTAAGCACTTTTGTGGAGGGACTTCAACCAGAGAAGCCTTGCTTATTCGTTGCTTTCTCCGGTTTAAGGGGGAGAAATGGCAATCGCATCTCCAGAAGCTCGGGGGCGAGAGCTAGGGAGGGACATTCTTTCTACCGCTATTTTGAGAATGCACATGTATTTTGCTGATGTGTTGCAGCTTGTGCTCAGAAGTGTAGCGGTTTTTTCAGTGGGAATCCACTTTTCTGGATTTCCCCCTAAGTGCTATAAAATTCCAATTGTTGCTGGAGTTTGGCGGGAGTTTTGTGGTTTGTTTGCGACATCATGCAGAATGTTAAATTAGTAGTGTTTACATAAGGTAAGACTTTGGCTACATTTAAGTCATATGGTATGGCCCTAAACGTTGATAATAAAGAAATCCGAATGACTTCTAGCATCTCATAGTTTTGCAGTCAACTCTCAACTTTTATCTCTTCCACGTTACAGTTCCCAACTATCTGATTAGGAGCCAATATAGAAATCTTTGGGGAAAAGTAATTAAAAAAAAAACAGATGCCTAAATATGCTGCTTGCAATCAGTCATGAGCGTTCATATGAATCAAGTTTATTTTGCTATTACACAAATTTGATTTCATGGTATTATTTTCTTTACACTACAAGAAGCAATAGCTAATATAGACATGTATGTGTTACCAGACAATAAAGGGCTCAATATAATGTCTCTCTTCAAGTCATAAACAGACCTATAAATATTTCAGCCACTGAAATAATTGTATACCTACTTTATTCCTTTGTTAAAACACACGAAACTCAACACCTAAATTATATGTTCGAGTATAATGTGATTTCTTTTGTACTTTAGAACAAGTGATAGACGTCATTGGCTAAAAAAGACTAGGCCTGTTTTAATATATTTCCTAGGGTTCGTAGAACAAACTCTTCAAGAGACAAACAATTTAAGAAAACATTGGAATTTTTTTTTGTTCTAGTACTTGCAAATCCTCTTCTTTGTGGCACAGTGTAAGGGATTTGCTCCTTATAAGATAATAAACCTTTGAATTTTCAAATTAAGTTTCAACAATATGCTTTAATTAGATAAAAATAATGTAAGGTATTGATGTAAGCATAATCTATATGCACATAAAAAAAGGTTTTATCCCCCTTCCCGTGTTACCAAATTTGCATATCTTTTCATGGGGCAGTAAATATTTTAAATGGAGCAGAAAGATGTAGACGTAATTAAAAGTACGGTTGCATCATCACCTTATAAATATTTTATAGGCTTTTACATAAAAATAATATGAGCCAGCGTACAGTGAATTTGATGGGTATTAACAACATCTGTTGAATGCTTGATAAAGAATAAATTCAATTTAGTTCAACTCATAATTTACAAAGCATCATGCAGATCTTGGGATAACAGCCATATCCCAGTATACGACATTGTTTTTTACCACAAGGCAATACCTCTGACAATTTAATCTCCTCACATGACTTATTTCAGAAATCATAATGTAGGGAGCTGGCAGTTTGTGTTTTGCCAAGGGAAAAAGTTTGCATCAATAGGAAATTATTGCTATATAATTAAAGGTAATGTGTTTACATGTCAAAACTAGCCATTTATATATTGTTAGTTCATTGGCAATTTATTGCTATAATTCTTTTTTAAAATATAGAATTATACTGCAAATTGATGTAAAGCATTGCATGTTAATGATCTCTCAAATGTGAAGCTTCTTATACAAAAATCTGAAGCTTCTCTGCAACAAAATTATACTCACGAGTATTTTTTTTTAATTTAAGCAAAATTGCAATTGGTATTTAATGCCATTACAACCCCTAAGTAGCCACTCTGGCAAGCTGAGCAACCTGTTAAGTCCACAGCAATGTTGATATGGCTTTTGAATAACAAATTTTAAATCTTCAAATTTTAATTTTTCAAATGTGCCTAAAATGTATGCATCCTGAGTTTTGCTCCAATCCTAAGGATATACCCAAATATCTATGGATGTTGTGCTGTCATTGCTATAACAGTCATGTACCTGCCACGTTTTGCCTGCATGACATAAGGCAATAACCTAATATGTGGAAGGTGTTTCTTCATAAAAATGAGAAAGTTTATCTGACATTAACACACAAGAACAGAAGGGCCCAGGTAACTATCAAAAGATAAAATATACCAAGTATAAAAAACAATGAGAGATGATCAGTTGGGAAATGGTGCCAAGGATATGAAGAGGTAAATGGTCTTGCATGATCTTCAGGTATATAGATATGTATACATCTACGATGATCATTTTGCTCTTCTCTTCATCCAACTCATTACCTTACTGTTCTATCCACCTATTTTACCATTGCTTCTACCTTTTTGTTCTCTGATTCTTTCAAAAATTGAACTAACAACTCCATAGTTATATCTTCAACTAGCTGTATATTTTCCTGCCTTTCAATCCAGGATTATAATCCTACTTTTGTTTCTACTAAATAAAATTTCTCATTATCACCTTCCATCATCAATTCCTCATAATAGTCTTGTAATCCTACAACTTTATCTCTAATCTCTGCTTTACTTACCCACCTGTTAACCACATCTTCTTCATTCTTGATTTTCTTTCGTTTCTTTCTCAACAACTCCAGGCTCTTATCTGATATATGTTGATTTGTCTTAGTAACCAATACCTTACTTATGAACACATTGCTATTCCTCTGATTTCTATATTTTGTCTCCAGTTCATAATCTCTGCAGGAGTCGAACATGCCTTAGATTGCCCTTGCTTAGGTTCACCTTTCCCATTAACCATAGAATCACAGAATCAGAAGATATCATACAGGTCATCTAGTCCAACCCCCTACTCAGTGCAGGATTAGCTTAAAGCATCCAGGCTAAATATCTGTCAAACTGCTGCTTGGAGACTGCCAGTGAGGGGATCTCACCACCTCCTTAGGCAGGCAATTCTACTGCTGAAATTTCTGATAGTGAAATTTCCTTTTCCTGATATGTAGCCGATATCATTCTCCCCTGTAGGGAAGGTGTGAGGATAGAGGAATAAATTCTCTCTATCCTGGTATAAATATGCCTACAGTGAGTTATGTCTGGAGCTTATAGAAATGTTCCTGTCCAGGTTGCCATTTCCCCCAGAAGTCTTGGGAGTGAATTTACTCTTGTTCACTTTTAGACCATTTATGCACTGGAGGTTTCATGCTGGGCTGCAGGCTGGAGTTTTAGTAATGGCAGGTTGCCCCACCTCTTCCTGCACTCACATGGGAAAGCATTATGCCCGGTGTTCCTCATCCGCCCCCGATTTGTGTTCCTGCATGGAAGCTGGGGCAGTGAAGTTCCCAGTGCATAAACGGTCTTTGTGAAACCACAACTGCTATAAGCCATCAATCATTTGAGTCCTCTTGATATGGTGATGAAATGATTTACTTTAATTGGTTTGCATATTATTTGTATACTAAGTAGCCTATTCCTTAAGAATGCCTTGTCAGAATATAGCAATGCCATTTTGTTCAAGTATTATAAACCTTTTGGCTGCTCCATTCAATGAAATTTCTGAAGTCTGTAACCTGAAGGGTTTTTTTCTCCCCCATTCAGCATTAATTGTCTGTCATGAAAACATTTTGAAACATTTCCCAGTTTTTTGTCATGCATGTCTCGGTCTCTTCCAAAAATGATAATGTTATCATAAATATTCAAAAGCTCTACACAACGTTGCATGACTTGTTAATTAAATCTTGATATTTCTCAGTTGTTGGGGAAATTCCAAGCATTGATCTGTTATAGCAATGTGGGCTGAATCTGAACCTACCACTTTAAATGGTTACAACCACACTTAATCTTCTTCACTTAATTTAGTTGGTAAAAATTTCATCAGTATATTTATTTTGGGGTTAATTTCAATAACATTTCCCATTTTGTCCTTCATGCTGGAAAGTGTTGTTGCTGAACATCCCTGCACTCAATTATCTCTAGAGAACATTCCTGCATTTAACTCCTAACCTGGAGAAAAGTCACTGCTAGCAACTTCTTGATGTGTTGGTAAAATGTGGTATGGAGCCTATTTATGTTAGGTGGATTGATAGCTGGCTGACAGATCACACCCAAAAGGTGCTTGTTAATGGTTTGTCATCTTCTTGAAGAGGAGTGACAAATAAAGTGCCTCGGGAATCTTTCCTAGGCCCTATGTTGTTCAACCTATTTATAAATTATTTGGATGAAGAGATAGAGGTAGTGTTCTATTAAATTTGCAGATTACACTAAACTGGGCAGGGCAGCAAGCACAGCAGAAGACAATCAGGATACAGGATGATCTTGGCAGACTGGAAAACTAGGCTAAAATGATTCAAATGAATTTCAATACTGAAAAACTTAAAGTTCTGCATTTAAGTAGGAAAAATCAAATGCCTCATTATAGAATGTGGGAGACTTGTCTTGGCAGTAAAATGTGCAAAAAAGGACCCAGGGGTCTTATTAGTCCAATACAGAAGATGAGTCAGCAGTGTGACTTGTTGGCTAAAAAGGCAAATGGGATTTGGGGCTGTATCAAAAGAAGTATAGTGTCCAGATCATGCAAGGTGATGGTACTGCTTTATGTTGCTCTGGTTAGACCTCACTTAGAGTATTGTGCTCAGTTTTGGGCACCACAACTAAAGAAGGATGTAGACAGACTGGAACACGTCCAGAAGAGGGCAGCAAAGATGGTGAGCGGTTTGGATACCAAGTAATATGAGTAAAGGTTGAAGGAGCTTGGTTTGTTTAGCCTGGAGAGAAGATGCCTAAGAGATATGAAAACAATAATCAATTACATGAAAGGATAGAAAAGAGTGGTTTTTGTTGTTGTAGAGGGTTGGACCAGAATCAGTGGGTTGAAATTGATCCAAAATGTTTTTTGGCTAAACATCCAGAATAAGTTCCTGATACATCAGTTCCTCAATGAAACAGGCTTCCTCAGGAAGTGATTGGTTCTCCTTCTTTGGTAGTTTTTAAGCAGAGGCTAGATAGCCATCTGACAAAAATGCTGATTCTGTAAACTCAGGCAGATTGAGAGTGGGTGGGCAAAAAGGGTTGTATCCGTGCTTGACTCTTGTGGTCATTTCTTGCATGCCCTGGGCAATGCTGATCACTACTTTGGGGCTGGGAGGCAAATTTCCTCCAGGTCATACTTGTCTGGGATTCTGGCTTTTTTGAGGGGACATAATTTGGGCATGAAATTAGGATCGTTGTGGGTTTCCTACACTGTTGGAGTAGATGACCCTAGAGATCCCTTTGAACTCCATGATTCTACTGGTGAGTTTAACATCTTTCCCTCATTTGTTTTTTTAAGTATCATAGCCAATTTCAAAGCATTATGTAATAATGTACACACAAGGTAATAGACATATGAAAAGTATACAACCGAACAATACTTCCCTGAAAAAACACAAGTGGATGCTTAATTATACAGAAGACTATGTTCTGAGGAACAAGTTTTACAACAAGTAATAGTGGATTTTTTCATCTCATCAGGAATTGTCAACTAAGGATATGGGAAAGGTCTACATCCTATGTAGATAAAATCTTCCTCTTCCCTTACTGTGGAATGTTATCCAGGAGGACACTTCCACTACCTAATTAATTCTAATGCTTACCTAACCCTTTACAGTCAGTCAGTCAATGGCTAGAAAGGTTTCACCAGTTTCAAGGTCAGGACAAAAGATAGTCCTCTGTAGAGTAATCCAGTAATCCAGTCGGGAAGGGACCATTGCATGGATCATGGTAGCATAACATGATCTACTTAACTTGATTATTTAGCATAAACTTTCATAAAAAAGCAAATTATTCATGAGAAGTATTTGTGACGAGGAGATACATTTCATGACACAGATCAAAAGTTTATAGGTAAGTAATCCTTCCTCACATCTTTGTCAGAAGAAAAATAGAGTTAACTGCTATTTGTAGTTAGCAGAACAATTTATTTATTCAAAACATGTGCAGTAGCATATTATGGTACATGAGAAATTTGAGAAATTCATGAGTCTCAAGAAAAAGTGCAAAGTAAATAATATTCTGTTGCAATTCACATATCTCCATGCCACTTACAAGGCAGAACTACAGTGTAATTTACTTTGAATGATAGTTCTATAAAATTATCAGTCTAATTCTGAGTGAGTTGGAATTTATCCTGTCAAAGGAAAAAGCAAATATTCCCTGTTTTATTGTTATTTTCATTTATACTTTTGTTAATAGTTTCAGTCTCCACTTTTAGCTGTTGGTTTTCTATATTTGTAGCATTTGCAGTATATATTTAATTTGTCACAAGTTTTTGTTTGTCATTAAAATAGTATTTATATGTCCAAAGAATATAATTCTATATGAAGAAAACTATAATGTGCATTGTATGATAAAATATGCACATACAAAAACCTAGCATATTTGAAAGATATAAATTCAGCACTAGGAAATATTAAATGGCTTACAAGTAAAAAATGTATAGGCTTCAAGAGATATACATAATGGGAAGCAAAATTTAAACTAAGATTTCAAAATCAAAATGATAGGAATAGGAAATTCAAAATCAAGAGTATTTTATAATCTCCCCTCAAGTTGACTCAGAATTGATCTCTACTATTCAATCACTCCCCCTTCAAGGATCGTTGCCTTGATGTGGCGAAGGGGCTTGTGTAGCTCAGTGAAGCTATGAGCTATGCCGTGCAGGGCCACCCAAGACGGACAGGTCATAGCTGAGAGCTCTGACAAAAGGTGATCCATTGAAGACGGAAATGGCAAACCACTCCAGTATCTTTGCCATGAAAACCCAATGGACAAATTCAAAAAGGCAAAACGATATGATGCCGGAAGATGAGCCCCTCAGGTCAGAAGGTGTCCAATATGCTACTGGGGATGAGCAGATGGCTAGTACAAGTAGCATCAGAATGAATGAACAAATTGGTAAAAATAACAATAATAGTCCTTATTAGAAAGAAAATAATAAAAATGTAAATATATCTAACACACCTATCAAGCATTCGTATAGAGAAGAATTCAGGATGGGAAAAAGAAGATTCAGTATAATTACTGTTCCGGGAGAGTGAAGAGTCAGAGGTAAGCAACACAAGCCAGCATGAAGGGAGGTTCCAATGGGTCCCAAGTTGGAAGGCACTCAGAGTGGCTGTGTGAAGCCATGGTTTATATGGGGTTGGGGGGAAGGGACTGTGGGGTGGCTTTGGTGAGCACATGATGGGATTTTCCATGCATTGAGATGTTGGACAGTGCCCTGGCCAGGTCTGGAGATAGCCATTGATGGGTTTAGACAAAGGTGTTAATGGGTTTAAGAAAAGGGAACCATCATGTCTCAATAGGTCTAGCTGCTAGTATTTGGGGAAGAGATTTCCCCTGTCAGAAGAGCCAAGGATGAATGATGTACAAGAAAAAGAATTTTGCCTAGGAGCCCCTGGGCAAACAGGCTGGAGGCATTCCACTTGATCAGCATTAAAATGGGGTGGGGGTGGGGGTTAGGAGGAGAGCATGATTTGAGCCAGGAGGCACTTGGTCAGACAGAGGCTGTCATTCTGAACCTATGGCAGAGAGCAAGCTCTCTAAGATGGAGATTGGCTTTGTCTCGAGCCTAGACTATTGAGGGGTGCCGATGGTTGTAGAAGACAGTGTGCCAGTCTGGCCTATTATGCACGGCCGCTGAAACGGCGGCATGGAGAACGCGGAGGAGGAAGAAGTGAAGCAAACCGCTTATGCACGGGACGGAACGCAATGGTGGCAAAACCCAGAGTATCCGATTATGCATGCGGCTACTCCAGAGCTGATTCTGGTTGCGCCCTGGTCCTGGGAAGCTCCACTTTCTTCCGCATCTCGCTAACACGTTTTTTTCGGCCGCATACATTGACTCTGCGCCTGGTTGCTGCCTGCAGCGTGCATAATTGGTGATTTTAGCCGCCGCCATTCCACCCCGAATGCGGACCTTCCACTCTGTGCATAATGGGCCTCAGTGAGGCAGGGGTCCTGCCATACTTAACAAGGAGTAAAGATGGAGTGGCAATCCTGTGGGGAATAAAACTTTATTGCTCTTTAAGGCATCACAGGATTCAAACTTAGGTATGATTCTTGTGCTTCAGAGAGGCATCTCAATGGCCCATTATGCACGGCCACCGAAACGGCGATTTCGGGTCACATGGAAAACGCGGAGGGGGAAGACACGACGCATACCGGTTATGTACGGGGCGGGGCGCGACGGCGGCAAAACCCAGAGTAACCGATTATGCACGCGGCGATCCGGGCGCCGCTTCTGGTTGCGCCCCGGTCACCCGGAAGCTGCGCTTTCTTCCGCGTTTCACTGACGCGGCTTTTTCGGCGGCGTGCATCGAAGCTGCGGCCAGTTGCAGCCGGCTCTGTGCGTTATCGGTGATTTTAGTCGCCGCCATTCCACTCCGAATGTGCGCTAAAACCCCCGTGCATAATGGGTCAATGACAGGGTTTTAGGGATGTTTTTGGCTTCCTGATTATCCATCATTAATGCTAAAATAATTCTAATTAGAGATCAGCCGGCATAAAATGGAAATAAACCTTTATCATTTAAGGATTAAACTGATAGTAAATTGATGTTGTTCAGTGTATTCCAGAAACATTATGCCAGCTTGCATATACAGATACCATTCCAACTCCTTGATGAATTTAAGCCATCTGGTGATGTTTCTGTTTTCTGTAATAAAATGATCAAGTTGTAATATTGTTACAGGTACCTTAACTTTAGAAAGTACAGATATTTTCTATTAGAGGGTGAAACATCTTACTTTTGAAGGTTGGCATTTTGCACTTGCTTACCATGAAAACTTCGACCATTGTCAGTAACATTTATATTTGGCTTCATCATTTATATGCTGCATAATAGAACTTTTTTATTTACATAGTGTTTTAATAATATTTGTGATTATTAAAGTGTTTTAATAAACTTTGTGATCATTGTTCTCCCAATACATCTCATTGTTGTTTCCAAGTGATACATTGGATAGGGAGGTGAGAATTCTTTACATTTAGAGATATAAAGAAAACCCTTACATTTGTGGTTTCAATTTAAACCAAGTGGTAAATCACCTCCCAAGAGAAACATATGCATCTATTTTCTCTTCTCAATATTTAAAATTGGTTTTCATTTCTCTCAATCTCAAAATGTTCTTCCACTGTCTTTGTTTTCTTTCGTGATTTATGATGTCATTGTAATTTCCTTCTTAAGTATGTTACCTCAGAGACTTCTGTAAAGTGTTCCATTGTGATCTGTAACATTGCTCTAAATGTTTGGTGGCCACTGATTTGTTAGTCCAATGGTTTTGAATGGTTGACTGGTAATAGTTACAGTGGAACCTACTCCTTCTCAGACTGACCTGTAATAACTCTGTTAAATTTCCATGGCAGTATGAAGGAGATTATTTCTCTCAGCTGAAAGGAAGTAAAGATCTTTGTCTATATCGTTGGGAAACAGCAGTTTTCAGTTTGTTTCAAAGTATTCTGTTTTAAGAGGTAAGCAGTGACTCACAGAAGCTCAGATCCTGTCACAATTTTTAAGGTACTGCAAGACTCTTGCCCTTTTCTACTGTTCTATTCTATATCATCTTCATCATTTTATAATGTAGGCAAACCAAAAATCAAGGCAAAGGTAATTTGCAACAGGCATTACTGGATTTTAAACCAAAGCTAATTAATTCCTGTTGTATTAATCTGAAACCATCAGTGCATGCCTCAGAAACAAGCATAGGGCCTGTTACTTACCAGACAACTACTTGGGATACCAAACCAGCCAATAACAGGGTGATACCTGAGAGGAGGTGGCAGGCATGGCTTGTGCCTGTTAGTAATAGTAAAAGGGTGCACATATTATATTGAGCTAATAACCACACCCACCACTTTGCATACTAATTAACCTATTTGCATAACCACACCCCCTAACATCACCAGAAGTGGCGCCTGTTATCACCATGTTGATTCTGCTGCCTGGGTTAAAGGTAAGATGGAGAGTGTCTCTACAATCAGAAGAAGAAGAAGAAGAGTTGGTTCTTATATGCCGCTTTTCTCTACCCGAAGGAGGTTCAAAGTGGCTTACAGTCACCTTCCCATCCCTCTCCCCACAACAGACACCCTGTGAGGTGAGTGAGGCTGAGAGAGCCCTCATATCACTGCTCAGTCAGAACAGTCTTATCAGTGCCATGAGGAGCCCAAGGTCACCCAGCTGGCTGCATGAGGCAGAGTGTAGAATTGAACCTGGCATGCCAGATTAGAAGTCCGCACTCCTGACCACTACACCAAACTGGTTCTCACTTTGGAGGTAGGGGTAAGGTTGGCAAAGATATCCATGCAATGTCAGTCTCCACTGCCCATTGTTAACCAGTGTAACACTGAAGTCACCCTTCCAAAAACAAAGTGGAGAAGAATAATCTGTATGCCAGTTGTACTTGGAGTCAATCCATGCATAGCCCCAAAAGGCAGTGTATGTGTGTTCCCTTATTGTGAGAAAATTGCTGCATGTCTACCCTCTCATGTGCAATATGAATACATCCCAGTAATGGGTGAAAAGGGTTCATGGTCTCTCCAGTAGAGCTGTGTGTTTAGACCTACCTGAACCAAAATTCCAAGCAGAATAAAATTGCATCTCCTGTTTCAGGGTTTCTGTGAGATGCAGTGGAGAGAAAGCTGGTTCAGAAACTGTTAATAGTTGGCATGCTTCTTCCTTTTAGGAAATGTGTAGGTTCTCTGAGTTCTCAGCTTTTTAAAAAAATGTAATTCTCTAGTCCAGTGACATATCTTTTCTTTTATACATCTACAATGAAAGGAGTTAAAAACTTACTTTGAAAAACTGTCATGGAGTCTGCCAGCTCACACAGTTTTCTGGTTGTAAGATGGGATTCTGGTAGCACAGAGAAACTTCCAGTGGGGGTCAACACTAGCATTCTAAGTTGAGGTCTGACTTCATCTTTTTCCCTACCTGCTCTTACTGCCTCTGTGTGTGTGGGGGAGGGGTGACAAAAATCATGGTTCTGAATCTTTCTTATCCCCCCTGAAGACACCCAGAAAAAAATCCTGAAGAGGTAACTACATCCCCCCTCTATGGATAATAAAAATAGTGCTGTACCTAAAAATATTGTGGAATTTTTTTTACAAGCTCTTTATCAAGCACACTTTCACTTTCTTTGGAACCTTGGTGTGAAAACCAAAGAAAAGGGATTCAAGTGAGACAAAAGGGTAGTCCAAAATATTTCCTTCTTTGGAAGTTTTTAAGCAAAGGCTAGATAGCCATCTGACAAAAATGCTGATCCTGTGAACTTAGGCAGATAGTTAGTGGGTTGGCAGAAGGGATTGTGTTGGTACTCTTGTGAGCCTTACTTGCATGCCCAGGGAAATGCTGATCATTGCTTTGGGATCAGAAGGTGAATTTCTTCCAGACCATACTGGTCATTGATTCTGGTTTGAGGGAGCATCATCTGAGCATGGAATTAGGGACACTGTGTGTGGGCAGGTAGTTGTGAATTCCCTACATTCTGCAAGAGACTGGACTAGATGGCCCTGGAGATCCCTTCCAATTCTGATTCTATGAGACTCACCACAAAACCAGTTCATCATTATTGACTACCTGTAAGTGCATATATCATGTTAAGTGAGGTTCTGTGTATTCCATAATGTATGAATTGGCTATAATGCTGTGCTACTTTTAACTGATGCTTTTCTTAACCAGCGGTTCAGTCAAAGGGAATACTGGTGCCTGGGAAATGGGGAATTATAATGTTTTTTACTTTATACTATGCAAACTGCTCTTAGCTTCACAGTGAAAAATATTACAGCCGTCTTGTACTACATCTTTCTCCTTCCCTATTCCTTACCATAGCACACATACACATTATTAAGAGAAGCCTGAAGTCACAGCTTGGCAATTGGAGAGAGGTAATATGTACAATTTACCTTCATTTGTAATGTAGGCATCTTTCACATTGCCTTAAAAATCTACTTACATTACCCGACATTAATGTCTTTTGATCTTGTATTCAGATAATTTTGAAAATATCCCACCCACTATATCCCAAACAGCCCGTTCTTTCAAAGCTACATTCTAAATACTTTTGAAAATTGCTTTCTGCACTTATTATGGTCGGTAATCTTCCAAAGCACATGTCCATTTTACGAAATGGTTGCCCTGTAAGGGAGAAAAAGGCAGCTTTTTTGTTTATTAGCTAGTCTGTGACCAAGAGAGAGCATATTTACTGAGTTGTCAGCAGACACCTTGTGCCCTGGCGTGCATGAGCTCCCACACAACCTCCCCTTCCCAAAACAAAATTCTCAAAAATAAATTACAACTTGTTGGAAAGTGTGGGGCTGTGTTTTGTCCAGGGTATTTGGTTTAATGTGAGTTTATTGACCAAATTGTAAGGTTTGACAAATAAAAGACACTGAGTGTTCTTTAAAAGATGTGCTGTGAACTTGCCTTCCTCACTGGAGAGCTCACCCACGGTGCAGGGTCCTCCAGACTGCTCACCATACCCTGCACCTCTGTTTCCTCCTGCTCTACCTCGTCCCCTGCAGTGGCAGATGATTGGCCCTACTGTTGCCAATCATGCTGAGAGGCTGCAAGTTACTGGCAGAAGTGGAGAGGGCTAACTTTTTAATGTGACAGACTGTTCAGCCCTATAAGCCCTATGTTAAGCTTTATTGGGAGGAGGGGTTTGCTGTCAAACCAGTTTATAACCATAAACTCTGCCAAACTTCCTGAAGTAAAATCATGGCTTTCAGGCATCAGAATGTGGCATCCCAGTGACTGGTGGAGGAGGGAGACAATCTTATAATCACCTGTCCCTGCCTCTGTCAGCAAAAATAATGGAGTTTATGATTTCTGTGTGGTCTTGCTCCGCTCTCTCCCAGTGTATCTTTGTGAAGGGGAGAAAGATAAATCTTTTGAGGAGACTGGGTGGCTTCTGGCAAACTTCTAGCACAGTAAGTGGTCCCCGAAAATGCCTGGAATGAATAATGGCATTGTAGCTTAAACTCTGAGTGTGGCACCTACATGATCTGTGTGCCAATGTCTGATGTGTAGGATACAAATTTACAGGCAAGCAGTCACCCCTACCTCTATCTGCAAAGGTGAATGGAGTGTATCTATCCTGCATCCTTCCCTCCCATCCTACTTTTGTGAAGGCAGAGTAGAAAAACCTGTTGGTGTGGGGCCACTGCAAAAATTGAAGAATAAGCTGTCCTAAAGTAGCCTGAGGTGAGACTAGAAAAGGAGACTAAAAGATTTGATGGTTTAATATGCAATTTTTATTTAGGCTGTGCGAATAGTGGGGCAATGTTGTTCCCAGCAGGGATAGCCACTTTACTCCCATAGTTTTCACATGGCCTTGAAAAAAAAGTGCAGGGACTGCATTGAGGGACCCCCCTCCCCCAAAAAAGAACTCCTCCAGGGCGTCAAAGAAGGCTTCCTTTACTTGGCACAGAATTGCTCAGGGGAAGCAGTGGAAGCCTGGATTCTCCAGCATGATGGCCACATTCATGGACAAGTTCTCAAGGTGGATCAAATGACACAAGCACCCTATTCTACCTCCGCAAGGGAATGACAGTGACTCATTTTTCCTGGTATAGTTCATACTATACGTGGTCACAGATATACTAGGGTCTATTCCAGACAGCGTTAATGTTGCTGAAGTCTTACCATTGTGTAACGCTATTTTTTTAACATTATGCACAATGTCGTACACAATCTGCAACAATCCTGCAACACTCCCGCAAATATCGCTTCATTGTAGCGCTTTTCGGGGAATCCACAAAAATGGAATCCCTCTTTTAAAAAAAGCTGGATTCTTGAGAACAACCTGCAACACATCCGAAAAAATACATGTGCATTCTCAATATAGCGGTAGCAAGAATGTCCCTCCCTAAGCTCTCGCACCCAAGCTTCCGGCGTCTCAATCACCATTTATTTCCCTTAAATTGACAAAAGCAACAAATAAGTGATGCTTCTTCAGCTGAAATCCCTCCACAAACAATTGTCTGTAAAGTTTCTGAGCACAATACAGCCCCCTGTTCGACACTGCCCATAATTTGGGCCAGAAATTGCACCCAGGGGGTTTTCTTTTTTACTTTAAGAGTATGTAAATGATTAAGCGCTAGCTCCTATGCCAGTGAAAAAGGTCTTTCTGATACATTGAATGAACAAATATGCATTGCTACAGGGGTTTTCGGGTTTTTAAAAAACAGTTTTTAAAGGGAAGCACGAACACAACAGTTCATTGGCTGCTAGGTTTGATTGACGGCCAGGGGTGGGAGGAAGCGCAGAAAAATATCGCCTCCTTTGTTGCGATTCCAGGGAGACCATAAACTTGTTCATTATGAGAATAGCGCTAGTGGGAGAGCCTTTTTTCCAAGAAAAACAGCTGTGTGCGTTACCGAGACCTACCGCTATTAATTGCAGTGCTTTTTGATAGTGCTCCTAATTAGCTACATTGGCAGTTGTGCGGAATGACCCTTGAAAATTTGTTGCTGAGCTGTGGCTCAAAAACAAAATAAAATTGAGATTCATCTTTCCTTAGGAGGCGATGTCCATCCCCAAATTCCAAGATAGGGTCTGCATGCATATTGCTGAAATCAGAGACAGAAATAGTCACAAACTTTTTTTTATTATTATTTTCAGCTGAATCTGGGACTCCATCGGTCTCTGCCTAATCTGCCTGCTGGGAAAGAAGCCTGTAAATCACAGCATAAATAAGATAAATTGGCAAGTATAAGGGACAGGCTGCTATTTGTGATACATGCCATCAGTTTAGGAAATCAAAGTACTACCATGCACTATTGATACTACAATTGTGATACAGTAAAAGTTCTAATATATGGCACAGATGTTCTGGTCTTGAATAACTACAGCAGAAACAGAAATGTTGGCATTCTATAGCTGATTCTAGTGTTGCTGGTAGAAAAATGTAAAGCACAGTCTTGTAGTACACAATCTGACACTTACTAATGCATATAATGTTAACTCCATCTCATTTTGGTACTAGTATATGTTTAACCACTCTTTTACATTCCCAATCTCTGTTACAGAAAAAAAAAATTGTTTTGTTAAACAAGTGAAAGCAGTGTAGGATTTTCAAGCATGCTGGCTTTAAAACCACCCCTGAGCTGCACAGCTCGATTTAGCATTTACATTTATTTTTTCATCATGTATTGTCTAACAATAAATGACACCTAAATGAGAAGAAATCACTTTTTCTTTTTCCAAAGAGGCATGGTGGGGGGAGATACTACCACCTGACTCCCCAAATTTGGATTTCACAGAGCTGTAATGGCAGTTCAGTAAAAAAAAACTTATTGCACATTCTCCTATATCTAATCCCCTAATCAGCTCCCATGGAAAATTTAGGTGAGCCCTACTGAATTCTACAAAAATGTCATTACCTTGTTCATTGGAAATATAATATCCCAGGAGAAATGTGCATATTTTACTAGTCAAGAAGATGAATGAAAGAGTTTGTTGCTAGGGAAAACCTATCCTTCAAACCTTTTCAGTGCATGCCCATTGTCACTTAAATTTATGCACTACTTTAACCTTGTGCATGCTTTACCTTCTCATACGTTTTTACAAGAGTAAAAAAAGGAAGCCAAATTATTATCTTGTTATTACCAAGAATAAAACTGAGGCCCAGTTCAAAGTCTATTTGATCCAGCTGCTATTCTTCTGCTTTCACATGAACAGCCCAATAATATCAGGGTTTAGATTTCACTAATGAATCAGCTGTGATCTACCGAGTGTCCCTTCTCATAAATTATACTTGCTTAGACCTCTTGTGTGTGTAATTGTCAGTATGAATTAGCTGGTTCATCTGAACCAGATCTAAGGACCTTAGTTGAAAGGTCCTTCTCAATTTTATAGGGCTTGTTATCTCCACTGAAAGGTTCCCAGGAACTAATTCAGCTATGAAATGACTACACAACCTTTACCATTTAGTAGTGATAGTAGGTAGGTAGAATATTTTTATAAATCCCATCTCTATGTTTGGACCTTTTCCACAGTAAAATCCCATTTTGGTAGTCTTAAAGTCCCCCCCCCCAAAAAAAAATTCCACAAGAAATTCTGGTTTCAGTTGCATTGATATGGATGCATTGTCCCCATCCCCATGTTTTATAAATCTTCAAAATCCGCTAATTTTTTTTCCTGTGGAAATCAGTTCACGATTACCCAGTGAGGAACCTCAGGATTTGAATCTGTCTTCCTCCTCCATTTTCACTTCCAGTAGTGTTATCATTGATATGTATTAAACCCTCCTACCCACCCACCTTTTCTCGCTTATGATCCCTTCCCCGCCATTGTCTCCATATAGCCTTCCATTTTTTTTAACTTTGAAACGATCACTTTACAGTGCTATTTAGAAGCAACAAAGTAACTTCTTTTGTATTTTGTACTGGTCAGTGACTGAAATAAATGTAGCTGAATTTCAGATGGTCACACTGGAATTCCACGTAGAAGAGAAAAGGGGGAAATCTGTACTTCAGAAAGGGTTTTGGAGCCTGCTGGACAAATCATTCCACAAAATTCTTCTACTGCCTACTGGGAGAATAAACCTTGAGGCTGAATGGAATAAAATAGGAAAATCTACCCTCTTTGGAATGCTTAAACCATTGGCAAGTATGTTACAAGATTACATGGAGTCTAGGGATTTTAAAACTGAAATGTTTTGAAAATATATTTTCAGGAGAAGGATGCCAACACATACTTGCTGAAAATCCATCCTTTCCTAGTTATCACTTTGGAAACCCTGGTAAGAAAACATCATGAATAATTGGCAAATTTCTTGATTGCATTTAAAATATAAATTTGGCACTATTATTTTATTCTGCCAGTTTTAATTAGGAAAAAGCCCTACTGTTCACAAGAAAAGAAGATTAATGTTTTATTTTAACTATTCAAGCATTCAAGATTAACAAGATATTTTTAGGACTACCAGTGAGTTGATCATTCCTCATTAAGTAATGGGGAGATGTAGATGGTTAGAAATAATTTTCATATGGTGAAAGAAATAACATTTAGGTAATCCAAAACTATTGAACAGATTTTGGTCAAGTAAAATCCTTTAATGAGCTTTCTTAATAATCATTAGTTTATTAATATACCTATCTCACTCAACATGGGATGTGCCAAGATATACATCAAAGTGGGGTCCATTTGATATCATTTCAAAATGGTTTCTAAAGTTCATTAAAGAAAAATAATGGTTAAAATAAATCATAAATAGGAAAAATAGGCTCTTTGCTTCTCATTTGAGAATATATATATGCAGACAACACAAAATATTCAGCAGATGGGAACACCTTGGTTGAAAAGTATCCAAAACAGGTCTGCCTGGGACACAGAGTAGCCAAATACGAACCAAAGCGGCATTGGCTTGAATTGCCGAAACATGGTAATCTGACTCCAAAGCACAGATCCTCACGGATACTCAGACTTTTTGCATCAAGTCCCCGCAAACTCACTTTAAGATCACCTCTTCTATCAACAGCCACAGAATACACCTCAAAAATCACAGATGTACACATTCATTGCCATGCCACAGAGCAAAAACTTGGTTCCGAAGCATGAATCTTTATGGATCCTCATGATTTTTGCAATGGGTCATCCCTAACTCACCACAAGATCACCTCCTCTATCAATAGCCACAGCATACACCACAGAAATCATAAACCCACACCTTCATGGCCACTCCACAGAGCAAATACATGAGGGGAATTTATGAACTGAACAGAGAATCTTTTTTTCTCACCCATAGGAAATAATGGTGGTCGGATGGGGTACCCCCTGTGGGTGCCCCTAGAATTGGATTCCCTGGTCCAATCTTCTTGAAACTTGGGGGGTCTTCAGAGAAGAGGTTCTTGCAAATACTCTGAGCCTCTATCGCAAGCCCCACCCACACAGGCCACGGAGAAGACAGAAACCTCATAATTGCCTTTGAGTGCAATGGTGCTATTGACTTTAATGGATGAATTGCTTCATAATCGATTCAGCCAGATTCAAATCTGCTTATTCAGATGGCTTTTTAACAGTCCGAATCAGGTCCCCCTGAATGCAAAATGGTCCTTTTTTGTTGTTGTTGTTTTTGTTGTTGTTTGTTTGTTGTTGTTGTTTTTTGCACGTGCCTACTCCAAACTATAGCCAGTTTGGGAAGAATAAATTTGACTGGTACAGGACTAATTTTTAATGGGAATATTTAAGTTCTAGATATTTTCAAATGACATTAACACCATTACCTCAAGATGTAACCCAGTCTCTCAGTCTTCTAATTACCCCGAAACTATGTCCATTATTTTGAATAAGACTAATTTTCCTGGCAGATACCGATCTCCATACTGTATTTTATAATTTCATATTGTACAGATAAAATTTTAAACAAAAATATAATTATGAATAAAATGTGTCAATTGTTAAATGATTCATTCTATGATGCGATGTAACTTTTGTCCTTCAATCTCCATTCAATACAGATTTAAAAAATGAAGTCAGACAACATGATACTTCACATGGACTAAAGAAGAAGAGCTGATTTTTATAACCTAGGGTTTTATACCCTAGGGAGTCTTAAAATGGCTTATAATTGCCTTGCCTTCCTCATTTCATGGCAGACATACTGTGAGGTTGTTGGAGCTAAGAGCGTTCTGACAGTACTACTTTGAGGAACAGAACTATCAGGGCTGTGACTAGCCCAAGGTCACCCAGCTGGCTGCATGTGGAGAAGCAGTGAATCAAACCCAGCTCACCAAATTAGAAGCTGCTGCTCTTAACCACTACACCAAGCTGGTTCTCAAATGTACTTTAAATACACATCCTTAACCTTGAAGTGTCAGGCCCAAATATAGGGTGACTTACAAGCATCATAATGGATATATTAATGGTGTCAATATATGTATATGGTAATGATGGTAGGGAATGTCTTTTATGAATATAGAACACATGAAACTGCCTTATATTGAGTCAGACCATTAGTCTATCAAGGTCCCCATTGTCTGACAGTAGCTCTCCAGGATTTCAACTATGTCTTTCACATCACCTACTACCTATTCCTTTTAACTGAAGACATTCAGGCACCTTGTGCATATCACTGAGTTATTATCTTAGGTTCTTGACTGTGGCCTGATTCTCTTTGAGTGGCAGTCTTTGAGTAAAGTGCTGTTTGAGTTCTTCTTTTTTTCTGCCAGGGTCATCTGAGTTCACTGGCTTGATTTCATCAGCTGTGATTCCTCTATATCCTTCTATGCCAGGGATTCCTTATAGTACATCAGTCTACATTAAAGCGGGGCGGGGGAGGGGTAGAATCTGCTCTCGGAGCCAAAATGTGGTTCCAAAAATGAAGTTTGCTCAGGAAACAGCTTTACATACTTTATATGTAACCTTTTAGAGCTTTTGAATTTGAAGCATAAAGAATGAAAAGGATTAGATTTTAACACACAAAGTTTCTCAGTTGAACAATATTTATGTCTCTGTGTCTGTGTATATCTGTAGACATAGAAAAGAGCAAGAGTTCAGTAGCACCCTAAAGATTAACACAATTTACAGCAGGGTGACGCTTCAGAAGTGATTCACGAAAGCTCATACCTTACCACACATTCTGTTAATTTTTAAGGTGCTACTGGATTCTTGCTCTTTTCTTCTGCTACAGACTAACACAGCTACCAGTCTTGATCTATATATAGACATAGATATGTTCCATTGTTTGCAAATCGCTTCTTACTGATTTGCAGGCTGGCACTGTGCCAAATAAGACACGACTCTATATGTTGGCATTAACACGGCCTCAGATTTATTCAACTCCAACCCATAAACAGAGGTTTGGCCCCAATATGGGCATGAAGGAGGAGACTCACAACCCCACAGCCATCCAGCTGCTACATCTCTGAGCCCAGAGGCACCCTGGGACCTCCCTTCCTAGTTGGGAAAGCTGATCCCTTGCCTCTGGAGTTCTCCAGGTGGGAAACAGCCTGCGCGAGGAGCCAACGGATGCCAATCTTGTTTGGCTCCCCAAGTCACTTGGCTTTGAGCCCCTGACCACTCAGCAGGATCAGCCATGCTCAAATCAGTCAGTCCCTTAATGGGACTCCCAACGCCTCAGGGAGCCCAGTGAACAAACAAACCAGCTCCCTGCCAAACGGGCTCTCCCTGTGTGCCCTAATCTGAAGCTGTGAAAAATTGAAAACATAGCCCATAGCCCACAACAACAACCAGTTAAAACTCTCAGGGAGAGAGGGCAGGAAGCTTTCCCAGCGGCATCTCAGGCAGAGAGGCTGAGCCAGGTCCTTGTGGCGCCTTATAAAGCGCTCCTTTGGCCCCTCCTCCACACAGGACACTGTGCATGCTCCTAGCATGCTCACTCCCAGGCAGTCGCACCCAACTTGATGGCCCACTGCTGCTCCAATCAGCGTCCACCCTTAATGGCGGCTTCTCTTTAGAGTTGAAGTCAATGGATTCAAATGGATGTAAATCTGTTTAGGATTGCACTGTTAGTCTTTGGGATGAAATATTACTAAGTTAGCTTCCATATACCCAGTTACAAACAATTCATTACGTTGGACTCTTAATGAATAAAGTAGAATTTTAGATTTGAAGCAGAAAGGCTAAAATTTTTCATTTGACAGTAATGTTACATCAAATATTGCAAGTAGATCTGAGAACATGTTAAATATAATGGTAAGAATATGCTCTCTCTCAACATGAAGTGAACCTCCAGTGACTGGTTTAAGAATTAATAACTTCTTCCAAATGGCTCATAGCTTGGTCTCTCTGCTTACCAGTATGCACGCAGAGATGCAAACACACACACCACCACCAATAATCATTTAACATGTTCCTTAGAGATACTCTTA
The DNA here is from genome assembly GCF_049243985.1 of Paroedura picta. Lineage (NCBI taxonomy): Eukaryota > Metazoa > Chordata > Lepidosauria > Squamata > Gekkonidae > Paroedura > Paroedura picta. The sequence continues at coordinate 61,407,330 of NC_135373.1, read as the reverse complement.
ATTTTTTAAAATTAATCTCTCATTCCTTTCCAGAAGGTCAAGAATAAACTGAATGAGTGCTGCAGAATCTGCTGTATATTTGTCTTAAGTTTCTTCATATCTATAAACAAATTATTCCCATTATTTAATGTTGTACAGAATGCTGTAGCTATTAAGTAGGGAAATGTCACTTTAGACAGACACTTGATTTATTATTGTTAGATTCCTTCCCTCAATAACTAGAAGATATTCATTTAAATGCACCATGATGGTTATTGAGGCTCATTATCTGTTAGATATGCAGTGACCTGAGTGGCCCATGCTAGCCCAGCCTCATCAGATCTCAGAACCTAATCAGGATCAGCTATGGTTAGCACTTGGATGGGAGACCACCACAGAAATCCAAGGCTGCTATGGTAACAGCAAGCCACATCAGCTCTTGCAGTGGGAGTTGTATGCAGTTGCCATAACTGGGCTGTGACTTGATACATTTTCCACCACCATGTTAGGGATGAGATACAGCACTGCTTGGTCAGAAATAGCTGGATTGTTGCCTGTGTGCAAATACCTGATAACACTAAGATCACATGCATATTTCTAGCAACTAGGAATGTAGATCCACAGCAATGGTAAGATCATTACTTCTCTTAATCTCTTTCTTCTGAATTCATTAAAGCAATATCGGTGGTGGGATGGGGAAGAATGGCTGCCATGCTTTCAAACATTCTGTCACCCAGGGCATCATTAGTCTTGTGACAGCTGCCAGTTCATGCTTGTCATAGCACTGATCTGTTGTACAGAGGAAGAAGTGGTACCTGAATTGACTCACCAGCAGAGAGAAAGAACGGGTAAAGGGATTAAATTGCTCAGCATCCTGCAAAGCTCAAGGCTCATATTGTCCAAACTTAGCAGACAAAAAACTTTCTATCCATCTGATTTTTCACATTTGACCTTCATGAGAATGACTTACAGTGTTAAACAGGTACTCTATATTGGGGATTGGCATTCATAATTATTTATGATCATAAAATTATGCATTATGATTAATCAAATTATTATTATAATAATGGAGCAGAGCTAAATCCTTCTATGTCTGTTAACTTCAATGGATATAGAAGTGTCTAGCTTTGCTTAGAATTCCACTGTATGTTATCTACTGAAAACAATTGTAAGAATGCATAAGGGGCGGGGCCAGTGTCTTGGCATGCAGAAGATCCCTGGTTCATTCCCCAGTATCTCAAGTGTTGTGCTTGTAGTCCTGCTGCTGAGGACTGAACTTGAGGTCCAAGACAAGATCGTAATCCTGAGAATGCAATTGGCCAGCATATGGTCAGATCCTGTCTACCAGATCCAGTCATTTCAAAGTGAAACTGACACAGCGTGTGCTGGTGAGAAAGTATTTTGTTCTGTATTTGTATATAAATTGGGGTCGTTGGTGGGGTTCTCTCTGCTCAGATTTGGTTCAATTGCTTCTTGTTCCATCGTGCTGGGGTCACAATAAAGAGCTGAAATGAACTCCCAGTGTCCTGGTCTCTGAATCCATGTTAATAATATCCAGTTCAAAGGATCAGGTAGTAGGTGGTGTGAAAGACCCCAGCCATTAGACCCTGAAATGTGGCTGCCTGTCCAAGTGGATTCATGTGTTCATATTTTCATGAAGACTACATTTTGGCCTGGAAACCATGTTAGCTCATGGTGGCTTATTCAGACTGGGTTTTTTCTTGCTTAGACCACCAACTAATCCACATATTGTAAACACTAGAAAGGCTGATAAATTACCATCTAGATTACAATTCTAACACCGTCAAAAAAGATCAACGGTGTGCATGTCATGGGCAGAGGGAAATTTTCACCCAGCTCATCATACATATGTCGATAACTTGTACTTGCAGCAGGCAATTTACATGACCTATTTGCCCCAGCACATTGATTACCCCTCAGAAAATCTCAACTACACTAGGTGGGGGAAACTGATGAGCTGGCCATCATTCAGATAATTCTGCCATGTCTGTTTCCTATTGTTTAACTGGTTAATGATTCTAATTGCCTTTTCATGTGTCCGTGTTCTATAAAGTCACTTTAAAATATCACAGTAACCACAGTAATCACAGTAATCACCTATGTTCTTGATATACTTAAATTTACTTCTGATGAAAACCCTGTCTAGGAACTCATATTCCACACAAGGAGCTATATGCATACACCCAGCATATTTAGTTCAGATCTAAACACTGATGGATATTGTACTATTGTTGCGTTATCATAATTATAGAATCATAGAATCATAGAGTTGGAAGGGGCCATACAGGCCATCTAGTCCAACCCCCTGCTCAACGCAGGATCAGCCCAAAGCATCCTAAAGCATCCAAGCATCATTTACCTCCTGACTCTCTTGTTCACAGAAGGCTTTGACTGGAGTATCATTTACCATTAACCATATATGTAGTATAAAAGCAAAGGAACTGGTATATTCAGTAGAATTAATCCTAACTAAATTTAGATGGATTGAGATTCATATGTGTGTGAGCCAACTCACTCTTAAGAATTTTTACTCAGAAAAAGAGTGAAGGGAGTTAAATACAGTTTACTCTTAACTAAGAGTGTTGAGGATGCTTATGTACTTTTTACTTTCTGCCTGTCTCTCAGAGATGGTCAACAAAAAATATTTATTTATAATTAATTTTTTATCCTACCCTGTCTTCACAGATTCAGAGATGATTACAAGCAAAATGGACCCTCCATGACCTTACTAGAGCTCAAAACTCATACTACAGCTAAAAGATTTGTATTACAAAACTGGAAAGGCAAAAGCTCATCTCTGGTGAATTAATGGGCTGCAGACCTTACAACACTATCAATATTTGAGTGCATGGCATATAGATGACAATGGCGTATATATGCTTTTAGATATTTAGAAACTGTATATAGAAGATCAGGTGTATATCCACCACCACTGTTATATTTTTGTTTTTGCTTTACATATCTCCACACCTATTTTTCTTTTGAAAAACTTTATTGAGTTGCTGGATTTAAGTACTTCCCACTTGTAATTTCTTTCCTATTTATTTAGAGAAATGCTATATTTTTTAAAGAAAAATTTGTGTGGGATTGAAGCCTTATTTGAAGCAATATTATCTGAGGCAGCCATCTTTGACAGCCAGTGTGATGCAGTATTTAGAGTATGACAATAGTATTTAGGAGACCCAAATCTGAATTCCCCCTCTGCCATGGAAGCTTGCTGGGTGACCTTGGGCCAGTCACAATTCAGTGCCATACCAGCGGCATCACTTTGGGCTACCAGTGGTGCATTGTGGCAGAGAAGCATGTACTTCCACTTCCTGTGTCTCCACAAGGGACACATTTTGTCATCAGATGCTGTCCATCCCAGATTTCTCCATCATGATGGGTGCAGCCAGAACATAAATTTTCTGCCACATGGGGGGGGAGGCAGCAGGGGGGAGGTTTTACAAAAAAAATGTGAAGCTTCCAATCCATTCCCAAGCCCAATTCAAGGTGTTGATTAAAGCCTTGCATGGTTTGGGATCCAACCATCTTCTCCTATATGTTCCTGTCTAGAAATTAAGATAGCAGGGAGAGGCCCTCCTGACTTCCCATTAAATCAAAGAACTTTGTTTGGTGGATACATGAGAAAGGGCCTCTTCAATGGCAGCATCGTGATTGAAGAAAAATTCCCCAGGGAGGTGTGCCTGGCCCCCACACTTTCAAGCTTTAGGAGGCAGTATTTTGTTAAGTTCAGTAGCGGCAGTCCTTTACTGTGGTTTTAATTTTTTGGTTTTATGCTTTTAATATATTTTATTTTAAATTTCATTTATGTTGTAAACACTTTCAGTTTACAACACAAGGAAGAAAGATGGCTAGTCAAAGTTTTAAATAAAAAAAAAAATAATGTAAGCCACTTTAGGTCCCCGTTGAGGAGAAAGGCTGGGTGTAAATGAGGTAAATAACGAACTGTTTTAAAATATACAAATCTAGCTGAAATGAGGCTGTACTAAGAATTAAACCATATAATTACCAGGAGTCTAAAGATTCCCAAACTTCATTGCTTTTTTCAAATGATAGATACCAGCCTTAATTCTACTCTGATTTAGTGTCATGCATCCCATTACTTTAAGACAAGAGAACTAAATTATGCCAAAAGAGAATTTATCCCAGAAAATGCAACCATCATAGAGCTTTTTGAAGTCCCAGAGTAACTGCACTGAGTCAATAAGTATTGTTGCTTTGTCCTATATCTGGCATTGTTTTAACCTTGCTGCAACATAGGTAAACATAGATGATCAATATACTATTCAGTAGTTTAATTGATCAGATTAAAAAAGGAAACAAAGCAAAGCAAAAGGGGAAAAATTGGCCCAGTATACCAAGGCCTTTGTCTAACCTTTTAATTAATTTTCCAGTCATAGAACTGGATTTTTAGAAATGACCTTCAGCTTATCGAGTACAATATTCAGGGTCGTTCTATAATTTCTGGTTTCATTTGCATCCACTTTTGTGTGGTAATTATATATAGTATTTCGTTATCCCTATATCCTTGATTTTAGCAGACCATTATTCATTTGTTCCATTTATTCATACAATGTTTGTCCTGCTCTTCATCCAAACTCTTCAAAGCCATGTACACACATGAAAATATCCCCAAACAGTTGGATCATCATATAGAAATTTTCATTAGACTATAAAAGCCCAGGGTTCAGAACAATTAAGATTGTGGTGGGAGTTGTGGGTAGGAGCATTTAATTAGTCCATGTTTCATGGCAGAATGAGAATTTGAAGCTAATCTCCCAAAATTCTAGAAACTACTTGAGAAACAGTGTTGGGAAAGTAGTGAGAGAACAGGAATAGTATTTGGGAGACCTAGCTTCAGATTTCCATTCTGCCATGCAGATTGAGCTAGTTTTCTCTCTCTCTCTCTCTCTCTCTCTCTCTCTCTCTCTCTCTCTTTCTCTCTCTTTCTGACCTACTGCACAGGGTTGTTGGGGGAATAAAATATAGGAGTGGAGATCATTATAGCCCTTGAAATACTCCTTGAGCAACTTTGGTTAATATACAAATGTGGTAGCTAGAATTTTCAGTAGCCCATAAAGGGTAGCAAATTCAAAATTAATTTCTGGAGAAAACATTGTTACTGGACAGCTCCCAAGAAAACCCTGCTCCTTCTTGAGTTCAATCTTGCTTATGTGTATTCATTGGTACTCAGAATGGCCTCTCCTGCTGATCTCAAATGCTGAGAATATTCACATGGGTAACAAGCTCTCCTTGAGATATCGTTAGAGGTTGATTAGGAATCCACAGTCCAGATAAGAGTATTATTAATAGACGTGTTATAGAAGAAGAGCTGGGTTTTGTACCCAGCTTTTTCTAACCAATGCAGACTGAAAGTGGCTTACAATCACCTATCCTTCCTCTCCCCCACAACAGCTACCCTGTGAGGTAGTTGGTGCTAAGAGAGCTCAGAGAGCTGTGACCAGCCGGAGGTTGCCCAGCAGGCTTTATGAGGAGGAGTGGAGACTCTAACCCAGGTCTCCAGATTAGAGGCTGAATTAAACAATTCAGAAATGGTCACTTTGAAAGCAACACAACCCACTCAAAACATTACTCATATTCACATTCAGAAAACAAAACAAAATATGTCAATTTCTGAACACCTTTGTTGGTCTAATCTTGCACTCCATAATGTATGACTATCCTCATCACAAACAGAACAGTGTAGCAAATGCAACGTTTATCCCCCCCCCCGGTCTTGAAATCAAAATAGAAAGCTACAACTTCCTTCTACTTTACAGCTAATTCCCCAGGGTTCCACCTTATGCTAGTTTTAATCTTGAGGCTATCAAAATAATCATCTTTTGACAAAGTCTGCCATATGGTTAGAATGATTTATGAATCTCCAACATAACAATCATAACAACATGGTAAGCATGCCGATTTCAAGTCATGTAGCTTAGCTTAAATCTAGTTTTCTTCATAATTTTCTATATATAGACATTTTCTATCTATATCGTTTTATATATATATAGGTCTTGAACATGTTTGATTTACAGACATAAACAGATGTTCAGGATATGGGAATTGGGTAAATTCCTCCCGCTCCCCCACTAACATGACACCATTCTTGCATTGGGATTATGAGTAGCTAATATTTGGTTGCAAGGATGTCAAGGTAGAGGACCCTAACTAGGACAAGTCTTTATCCTGATGGGAACCTAGGCCTTCTTTTGGAATACCAGCTATCATCATTAGTAATGCCTTGGTAACTTTCAGGTGGATTATTGCAATGTGCTTTTTGTGGGTCTACCACTGAAAAGTGCTGGGAAACTGCACCTAGTTAAGAATATTGCAGACAAATTTCTTGAGGGGATTATCACACTGGAAATATAATTCTTCGTTTGTACCATCTTCACTTGCTCCTAGTTGCCTTCGGGGTACAGTTCACTGACCTTTAATGTCTTGAAGAGACTGTTCTTTTTACAAAAGACAACTAGGGGGGGGGGACCCTAAGTTTGAGAACACATTATTTTAAAAAAATCTAATACAGAAAACAGAACAACAACTAGAATTCAACCCTAGCTTAGCCCCAATTGATTAAATATACATTATTCTTGTAAATATTTAAATTTATTGAATCACAATAATTTTTTCATGACTTTGGCATGATCTGTTTGTGTATGTGAATTATGTCATAGCATGTGTGAACATTGCTAAGTTCTTTACTAGCCTCACCGAGGGGCTTCAGTAAAAACCCTTCATAACTCTTCGGCTCTTTGGTTACATTAAAACCTCTCTGAAATTGATGGGAGCTGGATGGGGTCTTTCTCCAGAGAGCAATTGGCAGGATGTGAGTTTATGTTCCTGCTGAGGTCTTTGTTCTTTCTTGTGTGTGTGCCCAAAGTCAGAAAGGTTCCTCTATTTTGAAGTCGATTGTTATATTCTGCTAGCTAAAAGCATTTTCAAAGACTTGTGACACTGGAGAATGTCACAGGTTTTCACTAATGAGCCACCCTTTGAAGTATCTTTGGAACTTCTCTCAGCCATTTAACTAGCAGATCTTTTTACAAAGTAGCTTATAAATGTACATGTCATTTGCCTTTTCTAAAAAGTTACATTTGCTCTGAGCTGAACACAGCTCTAGGCTCAGTTAGCTGGACAAAAGAAATGTTAGGAACTGAAAGTCATACTTAATAGGTAAGATGGCTCATTGAGCATTTAGGGAGTTTTGAAACCTGCAGTTTTTCCAGTTTCTTTAAAAATTAAATTGAATGAACCACACTGAAAGAATTATCCTTTTTATACAAAAGCCACCAATGAAATATTAACACTCCATACAAAAGAAATCAGAAAAAGGCCTTAATCTGAATTAGGGGAGTATAAGAAAAAATCATTTGGGGGATTTAGGTATATTGGAACCACAAAAGATTGGTATTTCCTGATATCCCCGAATCTCAATACTGGTATGGTATTTGCATTCAGTGAATATCCAGGATTCCTGAATTTTTGGGGGTCCATTACACCCTATGATATAATTAAAGTCAATGACAAATCTATCCCAGGATACATTCAGTGGGTCGGGGGGGGGGACTTGAAGAAGAGGCACCAAATTTTCAGACTAGGTGCTAGAGCCTCTCCTCAAAAGAGCCCCCACATTTCAAAAATATTGAACTAGTGGGGTTCAGTTCTACAGGCATCCAAAGAGGGTGCCCCCATAATCCATTGTTTCCAATGGGGGTGAAATAGTAAGGCAATATGAGCCCAGCAGAATGTCCCAGGGAAACTCTACAGTACAAACAGAAGGGGTGGGGCATTTTGCAAGGTCAGCAGCAAAACCAGTGCAATGTGTCCAACAGAATCAGTGCCTCTGTGGCAGCACCAAAACCCAACAGTACTAAGGTCAAATCTGAGAATTTCTGAGGTAGAAACTTTGTGTTTGTGTGTGGGATTCCTGCAAGAACAGCAGAAGTGGTGCAGTATACCAGTGGCAGCAGTGTAAATAAACTCTACAGAACTGACCAGTGTCACACCAGAGAATCTCAGCAAGGTTTTTATTAAAAAGAAAAGAAAAAAGCAAGGGCAGTAGAAGCCCAGCAGAGTGCACAAAAGTGTGAGGTGGGCAGGCGCTTTTGCTAGAGAAACAGTGGCAAGTTGACCTTCAGGAAAATCAACTAGCTAACTGTCCAGAAAAGCAGATTTCACCAGCAAGGGAAAAAAAAACTCTGCTCACTCTGCACATTGGTCAGAGGGCATAAGATGAGGGGTCCAGCCAGACCATCTCCTTCATAACCCAGTAGCTCAGCCTCTCTTCTATCACCTTCAGAAGCCTATGAGTGCCAGTGGTGGTCTCCAGAATTGGAACACTCTCATCCCCAAATCTTTCCCCAAAAGACAGCTCTTTCAGCTCCTCCTCTTTTGGCTGAGCCTCAGCAACAACTGCTGGAGGGAGGGGCTACCTGGTCACCTGACCCCTGCCCAATGCCGGGATCTGCAAACACCTCTGCAAACACCCCAGCAGCAGTCTCGATAAACAGGGCCTTGCCTGGCCTCTTCTTTGCACTGCACTGGCAAGTGGATGGAATGGTGGAAGGTGGCTCTGGAGCTGTTTTCTATACTGGTATGTGGGGGGGGGGGAGCTGCAGCCTTCCCCCTCCCCTCTACCCCACAACTCCTAGCCTTGCCCCACTTCATCCCCTTCTTGCCACTCAATGTTACCCCAGGCCAAACTCTTTCTCAATAGTACTTGTGGGGAAAGCATTATTCACCTAACTACCTGCACTACAACCTAAGCTAGCCTTGCTTCAGATCTTGTTTTCTATCTTTTTTGTGTGTTTGTTTTGGTGCATTTTGTGGTGCAGGACTGGTTTTTTTTTTTAAATATATATAACTAGGGGCTTCCTCTATTGAAACCTGAATATGGTTTAATAAAATATCTTTGAGATGGAATAGCAAACCTTTTTTAAAAAAAATAAGTCTCTTTACTAAATTTCTCTTGACTAGATTCTATTGGAACAAATCTGATTTCCTTCTTGGAAATCAGGAGCTCCATCCTGAAAATGGAACCTAAATGCACCTTCCCTCACAGAGGCTCAGGGCATCTTATTTTCCCACATGCACATGGACACTCACACATACAACAATCAAGCCCAAACAAGTAACAAAAACGTCTGAACAAAACCAGAAGGAACTAAAATCTAATCAACAGGAGCTTTAAAAAGCCCTGAGACCCTTGGCCTCATCCTCTCCCTCCACAACCTACCTCCCACCAAGCCTAAAGAACAACTAATAATAAAATCATAAAATATATATTTTTTAATGTTTAGTCACACTGGTCCCTGTCTTCACTCTTCTGCGGGCAGGAATGATTTGATCTGAAGTCCACAACAGGGAGTCTCTTGGGCAGCAGGAGGCAGAGAGGGCAGCAACTGAAGGCATACTCAGCAATGGAGTCTAGCTCAACCAGACACTTGCTATTTTGCCCTTTGCCCATTCATAGAAGAATTTCAAAAAAGAACCAATTTCTGTGATTGGCTAAAGAGCAGTGTCCCCCCCCCAACCTGAAATCCAATTTGCCAGATTTCCACTACTCCTTTTCGCCTCTTTCATGTTCACTGGGAAATGTATGGGGAAAACAATGTACTTACCTAGTTGGACATCAGTTTCGAACCCAACAACCTTGCAAGTTGCAAACCTGCAGTATAAAACCATTTGCAAAAGCATTTCAATGACTGGTTCCAACTCCCTTCTAAAGTGCTTTTGCTATTGGGCTGCAGAGATGCCTCTTCCTTCTCCCTCCTGTTGCCCTGTAACCCAAAGAAAAAGGTAGGAAAGAGCCCAGATGGGATAGAAATCTCTCCGCAACTCTATGAACTTCTCCATCACCAGCTGTTTGGTTATAAAACCAAATATATTCAAAAATTGGCTTTTTTCAAGATAAACTATACCAGTATCCATTCAGATTCTGTAATCTGTATTTGGCTCTTACAATGCCTGAAAATACCTCGAAAGCAGTGGTCCACAACATTTTTTAGGCTGCGGACCAGTGGGTGTGGGAGGGTGATCCGGCGGCCACGCACGCACGGCCACGTGTGTGCTGTTTCGAGCATGTGGCATGCGTGGCTGCAAACGTTCATGTGTGGCTGGGCCACGCATGCATGCAAACGGCCGCGGATGGCACAAACGCGCATGCAGCCACACTTCCCTCTCCCCCCTCCTCCCGCAAAAAGAAGCTTGTGACCTGGGGGGGCAGAGAGAGGGAGCCGTGGCCCGGTGGTTGGGGACCACCACTCTAAAGTATTTCTGGAACTTTTTAAAGGCTTTGATATACCCAAATGCACACCCCTAATCTGAATGAGGTTGTACTCGTATTTTGGACAAGAAAAAGCTCTTACAGGATGTCATTTCCACATAGGTAGATTGTTATGAAAGCCAAAGTCATCCTTAACATGAGGGAATGTGATTCCTTAAAAGGCTGATTCTAGACATCCTTAAACTGTAGAAAATTGTTATTTCATACAGCTTTCTTAGTCTACGGCAGCCAAAGTATTTAAGAACCATGTGGCACCTTAAAGACTAACAGATTTATTGTGACAAACTTTTGTGAACCAGATATCTCTGAAGAAATAGGCTCTTCCCCCCTCCCTCAGAACCATTTCCCTCAATAGACAGAAGTCTACCTTTTTAAAAATTTTGACTATCAGCATCCCCCCCCCCCCCCCGGTTCTTCTTCAATACAAGAATCTTTTTCAAGTCTCTCCCATCTCCCTATGGGTAATGTTGCATGAGGAATAAAGAAATAAGATGAGTCGGCTCTTCTGAGAGAAGGCTAGATATATGTGGAACATGTAAACAATTAGCATCGGAACAGTGGGAGATAGAATGAAATAAAGGGTACGCTGCTCTGCACATAAAGCTTAGCTATTAATGACTGTTTGGTTGATGGAGGAAGCAGGCATGGAAATCTCATGACTTTTTCAAGTATGACCCCTTACAATTTCCCTGTCCATCTTTTGGAACTCTTTCCCATGGTTCTACCCCTCTCAAATGACAGCTGACAACTGCAATTCCCCTCAGTGACTGCTTCAACTAACCATGTTTACTGATACTCTGTCACTGCTGTCTGTACTTGAACTAGCCTCAGGAGTGTTGCTCCTTGAACACAGTATTTATAGCTTCGTCTTGTGGTTTTTTTCTCTGTTTTCTTCATCAGTCACTTATACAAGTATATGTAATAGGTATTATCAGTTTCAGATACTTCAACCAGTATTTAATATGGTATGGATCTCATTAACAAAGTTTGCTCCCTCTCAGGTTTCTTATTTCAGTTCTTGTTTTGGTGAGAATGGAACAAGGTTATCTGATTCTCATCACACTAACAAAAGAGGTCCAGTCTGAAATGATACATTCCCTCTACACTAAAAAATGTGGACAGTCAGTTCCTGCTTTTGCTTTACTTCTTTGATATTAACTACATTTGTATTCTAACTCAAACACAATAGTAAATAATAGTGGTAAAACCATTGAATCATCATTGTGGAAGGTGAAGATATATAGAAGATAATCAATTTGTCCTTCATTCTCCTTGGTACTTCTTTGAATTTTGCCACCGCACCTGTTCCTCACACTCCATCCTTAATTCACGGATGTAATGTCAGAAAGCTGCTAGGAAAGTTCCAAATGGCTATCCCTTTCCTGTTTGCTTCACTCCACAGCTTCCCTGGTTCCTAGGATTTTCATTTCCTTTAAGGAGCTTAATCTGTTCATCTCCTGCCTTCTCACAGGTGCATGCAGTCCCTGCTAACTCTGCTCTCAATCCCACAGCCACGTTGCTTCCTCCATGTCCTCTGGCTGGTCACTATGCTAATCTCCTCTCACAATCCTCCCCCCTTCCTTAGCCTGAAGAACTTTTGAAGTTTCAGGTGGGTGGTAACCATCTCCAAATGATCTCACTCAACAGTTTCACCGTAGCATGAAATACAAGATGGAAGCTTGTGGGCCATCCTTCTGAGCCAACACCATATGATAGAATTACCAGCATCATTTTCTGTCAAGAGGGAATGAGGCACCACAAAACACTGCAATAGATCTCTATGCCAGCCCAGTAGTTCAGGAGGATGCCATGTCTGAGGATACTAAAAGTCATTGAAAGGAGCAGCAGAGATGATATGTGTCCATTTTATCTATCAGAGCAACCAAGACAATGATTTTCTATTTGATTTTACTATTTTGCCATCTAATTATTCTATTGCAACTGGATTTGGGTCAGATTTTCTCATGTTGTAGTGGTGTTTTACTGGATTGAATTCAGCCAACTTTTCCACTCAAGCTCACCAGAGTGCTCACTGTGCTCTCTTACCAGCGGAAAAGTGGTTGGATCCAATTTACTGTGTTCCAGATTGTATTTATTACTGCTGAAACCACTTTAGGACTTTTTAAAAAAATTAATAAATAAATAGCAGTATAATCCTAAAAAGAGATACACCCTTCTTAGTCCACTGAAGTCAGTGAACATAGAAGGGTATGAATTTGCTTACCATTGCACTACAAATAAAATATAATGAATCTTTATGTCTATTTTCTGCCTGAATGACTGACATTATTAAGCTAAGAGCCAAACATTCATAGCTGGTATCTGAAATTATTTTAGCCCCAGCAAACTAAACACCATGTAGGTGAAACAGTCAATGTAGCTATTTTGTTTCCTATAAAAATCCATCTCTCCATTTCTCCAAAGACCAATTTACTTCAGCTTGTGTACTGTGTGAAATCCCTTGCAATCCCCATGGTAGCTGCCTTCTTCTTCTTCTTCTTCTTCTTCTTCTTCTTCTTCTTCTTCTTCTTCTTCTTCTTCTTCTTCTTCTTCTTCTTCTTCTTCTTCTTCTTCTTCTTCTTCACTTGAATGAGTACACTACAAATTCCACCCCATCCTGAATTCATCTGGGTATATAAATAGAGTAATAGAGTACAGGATCCCCACTGATCATTAGGGAATCTTCTTTCAAGGAATGAGTTTATTGCTCTAACTAAATTATCAACCTGCAGTGATAGTGATGGTTTTTCAGTGGCAGTGACTTTTGTGTACTATCACTAAAACCTGGGAGATTTGAGGCTATATCAGAAGACTTCCAAAGCTGACAACTGTTTGTTTCTGCTGCCCGCCTGCCCTATGGTTCCCACCACAGTATAGGTGTAGTGAAGATAATGGCCAAGATAGAGAAGAATTCCTTGCTTCCCTCTACAGCATCCTTTACTCAACATGTAATATATGGGATGGGACCCCTGCATCTCTCTGCCTCCTCTCCAAATGGAGTATGAAGTTTCCTGGTACCCAGCCATTAATCAGATTATTCTACCAAATATCTGGTAGAATAAAACAAGTTAAAGGATCTTAAATTTGCAGTTATATTCAGTGTGTTTTGAATTAACAATTTTGCATGGTGAAATGGTACCATATGGTATATGCACACACACAAACACATGCACAGTGGTATATTTCATTAAATCTGGGCATAATTTTGGAAAAACAAATATTTTCTATGGCTTTTATCAGTTATAATATTGGAGGGACAGAGATTTGAAGGCAAGCTTACTATTGGAGGCAACTTTCTTACCAGAGGGAAGTCAAAGAATATTTGAGTTAAGTATATATCATGGAAAGGTCAATATTTCTGCATGAATAGTTTGAATTTTGTATTTCAGATTCATATGCTGTTGCCCCTGCAGCCAAACTTTCAGCTGAGCAGAAAATATATTTCCAATGAGCCATTTACTAAAACAATCACATAAATGTAGTTCTAACACTGCCTGAACTACCCACTGTGACAATTTGCCATGATTTAACTTTTAAATTTGAAATTGCTGACATGATGGCAAAAATGACAAATAACAAGAGCAAACGCATTTCAGCAAAGGGCAACATTTGTCATGTAATTGTCACAGGATTGTGTCAAATGGACATACACTCCCTGTTGAGAATAATTGCCTTGCACCTTTGTCAAGTCATTGCTTCCAACTGGGAAGAATTATTTAACATCTCTTTGGAGAATGTTTCTCCTCTTCAAAATGATGCACCTCTAATCTCATGGATATCTATATATTACTGTTATAAAATTTCACATCCAAAGTTTGGTTTCCCTAATCATATATCAGAAGCTATCCACCCTCTTTAACACCATCCTTAGAAGACTGAAGGAGGTATTATAGAACCATAGTATCTGTGCTGGATTTTAGTGGGGTTAGAGATGTAGGCACTGGAATGGGGAGTTAATGGAGCTTTATAGTATTTTGAATGTATGGAAATCTTTGGGTTTAGGTTTCTTTGAGCCACAAGGGAAAGGGGAATTATATATAATTAATAAATATTTTCAAATATTGTTTTGGCGATGATAATGAATAATGATGATGACTCAATAAGACACCGTAAACCCAATGAATTTGCTTTTATATGTTTTGTCATGTTCATGGTTGTTTATAGCAGGACAAATATACACAGTTTTGGAAATAGATTTGAGTTTTGATACCCTACACCCCTAAATTACAATCGAAGTTTCACAAAGTTTTAAAACACATTGTATTTAACACAGTGTTTTTCTGCAAGCTCAATTTACCCTTGATTTTCTGCGGAGTAAATGCACAAGCATTGGAATCAGTTAGGCAATGATTCTTTTGCACATCTGCTTTGAATAATCAGGCTTTTCAAGGGAGAGTGCTTTTCAAAGGAGAGTTATCATTGGTGGTGTCATTGGTGGCATCACAGCGTTCCCCCTATTTTTTGCACATGTTTATATCAATGGATCAATTCTATTTCCCTCAAAAAGAGGCCCTAAAATATACAAATTCTTAGTCTCTAGTTCATTCTCTTGTTGAGGTATGCCCTTTCCCTTATTTCTTGGCAATGGATGGACCTAGAGAATTCCCAGAGCCTGCTCAACTTATCATGACATCAGTTTGTCAGTGTATTAATATTTCAAACCTTTTTGGAGAAAAATAAATAAATAATGAAGCCATTCATCTTCCAGGTGAATAGGATGAAAAGGAGTGGTTTAACGATGACAGTCCAGTTATCAAAGTTGGCTGGAGATGGTAGGAATGGGTGGGACAAAAAGAAGTGCACCAACATTATACTCAAGAAAAAAAGAGACTTAAAATTGGCTTTCATAAAAGACCAGGGAAAAAATGGTCTCACCATCACCTGAATAGGTAGCTTAATGTCATCCAGTCCAGGATGCCCTAGTTAATCTTTGAACTGGAGACCACAATAGAACTTGAGGGCTGTTGCCTAGATGCAGGTAATGGAAAACCACCTCTGAACTTCTCCTAACCAGAAAATCCCTGAGGGGTTGCCACAAGGCAGCTGTGACCTGATAACAAAAGATAAAAAGTGTGTGTGTGCATGGGGGGAAAGCATATAAAGCAAAAACCAAAATGAAAAGTAAAGGCACAAAAATATGTGCAAAAAACAGGATACAAATCAGGAGGTAAAGCCAGAACCTATGGGGAAATCCCATGTGTAAAAGTTCACAAACTAAGACCCACAGGATATGACTTTTTGGTTTTCATCATTCAGATGTTGTTTTGAATCTCAACCATAAGCTGGACATAACAGCTTGGTGTAGTGGTTAGGAGTGCAGACTTCTAATCTGGTGAGCCGGGTTTGATTTTGCGCTCCCGCACATACAGCTGCGTGACCTTGGGCTCGCCACAGCACTGATAAAGCTGTTCTGACTGAGCAGTAAGATCAGGGCTCTCTCAGCCTCACCTGCTTCACAGGATGTCTCTTGTGGGGAGAGGAAAGGGAAGGCGATTGTAAGCCGCTTTGAGACAATTTGGGTAAAAAAAAAAAGTGGCATATAAGAACCAACTCCTCCTCCTCCTCCTCCTCCTCCTCCTCCTCCTCCTCCTCTTCCTCTTCTTCTTCTTCTTCAGAACCCTGCGGGACCTAAATCAATTCTGGAGTGCTTGTAACTGAGCTGTTCTGCCAGGCCTACAGTTGAATCCCAAAACAACTGATTACTGGATTTCTGATTTTAGATTATAGTTGTATTTAATTTAATTTTTGTAAATATGTTATCTTTATCTGTTTATTTTATCTTTATATGCAACTAACCACCATGCCTCAGGCCAGGAATTTTGGGGTAATCTTGGATGTCTCACTGACCATGGAGGCACAGGTCAAGAAAGCAGCCCATCAGGCATTTTTCGACCTTCACCAGGCACCGCTATTAGCACCCTATCTGTCTTCCTAACACCTAGCCATGGTGATCCATGAGACGGTCACCTCTATGTGAGCCTGCCCTTTTTTCTGAACCAGAAATTGCAACTGGTGCAAAATGCAGCTGCTAGGGTCCTTCCAGGAATACCTTGGAGGGCCCATATCCAGCCTGTGTTGATGCAGCTGCGTTGGTTGCCAGTTGCAGGTTCAGGTTCAAAGTTTTGGTTTTGACCTTCAAGGCCGTTCGCTGTCTGAGACTCACATATTTGAGTGACCGCTTGTTGTCCTATACCCTCCGCAGGGCTTTGCACTCTGCAGGTATCGACTTGTTGGTTATTCACGGTCCCAGAGAAGCTCGCCTATCCTTGACTAGGGCTAGCACCTTTTCGGTCCTGGCGCTAGCCCTAGTCCCACCTGGTGGAATCAGCTCCCAGAAAAACTGCAGATCCTGGGAGAGCTTTCCATGTTCCACAGGGCCTGCAAGACAGAGCTCTTCTGCCAGGTCTATGGATGAGGCCATTTCTGGAGGAAGATCAGATGCCCCCCCTTGGAAAGACATGTCACTATGCTGGTACCATAATTGGCTTGACCAGTTGTTGTATTCCCTCATCACCCCAGCTGGCAATCATTCCATTATAGGGCAGATTTATGTCTTTTTACAGCTATTTTGGGGGTTTTTTTTCTAAAAAATTGTATGGGATTATTTTAATGGGGTTTTAATCGGGGTTTTATTATATCTGGGTCATTGTGCAACCCGCCGCAAGTTGGTTTGCCGAGAGTGGTGGTTAACAAATAAAATAAATACATAAAATAAGATACATTTTATTATATTGTAATCTGTCCTGAGTCTCTGGAAATAGGGCAGAATACAAGTACAATTATGAATAAACAAACCTGGGACTGGACAGTTTATTATTAGATATCCAACAAGTGGGGAGTCCTTAATGAAAGGGAGTGTTTCATTCAGCCCCCCCCCCCGGGTCCCCCCCCGGGTTCCCTTTCCTTGCTCTATTTTCTGTTTTTCTCCTCCTGGCAGGCCCCATAGCCCTTTTATTACTTTTTTTTTCTCTTTCCTACCCATCAGGCAACTTAGCTTTATCTGTCCCAAATCTTTAAATTTCTTTCTGTCCGTACACTTGGCAGCTTCTCTCCAGAAAATGTCTGGCTGAATTTCATGGAGATTGCCAGCACTAGGCCAGTCCCAGCTATGTGGTCACTACCAGCCGTGTGCCAGGACAGCCCCAGTTGTTCAGGTCACTGCTATTACTCGCCTTGTACAGTGGACACTTGCACTGAGCCTGCTCCCTTTTCTCTATCTCATCCACCAGCCAATCTACTTTATCTGCCCTTTAGCTGACTTCAGCTTTCTCTCTTTCCCACCCCTGGCAGCCTCTTTCTGGGAAAACATTTGCTTGGGTTCATGGCAGCTAGGCCCAGTTGGGTGATGGCCGCTGGCAGTTATGGCCAGGTAGAGTTGCATGGTGGTTTCTGCTGGGGCAAATCAAGTTGTTTGTGTAATGAGTTTCCTCTCCACAGCAATTCCTCCTCTGTCAAAGGGCATCATCTTGGAGGGTGAGAATTTTTCCAGGGCTGCTGCAGCCTCCCAGTCAACTTCTGTCTCCCCCACATGTTGCTTTATAGATAACAAGATTTGGTACCTGGCAGTGCCCAACAGCCACAGAGCATTCATTTCATAAAACTACAGGTGTTTGTCTTTCTGTTTATTTGGAGGAGTTTTAATCGTCTTTTTTATTTCAGATTCTTTTCTGCAATCCTGAGACAATCCTATAGGGAAATGCCTGTGTTCTTTTCTAACTCTGTTTTCGGCTCTGTTGATCATATCCTATTTCATTGTTTGGAAATAAATATATTGACAGGGCTTCTTTTGTTGTTGTTTTTAAAATGTATAAGGCTGCACCAGTTCTCCCATCAGGACTTGGAAGCAACTTGACTGCTTCTCCTTTCACAGAAACATGTGTGGAAATCTAGAAGGCTTCGCAGAAGTGAAAATGGTCACAGTGACAAAACCACATGGGTAAATGGGTCATCCTTACGGAAGGGGAATTGCAAATACATACTTCCATTAAAGTATAGTTCATATCTTGTATCAAGCACCAAGAATGTTTTATTTTGAAATGAGACTGTTGCATGTGTGTAATCAACATTTGGCCTTTTGACTATCCACCCCCCCCCTCCTTGGTCCTGTTGTTTAGAGGCCTAGAAAGAGATTTTTGTTATCTCTTCTCTACCAGTTCTTACTTGATTCAGTATTGGATTCTTCTATGTCATCTGTGCCTTGTTATCTTTCCTTTGTTAGAGAAGACTGGAAAGTTCTATAACGAGCCATGCAAAGTAGCCAAAGCTAATTAACCAGATAAGTAATCTAGCCTCATCTCCTATTTCTGCAACTTGCAAGTGTCCCTGCACAGTTTTCCTAATCCTTAAAAAAAAAAGTTCCATGTGAAAACATTTTGATCAGGCCAAGAGACATGTGATCAGTAGACTATGACAAAATGCTGTTGGAATATAAGCATTGCAAATGAGGCGTACCATTGTTTAATTTGTTTTTGTAACAATGTATACTTCGTTGTTAAACTTCCTTGACTTAGCTTTATAAGAAAAGCACCTTCATTTTTGCTCTGAAGTTTCTCCAAGATGAAACACATGTTAAATCAAGATTCCTTTATAATGAAGTACTTAGGATTGACTGCCATAAAAAACTTTAAGACATGCAGCAGACCCAAGAAATCAAATGGATTGTAACAAAAGGGGAGAGATATATTGTGGGAATTGGATGCATGTGTAAACATTACATTAGTGGTAACATGTATGTAGTTTGATAACATTAATATAGTCTTGAAGCTTCAACAGTAACACGGTAACCAAAAGTAGCCTAATTTCAATGAAAGGTGAGACTATAGTTTGATTGCTCCCTAATGTAAGTGAAAAAGGTCAGATGTTTTTTTGGGATAGACCTATTCAGCCTCCAAGGAGACTCCAACATTATTATTATTATTATTATTATTATTATTATTATTATTATTATTATTATTATTATTATTATTACTACTACTACTACTACTACTACTACTACTACTACTACTAAATTTATTTAGTAATAACTCCCGGAACTGGCTCGTGGCGGGTTACAAAATTTTTTAAAACCCATTAAAACCCCAGTCAAAAGACATAAAATCACAACATGGCGGTAAACCCCACTCCCAACCCCCACTATTAGAGGGGGGCAGGGGATGGAGGTAAGATGCAAACTCATACCTTGTAGGGGGGCATAGATCTACCTCGCCGACCCCAGCCTCAACCATAGACCTGGCGGAAGAGCTCCGTTTTACAGGCCCTGTGGAACACTGACTCTTTCTCCAACCGTAGAGCCACAAATTAGAGGATGTCTCAATAAATTGAAGGAAGGTTTAACTCTGAGTGAAAAGGAAAAATATGGTATAAAATTGTAATAAATATTTATTCAGTGGAGTAGGAAGATGAGATAGGATACACCCAATTACATATTAGCATTCAAAGTTGGGGTTGTACATATCAAAATTCCTGAACTGAAAATATCCATTGAAATCACTGTTTGTGGTCATTATCATAATTTCTAGAACATTAAAAACAAAGCAGGGATTCTTAGGAATGAAAAACAAATTTATGTTTTCGTTGGCAGAGTTTGAATGTGCAGGAACTGGAGAGCCAGGTTGGTTAAAGAATAAAATAGTTTTATTTATAAACAAGGAAGAGGGAGATATAGGTAAAGGTAAAGGTATCCCCTGTGCAAGCACCGAGTCATGTCTGACCCTTGGGGTGACGCCCTCTAGCGTTTTCTTGGCAGACTCAATACGGGGTGGTTTGCCAGTGCCTTCCGCAGTCATTATCGTTTACCCCCCAGCAGCAAGCTGGGTACTCATTTTACCGACCTCGGAAGGATGGAAGGCGGAGTCAACCTTGAGCCGGCTGCTGGGATTGAACTCCCAGCCTCATGGGCAAAGCTGTCAGACAGCTGCCTTAACACTCTGCGCCACAAGAGGCTCTTGAGGGAGATATAGATCTATCTAACTAGCAGTTCTTTGTTGCAGTCATTTTTCTATTCAATTGCTGTTGTGGAGGCAAGCAAGGAGGAGCTGTGCTCAAAAAGCAGGAAGTCTTCTGTTGATGCATTCAGCACACTTCAGAGTGGCAGGGAGCGAAACTGAAGGTTTAAATGGCCCATTTAATTGTCCTGTTCTACTCCTCATCCCCCTTCCCGAAATGTTAGGGAACAAATTCATAAAATTATGAATCTTTTTGATCTGATTTTTCAATGTAAGCTTATCCCACTGAAACAAATGGACTAAGAAGTACTTAATTTAGAATCATAGAATCATAGAGTTGGAAGGGGCCATACAGGCCATCTAGTCCAACCCCCTGCTCAACGCAGGATTAGCCCTAAGCATCCTAAAGCATCCAAGAAAAGTGTGTATCCAACCTTTGCTTGAAGACTTCCAGTGAGGGGGAGCTCACCACCTCCTTAGGCAGCCTATTCCACTGCTGAACTAATCTGACTGAGAAAAACTTTTTCCTGATATCTAGCCTATATCGTTGTACTTGAAGTTTAAACCCATTACTTCGTGTCCTTTCCTCTGCAGCCAGCAGAAACAGCATCCTGCCCTCCTCCAAGTGACAACCTTTCAAATACTTAAAGAGGGCTATCATGTCCCCTCTCAACCTCCTTTTCTCCAGGCTGAACATTCCCAAGTCCCTCAACCTATCTTCATAGGGCTTGGTCCCTTGGCCCCAGATCATCTTCGTCGCTCTCCTCTGTACCCTTTCAATTTTATCGATGTCCTTCTTGAAGTGAGGCCTCCAGAACTGCACACAGTACTCCAGGTGTGGTCTGACCAGTGCCGTATACAATGGGACTATGACATCTTGTGATTTTGATGTGATGGCTCTGTTGATACAGCCCAAAATGGCATTTGCCTTTTTTACCGCTGCATCACACTGCCTGCTCATGTTCAGTTTACAATCCACAAGTACCCCAAGGTCTCGTTCACACACAGTGCTACCTAGAAGCGTATCCCCCATCCAGTAGGCATGCTTTTCATTTTTCTGACCCAGATGCAGAACTTTACACTTATCTTTATTAAATTGCATCTTGTTCTCATTTGCCCATTTTTCCATTGTGTTCAGATCTCGTTGAACTCTGTCTCTATCTTCCGGAGTATTTGCCAGTCCTCCCAATTTGGTGTCATCTGCAAACTTGATGAGTAGTCCCTCCACCCCCTCATCTAGATCATTAATAAATATGTTAAAAAGTACCGGGCCGAGCACCGAACCCTGAGGTACCCCGCTACTCACCTCTCTCCAGTCTGATGAAACACCATTGACAACAACTCTTTGAGTGCGGTTCTCTAACCAATTCCCTATCCACCTAACGATCTGAAAATCCAGATTGCAGTCCTTCAACTTATCCATCAGAACATCATGGGGAACCTTGTCAAAAGCTTTACTAAAATCCAAGTAAATGACATCAACCGAATTTCCCCGATCCAGCAAACCTGTTACTTGGTCAAAAAAGGAAACTAGGTTGGTCTGGCAGGACCTGTTGGAGACAAATCCATGCTGACTTCCTTGGATCACCAAATTGTCCTCCAGATGTTTGCAGATCGCTCCCTTTAATATCTGCTCCATTATCTTCCCCACAACAGAGGTCAGACTCACTGGTCTGTAGTTTCCCGGGTCATCCTTCCTCCCTTTTTTGAAGATCGGAATAACGTTTGCTCTTTTCCAGTCCTCCGGGACATCTCCAGTCCTTAAAGAGGTTCCGAAGATGATGGACAAGGGCTGTGCAAGTTCTCTGGAAAGTTCTTTGAGTACTCTCGGGTGCATTTCATCTGGACCAGGGGATTTGAACTCATCATCTAATTTGATAGAATCATGCTAGAATTCTTTATATATTCATTTATCTGTGGAGCAATAACAAACAAGATTGATTCTGCATGGAGACATAAAATGCGCACCGACTCCTACTTGCAAACATGTGATAGGAAACTCTGCATTTGCACTCTTCCTGATGGGAGACCCCTCCAACGTTATCCTACCACCTTGTTGTGGCTTTTACTTTCCCGACAAGGCAGCAGAGAAGCCTAAAGTGTGGACAACCCGCACTTTTCTCCACCCACTCCTCAGGTGATCAATCAATGCTTGTATGTTCACAATAAAGATTTAAAACACAGAACATGGACACCTAGCTAATAGGGAGATGGCTGCTTAATCAGATGCCCCCCTTCTTTCCTTGTTCCTTCCCCACCACCAGAAAACACAAACAGCTGCCTGATCCCATTATTACCATGCACAATGAAGAGAACATTTTATTTGTACTGAGGGCACATTGCTTTGTAGTCCTATAGCAACGTGGACTGCATCATTTAAAAAACAATGTGATCCAGAAATGGAGATGGGAGGGTGGGTGTGAGGGCTGGCAAAATGCTACTGAGACTGTCATGCATTTCTCCCTTCAGATGGGCTTGCCCCTATTTGTGCTTCAGTTTGCAGTGTGACAAGAAAAGGAAATCATTTTTGGGAGATTTCCCTCATCGCAGAGAAAAATTGAAAAAAAACCATGCCACCCACTAGAGAGCTTGAATTGCGACTGATATCATGTGGAAGCATCTTTAAAACCCACAAGCCACGAGAGGCCGGGAAGGGGCAAATTCCTTTTGTGGAAATGGTCCAAGAAATGTAGCTGAACAATTGTTGATTAGTTACTATTGGCCTAATTAAGTTCTTAAAGGGGTTAATATGGGGGGAGGGAACCCTTTTTATACATACCATTGCATACTACAAATAGATTCAAACTTCTTTTTTCTTTTTCTACAGACTATTTGTTGAGATTGAAGACTGGTAGAAAATAAAGGTTTTGAGAAATGAATTTTACTATAATAGTCACCTTTTTGCAGTTTATGACAATACAATGATGAATTGTCTCACAGTTGCACCCACCAAAGGCATGAAAGGTTAATAACTCATTTAAGCATTCATTACGTGTCCCTATCAAAGTCATCTTAATTTCACAAAGACATCTAAGTTTCTCTTCAGGGAAACTCTCTCTCAGGATTTGAGTGTGATTCTTTATTAACCAAATGGCAAGTGCAAAGTTATATGTCAAAACCCTGACTGATGATGCTGCAAATTGGTTCTTCCACCAAAGCAGAAGCCCTTAAATTACAAAATTAATACTTTTTAAAGGTGTGCTCCCTCAAAGGCAATTAATGTGTCAGTTGTCAGTCAAAATTATTTAATTTCCCAGTGAGGTCTACAAAGTGGGTGCAGTGGATTGACAAAGAGAACATGGGGATTCTAACAGGTGTTGCTGATTGTACACTTTTTTCATCTAAAATTGAAAGGACTGTAGCTGATAGAAGCTACAATATTTCACATGTTCTTTAGTAGCAATATGTATCAGCCTCACAAAGAACATTTTGTTTCTAGACATTCCTAACCTTTCTAGCCTTTAAAGAGAATGCTTAATTGCAATTTTATAAATCAATAGGTTGTAACACCTAATTTTTGATCACCTATGTTCTTGGTAAAATAGACAGACTAAAAAAAATTAGGCGGTCAATTTTGTAAAAAATATTGGCAATTGAGAATTCTGCTGTATACAAGTTGAGAATGGTCATCAAGGGCCCTGATTCAATTAAAATTAGTCAAACCTACTTTCTCTTAGCAGCCATGGGACTTATGTGTGTCACTACTAACTTCTATAGGTTTCAAGGATGTTTACATCATAATCCTAAAAACACTTACTCTGAAAAAATCCCTTTGTACACTAATAGCTTTAAGGTAACTACATATATATTGCAGCCTTAGTCACAATATCTAGAGATGTAAACAAAACCCATTAGTGAAGACTCCATTGCAGGGCACAATCTTACAGCAAGTGATACACTTTTAAAAAAAATCTGATAGTGCTTTACCGCCAGATTCCATACAGATTTATTCATAACTGCATCTCTTCATCCGTCCTTATATCCAGGTATAAAATTATAAAAAGATTATATGAAGCTGTCACAATGACTCTATCATAATTCAGATTACTTCAATGTACCAAGAACACAAAACAAATTTGTTCCATGTATCTCCGTATGATGTTATATGTAAACCACCCTGAGCCATATGGAAGGGCGGTATAGAAATCAAATAAATAAATAAATAAATAAATAAATAAATAAATAAATAAATAAATAAATAAATAAATAAATAAATAAATACTATTCAATATATTTATATTCTTTTCTATTAACCTAACAAAACTAAACTATTAAACAAGTTCCTAGGAGAAATAATGATAACATAGGCTGTGCCCATTCTGAATTCCACACCTCCTTATTCCTAAGTAATTCTGAATAGAGTGGAACTATTTTCTATACAGTACGAAAACAGATCTTGCATTCTACTTACCAGGAAGAAAGTGCAAATTGTATAATGCATAGGGAGCTATGCACAAATCTTTCACTTTATATTATAGGTTCCATATGTATTGGGAGAGACTGTATGAAACCAAAGTATCTTTCTATTGGTTGTGTGTACAGTCTACATGTTGAAGCTATGGGTAAGCTGGTCATTATAGATATGAAACTCAACCCTTCCAAGGCAGAGGTCCTATGGCTGGGCAGGAAAGGGTCAGATCAGGAAGTGCAATTAGAGATCTTGCCCTCAGCCAGGGATTTGGGGGTGATATTTGATACCTCCTTATCTATGAAGGCATAGGGCATGCAGGTAGCCCAACTGGCATATTTCCTTCTTCGCCAGGCAATGTTACTAGCACCCTATCTGACCCTAGAACACCTAATCACAATGATCCATGTGACAATCACCTCTAGACTACACTTCTATAACTCTGTACATGAGCCTTGCCTTGTCCTTGACCTGGAAACTGCAGCTGGTGCAAAATACAGCTGCTAGGATTCCCATGGGAACATCTAGAAGAGTACATATCTAGCCTGTGCTGAGGCAGTTGCATTGACTGCCAATGGAATTCCAGTTGAGATTTTGGATCTGACCTTGAAGGCCTTATGTGGTCTGGATCCAGCATTCCTAAGGGACCATTTAACTACCCATGTCTCTTGCATATTTCTCCACTTTGTGAATTCTAATGGGTTGTTGATGCCCAGACCATGTGAGGTTCTACTGGCCTCAACCAGGGCCAGGGCCTTTTCAGCCCTTGTCCCTGCCTGGTGGAATAAGCTCCTGGAAGAACTGAGGGCCCTGTTGGAACTATCAGAGAATTTCTACACATTATTTTAAAAAGTGTTATGCCCATGGAATGGCAGAGCACTAAATTATATTGTGCCTCCCAGGCCCTCCTCACCTTTTTGCTGTCTCACCTTTGTCTGCCTTCTTTTAATGTGTCTTACCCTGCTCATCTGCTGCTGGAAAAGGCAGAAGAGAGCAACATGCCTTATACACATCATGCTTCCTCCTGTCAATCAACTCAGGCAACCAATCCATTTGTTCCATATTTTGATGCAATTTGAAGGTCCTACAATGCACACTGTTTTTAAATCATACTTCTCCATTGCAATGCTTATGCATGGAATCATAGATGCATAATGCTTTTTGGACTCCACCCCTTATGGGATCATGAGTCCTTTGATAAATTTAAAAATTAATATTGTTCCTGATTTGTGAGGTGGGGGACAAAACTTTAAAGAGGCATGCTTCATTGAATAAAATATTCTTTTATTTCTCGCATTGCCTACACATCTGTCCGCCTATTCATTGCTCCAGGCATGTTAATATTTTTTAAAAGAAATTCCCATGCCCAGAAACAAGGCAGAGGGAGACGGGTGTGAGAGTGGGATAAAGCAGGCAACCTTAGTGAGTTTGAGTCTCCATACCTTCCTTCTGCTGGTTGCCTGTTGTTAGCGCTTTTTGGGGTGGTGAATGCACTTTTTGCAATTCCCAAAGAAGCACTTTAAAATGGAGGATGTAGTGAGCTGTCAGCTGGATATGGGCAATGTCAGGTGCAGGGGCCAAATAATTCAGCTTGCACTACATGACACTACATTTAATGGGTGCGGAAATCCCCTCACAGTTCTGCAGAGCCTGCAAGACAGAGTTCTTCTGCCATGCATTTGGTTGAGGTCACGGCAGGGGCCCCTCTTCCAAAAACATCTAACCATCATATTTGAAACATCACCTCCATACTCCTTGTGCCATAGAACTGGGTTAAATTGGTTGGACTGAATGGGGTTGTTGGGTATGGGTTGGTTTTTTATTGTTGTTGGGATAATTTTACTGTGTTTTATTCCTTTGTTGTAAGCTGCCACAAGGTGGCTGGCCCAAAATCAGCAGTCAGCAAGTCAATAACAACCATAATAGTAATATATTGTAAACCTGTCATGCCACAGAAGGAAAAAAAAAGGTGATGATATGTCTGTTACTAAGGCAACAAAAACTCACCGAGGTGAGGAAGAATTCAATAAGCATGCAGTGGCTGGGATAAAAAGAAATACCTGGCGTCTCAAATGGCTTTACAGCCCTGGAGATGATGCAGAGGCTTTTTTTGGGATAAGCTTCTATGGGTGACTGCTGAAAAGAAAGCTGTAATGAGAGCAAAGAGTCCCCCTGAGCAACCTGACAGAGCAGATTTCAGGTTTTGCACGTAGAGAATCAGCAGGCTGAGGTGAACTCAAGTGTGGTAACAGTCCTGGGGACAGAACCAGGTTTACCCAGCCAAGACAACTGCTACTCAAGTGAAACATTTTTTCCAAGTTCAGCAAATACCAGCACATTTTACCCCTCCCATGCTGCTGCATTTCTCACAGCAGTTATTAGAATCTCTCAGCAAAAACAGAGGTTCCTTCAGCAAATATAAGTTGCCTCTTCTGAAGCAACTTTGTTATATTGACAAATATAATATTTAGAAAATAATGAATCAATATTAAAGTGCTTTAATCCTAGATATGGCATCAGACTAGAACTTTTATCAATAGATTTACTTCATACTGTGACCCAACCAAAGGTTTTCCTTATGATGAAAATGGAATGCTGAGATGCTATCTTAACTATATTGAGGATTTGGTAGACTTATGAGTTTTCCATCCATTATGGATAAATACCCACCCTTTATGCTAATCCCCCAACATCAAGAAATTGAGGAATAGGATAAAATGTTGCCATAAAATAATCTCCATAGTAACAGACTAGGAATTTCCGTATCTGTATGGCTTTGCCAATAGATATGACACCACACAGAAAAGATGTCACATCTTTCCCAAACATCACCATCCCCAGAATGTTCCAACATTTGGCAAGGTAACACTGGCAACCTTAGGGTTTACTTATTGTTTATCCAGAGCTCTCATATGAGTATTGTTTAAAGCATTACAATTTGACTGTAAAGCAGATATTATGCTTTTGTATAGGGATGGCATGAACTAGGAAAATGCAATATGGTTCATACTGAACCATGAACTGAATCACAAACCAAACAGGAGGCTTGTTCATAAATTGAACTGGTTTGTGGTTCATGACCCTGAAAAAAATTTTGAAAGTGACTACAGCGCCTTAAAATAGGGTTAGCATAATCCCCCCCAAAAAGTTGAGTTTAAAGGAATTGCACAAGACAGCATGAAACAGTTGTGCTTTCCTCCCACACAGCTGCTTTTTGTGCTGTCATTTCCAGTCGTTTTAAAGTTTAAAGAGACAGTTTAAACAGCTGAGCAGCAGGAAGCACCTACCTGCTGCTCAGCTGTTTTTGTGGCTTTCACAGGGAAGACAAAGCAAGGGCTTAAGTGGATTCAGAATCCCCTTAAGCACCTGCTTCCTGCTGCTTCCATGAACCATCATAAACTGCTCTAAAAGTTCATGGAAGTTCATTATGAGAGACTCCTTATAAACCTAATGATGAATTTTGCTTCATGGTTTGATTATTTGTGTATGCATGCCTGTGCAAAAGTATAAATAAATGTGTATATATACACATAAAAATGAATATGAAAATCAGCTTTGAATTAGTCTAGATGCAAGAACAGAGCCGCATAGAAACATACATATATCCTGTAGCCTAGCTCACAGAGGAAGACTTAAGTCCATTCCACATGACTTCAATGTTGCAAAAGGCTTGCAAATTGTAAACGCTACTAATTTGAAGTTCCGCAAGACATCGCACACAATCTGCCACACTCCTGAAACAGTCCCGCAAAAAGCAATTCATTGTAGTGCTTAAAGGGAAATCCAGAAAAGTGGATTCACCCTCCGAAAAGCACTACACTCTTGCAAACTATCTGCAACATTAGCGAAAAAGACCTGTGCATTCCCATTGTTGCAGTTCCAGCAAAGTCCCTCCCCCTGGCTCTCTCCTCCGAACTTCCGGCGAAGCGATCGCCATTTTTTTTTTCTTGGAGCAAGCAGAAAGCAACGAACTGTCAAGCCTTCATTCACCCAGAGAGGCTTCTCTAGTGACAATCCCTCCACAGAAGTGCTTTATAGCTCCCCTAAGTCACCAAGCACAACACAGCCCCATTTGCAAGTTCCCTTTATTTTTGGCCGAAAATTGCGCCCGTGCACAGGGAGGGGGGATTTTTCTTTTCACTCGGGGGAGCGTGGCAATGATGAATCACCAGCTTACACGCCAGATGCCAGCTGCCAGCTAGATGGGTCTGTTCGTTAGGAAGAATCAAGGCATATTCGTTGCAACGTGTGCTTTTTAAAAACTTTTCTTAAAGGGAAAGGGGCTTTCCTGGAGCATGATAACAACAGCCAATTGGCTGTTTGTTTGACCGACAGCCAGGGGCGGGACAAAGCACAGGAAAAATCGCTTCCTGTCTAGCAATTTTTGCAAGACCGGAAATCTGTGGAAAATGAATGAAACACTACTGGATTCCACTAAAAAAGCAGGTATGCATAACGCCAGGATTGTACTTTTAAAAATAGCGTTTCCGTTTTGTGTGACCAACTGGCAACATTGGTCCTTGTGCGGAATCAGCCTTAATAATCACAAGGGAAT
This sequence comes from Paroedura picta, assembly GCF_049243985.1. Classification (NCBI taxonomy): domain Eukaryota; kingdom Metazoa; phylum Chordata; class Lepidosauria; order Squamata; family Gekkonidae; genus Paroedura; species Paroedura picta. Next base: position 61,378,129 of record NC_135373.1, on the reverse strand, counting down.
TTCTGCAAAATCTTGGTTTAGGAAACAAGATGTTGCACCTCAGTATTTGTGTGGACACATAAACCATCTTTCTGTTGAGCTGCAATATTGCTGTCAAAGATGAGGATAACATAGCACAAATTTTAGAAAGGTAAGATATGACATTAACCACATAGTCATGGATCAATGAGAAAAAAATCCTCATGCCAGAACAGAATACTCAGAAACTCTGGAAGTCTAAAGAAAGTGAAGCCTTCCTCAGAACACAGAATTCCAATTGCACAGAATTCATGCTGAACTAAAGTAATATCATTCAATCCCTTTTCAATATAGTGACACCTGGACTTATAGCTGCTATTTATAAAACTCAACTCATTGGCTCTTATTGATGTATAATTTAGTATCAGTTGTAAGTAGTAAATATGAGCTGCATTAATTGCGGAGAAAAGCAATCTGAACAAATTGAACTCCTTGCTATATGGGTGGTTATTTATTCATTCTGTTTGATTTTTTAAAAGAAAACCTGTCATTAATTGTGTAACATTTGCATGCATTGATTTTATGAAATACTTCTGGTATTTCCCGTAGTACATTTTTGACATAGCTTTAGATAGCAAGATTATTCACAGATGTTACACAAGGGAAGCATAATACGTGCAAAGAAATAGATCATTAATGTTATACAAATTATCCCAAAGCAGCCAGCAGCATGGTGCAATGAAGTTAAAACATGTGCTTTTTTATTAGAATTTATTATCTCCTAATGCTCACGCAGTTCAAATAAAAATCTGGGATAAATCAAAAGAAATGAAACAAGACATTTCATAGTACAAATTCAAGGCATGGATTATGAACAAATTTAAATGATGCACTCTTTGTTATGAATGTGAAACAATGACAAAGCAATGCAAATTAAAAGGACAACCCCCCCCCCCTTAGCTGAAGTGATGGACTGACTAATTTATCTCAGGAAATATTACAGCACGTGAGATGATGTAGTCATTATCAGTTTAAGAAGGGAAAGTTCAGAAAAGAAAAGGAAAAGTCCACAAATAGGAAATGTTGCACCTAGGTATTCTGGACATGAAGCCCCTATGCAAAAGAATTGCAGTTATCTTAGTTGTATTTGCTTGCGACTGATTGACATATGTTGCTCCATTGTAACAGTCAGATGTGAACTGCATAGTCTCCTCAACTCCTGTGTACACAATGACCAATGCAGATCATGATCATCCAGAGCAGTGGTCCCCAACCTTTTTATCACCGGGGACCACTCAACGCTTGACAATTTTACTGAGGCCCGGTGGGGGGGGTAGTTTACTCCTCTACTCGTGACCACTGCCCTAACGCTCTCTGATCGCTATGGTAATGTTTAAACGTCCCTTCAAAATAAGATACAGACATGCCACAACAATGAACATAAGGAACATTTTATTTTCATGGAAATTTTAACTCATGACAATGACAAATCAATGGGAACCCTGAGCTTGTTTCTCTGCAACAAGATAGTCCCATCTGGGAGTGATGGGAGACAATGACACTCGAAGTGTGTTGTAAAGGGCCGGGGGGGGGGGAGAAGGTGTCCTTCGTGGCCCACCTCCAATTAGTCGAAGGACCACATGTGGTCCGGGGCCCACAGGTTGGGGATCGCTAATCCAGAGAATGAACGGTTTGACTCGTTGAAGAAAATATGGTTGTTCTCTGGGATATATGTGGATTTCTCCATCAAAAGAAAACAAAAGGTGCTAATACAAAAAAACAACAAACCTAACCAACAAGTAGTTAGGACCCAAAAGGTTGGGCATACACAAAATATAAATGATCAAATTATATTAACATCTATTGTACATTGTATTGTGCATATTATGTTATTTCAATGATTAGCCTATGGGCTTTGTTTGTGTTTTTAACTTTTTAACTTTATAAGCTGTCCTTTCCTTCTTTTGTTGGAATATTCTTTTCACTGACAAAGGAAAATCCAGTGCTGACATAAGGACTTCAGTCAAAAACTTTGCAAGAATAAAATATATTATGAAAGGAAGCAAGATAAGTAGATGTGAGAAAGAGAAACTGCTGTCGTAATTTGCAAAAGAGACATCTGGGTGTGAATGAAGCCAAATAAAATTCATTATGAATGGTACCAATATTGTTTATTTCAGTTTTATGGATTACATTCAGTTAGCTTAACTTGCATTGATTAGCCTCAGCGGAGCATTTTTGAACGAAAAGAATCAACCTCTTAGTATGCAAAGGTCTAAAGGCACATAAGTACACAGCAAACAACAAACATTAAACACAAAAAAGATTAGTGAGTCTGCACTGCCAGGTGTTTATTTTATCTCTGTGACCTACTCCAGGTCAGAATGCTATCTATATGATCTCCTGTCTGTCAATAGCACTGAAATGGAAGATCCAGGAAGTATCTGTTGTTTGCAGGGGAGAAAAATCAATAGGGAGGAAAGACGACAAAACCTTTTAAGCTTGTTCTTTAAAATGTCTTTGTCTCCGTTTACCTTAACAAAACCACTAAAGTTTTAGAAATAATACTTAAGTCTTTCTTTTTTTTTAAGGGGGAAAATTACTTAGAAAATTGTTTAGTCTAAAATTCTAGAGGTTTCCTGGAGTTGTCTGTATTCTCCGTGTTTCCTTCATATTGGTCTTTGGAAGTTGACATCGAATTTGCGCCTGGCTCTCCACACATGTCATCTCTGATCAGCAATACTGAGGCTGGTTTCACATCATGCCCTTGTTACGCATGGCAGGATCCCTGCCTTATGCCTTGGCACACTGTCTTCTATAACCAATGGCACCCCACAATAGTCTAGGCTTAAACTAAAGCCATGACACTGCTAGGGTCAGCCAAGTCAGGCCAGACTCCATCTTAGAAATCTTGCTCTCTGCCTTAGGTTTGGAATGACAGCCTTTGCCTGACCCAGAGGTGCCTCTGGACTCAAGCTTGCATCAGCTCCCCCCCCCATTGTATTTCTAAGTGAGTGGACTGGCTTCCTCCTGTTTGCCTAAGGGCTCCTAGGAAAATCCTTTGTCTTGCAACATTTTTTACACTTGGCCCCTCTGCCAGGGGATATCTCCTCCCCTCATCCTGCCAGCTAGACCTGATGGCTCTCTTCCTCAGAGTCATTAATACCTTTATCCAAATCCATTTACGGCCATCACCCCCACTTGGCCACGTATTGTCCTAATCTCCCAGGACCCTAGAAACTTCCAGCACATGCTTACCTGAGCCTTGTCACATAGCCCCCTTCCCAAAATCCTATAAAAACTGTGGCTTCACACAGACACTCTGTCTTCCAACCCGGGACCTCCCACGCTGGTTCGTGCTCCTTCCTCTGACCCACCACTCCTCGGACACTTAACTATCAAGCCTTCCACTCTTCCTCCCCCTTCTCTATATGACTGCTTGTATGTGTGTTAGCTATTTGTGTGTCCTTTTGTTATTTTCCTTTCAATAAAAGCTTACCATTTAAATCTGTGTTTGCCTTGAGTTCCCACGGGTGTAATAAACCCTCGTAGACATAGGTAACGCTAAGTTATCCCCCCCTCGCAGCATTTGAGCTAATATTCCCCACAAGCTCAAAGATACGTGTTTTTAGGACACGTGTCCACGCAATTTGGGTAACACCCTTCACATTTACTTCGGAGTCATGGGTGGATGGTCCCCCTCCCTTCCTTATTTTTTTGTTTGCTCTCATTGCCAACCTCCCTTCCCCCACCCTTCCTCCCCCTCCTGTGGGAAAAGCACCCAAGCACTCCCCTTCTCCAGATGCTGTGTCACTCATTCCCCCCCCCCCAAGTCTTCTCAGGAGAAATTAAAATTAAAACACTGCTTGGGAAAAATGGTGCCTGCTTTCACCTTAAGTGTGCCACTTCAGGCAAGCATCCTGTGTCATAAATTTCCTCCCCCCCCTTCCCTCTTATAATGCATGTTGTTGTTGTTATTATTATTATTATTATTGTTATTGTTATTATTATTATTATTACTATTACAAAAACAGTTATTACAGGTCGCTCCTATGTTGTAAAACAAGCTTTTTAAAATCGTTTTGGGAAAGCTGTGGGCGGCTGCTGGATGAAATTAACTATTTTGTAGCCTCCCTGTCTGAAACTGAGCGCAGCTGGATTTCTCTCTATCAAACTGACAAAGAATATTCAGTCTTTTGAAGGGGGGACAGGGAGGCTACGTGTGTGTTCTGCTTGTGCTACTTTGAAACGACGATGTAACATAATTCTGTTAATTCTTTTTTTTTAATACAACTTAGAGTGGAGGAGGGTGGGCAGAGTTTTAAGGGGCACGTTATGGTTTTATTTGTAAGCTGCCACGAGTCCTTGAGAGGTGGTAGAATAGAAATCTATTAATAAAATAAATAAATGCATGTGTATTGCACAATTGTTAATATAGTTTATAATTTTTAAATTTTCTAAACACCTTTCTCCATTTTGTAAAGATTTCTTGCTATGTCCAATGCCCACCCCACCAATCCGAATTGAACATTAAAACATGTATCATGGGCACATATATTTCCAACTAAACATATAGTTTTCTTTTAATTTAAAATACTACGCATCCTGAAAATGTTGTCCCCATGTCAAAAGTCTGGATCCCTAACTAATGTTTCATTTGTAGCTATTAAAGAGGATTATATATTAAGTATTTCATTTTGAGAGGAGGCCTTGTTTCACAAGAATATGTCAAAGGAACTGAAACAGAGAGCTAGTATTGTTAAAGAACCAATTATTTATTCTCCCTGTTCTCATATAACCTGATCTCTGCTGCACTAATCAGCTATAATTAATTTTTAAAAGAATAATAAGAACACTGTCACAGACAGATCAAGAATGCCACTCCTAATTCTTATACAGCCTGCTGATTTTGACTGTCAGCTGATGACACTGAACTGTCTATAGTTTACTCTTAAGTGACACCGTTCTTTCAGTATCAAAAGCAGTGAGAAATTAGCTCCCGATTCCAGAGTCCTCTGATTCATCCTGCCAGTAATACCATGAACCACAACTATTATACGAGTACACTCCATGACACATTTAAAATAATAAGATTGCCGTATTGAAAACTGACGCCACCTCAACCTTTGGCTATAAATCACAATCTGGCAGTCTCAGTCTTTGTATGAAGTGTGGATGTGTCAAGCAGATCTTGCCATGACATTTTCAAGCTAGTTATATATCTGCACAAAGTGTTTAAGTAGGTGGACTGTTTCTCAGGGCAAAGACCTCATCATTTTTTTAACACACCTGTGAAGAACCTACCATGGTGATGGAACAATGAGAAAACTGTCTGCAATTTTTCTCACTCAATTTAATGCCTTTTTATTATACTGAACCCGAAGGCTGTTATGTTCTCATTCCTTGCTTTGCAAACTCTGCTTTTCTGATTTCTCTCTGTGACATACTACAGGCCTCCCTTACTCCATTATAAACAATGCTATGGCTGCATCCACACAGATTTGGAGCTTATTCCATTGATATGTCACCATTCCCTGTCACCATTCCCACCATTCCCTGTCCACACAGGGAAATTTAGTTTCAAATTATTACTGCGGGGCATCAGTGCCACATTAGCCAATGAAGTGTAGGTGAAACCTCATATTAACATCCATCCCAAGGGGCTTGGTGCTTGCTAAATTTGGTTCAGTGGAAACTTTGACTCCAGGTTCTGATCTCATTCAAGCACCACAACTTCACCAGCTGCCCTGTTGATGCAACTGAAGCATTTAATAGTGAAATATCATTCAAACATTTAAATGTCGATTGCTTGAAAACAAATAAACATTGCCAATCAGAGTTGACCATGCTTGGTTTCACTGCCTTCCTTTATCAAAATGAAAGGCAATTGATTACAGTTGAGTCAAATAAAAAGACCAATAGGATGCAAAGATGGGCAAGTAATCCTATGGCTATAGTTAATGTCTTTTCAGAGAATCAACACTATTCTATCATGATAACATGCCATGCATGTTGTTGACATCCGTTCCATATCCCAATACAGTATAGATACTAAAGTACATTCCTGACATCATGCTGCTGTTACCAAAATAGACCCAGAGAAGGGAGAACTGGCTTTAAAAAGGGTTCTAGAGAGGACTGGTATAGGGCCTTGGTCTAGGTATACTGGGATGGGTTTCAGTAGAATTACTAAATCTAACAAATAATAATGTAAAGAACAACGTAAAGAACATACATTGGGCGATTGAGAACTGATTCTCTAAGTAAATATGCATGTACAAACACACCTTCATTCCTTAGTTAGGACACACTTATAAAAGTTAGAAGGGAGGAAATTTGTAAGTTTTATATGACCTGAAATCTTGGGCTCGAGGTCTGGAAAGGCAAGCCCAGCTAAGGTCCAAGGAGAAGAGTGAGGAGCCAGCTGAGCAAGAAGAAAAAGCCTGCACAGTACAGCAGAGGTTCTCAGCAAGAAAACACAATCCTGGACCAAGGAGGCCAAGGAAAACACAGTCCTGACCAGCAGAGCTGAACTGGGGGCCAAGTAATAATTTGCTATGGGTTCTTCTTTTATGGACAAATTATCTCCACAGTAGGTGAGACCTGGATCAATGTTCACTCTGTTCTTTCCCCCTACAAAGCAGAGTCCTCACTAACTAAGGGGGTCTCGGCTGGAAGAGGCACAATTCAACACCTCTCCAAATTATTGCCAAAGACTGAGAGTGTAGATGAGCATGTTTTAGAAAGTGGGAATGAGGAATAATGGTTGCAATGGTGTCACATCTTATGCTTCAAGTTACATTTAATGTCACTCTAGGAACCCTCTTTCCCAGAGGTAACAACTTACAGCAATTCGATATTACAGACTTTTTGTATGGTTCAGTGTTTTCTACTTTCAGCTTTAAAAAGCATGGAAATGAGTCCCTATAGCAGTTAATAAAGTGATATATTCCACATAAAATTCTGGGCCCATGGACAAGATCCTCATAAGTCTTCTTGTATGTAAATCCTCTTGAACAAAGGCTTTGCAACTTCCTGCTATTCCTCTTGTGTACCTTGGATGCCTCGTTAATGCTGGAGGCCCAAGTCAAAAAGGTAGCCAGCAAAGCTTTTTTTCCCACCAGGCTTGGCTACTAGCACCCTACCTCTCCCTGGAACACCTGGCCACAGTGATCCATGTGACGGTCACCTCCAGAATAGATTTCTGTAACTCGCTCTATGCAGGCCTGCCCTTGGGCTTGATCCGGAAGTTACAGCTGGAACAGAATGTGGCTGCTAGGGTCCTCACTGGAACACTGTGGAGGGCCCATATTCAGCCTGTGCTGAGGCAGCTGCACTGGTTGCCAGTTGCTGCCCAGATCCAGTTCAAGGTTCTGGTACTTATCTTTAAGGCCCTGCATGATCTGGGTCCCACATACTTGAGGGACCACTTCTCAACCTATGCCCCCCACAGAGTTTTACGGTCTGCGGGTGCTAACTTACTGGTCATACCCAGCCCCAGGGAAGTGTGCTTGGCCTTGACCAGGGCCAGGGCCTTTTTGGCCCCTACTTGGTGGAATGAGCTCCCGGAAGAGCTACAGGCCCTACAGAAGCTTCTGGCATTTCACAGGGCCTGTAAGACAGAGCTCTTTGGCCAGGTATATGGTTGCCGGTGTGCTAAGGTAGATCTGACCCCCCCCCTTTCTAGCAGCTTACAACCGTTTCTCCATGTCCACCCTCCAGTGGGAAAATAGGGATTTTTATTATTTGTGTGTCTCACTACGTCTTGAACTTTGGTCAATGGGGCTTTTAGCTTTGGTTTTAATGGGTGTTTGATTGGGGGATTTTAAGACTGTATTGTATATTATATATTGTATTGTGACTGCCTCGAGCCTCTGGGGAGTGGTGGGATATTAAATAAATAAATAAATAATGACAAGCATGTCTGTTGGAAACAATAGGAGAGGTCTGCAGGCCTATTGGATATAGTGGGAACCAAGAATGTCTACTGACTTGCATAGACCCCACTGTAATATGTCACAGTACATAACAGCTGCAATGAAAATATAAAATAGATTGCAAGAAACCTGCCCTGGGCCTGGACAGTTTACAGCTAGGGAATCATAAATATTGTTCCTAAAATATCATGTCAGATATCTTGTGTGTGATACATTGACTGGCTTAAAATGACACAAAATGGAAGCCAGACAGAAAAAGGAAAGGTGAGTAAGAGTGGCTATCTAGCTAACATCCTCCTTCTCACCCTAGAGAGATGCATAATTTAAGACAATGGGTTTCCCAAGAATCTATTGATCTATCTTGGACTTATCTTACACCCAGCCTCATTTCCTTGCATATATTTACTCTAATTAAGCAACATTTAATTCTATTCAACAGTTCTGGTAGCTTTTCCCATCTGATGCTTAAAGAATCATGAAAGCCCATTTATACCTATAGTCCACATCAGGTACACCCATCAAACTTCTCCAAAATCTTTGACCACCTTAGGAAAACTCAGCAAGTTGTTGTTTTGAGAGTGAATATGTCAACTTATACCATGGAGCATTTATGTGTATGTTCTTGGATCCATACATGCACCCCAATTCCAACAGTCTTCTCTTCGTGAAATGCTGGTCATTTTGCTGCAGCCTCTGAAGACTTCTTTCTTTGATGCTGGTAACTATAGTAATTGCTTTAGCCCCTTTCCTCTTTGATTTTCTCTTAGTTAGCCTTGCATGCATTTTCAGTGCATTTGTATGTGTGTTTTATCCTTTAATGCTCTTTTAATAAAAAAAATCTTTCTGGTTGAAATCAGTAGAACCGAAGGACACAGGCATATGCTGACTGCTCACACTGCAACACCCAAAGTTGAAAAGAACATTGATTTCTTTGGGAGGATAGTTTTGTTTCCCTAATAACCCCAGATTCCTAATGCCATTCTGGAACATCATGGTAATGATCCCAAATGGGGGGAGGGGGAGTTTGCTTCCTGTTCCATTGGGCCCCAGTCTGCAGTTCTAGGCAAAAGGTCCAAAACTCTTACTGCAGTTGCATCCTGGTGCCTGGAACTCACCAAAGGCTGTGTTTTGCCATTTTTGACATAGGATCACACTGGCCATTTACATAGTCTTTTTGTACACAAGGAGGAGGCCACCTGATGCAAAGCCTACTGATTCTTATTCCTTGCCACCGGATTTCACTCCTTGTATCACTGAGTCGTTGGTACAACATGATGCATAGATGGGACGCTCTTCAGTCCTTCGGTTGTAACTACTTCATTGCATTAAGAAGGCCATGTGTTACCAATCATACTTTCTTACAGGAACCTATTGCCACTCTTAGCCTTTTTACCACTGTGTCTTCACTGAGAAATGAGTCAAGTTCAAGGAATTAAAAACTGGGTTGGAAGGAAATGGCACACTAAAATTCACCCCATGCAAAACATCAACATACAATAGATACATTATTTCCTTTGACAGACTGTGCTTTTTTTAAAAAAATCCAGTCTCCTTTTTCATATGTTAAACCTATGCATCTTTGAAACAGGTCCATTGAGTTTAATACCGCAGCAATGGAGCAGCAGGATGCCCTCATAAAGCCATAGGCTGGCTCTTGTAAAAGCACTGTGTACACTCTAAAGCAGGGGAAATGCCCATTATGATTGTTACCAGCACTGAGAAGATGGTATTTCAAACTAAAAAGAAAGGAATTTTATTAATATGTAGTGTCTTCTTTCCCAGCAATGGTTATTAGAGTTCTTTTACGGCTGCCTACAGTTTGCTTTTATTCATTTTCATGACTGAAATTTTATCACCCCTTTCATCCTATCCTAATTTTGTTTCCTGCAAATGTTCTTAATGCTCACCCTCAGAAGATAATAAGCAGCTGGCCCAATGTTTTCAAACCATTTTGAGACAAATGGAGAGGGAGGAGGAGAAAATTAACATAGAAACCGAGACAAGGAGGGTATGATAGGGGCATTATTAAACCACTTTAATAAGAATACAATCTTCTGCGTTGCCTTTCTGTATGTCTCTATCAGTTTTTCAGTTGCCTTTTCTCCCAATGTCTCAAGCACTTCCTCCATTTAAAATATAGCTAAATCTGAGCTATATTTTAAGCATGTGTTCATTTAAATCTCCATTGAGTAAAATACATTTTGAACGGCAATCTGAATGAACCCACTATGCCATCCAGGATGCATGTTGGACACACTGACAGTCTGATTTAACAGGTTCACACTGCTTATTTGCCCATAAGTTAGGGATTCACTAGGAGCAGGCATGTCCAAAGCATTGCCTGATCTGACATATGCATGGCTGCTACTCTCCCTGGCACATTGACTGTTGGCAGTAACAGTTCAGTCAAAGGCCAAATTATATCCCTCTAAGTTCATTTTATTTTATTTATTTTATTTTTATTTATTTATATTTATATACGACCCTCCCCTGAAGGCTCAGGGCGGTTTACAGGGAACAAGAAACAGGTACAGATAACATAAGGAAACACATGTGACAACAGCAATAACAATACAGCAATAATAACCCACATGATAATAGCAGTAATAATAAGAACTGCAAAGGAGCTTCAGCTCAACTCTTACTGGGACCCAGTGCATTAGGCAGATTAGTAGCGGTCATAATAGGAGGCGGGGGGCTTGAGGGCCAATTGGAAGCGATGGTCCAGGTCAACCCCAACCAAATGCCTAGTGGAGGTGCTCCCTTTTGCAGGCCCTGCAGAACTGTTTGGGTTCCATCAGGGCCCTGATCTCCTCTGGGAGCTCGTTCCACCAGGTGGGGGCCAGAATGGAGAAAGCTCTGGCCCTGGTTGAGGTCAAGCGGGCTTCTTTGGGGCCACGGACCACCAGGAGGTTGGAGGTAGTAGAGCGCGTGGCTCTTTGAGGGGTGTAGGCGAAGAGGCGATCCCTCAGGTATACTGGGCCCAGACCGCGTATGGCCTTAAAGGTGAAGGGTGAAATGGAAGTTACTCCCTTCTTCTAAGTCTAGCTTCGCTTAGGATGACATTGAAAAATACCCAACATGTGGTTTCTCTTGAAATCATGTGGTTGCTTTTGCTTCTGTTTAGTAGATTAAACTTATATGCCTTCATGGACATGAATGGATGAGTCAGGTAATAAAATGTCACTGGTCAATGTGAAGAAGAACAGTTCTCTCAGGCTCAGAAAAAATATACAACTGCAGACTGCTATAGATCCAGAGGCATCCACAGCCCTTAATATTGGTCAGACAAGCTCAGATAAATACCAAATGCTAATACCTTCTTTTTTAAATTACACCATGCAGATTTTTTCTTTGACTGACTGGTTTTGTTCCTTCATTAAAATGATCACCAGAGGAACATACCAGGGTAGCATCAACAGATGAGAGATGATATGCACAGTATGTACCTATCTACACACATAGAAAGCAGTCTGGCAAACAGGATTGAGCTGCTTGGGAGCAACATGACTGACCAGCCAAACAACCGGCTCTCTGTTTGTGATGGGCAAACAAGATGCGAACCAAACCTGTGGTTGCTCAAGTATCCCTGTTCTGAACGGCCTTAGGCAGGCACTTATTTCTTGGCTCCATCCCCATCAATTTGTAATAGGATGATAATCCTACTGGACTACTTTACAGACAGTGATTGGTACATAACATTTACCTACATAATTTTATTCTTAAGCACTTCAAATTTAGAAAGTGGTCTAAACTGTTATTTTGCAAGATTTAAAGTACCTTTTTGACCGTTTATGCACTGGACACTTCACTGCCCCAGCTCCCATGCAGGAGCCCAAATCGGGGGCAAATGAGGTTCACTGGCCCCAATGCTCCCCCATGTGGGTGCAGGAAGAGGTGGGGCAACCTGCCATGACTAAAACTCCAGCCTGCAGCCCAGCATGAAACCTCCAGTGCGTAAATGGTCTTTGGGAGTACCATTTTGATCTTTTTTTTGCCATCAAGTCACATTAGATTTATGACAGTTTTGTAGGGTTTTCAAGGCAAGAAACTAACATAGTTTGCCATTGCTTGCCTCTGCACAGCAACCCTATATTTCCCTGGCAGTCTCCCACCAACGTATTAACCAGAACTGATCCTGCTTTGCTTCTGAGAGCTGAAAAAATTTAGGCTAACCTTGCCTATCCAGGCTTAATGAGCAAACTGTTCATTTGTATTTTAAGTGTAATATATGGCTATTTTATGAGTACGTTAATTAATAGTTTATATATACACATACACACAACAAATAATGCAATGGAACTGAAGTAGGAAGTAGGGAATTACAGAAGTATGGATGATGCAATCAAACTGTATAGTATACCCAATAAAATAGGATTGCAAGAGTAGAGAACAATAATGCAGAACATCACATGCAACAAAAACTGCCATACAAACGTGGGGCTTAATTGTTTTAAATAATTAAATAAATTGTCCGGACAGTCTGACTCTCAGAAGGTATGTGGGACACAAACCTGCTCTGGAGTGACTTGGTCAGGGTCCCCTTACAAACACAGAGACATATAGAGACACTTAGAGGGGATTGCCATTGCCTTCCTCTGCATAGCAGCCCTGGAATTCTTTGGCACTTTTCCATCCATATATAAATCAGGTGTGACCCTGTTCAGCTTTTATGATGTGATGAGATCAGGCTAGCCTGAGATATTCAATAAGGGTTTGGACAAGTGCTAAATAAAGCACTTCCATGAAGGTTTCCATGGACATCCCTTGAATAGCAGCCTCCCATTCTGCATCCTACACTGTTCCAGAGGCTCCTCCAATCAGCTCTTCAAGTGGCATAGGAAGCTGCAAAAGATGAAGATGGGGAATGATTCTCTTCCATGTGGAGTACCACTAGTAAAGCTTTGATTATGGTTCTATGTATTCAGTCTACCCAGGAAGCTGTTCATTATAGTAAATTTTTTGCTGATATTCTGAAATGTGCACTTAGGTTACTTACTGAATCTCATTTGGGATTCTCAGTTTCCTATATAGGTCTGAGTCTAAGAAATCGTTTACAATAAGACCTAGCAGTTTTTTTAATTAATTGTTTGCATCTTACACTATACTACAAGCATTGCTGGCTCCTTCTATGCTATGGAATTCCAGTGCCATTCCAATTTCTTGGAAATCTCATAGGAAAGTATTTGAATCAAACCCAGCATTGTCATCATATTTTCTAGGCAACTGAATGAAAAAGAATCTTTGTTCTTCCTAAGTCAGGGTGAGGTGGTATTTGCCAGTTTTAATTCCTTCTGAAATCCAGAAAGGCATGTTGTGAAATATAATGGATGGTAATTTATAAAATTCTTGGTGTTCCATTTCAAATGTCCTATGTAAATGGGAATCAATGCTATTCTCTTGGAACAATCTCCTTCTGTCTCCCTCAGAACCAGCAGAGGTGCCAAAACTCCCAGCCCAAGGACATGTTCCAGTGGGCTATGTGAACATAGTGTGATGTTTGAAATGGCTTCTTCTGCTTTTGACTTTCTCTGACAAATTCATTATCAATGTACCCTGCTGCAACAATCTCGCTGTTGTGACACAGGGTGTTTCTGTCACTTACGTATGAATTGGATTCAAAGACTCATGACACAGAAAGCTAAATCTGAATGCTGACCTTCAGCTCCTCCAGCATGAAGCATAAAACATTTTTGTTACTGTCTGTCTGTCAAAGTTGCTTGAAGTATTGTCTCTGTGAGTATCAAATGTAGAGTGTTTGAGTGAACAAAACATGAATGAAATTTGAAAACGAGAATTCCTTTTCTTATATATGTACTTTAGTCAAATAATGCACAGACCATCTATGCTTTGTCATCCTGCAGGAATATACAGACATAGTAAAGGTAAAGGTAAAGGTATCCCCTGTGCAAGCACCGAGTCATGTCTGACCCTTGGGGTGACGCCCTCTAGCGTTTTCATGGCAGACTCAATACGGGGTGGTTTGCCAGTGCCTTCCCCAGTCATTACCGTTTACCCCCCAGCAAGCTGGGTACTCATTTTGCCAACCTCGGAAGGATGGAAGGCTGAGTCAACCTTGAGCCGGCTGCTGGGATCGAACTCCCAGCCTCATGGGCAAAGCTTTCAGACGGCTGCCTTACCACTCTGCGCCACAAGAGGCTCTCATACAGACATAGTATGGAGACCATAAAGACACTTATGAGTGTTTTGTTTTTAATCAAGGACATCAGCTAAACACCACAGCCAGCACAGTGGATTCAATCCAGACAATGGTCATAGTACACTAATTCCCCCATTTTTGCCACATCCTGGCTTTTGTTCCACAAGTTCCCCTATCCCTGCCCCCCCCCTCGAGCATCATTGTGTAGAGATGGACAATTTAGATTAGTTTCAGTGTGTAGACTGCACATGTGATGAAACATAGAAGTGAGATTCAAATGGGTATCTGTGTTGGTCTGAAGTAGCACAATAAAATTGGAGTCCAGTAGCAGCTTTAAGACCAACAAAGATGTATTCAGGGTGTGTCATGTAAGGTGTTCTTAGTCTGACGAAGAGTGCTTGCACTCGAAAGCTCACGCCCTGAATAAATCTTTGTTGATCTTAAAGGTGCTACTGGACTCTGATTTTATCATGGAAGTGAGCTCAACCACATACATTGCCATTTTAAGCAAAACATATGCAACTGGTTTCACATGTAAATATTCCTATTGATGTCTGTTGTATCCACACAATCGATCCCGCACAAGAAAGCCAAGCAAATAACTGCTATTAAGGCAGAAATACATGGAGAAATGTAAGAATGACCTGACAATCCTTCTCCCTACTTGTTTTCCAAAAAATAATCCCGTTTTTATTTCTTGCCTGTATTGCTCAAATCTGTGAGTCCCTATTAATATGCCATTTTCTGTTTCCTTCACTTCAATTTTTCTCATTCAATTGATTCATTTTTATTGTTATATTCATATTATAGTGGTGCATCAATTATGTGTGACATAAAATCAGCATATAACATAGAGCCTAAAAGAGTAAAAAAAGAATCAAATCAGCCTGGAACAAGGGAAACAAAAATTGGTGAAACTACAAGGCTCTCAACAGTTATATAAAAAAAAAACAACCCAGAAAAGGCATGTCATGCCTCAAATAGGCATGTATGCATGTAAAAACCTGATCACATTAAATATGCATGTGTAAAAGAGAGTGGACTTCATAAGATTAAGATGTGTTCCCACACCATTCCTTTTGTTTAGAAGGGGTGCTAGAATTAGAAGAAGAGGACATTGCGATGTCTCTTAGCTTCCGACTAAGAGAATTTTAGAGATAGATACCCTAGCACCCTCTCTATCTCTACTTTATGGCTATCTCTTTAATGTGTAGGCTGATAATCTTAGGGACCAAACTTCCTTTTTCCTTCTTTTATTGTGCTAGAACATGTGCATACCTCTCTCTTGATTTTGACAACATGAGACCCCTGCATCCTTCTCCATCCTAGGTAGCTAAAATAGATTAGAATTATGTCTCTTCA